>NW_024429190.1:104174697-105629741 GCF_017639785.1 Mesocricetus auratus | reverse complement strand
CTTCTGAACATCTAGACAAGGCTGTGTGTCTAGGCCTGCTCTAGACCTCCCCAGTCAGCACTTGCAAGCACCCCCCAAAACAAACAAGATAAAACATCCCAGGCACTCCTAAGGGGGAAATCCCAAATGAGCGTCGTCTTTGATTGGGTTCAGACTCTTTCCTGTTGAAGGGAAACAGAGACTACCAGCACCTGGCCTGAGGATACGCCGCAGTGTCCCCCAGCCTCTACACCAAGGTCAAGCCCCCAGCCTCTGGTTGTACCCCCCTTCTGGCACTCCTCTAGCTCCAGAGGTTCTGTTGCCCTCCCGAGAGGAACCTCTGCCTCAGGGGGCTTCTAGAATCCCTAGGTACCAAGCAGGCCAGAACAGAGTGAGACACACAGGTCTTCTAGGCTTCCAAGAAGCCTTTGGCCTCACCCATGTACCGTCACTACCAAATGACTTCCAGGAGGGTCACCCAGGTCATTAAGGCTGATCCTCACTCCTGGGAAACCTGTAATAAAGAGAAGCTTTGAGGATGGCCGTTAAAAGTCGGGACTTCTGCTGTGACAGCCTGGGCCTGGCTGTAGCCTCGGATAAATGATACGACCCGTCTTGTCCAGGGAGCTCCACGTTTGTCCAACCTGCAACCCTGCAACCTGTAAGGTGCATACACCCCGGGATAGCTCTGAATGCGGATCAACTCAAGCAGTGTGTGTGTGTGTGTGTGTGTGTGTGTGTGTGTGTGTGTGTGTGTGTGTGTCTTAATAACTCAATCCCGTGCATGGCCTTCAGTGTGGCCCTTGTACCCGGCAATGTTGTGTCATAATGATAAAAGACAAGCACACCTGGAACAGTCTCAGAGTGAAAGGCTGGACAGAGAGAGACCTCAGCTGCCCCTCGCCGGCGTGTGCAGGACCTCACATGGCAAGCCCACCATTTCAGGGGATGGAACCCCTCTGTGTCCTCACTGGTGTGTTCCTGATTAGGAAGCCATGTCCTCAGTCTAACCCAAACACCTCAGCTCTGCTTCTGGCCCTTTGCCCTGTCTGGTGTCAATGGAAACCGACTGGGTACAAATGTCTTTGCTTTGCTCGGAGGAAGCCCCATCTTCCTGCGCCTAGCTGAGGGCGCTCCCCGCACCCTGCCCTGCCCCAGATCTGGTGGCCTTGCTGACTCCCAAGCGAATCGGTGTAGTCCCACCAGTGCCTTCAGCGCCTGTGCCCACCCCCCTACCCCAGTGTGACACCCTCTGGATCCAACGCAGACTAGCACGGGAGTTTCCTGTAACCAGATGGGAACTCCTAGGCAAGACTCCCATCGGGCTCTAGAAGGAAAGGCTCATTATCCTGACTCCAGAACAGGGAAAGTAGGGGGTCACTGTACCGTGGGACAGTAGCTCCTGAACTCCAGTGTGGCCAGGAGTGACCCAGAAGGCTTGTGACCGCACGGGCTCTGCTGCTGCGGGAGATGGAACGTGCGTCTCTGAGGAGCTCTACCACTGAGCCACACCCTCAACCTGAGCTTGCATTTCTAAGCCTCTGCTAAAGCAGGAGCAGCTGCTTCAAGTACCACACTCCAGGCTAGCCTCCTGATGTCCAGAAGTGACCACTTCTTATTTTGCTTGTCTGGGTTCCCTTTTGTGTGTAGCTGTCAACTCAGAAGATCCTCACAGGAGCTATGGGGGATGGGATGTGTATTCATGGACCCACTGTACAGAAAGGGAAAACTGAGGTACAGCAAGGGCATGAGACTTATCCAAGGTCACCCAGTTGGCTATCGTGCCTCTAAACTCCCTTGTAGCTGGTCAGAACCAGACACAGGGCAAAGAGCAGCCCTGCCTAGCATACAATTTCCCTTCCTGCCTTCAACTCAGCAGGGCCTGAGATCTCCTGGCTCTCCAGCTGATCCTAGAGGACCTTCTGGCTGCTGTTCTGGCCCTCAGGGGCTTGAGCAGGGAGCCACGAAGGAATCAGGAATCAGCCCAGCCATAAGGCCAGGTTCCCACAGGCCTGGGATGGCTGGGGAGGAGTCCCCAGGGAGGTGAGTTCAAGTTGGGCTCTGACGGGAACAGAAGGGAAGCAGCTAAGTTAAGGCAGCGCAAGATGGGATTGCGGCATAAGGTAGGCCTTAGGAGCTCGGGAAACACCAAGTGTGTGAGTGTGCATATGTGTGAGCATGTGTATATGTGTGTGAGTGTGCAGATGAGTGTGCATATGTGTGAGCATGTGACTATGATAATGTGCACATGTGTGAGAGATTGTGTGTGTGAGCATGTGACTATGTGTGTGAGTGTGCACTTGTGTATGAGCTTGTGTGTGAACATGTGTGTATGTGTGAGTGAGCACATGTGTGTGAGCATGTGAGTGCATAGATGTGTGAGCATGTGTGCACACATGCGTGTGTGAGTGAGCACGTGTGTGTGAGCATGTGACTATGTGTGTGAGTGTGCACTTGTGTGTGAACATGTGTGTATGCGTATGAGTGTGCATATGTGTGAGCATGTAACTGTGTGTGTGAGTGTACACATGTGTGTAACCTTGTGTGTGTGTGAGTGTGCACATGTATGAGTGTGAACGTGGTGTGTATGTGTGTGAGTGAGCACATGTACGTGAGCGTGTGAGTGTGCATGTGTGTGAGCATACGAGTGTGCATGTGTGTGAGTATGGGAATATGTGTGTGAATGTGTGTGCACGTGCACGTGCGTGCCCAAGAATATAGGGTCAATAGACGGTGGGGGTAGGGAGAAGACGAGGGGAGGGCCCAGTGTCTGCTACATCCCAGGAGTCTTGCTCTAGCCCCAGCCTCAGTTTCCAGTGATGGGTGAGGCTCTGGGGCCAAGAACTCAAGAGCAACAGCAAAGCTCATGAGAGCAGCTGCCCGCCAAGTGCTAGAGGAGGCCAAGCCAGGGAGGCAGCGTGGCCCGGACACTGCACCCCGCAAGGTGAGAGAACCCATTCCTCGCCAAGGCTACAAGGCTGGCACGCACGGGGCTGAAGTCTGAGTCCAGTTCAGGGAAGCTCTGCCACTTGAAGGACGGCCTAGCCAGAATCATGGGCCTTCAAATCCAGCCCTTCCTTGAACAGTCCCAAGAGAAACACAAGACATGTGAGACACAGGGGCCAAGGGCTGGGCCCCAGAGACCCCCTCGCGCTCCTTCTAGCGTTTAGCGGGCTCAGCGGGAGGAATCAAGGGAGGCTGACTGGAGGAGACCCAGTCCAAGGGTGCTGCTGTGGTTTGGGTATGGTTTGAACGTCCCCCCAGTGGTCCTGTGTTGCGAGTTCAGTCCCAGAGACTGAGGCAGTAAGTAGGAGGTGGTGCAAGCCAGGAAGAGGTCTATACGTCATTGGGATATACCTGTGGCATCCCTGTGGTTTTCATGCGACTCCTTGGTGGTCCCCCCAGAGAGTGCCTATAAAAGTGGAAGCCTGCCTTTGCCTCTCTCCCCTGCTCTGTACTGAATCACTCGTGTGCTCCCCTGCCACCAGCAGCAGCCACGCAGCCAGCCTGAGCCTGAGCTGCACCATTCAGTGGAAGCTCCGGACTCTGTTAATAAACCCCTTTAGGAAGTCAGCTTGTGTCATCTGGCCGACACAGGTGGTTGTGCTGTTTCAATGCTCTGCTTCCCAGGCCTTGCTAGTTGCCCAAGGCTGGAGGTGAGTCCATCCTCCTTCCAGCCTCTGCCTTTCCTCATCCCTGTCCCGCGGGATCTAGGAGATGAAGCACTGATCGTGGGGACTCCTCCTTACGGTCTATGACGCTTAAAAAAAGAGAACCACCGGCTGAGGACCTGAAACCAGCTCCACACCTCCTTCCTGTCGCGCATCCGGCACCACACCCCTCTTCCTTCACGCTCATGCCACCTCCACAGCTGCCCCCTTTTGTCTGTGCTCAGCAGGGTGAGGCCTGGCAAATCCATCTCTCCGTTGGAGTCAGCGGGAGCTGACAGCCACGCTCCCACCAGCCCTCTTCCTGCAGTACCACACTGGGTAGACCAGATCCCCAGAGCCTCATCCAGGAGTATCGCCTGCATGGTCCCGAGTACCTGGAACTGTCCCCCTGCTCTTCCCAAACCCCTGAGGAAACACAGCCTTGCCACCCGGCCCCCTACAGCCCATCCCAGAAGTAGCCCCTCCTGTGGGCAGAGGGTGGGAGAGGAAGCCCAGGGCCCTCTGGGGACCCCCACGTCTCCGAGGCACACTCCAGACTTTGGGACACCCCCAACCAGTTTGAAAGAGCTGAACTACAACCTAAAAATAAGGATAGCTACTAAGAGACTTAGCGCAAGTGCCTGGAGAGTACAGGAGGTGCTTCGGGTAAACAGCGGCCTCCCGGCATGCTCTGAGGCCGGACCTTTCAGTATCCTTACTAGAAATAGGGGGAAACAAGACCTGGCTTACTTTCCCGGAGCTCACAGCTGGTAAGAGGCCACACAGGGGTGATATGAGGCAGCATGGGTTCTCGGGAGAGAGGGAGGGAGGCTGGGACACAACCAGAGCACTGGACAGGGGCAACTTTCCAATACCGGGGCCCATGAGACCCCAGGCCAAGCAGCAGTCACAGGCGCCCAGCAGTGTCATTTCTGAGCACTCAGGGCATCCCAGGTACTGTGCCAGGAGCTAGAACATCGCAGCCTAGATCCCCTCAGGCAGCCATCCTGGGTTCCAGCGGAGTCATTCCCACCTGCCCCCGGCTCAGGGTTCCTCAGGGGAATCACAGAATGATGCCGTTAGCCTCCCTCCTCCCTTTCTCTCCCCTCTTCCTCCTCTCCTGCTTCTGCAGATCTGTCTACAATGTCAGCCTAGCTCAGGTTCTGCAGGAGAGCCCTCAGTTTCCCCACCAGCTCACTTTCCAGGTTTTTGTTTACTATGATAAAATACTTGGAGCTCACACTTCATGAAGAAAATGAATGTTTGCTTAACCTACAGTCCAAACATCAAGTCCTTCGAAGCTCCTAGAAAGACCAGGTGGTCACCCGACTCAGGGAGAAGTCTGCTCTTTCATAATAACCCTGTCCCAAGACATAATCAAAGGTCCTGGGAGAGTTACATCCTTTCCTTCCAATGACTTAACCGCCTCCTGCCGGGCCCCGCCTCTTGAAGGCCCACCACCTCTTGCTTAGTCCATCAACACGGTGGGAGCCACACTCCCTCTACACATGACTCCTTGAGAGGCACACTCAAACGGAGGCCAAGCCACAGCAGCTCTGGGCTGGCCAGCGGCTTTAAACCTTTCAGCCTGAGAACGCTCCCCATCTGTTCCCTCCTAGGCAAAGAGCTCACAAGAAGAGGCAACACAACAATGAGCAGGCTAACCTCTTCCAGCTCTCCATGTCACTCAGCTCGGAGGCGCTAAGAAACTTCTAGTCCCTTGGCCTGAGTTCTGCAGGGGGAAACCCCACAGATCCACGGTCCCCCTCGGTCTGTCCCCTGGGCAGCTCCACCCACTCTGACCTCAGGGAATACCCAAAACCTGCTGCGAGATCAGGACTGGAGTGAGGGGCTGGCAACCCAGGCCCGTGTCAGAGACGCGGCTGGGCAGTCCTGCCTATTGACTTTGAACACCCCAGTCCTCAGGGACAGGCTTTCTCCAGCCTGTGGCGAGGGGCAAGGCTGGGGGCCAAGGGCAGGGGAGGCAGGGTAGGCAGAAGGGACAACACCCCTCTCCTAGCAAGACCCTGAAACTATTTACATCCTAAGGTTTCAGCTCTGCTGGGATCTGAGCCTCTCTCTGCTCTATTTTTCTTTTCCTTTTGCAATCTCCAAGAAACCCGAGCTGCCAGCTGGGCGGGGGTGATGGTTTTGCTCGTCTGACATCTGGATCACATTAGCAGCCAGGCGTGCTGACTCAGGACCACGCTCCCCTGGGCTCCAGACCTTAGCCGGACATGGAGGCACAGGTGACTACCACCCTCCCCCCACCTCCAACCTCCCTCAAGACACAGACCACTGCTCATCATGGTCTTTGAGAACAGGGGAGGTTCAGGGCTTGGGGAATTTCTGCTTCCAGGTTAGGGTTTGCAGGGTGACTACCAGGCTTGGCATGGCTGGGAAGAGTAGGGGGCTTGACTACCAGGCTTGGCAAGGCTAGAAAGAGGGGAGCCTTAGGGGAGGTTCAGGGCTTGGGGAATTTCTGCTTCCAGGTTAGGGTTTGCAGGGTGACTACCAGGCTTGGCATGGCTGGGAAGGGGGGGGGGCGTCTTAGAGACAGGCAGTGGGCCCTGAGTGTACTGTCCCGACTCCTAACACAGCCCATAAGTCAACAGAAGTACAAGGCCAAACGGCAGACGTGGAGAAGCAGCCCAGACAGACAAGGCAGTGCGTCCAGCGTAGAGAGCGACACGCAGAACAATGACTTGAACTTGGCCCTTTCAGTTCACAAGTGCAAGCTCCTTCCTGTTTCCTGATGGAAACCCTTGCTGGCATCAGAACCCTTACTGGTGGCATACAGACCCGTGTGTGCTTTCCTGTCACCGGCACGGCCGTCCAATGGCGAGCGGCCACTAGTCCCTCTTGGGGCTTACCTGATGATTTTCATGCCCACAGGTTACTTGTTCTTTTGTGTGGCCCCTTCCCTTGTAAGCTACTAAAAAATTATATTTTCTAACTGTGCTAGTGCAGACACCCAGGCTAGATTCTAATTGCACGCTTATTGCTTATATTATATTTTCTCTCATTCATGGTCTTTAAAACACGTAAGAGCCGGGCGTTGGTGGCGCACACATTTAATCCCAGCACTCGGGATGCAGAGACAGGCAGATCTCTGTGAGTTCGAGACCAGCCTGGTCTACAAGAGCTACTTCCAGGACAGCCTCCAAAAAGCCACAGAGAAACCCTGTCTCAAAAAACCAAAAAAAAAAAAAAAAAAAACACGTAAGAGAAGAGCCATTTCCGTGGACCCCTAAAAAGACCACGGGCCTTGCTGTGCTGCCTGTGCTGTGGAGAGGCAGCCAGGAGGGATCTCTTGGCTCTTTTTCAAGTATCAAGTTTCCTGATTTGGGCTCTCATTCCCACTTTGCTGCAACGTACTGAGCCTCTGAGTCCCGGATGGGCCTTTCCTCTTTCATTCCCTGTGGTGTTCCAGGCTGCCTCACCTTCCACCTCAGCCCCCCCCTTTGCCTTTCCTTCTGGTCTCCTCACCTTCTACCCATACTCACAGACTGTCTGTCCTCTGTAGCAGCCAGGCCTCCCCCCACCCAGCCCCCCAGAATGATCTTTCACACTGTTAACATGAGCCCCGTTACCTAAACCCAGATGGCTTCCCTGCCCTCAACACTAAGCCCAGGGTTACAGCCTGGCATGCAGGCCCTCGCCACCTGCTCTGGCCACACCTCCTGCCTCTCCTCTGGGAGTGCCAGCGGAGAGCAAGGGCATGCAGTGCCCAGGAAGGCCTGGGATGCCTTCCCTCCCTGGTCTAGCTCCTCCCCTCCGAAACCTCCCACGGGGTCGCAGGCAGAGTGGGACAAACTTCAGCCACACCACCCTGGCTGTGCTTATCCCAGAAGCATGCCCACACCCAAGAGACACTTAGGAAGGTTGCATTCATAGCCCCCGTCTCAAACACGCAGGCCAAGCTCGAAGGACCGGAGGCTCAGATCCTCAGGGTCCTGCCCCATTAGGCTGCAGATGCCAACACCAGGCACCCAGGTGACCCTGCGGGCAGCCAGCAAGCACTTCCTAGGCCTCCCCTGCCGACAACAGGTGTGTACTGCCACCAGAGTCGGTGATCCAATGCTACCTTGACCCCTCCGCTTTACTAGGCAGCAGACCCCGGGGGCCGGACCCGTGGTGATGAATCATGGAGCACACCAACTTGGTCAGAATGGGCAGGCATGGCTTTTTGTCCTCCATTTCCAGCAGCCTCTCTTTTATTTTTTAAAGGCCTCTGATATTGCCAGGTGTGGTGGCACATAGCTTTAATCCCAGGACTCAGGAGGCAGAGGCAGGTGGATCTCTTGAGTTCCAGGCCAGCCTCTTTTTTACAAAGTGAGTCCCAGGACAGTCAGGGCTACACAGAGAAACCCTGTCTCAAAAAAACAAAACAAAACAAACAAACAAAAACCAAAAACCTCTGATCTTAAAAGCAGTGGACATAGGACATAAACAAGAGGCCCAGGCCCTAGACTCAAGGACCTGAGTTCCAGTTCACACAGTTACCAGCTGTGGGGCCAGGGGCAAGCCACTGACCTTCCCCGGGCCTCGGATTTGTGAAGCAGAAACTGAGGAGCATTATCCGTGCCTGCTAAGAAGGCGAGAGGCTTCGGGGCTGTTGGACGGTGACTTGACTATTTACCTTCAGGGTTCAAAACTGTCACATCGCTGCACACACCCGAAGCCAGGGACTACAAGGCTGTTTGCTGTTTTTCCCACACCACCCTCAGTTTTCCTGGACACTTGCTGAAATCTAGTAGAGACGGGTCCTGGCACAGCCTCACCCACAAGGAGTGATGTGATGCCTCCTGAGTAGTTCATCTCCATCACCTTCTATAGGTACTTTGGGTACTCCAGGCTTCTGGTAGGACTCAGTGCCCCAGAGTCATGTGAACAGAGCCTTGGAGATGGCTATCCTGTTCTTTTCGCTGTGCCCTCTTCTTTTATTTGGTTTTTTTGTTTGTTTGTTTGTTTGTTTGCCTGCTTGCTTTTCCAAGACAGGGTTTCTCTATGTAATATCTCTGGCTGTCTTGAAATCACATTTGTAGACCAGGCTGGCCGCAAACTCACAGAGAGCCGCCTGCCTCTGCCTCCCAAGTGCTGGGATTTAAAGCCATGTGCCACCGCCACCATCACTGCCATGCTATGCGTCCTCTTCTTTAAAATGAGGTTTCCTATATCCCAAGCTGACCTTGAACTTGATGTGTAGCAGAGGGTGGCACGGAACTTCTGATCCTCCTGCCTCCCCCTCCTGAGTGCTTAGATTACAGATGTGAACCACGAGACGGGGGCTGAACCCAGATCTTGGGGCATCTTAGGCCAGCATTCTACCAACCGAGCCACACCCCCAGCTCCTCTACCCTTTTCTTAGGTTGGAAGAGAATCAAGTCACGTGCTATCAGACCGGGCCCCGCTGTCAGTGAAGGTGTTAGCTGCATACTCCTTGATGACTCTGTGAAATGCCTGGGCTCATGGGCAACTTTGGGACCTGGCAAGGTATAGTCGACCCCAGTTAAACTATGGAGGAATTTAAACACACATTAGGGATTCTTCTACAGAACAAAAGATAAAAGAACAGGAGAAAAAAAAATCTGAAGAAAACAAAGGCCCAAAATTCTCAAAATCTAACGACAGCTTTAACAATGCAATCAAACGGCCAACAGACTCTGTGAAGGATGGACACAGAAACAGACCCAGCACACCTGAACAACTGGAGATCAAAGCTCACAGCTCACAGAGCTGCGCAGGAGTGGGGCCTTCGTGCACGGTGTTGGTGAACTAAAACGGATGACGGAATCCACACCCAACGAGTAGGTCACTACAAAACAACATTAAAATCACTAGAGAAATTAAAACATTGCATTAGAAGATAAACACAAAGGACAGAGATAAGAATGAGATAGACGAGTAAAAAGACAAGTTAATTTTTAAAATAAAAACTCATGGTAGGAATAAATCAAACTACCCCAATAACACTAAAAAAGTGAATGGATTAAAGAACCCAATCAAAATGCAGGAATTTTTCAGAGTGGGCAGAAGACTCAAGATCCCATGAATCATTGCTATCTTCAGGAGACTCACTTCAGATTCAAATACCTGAATAGATTAAAAAGCAATCACTAGAAAGCCAGGTATACCACCGTCAGAAAAAAAAAAAAAAAACGACTTAATGGGTTTGGGTTTTGGTTTCGAAACCTAGGAATTGAGCCCAAGACCTTGCATGTGTCTGACAAGTGCTCTGTCACTGAGAGCTACATCTCTAGCCCTAACACAGACTTTAAAACAAAAATGAACGTTACTAGAGGGGGGGTAAAAAAAATAACCCAGTATCTTATCATGGTAAAAGGATCAATTCATCAAGAAAGCTGTAACCATGAGAAAGACAGGGCAAACCTAATAAGAGAGCACCGAAACACAAGGAGAAAACAGACAACGGGAGACAAAGGAGTGATTCAGTCACGATGGCTCGGAGACACTGGTATCTGCGCTTAATGGGTAGAGAGCCGGGCAGAGCATCAACAAAGCAACAGGAGACATAAACAGCACTGCAAGCCAGCATGCCTAGCAGACATCCCCACAGCACCCCCACCCACCCTCCTCACAGGACAGTCTCCAGGCCAGCCACATGCTGAGCTCCACAACAGCCACAACGCATCTGGAAGGGATGCAGCAATACAAAGCGTGTCCTCTGACCACAGTGGAATAAATTCTGAAATCATCAAAAGCTATTTGGAAAACTCACAAGTATGTGGCCACTAACAACGCACCGCTAAGTCATCGTGGGTCCAAAAGGAAAACTCCAAAAAAAAAAAAAAGAAGAAAATACATGCACACACACACACACACACACACACACACACACACTAGGTGACTAGGTGACATATAAAAGACATGCCACACTGAAACATGGGATGGGATGTGGCTCCCAGAGTAAGTCGTAGCTATAAACATTTACAATCACGAAGGGAGGTGTGCGGTCCTGGGGGGGGGGGCAGCCCAGTGGTCCAGGTGCTTGCCCGCGCAAGCATGAAGACCTGAGGGGCTGGAGAGATGGCTCAGAGGTTAAGAGAGCACTGATTGCTCTTCCAGAGGTCCTGAGTTCAATTCCCAGCAACCACATGGTGGCTCACAGCCATCTGTGATGAGACCTGGCGCCCTCTTCTTGCGTGCAGGCATCCATGGGGGGGGGCAGAATGTTATATACATAATAAATAATGAAGACCTGAGAGTTTGGACCCTTAGAACCCACGTAAAAGCCTGGTGTGGCCGTGCATGCCTACATTCTCTGCACAGGGAGGCAGAGACAGGAGGGGTCCCTGGAACCTGTTGGCCAGCCAGTCAAGCTCAGCTGGTTAATTCCAGCTGGCTTAAAAAGTGCTGGAGAAGTGACCGAGAAAGACTCCAGATGCCAGCTTCTGGCCTCACCTAGGACCTCACACATCACACACACACACACACACACACACACACACACACGATGTGAGAGCAGATGTAGTAGCACAAGTCCAACGTTAGGGAAGTAGAAGAAGAAGGGCCGAGGGGTCGAGAGTTCAAGGCCAGCTGGTGCTACCTAGCAATTCTGGGGCCAGCCTGGCCTATATAAGACCCTGTCTCCAAACCAAACAAGAGCAAAACCAAAAATGAGGACGTGGCCAAGTGTGGTGGCTCATATGTACCCAGCACAAGGGTGGCTGAGAAACGATGATCACAAGTCTGAGGCCAACGTGGACTACAGAGAGAGACTAGCTCATAACAACAACAAAAAACAATACGGTAACGATGAAAAGGAACACAGACAGGAAACCAACCTTTGCCCCCCACACCAAGAAGCGAGGATAAAGATAAACTAAGCAAATTCACAGAAGGAAGCAATTAAGTTCAGGGTAGAGAACCGAAATCAAGGATTTTCAGGGATACCACACCCCCGGCAGCACTATCCACGGCAGCGGGTAGAAGCAGCCAGCTGTCCGCCGAAGACTGAGAAGTTAAGTTCAGTGGGATACCACTCAGTCTTAAAAAGAAATTGTGGCCCATGATACCACACTGGTGAGCCACGGTGACCTTCCGGCCTCAGACTCCCCAGTACAGGGGTGGGTCACCACAACTCACACATCACATATCAGGGCCTGCTGTATATAACATTTCATTCGAAATCACTGGTTTGTAAAAGTTCGTTCGCCCCTTTCCTCTCTTCAGGGAGACCTGTGCTAAACACCTGATAGCATTAAGAATCTCAGCTGGTTCAGGAGTCAGAGGGCGAGGGGAAGGGGAGGAATGTGGCCCAGCAGCTGCTCATGGTCAGCGGAGGGTGGATAGCCCGTCCATATCCCCACCATCTAGAACCCAGCCAAGGGCTGCTCTCTTCAGGGTAGTGTTGAGCGAAGAGAGTACTGCCTGACAGCCCGTACCAAGCATTCCCACTGTGCCTGGCCCTGCCAGTTATGTCCCCTGCCCGTGTCACTGCACCCACGTGCTAGTTAGGGTTCTCCTTCACCTTAGTCCAACTCTGCCTCCACCACCAAAGCCGGCAGGGAGATCCCTGAGCCTCCAGGAGTCCCAAATACAATCAGTTTGGGAACTGACCAGAATAGGACACTCTCAGCCAGCTGTGCAGCTGGTCTAGGCTTCACAGAGCAAGGGTCTCAGGCAGGGGTGGCCCCGGGTACTCATGGAGACACCAAGTAGCAATTTCTCGTCTTCCTAGCTCTACAGTTCTCAGGGACTCTCACCTGTCCCACAGCCAGTTGGCCCCTCCTCCCTCACCTGCCACAGAGCTAAGAGAGAATGATCTGTATGAAGCAAAGCCAGTGTCAGCGCTGTGCTGGAAACCAAGGACCCCTCTATCCCAGTATTCAGAAGACTCTCACCTGCCTGGGTTAAAATCCTGGCTCCTCCCCTGACCATCTCAACTTCTGCATGAGTTCCTTCCTCGCTCATAGTACTCCACCCGGCCTCTCGGCAAAGAGCCTCGTACTAGCCTGACAGACAGGCAGTCACCAGCATTGCACGGCAGGCTGTCAGGGTACACTTGGCACAGGGTCTGTCTTCTTCTCCTCAACGTGAGTAGGTCTTGCTCGCCCATTCCCAAGCTGCCCACAGTGGTTGGTTCTTGAGGTGTCCTGAGTGACTTCCACTCGGGAGACCTCAGATGGGACGGAGTTGCCAGAAAGCAGCCCATGGGCAGACTCTAAATCCTTATCAACTGTTCTACCTGGAGCCCTGGGGGAGGAGTGTCTGACGCTCAGTCCCCAGTGAAGTCACGCGATCCCAAGGGCCTCCCATGGAAGGATGGGGTATGGAGTGTGGGGGGACACTATCAGTGGTGAAACCCCACCAGGCAGGGTCCCGGTGGGGGAGGCAAGTGGGTCTAGGGTGGGGGGCCTGGCGTTCTGCTTTTCTACCAAGTTACCTGGAGCCGCTAACAGCTGTGTCGGGGCTACGCTTGGAACACCGGGGCCCGAAGCCTGGCACGGCCTTTCCTGAGAAGTGCCTGGGATGCATGAGTGGCAAGCCCATCCTGGCTCCCCCACCCAGCTCCACTCTGGCTTCCAGCATCTGGAGGGTGATGCTCCGTGGCTTCTCAGAGTTGATTGGATTCCATTTCCATTACATATATAAAATAAACCCAGCACCACATTATAAAACAGAAAATTGAAAAAAAAAATAGTAGAGGGTAAGGGTTCACCGAAGAAGATCAAACCGCACTGAAAAAGATGGCTGCTGTCTTTGCTCCCGGGACCCCGTCTCCATTGGGGAGTCTGTCGTCCACAGAGTGGAATCAGCCTCAGGAGCCTTGTCTCATCACAGCAAAGCACACGGGACAGAGTGGGGCTGCCCCCAACACCATCTCCCCGTCCTGCAAGTCTCTTTACACCCAATGCCTTTCCCAGGCCTTTCCCGGGGCACAAACAGGCCGGGACCCTGATCCTTCCTTACTCTAGGCAGAGTAGGCTGTGGTGGATCTGAGGGGGGGGTGCACATCTGGATTCCTGGCCAGCAGCCCACATTCCTTCCTGGTGAGTGTGAGCAGATGGGGCCTCTGGAGAGTTATGAAGAGGTTGTTGGCTGCCTCCTGCCCCACTAAAATGGGACCCACCCTGCAGGAACACTTGCACGGACCCCAAGGACCAGAACCTCACGTGGGGTCCTGGTTTGGGTCCAGAATCCCCCATGCAGATTGCTGAGCAAGCAAATGAACCCCAAGTGGGGTCTGTGTCCCTCGACCACAGACAGCCTTATCTCACTTAACAGCATCAGGGAAAACAGAGGGTCAGGGGAAACCATGGTGCCCGCCTGCCCACAGACCCAGGCAGGCAGGAAGCTCCGAGAGCCCAGCTGATTACCTGGGGGCAATCCTTAATGTAGTGTCCTTTGTTGAAACACAGGTGGCATAGGTAGTTCGGCGGAGGCCTCTTGCTGGGCTTGCGGGCCTCAGAGGTGAGTGTCAGGTCCGAGAAATGCTCGGTGAGGGAGCTGAGGCCATCGGCGATGTTGTTGAGGGAGCCATAGGGTGAAGCGTTCCTGTACACACTGCTGCTCAGCGCCTGTGGGAACAGAGGAGGCCATTCAGGGCTGCGGTGAAGGAGGCTTTCACTCACCACCCACACAGAACCTTCAGCTAGCCTCCAAGCCTGAGTTCAAACCCTAACTCTAATGGTGGTGGGTTTGGCCTCAGGGGCCCTGACTATACCTCGGGGGATGACATGGGAATGACCTCCTAAGGCTTCCATAGGGTAAAGTGAGGTCATGAGTCTAAAGTGCTTTGTCACATGTCTGGGCCCTAGGGCCCCTGGGTACATGGTGATGATGTTAACAGCTGTGACTGTTGTTACTATCAGTTTTTGACACACTGCACCAGGTGGGGGGTGGTGGTGGAAGGATGGGGGGATGGGGGGTGGTTAATAGCATCAACTTGACAGGATCTAGGATCGCTTAGGAGATAAATCTCTCAGCACTCTGGTGAGGGAGTTTCCCAGGTTGGGTTAGGCAATTTGGGAAGACCCACCCTAAATGCGGGAGGCGCCATTCCATGGGCCGGGGTCCTGGACTCAATAAAAAGGCAGGAGAGTCAGGTTCGCAGCAATGTGACCATCGGCCCCAGGCCCCTGATGGCACGGCTTGCCTGTCATGGCGGACAGTACCGTGTGGTGATGTGTGCTGTGTGCTGAAGCCCATCCTTCCTTCCTTAAGCTGCTCTCGACAGGCATTTTGGCACAGAAATAAGTGACTACACTACAGATGGCATCATGGGAAGTCACTTGTCGGGCACGGAAGGGCTTCGGACACATCTCCTCTACTCTGTTTCCCACATAGTGCGGAAGAGACCCGGGAGCTTGCAGTGTGGAGAACTGGAGGCCAATGCACAGAGGTGCTTGGCCAGCCTGAGCCACCTCCCTGAGAGCCCGGTGAGGGAAGTGGCTACCTGTCCCACCTCCGCATGACAGGAACCAGACACCTCTCTGAGCTCCCAAGCACTCACGGCTCAGGCCCTCCCGGTGTATACAGCCTCTATTTATAGACATCAAGGGCTCCGGATGGCATGGCGCACTGGAATTTAGTGAAGGTGGGGCCTTGTTGTGGGGCTGGCGAGGAACGACCAAGGGCTCCCCTTTCCTTGTGGAGGGCCAAGGCTAGAAAGCAGCAGCCTCCCCGAGAAAGTCGCTAGTGAACCTGGACACAATGGTTGCAGTCCTCTGAGCCCTTGACAGATGCCCCCAAGTGGCAGAGATGAGTGCCGGCCTTGGGCTGATATGGGTGAGGCCCTGATTTTAGGAGTCCTTAGATGGATAGAGAAATGAGGTCTCTGAAACCAAGAACTTAGACTCCTTTACAAAGAGGGAGGGGGCAGGCAGTGGCATAGGGCAGGGGCAGAATTGATAGCAGTCTAAGGCACGCGGCACACCCTGCCTAACCCAGCAAGAGTAGCTCCTAACCTGATCTCATGCTTCCATCTTCAGAAGCCGGTCACTCGGCCCCCATCTCCCAGGTAAGACAGTATCTGGAATACCTGCCGGGTGACCCTGAACGGGTCCTTTCTGTCTCTGGGTCTCTGCTCTTCCTTACATTATGTTGACAGGAGTCTGGCCATGGAAGAGCACAAAGACGCCACACCTGGAGCTGCCCAAGGCTATCACACAGCTTTTTCTGCAGAGAGGGAACCACATGGATCCTGACGACCCTCTCTCCACTACTTAGCCACCTGGCACACCCAGCAACCCAGGACGGAGCATGCCAGCACCAGCCAGCATGTGGTCTGGGCCAACTCTTTAGCTCTCAGGCAAGACCAGAATTGAGTGGGGCTCCCTGAATGCCAGCAGCCTGGATTCTGGAGGCGATGGGCCTCACGGGACCACTTTATGATGTGCAGGGAGACAGCTCTGGTAGACATCAGACAAGGTGGCCACGGTGACAGGCCAAACCCTGGGAGCCGTGCACCGACGGAGATAGCTGGTTCCCATCTCACCCGTGTGAGTCACTGCCCGCCCCCTACTTCACACACGAAATGAGTATTCCAAACTTGTATTGAATGACCTGGAAACTAGTAACAAAAACAGTTTTCTGGGCCCCACCTCAGAGTCACCACAGTGGTGGCTTGGGACCAAGGGCATATTTTGGTGTGTGATCAGATATCCATAATGAGTTACCAGTTTAACATTTTTTTAAAAGTATACAGTTCCATGGCCCTAAGCATATCTTCACTAAAATACAACTACCACTACCACCACCACCATTCACCCCCCTGACTCCCCCACCTCCTCAAGCCGAAACTCTGAATCCACTGGACAGTAATTCCTGACCCGAATCTGCTTTGCCCAGCCCCCCTGGAAAACCTGGGCGGCGGCAGCCACTTCACTGGCCTCAAAGAACCAACTTCTGGGTCACTCTATATCTTGACTGGGAAACCTGCCCCATGCCAGGAGGCTGCTGGCTCTATCATCCCAAAGTGGCTTGAGTTGGGGCAACATAGCCCCAGCCGCTTGGAGAAAAGTTCATCCAAACAAGAAATTTGAAGCTCCAAACCCTGTGACTCACACTCACGGCTGGGAAATGCAATTTCACAAAATAACAACCCTCTTCTTTTCCCCCTTTCCTTTCTTTCATTTTTGCTGGATAGAATTTAAACAAGTCCACAGCCTCCAAGACTGTTTTAAGAGGAAGGGGAAGTTTGGCGGATGCCAAAAACACACTAATTATACCCTAGTTAGTCCTTTCCCAGGCTTGTGGCCACACTCCTAGGGCTCACAACAGCCCCTCGGGCATCCCCAAACAGCCAAAGACCTCTGAGCAAGCCACCCCCTTCCCTCCCTGGCAGCTCTACAGTCCCAGACGCCACCAGGGGTCACAGGTGTGCCTCTCCTAGCAACTCCACGGACAGGGAAAGGCTAGAATCCCCCCTCCCAGAATGCTGGCCTCCACTGTCCCCCAGCCGGTCTATACAACTGCTGCATTCTCTTCCCCAAAGCCCAACCCAGGACTAAGAATGCAGAGAGCAGTCAGTTGGTTCAACCACATACCCGTGTTATTAGTAGGGAAATCGAGGTTCTGAGAGCTGCAGGGACTCAGACCCAGTTAGAACCAAGAGCCAGGAGTCCAACTTTGCCCGGTCAGGGTGGGCTTGACATGCAGAAAGCAGTCTTCTCTGCAAAGCCCTATTTGAGCTCTGGCCACAGGGGTGAAAGACAAGGCCTGGCTGTTTTTCTGGCCTGCAGGGACTGGGCAGAGCATAGAGTTGGGCCTGTCCTCTCGGAACAGAAGGGAGGGAGGGCAAACTTGACTGTCTCTACAGGTGCTCCATTGCTGCATTCTGACACTCGGGTTCTGAAAAGCACCCAGGGCCCAGCGTGCACACCACAGGACCCGCAAGCAGAGCACAGATGCATGCATTCATCCAAGGAGGGCAGGCCCACTTATGTGATAGAGGCAAGCCACTGGACTACATCCTCATCTTGGGTCAGCAGCTGCAGAAGCTGGCAGGGTGCATGGGATCCTTCCACTGTATGTGGGGAGTCACGGCCTCAGACTCATGGTCATTGCCGGAACCTTCTCCAAGGTTCTTGATGGGCTAATAGGGAAAAGTAGGTGAGAAGACACTAGTTTGTCCTGACCACGAGTGGCTCTGACATAATCTACAGAATCTCTTCTTTTTCTTAGTTCCCCTTGACAACTAAGACACTATTCATCTGACCACTGATTTCTTTTTTTCTGTAGAGCTGGGAACTGAGACTCAAAGAGACTTAGTAACTTGCCCGAGACAACACAGGCAAAATGTGCTGGCCAATTCGATTCCACCCCCACGCAGCCTCCAAGGCCAGTCCCCACCTATAAAAAAGGTAGCCAGAGGATGCTGTCAGGTGTGATGTACAGCCCCCTTGGTGCTAAGCAAGATGCGGTCGCTGATTCTTTGAACTCTGTAAGAGGGCTGGATCCCGGAGAACGTAGTCTCTGTTGTAAACTCTCGAGGGCAGAGGCAGTCCCAAGACGGTGTCCCCCTCTCCCCAGAGAAGCCTGCCCAGCTGGACTCTCCTGCAGGGCTATGGCAAAGGGAGGAACTGGCAGGCACCGCATAGGCAGGCAGAGAGTTCTGAGAGTGGCCCAGAGAGTATGGAATGGTGAACCATAGAGATGGGATGAGAGACAGAGAGGCAGGAGAGGCAGGACAGCTGGTGGAAGCGAGACACAGCCCCTGCCAGGAAAGACACAGCCACTGGCAAGGCCAATGGTGACGGCAGTATTCATGGCTGGGACATAGACAGGCTACCCCAGGGAGATCAGGCAAACATAGGCGCTCTGGGTCCCACTCTCACCCAAGGCAGGCCCAGAGGAAGGAGCCTGATTCTAACCCTTAGTTCTATGGGGCTCCTTTTATCAGCCAGACAACTATCTTCTCATGCCCCAAAGCCACCAACCCCTCGCCTCTGCACCCAAAGCCACTCAGTCCTCACCCGTTGCGGAATATTAGTTTTAACCACGTAAAGATGCACTGCATTTTGTTTGTTTGTGGTGCTTGCCTAAGGCACCTGGTTGGTCTAATAAAAAGCTAAATGGCCAATAGCTAGGCAGGAGGTACAGGCAGGACTTCTGGGCAGAGAGAGTAATTAGGAGGAGGAGGAATCTAGGCTTGAGAGCGACAGAGGGAGAGAGGAAGACGCCAGGGGTCAGATAGTCAGACAAGCATGGAGGAGGCAGGAAAGCAGGACACACAGAATGACAGAAAGTTAAAAAGCCCCGAGGCAAAATGCAGATGAATAGAAACAGGTTAAATTACGTTAAAAGAGCTGGTGGGAGAAGCCCAAGCTAAAGCCAAGCATTCATAATAATAAGTCTCCGTGTCATGATTTGGGAGCCGGCTGGTAAAACACACACACACACTGCAATAAGAAACAATCCACACCAACAACGACTGGACCCCTTCTTCCAAGAGATCTATACTTTTGTCCCTAAGGCCCACCTGGAATGGTGCATGTATCTGTCCTCTACACACAGATGGGGAGGTATATGTTCTGGGGTGGGGTGCAGGAGACAGCACACACCGGGTAAGAAGTGAGCCCCAGGAAAATGAAACACACCACAACCGAGGGATTTCCTACCACACTCAGATCCGCCCACATTCTTGTTTCCAAGGCCAGGAATATATGAACTGGACAAGAGAGATTATGACCCTTTGCCTGTACGGGCGTGGGCTCACACTTCGCCCGTGAAATGGCTCTCCCTAACACAGCTGGTGCTCCTAGGCGAAGGTCACGTCTAGTTCTTTCAGATGAAGGAAGTGGGCAGAGAGGAATGGAGACCGGGAGCAGACAGTGGATGGAGGACAGAGTCTAGCAGACCTGGGGAAGAGTGAAGACTCTACCCCCACCTCACGGGGTCATGGCTTCTTGCCCTCTACCCGGCTACCGCACAAGCACTGGAGACCCTGTGCCGCACACCTGTCTAGGAAGAGCAGAAAGCATGAGTCTGGAAAACCGAGGACTGGGCAGGGTACAACTGAGGCTATGTCCTCTGTAGCAGAAGCCTGGACCTGGAATCCGCTGTGGAGTGAGGCTGTCCACGCGCTGTGAAGTCGTGGGCAGATGTCCGTGCCACCAGGGACTCTAAATGCCTTAAAACTCTCACGACCGAGCAGGGTCAGGGCCATCTATCTGCATGTCAAAGCCACTACCAGGACAAGGCTAGAGACAGGGCTTCACCATCTCTCAAGTCAACGCATTGCCATTGATCCAGCCCAATCGACACTTGTTCCTTGAGACAGCACAGGAGGCTTGAGACAGGGGAGACCGTCCTCTTCATCACAGGGCTGAAGACTGAAGACAGACCAGGTTTTAAGCCATCTGCTCTACCCCCACCCACCTAGCAGAATGAGCTGAGCATCCAGTGTGTCCGAAGCACTGACCGAGCATCATGCTAAGCTGAGAGAGGCGGGGGTTGCTACCCTCGAGTGCAACAACAGAGCTATAGAGTGACACAGCTGAGGCATAGTGCAAAGGCAGCCTAGATGTCAAGTCCGGGGCCTACCCTAAAGCATCATACCTTGACTGCCACGGCCCACGTCATCGTAGCAGCTGGAAGGAGAGAGCTGCTTCAGAAGGCAGCCACCCCAGGCCTCTCAGGAGAGACGTCCGTTTATGCCATAAGGAAACACCTTGGGATCTGGCCATTGGGACGGGGCTGGAAGTGATGTCATAGGTATACTCGACAGCAATATAAAGGTTTGGACGCATAAGACTTCCAGGTGCTTCCAGACATTACAAGCTAGCCAGTGTAGCCAAAGGAGGACTCAGCCACAGAAGATATATTAACTCTCTCTGTCTCTGTCTCTCCCTCCCTCCCTACACACACACACACACACACACACACACACACACACACACACACACACACACCAGGGTTGGGGAACATATCCAATGACACATGCTTGATTCTGTCCCTAGCCCTCTGGATGCAACCTCTTCCTCTGGACAATAGGGCTGCTGCCCCAGGCAGAGACATGGGAATAAAATAGGAAAATAGTATTTTTCTACTCTGTGTCTCCTAAACCAGGACAATCAGAGTAGGAACACATTAGGAAACCTAGTGCCTACACAAGTGCCCATGACTCTTCAAAAGGTTTGGGATCCTGGGTTGAGGAGAGTGCTTTCCTAGCATGCATGAAGCCCTGGATTTGGCCACCAGCCCTGCCTGAACTGGACATGATGGCAGACCCCTGTGATCCCAGTCCTTGTGGCGGTGGAGGCAAAGAGTTTGAGGCCAGCCTGGTCTATGTGAAACAAAACATCAGAGGCACTGTGGCTCGATAGGAAACCTCAGGTGAGGTGCTGGGCATGCACAGAGCCTGGAGGGGGATGCAGGTAGGAGCTAACCCAGGCTGCAGAGATAGCTCCAGGATGCAATGCAGAATTGGTTTCGATCTAGCGCTACTGATGACTCGGAGTCATACAGGCCTCTGCTTTGCTCTCTATACAACAGAAGTGATGAGTTGGTGGCTCAAAGCTTGTATTCCAAGCACTTGGGAGACTAAAGCAGGAGAGTTGCCCTCGGTTCAAGGCCAGTCTGGGCTAGGGTGAATCCCTGTCTCAAAAAAAAAAAAAAAAAGCAAAAAAAAAAAAAAACAGGGCTGCTTGCTGCTGTCACTATTCTCAGATTACATATGCCACCTTGGGTTGTGTTGCCACTAATTACTTATGACTGAAGTCCCTGCCCTCCCACCACTTGGCTTACCCCTCCCTCTTACATGGTCTCCCTCTGAGCCCAGACCTATGTATTCAGCTTATCTTGACTGAAGACAGCCAGGCTGCCTGTGCCAACCCCTCCCAAATGGCATCCTTCTTGCCTGAGTTACCATTCAGCATCCCAACGGGAGGGGTCAGACATTTGGGGACTCTTCCCTAGTATGCCTCTAGGACATTCTTCCCAGTATCGGGGCTGCCTGCTTCCCATCTCCGCCAGACCACAAAGATTGTGGGAGTCAAGTTCAGCCCCTGCCAGGGAGGAGAGCGATTTTGCTCCACAGGTTCACACTGGGAGGCTCTGGGCACCTGCTGTAGGCACATGTGGTATTTCAACCAAACTCCCAGCAGCTGTCTAGGCTGGGGACTTTTGTTTGTTTGTTTTTAACGCCTACGCCTAGTATTTTATCTGTGCGTCTGTGGGCACACAGAGATGAGAGGACAGCCTCTGCAGGAGTTGGTTCCCTCATTCGACCACGGGACGGGGGACCCAGGGACTAAACTCAGGTTGTCAGGCTTGGTGGCAGGAGCCTTTACTCACGGATCCCTTTCAGCAGTCCTACTTTGTTTTTTGGTTTTTATTTTTGTTTTGTTTTGTTTTGTTTTGTTTTTTTGAGACAGGGTTTTTACTCTAGCCCAGGCTGGCCTTGAACTCATGGGAGTCCTCCTATGCTAGGAATAGAGATATGAGCCCTCCTCCAGCTGGAACCTTGCACAAGAACCCTATATTTGTCCCCCTGCTTGTTCTCATTGCCATCTCTGTGCAGTAGGGCTGAAGACCCTCGGTACCACTCACAAATCTGCAATGGGCGGGCCACATCGGCCAAAGGGTGGGCTCTGCAGCACCCGTGGACAGTGATGTGAGGACTTTGGGGTCTCCCCACTGAAGGTCACCAAGAAGAGCTTCCTACAGCTTAGAGCTATATGCAGTCCAGGAGACTGGACGGCTGACCCAGTAGAACCGCGTGTCTGGCTCAGTGGGACATCACTGGGCTTGGAGATGGCCGGAAGAACGACGGGCAGGTGTCCTGAGCCCAAACCACTCTCTGGCTGAATTAACTGCAAGAAACGCTGAGGCGAGGAACTCTTAACACATCTAGGACTGCGGAACTTCTCTGAGCCTTCGCTGTGTTGGCGGGCACTGTATGAACTGAAGGACGGTAGGTACGCTACGCTTTCCAAGCCTATCTGAGCCCTCACCCACCTCCCCCCATGCTCACAAAGGAGGGGTGGTCATTCGACAGCGGAGCTGCACTTTCTGGCTCCTTCTATTCTCAGAGAAAAGGAGGAAAGCTGTTCTAGGAATCTGAATTAAATGGCATGAGGCAGTCTCATTTCCCTGGTGTGGAGGGAGTTGGGGGTACAAAGACTAGACTGCCCAGCGCCGGCTCTGAGAAAACCCCACCAAGGGTCCGAGAGGTAATGCTCAACTCTACTTTTCCAGAAATGGAATTCGTGGTGGTTACACCGCTGGGAATTTAAATTCCAAGCAGAATTTGGCAAGGAAGATCCACACAGTCCAACCCCCTCCTGGGCCCCGCCTCCTCCTGCAGCACCTGGACAGAGGGGACTCAGTCAAGGAGTCTCTCCGAAGACACACAGCTGTGACCACAGATGCCATTTCTGAAAAATCACGTTTGCCAGTGGGTCTCACTTCAGAACCCAGAAGTGTGTTTTTTTTTTTTAAGACGCTACTTGCAAGTCACCTCCTGGAACTTGTCCCGCTCTTGTATGCAAACCCGTTCCCCTTCCTCTCTGCTCCCAGAGCCAGAGGGTCACTCAGGACCCTCAGCTTATCTTCAGCTCCCAGGGCCGAGGTTCCAGGGGCACAATAGGCTTCTGTGCCCCCGTATCCTCACCTCCCCCAATGCCAGCTGCATTCATGGTGTTTTTCTATTGTGGAGGGAGCAGCCTGGGGGCGGTGCGGGAGGGGGTGGGCTCTTGGCACAGGGGCTGGCGCAGACGGGCTATGGTCAGCGGTCAGCATGCAAGTCACATCCGCAGGCACTGCCACCGGGCCTGCCAGGCCTCCAACAGAATGGCAATGCTTGTGGACCCTGGGTCCCTCCCTTCCTAAAGTCCCGTCTTGTGACACAGAACTTGATGCTTTTGCACCCAGCCCCTTGGTGGTGGCGTTGACGTGGGGGGGGAGTCCTCACCTTCTCAGCTGTATGTCAAGTCACCAACTAAGCCCAGGGCTCAGGAAAGGCCATGCCCAAGACCATAGCTGCAAGCTTTGAAAGGGTTTAAGAGGTCAAGGACCAGGAGGTGAGGACGAGGGAGCCAGGAGCCAGGAGCACCACAGCTATCCAGCCCCCAAGGAAACCATAGGTCTTCAAGTGTGAAAAGTCCCTGTGAGCTCCTCAGTACGGGCTGTATGCTGGCAGGCATTCTCTTGTTCAACCTGGAACATACCACCCTGGGTGACAGCAGAGATTAAACGTACTCAATGGGAACTCCAAGGCAGGGAGAGAAGGGAATCTCTCTGGAGTCAGGTTACAAGAGACTTCCCCCACCATGGCTTCAGCTCCTCCCACACCAGGCCCCTTCTTGAGGGAAACTGAGGAACTCAGCGACAAGGTGGCAGGAGGCAGGTCTCGCTGAACCACAGCTTGGATACTGGAGACTAAAATTTTCCAGGAGGATCACTGACCAATGGGCAACAGGCAAGAGGCTACGTGTAAGGAGCAAGGCAGGGAGTCTATTAAAAGCTCGTTGGGTCCCTACTGGACCCCTGGGTCAGGTCATCTTCGCCCTAGACGAAAGACCCTCCCCTGAGTGCATTTCCATCCAACTATGAGCCATGACAGAACCCTATCCAGTCACCTGCCTTTCCCACAAGTGCTGTCCATGTCCCTCCTTAGCCCCAGGCTCCTCACATTCCCACCCTTACACAGAAACGCTTGGTAAGAGAACTAATAATGGGAAAGACCCAGGTACTAAAGAAACACTCCACACAAACGATTCTCCAAAAGCCACTGGTCACCTGAAGCCGGCTCCTCTCGACAAAGTGTCACGAGGAAGGGAGATCCCAGCCAGGAACCATTCCTCAGGGCAGAGAACATGTGTTAGGATTTATAAAGAGCCTCGGCATACGGACGGACGCTATCCCCCCTGGCTCTGCTGACACCTTTCCAGCCTTGCCCCCACACCCAGCCCCCCACACACACACCACTTCTAACCCCACAGGGCAGCGGGGCAGCAGCCTGGGTTTTACATGTCCTCCGTGAGTCCTCCAGTAAAACCGCAGCAGTGCTGAACACATTACCTGGGATCAGAAAGTGTGACTCTCTGGTTCTACAACTCACCCCCAAACACACCTCGGAATACACAGGTCTTATTCCCAGGCCACCTCTAGGCCAGAAGAAGAGGGAAAGTGACCTCTCCCTATGTGTATGTCCCTCTCCTTAACATAGGAAAACCACAAGGGGACAAGTTGGGCATAAGAAGATATCAGCAATTCCCAAACTGGAATAAACAGGGGGGGTGGGGAGGGTCGTGGTAGAGAGATTCTGGGAAGACTCTGGATAAGACCCCCACAAAACGGGCTGTAAGGTCATCATCACCTGTGTATATTTATCTAGCTGGGGGCAAGCACTGGACAGTAGACTTTGTAACCGAATCCATTGAACAGGCAGCCTTTGCAACACACCCAGGGTTTTGGGAGAAGGCACTGGGCAGCTGGAGCCCTCTCTCCCATCGCCACAGCCTTCTCCCCCCCCCCCAAGGATTTCCCTTTCATTTCCTTCCAGCCTGGGAAGCAGGGGACAGAGCAGTCTGCTAGGTCAAGCCCTCAAAAAACCACTTCCTATGTGGCTGGGGGAGGGCAAGCAGCTGCTGCAGGGTGGATTTAGGGGTCCCCAAGTGGTGGGAAAAGGCCCGGAAAGAGTCACTGCTTTCCAGGGAGCCCTCCAGGCCAAGAACCACGGAGGTAGGGGGGAGGGAGAATGCTTTTAGGCCCTTCCAGAGGAGTTCAGACCCCGGCTCTGCAACCCTCCGGTTCCAGCTGCCGGCAGCTAGAAAAGTTGATAGCGTTGGGCGAAGTAAAGACTTAGGAAGGGGCTCCCCGCCCTAGCCGCACCCAGGCAGTCTGAAGAGAATCCGGAGACACCCCTAAGTCTGCTTACTAGGAGCAGAGCTAAGGTCTGGGAGAGGGGGCGGGAGGGCCCTGCCCAGGCCTGAGCCGCTCCGAGCGGTTCTGCCGGGAGGTGACGCGCTCCGGGCGCCCCAGGGACTTGGGGCGGCAAGTTTGGCAAAGCTGATCGAAGTCAAGCCAAGCGGAGCAGGGCAATGTGGGGCCAGCCCGGGCCAGGCCAGGAAGAGCGGAACAGATAGGAAAGGGGTCTGGAGCAGTGGGCGCGGGGCTGGCGCCGGGGCACCCACCTCTCCGCGCTGCAGCTGGAAGACGCTGTTAAGATAGCTGGAGTGCAGGGGAGAGCCCAGCTGCTCCGGGCGGCCCTTGCCGAAGGCCAGCTCCGGGGGCGCGGCGCCGGCGGGCGGCTCGGGCCGGAAGGCATCGAAAGCACTAGCTTGGTGTGTGTCCTGGAGCGACAGGTAGACCCAGTTGAGCAGCTGGGCCGGCTGGTACACCGAGGCGGCGCTCGTGTCGATGGCAGACAGCAGGCTCATTTTTGCCGTGGCGGTGCCGGCCCCTCCCCGGCCGCCCGCTCGCGCCCCCCTCCCGGCGGAGGGGCGGGCACCGGGGAGCCTGTGCCCACTGCCAGCCGCCCCGGCCCCGACGGCTATCGCCCAGCGCCCCGTGCCCCGCGCGTTTGCCCGCAGCCGCCGCAGCCGCCTCCGCCGCCGCCGCCGCCGCCGCCTCCCAGAACTGCAGCAGTGGGCGCGCGCGGGCGGAGGAAGGAGGCAGAGAAAGTTGGGGAGGAAACTTTTGGCCCCGCCCAGCCCCGTTGCCCGCCCCGCCCCGCCCGGGGATCCGCTATCTGCCTCGGCTCTGACCCCTCCAGAGACCGCTTCTAGGGTGGGGTCCTCCAAGACCCCGCCCCACCCCGACCCGGCCGGCCCCCGTCCTCGCTCCCCCATTGGCTGACTATGGATGTAGGGGAGGGGCAAGAAAGAAGGCGTGTCCGCACATGCAGCATCCCGCCGGCCACCCCCTACTAGGAGTGGCCCCTCCCGAACCTCCTCCCGCCCCCACTCCCCCCCCGGCTAGCGCAGCTTCTCAGCCCGAGCTCAGAACCGACTGGGCCCAAACTCTCAGCCTGCTCCACCGTAAGCTGGCTCCCATCACTTCCCAGGCACTCTCCAGTTAATTCGTTTTCACACCTTTTTTTTTCTTCCACTCTTCCCTGTTCTGACTGTTAGTCTGATTGTATTTCTGTGACTGTCTTGGTGTTCTCCAACGCCTCTTTAAAAGTGTCTGGCTTGTAGCTTCCTTCTCTCTCTCTCGACACACACACACAGACACTCCTTTCGCTATCACTATAGGACCCTCCCCCTCCCCCTTAATTCCTTCCATCTGCAGAACCGCTTTGCTGCCGGCCTGCGCTGAGGGGGGCCCCCGGGTTCCTGCCTGAGGAAGGGCTCCCCTTCTCCCCTCACCCCTTGTACTTCTGTTTCTGCTCCAGGCTGGCCTAGGCTTTTCTCCTCTCTTCTGCTCCCTGGCTCCATCCTCAGCCCTCCCCGGTCTCTTGTAAGGGGTTCCAGGATCCTAACCTGGCCTAGAAGATCTCAGAAACCCCTATCTGCCAGGAGAAGCTTGCACTAGCCCCTGGCTTCTCCCAGATACCTTAACCTCAGGGTCCCAGAATGCTGTGTGCTGCCCCACATCAAAGGAACTGACGGCCTGGCCCGTGTGGGGACTCAAGGCACCTCCATCTCCAGTTTGGCCCTGGAGCCGGTTCAGCCTGGTGTTTAAAGTGACAGAAAGGGGACTTCAGGGTAGACACCTCACCTCTGCCAACCAGCCTGTGTTCTCTGTAAAGTGGGAATGATCATGTTGGAACTTGGTATCTGTTGGGTGGGAGCTCGGATTTGGTAAATAGAAGCTGTTTTGGGAAAGCCACTTCTCCCCCCCCCCACCAACCACCATGCCAGGGCACCTCAGTGCATGTGTAGATGCTTGGACCAGACAGTGATGACCAGGAGCTGTCCGGTGTCGCCAACCAAGATCCCCTTTGATCTCAAGTCTCCATGTCTTGAAATAATTCACTTATCAAACAATTGACAGCTATTATTAATTGAAGTGACGATATGCATGCCAATAAAACCTCAATGTTTTTATTCATCAAAGGCGTATCTGTAAAATGGACGTAGTGGTGCATTCTGTAATCCCAGCTTCAGGGAGGTGGAGGCAGGGGGATCAGAAGTTCAAGGTCGTCCTTGCTACCTGGTTGAGTTTGAGGCCAGCATGGGCTACATGAGACCAGAACAAAACAAAACAACTCAGCGTTTCTACAATTATGTGAGAGACTCTGAGCTCCTACAAAATACGAATTAGGATTTGAAACCACCCTACACAGACTTTATAAAAGATAGGAAGTAAGGGCTAGAGAGGTGAGGGTTTAGCAATTAAGAGCGAGTACTGCCTTGCCGAGGACCGGAGCTTGACTCCCAATGCCCCCTGGCTGGTGGCTCACAACCACGGGTAACTCCAGCTCGAAGGACTCTGATAACCCTCTTCTGATCCGAGCACCTGCACTCAGCATGCCCACACACCCCACCCCCACGTGCACGTATTCAAAGTAAAATAATACATTCTTTTTTCTTAAAAGAAAGGTGGGTGATATCCATCCAGCTGCACACGGGGGAGTTGGAGAGCCCAGAGGAGAGCCCGAGACATCCAGCAACTTAGCTCTATTCATCTCCCTAGCTTTCTGACTCCTTTAGAGGTCAGACAGGTAAACCACAAGAAAGGTGGTGCTGGCCAAATGGGACACTTCTGTCCCATTGTCACCTTGAGACTTGTCTGACACTCGCTTAAAGAGACACCGGGGCGTCTTCCCGGCCTCCAGAGTGATTTGACGCCAGGAGGGTGCTTGTTTAACTGGTAACCTCTGCCTCTTTCTCCCCTCCCTCTCTTTGCAGTTCCTACCCAGAGCCTGGTCCACGACGAGGGATCCGTAGGGAAATATTTGTTGGGTTGGGAGACAAACAAACGAAAGGATAGCAAGAGCCGGCTTCTTGGAGGCCTGGGTGGCCTCTGTGGGGTTTGCACGTCTCTCCCTCCTTCTCTCTGTCCTTAGCATACTTGCTCAACATGTGGGCTCCGTACCCACTAAGTGATCCATGCATGTGAACAGACTGTGGGCAGTTTGTTTGGCTAGCAGTCAGCTGGCCTGAGGTCAGCCCCCACCCATGACTGTTGGAGACATATACTACAGATTTCCTCAGATAAAGTGGGCTGTGGGATGGAGAAGCCACAGGCAGGCACAAGAGGGCAAACAGGCTGGGCCAGACCCATCCCCGTGCCTCCCCGCCCAGACACACACTTTAACAAGAGGCAGCATCATGGCCCAGGCAAGGAAAGGCATTTGCCAGGGGGTCACACAGTAATCCTGACTACGAAGAAGTCACCTGGTCCTCACTGGTCCCAGGCTGGCAACCTTGTCCCCGCTGGTAACCTTGGAACTGGAGGTAGGCAAGTGCTCGCATGAGGTTCCAGTCACCTGGGGGGTTCTGTCCAGTCTATGGTCCACAAGATCGGACAAAGGAAAGAAATGGGGATCTAGGGAACCTTGGGCAGGTTCCTACCTTCTCTTTAGACCGTGAGGGTGGTTAGCCCATCCCTACCCATTTCTCCAGGGACTACTGAAGCTAAAAGAGGGTGTGACCAGAACATGCTTTGCTAGCTGTTAGCAACCATGTGGCAGAGAATGGTGGCGCTGGCCATCTCGATAACAATAATACTCCATGCTGTCTAGGAAGATGACAGAAGAGGTAGCAGGGACATCTCTGTCCTGAAGTCACCCAGGAAATGGGTCTAAGAAGTCCTAGTAGGGTTTTAGACAAGAACTCTGAGGTCAAAGGAATAGGAGAAACAGAGGACAGAGACAGAGTTGGGCCCTGGGGAGGGACTCGGTCTTAACTTGGGGCCAGTTAAGGCAAAGGAAATGTTCCAGGAAGATGGGACTTCACTATTCTGTACAAACCATGCTGCTTATCTCTCTGCAAAACAGAGCGTGGTGATTTATCACACAGAGGAATCCGGGAGTCTGCCGATCTCTTGGTGTTCCCAAATAGCATCAGGATTACAATGAAGCGCCCCCACTGGACAGGCCTGAGATTCTTCTCCCCCAGGGCCAGGGCACTTGGGTGCTTTTAGACTGTGTGTTGACACAGAAGGTGTCAGTTTACAGCAGAGAGGGCAAATGACAAATGCTTTCCTTACTCCTGTTCCTGTCCCATCCCCCACCAGGATAGCTCTCTCCGGGGCAGACAGACCTGACTTCAGGTCCTCTTCAATGCAACACTCCAGGTCACCCCCCCCCACTGACCACATTGCACATTGACCCACAAAACGAACATTCCTTTTGCACCCCAGCTTTCCATTCCCCCTTCCTTGCCAGCATGCCCTGAAGGCAACCTCTCACCCTCGGACACAGCCCCTTGTCATCAAGGCACACAGCTTACTAGACACTGGCTAGATTTTGCCCCCACTGACCCCAGATGTCCTGCTGCAGTGAGCAGATGGTAAAGCCATTGGAGCACCCTGACCATGCTATAGCCCTCACCACAGGCCAGGCTCTTCACCAGCCTTTAAGATGATCAGCGAGAGACTAGGGACGTAGCTCAGTTGAAGACTGTTTGTCTGGCATGTGTGAGGCCTTGTGTTCCTGGGAGAGAGAGAGAGACACACACACACACACACACACACACAAACCTCCTGCTGTTGCTTGAATCCCAGGACCACACAGGGAGGTATGGGTAGCCAGGGGACCTTAGTGGGTGGTACCTGCTTGGTCTCAGGGTTGCAGGACAGTGAGAGATGAGCTTGAGAGGGGCAACCTGCGGACAGGAGCCCCGGGCCACCTGCACACACACACACACACACACACACACACACACACGGCTCAGCCAGGCAACCTGGCAGAGTTCCCTACATTTCTGGTACCTGGTAGTCACAGAGACAGGCTTAGGGGCGTCCTCCAAAATGGAGTGACCAGCCACTCTGCTCACTCCTTTGCATTTCGCATCTGCTTTCAAAGAAATAAAAAGAAAAGGTGCTGTGCATCTCATCAACGGTCTGTCGGCAAGCTTCCAGGGGTACTGGTCACCCCAGAGATGCCTGGTCATGCAGGATCAGTGGTCCAAACAAGAATATAGGCTTCCGCGCATCGCAGCAGTGGGAAGCAGTCTGGAACCCTTCCGTGTTTTGACTTGTGGGACATCTGTTTGCAAGATGGGATTAAGATACCGGCCCAGGAAGCTCAGTGAGCAGAACTCTCCACGCTACTTTGAGAAAATTCCTTGTCCTCGTATCAAAGGGCAAAGGCGGCGCTGGCGTTAATTTGAGGGGCCCCCTCCCTAGTCACCTCATACCCTCTTTTCATACCCAGATCCTTTTTATGGTAGTTATCTGCATAAAAATCCAAACACTAACTGGGCACGGTATCCAGGGACCTGGGGGGGGGACACTTGTCCATATCTCCCGACCCCACCCCCTTCTACCTAAATGGTTTCCCAGCTCTAACACGTACAGATGCTGTCCTCCAGACGAGTGAGACAACTGGCGTTTCCCGTGCCTCTAGAAGAGCCTCCTAAGGGAGTCTCCCTGCAGTAATTTCACTCTTCAAGCTTAGCTGGAAAGCGACCTTGCGTGATCACAGCCCGCAACCCTCACTCCTACCCACTAAACAGCTCCCCTCTATTCCTGACTCTCCGGTGTTCCCATGGTGCGCGACAGGTGCATAAAAACCTACCCTCCTCTTGCTTCCCACCCACCGCACCACGGGACTGTGAGCCCCTTGGCAGCTGTAGAGCTGGCCTTCTCTCTGCTTAAGGGATAGCAAAAACACACTCAGCGCATCCTGGCGGTTTCACAGGCGCAGAAACAGACAACTGTGGGGCGCGCACGTTGTGGGACAGCTCAGAGACACTGGGATGGAACAATGGCGAGGAGCTCCGGCAGAGACCGGCCATCTGTGTCCTCTGCTACGTTTGAGTGTGTCCCCCAAAGGCTCCTGCCCCGGGGAATGTAGTCCTCGCAGTATCAGTGTGGCGAGGTGGAGCCTTCTAAAGAGGTGATTAGACGCTTCTAAAGATGTGGCTCAAGAGCGGAGTGTCCGCCTAGCATGTGTGAGGCCCTGGATTCGATCACCCCCCCCAGGTCCCTGTTTGGCTTGTACTTCCACACTGTAGCCCATCACTGAAGGAAGTCGGGACAGGAACTCAAGCATGGCTGGAACCCAGAGGCAAGAGTTGATGCAGAGGCCATGGAAGGAAGCTGCTTAATGGCTTGCTCAATCTGCTCTCTTAGAGAACCCAGGACCACCAGCCTGGGGATGGCATCACCCACAATGGGCTGGGCCCCCACCCCCTCCATCAACCACTAATTAAGAAAACGCGCTACAGTCAGACCTTATGGAGACATTTTCTCAATTGAGGTTACCTCCTTCTAGTCACCTCTAGCTTATGTAGAGTCAGCTAGCCCGCACACCAGTTTTCTGCCTCCCTTTTGTGTATGTGTATATGTGAGTCCATATATAGCTATGTGTAGGTGTGTGTGTGTGTGGGTACAAGCAGCATGTGCAGCGTGTGTCTCTCTCAGTCACTCTCTACCTTATTATTTTTTTTTTGAGACAAGGTCTCTCACTGAACTTGGAAATCATGGAGACTGAGGCAGAGGCAATGAGGGATATGGAGTCACACCAAGTATGTTGGGAAGGGAAGTTGTAGGATACTTTATTCGAGAGAGAGAAGTCACTTACATGAGAAGCAAGGAACTGAGGTCGCAACCCCAAGAGAGTGAGTGACCCCTCCTTCCTTAACCTTTATCTCTGCCGCCTCCCCCCCCAGTACCTGTGACCACACCCAAACGGGCGTGGTCAGTGCTGCAGGTACGTGAGATCTCTACCTACCCAGAGGGAATCTGAGTTTGAGGACCACCTCTGCTACTCAAAGAGTTTCAGGCTGGCTAAGAGTGAGACCCTGCTTCAATGTCCCCTCTACAAACAAAACAAAAACAGCTACTTAGATGTGGAGTCTACCATCTGAGGCCCCAGTGCCCCAGGGTCAAGTTCAGACATGAGCCCATCTCGTCTCAAGATGGCAGCTGTTATGAATGGTCATAAGCAGTACTCTCCCCAACCCCCAACACTCAGCCTCCTGCAATTCTAGTCCTCACATCAGCATTGCTGCAGATCACCCACTCTGAGACACACTGAAGTGTATGAAGGACAAAGGACCTGGCTCTCCCTCCCACCCCAGCAGAAGCAGATGCATCTGTGGGTCTTGGGGTGAAGACTGTTAAAGCTTTCTGGTGATGGGTTGTTCCCTCAGCATTGGGGTTCCTGTAGAGGATGGTTTGTTCATATCCCAAATCTTTTTGTTTGTTTGTTTGTTTGTTTTTGTTTTTCAAGACAGGGTTTCTCTGTATTGTTTTGGAGGCTATCCTGGAACTTCTCTGTAGACCAGGCTAGCCTGGAACTCATAGAGATCCGCCTGCCTCTGCCTCCCAAGTGCTGGGGTTAAAGGCGTGCGCCACCAACACCCGGCTCATATCCCAAATCTTAAGGAGTCTGTGTTGTTCTTCATTTCTTCATTGTATGCATGTATTGTGTCTCTATGCACACATACATGTGCTTTTGTCTTCATAGAGTTTGGTGGAGTAGACAGACATGACCTGATAACAGGTGGCCAGAGCCAGGGTTGTTGGTGGTAAGGTCGTAAGGGAAGAAGTGGTGTGAGCCATGTACTCCTCTGTCAGGGCACTGGCTGCTGTGTGGGCTTGGTCTGGACGAGAGAGGAGTTACTCATTCATCCAAATTCACAGGGTCTCTGCTTCATGTAATCAACAGCATTATTAGAAAGGTACTGGTGAGGCCCATTGCTGAACACACCACACACACACACACACACTGGTTCCAAGACGGAGAAACCAAGCCGGAACTGACTGAGAATATCCTTCCCGATGGCTAAATGTCATAGACCTGAAATGTGCTTTGTGCATCACTGGGGGAGAAAAGCCATCAATGATTGTCACCCAGCAGCAAACCCAGCATGCTCCAATAGGAACCCATCGGGAAAGATGTACCCATTGGTGCAATAGTGGCATGAAGGTTATGAGGGTAACCAGCTGGTTTTAACTGGATTTGAGCCAGAGAAGGAACTCAGAGCTGGTAACATAGGCGTTGTCACATGCCTATGACTAGGACAGTCATAGGCCTAAGGCAGTACCTACAATTGTTATCTTGCTAAGTGTACATGTTCTTAAACATTTATGTTTAGATGGGTGGATGGATGGATGGAAGTTTCTGTCCCACCTGGTCCCACAGTTGATTAGCCCCAAATAGACACACACAGACTTATAAGAATTTATAAACTGTTGGCCAATAGCTAGGGCTTCTTACTGGCTAGCTCTGTCTTAATTACTAACCCATTTCTATTAATCTATGTGTTGCCACGAGGCTGTGGCTTACCCATAAGCTAGCATGTTACTCCTTCAGCAGCATGTCGTCTCTTAAAGGCCTCTCCCCAGCCTTCTCTCCCCAGCCTTCTCTCCCCAGCCTTCTCCTGGTCTGGGAGCCCCGCCTATGCTTCCTGCCTGGCTATTGGCCAATCAGTGTTTTCTTCATCAACCAATAAGAGAAACATATATACAGAAAGACAATCCCCATCATAGACAGACAGACAGACATAGTTGATTAGATAGATGATAGGTAGATAGATGGATAGATAGATAGATAGATAGATAGGTAGATAGATAGAGAATGAATACTTGTCTCAACCTCAAACCAAAGAAGCTTCTCTCTTCAGTGGTCATCACTTACTGCAGAGACCCATTAAGTGGCCAAAGTGCTAAGAACAGTGAATACTGAGTGCTAAACGGACCTCTGTGTCAGTCCTTCCCCTAAAGCTCAGGAAACGTCGGGGAAGAGAGGGTGGAAAGAATGTAAGAGCTGGAGAATGAATGGGGAGGCTGCGAAATGCTGTCTCCTCGACCCGGCTCAGCCGTTGCACACATGAGCTCATTGCAGCTGTGGCTACCTGCCAAGATCAAGCCAACAAGATTAGTCAACATTCCATCAGGCAGCACAGATTGACCTCAGTGTGTGACTAAAAAAGAAAGAAAGAAAAAAGGAGAAACGGACTCAGTGTGTTATTTAAAAACGAAAAAGAAAAGGCATGAAATGGGGGAGGGGCGACATGTTAAGGGGGACCAAGGCAGAGGGCAGGAGTTGGGATGGATATGACAGGGTTTCTCTGTGTAGTTTTAGAGCCTGTCCCGGAACTCACTCCGTAGACCAGGCTGGCCTCGAACTCACAGAGATCTGCCTGCCTCTGCCTCCGGCAGACAGGTTTCTAAATTCGAGGACAGCCCGGTCTGTGGGGATTACAGACCCTGGCCGGAAACCCACCCCTCCATCAGCCTGGGAGCAGGCAGCTGCGAGATAATGTTTACTGAAAACAATTCAGTGCTATAAAGCTCTTGATAGGGCTCAGATAAGGGCTCAACTCACTGAAACACCATGACTTTGATCCCCTCTAAGGCTAGATGGTTCTTCCTGCTCCCTGCTGTGTCTCCCTGATTCTGGGGCCAGAGATTAAATCACCAGCCAGGAGGGTGAGAAGTCTGGGAGAGCTGTGAGAGGTATGTGAGAGCTCGGTTGGAGAATTGTGTGTGTAGATGGATGGCAGAAGTCTTTTAAAAGGGAAGCGTTTTTTCTTGGGGAGCTCTCCTAAGCCGACTTAGGGAGCATAAAGTTTTCTTAACACAACCGACCGATCTCTGTGTCATCTATCCTGACCACCTCGCTACATTCTCGGATACAGGCTACACAGGCAGGTGCAACACTGGTCTACAGAGAGATTTCCAGAAACGCCAGAGATACATATAGAGAAATCCTGTCTCAAAACAACAACAACAACAAAAATAGGGAATCACTATCTCAGAAAAAAAATCAAGTCAAGAATTGTTTTTGATGAAGCCACTGGGAGAGCCTCTCTTGTTGCTGGAGATGTTTCATGTCCCGCCAGGTCCCACCGCCCTTCTCGGTCCCAAGTAAATACACAGAGCTATATAAACTGTTTGCCGATGGCTATGGCTTCTTACTGGCTAGCTCCGTCTTAACTACTAACCCATAACTATTAATCTGAGTATTTCCATGTGGTCCTGTCTTACCGGAGAGGCCTGGTGCATCCTATCTCCCTGGTCTACATAGTGTCCTCTTCTGCCTTCCTTGCCCAGAATTCTCCTCATCTCCTAGTCCTGCCTATCTTCCTGCCTTATTGGCCAGCCGTGTTTTATTCAACAACCAATGAGAGAAGGGCGTCCTCCGTCACTCTCTGAGAACCCGCTGATGAAGAACGGAATAAAGCCGGGGACAAAGCAAAGCCTGGAAACAGCAGGAGGAAGGCGATCCACGGCCAGAAATCGGGACGTCAGGGGTCGCAAGGTAGAACTGCGTTTCAAGTTTCCAGGGGACGTAAAGAAGAACGAAGGAGCCCGGTGGAGGGTAGAGAGGGTGGCAGGGGACAATTGAGAACAATGCTGAGCTTCATGAGTCGCTGCAAAGATGGAAGCCCTTACTGGGCGTGGGGTGGAGAGATAGATTCCCGAGGGTCCCGAGTGCAGTGGCGTGATCTGAGCTGGACTGGAAGCCGGCAAGGGAAGATGAGCACTGGGCAACAGCCACGGCAGAAATCCAGGCAAGGGATGCGGGACCTGCTGAGAAGAGCCGCTGAGCGGCTGGGTTTGTAAACTGAGGCGATTCTGGCTGTGTTCTTGAAGCAGAGACGATCAGACTGAGGCAAGCAGAGCTTTGGATTCTCAGGCCTTCAGTCTCAGGCTGAGAGTGGCACCTGGGGCTTGCTGGCATGCAATGTGAATTCTTGGCCTCCAGCATCGTGAGCTCTACCCGGTCAGCTGTTGTCTGTGGCGCACCTGGCCGCTGCGTGTCTTGCCTCACGTGCTCGCACCGCTATCGGAAATGCTGCTGCCACCTCGTTTTCTCAGTTGCACAAGATTTTTCTTTTCCTCTGCGTCACACCTTTGTTAAGTGGCGATCCAACATGACCAGCTCTGACTCTCCTCGGGGCCTCGGAGTCAAACAGGTATGCTGGCTCGGACGGAGGCTAGGGCAGAACTTGAAATACTGTCCAGACGCACAGTGGGCCTCTCGCGGACAGAAGACCAGAAAGCTGAGGCTACCACGCTGTGGGCTCCTGTGCTCTGGCGAAGGCTCTTAACTGATCTGGGAACATCCCTGTAGGGACAGGTTCCAATTTCCAGCTGGCAGAGCGAGCATCTGAGACTAGGAGCTAAGCAGCGCTTTCCTGAGCCTCCCACCGCTCAAGCCTGGGTCCAAACGCTGGGCCCTGATCCTGCACAGGTGCCACGGTTTTTTTTTTTTTTTTGGTTATTTTTTTTCTCTTGGAGCAGGAGCCCACACTGTTATCCCAGCAAAAGCATTGCCCTGAACTTGACAGGAAGCCAGGTTGGATGGTGGTCTTGTTTCAAGTAGGATAGTATCTTTGGATTCCCCTCTACTCTATGCCAGGGTGTCCCCTATCTCAGGGTCGTCTTCTGTGACCATAAAATGGATTTATTCTGCAGCGTGAAGCAGACCCAGGGGAGACCTTGGTGACCCTTGGTCATCGTCAACAGCCATCATTAAAAGCTTTAATTAATTGCATACTGTTCGCTTGTTTTTTTTTTTCAGGACCGGCCACTACCTCTGGGGAATTTGTTATCGGAGACAGATAAACTTGTTCAAGAGAGGCAAGCATTAGAAGCAAGGCTTGCAAACACGAGGAAGGATCTGGAGCTCAGCAGATGGAAAGGATCTGAACGGAGGGGAAACGATTTACGTCCTGGATACGACACCAAAGGCTCACGTGGCCACCCAGTAGACAAGAGAGACTGTGAGAATGAAAATCTTTTGTGTTCCTAGACACGCTATCAAGGCAGCGAGGGGCAGCCCGCAGGATAGGAAGACATTTTGCTCTTTAATAAAAAGACAAGGTAGGTCCTGAAGAGATGGCTCCACAGAGAAAGTGCTGGCTGTGCGAGCATGTGGATGGCTGCACCCATAGACTCTGGGTGTGCTAGCTGTGTCTATAGCCTCAGTTCTGGGGCAGAGGAAACAGGAAAGTCAGGACTCCATGGCCAGCCAGTCTAGCTGAGAAGTTTCATTGAGAAATCTTGTCTCAGAAAATAAAGTGAGGGCCCGGAGAGATTGCTCAGCAGGTCAAGGTTCCTGCTTCAAATTGATAAACCCGAGTTCGCCCCAAAGAGCCTGTATGGTAGAAGGAAATAACCATCGTCTGCAGAAAACTGTCCTCTGACCTCTACACAAACACACTAATCAACCCACCAGTGGAAATTAGAAATTAAAAAAACAGCTGGTAGGTGGTGACGCAGGCCTTTAATCCCAGCACTCGGGAGGCAGAGGCAGGCAGATCTCTGTGAGTTCCAGACCAGCCTGGTCTACAGAGAGAGTTCCAGGACAGCCAGGACTGCTTCACAAGAGAAATCCTGTCTTGAAAAACCAAACCAAACTAAATAAATGAATAAAATTTTTAGAAAATGAAGTGGGAAGAGAAGAAGAAAACACCTGACATTGACCTCCAGACCTCTGCATGTTCACACATAGGTGAGTATAGTAGCAAACATATGTACACATACAAGCAGACCACCCCACTCCCTGAGCGCACACACGAGCACACACACACACACACACACACACACACACACACACACAAAGTAGCTTAGTTAGTTTGCAGAATGCTTGCCTGCGATCTGACCCCAGAACCTCATAAACCAAGTATGGTGGTACACACTTATAATCCCAACCCTCAGGAGGATCAGAAGTTCCAGGTCATCCTTAGCTACAACATAGGGAGTTTGAGGCAAACTTAGGCAAGGGGAATAACACCCTGTCTCCTCCCCCCAGGAGAAAACTAATTCTGTTTCTGATGAGCAAATAATCCAATTAGACATTTCTCCAGAGAGGATGGATGAGTCACCCGAAGGCATCCGAAACATACCGACCCGTATCAGGGAAACGCAAAATCAAAACCACGGTGAAATACCTCCTTACATCTACGAGGACTAGGGAGGATGCGGAGAAGTTGGAGCCTCCACACCGCCCCTGGAAATGATGCAACCATTACATACATTCTGGAGGTTGTTTAGCACGTGAGACAGAAGCTGAGCAGTGGTGGAGCCGCACACCTTTAATCACAGCACTTAGGAGGCAGAAGAAAGCCAATCTCTGAGATCGAGACCAGTCTGGTCTACAGAATGGTTTCCATGACTGCCAGGGGTACACAGAGAAACCCCGTCTCAAACACAAAACAAACAAAAAGAGTCAGACAGAATTATGACATGATCCAGCAATAAGGATCTACCCAGAAGCACCAAAAACGGGACTTGGATGTACACAGATGCTCATGGTAACAGTACTCACACTACAAAAGGTGGTGACTACGAACTCCATGAAATGGTATGTGTGGGGGGGGGGGGTTAATATTCATCCAGGAGAAGGAAGAAATTGCTGGTACTAGTACAGCACAGACAAGCCTAGAAAACATCGGGGAGAGTGCAAAAGCCATCCAGAAAAGGTCAATTTTTTTTCTTAAAGCATTCTACTTACATGGATGTCTGAAATAGGCACGTTCCACTGACCCAGAGGGTAATCCGATGAATGCAAGAGCGGAGGGCTGTGGGGCATCGGCAACTGGCGGCTTAATGGGCGTGCATTTTCATTTGGGGGTGAAAATGATCTGGGATTTAATAGTACGGATGGTTGCCCAACTCAGGACGACAGTAAGAAGCAACACACTTTTTTTTTTTAATTTTTATTTATTCTGCATACAGTACGTATATGGTCCAGCAGAGGGCACCAGATCTCATTACAGATGGTTGTGAGCCACCATGTGGTTGCTGGGAGTTGAACTCAGGACCCCTGGAGGAGCAGTCAGTGCTCTTAACCTCTGAGCCACCTCTCCAGCCCAGCAACACAATTTAAAGGGCCACTCTTCTGCATGGGAATCCTGTATCAAAGGGATAAAGAAGGCCAAGGAACTGCCAGGGTCACAGCAGGAAGTGTCTCTACAGCGTCCCCTATGGGTGGATAATGGGCTTTTTTTTCTCATCTTGGGTGGTTAAGGATGCAGAGACCCGGTGTGGTAGCACTAGAACCCTGTGACAGCATCTCGAGCAGAAGAGATGAGCTGCTACCAGTCTGGGCACAATGGTGCCCATAGGGGCAGGACATGAGAGAGAGAGAGAGAGAGAGAGAGAGAGAGAGAGAGAGAGAGAGAGAGAGAGAGAGAGAGAGAGAGAGAGAGAGAGAGAGAGAGAGAGAGAGAGAGAGAGAGAGAGAGAGAGAGAGAGAGAGAGAGAGAGAGAGAGAGAGAGAGAGAGAGAGAGAGAGAGAGAGAGAGAGAGAGAGAGAGAGAGAGAGAGAGAGAATAGTAATTGTAGAAAAAGAGGTAATGAATTCCAGAGGGCAAGAGGGGCATGGAAAAAATTGAAGGAGGAGAAGGAAGAGTAGAAATGATGTAAATACAGTGTGCTTGTGTATGAAATTCTCAAAAAATATTTTTTTAAAAGAGAAACATGAAGAGAGGGCCCAGAGGGGGGACAAGATGCTGGGAGAGTTACAAGTGGTGACACTGTGTTTCAGGATCAGAAGACTCAATGGATTCCAACTTCAGAGGAGCACCGGGGGCACCTTCCCTTGGACTGCTGCAAGCTTGTGTTTCCAGTGCGCCCCACAGTGCATGTGGCCGGACTGGGACACCTTAAACTCAGCGAGGGATGCTGCAGAGCACACTGCCACCCCAAGTACTGGAGGCCCTGTGGGAGCTGGAGGTGACGTAGAGGTCACACCCTCCAAACCAGCACGGGCATGAGAGATTTGGGGCCTCCTCCCTGTGATGGAGGCCATTTGGTTCCGAGCAGTAAAACTGCAGCTGACCTGGAGACTGGCCAGTCAATGCCTCAGAGGTTGAAACTCACCCAGTAGCCCTCTAGGTCCTTGCAGACTGGCCAGCCGCAGCTCCGGAGCTGGGGAGGGGAGCAGCTGGACCCCAGAGGAAGCCTGTTCCAGGAAGTGAGGCGGGAAGGACAGAGCTAACCCCAGCGGAGCACAGACTGCTCCGAACACTTCCAACTGATCTCCCCCAAGCTCCACTCTGACACCTCCCACTTTACAGGAATGGGAACTGAGGCACAGAGTAAAGTTTGCTTGTGTGACATCTCGCAGCTACTGCATGGTACTCTTAATTATGGCCCAGGCTACAATCCCCACCCCTAAACTCAATCCGTGGACTCTTTGCAGCCAGAGAAAAGATTAATGTGCAAACTGTGGGCTGCTGTGATCCCAGGAGGAGGCCTGTACGCTAGGAGCTGGGAGTTTACTGGCACAGGCTTGAGAACAGTGGGAACATTGCCTAAACCCCCAGTAATTGGTTAAATAGCTATGGAGTCATCCTAGGGACCAGATTTTTCATCCCATCCTTCCCATGGGAACAAAATCCCTAGCATGTTTTCCAGAGAGGAAAAAAGGACAACTGGGAGGCTCTTGACCCCAGCAGAAAACAATGATTAAAATAAACCCCAAGAAAATCCTTTACAGGTTGGAAGACCCCAAACTGTGCTCTGAAGAGCAGTTGGCAATCATTTTCCTCCCACAGAAGATAGTCTTGGACTTGGACTTGTTCAAAAGGTGTTTTAGTTGGAAATCTCAGCATTTAAGAGGCCGAGGCAGGAGGATTACTGCAAGTCTGAGGCCAGCCTGTTCTGCAGAGACAGTTCTAAACCTGCCAGGATACATACTGAGTTTCTGGTTTTTGTTTGTTGGGTTTGATTTTCTATTTCGTTTGCTGGTTTTTCGAGACAGGGTTTCTCTGTGTAGCCCTGGCTGTCCTGGAGCTCACTTTGTAGACAGGGCTGGTCTTGAACTCACAGAGATTCTCCAGCCTCTGCCTCCCAAGTACTGGGATTAAAGGTATGTGCCAGCACCACGAGGTGAGTTTTCTGTTTTTGTTTTTTTTGTTGTTGTTGTTGTTTTAAGATTTATTTATTATGTACACAGTACTCTATCTGCATGCATGTCTGCACACCAGAAGAAGGCACCAGATATCATTATAGATGGTTGTGAACCACCATGTAGTTGCTGAGAATTGAACTCAAGGCCTTCAGAAGGGAAGACCAGTCAGTGCTCTTAACCACTGAGCCATCTCTTCAGCCCCCCAAGTTTCTGTTTTAAAACAAAACAAAACACCAAGCCACACAGTTTTAGACCCAGTACCCAGAATGGAGAGCCAGGTGAATCTATGTGAGTTCAAGGGCAGTCTGGTCTGCATAACGAAACTATCTTAAAAACAACAAAGAAACCAAAACGCCAAAAAGTATTTGGGCTGGAGGGAGGTCACAGGGCCCTTCAAGTCTGAATCCCAGGAACAAGTCATGGTGACTCATAACAGTAATCCCAGTGCTTGAGAATCAGAGGCAGGAAGATTGTCATGAGTTCAAAGCCAGCCTAGGCTACAGATCTTATGTCAAAAAGGAGGTCGTAGGGGGAGGAGGAGGAAAAGTAAGAGAAAGGGGGAGCTGGAGGAGGAGGATGAGGATGAAGAGAGGGAGGAAGAGGAGGATGAGGAAGAGGAGGAGGAAGAAGAGATGGAGGAGAGGAGGAGGAGGAAGAGAGGGAGGAAAAGGATGGAGAAGAGGAGGAGGAAGACGATGACAAGGAGGAAGAGGGGAAGGAAGAGGGGGGAAAGGAGGAGGAAGAATAGAAGGAGGAAAAGGAGGAGGAAGATGATGAAGGGGAGCGGCAGCCCCAATCATGGAAAGGAGAGGCACCTTGTTTTTCCAACCCCACGTCATTCACCTGTCTTGCCTTCACACAAATTTTGCTAAAATATTCTAACAAAGGTATCTTAATGCTACCAAAACAAATACATAACAGTTCTCAGAAGCAAGAGAAGATGTGTAAGTGAACTAAATATGCCTAGGGACCCTGGAGAAACCCCAAACAGATAGAAATGAATTGAAGGGGGGCTGGCATGAGATACTCGTTGCTGGGACTACTACGGTGCACTGTCTGCACCAGCAAGTTCTCAGGGAAGGAGCTGTGGCTGGAGATGTCACTAGGAAGGTCCTGAGGCTGCAGGTAAGGATGCTACGTGGCTGACATCCTCCAGGGGAAGGTGTCATGGTGGAGAGAAAGACGTAAGAGAACAGAATAGAGACTAGTAACGGTTGGCAGGGAGATGGTTCCACTCAATGGCTGATTCATCACGACCTACTTGACTCTACCCCATGCCAAAAAGATCTCTGTCACTTCCCCAGAAGACTGGTCGGGAGATACTGTTAGGAACTGCACACAGTGTACTAAATAGAGACTAGCAAGAGGTTGAGTGCCATTGATCTATTGATCTATTCACAGGTCCTTTTGCTGTTGTTTGGTTAGTTGGTTTTTGTTTTGTTTTGTGTGTGTGTGTCTGTGTGCGTGCGCACGCATGCGTGCGCGTGTGCTTGGGATGGAGCCCAAGGACTTAGGATGCTCCCACTGAGAAACACGAATCCATTCAAGGTGCTCCTGCTGCATGTGCCACCCCTTCCTACCTCTCCACTTGCACCCATTCCCTAGGCTGAGCCATATCCAGACGATACCACGCCCTGAGACCTCCAGCTCAGAATGCTGAGCCACGCTCCCTCCATAGGTCTGGGCCACCAAAGCCCTAAGCTTGGTCAAAGGTTTGGACCTTGAACCTAGCAGGGACAAGGGTTGGGGACTTGTAGGCACAGAGTATTCTGATATGCCTGGGGTCAAAGAAGACAAGACCTGACTAATATCCTGTCTGCCAGCTAGGGTGAGGATGGGGTGACCACGCCCCCTCCAGAGGATTCAAATGCTTGAAATGTGGTCCTCCAGTGTGGTGGCACTGAGGGAGTGTGGAACCTTTAAGACATGGGGCATGGTTACATCATGGGGTACTTTCCAGGAAGGGATTAGTGCTGGTTCCTTGGCATTAGTTTATTATTAAGACACCCCATGCATCTGGCCTCTTCTGCATGTAAGTGACCCCTCTCTATTTTCAGCCACGTTGCAACCCAGCCAAAGAGGCCCTTCCCACTGGCTGGACAGATAGGGCTACCCAATCTTGAACTCTCAACCTTCAAAGCACTCAGATAAGGAAGTTTTTCTTTATTATTATTATTATTAAACTTTTAGGTAACCATACAGAGTAATGGGTTTCACCGTTGTAAGTCTCTTTTCTCTGTAATATATTCAGCCTTAGGCATTTTGTCATAGCCATGGGGTGGAGGGGGGGAGCCCTAGAGACGTCCCTATGCCTGGGGAGCTCAAATGTGAGCCTTAGGGAATGGAAAGGGAGCCATCACTGACTGAGGTTAGTCCTTTGGAAGCTGATACTTCCACTCCCTGTCACTCCATCCCACTTAAAATGACAGTAAGAGGCGCGAAGACATGGAAAACTCTAGAATAATGAGAAATGGGGCGTGGCGCAATACTGACGGAAGACTGTAACTGAACGAGTGAGCCTCGGGAAGCTGGCTAGTGACAGGCAGACTTTGACACTGTAAAGCGGGCTGACTCACGTTAATGGACTCAGCAGCAGGCTTTCTTTCTGATGGAGATAAACAAGGGGGCGGAACCAGAAAGAGAAGTGGTGGGCCAACTGTCTGCTTTGTTTCCCAAATACCGAAAACCTGCACGCACACAGAATCTGACCCACAGATTGCCCATCATGGCCCACGACTGAAATCAACCAGCGCGCCCTGCTGCGGTGCGCGAAGGACAAAAAAACCGCGATACCTCCGTATGTTTGAACAGACCCACCAAGCCTGAAAAGACATGCGCAAATCTTCAACACATGTTGCTAAAAAAAAAAAAAAAAAAGCCAAATTTGAAAAGGCTGTGAACTGTATGACCTCCCTGCCCCCCAGGACATACTACATTCTGAAAAAAGCAAAACTTAAAGAGAAAGAAACAAGGTCAGCGATTGCAAGTGGGGGTGGGGGGAAGATGGGCAAACACAGGGACATCTTAGGACTGTGGAACTATTTTGCATGATAATTTTATAACGCATTTGTCAAAATCCATAGGACATTACTTCACACACACACAAAATGAACCTAAATGTATGCGAGTTTCTAATCACTTAGAATATTAGCAGATCTCAGGATGCAATGGAAATGTGACAAAATAATACTCCGTTTAAACTACTGGAAACCTACAGGCCAGCCAGAGACACATAGTAGTGAGACCCAGTTTCAAAATAAAACAAAACCGGGTCTGGCGAGATGGCTCTGTAGGTAAAGGAGCTTGCCTTGTCACTCAGCCTGATGAGCTGAGCTGGATCCCTGGTACCCACCTGGTAGAAGAAGAGAACCAACCACTGTGGCATGTATGCACACACACACACACACACACACACACACACAGGTTGGTGAGATGGCTTAGCAGTTTGCCACCAAGCCTGACAACTTGAGTTCAATACCAGACTTCCCTCAGTAATGAACAGAAACCCGTCAGTCAAACAAACTGATCTCAGTCAGTGGTTTTTATCACAGCAGCAGAAATCGAACTAGAATCTCAGCCTTGGCAAGAACCTGGGTTTGGTTTCCAGCACAGCAGTTTACAACCATCTGTAACTCCAGTTTCAGAGGATCTGATGCCCTCTTCTGGCTTCCACAGGCACTAAGCACACATGCGGTGCACATATACACATGTATGTGCAAATAAAACACGCATAGACATGGAAATAAATATATGGGAACAATAAAGGCTCAAGAATGCTATCTTCAGCCAAGCGGTGGCGGCGCACGCCTTTAATCCCAGCACTCGGGAGGCAGAGGTAGGGGAGATCTGTGAGTTTTAAGCCATCCTGGTGGATAAAGCTCCAGGACAGCCAGGACTACATGGACAGACCCTGTCTTAGAAAACAAAACAGAAGCTGTTGAGATAGTTTCTGGTAGTAATATTCCTTCAAAATCACCAGTTGTTTGAAGAGACTTCAAGTTAAAAGATTGGATCTTCAATGACAAAGTGCAGGCTGTTTTTTTTTTCCATATTTGCTTTTTCTTTAAGACAGAGTCTTTCTATATAGCCCAGGTCGGCCTAGAATTCATGACCCTCTCACCTCTGCTTCCCCAGTGCTAGGATTAAAATCTTCGAGCTAGTATACAAGACTTTGAAGATTTTTTTTTAGTGGAATCTTATTTTAAGGTAGCAAAAATAATGCCATCACATTTTTATTATAATAGGGTCATTAAGAGCTGAGGATGCAGGCGGTGGTGGCACACGCCTTTAATCCCAGCACTTGGGAGGCAGAAGCAGGTGGATCTCTGTGAGTTCAAGACCATCCTGGTCTATAAGAGCTAGTTCCAGGATAGCCTCCAAAGCCACAGAGAAAACCTGTCTCAAAAAAAAAAAAAAAAACACCAAAAAAAAAAAGGTAAGAAGGTTTCCGAGCCGGGCGTTGGTGGCGCACGCCTTTAATCCCAGCACTCGGGAGGCAGAGGCAGGCGGATCTCTGTGAGTTCGAGGCCAGCCTGGTCTACAGAGTGAGTTCCAGGACAGCCTCAAAGCCACAGAGAAACCTTGTCTCCAAAAAAAAAAAAAAAAAGAGCTGAGGATGGGCTGGGAAGTGGTGGTGCACTTGGTTAGGCAGAGGCAGGCAGATCTCTGAGTTCAAGACCAGCCCAGCCTACACAGGGAGCTCCAGGACAGCCAGGGCAACACAGAGAAACACCCTGCACCCAGAAAAAAAATAAGTTAAGGATGTGGTTCAGTGGATGGGGTGCTGGCCCTATTATGGGTGAAGCCCCAGGTTTGATCACCAGCACCACATAAAGCCAACACACTGTCAAGGAATTGTAGCATATGCTTGTAATCCAGGTTTGATCACCAGCACCACATAAAGCCAGCACACTGCCAAGGAATTGTAGCATATGCTTGTAATCCCAACACTTGGGAAACAGACCAGGTATAAACCAAGCCTCCATCCTTTGCATTTCTCTCAGAATCACCCTCCAAGTTCCCTCTACAGGTTACCAAGCTTCGATGATCTTCCCCCAAAACATGCCATCCGTTCTGTCATGGGTACCCCACAGCCTGGTACCCATTTGTCATAGTTGGGGTTTTTTTCTGTTGCTGTGATGAAACACATGACCAAAAGAAAGACAGACAGTAGTTCCCCTTGATCCTTGGCTTTGTTTTTCAAAGTCTGATACCTTTCATCAGCCACTCTCCAAATGCATTAAGTAGAAAGTTCTAGAATAAATAGTTCAAACATTTGGGATAACTTGCATTATAGTATACTGTTAAAAACTTGTGGGTTGGCTGTGAGTCATTGTTCATCTTATGCCCATCTAATAGAAATCCAGATTTACCCCAGGTCAGTGAGTGTGATGGGAGACATGGGCCCCCCCCCAAGGAGGGTATGACGCTATCTGAGATTTTGAGCATCTGTGGAAGCTGCTGGGACTTATTTTCAAAGATACAGGAGGCCAAACTACTAGATAGCAAATAGAGGCGGTAAACAGATAGAGAGGTGCTCAGCCCACAAATTAAAACAACAATGGTTCACTACCATAACTCTCCTAGAAGGGCAAAAGCCCCAAACACCACAGCACCAAATGCTGCTAAGCATGGGTGGGGGACAGGAGGCCCCACTCCCAGTCAGTGACAGATCATGGTGGCACTTTAGAAGATACACCCGCCATCTCACCCTAAGTTAAACCAAGTGACTTGAAAATTATGTCAATACAAAAACCCTGCACACAAGTGTTTATAGCTACTTTATTCATGATTGATCCATGCTGGAGGCAGCCAAGATTCCTTTGGCTGGTGACTAGGTAAACTGTGGTACATCCGGACAGTGAAATGTTTCACAGTAAGTTAAGAAGAACTGCACCGGGCTGGAGAGATGGCTCAGAGGTTAAGAGCATCGGCTGCTCTTACTGGAGGCCCTGAGTTCAATTCCCAGCAACCACATGGTGGCTCACAACCCTCTGTGATGAGATCTGGCGCCCTCTTCTGGTGCGCAGTCAAACACTGTTTATACATAATAAACAAATCTAAAACAATGAAAAGTGAGAACTGCACTATCAAACTACACAGAAGCATGGAAGAGCCCTGAACAACCTCCTGAGCCATCGCATCAGCCCCTGCTGTGAGCGCTTCGATATTGTCCTGGCTAACCTAAAAATACACCAGGGTCTCCCAGCTTCAGGCCCCTGAGCATTGGTATTAACAGGCTTGACCCACCACGTATAACTTTAAAAAAAAAAGGAAAGAATGAAGAGATGGAAGGAAGGAAGGAAGGGAGGGAGGGAGGGAGGGAGGGAGGGAGGGAGGGAGGGAGGGAGGCAGGGAGGCAGGGAGGCAGGGAGGGAGGAAGAATAGATTGAATTATTTTTTAGAAGAAACGAAAACAAAAATACAAATATGGAAATCAGGGTAAAAAAGCTGAGGCAGAGGGATGCCCACTCAGGGTCCAACATTTGAGTAATCATAGCACCAGAAACCAGAGATCAGGGAGAACAATGGGAAGGAAAAATCACCCACAAAATAACTCAGGAGCATCTCCTAGACCCACATGCTGTGTGTTCTTGGGTCAACAAGACTTGGCAAAGGCTATGGGGGGGGGTTGGTCTGTGCCTAGTGGATGACAGGAATGTTGGGGGCACGTGAAACAAAAAGGAAGCCCTAAAGGTTTTGGAAATACGTCCCCAGCTATAGAAACAGAAGCAGCCAGCGGCAGGGCGCCAGCACTCAGTAAACTAGCCGAAAGTGCCAGAGCACAGGGCTTTAAAGAAAAAGCCATCCCCAAGCATTCTAGTTGTCTAGTTGTGTGGGATTTTACTCCATGCTCAGCTGAGCCATCAGTCAAGTCTGAGGGCGGAAAAATAATCTTTGGATATTTACCTCATCGATTACCTTAAAAAAAAAAAACATTAGTAAGGAATACATCCCACTGACATGTTCTAGGACAGAGGTCTAGAACAGCAGAGCTCAAACAGGAGGGAGAAGGGGGGGTGAAAACGAAAGAGGAGCCCTGAGGCTGACTGCAGAGATCAGGACAGTTGCCAGCTGGGAGGAGGGGAGGGACTACAGAGGAGAGGGCTGGATTCCTAGACACCACTGAGAGAGGACAGATTACACAATGTGTGTGTATTGGGGGGTGGGGGTGGATGACAAACTTCACCAAGCCATGCAAAACCCAGTTGAACAAAATCATAGTTACTAATTCCACAAAGGATGAGAAAAAAAATGCTTCCTGGGGGTGAGGGGAGAAAAAATAATAACAACTGTGGTGAAACTTATGTCTAAGCAATGGACGTACTGTTTATGCGATCCTAATAGATGTAAATCCTGAAAGTGACTCTCAACAGTGGTGTTAGGACACAGTCGTAATGCGGGGGGTGAGCACAGGAAGTGTGTGTGTGTGTGTGTGTGTGTGTGTGTGTGTGTGCATGTAAGTGCATGACAGTAAAAGACAGACAGAGAGAAAGACAGAGGATAAGCATGGAGGATGTATATGAGAGACCAGCTCTTCATCTCACATGGAGAGAGAAAAAAAAGGCAATTGGGAAGGCTTAAAATGGAAACTTCAAAAGCATTAATGCAGACAAGTTATTTCGGTGGAGATGCGGAGATAAACCCCCCCCAAAAAAGAACTGGTTTTAAAAAAGGATTGAGAGTGGCTGCCTCCTGCAGGGGTGGGGGTGGGGCACGGGGAAAGGGAGCTGGGCTTGTCGTCATAAAATAGTGATTTGTGTGCTCAGTGGTGCACAGGCCTTCCTTCCTTGGTCTCAGTCTCCACTACAAAGCAGGAACCACTCACTATCCATCCACACTGCCCAGGTGAGAAAAGAGGCCCCAAGACTCAGAACCTCCAGAGCTCGCAAAGACCTCGTCCATCATTCATTCCCCCACATTCCCTACCCCTCTGGATGGCTCTCGCCAGTTCATTGTTTTTCTTTTGAGTTAGTCCTCTGAGGAGGAGAAGGTCAGGTTTCTTTCTGAAAGTCTTCCTCCAGCCTTGCTGACTCTGCTGACTCCAGGACATAAGTTTTTAATTCAACCCAGATGGAAGGCTCCACTTGGCTCTTGAGCATGCCTTGGGGAGTGCTGAGATTTGTAGATAAGCTTTGGGGTGAGGGAGGAAACTGAGGGTGGCAGAGTACATGGGCCAGGGATGGGAGAGCTCCTTGGGGATGAGTTTGGACCTGGGGAAGCAGCCTCCTCCGAAGCTGTCAGGCCTGCGGCCAGGATTTGGGTCCTCAGGCCACCAACCAGCATCTTAGCATCCTCGGGAGTGTGCACACTCCACCCATTCACCGTTCACAGACCTCCAAATACCTGCTGGCTGGTGCTTAGGTGGCCACACGTAGACTTCTCTTTGAGGAGGTCAGTCTGGCAAATGAGACAGTAAGACGGATAGACAGATGAACAACCAATGTTGATGATACTGGGGGTGAGGCACAGTCGTGGAGGGCTTGACTCCGGGCTTCTTCATTAAAAAAATGGGTGGCATGGGCTAGGGAAAGGAGCTGTGAGGGACCCACCGGGCAGAGAAAGTAGCAGTCGTCAAGGCGGAGTGACCTGAGTGATGGTGAATGACAGGAGTGAGAAGGGATCTTAGGGGTGTGTGGGGCATCACCCGCCCTTCCTACCCCAAGTCTCGTGACCTCAGTCTCCTAACCTCAGCGTCTTTGCCTGTTTGATAGGGTTGGGTAATCAAATCTAAAAGTAAACAAACAAAGCAAGCCGTGAAAACAGTGTGTTACATTGTATTTTCTTTTTGTGTGTGTGTATGTATGTATGTATTCGAGGTGTGTGAAGGCCAAAGGCTGACATATTAGTCTCTTCCAGACTGAATTTCCACCTTTATATTTCGAGCCGGGATGTCTTACTTGTCTCATCAGAGTGAGATAAATCAGTTAGTCTAGCTAGACAGCTTGTTCTGGAAACCCACTGTCTCTCCTTCCTGAGCACAGAGTTTACAGGCAGGCTGCCACACCTGCCTGGCATTTAAATGGGTGCTGGAGATCTGATTCTAGTCCCTACGCTTGCTTGTACAGCAAGTGTTTTACTCACTGTGGGGTCATCTCCCCCAGTCCCTACTGATATAGAAATGAATTCTTTACGTTGGTATGGATTTTAGTTTATTGATACACATTTAAAGTCAATTTTGTTATATTGTATATGTTTCTACTCTTGTTTAAGGTATTATGTTTATGCAGCTCATTTAAAAATATAGTGTATAGGGCTGGAGAGATTACTCAGGTAAAGTGCATTGGCTGCTCTTCTAGAGATCCTGAGTTCAATTCCCTGGCTCACAATCATCTACAATTGGGTATGATGCCCTCTTTTGGTGTGTAGGCATAAATTCAGATAGAGCACTCTTTAAAAAATGTAATGTGCAATGAAGAAATACAGAGTAATTGTCATCTATAATAGTCAAACTTGTAGTCATGTTAGGTTTTCTAGATGTACAGAGATATGTTTTGTTGTTGTTGTTGTTGTTGTTGTGGGGTTTTTTGGTTTTTTGTTGTTGTTGTTGTTGTTTTGGAGGCTATTGGTCCAGCCCAGCCTCAAACTCACAGAAATCCGCCTGCCTCTGCCTCCCGAGTGCTGGGATTAAAGGCGTGCGCCACCACCGCCCGGCAGAGATATGTTTTGATGGATAGGTAATCTTCAAACACTTCAAAGATCTACAGAATACGGCATTTAAAATGTTTTAAGAACTTAGACTTTTCTCCACAGTGAGACACGTCTGCTCCTGGCATCACGAGTTACTTCAGAGGGGATGATGAACATTGACAAAACTCGTTCCTTAGGGAGTTTGCCTTCAGTGTGGCAGGACTGGCCATTTGGGCAAGAAACTGCTCTTGCCAGGATTGCTTGACAGTGTGTTGTATAAACTGGACATACAGGACCTACAGGAGAGTGACTGATAAACTTGCCAAGCTAAGACAGGATGGTCCTTCAGGGTTATTGGGTCACAGAGGAAACTGCCAGGCATTCTGCAGGCCACAGAAGAGAGCAACTGATGAACTTTGCCAGTACAAGGCAGAACAAATCTTCAAATTTCCCGCTTCACTGAGAAGCCTGCCAGATATCCTAGGCTTACAGGCTGAAGATGAATGGCCCAACATTGCAGAGGAACTTTGGGTGACTGTCCAGCCAGCCAGATGCTTCTGTCATGTCTGGAATTTTGGAAGTTGCTTACAATGCACTTCCAGTTTGCTTAAGTAATATTATATCCTCTTTGGGTCTTTGATGGACTGGAAGACTAAATACTTATAAGTTTCCTTAGTTGTGATAAAAGATAAATTAGATATAAAATTTTAGACTCACAAAGATAGGCTAGACATTTCTTGCTTGATAACTGTTTTGTTATATATAATCTTTCTATGTTAAAGTTAAAAACCTTTTTTAATTAGCTAGAAAAGGGGAGATGGTGTGGGATGTCCTTCTGCATGCTGCGAATATCTGTTGCTTTTATTGTTGATGAATGAAGTTGTTTTAGCCAATGGCCAGGCAAAATATAGCTAGGCAGGAAATCCAAACAAAGATGCAGAGAGGAAGGTAAAAGTCAGGGAGACACCATGTAAACACCAAAGGAGTAATATGCCGGAGCATTACTGACAAGCCACAGCCTGGTGGCAATACACAGATGAATAGAAATGGGTTAATTTAGGGCTGGAGAGATGGTTCAAAGGTTAAGAACACTGGCTGCTCTTCCAGAGGTCCTGAGTTCAATTCCCAGCACCCACATAGTGGTTCACAACCATCTGCAATGAGGTCTGGTGCCCTCTTCTGGCCTGCAAGGGATACATGCAGACCAAACACTGTATACATAATAGATAAATAAATCTAAAAAAAAAAAAAAAAGAGCACATGCTGCTCTTGCAGAGGACTTGAGTTCTGATCCCAGCACGAAGGACCTGGTTGTGACTCCAACTCCAAAGGATCCTGATGCCTCGAGCTATGTAAGCAACTGTACACATGTGTGCAAGCACACACATGTGCACATGCACACTTATAAAAAAATCAAATCAAATCTTCATATGACACAAAATGTTTAGAGAAGTCCAGAACTAGACTGCCCTACATCGGAATGCTGTCCCCAGGTGAACCTGCACCACAGCAGGTGTTCATGTCTCTTTATTCCCAAGCCCTGGCCCAGAGATACAAGTTGGTGTGACAAGGTTTCACTTGCTTACACAGAGGGGTTTTTTTTCTCAGAATTTTTTTAATGGTGACAATGTAGCAAACTTTGCACCACTGAGTTTATTAGAGAGCTTTTTTCCTTCTTTTCTAAAATTCTGTTGTTTTTACACATTTTAATAATTAAATAAAAACATTTCTCATTACTTTTTGTCTTAAAATTATTTGACGCAATGATAGATGATTCTCACTCAAAGACTCCAAGAGCCACACTTTGGGAGGACTGGAGTGCAGATCAAAAAATATATTAAAGAGCAGATTAGCAAACAAAGGTTTTAAACTGTGAGCCAGAGATCAGATTCACTGGCTGAAGGTGCTTGCCGCATAAACACAGACCCTGAAATGGATCTTTAGATCCCACAGTGGAAGGAGAGAATCAATGCCTAGAAGCTGAGCATGCTCACACTCACACACACAGCTCATACTCACACACACACAGCTCACACACACTGCTCACACTCACACACACTCATACACACTGCTCACACTCACACACACTGCTCACACACACACTGCTCACACTCACACTCCACACACACTCCACACATGTATTATACATTCATCCACATACATCATACACATCAGAGAGTCATACACATACATCTCACACGTTGTATACACACATAGTAATAATAATGATAAAAGTGAAAAAAAATTTTGTGTTTTCGAGACAGGGTTTCTCTGTATTGTTTTGGAGCCTGTCCTGGAACTCGCTCTGTAGACCAGGCTGGCCTAGAACTCACAGAGATCCGCCTGCCTCTGCCTCCCGAGTGCTGGGATTAAAGGTGTGGGCCACCAACGCCCGGCTAAAAGTGAAATTTTTAAAATAAAAAGTTAGGAGCCTTGTTGCGCACTTCATACCGGACAGGTGTTCAATGAGTTTGCAGGCTGATTTGGCCTGTTTTCTGTTGCTCTAATGGAACACCGAACCAGTTAATTAATAATCTAAGCATTTGTTTGGCTAGGGGGTCCAGAGCACAGCACCGGAATCTGGAGGGGGCTTTGTGATGAGCCCCAGCATGGCAGAGTGCATCACGGTGAGGCAGCTCCCTTCCTCTGGAGATAAACTTGAATACCACCCTCATGATCTCATCTAATCCCAGTTACTTGCTAACTGTCCCATCTCCAAACACAGGGAACCCGTGACTGAAGATGGAGTGTCTGACACAGGAACTTTCAAAGGACACATCCCAACCATTGGAACCACTGTGCTGGCTGACAGTTAATGGAAGTCTGGGTGACCCCTGGCAGGGGCAGCAGTTTCCAGTTCCCTCTGAGCCCCGGTGGTTCATTCTGCTGCTCTGGAGATGGTCTCACGGCAGTGGCAAGCCAGCCAGTGCCCTGCCTGCCTTGGACAGGGTTGACAAATGAGATGCACGGGGGGTAGGCGTGGAGGTTGGGAGAGAAGGCCCACCTACTGTGGACTGAGCTAGTGGGTTGAACTCTTGGGAGATAGAAGGAGCTGCGTCCCTTTATCCCTTGGAGGGCTTCTGTAGGGGGCTGTCCCTTTTGCTGCACACAAGAACCAAGGGAGAAGAGAGAGCAGGCTCCTTAACCGAGATGGCTGGAACTGGGACAACAAAAGCCATCAGAAGTCACCAAAAGTGGGGCTGGAGAGATGGCGCAGAGGTTAAGAGCACTGACTGCTCTTCCAGGGGTCCTGAGTTCAATTCCCAGCAACCACATGGTGGCTCACAACCATCTACAATTCAGTCTGATGCCCTCTTCTGGCATGTAGGCAGAACACTGTATATGTGATAAATAAATAAATCTTAAAAAAAAAAAAAAGAAGTCACCAAAAGTGACATGTAGCAGGGAACTGTCTGAATCTGGAGTCCCAAGAAGACCCAAGTTAGGTGTATGGCTGAGTTAGGTGTATGGCTGAAGTCTGGGATGCCTTCTTGAGAACCCTGTGGCCACTAGTGTCCCTCTCTGCTGAGTGAGGTGTAAGGTGTTAGTTGTCAACATGAGGAAACACCCTTGCTTGTCAAATAATTTGGAAATGCTAGGCTTAAGTGTCTACAGGCTTCTTTACTACAGGGCTTTTAACCTTGCTGTGAGCCAGAGACAGCTAGAAATCACCCGTGTTCCCAAATGACAGATCCCTACCTGCCATACAAATGAGAGAGAGGATGTAGCCGCGCCAAGGGCTGAGACCACTGACAACCTTGATTCTGAGGTTGTCCGACTATCCTGTGGGGATACACACAAGTTCTGAGTGTTAAACAGGTGGATTTATTTGCAAGAGCCCTAGTGGTCACTCCCCACTCCCTAGGAGGTGAGGCATGCGGACCAGACAGTTCCAGGGATGAGAAGTCACGGTGCCTACAGCCCCTTTGGACAGGAGCCTCCTAAAAGGTGGGAAGAGCTGAGCTGAGAGCCCAGAACCCTGCCATCCCGTGTGGCTCAAATGGACCTAAGAGAGGGGGCTGAACAGGCGTCTGGCCAGCTAAGTCCCAGCACAGTCGCTGGTCCTCCCCTACTGTCCAAAGCCGGTACTGCAGACCAAGCTCACCAACCTGCAGTGAATGACAAACTCTGAACTTGCAGGGAGGTAAGCAGACCTCAGCCTGCCTCCTCCCAAAGCTCCCTTAAATCCCTCTATGCTTCCGTGGGCCCCATTTTGGCCCACCACACTACAGCTCTTTTTTTCTCCTTTTGTTATTTAAGTTAGAGACAAGTTTGTTTCACATGTCAATCCCAGCTCCCTCTCCCTTCCCCTCCTCCCCATCCCTCCCCACCCAGCCCCCCACCCAGTCTCCACTCTGATCCCCAGGTAGAGTGAGGCCCTCCATGGTGGATCTCCAGAGTCTGTCATGACATCCAGGGTAGGGTCTAGGCCCTCCTCCAAGAGTCCAGGCTGAGAGAGCATTCCCTCATTGTGGGATGGGCACTCAAAGTCTATTTGTATGCCAGGGATAAATAATACCCAAGGCCCCATAGATTACCTAGGCCTCCTCACTGACACCCACATTCAGGGGGTCTGGGTCAGTCCCTACCCGGCAGCTCTTGATGTCTCCCAAACTGTCATACTCAATCCTATGGGAAGGGTCGGGTGTGGACAGAAAGTGGAGAAACCAGGGACGCTGTCCACATTTGCAAGCAGAAAGGTCTGAGGAGTGACAAGCAAATAGTAGTGACTAAGGTCGGGGAGGGGAGACCTTCCTTCCGTCAGAAATGCAGCCATTGGCTACGGACGGGCTCTTACAGGAAGGCTCTATTTGGATGCACAAACCACGGGGGTGTAAATTGGATCCAATGACTGTCAGGGAAGAATGGAAGATAAGCTAAACAAGGTGGCTGCTTTTTGCAGTCGTCTGAAACACGGGAATCGAGGAACACGTGGGGTTGAGGTGGGTAAGGGAGGGAAGACTGCATCGGGAAGGTGCCAACCTTATCAGCCCGAGGGGCAGCAAGTGCAGGAAAAAATCAGTGTCCTTGGCCGGCATGCCGATTTCTCCCTGCCCTGCCCTGCCCTGGCTGCTGACTAATGTCTTAGGGATGTGAGAGGCTGAGGAAGGGATGGTGCCAAGGATTCTGGGAGGGGCAGGTCACAGGATCTAGGGTAGAAAGGAGAACAACAAGAAGGACAATGGGCTTGGAGAGGGCTTGCCAGGTATCGCAAGGTATAGGCATTTTTTTTGGTAGCATCTCATTTAATCTCCACAGCAACCTACTGGGTTTCTTATGGGAAAGAGATAAGAGCCAAGAGCTGGTAAATAATCTGCACATAACAATGGCTATTGAGAAAGCACAAGGCTCCTCCACCCCTGCCTCTCTAAGCCTGAGGGGGGGAGGGAGAACTGGCCCTGAGGTCATAGAGCAGGAGAGCTGTCCCCACCCCTCACCAGCTGCAGCACTCGGGAGAGGGGCCCCTGTACCTCACCTGGACAACACAGCAGAGCTGGCCCTGCAGGTGTAGGTGGGGGAGAGCCGACTGACCCTAAGGGTGTGAGAGCAGGAGACCTGGCCTCGCCCCTTACTCATTTCTGCAAGGGGTGAACTAGCCAGGGTGATGCTGGAGAGCGCACCCTGCTGGTGAAGATAGGGCGGCGAGATGGCGGGCTGACCAAACCTGCAATCACCCAGGTCCAGAACCAGGGTTATGAGCTGGCCCACCCCAACATCCACCCCATCTGTGATCTGCTGGAGGAAGTGAAGGGACCAGTCCTGCAGATCCAAAGCTGCAGGATCTCCACGACATAGGGTAACAACATATCCAAGAGCAGTCTCAGTGAGGATCCAGCATCGATAGTGTAGCAGAAACCAGAGGCCTCCAACCAGACCAATGACTATTTGCAATGAACACTTGCACGTAAAGATACATGGAAAAAAAAGGGGGGGTTTACTGCCCGATTCACTGGGTCACACTGCCGCTTCCACGACGAGATTATCCTCCCCCCCAGTTTTTTAAAATTTTATTTTGGGAGGCTGGAGAGATGGATCAGAGGCTAAGAGACTGCTCTTCCAGAGGTCCCGAGTTCAATTCCCAGCAACCACACGGTGGCTCACAATCATCCATAATGAGAACTGGTGCCCTCTTCTCAGACACGCTGTACACATAATAAATAAATAAATCTTTTTTAAACAATTATTTTGGGAGGGAGGTTGCAAGAGCAGAAAGCAGATACCCAGGGATGGGGAAATGAATGGGATCAAGACACATGATGCGGAAGACACAGGGAATAAAAAGAAAGTTTAATTAAAGAAAAGGAAAGAAAAAAAGAACAGGATCTGAGCATAAGTCCTTCTGACTGTCAAGCCGTCTGTCTAACTGTCTGCAGTGACTATGAGAACATTCCAGAACCTTTCTGTGATGTACCCCCCCCAACCCCCCACCCCCACCTTGGTCTACATGCTTCTGTTGAGAGCCCCTGCTGGGAAGATCATGCTGAAATATGCCCTCCCCTCTCCTCCCCCCACCACATCCTCTCCTGTTGTCCCTTTGACTGTGGTAGTCATTGCTGCTGTCCATCAGACATTCCCATCTGCTCCTGGGCAGTGGCAGGGTGGGGTGTGTGCACTTATGTTCACCACCAAGTTAGATATTTGCCTGGTTGTGGTTTGGGTAAGTGATGATAATGACCTTTGGCACTATTGGGAGGTGGGATCGTTACTAGGCGAGGCCTAGTTGGAAGTCCCATCGTGGTATGTGTTGGTTTGAATGAAAATGGACCCCATAGACTCATGGGGAGTGGGGTTATTGGAGGTGTGGCCCTGGAGGAAGGGTGTCACTGGGGGTGGGCTTTGAGGTTTCAGAAGCTCAAGCCAGGCCCAGCGTCTCTCTCTCTCTTCCTGCTGCCTGCTGATACAGACGTAATGCTCTCGGCTCCTTCTCCTGCAGTGTCTGCCTGCACACCACCGTGTTTTCTGCCATGATGATGAAAGACCCCTACCCAGGGCCCCCCCTAGGAAAAGAAAAACAAAGCCAAGCCATTGCCTAGTGAAAAACCCCAGACTAGGTGCCTCACCCTCAAAACAGGATGTCTCTGATCACTATAGCAATCATGGAACCCGGATAATAATTGCTGAAGCGTGCTGGCAACTTTCATATGACAATACTAGAAAACCTAGTCCTTGGCAACTACCCTGGCCCCCAATTGTGTCTGATCACTATAGCAGTCATGGGACCCGGATACTAATTGCTGAAGCGTGCCGGGGTCTTTCATGTAGGAAACCTAATCCTTGGCAACTACCCCTGCCCCCAAGATGATCTCAGCCCATGCTTAAGTAGCCAATGAAATACCTGTTGCTATGCTGATACTTATGTAACCATTAAAACTCTATAAATAGTGTACTCCCTACAAGCCTGGTATGCTCTGCACCCGAGTTGCAGTAGCATCCGCAGGCGCCTGTGTACCCAATAAATCGCCTCTTGCATTTGCATCCAGTGGTCTGGCCCCGTCCTTGGGCAGAGGATTCGGTTTGGTGCCCGGCGCTTTGATGCCGAGGTCTTACAATGACGATGAACTAAAATAAACCCCTGAACTATAAGCCAGCCCCAATAAAATGATCTCCTGTACAAGAGTTGTTGTAGCCAGGCGGTGGTGGCACACATCTTTAATCCCAGCACTCGGGAGGCAGAGGCAGGCGGATCTCTGTAAATTCGAGGCCAGGCTGGACCGACAGCCTCCAAAACAATACAGAGAAACCCTGTCTCATAAAAACCAAAAAAAAAAAAAAAAAAAAAAACAAGAGTTGTTATGATCATGGTGTCTTTTCACAGCAATAAAAAATCCCTAAGACAGGGAATGGCCGGGCGTTGGTGGCACATGCCTTTAATCCCAGCACTCGGGAGGCAGAGGCAGGCGGATCTCTGTGAGTTCGAGGCCAGCCTGGTCTACAAAGTGAGTTCCAGGACAGCCTCCAAAGCCACAGAGAAACCCTGTCTCGGAAAAAAAAAAAAAAGACAGGGAATGACCCTGAAGACGGTATTAGAACCATGGTCCCTCCTCCCAGCTGACCTGAGATGGGTACTGGGCTCCTCTCCAACATGCTTCTGGCACGGTGCAGCCTCAACCCAAGCCCCAAAGCAATGATGCCAGCCAACCATAAGCCAAACTAAAACTGTTCTCTAAGTTGGTTACATCAGATATCTTTCCAGTGAGTGAAAGCTGGCTAACACGCTGAGTGGCTTCCTTCGACCGAAGAAAAAGGGATGGAAATTTTAAAAAGCCAGTGTGCAGTTTTACCTCTGGCGAAATTTGGAGGCTTTGACTATGTCTGGATGAAGCTTGACTTGGCCTGAATCCATGAGCTAGCAGGATGCACAGCCCTCCACCCCACCACTGACCTGTGCTGAATGAGTAGCAGGAACAGGAAACAAAGAGTTGCTGGAGCTAATGGGAATTCTTTGTTATTGCAGCAAAACCTAACCTGTCCTGGCTGAACCTGGTCCCGTAGCGCATGTCAGTCTCCTCCATCCAGGCCAGCAACAACCAAACCATCTTCCTCGAAGATCTCTCTAAGTCAAATTCTCCTGTTTTTTTTCTTTCAGCTGACTTGCTACTTTTTAACTTCTCAACTGACCTCTTCTCCCAGATCCATTGCACGGTAAAAACTGGACAGGGTCATCCAGTCATCCAGCCACCTTTGCAGAGCCTCTCCTCTCAGCATGCCACCCCAGGGATGCAGCCAGGGTCCCCGGAAGCTCTCAGTTAGCAAACAGGGAAACCGGCTACCTCCTCCTGGCTTTTCGAAGGGCTTTAAGATACAGGTACAGAGGGCTGGGCATTGGTGGCGCACGACTTTAATCCCAGCACTGGGGAGTCAAAGGCAGGTGGATCTCTGTGAGTTTGAGGCCAGCCTGCTCTACACAGCGAGTGCCAGGATAGGCTCCAAAGCAATACAGAGAAAACCTGTCTCTGTGTGGGTGGGGGGGGCACAACACAACAAAAAAGATACAACTGTAGACACTTTTTTAAAATTTAAATTTAAATTAGAAACAAGGTAGCTGCAGATACTTTTAACCGGGTTTTTATCTTGACGCTTCCACTGGGTGACTCTGGGCAAGCTCCTTAACCTCTCTGATCCTGTCTTCTAAATGAAGACAACAAAGAATGGACCCCCTTGAGAGGGTTTCAAGAATGAGGTAAAGTACCCGTGGTGCCCTTGTGTCTGGTGGGCTATACAAGTGTCATTCCTCTTCCTTTCCTCATAAGCGAGGGGGAAAGGAGGGAATTTCTGGAATGAGGCCATTGTTTCTGTGGCCCAGGCTCTAAGACACAGCTGTCACCGCCTCCTCCTTCAACCCCCATGGATCTGGCAGATAGGGAAGCAGACTCCAGCCTGCAGATGTCCAGGGCTCAGGGAAGGCTGCTGAGCTAACTGGGACTGCTGGAGAGGCTGGGCTAGCACTCAGCAGTCGGCTTTCTCCAGCCTGAGGCAGCCTGGGGCAGGGCTCAAATTTCCCAGGCCCTCAACCCAGGAACAGCTGTTGACTTCCCCTCCCAGCCCCCTGACTTTCTTCTGTCTTTCCCCCCCCCCACCCCCCAACAACAGGAGTATCAGAGACAGCAGAACAGGCTCGGGCAGGGGTCTGGGAAGAATGCAGAGGCTGTAGCCACTCAACCCAAGCTGTTGCGATGCCTGGAGTCTCAGGTACCTGGGGTTCCATGGGGCTTTCAGGCTGTGGGGCCTCTCCCCCAATGTTGCATGTCACTTAGCCAAAAACCTTGGGCCCAGCTTTGACTTGTGACATTCTGCCAACTCCATGCTCCCTTGGCTGGCTGGGCCTCCCAGGACAGCTACTGTCCAACTTGGTAGAGCAAGGCCTGACTCTGGGGCTGGTGGGAACCTATTGGTGTAGGCAGAACCCCATGTATAAGCTTTCTCTGGCCCACAGATCCCAAGTACCTCTCTGGTCTGTCTCGGAAGGGTCTGGCATCTGACTGTTTTTTCCTTGTTCCTTTCATACTCGCACACCAGAGGGGCGTGTGTGTGTGTGTGTGTGTGTGTGTGTGTGTGTGTGTGTGTGTGTTACATGCATGCGATCAGGTGCTCTTGCACTCACTAGTGTGTCCTGAATGCCTATGACAGGAAACCAGAAAACCTTATTTTCTTCTATCCTTAACCACCATGTTTCCCCATTTGACAAAGCAGGAAACTTGACTTACACGGGGAGACAGGACAAACTCTAGTCAAAGCCAAGCTGGGAGCACTGCCTGGGTGACCTCTGCATCTGTATTGTGCTCTGCTCCCCAACCACACAGAAGCAGGTGGACTTCAGTGCAAGCGCCCACCCGGACCCTGAGGCCAGTATGTAGCAGAGCCACGAGCCACTTCCGGAGAAAAATACAGACAGAGAGATGAACGCAGAGAGAGGAACAATATGGACATGACGGGTATCACCGTGACATCTACACACTGCCCTAGCTTCCCTCTGCTTCAGGTGAACAAGTGTTTACATACAACAGTAAGACTGTGGTATCCACAGTTGAAGAGATGGCTCAGAGGTTAAGAGCACTGGCTGCTCCTCCAAAGGTCCTGAGTTCAATTCCCAGCACCCACATGGTGCCTCACAACCATCTGTAACGAGATCTGGTGCCCTCTTCTGGTGTGTAGGCATGCATACAGATAGAACACTGTATACATAATAAGTGAATAAATCTTTAAAAAAAAGACTGTGGTACCCAGCTTCTCCCATTGAGGGGCTGTTCCCAAGAGCGCTTAGGTTCATCATGTATCCGTACCTTATCCCCTTTTAGGGCTGTAAACCACTCCATCGTGCATATTAACCACATCTTTGAAAGAAACCTTTTTTATATTTTATTTATTTACTGGGGGCAGGGCATACTTGCCGCAGCCTGTATACAGAGGTTAGAAGACGTGGGTGTGTTCTCTCCCTCCACTGCGTGGGATCCAGGGATCAAACTCAGGCCATCAGCCTGAGCAGCTGGCAACTTTACCCTCTGAGCCAGCTCCCTAGTCCTGGGCACAGCTGGCTCCCACACCCATGCTGATGGGCATGAGGCTTGGCACTGTGTTGAAGTGGGAGTCTGAGACTATAGAGTGCACGGCTGTTCAGCCCGTGAACAGAATCCCCTTACCTTGACACATCAGGCCTCTAACGGGTCCTGTGCCGGCAGCTGCTGTGACTGCCGTGGTGTTTACTGAAGCAGCTGCTCGGGCGGTAGGTAGCCTTGAAGAGCCTCTGGGCTGTCTTCTATTCGGCCTCCAAGGCCCAGGACAGAAGCGAAGGAAAGGGGAAGGCAGGGGAAGGGGAGAGCAAGGCTTCCCTCAGAACCTTCTGAAAACTCCTGACTGACGGTGAACAAAACCTAGCCACGCTCAAGGCTCTGAATGCCATCAGTCGGACAGGCTTGTCTAGACGGGGAAACTGAGTCCCAAGGAACAACGGTGGTTTGCTCAATATGCAGCAGAGTGGGGAGTCATCAAACCCTGCTTCTCTGGTTCCAGCGTGGATTCTGTTTTTCCTGAAATCAACACGGGCCTGGAGACTGTCTGGCTCCCTGGTGGCCTCACCAACCCTTCTACAGGAAGTAGACCCCCCTCAGATAGATGGGGAGTGTGGGGGAAGAGCTGGGGCTGGCCCTGGGACCCAGCTTCCACCAGCCACCTCTGCAAGGACCTTCTGGTTTCCTCATGTCGGCTATAAAATGCTCACCTGTGTTCCCCCACAGGTGACGATGGCCAACATGAGATCACCCGTGAAAGGAGCTTGCAGGCTGTGGCACTCTAGCTGAAGGAAACCGAACACACCAACCCTTTTGGCTCCTTGAGTCCAGTCAGATGACTCCAGCTCTTTCTCTCTCCCGAAAAGAAAGTTGCTCTGTCCCAATGTCTCCGTTACCTCCACCGGCTCTGGGCCCGGCCTAGACCCTTGGGCCAGCAACACACTAGAGCCAAATCCTGGCTCCCAGCTTCCCCTGAGGAAAGGGCTGCACCTGATTTGCATTAATCTACCCTGGCCCTGCCAGACTTGGGCTAAATTAAGTGCATCCCTGGCCAGCAGCTCTGTCCCCACAAACTGCACATTCTTCCACGCTCTGCCCCCTCCCACCCACAGGGGTGTCTTCCCATCTGGCAGTGGAAAGTTGACCGGGAACCTCCCAGCCTCAGTCACCTAAGCTTTCCCTGGCTCTGGGTGGCCTTTATAAAGGCAGTGAGACGGGGAGCCCTGAGCCTGCGGACACCCAGTGCTAGGTCCCTCCTGCCCTTGCATGCGGTTTTTGGGCCCCCCACTAGATTCCTTACACTCTTCTAGGCACTTGGAGAAGCAGAGAGAAACATCTGCCCTCCTGGAATCTGAGCTCTAGTGAGAAGAGAAAAAGGCGACATTTGCAGAGAAGGTGAATCCTGCGGGGATGCTGGAAGGGTGGTTAAGTGCTGTGGAGGAAGAAAAGAGAGCCAGGAAGATGACTCAGTGGGTAAAGGCACTTGCAGCCATGCCCCACGGCCAGCGTTCGAACCCTAGCCCCCAAAAGGTGGCAGGCGAGAACTGACTCCCAGGAGCTGTTCTAAATAAACAAACACATCTTTAAAAGGAGGCTGAGGCTACAGCTGGGGGGGGGGGGCTTGTCTAGCATGACTGAGGCTTCGACCTCCATCTCAGTAAAGCAACAAATCCTAGCAGAGCAGTGGGGGGCGGGGGAGCAGGGCCGAGGGGTGGGGAGTGTGACTGACAGAGAGGAAGCGCTGAAACAGGAAGAGGCGGGTCCACACAGGCATCTCCAGAAGAATGACAGCTGGGAAACCTACAGGGCTCCCTCACCCAAGGACTGGTATTCTTTTATATTTTTTTGTTATAATTTATTTAATTTTTATTTTATGTGTATTGGTGTTTTGCCTGAAATCAATCATATCTGTGTAAGGGTGTTGGATCCCCTGGAACTGAAATTATAGACAGTGGTGAGCTGACATGTGGGTGCTGGGAATTGAACCTGGGTCCTCTGGAAGAGCAGCCAGTGCTCTTAATCGCCGAGCCCTCTCTCCAGCCCCTGTTTTTTTGTTGTTGTTGTTGTTGTTGTTTGTTTGTTTGTTTTTTCTTTTGTTTCTGTTTGTTTGTTTAGTTGGTTGGTTCTGGGTTTTTTTGGTTTTTTGAGACAGGGTTCTCTGTATTGTTTTGGAGGTTGTCCTGGAACTCACTCTGTAGACCAGGCTGGCCTTGAACTCACAGAGATCTGCCTGCTACCTCTGCCTCCCAAGTGCTGGGATTAAAGGCACACACCACCAACGCCCAACTCAGCCCCTGTCTTTTTTAAATTAATTTATTTTTTACATTCCAATCCCAGTTCCCCCTCCCTCCTCAGGACTGGTATTCTTCGGTCATTGGTACTCTGCCTTCCTTTCCACTTTTCCAGAAAGTAGGGAAGACACCAAGATGTTGGCAGGGCTCCCTGGAGGCAAGGGAAGAGATGGTGCTCTTTTCTCCTCCATGGGAAGAGGCTCTTCTATGAGTGGAAATCCTGTCAGGGCTCAGGGATGCTGGTGTGCCCTTGAAGGGTTCAGCAGTTAGGCACTGGGCAATATGGAGTCCAAGTCCAAGTCAAGGCCTTGGCCCTCCCCCATAGCCAGATGCCCCGGTTGGTAAATTGAAACAGCCTCAGCCAGAAATAGAAGCAACCGAAGGGAGGGCTTATAGGTCCCTGTTTGCCTCACCTGGGAGAAGCTCAGACCATAAATGTGACTAGAGGCATGGATGTCCTGTCTTATCTCCCTCATTCCCAAATCTGTACACACAAACACACACATACAGAGTTCACAAACACACACACATAGTCCACACACAGAGTTCACTCACACACATGCAGTTCACATATACACAGTTCACACACACACAGTCCAAACACACAGAGTTCACACACACTATCCTACACAGACCCATCTGTCACTCATCCACCTGCCCACACTGGAACACCCTCTCTTGACTCAGAAAGGTTTCCAGGCACATACAGACACAAGTCATCTTGAATCACACATACACATGTACACACACTACATACTACACAGACTCACCGCACACCCACACAGACATTCCAGCTCGTCCCAGAACATACACAAACACACATAAGCATGTAAAACATACACATCACACATACACACACAATACATCACAAACACACATCATCTATCCACCCACCATGCCCAGACAGCACTCAAGCTCACACATGGAGCACCAGTCTGCCAAATCTGATGGAGCTCTCCAGACCGGCCTCTGTGGTCCCATGTTGCTGGGTGAGTCGTCCTATGAGGTCCCTTCCTGACAGCAACATTGTTCTCTCTTCCTGGAGAGGGAGAAGGAAGGACATTAGAATTTCCTAATCAAGGAATATTTGTTCCCATCCATTCGGCATAACAACCAAGATATCTTCATGTTACATTAAATGAAGAAACTGTGGGTTTGGAGTGTTTGCTGCTTCTGAAAGAAGAAGATTTAAAAGTGTATTATAGGTTCACGCATACACATACACCCAAAAATCTTTAATAACGGCAAAAATGAATAAAGCATAGAAGACATAGTTCCAACAGAGGCCTTTAAATAACAATGCGAACAAATAAAAGAATGGCTTTGAGGCATTGATGAGTGCTGTGCGGTCCTACCTACAGATATTTTTAATGTGTGCGGTGTTTAGCCTGCGGTTATGTCTGTGCGGCCTATGCATGCATTGTTCAAGGAGGTCAGAAGAGGGCGCCAGATTCCTGGAACTGGAGTTGCAGAAGGCAAAAACTCCATGCTCTCTTTGCAGCTGAGCCATTTCTCCAGTTCCTTCCCACATAAAATTTTTTGTTTGTTTGTTTTTCGAGACAGGGTTTCTCTGTATTGTTTTGGAAGCTGTCCTGAAACTCACTCCGTAGTCCAGGCTGGCCTCGAACTCACAGAGCTCCACCTGTCTCTGCCTCCGAGTGCTGGGATTAAAGGTGTGCGCCATCACTGCCCGGCCCCACATAAATTTTTTAAAAATACTTTTACATAATCCATTTCCCAGAGTAGTTTAGGGTGAGGTAGTCATGCAGACCTCGGGGAAAACCAGAAACAGAATACCATTCATCAGTGTGTCCAATACCACATCAATGGATACTTCTGTTCATTCATCCAGTCATGTAAGTGAAGATGCAGTTAGGTAAATTACTGTAACAAAGGCATGCCACATTGTAAATGCATTGTTACTTTTCTTCTTGGTATAACAAAGCACCTGTAAGAGAAGATGTGGTTAGGCAGGTTACTGTAACAAAGATGTGCCACATTGTAAATGCATTGTTACTTTTCTTCTTGGTATAACAAAGCACCTGTAAGAGAAGATACGGTTAGGCAGGTTACTGTAACAAAGACATGCCACATTGTAAATGCATTGTTACTTTTCTTCTTGGTATAACAAAGCACCTGACAAAGGGTAGGGAGGGTTTATTTTGTCTGCCAGTTTGAGTCTCCCAGTCTGTCACTGTGAGGGAAGGCAGGGTGACAGGAGTGTGAAGTGGCTGTATGTTCTGCTTGTCTGGATTTGACCTCCCTACCTTTCCATTCATTCCAGGACTCCAATCCATGGAACGGTCTCACCCGTGTTCAGGGTGGATCTCCCCACTTCAATGAACCCATTCTAGAGGGTTCCTTACAGACACACCCAGAGTGTTGTGTCCTAGGTAATTCTAGGTCTTGTAAAGTGACAATCGGTGTTAATTATCACAATAGCCTTTGTATATTGTGTGGCTTGCCAGCTTTCCTTATATCTGATGTGGTATTTCCCATTATAGATGGCATCCCTTGAGGAACAAAAGTTTCAAATTTCTGTTTATTACTATTTGCTTGTTTTTCTTTGGTTGACAATACTTGTTGTGTTCTATCAAATAAAGGTTTTACCTGACCCCAACCCCCAGTCATGAAGATTTACCTCTATATTATATTCTGTGAGTTTAAGTTTGGGCTTCGCGTGTTAGAAGGACATTGATTTCAGGCCAGTGTTTCTAGATGCTACAAGGAAGCATCAACGTGTTCACTATGTATGCAGCTAACCAGTGGTGTGTAAGGAAGCATCAGTGTGTTCACTGTGTGTTTGGCAAGCTAGTTATACCAACATCATTTGTTGAAAAGTCAGCTCTTTTCTCATTGCATTTTATTGGTCCCCTTATCAAAAACAGGTTACATCCATGAGAAGGTCCTGCCATCCTGATTTTTATGTCTGTCCTTACACCCATATCATATAGTCCTGATTCCCACAGCTTTGTACTTTGAAGTTGGACAATATGACTCCGGTAGCTTTGTTCTTTTGCCAGCCTGGCTGGCGATGCTTGAGCACCTTGACTTGTTAGAAACCTCTAGGATGTATTTGTTGATTTCTTTGAAAGAACAGTGTCCATGAGGTTTTGGTAGTAACTGCATTCAGTCTGCAGGTTGTATTGGGAGGACTGACCTCCTGACTGTGTTAAATCTTCCATTTTGGGCACAGGGAGTCTTTCAGTTACTAAGTGTAACTCTAAGTTAGCTTCTCTTTGGCGCCACTATAAGTTAAACTGTGTATGTGTGTGTGTGTGTTCATATGTGTTTGTGTGTGCTCATGTGTATGTGTTCAAATGTGTGTGTTTATGTGTACATATTTGTGTGTATGTGTTCATGTGTGTATATCCATGTTTATGTTCGTGTGTGTGTGTTCATGTGTATATGTTTGTGTGTATATCCATGTGTGTGTGTGTTCTTGTGTATATGTTTGTGTGTATATATTCATGTGTGTGTCTGTGTGTGTGTGTTCTTGTCTATATGTTTGTGTGTTCATGTGTGTGTAGAACAGAGAACAAACTCAGGTATCATCCCTTGGGCATTGTCCACCTTGGTTTTGTTTGTTTGTTTGTTTGTTTGTTTGTTTGAGACCATGTCTCTCCCTAGCCTGGAACCAGAACCAAGTAGTTTAGTCTGGCTAGCAAGCAAGCCCCAGAGATCCACCTGTTCCTGTCCCTGAAGCGCTGGAATTACAAGTGTGCGCCACCATGTCTAGCATTTCACATGGGTTCTGGAGACTGAACTCAAATCCTCATGTTTAAAAAGCAAGTACTAAGCCACAGAGAAACCCTGTCTCAAAAAAAATCAAATACTTTATCCACTGAGCTATTTCCTCATCCCTTGGAGGTGTGTGTGTGTGTGTGTGTGTACATGCAGGTGTGTGCAACCAGGCCTGTGTCTATGCAGACCAGAGCTTGATGCTCTGATGTTTTTCTCTATAACCTTATTTTCTTTTTAAAGAGTCCCCTAAGAGAGCAGCCAATGGTCCTAGCTACTGAGCCATCTCTCCTGTCCTTTCTTTCCAGTCCTTTCCTTTTTCTCTCTGAGATGGGGTACCCATGCATTCCTGGGTACCCCACAACTTCCTTAACCTGTGAGCCATCTTTCCAGTCCCTCCACCTTGTCTTCTCGAAACAGGATCTCGGCACTGAGCCTGCAGTAACCAGTTTGACTATTCTGGCTCCCATGGGAGCTCCCTTTTTTCCACACACACACATCACCTGGCAATGCCTGACTTTAGTGTGGGTGATGGGGCCATGAACTCCGGTCCTCGTGTTTGTGCAACAAGTGTTTTTGTATCTTCCTGAGCCATCTCCCAGCCCTGGGATTGTTTCTAAGTTCAGTTTTGTATTGTTGACTATTGGGGTACAGACATGAAAACAATTATACAAATGCAGAGACAGAGGAACTTCTAAGAATCCAGTTTTGTGCTAAGGAAAAGTTTAGTTGATGGAAATAAATAAGAAGGATGCCTGTTGGGTCCCAGCCCCCATGGGGTCTCTGTGAATCGCTGGTCAGTCAACAAGGGCATCCTGTTTTCCAGTCCAAATGCATCCTGTTTTCTAGTCCTGGCTTACTGCCCTAGCCTTGCCCCACTGACATCAACGTCCAACACGAGGAAAACACGATCTCCACCACCTGGGGGTTTTCCACTGTGCTGTAAGCCTGTATATAAGGCTGCTCCCTCTCTACAACAGAGAGACCTCTTAGCATTTGCAATAAAGACACACACACACACACACACACACACACACACACGCACGCACGCACGCACGCATGCATTCTCTTGCAATAAAGCCACGCACACACACACACAAACACACACACACACACACACACACACACACACGCACGAACACACATTCTCCTAGCACAAATGGCCGGATGTCTTGTCTTTCATTTCCCGATACCTCTAGAACTCGGGACAAATATCTAGAGGAAGAAGAATTTGCCTCGTTCCCTGACAAGTGAAAATTCAAGAGCAGTGCAGTACCTGTCAATAGATATTCCAGGGATGGGAGAGCCCAGGCAAGGTAGCACACGCCTTTCTCAGCACTTCTGGAGGTGGAGACCAGCCAGCCTCTAGGACTTCTAAGGCAGTCTGGTCTACACAGCAAGTTCCAGGCAATCCAGAAGTAGCACTTGGAAGGAAAATCAGTTTGTTCCCTTTTTGGAGGTAGAAAACCCTCGAAAGAAGGGCTGGAGAGAGCCGGGCGTTGGTGGCGCACGCCTTTAATCCCAGCACTCGGGAGGCAGAGGCAGGCGGATCTCTGTGAGTTCGAGGCTGGCCTGGTCTACAAGAGCTAGTTCCAGGACAGCCTCCAAAGCCACAGAGAAACCCTGTCTCGAAAAAACAAAAAAAAAAAAAGTTAAGTAAAAAAAGACTTAAAGTTTTTTTAATTGGCAGGGTGTTGGTGGCGCATGCCTTTAATCCCAGACTCGGGAGGCAGAGGCAGACGGATCTCTGTGAGTTCAAGGTAAGCGTGGTCTACAAGAGCTAGTTCCGGGACAGCCTCCAAAACAATACAGAGAAACCTGTCTCGAAAAACCAAAAAAAAAAAAAAAGTCTCTCTGTTGTAGAGAGGGAGCAAGCAGCCTTATACACAGGCTTACAGCACAGTGGAAAAACCCCAGGTGGAAGAGAGAGTGTTTTCCTCCTGCTGAATGTTGATGTCAGTGGGGCAAGGCCGGGGCAGTAAGCCAGGACTAGAAAACAGGATGCACCTGTGGCTGTCAGCTGACAAACAACTCAGAGACCCTGTGGGGGCTAGGTCCCAGCAGATGTGCAGACACACACCAGCACACTCGTGTCTGCACCCCACACACATGAGTGTGTGTGTGTGTGCAAAAACACTTTTCCAAAATAAAAGTGTGCTGCAGGACCTATAATTAAAGAGAAAACTGGGCTGGAGTGCTTGACTAGTGAGTGCAAAGCTCTGGCTGCTCCAGCCCTCAGCACGGCATAAGTGGGGTGTAGAGGTGAGATGGTGCTCACAGGCCGGCCAGCCAGCAAGTTCTAGGTGCCAGTAAGAGAGTTTATCTAGCCGGGAGTTGGTGGCGCACGCCTTTAGTCCCAGCACTCGGGAGGCAGAGGCAGGCGGATCTCTGTGAGTTCGAGGCCAGCCTGGTCTACAAAGTGAGTTCCAGGACAGCCTCCAAAGCCACAGAGAAACCCTGTCTCGAAAAACCAAAAAAAAAAAAAAAAAAAAAAAAAAAGAGAGAGTTTATCTAAAATAAATAAATAAGGTGGATGGTCCCAGAGGAATAACAACCCTACACACACACACACACACACACACACACACACACACACACACACCCTAAAACTGTGGGAACACCAGACCTTGAGCAGAGACCCACTTCCCCTTCTGCCTGGGAGTAGGCAGCTGTAAGACAATGTTTAGTAAAAACATGTTTACTAAAAACGATACAATAAGTTCCTGGAAAAGGCCTTCCCACGGAAACCGCCCTGACCCTGACCTTGTCCAAAGACTAACCACACCTTCAAACCCACACACCTCTGGTGTCAGAGGAGAACCAGCTGTGGGAACTAAAAAAGTTACTTAAAGAACATGGGACTGCAGTCAAGTCTAAAACCCTAGAAGGCTTTCTAAAATCGATCGAACGAGCCAGTCCATGGTTCATTACTGGGGGAAACTTAAATATTCCAGATTGGGAGGAGGTTCGCCGTGATCTTCACAGACTTTTACGAAAAGAGGGATCTGAGTCCTTACCCCCTACGACATTCTCCTTATGGAGATTAGTGAGGGGAGCACTTTTGACAGATAAGGTTCGTCACCGCCAGGTAGTTCAGGACACAAAAGAGGCTTTTTTAGAATTACAAGAGACTGAGACTCAAGCCTCCTTGAGTTCAGGGGCAGAGAGTGATGATGAATCATCTAAAGGGACCCTGACTGAAACTAGAGGCTCCATTGTTAGTGAGGATGAGGAGGAGTCTCTTAGTAACAACAAAAAAACGGGTAGAGATCTCCGGGCGCGACCCAAACAGAAGAACTCCGGTCAAAATCGGTTATATCCTTCTCTATCAGACCTAGAAAATGGAAGTAGCTCAGACTCAGACTCGTCACAGTCTGAAAAGAAACGGTTACTTGCTGAGATCGCAGCCCTTAAAAAAGAACTAAAAAAGATTCGATTTAAGGAAAGACAGGACAGGGAGAGAAACCCTTCCCCATACTCTGAAAAAAGGGACTCCTATGAGATAACTCAGTCCTTCTCGGACCTGGAGGGAAGACCCAGAGGAGGGGTCCAATGCTGCCCGGTGGTGGCCCCAGTAATGGAAGTTCCAGACCCAAACAATGCTGGACAGGTCATTCGACATCATAACCCTTTAAATTTTAAGGAGATAAAACAACTTAAAGAGGCAGCTTTAAATTATGGAGCACAGGCTCCCTTTACACTTTCCTTAATGGAATCTTTTGCGTCTCTTAACTTGACACCTAGTGATTGGCAGCAGCTTTGCCGAGCGACTCTATCAGGGGGAGATTATTTGATTTGGAGAGGTGAGTTTCAGAAAAGATGCAGCCAGACAGCCCAAAGAAATGCACAGGCCGGACAGCCCCAGAGAAATGTGGAGATGCTTACAGGAAGTGGTCAATATGCCACCATTCAGCAACAAATGCAATATGACATCGCAGTCTATGCCCAAGTGGCAACAGCGGCCCAAGGGGCTTGAAAAACATTGCCTTCCAAGGAAGGAGGGGATCATCTGTCCAAAGTCCTTCAAGGACCCTCTAAACCTTTTCAAGACTTCGTAGACCGTCTCAGTCAGGTAGCAGAAAGAATATTTGGGGGCATTGGGCCTGCGATGCCGGTCATCAAGCAGATGGCATTTGAAAATGCAAATAAGTATTGTAAGGAAGCCCTTCGCCCCTATCGTAATAAAAGTCTAAATGACTATATCCGGATCTGTAGGGACATTGATGGAAACTTCATCCAGGGCCAAGTGTTAGCTGCTGCTATTCGGCCCCAAGTGGGGAAAGAAAGACATACTCTAGGAGGGAGAAAAACATGTTTCAGCTACAACAGGGAGAAACACTTCCGTAGAGAGTGCCCTCAAAATAGTACTACAGGTCTCAAGAGACCTGGTTTATGCCCCCGTTGTCGAAGGGGATATCATTGGGTCAATAACTGCTACTCTAAAACTGACCGGGAGGGAAATTTCCTTCCTGCTAATAATAATCAGGGAAACGGGAGGAGGGCCCCGCCCCAGGGCCCCAAAACCAATGTGTACGGGGCAATGACCCCTGCTCTGGGCAGTGGCAGGACTCATTTTCTCCCCCAGAGCAACCCCTTCATATCTCAGACCTCCTCAGAGCCACCTCGGGGAGTGCAGGATTGGACCTCGCTCCCTCTGCCCGGGCAATCCTAACACCGAAAATGGGGATCCAGGCCCTCCCTACTGGGGTGCATGGGCCATTGCCCCCAGGCACGGTAGGACTACTCTTGGGACGGTCCAGTACTATTCTTCGAGGCATCCAGGTACACCCCGGTGTTATAGACCAGGATAGTGAGGGGGAGATTAAAATAATGACATCAGTGGGCAGTGGGGTTGTTGCCATCCCTGCAGGAAAACGGATTGCTCAGTTACTCCTTCTCCCTACAGCTCCTTGTGAGGCTAGAAAAATTAAAGAAAAAAGGGACAACCAAGGTTTTGGAAGTACCGGCCCAACAGCATTTTGGGTAGCCACTATGGAAAACCGCCCCCAGCTTACATTAAAGATAGAAGGCAAGTTCTTTAGGGGCGTCTTAGATTCTGGGGCAGATTTCTCTGTCCTCTCAGATAAATTCTGGCCCCCCGCTTGGCCGAAAGAGGAAGGGACAGTGACCCTCCAGGGAATAGGACAGGCTGTGCCCCAAAAAAGCCTCAAAATCCTAAAGTGACAAGACTCTGAGGGCCACACAGGGCTTTTCCAGCCATATGTTTTGCCTGGCCTCCCTATTAACCTCTGGGGACGGGACCTCATACAAGAAATGGGAGTGGTCCTCACCACCCAGGCACCCAAGTCCAAAAGCAGGGGCCCCCAGATGACGCAAGGGAGGGGCTGGAGCCTGGGGAGGGAACTAGGTAAACTAGAACAGGGAGAGGTTTGCCCTGTGGCATCCCTCCCTTTGGAGAACAGGGCCCCAGGGGATAGAAAGGGTTTTGGCCATTTTTGATGAGGGTCACTGTTGCGCCGCCAGCCCCCATACCCATCACATGGCTATCAGATGATCCGGTATGGGTGAAACAGTGGCCCTTACCAGCGGAAAAACTAAGGGCGGCTCACCAGCTAGTTCAAGAACAATTGGAGGCAGGTCATTTGGTTCCTTCCACATCCCCTTGAAATACCCCTATATTTGTAATAAAAAAATCTTCAGGGAAATGGAGGTTACTACAAGATTTGAGGGCCGTGAATGCGACCATGCAGCCTATGGGGGCTCTACAGCCTGGCTTGCCCGTGCCTGTGGCCATTCCTAAAGACTGACATTTGATTGTTATTGATTTGAAGGATTGCTTCTTTTCTATTCCCTTACATTCTCAAGATAGTCCTCGGTTTGCGTTTAGCCTTCCTTCGATTAACTTTAGGGAGCCTGCCCTTCACTTCCAATGGGTGGTGCTCCCCCAAGGGATGGCTAATATTCCAACTATATGCCAGATTTATGTAACTGCCTGTTTAGATCCCCTCAGACGTAAGTTCCCTGACCTTTACATTATCCACTACATGGATGATATTCTTTTGGCCGCGGCCAAAAAAAGACAATGTTACATAGCCTTTGCAGAGCTACAGGAGCTTCTGGAGGCCCGAGGATTTATTTTGGCTCCGGAAAAGATCCAAAAGAGACCCCCTTATACTTATTTGGGTCATCAAATTCAACAAACTGGCCTCCGGCCACAAAGACTCCAGATCGATTGTTCAAATTTAAAAACACTTCATAATTGGCAGAGATTTTTGGGAGAGGTACAATGGTTTCGTCCTTCTCTTTCTATGAAAACAGGGGCTCTTAAAGCGCTTTATGATATTCTTCCTGGGGATCCTACTCCAACGTCCCCTAGACAGATTACCCCAGAGGCCAGGGAAGCCCTACAATTGTTGTTAAAAAGTATAGAACAAGCCCACCTTCGGCGTATAGATTATGGGCAGCCCCTTGTTCTGGTTGTACTTTCATCTAGCTTTTCGCCCACTGCCGTGTTTTGGCAGACTGGTCCTATTTATTGGGTACATTTGTCAGCCTCCCCTAAAAAGGTAGTGACCCCTTACTATGATCTCATTTTACAATTGTTGTGGAAGGCACACAAGTTTAGCATTCAAACCTTTAAAAAGAGTCCTGATAAAATTATCCTTCCTTATGGTAAGGAGGAGGTGAAACATCTACAGATCTTCCATGATGGGTGGACCCTGTTTATTACATCTACAGGCGCTCAGTTTGATAACCAATATCCCAACAGCCCCTTAATGTCTTTTTTCAAAAAACACCCTGTGATCTTTCCCAAGATTTTAAAGGAGAACCCTCTAGTTGGAGCTCGCTCAGTCTTTACAGACGGCTCCTCCAAGGGTTTCGCGGTGGTGGTTTCTTCTCAAGTGCAGAAGAGGGTACCCATAGGGCAGATGTCAGCACAAGCCGCCGAGTTGTTTGCTTGCTTGATGGCTTTCCAAATGTTTGAGGGAGAGCCCTTTAATTTATATACTGATAGTGTTTATGTTGCCAACATTGTTAGACCTTTAGAAACTTCTCCATATGTTCTTCCAACCTCCCAGGTTCGTTCCTTATTAGTTCAGCTCCAACATCTTATTTGGCAGCGCATCCACCCTGCTTATGTGGGATTTATTCGTGCACATACTAACCTTCCAGGACCCCTTGCCCAGGGCAATCAAATTGCTGACTCTTTGACCTGCCCTAGAGTCTTATTTACTCAGGAGCAGCTTGCCCACCAGCTCCATGAGCGGTATCATCTAAATGCCCGCTCCATTAAATTTCACAGTGGGTGCCCCTTATCCATAGCGACACAGATTACCTCTCAGTGCCCTGATTGTGCCCCTTATCATAATTTTCCCAATGAGGGGGTAAATCCCCCGGGGCCTCAGGGCCAACCATCTCTGGCAAATGGATGTCACTCACCTGCCGCAGGCAGGGAAATTAAAATACATGCATGTTTCGGTGGATACATATTCTAAACTGATTTTTGCCTCTCTCCACTCAGGAGAGAAAATTAAAGATGTTATTTCTCATTGCCTGCAGGCCTTTGCCTACATGGGCGTACCCGATGCCCTAAAAACGGACAATGGCCCTGCCTATGCCAGCAATCGCTTTGCTGCCTTTTGCAGGGAACATCACATTGTCCATTCTTTTGGTATTCCTCACAACCCCACGGGACAGGCTATTGTGGAGCGCACCCATGCCACTCTCAAACAGTATTTTAAGAAAATAAAAAAGGGGGAGTATGTTACCTCCCCCAATATTCAGTTATCCACCATACTTTACATTTTAAATTTTTTGACCATAGACCATAATAATTTGTCTGCTATGGAGAGACATTGGAACAAACCCTCCCAGTCCTTGGGATGGGTCAGATGGAAGGACTTAATTACAGGAAAATGGCAGCCACCCACCCCCCTATTAGCTAGGGTCCGAGGGGCTGTTTGTGTTTTCCCTCCAGGAAGTGAGAAGCCTATTTGGGTCCCCAAACGGTGCATCAGGCATGTCGACCCCAATACTACTCCGGATACTAGGAATGCTCACCATGATAAAGATGATCCAACCATTGTTAAACACTCAGGTAAGGGAAATATGGGCGTTGGTGAGGATTCCCCCCATGTTGATGCCAGTTAGTCATTCCACCTCCCTGTTCATCAATTTTTATAACACCAATAATACATTGGGAGCGGCTGCCGCCAATGAGATTAAAAAGTCAAAAACTAGACATTCTGAGTTTCCCCCTCCTAAGCCTGATACCAGGGTCAGAAAGTAGGGGAATCCAAGAGATTGCCAGCGGCATACGCCTTTAATCCCAACACGCCTTTATGAGGGAACATCCTGGGTTGAAAGTTGGATTAAAAATGGGTGAATAGCCGGGCGTTGGCAGCACACGCCTTTAATCCCAGTACTCGGGAGACACAGGCAGGCAGATCTCTTGAGTTCAAGGCCAGCCTGGTTTATAGAGCAAGTTCCAAGACAGCCTCCAAATAATACAGAAAAAAAAAAATTGGTAACAAGCTGGGCGGTGGTGACACACGCCTTTAATCCCAGCACTTGGGGAGGCAGAGGCAGGCGTATCTCTGTGAGTTCGAGGCCAGGCTGGACTGACAGCCTCAAACAATACAGAGAAACCCTGATTTAAAAAAAAAAATGGGTGAAACAAAAAATTTGTAACAGTAAAAAGGTACTGATATTAAGTAAAAAAAAAAAAGACAAAGGTATATAAAATAAAAAATTTTGTTTACATTTAAGTTCTATTTTGTAAGTCATCTCTAAAAACTTTTGGCCAAAAGCTTGGCCTCTCTACCTTGCATCTACAGTTACAAGGAGTAGGTACAGCTGTACCCCATAACTGTAGCTCAAATGAAAAAATGATAAAAAACATACAGGACTTTTTAACCTCTTAGTTCAAGAATTGGCTGGAGTTGTTCTTTTACATAGATTTCAATTAAGGAAGCTTCATTACAACAGACTAATCATAACCTAGGGAAAAAGGATGACTAAAAGATACATGTATGTTCTAAATGTATGGTGTGGCCACACCGGTATGTATAAAATGTGATTGTGAATGTGTAAGTGTAAACTGCTTATATAATTAAAAGGATACTTAAATCCCTTCAAAAATAGTTCAAAAGCTACCTAGATTACTTTATATATAGCCAAAAGGAACATCCAGCCAGTCTGTTAATGTTTTAACAAAAAAATTTAAGATACAAATGAGGCCTTGTCAGCTAGTGAGAGCTCTACAGGTTAGATTGGGAAAGACTACTCACAGACTTCAAATAATTTTCAAAAGTTATTTGGACACAGTATAGCTTACAATCTTTGAGTGATTTTCAGAAGTTTTTGGGAAATATTTAATGGATATGTCCTTTTTAATGGACATCTACAAATAATCTAAGTAGTAATCCCAATTTACCTAGATAGTTAACCAAGGAGGGTAGACAAATCCTTCTACTGTTATGGTTCAGCTTCAACAGTTCAAAAAAAAATTTTTTTACAAAATAAAAAGGGGGGAATAATGTCCCCAGTCCCCACATGACTCATCAAATAATACACTCCTCATTTAAAAATTTTATAATGTGAATGCCAGTGAGCTTCAGACAGATTCTGACATGATGGAACTTGAGCAACCATTGCTCAGGTCAAATGGAGACATCCATGCACTAAACAGTGGAGAAGACCCTAATTTGGGGTCGAGGGCATGTTTGTGTTTTCTTGTAGAAAAAGAATAAAAGCTTCGACATGGAGCAGAGAAAAACTGGACCTGAGTCCATGGGAGCCTACCTAAGCCAGTTTGAGTGAGATCTCCTAAATCAGTGTTCCTGACCCTTGATGTCATCGAATCTAGAGCCCAAGAAAGAAAAAAAACAGTCGGTTCGAGATTTCCAGTTTCTCAACAGACCTGCTGCATCAACCTTCCGGACCCATGAGTTTTCATCGTGAAGCCAATAGAGAAAAAAGGACCCATTTAAAACACTTGGACATTGGTATGGACTGTGATGAGGGGCAAAAGCCTCTTTTAAGTAATTAAACAGGACATGGTCACTTGAAATATCAGACTTGATGGTTCCTGTTTCTGGAATCACGACTAGGCCAGTGTATTTTTCTAGAGAGATACAACTTGTCCTAATGCGACAAAAAGGAGACTTTGACTCAAGTCACATAATCAGCTGACGTTAAATCAACAAACTACATCACCACAGGAACAAATTGGTGCTCTGTGGATAGTGCAACAAGCCTATTGTTCATATTTTTCATAATGCTACATGTATAACATCAATGATTGTACCTAATGTATCTGTGCAAGTGCACTTTCTAAATGCTTTCCTGAGCAGATCTTGGAACAATTGTAACTTTATCAAATTGTAAATCTAAGTCACATGCGGGTTACCCTTGTAACAGAATGTAAATCACGTACATGTTACCCTTATAACAGATGAAGGCTGGTAGAATGTTATGGCCCAGATCTGGTGATGGGTACGGTGATGGAGAGGCGCTATGTCAATGGGGGTCCTGGAAATGGTGGCAGTGGCGGTAGGCATTCTGGCTTTATGCCGGGCTCAAATGTGCCTTGTTCCAGAGGCAAGAGATCCGTAACCAAGTATTGCTTAGCCTAGCCCATGGCAATCCCGATAGCCATAAAGGTTGGTTACAGATGATTTAAAGTTGGGGTGCTCTGATGACAGGCCACCTGTGGGGAAGACCCCTCCCGCCTAAGACAGGGGTTCAAGGTCCCCCAAGGACGGGAAAGGGAGGGTGACCCTACTTGACCTAAGCCAGGAGTGCCTCATTTAAAAATAAAAAGGGGTGAATTGTGGGAACACCAGACCTTGAGCAGAGACCCACTTCCCCTTCTGCCTGGGAGTAGGCAGCTGTAAGACAATGTTTACTAAAAACAATACAATGCCTGGGGGCATTAAGTTCCTGGAAAAGGCCTGCCCGCAGAAAGCACCCTGAGCTCGACCTTGTCCAGAGACTAACCGCCTCTTCTGCCACGCTCAGATCAGTTTCTGGGGTCAGAGCAGAACCAGCCAGGGTAGAGGAGAGAGCAGAAGCTTCTCTGGTGGGAGCCTTTCTTAGGAAGTTTTCTTGAACCTTTTTGGGGCCTGCTAAAAGTTTTCTTTACATCGTTGAACAAGTCTCTGTGTTGTCAATCCCCGACACCCTCTGCACGTTCTCGGACACAGGCCGCGCAGCAGACGCGACACCAGCCAGGGGAGAGGAGAGAGCAGAAGCTTCTCTGGTGGGAGCTTTTCTTAGGAGGTTTTCTTGAACCTTTTTGGAGCCTGTTTAAAGTTTTCTTTATATCGTTGAACGAGTCTCTGTGTTGTCAATCCCTGACACCCTCCGCACGTTCTCGGACACAGGCCGCGCAGCAGACGTGACATAAAACGACAAAAAAATCTAGAAAGTTTGTGGGCTGAAAAAAATCAAAACTAGGGCTGGAGAGATGGCTCAGAGGTTAAGAAAAATCAAAACTAATTCTTTCCAGGGGTGGAGATTATAGCTCAGGGTGGAGTACACGTCTAGAATGAATGAGATCCATTAAAAACATGCCTGTGTGACCGGGCATTACATACAAATAGAGCACTCATATACATAAAATAAATAATGTTTATTTTTCACTGGGACTAGCGATGCGGCTTAGCTGGAAAGGAGGATTCCCCAAGCTCAAACAAGAAGATGCTGCTATACAGAAAGTGACCAGCAGAGGGCAGCATTTAGCTTTCCTGGCTTCCAACTCCCTCCACTGCAGGCTTTGGCGGGAGGGAAGCAGGTGCTTGCTGAAGGGAAAACAGCCACTTCTGGAGCCTCTGTTGAAAACAATAAATAAGCTTGTGAAGAAGTCCCGGTAATAAACCAATTAAAAGAGCACAATCAGGGCTTGGCAAGATTGAGTTTAAAAAAAAGTGCGGGCTGGAGAGATGGCTCAGCAGTTAAGAGCACTGACTGCTCTTCCAGAGGTCCTGAGTTCAATTCCTGGCAACCACACGGTGGTTTACAACCACCTTGAATAAGATCTGGTGCCCTCCGCTGGCATGCAGGCAAAAGACTGTATACACAATTTAAAACAAACAAAAAAAAAGTTAAAAAAAAAAAGTGCACTTCTCCATCAGAGGACTGGAGTTTGGTCCCCAGCAACTCACAACCTCCTATATCTCCAGTACCAAAGGGAATCCAATGCCTGGGACCTCTGTGGACACTACAGTGTGTGTGTGTGTGTGTAACACACTGTAATAAAGTTTTTTAAAAATAGCCAATTTCGCCGGGCGCACACCTTTGAGGCAGAGGCAGGCATTTCTCTGTGAGTTCGAGACCAGCCTGGTCTACAAGAGCTAGTTCCAGGACAGCCTCCAAAGCCACAGAGAAACCCTGCCTTGAAACCCCTCTCCCCCCCAAATAGCCAACTTAATAGTGGAAAGCAGAAAAAGATTTGTTCAATGTGGTACCAAGAGAAAAGGGACAAAGCCCTACCTCAGTCCATCTTCCAGGCAAGACATTGCATGACTCTGCAGTCCGACCAAGGTGTGGTCCAGGCTACCCTTGACCAGACATCGCTCGGGGTCCAGTTTCAGCCCGTCAGGTGTACTAAAGAAATCGTAGTCCCTTTCTGTTAGTGTGAGATTCCTGGGAAACTGCCATTTGTTTGGCGTCCACTGTTTCAACGGTCTGATCGTCAGTTTGAGAGTTGCAGGTGTCTCTGGAATATCTTCATTCCTGGCAGTCTCATAGCAGCTCTGTGATATGGTGAGCAGAAACTGTACCTTAAGTTTCTCCGAAGTTCACGAACCTGATTCTCAACAGCAGGAAGGCAAATTTGAAGTTCACAGAGCAAGGTCAGGTTTTCTGATTGAAATGAAGTGCACTTTCTAAAGCGTGCAAGGTTAGTACATGCCTTTAATCCCAGCACTCCAGAGGCAGAAGCTGATGGGTCTCTATGAGTTCCAGGTCAGCCTTGTCTACAAATCGAGTCCCAGGACAGCCAAGGTTCCCAACCCTGTGAACCCTGTGTTGGGAACAAACAACAACAAAACAAAACATACGTGTGCACACACACACACTAAAAGCACTAACTAAAAGAGAAAAAAATGTACTACAGTTTCTGCTTTACCATTAAATCTCAAAGGTTGAATCTCCCTAGAAGCAATTTTCAGTTCACATGTTGTCTTAGTTACTATTGTATTGCTGTGAAGAGGCATCATGACCATTACACTTATAAAACACTTATAAAAGGAAGCCTTCCGTTGGGGAGTTAGCTGACGGTTTGGTTTTAGAGGGTTAGTCCAAGATCATCACGGCAGGAGGCAGACAGGCACGGCCTTGGGAGAATTACATCCTGGTCTGCAGGCAGCAGGTAGCAGGACAAGAAAGAGCCATTGGGCCTGGCGTGGGCTTTTGAAACCTCGAAGCCCACCCCAATGACCCTACCCTGTTCTGCAAACAGACCACACCTCCTGATCCTTCCTAAATAGTCCACCAACTAGGAGCCAAGCTTTCCAATATGAGACCCTATATGAGACTCAGCCTGCCTGGAATCCACCTCATCAGTGTGTACCTTGTACCCTTTACTGAGTAAAAGGAGACGCAGGGGACCTTATGCACGCCTTCTCACCTCGCATTACCACCCAGGTAGTCATAATTGGATGCTTTGTGCCCAGGGCCATGTGGAGCATTTTCTACGTTTGTCATTTAGCCCACTAGACAATAAGTTCCCAGTTAAGGAGATGTCTCCACGAGACCCAGCTCTAAGGCATTTTCTCAACTAGTGATTGATGATGGGGGGGGAGAGCCAAGCCCGAGGTGGGTTGGGCCATCCCTGGGCTGGTGGTCCTGGGTTCTATAAGAAAGCAGGTTGAGCAAGCCAGTAAACAGCACCCCTCCATGCCCTCTGCATCAGCTCCTGCCTCCAGGTTCCTGTCCTGACTCCCTTTGATGATGAACAGTGATACGGAAGTGTAAGTCAAATAAACCCTTTCCTCTTCAACTTGCTTTTTGGTCATGGTGTGATTTTTTTTGTTTTGTTTTGTTTTTCGAGACAAGGTTTCTCTGTGTAACAGACCTGGCTGTCCTGGAACTTGCTTTGTAGACCAGGCTGGCCTCAAACTCACAGAGATCTGCCTGACTCTGCTTCCTGTGTGCTGGGATTAAAGGCGTGCGCCACCTCGGCTCAACTAAGGGGAAGGTTTTTTATTGTAGACATGAGGAAGAGAACGGCCAGAGCAGAGAGAAAAATAGACGGAGCATGGCCTGCAGACTGGACTTGGCCAGGAGAGAATCAGGAGCAAAATGGGGGTAGGGAGAGCAAGGGAGTGAAAAAGGGAGGAGGAGATAGACAGGGAGAGGGGAAAAGGGAGTTAGGGAGAAGAGGAAAAAACGGAGAGGGCATGACTGCAATAGCAGGGTTATAAGGGGAGTAAGTAGCTTGGGGCGAGGGAGCTCGAGAACTAGAGGGCATTTAGGCTTTGGTCAGGAGGTGAGAAGAACTAGGATTCTAGCCAGTGTGGAATTTGAAATGTCAAACAGGTACTTGAGATACTGAAGGAACCCAGAGGCCAGCTCTGCTAATAGGCACCACAGTTAGTCCTTTCTGCCTTTGAATTTAGGGAAACAGTTTCCTTTGGACCTGACGTTCCAGACGTTTATTGATCCTAAGGGGTTGAAGACGTGGTCTCTTCTGTAACTGCTTCTCAGCTGAAATTGGGATATCCTTGTCAGGGCCCAGGAAGGCTGGAATGCAGTCGGTGGCTGGGAGTGGGGGAAGGGAGTGACGCCTGGGTTCTGCAGAACCGCCAGGGCTTGGTTAGAGCATGCCGCGTTGGAGCAGTCTGTAACGCTAGTCCAAAGCAGGGGCTCAGGTAGGGAAGGGTAGAAGACAGAGGAAACTTCCATCAGAAGCATCTGATTTACCAGCTGCCGGTTAATTGTGCCAGTTCCTCCCGAAAAGACCTCAAGAGACAGAGGCGATCATTCTCACAAAGAGCACGGAAATCCGAGGGCCAGGGAGATGTAAGAACTCAAGGGAGACCAAAATAAGAGTTCTGCAAAGGCGTTAGCCCCTGTGGGCTGTAGAGTCTCTGGCCAGCTCATCTAAGTCTTTAATACTTTTCTTCCACCGGGCCAGACTGATTTTACAGAGTAACAGCATTCTTCTTCTTTTTTTTTAATTTCATTTTACATTCCAACCACAGTTCTCCCTTCCATCACCACCCCTCACCTCCCTCCTAGCCCACCCCTAATCCACTCCTCCTCACGGGTAAGGGATCCCATGAGGAGCAACATAGTCTGGCTCATTAAGCTGAGGCAGAGTCAGGTCTCTGTCTCCCATGCATTAAGGCTGAGCATCCCACCATAGGGAGTGGGCTCCAACAAGCTAACCGGTGACTGGCTTTGCCACATTTGAAGCAAGCTCACAGAGAGTGTCCTATGTACCTTGTCATCTTTGGAGGAGACCTTAGGGAGGCAGCTAGTGTTAATTAGTTTAAAGTTAGAAATTAGGAGTTAGTAGTGGCGGAAGGAGGAACACGAGCTCGGGTACGAAACCGGGGGCCGGTGCGATACAGCACAAGCCACAGAGAGTGGATTAATCGTAGTTTATTAGAGCGAGACCGAAATGGGGGAGACAGACATGAGAAAAGGGGAGAGAGATAAGAGATGCGAGCGACCACGTGGAGATGGTCCCTTAAAAGGGGGAGCTCGAGCATGCGTACTGAGTCATTGCACAGCCTCGTAACATAGTGATGACGTGATGACGTGGCCATGCAACTGAGCTTGCCCACCTGTTGTGAGGGGGCGGGGTCAGTGTAATGCCTGAGTTCCTACAGCTAGGATCTGGCATTTTGTCTATTAGTAGAAGCCTTTTTCATTGAACACCTTTAATGTCATATTCAACAAATCCCTCTGAGGAGGCGAAGGCCATCATCTAATCTATTAAGTATATCTGATTTTAAGCAAACTTTAGTTGTTTTTAGTTACTTGCTTCATGCTTAACCTTGGTAGGATATACAGGAGGCTAAAGGTTGTCCCTGATAAATTACATTTGTGTTTTGTTTGTTTTTTTTAAGATTGATTTATTTATGTATTATGCATACAGTGTTCTGTCTGTATATATCCCTGTATGACAGAAGAGGCACCAGATCTCATTATGAATGTATGTGAGCCACCTTGTGGTTGCTGGGAATGGAACTCAGGACCTCTGGAAGAGCAGCCAGTGCTCTTAACCTCTGAGCCATCTCTCCAGCCCGATAAATTACATTTGTACTTAGAATGACTGCAAGATAGTTCTGTGCACATTTATTTGTTTGTTTATTATGTATACGGTGTTCTCTCTGCATGTATCCCTACAGGCCAGAAGAGGGCACCAGATCTCATTACAGATGGTTGTGAGCCATCATGTGGTTGCTGGGAATTGAACTCAGGACCTCTGGAAGAGCAGCCAGTCAGTGCTCTTAACCTCTGAGTCATCTCTCCAGCCCAAATATTATCATTTATAAGGTGACTGACTATTAACTTGCATGTCTTAATTATCTTTAACATTTTACTACAAGGTAGTAGCTTTTATAAGTTTAGACCTTTACAGTTTTATCCCTGTTAAGTCTGAGCCTTAAGTTTTTAAACTGATGATTTAGTTGACTCCTTTAGCATCAAAATAAAATTTTAAAAATAAATAGTCTACAAAATATTGGGGACTTTACTTTCCTGATTCTTTCTTAGTGTAGCATTTTTTTTTTTTTTGATTTTTTGAGGCAGGGTTTCTCCGAGGCTTTTGGAGGCTGTCCTGGAACTAGCTCTTGTAGACCAGGCTGGCCTCGAACTCACAGAGATCCGCCTGCCTCTGCCTCCCAGGTGCTGGGACTAAAGGTGTGCTCCACCAACTCCCGGCTTAGTGTAGCATTTTCTTGTATGACAGTTTATCCAAATAGCGAGACCAGATATATGTATTGTTTTTTTGTTTTTGTTTGTTTTTTTTGAGACAGGGTTTCTCTGTGGCTTTGGAGCCTGTCCTGAAATTTGCTCTTGTAGACCAGGCTGGCCTCGGACTCAGAGATTCGCCTGCCTCTATCTCCCAAGTGCTGGGATTAAAGGCGTGCGCCACCACTGCTGGCCATATACATACATGTATGTATGTATGTATGTATATATTTTAAGATATATTTATTTTGTATTCAGTGTTCTGCCTGCACATATGCCTTCAGACCAGAAGAGGGCATCAGATCTTACTACAGATGGTTGTGAGTCACCATGTGGTTGCTGGGAATTGAACTCAGGACCTCTGGAAGAGCAGCCAGTGCTCTTAAACTCTGAACCATTTCTCCAGCCCCAGAGATTTATTTTAAAGTCAGTTTCTGCTGAACTGAATAGACCTTAGGAATTTATGAACCTTTTTTGCCAACCATGCCTTATTCATCAAACATGTTGTTCCTTATCTAAAATTTTCTAGAAGCCTGGTATTAGACACAGCAAGGATACAAGTGGTTATACACATATCTTTAAGTCACTTTCTATTAACCTGAGTACACCTGTATAACCTTAGAAATTTATAAACCTTAATCAAACATACATTATTCATCAAGCCTACGTTGTCCCACTTTCATAAACAAGAGTTGAATACAAACTACAATACAAGCATGCTATTGGAAATTGAGATTACCTAAGTAGATCCGGGCGGTGGTGGCAACCACGTTTTTTTTTAATCCCAGCACTGGGGAGGCAGAGGCAGGCAGATCTAAGTGAGTTCAAGGCCAGCATGGTCTACAAAGCTAAACAGAGAAACCCTGTCTTGAAATCCCCCCCCCCCCAAAAAAAACCAAAAAACAAAGATTTCCTAAGTGTAGGTTTAAAACAAACAATAGCCGGGCGGTGGTGGCGCAGGCACACCTTTAATCCCAGCACTGGGGAGGCAGAGGTAGGCGGATCTCTGTGAGTTCGAGAAGGACATGGTCCAAAAAACAATACAGAGAAACCCTGTCTCGGAAAAAACAAACAAACAAACAAAACTATCAACCCGTTTGTTACAAGTTTTAAACTTTTTGTTACAGATTTTAAAACCCGCACCCAATATGCCTACACAGTACTCTCACAAATCTTTGTCAAAAGTTTTAGAGATAAAAGAGAGTTAAATAAAACCAAGATGATCCCCACTGAGAATAGTTTGCTTTGTAGCCATTTTAGAGCACATGGTACCTTTTAGAGCACGTGGTACCTTTCCCCATGCCGTTCTGTTTTGCTTTCCTCACATCAGGACTCATGTGGCCTTCCTGACCCAGGACAGAGATTTTTCCAGGAAACTTTTTAACAAGCGAGCAGGCTTGGGTCTGGAAAAGGAGAGCCATAACCCACCCAACTGCAGAGCTAGTTTTTTTAATGTAGTAGAACAGCATAAAACAATTTCTAAAATATTATCTATACCCCCCAAAGACATTTGATTCTCTGTAAGACTAAATCCAGTGATTAGAGAGGGACTAGAATAAGCAGAGAGGAAAGAAAGTTCAGCAGTAAGAGCCGGGAAGCAAAGAGGGCTTGGAGATAAGAGAGTTGAGAGTGGAAAGAAGATAAAACCTAAAGATAGCAGCAGATTTGGGGGTCATTTGTTCCTGAAGAGGCTGTAAGAATCTATCAGAATATGGAAGCCACTGATTGAGTGTACTGAGGCCAAGCCATTTGCTGCAAGAAGTAATGGAATCCCTGAGTTGAAGAGGAGATTCGAGAATGGAAAAAGCCATGGCTGTTCCTAGGCACGACTCTGCCTGATTCCAGAGCTGGAGCTGCCTTCTTTCCTGGGGTAGCTGTGATTCGGGAGTACTGGGGTCTTTCTCCTTTCCTACTGTGCTAGCTTGTGAGGCTAGATGGCTGTTGAGTGTGGGGTAAGAAGAACCAGGTTGCAGCCTTAGCCCAGGCAACAGGTATTTGCATTGCTGAGAGAGCCTGGAGGCCAGCATGCTCTTTGGTACGCTAATGGCACCACAGGTAGCCTTTTGTTGTTGTTGTGTTTTTAACCTGAAGGTCTCACAGATTTAAAGAATTAGACTCACAGTCTACAGGGGGTGAGTTTTAGAAAAAGTATTTCATGATAGGGGGCTTAAGGGAAAGAAGAGTGGGTAACTCCCCAGGTGAGGGAGGCTCAGGGGAGGAGGCTGGAGTGGGGATGGGTGCCATCCAGCTGCTAGCCTGGGGGTTTTAAGGACTTATAGCAGAACCCAGCATGAACTGTGAGGAAGCTGTCCAGCCCAGTTGTCCCAGACAGGTGTCTGGGTGTCCCCTCTCACTCTCTGGGGATCCCATCCCATTGTTGGAATTGATGCTCTTGGGGGGGGTCTCTGCCCTACAGGGCCAGTTTCTAGCTACTGATAGCATCAGCTGCAAAAATAACTAGCAGCGGGCTGGAGAAATGGCTCAGAGGTTAAGAACACTGGCTGTTTGCCGCGCCTGCTGCACAGCCTGTATCCGAGAATGTGGCGAGGTAGTTGGGATAGATGACACAGAGACCAGTCGGTTGCGTTAAGAAAACTTTATGCTCCCCAAATCAGCTTAGGAGAACTTTCCAAGAAAAAACGCTTCCCTTCAGAAAAAAACTTCTGCCATCCATACACGCACGAATCTCCAACAGCCCTCTCACAGACCTCTCCTTCCTCCAGGCTGGTGGTTAAATCTCTGGCCCCAGAATCGGAAAACAGCAGGGAGTAGCTAGCCATAGGGAAGATCAAAGTCAGAGTGTTTCAGTGAGCAAGCCCTTATAGGAGCACTTATCAGGAGCTTATGGCACTGAATTGTTTTCAGTAACATGTTTTCAGTAAACATTATCTCCCAGCTGCCTGCTCCCAGGCTGATGGAGGGGTGGGTTTCTGAACAAGGTCTGGTGTCCCCACAGCTGTTCTTCCAAAGGTCCTGAGTTCAGTTCCCAGCAACCACATGGTGGCTTACAACTGTCTGTAATAAGATCTGGCGCCCTCTCCTGGCCGGCAGACATATGCAGACGAAACACTGTATACATAATAAATAAATAAGTAAATAAATAAATCTTTAAAAAAATAACTAGCAGCTGGAGATCTTATACATACAACATGTGTGCTTCAGACCTTGGGATCGGGTGTGCGCGGGAGCAGCCCTGTTTTGCAGATGAAAATGAAGATGTAAGGGTTTTACCAGAGAGTCAGAATTTGAGTGCAGTTATACCTAGCTCTTGAGACCAAATTAGCAGGTGCTGTGCCACGGAGCAACACACCCAGCCACGAGAGCCTGATTCTCAACCACTACCACCACCAGCATCACCACAGATTTCTAGCTGGGAACCGTCTGTGGCTGCAGCAAGCTCTGTGAAAGGACCAGCCCCCTGTTTTAGCAGCCATGATAGGCTAACATGTGCGGCGCCTGTGCCACAAGCAACTCCGAAGACCAGACGTCCTGCTGTTTGTACTAAGAGTGTGTGTGTGTGTGTGTGTGTGTGTGTGTGTGTGTGTGTCTTCATTGCAAGCGCTAAGAGGTCTCTCTCTTGTAGGAGGGAGGAGCTTTATATACAGGTTTACAGCACAGTGGAAAAACCCCAGGTAGAAGACAGTGTGTTTTCCTCCTGTTGAATGTTGATGTCAGAGGGTCAAGGCTGGGGCAGTAAGCCAGCACTAGAAAACAGGAAGCACTTGGACTGGAAAACAAGTTGCACTTGTAAGCTGACCAGCAACTCACAGAGACCCCGTGGGGCTGGGGCCCAACATCTCCCCCCTTCTTTATATATAAATTAGCACCTATCTCAGGTGACTAAGACGTTAATGCCAATCTTAGTATCAATAACCAACTCTGTATAAATGTAAACAAACATTTATAAACAATAATTGGGAATGTGGGCATCGTTCTTTCCAAACTACTTACTGCTGTTAAGGGGCGCTGAAATACCATGGGGATCATGACAAAAAAACAAAACAAAACCCAGAAACCTGTTGAAGTTCTTGTTTTTGTGGTCTGTAAGACTGTATCATCTCAGCTGCTTTAGATGTTGGATCACCTGGGCCACTGCTTCAGATGGTGATGCTTCATCAAACCATACTAGTCTGGAAGGAACCCACAGCTTTTTATGTTCTGTGGAAACAAAAGCAGAAATTCTTTTCCCAAGTAACCTGTCCTTATATTTAAATTTATAAGTCAAAGCATCTTCAAAATATAAGTTGGGCCCGGTGGAGAAGTCTGGAGCCGATGTTCAGAAATGGCACCTCGCAAGGGGAAGGAAAAGAAGGGAGAACAGGGCATCAGCCTTGGACCTCAGGTGGCTGAAGGAGAGAATGTGTTTGGTGTCTGCCACATTTTCGCATCCTTCAACACATCTTTGTCCATGTTACCAATCTTTCTGGCAAGGAAACCATCTGCCGGGTAGCTGGTGGAATGAAGGTTAAGGCTGACAGAGATGAGTCTTCTCCATATGCAGCAATGTCGGCTGTCCAGGATGTTGTCCAGAGGTGCAAGGAGCTGGGCATCACTGCCCTGGATATCAAACTCAGAGCTACTGCAGGAAACAGGACCAAGACCCCTGGACCTGGAGCCCAGTCGGCCCTCAGAGCTCTTGCTCGTTCAGAGATGAAGATTGGGCGGATTGAGGATGTTGCCCCTATCCCCTCTGACAGCACCTGAAGGAAGGGTGGTTGTCATGGTCGCCGTCTGTGAACAGGATTTCTCAAATTATTTTCTGTTAATAAATTGCTTTGTATAAGCTAAAAAAAATATATAAGTTGGATTAATTTAGCAGCATTAATAATGAAATATCTTTTAGCAGTTTTTGTTCCTTTCTTAGCAATTAAACAATTTAAAGACAACACAACTGTACATAGTATCCAGACTCTCTGTGTATTTTTCATTCCATATACTTTTATCTTTTCCTTTTCTTTTACTTAATACCAGTAGCTCGTATATTAACTGTTACCAATTTTTAATTCACCCACTTTTAATCCATCCTCCAACTGAGGGTGATCCCTCAGGAAAAAAACTTAAGATTTACTCAATCCATCCTCCAACCTAGGGTGATCTCTCAGGTTCCCCTTTCTTTCCCAACCTTGGTGTCAGGCGAAGGCCTAGAGGTTTAATCCAATCCACCCTCCAATTGAGGGCGATCTCTCAGTTTCCCCTTACTTCCCCAAACTCAGTGGATTGGGCGAAGGCTGGAGATTAATTCAATACACCTTCTCCTTAGAAGGTGATCTCTCAGGCAAAAGCCTGGAGATTTGACCATTCAATTTTTACTGTTAGAAGTTGAGGTAACTGTTCCGGCGTTTGTTTTTAATTCTTTTCTTTCTCGAGTCTCTCCTCTCCTGAGTCTTCTTTCTGGCCAATCTTTCCCAGTCTTTCCATGTCTCTCTGGATCTCCGTGGGACCTCCAATTGCAGCACCTGCGCCACAAGCAACTCCGGGGTATCAGGAAAAGAAAGACTAGACGTCCAGCTATTTGTACTAAGAGAATGTATGTGCTGCCTTTATTGCCAGGAGAGTGTGTGTGTGTGTGTCTTCATTGCAAGTGCTAAGAGGTCTCTCTTTTGTAGGAGGGAGGAGCTTTATATACAGGTTTACAGCACAGTGGAAAAACCCCAGGTAGAAGAGAGCATTTTTTCCTCCTGCTGAATTTTGATGTCAGAGGGCCAAGGCCAGGGCAGTAAACCAGGACTAGAAAACAGGAAGCACTTGGACTGGAAAACAAGTTGCACTTGTAGGCTGACCAGCAACTCACAGAGACCCGGTGGGGCTGGGGCCCAACAAACAAGTGCTCTTCTGACCTTGCTGCTCCTGTCATGGACGCTAGAAGGTCAGATGCCCTCCTTGTGGCAAGGAATCAATCAGAAGTTAGCTCTTGGGGCTGTCTGTGCTTTAAGACTCTGGGTGTGCTTTACCAACAGGTGCAGAACATAGCAACCGCCCTGGGCGGGCCATAACAACCAGTTGAACCAATCAGCACAGAGCAGGTCATCCAAGCCTAGAAGCTCACCAATCCTGAAACTATTGCATACCCCTAGACACTCCCCTACCACTGCCCTATGAGACCCATGTTTCGTGATTTCTTGTCTTTTCTCCAGCCATCCACTGTGGTGAATGGATGGAAAGCCCAAGCTAATGGAGTTAGCTCATTAAACAACTTCAATAAAAGACTTTGCTTTTGCATCAAAATGGGCCTCTTGGTGATTTTGGGGTTCAGAATTTGGGCACAACATCTGCATGAAGGTTTTTTTTTGTTTGTTTGTTTTTTTTTGTTTTTCGAGACAGGGTTTCTCTGTGGCTTTGGAGGCTGTCCTGGCACTAGCTCTTGTAGACCAGGCTGGCCTCGAACTCACAGAGATCCGCCTGCCTCTGCCTCCCAAGTGCTGGGATTAAAGGCGTGCGCCACCAACGCCCGGCCTGCATGAAGGTTTTTTGTGGAACTGTTGTGTTTGGGAAGCAGAGGGTTTGTTTTGTTTGTTTTGTTTTTTTCGAGACAGGGTTTCTCTGTATTGTTTTGGAGGCTGTCCTAGAACTCTCTTTGTAGACCAGGCTGGCCTCAAACTCACAGAGATCCTCCTGCCTCTGCCTCCCATGTGCCGGGGTCAAATGTGTGCGCCACCAACGGCCCAGCTGGGAAGCAGAGTTTTTGTTTCTGTTGTACAAATAACCTGACTAATTTTTTTTTTCCCTCAGCCACTCATGTGGCAAATGGTAGAGCCAGGGTTTCACAATCAACCCTCTGACTCCAGAGCCCACTTGAAGTTTTCTCTGCTTTAAATTCCTTGGCTCACGGTGGTAGTTTGAAAGAAAATGGCCCCCAGAGAGAATGGCACTATTAGGTGGAGGTGTGGCCTTGTTGGGGTAAATGTGTCACTGCAGGCTTTGAGGTCTCACATATGCTCAAGTCACACCAGTGACTCAGACTGAGAGATTCCAACTCAACATTTTTAGACCCCTAGCGACTAGCCCATCACAGAGTAATTTGTCCTTCTGCCCTCTCCTGAGAAACCGGAGACCTCAAGATAAACTTAAAAGATAACACTCCCTGATCCAGGAACTAGCTCACCACATTCCTGCTCAATGTTAACTGTAGAATGCCCAAAGAATGCTTGCTTGAGATAACGTATAATCTTCCTGATAAGACATGTGCTATCATTTAACTTCCCCATCCTTTATGTTTGTGTAACTCCCCCATTCTTTATGGTTTTTCCCCTTTAAAACCCCCCCAACTGCAGCTACTGGGGGTCGAACTCCTCTGCCCCTGCGAGGGTCACGAGCTCGGCCCCAGTGCACTGGTTCCCCAAATAAACCTCGTGTGCTTGCATCAAGAACGGTCTCTCTTGAATTATTGGGGCGTCGGCTTATCCCGAGACTTGAGTGAGGGTCTCCCCACTCTGGGGGGTCTTTTAAGACCGCTTCCTGTTGCCCATAAATTAAGATGCAGGACTCTCAATCCCTTGTCTAGCACAGAGCTGAACTGTAAGCGACCCCAATTATGTGTTTTCCTTTGTAAGAGTTGCAGCGGTCAGCCGGGCGTTGGTGGCTCACGCCTTTGATCCCAGCACTCGGGAGGCAGAGGCAGGCAGATCTCTGTGAGTTCGAGACCAGCCTGGACTACCAAGCGAGTTCTAGGACAGCCTCCAAAGCGACAGAGAAACCCTGTCTCAAACCCCCCCCCCCAAAAAAAAGAGTTGCAACGGTCATGGTATCTCTTTCACAGCAATGTGAGCCCTAGCTAAGACACTCACATAACAAAAATGAACTTTGAAGTGAGGATGTTCCTAGACTTCCCCAGGAGTGAAACAGTGAAAGCATTCAGTATCCAATTCACCTCCAGCCCCTGACGTTCCCAGTGATGTGGTCCAGGTGTCTTAATAAGAAAAACATGAGGGAGAAGGGTGAAGACCACACTTGACTATAGGAGTCTTGTGTCAATCTGGTTTTTGCCGCTGTAAGGAAGTGCCTCAGGCTGGATGCCTCATAAAGAAAGGAGGTTATTCAGCTCACAGCTTTAGAGCTGAAAATTCAAACAACGTGGTGTTGTCCGCAGCAAGACCCCCCCCCCCCCATCACTAGATGGCAAATGGCATCATTAAGGGAGTACGGGAGCGAGAGATTATACAATAAGACAAGAAGCCAGAGATGGGAGGGGTCCTGTCTTGCTCCTTTACAGCAGTGTACTCTCTCAGGAAGCGACGGAGGTCCCACGAGAATGGCATCGGTTCTTTCAGATGGCTGTGTCCACCCCACAAGACAATCACACCACACTGGGCTTCTCCTCTTAAAGTTCCCACCGCCCCAGCCCCAACATGGAAGGCCGACCTTCAGTCCCCTGCGTAAGACTGGCTTGTAGGATCTGCTTGGGTTCGACTCTGATCCTCAGAGGAGATGCCCTAGGACACTTCATCCGCCCGCCCACAGCAAGCTAAGCCTTTAGAGCAGTGGCTCTTAGCTTAGTGGTAGCAAGATTACAGTTATGAAGAAGCAATGAAAACAATCTTATGGTTGAGGGCCACCTTTGTTGCACCCTTCCCCCATCATGGGGGGCTGTTGACTGCTTATAATCATCTCCTCCTCTCAGTAAGGCCTGCATGCAAGTTCCTGTTTATTGTCTAAATGCTAATTCCTGTTTTTGGCCCACCCTTTGATGGAGGGCCCTGGGAACTTAGGCTTCTGACCTTGGTGTTTTTCCACCGTACCTGACTTTGGTATATAAGGCTCTACCCTCATAATAATAAATGCCATTCTCTTTGTAATAGTGAGCTACTGTCTTTGTCTTTATTTTTTCATCCTTAGCCCTTAGCCTCAGATCATTGTGAAGTATGGTAGCGCTGTAGCCGAGAACACACCGGCGGCTCGCTACACACCATAACACGAAGAATGTATTAAAGGCTTGCAGCGTTAGGAAGGTTGAGAATCATAGCTCTAGAGTATCTGCCAATGACCTACACTAGTGTCCTGTACCCCCTAACTGTCCAGACCCGAATGGATAGTCCTGTGTCTGTGGTCTCTTGTCGTTTCCAGCTTAGGTCTCAGTAACTGATGGGGAAGAGAGAGAGATAGGACCCATTGCAGGGTGCTGAGCATTTTGGAGGTTGCCCGCTTCATCTGCTGAGACCAAAGAGCATTTTCTTCTGGAGTCTTGTAGGGGGTCCCTGTCCTCCGCAGCAACCCCACAACAGACAGGGGACTCAAGTTCAAAAACCACATTTTTGCTTAGTACTCCTCTACGTGGGCTTGAGGGCTGCCAGTCAAAGGGCAAAAGTGTTGAAAGTAATTCTCAAGAACTCATGGGAGGCAAGCAAGCACACAGCCAGGTTGTTCTGCTAAACCCACCCTGTATTTGAGAACACAGGCCTGGAGACAGGGAGGACTTTTTCCTACGCAGCTTTCCAAAGGCCCAGTGTGGCTGTGAGCCTGAGATTCTGCTTGGAGTGGTACTTTCCACTGCCAATTAAGGGATGAGTCATGCTTTAAAAATAGGCTGAATTGGGGCTTCACTTAGACACACTCTTGAGAAAACTCAAGCATCAGGAAAAGCATGGAGCTGTGAGAAGGTCAAGGATGCTCTCACAGGCAGAGCTGGGCTCCTCTGTGGGAGGAATTTGAGATTCCTTCAACATATGATGAATGGGGTCATCAAGGCCTTTAGCACCACATCCTAACAGAAAGATTCTTCAGTTTTCTCTGAATGGTAACATGGTTTGTGCCCTCCCTCCCTCCTTCCCTCCTTCTCTCCCTCCCTCCATCTCTCCCTCCCTCCCTCCCTCCCTCCATCTCTCCCTCCCTCCCTCTCTCCCTCCATCTCTCCCTCCCTCCCTCCATCTCTCCCTCCCTCCCTCCCTCCATCTCTCCCTCCCTCCCTCCCTTCATCTCTCCCTCCCTCCCTCCATCTCTCTCTCCCTCCCTCCCTTCATCTCTCCCTCCCTCCATCTCTCCCTCCCTCCCTCCATCTCTCCCTCCCTCCCTGCTTCCTGCCCTCTATCTCCCTTCCTTCCTTCCTTCCTTCCTTCCTTCCTTCCTTCCTTCCTTCCTTCCTTCCTTCCTTCCCTCCAGTACTGGGGATGGAACCCAGAGCCTTATGCATGCTAAGTCATCCTTCTCTTACTGAATTATATCCCCAGCTCCTTTTTTTCTTTTTCTTCACCTTTTTGATTTTGAGACAGGGTCTCATTATGTAGTCCAGGTTAGCCTTGTACTTGCTGTGTAGCACAGGTTAACATAGAACCTTCCGTCTTCTCCAGTGCTGGGACTGCAGATGTGTGCTACCACTTCCTGCAAAAGTTAGATATTTTAACTGAAAATACACCCATCCTAGCCGGGTGGTGGTGATGCACACCTTTAATCTCAGCACTCGGGAGGCAGAGGCAAGCGGATCTCTGTGAGTTCGAGGCTGGGCTGGACCAACAGCCTCCAAAATATTAATGATCTTTTAGATATTGATATCCTCATTAGCAGCTATTCGTACGAAGCAAATGCAGCTCTATTTCTGCACATCACATAATGGTTTTAGCCTTCTTCATATAGACATTGATAATTGAGGCTTCTTTCAAATCGTGATTTCTAATATTAACAATTATGCTGGACGGTGATGGCACATTCCTTTAATCCCAGCACTCGGGAGGCAGAGGCAGGTGGATCTCTGTGAGTGCAAGGCCAGCCTAGTCTACAGAACGAGTTCCAGGACAGCCTCCAAAGCAATACAGAGAAACCCTGTCTTGAAAACCAAAACCAAAACCAAACAAAAAAATCTTTCTGTGAATTTGCTAGGCAGGCTATTTAGGTCTTTCATCTAATTTTTTTTCTTATGTTTCCTATCCAATCTATTGATTTCTAAGAAGGTAGATTAGTATTTCCCACTTTTTTACTGCTAACCAACAATAGTATTCATCTAGTTTACGTTATGTCTTCTACAAGTGGACCTTTGCATGTACAGTGAAACCAGACTCATAAAAACTGGGATGGGGGCTGGAGAGATGGCTCAGAGGTTAAGAGCACTGACTGTTCTTCCAGAGGTCCTGAGTTCAATTCCCAGCAACCACATGGTGGCTCACAACCATCTACAATTCAATCTGGTGCCCTCTTTTGGTATGTAGGCAGAACACTGTATATGTAATAAATAAATAAATCTTTAAAAAAAGATGGCGTTCTAAAAGGAGTACAAAATGAAAATTTTCTTTAATTTCTTAAAAAAAGAAAACCAGCCGGGCGTTGGTGGCGCACGCCTTTAATCCCAGCACTCGGGAGGCAGAGGCAGGCGGATCTCTGTGAGTTCGAGGCCAGGCTGGACCGACAGCCTGGAAAACAATACAGAGAAACCCTGTCTCGAAAAACCAAAAAAAAAAAAAAAGAAAGAAAGAAAGAAAACCAAAAAAACCAAACACACAAACTCGTAAAATAAAATAGATAATGTGCTTCTAAAGCGTGGATTAAGGATAAAATCCTAACATTCCCCCAAGTATTTATTTATGCCTGAGAGGTGACAAAAGTACTGAGTATTTAAACTTGGGATGCCCCTGAAGCAGGATCTAGAGGGAGATTTATAATTAGACACGTTTACTAGAAGACAGCTGAAGACTCCATCCTGATGTTGAGCTCTAGAAATCAGAGCTAAGAGAAGGAACCACAAAGATAAAAGCAGAAATCAGAGCCAAACACTACTTCAAAAAAAAAAACAAAACAAACTAATGTGATTAAAATAACTAAAAGTTGGCGTGTGTGCAGTCTGTACGTGTGTAGAGTCTATATCTGTGTGGAGGCCAGAGGCCAGCCTCAGGAGTCTTCCCCTGTCATTTTCTACCTTATGGTTGGAGACGAGGTCTCTCACTGATCCTGGCGCTCACCGATTGGTCAGACTGGCCGGCCAGTGAGCCTCAGGAATCTTTCTGTCTGCCCCCAGCTGCCATGTGGAAACAGCTGTGATTCCATGCCCAGCTTTTTTTAGTGGGTGCTGGTGCCAGCATTCAGGAAATTTTTCTGGATGGATACATCTCACCCACTCCTAGGATTTTTCTCCTTGTGGCTCTTTATCACAAGTGGCATTGATGATGTATTTGCTTCCCCATCAGACTTCGCTGTACTTAGAATGCAAGAATTCCCCTCCCCCCTCCACTGAAAATTACTGTGCAGTCTAGACTGCCTCCAAATTGTATCAGCGGCTTGCCTCCTTCAATTTCCAGAGTGCTGGGAGCAGCCGTGAGCCACCATACCCAGCCTGTTTGGTGACTGCTTCAGGTCATGAAGTATTGAGTGAGGATGTAGGGGTGACAGTCCCTAGCCATGCAAAGAATGACGTAGCCCCAGCCTGACCATTTCATTCCACCTGCAGAAACAATATATGTCCAGGGTCTCAAAAACCAACCCACCCTGCTTCCAGTCAAACCACAAAAGAACAGTTGTAACTGTTGTGGTTTCCTGTTAACTACCTTTGTGTGTGTCTGTGTATGCATGAGTGTGTGTACACGCGTCCCCCAGCCCCTCTACACGTGGTCAGCCTTCATCCTGCAGAAAGGTTGATGCCCTCTGCTGTTCCAATAAAGCAGTCTCAGCCTGTTGAGATCCAGTTTGCCTGCTTCTCTGTCCTCTGTCTCTCTTTGCTTTTTCTTTTTTTTAATTTTTAAAAAATTTTATGTGTAGCCGGGCGTTGGTGGCGCACGCCTTTAATCCCAGCACTCGGGAGGCAGAGGCAGGCAGATCTCTGTGAGTTCGAGGCCAGCCTGGTCTACAGAGCGAGTTCCAGGACAGCCTCCAAAGCCACAGAGAAACCCTGTCTCGAAAAACCAAAAAAAAAAAAAAATTTATGTGTATGGTCATTTTGCCTGCACATATTGAAGGGACCAGTGTGCTCCCCCACCCATTTTAGCAGTCACGACAGGCTAACATGTGCTCTCCTGACCTTGCTGCTCCTGTTCTAGTCACTAGGAGGTCAGATGTCCTCCTCATGGCAAGGAACCAATTAGAAGCTAGCTGGCTGGGCTGTGCTTTATGGACAAGTGCACAAAAGTGATGTGCAGAGCGTAGCAACTGCCCTGGGAGGGCCTATGGGCCATAACAACCAGTTAACCAATCAACACAGGGCAGGTCGTCCAAGCCTGGAAGCGCACCAAGCCTGAGACTGATGCATACCCCTAGACATTCCCCTTATGATGCACTATAAAATCCCTGTCTCATGATTTCTTGGAGTCTTTTCTCCAACCTTCCACTGCAGAGGATGGATGAAGGAACAGAGCTAATGGGGTTAGCTCGTTAAACAATTGCAATAAAAGATTCTTTGCCGGCTGGAGAGATGGCTCAGTGGTTAAGAGCACTGACTGTTCTTCCAGAGGTCCTGAGTTAAATTCCCAGCAACCACATGGTGGCTCACAACCACCTTGAATGAGATCTGGTGCCCTGCGCTGGCATGCAGGCAGAAGACTATATAAACAATAAATAAAAAAAAAGATTCTTTGCTTTTGTATCGAAATGGGCCTCTTGGTGATTTTGGGGTTCAGAATTTGGGCACAGCAATATATCTGTGAGCCACATACATGTAGTACCCTTGAAAGCTAGAAGAGGACATTAGATCTACCGTGGTTGGTGGTGCAGATGGTTGTTAACCATCATGTGGATACTGGGAATCAGAAAACAGGTCCTCTGCAAGAGCAACAAGTACTCTTAGACCCTGAGCCAACTCTCCAGCCCTCTTTATTTATTTATTTATTTGTTTTGTTTGTTTTGAGACAGGGTTTCTTATGTAACAACCCTGACTGTCCTGGAATTCACTATGTAGGCCACTCTGACCTGGAACTCACAGAGATCTGACTGCCTCTGTCTCTTGATTCTGGGATTAAAGGTCTGCTTTATTTTTCTTTTTTCTTTTTGGTTTTTAGAGACAGGGTTTCTCTGTGGCTTTGGAGGCTGTCCTGGAACTCGCTCGGTAGTCCAGGCTGGTCTCGAACTCAACAGAGATCCGCCTGCCTCTGCCTCCCGAGTGCTGGGATTAAAGGCGTGCGCCACCAACGCCCGGCGGGACCTTTCTTTATAAGGCATTTCACTTTCTCTTGTGTCTGTGTCATGTCTGAGCACAGTGAAGTTGGTCATCCATGGAAGACTTTATAGGAAAGAAAGCCAAAACTGGCAGCAGGCGTCTGTGGTGGCTTGAATAAGAATAGCCCCCGTAGGCCGGGCGTTATATATATATGTACACCAGAGAGGCGGTGATGAACCAGCCTGCCTCCATTGTACGCTTGAAAGCCATCTTACAATAAAGACAAACTAGACTCATCCTGTTTATAATTAAAATATCTATTTCTCAAGGATTGTGCTATGCCCCATCTGTAACCCTATCTCCAAATGATTTTGTACTGTCTGTTTCAGGAAAGGGCAACCATAATTTCATTTCAGAAAGTTACTATGACCACCTTGTTATGACTGTCTGTTTCAGGAGGTTGTTGTGACCAACTTGTTATACTGGGGTTATGTTCCTGTACCCAACCCTGCCTAGCTGCCTGCCAAGTCCCCCACTTGGAAACCCCCTACTCCTAAACTATAAAAGTCCTTATCCCCACCCATCCAAGGTTGACCTCTCGACCCTGCTTTGGGGGGGGGGCGAGGTCCGTGTATACAAATAAAAAACAAAAAACTTGCTTTAATTAATTGCTTGCTTTAATTTGGCCATGATGATTTGGATCAGTGGTCTTTCTCCTCACATCTTGGGGATTAACAGAAGGATAACGAGATAGGGAACTAGTCATAGGCCCGAGATGGTATCTGATGATATTCTTAGTTCTTGGATCTGTGGAAGATAAGCTAATAGCTTATAAGGTTTTTATTTGTTGCCACAAGATGTTAATTCTAAGTTAATAGCTTCTAAGAGTTGTTTTTTAAATTTTATTGTCATGAAGTGTTAGTTCACTTATAGAGTAGAAGTTCTGGAAGGGTAAAACTAGCCTAAGAAAAAGTGATTAGCCTCTGAACCTTGAATTCTTTTTTTTTTTTTCCCGAGACAGGGTTTCTCTATGGCTTTGGAGGCTGTCCTGGAACTAGCTCTTGTAGACCAGGCTGGTCTCAAACTCACAAAGATCCTCCTGCCTTTGCCTCCCGAGTGCAGGGATTGATGAACCTGGAATTCTAATCTCTCTGCAATGCTGAAATTTCAGTCAGCCACCAGTCTCTGCAGACACAGACACTCCTAGAAGGAGGGTTTTTGTTCACAGCCAGACACAGCTTCTTTTCTGGATTTTTTTTTGCTTACATCTGCATAATTAGTTCTGTGCCATCCTGAGCCGTCTTTGAAAAAAATAAATTATAAAAGGTGGCTTATTCTCCAGTCAGGGTTTGGAGAGCTCTCAGGCAGAAAGGTATGTGTCACAGAGAATAGTTTCATCCTAAACCAGTGGTTCTCAACCTTCCTGATGCTGCGACCCCTTAATGTTCCTCATGTTGTGGTGACCCACCTGCAACCATAACATTATTTTCGTTGCTACTACATAAGTGTAGTGTTGCCACTGTTATGAATCGTAATGTAAATCTGATGTAAATGTAAAGACCAGATAGTTTAGGTAGCGCCAAAACCCTGTAAAAGGGTCACTGGATTCCCCCTAAGGGGTCTCTGACCCATAGGTTGAGAACCTCTGCCCTAAACTATTTCTTTTTACATATATTCCAAGAAGCACTGGCTCTGCTTCAGAGAAAATGGGCCATCCGAAGGCCACCATTCCAGCCCTCATGATGGTACCAGCACTGAGCAGGAATGGGACAGAGGAGCTGGGTGGCAGTCAGGTGACATTCCCCCAAGAATCACCCTGCCCCAGAGAGACAGAATGTGACAGTAGCTTTCTGGAATCCAGGAAGGCTTGGAGTTGGTTTGGTGGCGGACTTCACATGAGTCCAATGTCCCCACAAGTATATAAATAGCCAGTTCCTGTTCTTTCTGCCCCTCTTTTGTTCAGGAGCTGCTTTCCACGAACCACTTCTCGCCCGCCCAACCATTCTCGTCCTAAACACGCTATCCAATCTGCAGGAGCTGTACCTGCAGGTGTGTGTGTTAGAGCAACGCCTGATGATGGTAGCCCCACCTGCCGGCCGTGGACCCCTCTTGGCGCAGGGCCAACAATGGCGGAAGTGCCTGCCTTGCCTTCCAGGCTCCTTCCGACTCTTAACTGTTCTTTGGGCTCCTGAAATGCAAATGACTAATGGCTTATTTGCAAGTCAAAAGAAGTGTACACCAGGTGGGAGCTAGATAGAAAACAATCGGGATCCCTAAGTGGGTGGGGAGTACACTGTGTGTGGTTCTTAGGAAAAGCCTGTCTGAGCCACGGTCACCAACTGAAAAGACTCCAATATACAGCGAGGAAAAAATACTGCAATCCGGGTTTACAAACAACACGCTTACTTAGGCATGCTAAGCAACGCACACACAGACAATGTTGGACAGACACTGGGAGGAGGCGCCTAAAAGTGACGGGGGGCGGGGTTAAATAAAAAAAGAGGACTCTCAATTTTTATTTTGTGAATATGTTACACAATCATATATGTACGGCACGACCTTTTTCTAAAAACAAACAAACAGCAAACAAAGCCCAAAATAATCCCAAACACTATTTCTAGAATAGTTTTAGATTCATAGAAAAGATTCGGAAGAAAGACACGGAGTGACCATAAACATGGGTTTTTCTCCTGCCATTAACATTCTAGTGTTTTTGCTATAATGAATGAACCAATATCGGTGTATTATTATTATTAAAATCTATACAGTTTTCAAATGCCATTGGTTTATTTTTTAACCTAAATGTCCTTTCCCCCAGGATCCCATTCGAGATGTCACATTATTCAGTTTTCTTATCTCGACGTGACATTTTCTCTCTGGCTACCCTTGTTTTGATGACCTTGACAGTTTTGGACAGTCGTGGAGTTTCTCAGCTGGGGCTCGTCTGATGGTTTCGCACGATTACACTGGATCACGTGTAGCACTGATAGGAAGACACCGTATGACAGAAAATCAACATAATTCGTCACTGCTGACGGTGGCCCGCCCTGGTCACCCGGCTGGGGCCGTTGGTAATGTTTTCCGTTATGAAGTTTCCTCCTGCCGTACACGTGGTGTGACCTTTTAAGGTTTTATTCACTTGTTTTTTAAACATACGGTCGGGCGAATGTCCCACTCTCTAGAGCGGCTCTGCGCCGCGAGCAGGCGCCGGGCTTGCCACTGAGCCACGCAGGAACGCGGGACCTCACCTGTGGGCGTGGTCCCACGCACTCCGCCCCTCCAGAGAGGCCCCACCCCTCCCACGTGGCTCCGCCCCGCCCCGCTTAAGGCGACCACACCCGGAGAGTTTTCCGCCCCGCGGGCTCCTCCGGCGGTGCGCAGACGCTCGCGGGTCGAGATCCGGGTAAGCGACAGTGGGAAGGAGCTGCACGCTCGTCAACCTCAGCGACCGGTGCCAGGTGAGTGAGGGTCCCCGTGAGCCGCCTGCCGGTGCTGGGTGTTGGTGCTCGGCGGGGGGGTGCGAGAGTCCCCCGGGGCCAGGACCCGGAGTTGAGCAGGGTCTGAGCAGGTGAGCCCGAGGACCTCAGCGAGTGCGAGCTTGGGCTTGGTTCAGGTCTTCTCAGTTCAGTGCGCTTCCGGGAGAAGCTTGAGCCGAGCCCCGCCGAGCAAGTAGGCTGTCTTTGGGAACTTTGCTCCGGAACTGCAGGGCGCGGGTTCCTGGACCTGCCACCCAGGGTTTACATAAGGCACGGTTCCCCAGGGGTTCAGAGAATGCGGGATCCAACCAGGATCCCTTCGGCCCGAGGAACTCTTGGGCTTGGCTCCCCAACTTCCCGTGGGCTCTGGCCGGGCTCCTAAAGACCTAACTAGATAAGAAACAGATCTGGGGGACGGATAGCTCAGCTCAAGCTGGGGATGCCTCTCACCGCCCGATGATCAGTGGGTGTCTATGGAGATTGTGTTTCTGGGACCCTCGAGGGTCAGCCCAAGTCATCTGCTCCCTTCCTAGGCCTCCACTAGCTGCTCCCGGCTGCCTTGCCTTGCCCTGCTTCTGAGCAGGGATACCCCGGGGCTACACTGAAAGAAGCTACGAATACAGCCCTACACAAAATCAGTAAATTTAACATTATGAGGTTTTTTTGGGTGGGGGCTAGTAACTCAATTGAGCTGTTGTCAACTGTAAACTTGGTAGATGACTGTGTGTCATTGTCAAAAGGTTGGACGTGTCTGGAACCTTGTAGGGCAGGGTCAGCTGTCTTGATCACCCTCAGCTTGCTTTCATTATGCTCCCTCATTATTTCCTTGCTCCAGCCAGTTTTTTACTGAGAATTCCAGGAGGATTAACAACTCGGTGCTTGTCTGTGCCTAGTGTTCTCTAACCAGGCAAGCCAGGTGAGGGAGGGTTGTCTGTTGCTCTAACACAGAGTGCCCACTTCGGATGCCTATGAGTCATTCTATTTTTACAGTTTTTTTTGTTTTGTTTTTTGTTTTGTTTTGTTTTGTTTTTGTGTAGCCCTAGCTGTTCTAGAGCTTGGTCTGGAGACCAGGCTGGCCTCAAATGCAAGTCTCCAGAGTGCTAGAATCAAAGGTGTGGGCCACTACACCCAGATTACTTTTACACATTTTTAAGCATATTGTATTTTGTGTGTATACGTGTTTTTGCCTGCATGTATGTCTGTGTGCTATGGTGGGTGCCTGGTGCCCTTGGTGTCCTTGGAGGTCAGAAGAGGGCACTGGATACCCTTGGGCTGGAGTTCAGACAGTTATGAGCAACAAGTGCTCTTAAGTGCCGAGCCATTGCTACAGCCCCTTGAGGTTTATTTGGGTTTTTCTGGGGGGAGTGGCTCTGTGTTTGTCTGTCTGTCTGTCTGTCTGTCTGTCAATCATCTATTTTTAGGGACAGGGTCTCTCCTGGAACTTGCTGTGTAGATCAGGCCTGCCTGGAACTCAGGGATCCACCTGCCTCGGCCTCTCGAGTGCTGGGGATTAAAGGCGTTCACAATCACCATGCCCAGCAAGTGAACGCTTTTTTTTGTTGTTGTTGTTTTGTTTTTAAACCAGCTCCACAATGCTCGGGTACTGACCAGTTAGAACAGGTAGCAACTGGTGCCTCACAGTGGGGCGATGCTGGAATTAGGTTACCAAGGTAAGGCCTGGCATGTAAGCGGTGAAATGCGGCTGCCAGCGGACTGCACCAGTGGCCGCAAGAGCAGAGGGAGCAGCCAGCTCGAACTGCTGTGTTAGCCCACACTGCCCCGCCCTCTTTCCTTCGTGTGGCCCATTTCTTACTCACAAGCCATTCCAAGGGCTTCTGCTCCCCGGTAGGAGGGACGAGGCATGCCCTCTTCCTCCACTTTGTCATGGGCCCAGTCCTCATGACCAGGCGTCTCGACCTTGTGACATCTCAGTCTTTGGAGCACGGAGACTGTTTCTGAATCATCTTAGGCTTTAATTTTTTAAAAAATATAACCAGTTGGTCAATGCTACATCTTTTTTTTAATATTTTATTTATTTATTTATTATGAATACAACATCCTGCCTCCATGTCTGTCTGCAAGCCAGAAGAGGGCACCAGATCTCAGTGCAGATGGTTGTGAGCCACCATGTGGTTGCTGGGAATTGAACTCAGGGCCTCTGGAAGAGCAGCCCGTGCTCTTAACCTCCGAGACGTCTCTCCAGCCCCATTTTAGTCTTTCAAAGTGCCCATGATGAACCTTTCTTTTAAAGTGTACAGGAAATGTCGGGTGGGTGGGAGGCAGGCAAGAGAAGTATAATGTCTTTTTTGTGTCTTGAGTATGGGGACTATAGGGCTGGCGGAGAATAGTGGGAGAAGTGCACCCAGACAGAGGCGAGGGCGGAGCCTGAGAGTGCTGGGTATATGGAGCTTCACACCTGTAATCCCAGGACCCAGGAGGTGGAGGCAGGGAGATCAGGAGTTCAAAGCCAGCTTCTGATACAGAATGAATTTGGGGCCAGGGAGACGACGACTCAGTAGGTGGAAAGGTGACGTTCGTAGGCTGTCCTCTGGCTTCTGTACCCATACAATGGTGTGCACTCTCCCCCCAATCCCCCCAGTACACACATGCAGGCAAAATTGGTAGATGTAATTAACACTGAACGTCCTCCTGGGGTGGGGGCAGGGCAGGGGGGGGGATACATAGTGAATTGAGTGCACTCTGGGCTACGTGAGACCTTGGCTAAGGCACCTGGCAGCCTTTGAGCCTTCCAGCCTTCCTATCTAAGTTTGAGTTTGAATTTTCACATATCGGAAAGAGGGAACTGACTCCTGTAAGTTGTGGCTTACCCATGCCCGTGTGCGCACGCGTGTACACACACAGGCACACACGAGCGGACAAAATTTAAATGCTTAAAACAGAAACAAGCAAGCTCAGCTGTTTGAGCGCCTTTTGCAGCCATGACAAGGAAAAGAGAAAGGGCCTTCTCAGTTCAATTGCTTTGTCTACAAGGCTTTGATGATCAGTGATGCCTGAGTGTTGTGGCCCCGGAGGGTAATGGTGGCTTGGGATGATGGCAGGAGAGGGGACTCCTGTGGGAGACAGAAAAGAAACCCCGGGTAGGTGGGATTGCATGCTTTGTTCCCAGAAGGCCTAAGACTTTTCTCTTCCCTTCCTTGCTGCTTTTCTCCCTCTTGGGTCCAAAGCAGTTCCTGGCAACTTGGCCCCATGGGAGTGGGAAAGTCTGGGTGTGGCTGTGTTTCGAAGGCACAGCTGATGAACATTCTCCATTTTCTGTGATGCTTTCTTCACAAGCCCCACTGTCCTTCCAGAACATTTGGAATTTGAGCCATGCCTGCATAGGACAGCTCTGAGGATACAGGAGATCTAGGTTCGTTCCCCTGGTGGGAGTTGGCATTTGTAAGAACAATTGTTGAACTTTTGTTTGTTTGGATTGAAACCTTTCGGTAACCTCTAAAACCGGTTAGCCTACATCAGGCATGTTTGACCGTAACTTGGGAAATAAAAAGGCCCAGGGTCACTTGGTTAGTTGTCGTGGGGGAGAAGACCGGCTATACAGTGGAATGGTCGGCCTCTGATGATCCTGCCCACACGGCTGTGAGAAAGAATAGAGAGGGAAGGGCAGCTGAACAGTTAGGGAACGGGGTCTGGAGAGACGGCTCAGTGGTTAAGAGCACAGGCTGCTCTTCCAGAGGACCCAGGTTCAATTCCCATCACCCACATGGCAGCTCGTAACTGTCTGTTATCCAGCTCATAGGGATCTGAGGTCCTCATACAGACACAAATGCAGGCAAAAGACCAATGCATATAAGATAAAATAAGTCGTTAAAAAAAAAAGCAGGTTTAAGTTACTTTTCTGTTGCTGTGACAGAAAAGGTGATTCTTAAAAAAGAAGGTGTTTAAGAGGGCTTATGCTTTCAAAGGGTTAGAGAGTGCATGATTGGAAGAGCAGTCACAGAACAACAGAAACAGCTGAGCCCTCACGTCTCAAACCCACAAGTAGGAGGCAGAGAGAACTAACTCAGAATTCGTGAGTCTTTTGAACCCTCAGAGCCCGCCCCCCCCACCCCGTGACATACTTACTCCAGCAACTCCACGCCTAATGCTTGCAAACAGCCACCCACTGGAAGCCAACTATTCAAACATGTGTGCCTATGGGGACTAGTTCAAGCCACTGTAGAGTACTTAGTGCCCCTGCTGAGGACCCAGGTTTGATTTCCAGCACCCACGTGGCCTCTCACCACTGTCTGTAACATCCAGGGGATCTGACATCCTCTTCTGACCTTGGCGGGCACCCGTCGTGTTAAGTGTCTACACACACACACACACACACACACACACACACACACACACACACACACACACAAACACACACAGGTGGCAGGCATGGCGGCCATACGCGTTAGGTAATAAAAACGAATTGGAGGATTGGAGGACGGTTTTCATCTGCAGGCAGCCCTGGATAAGCCAGGTAGCCACATAGCTGACAGGGTGTTTGTGGAAGGGTTTTGAGATGAGTGAGAGCGGCGACGGTCTTGTTGGTACTGTGGGCGTGTTACCAAGGAACCGGGAAGCTGATGGTGGAGTGGCCGCCGTCAAGGCTGCCTCTGTGATGATCATCGGTGTTAGCTTTTTGGGATTGAGTTTTTGAAGGCCCCACTGTCTTGGCAGCAGAGACAGACAGTTGAGCCGAGCCCCAGCAGTGGAGGTTGGCTTGCAAGACAGAGGGATGAGAATTCAGGGTGGGGGGTGGGTATAGAAGAACACTGGACTGGAAGCTGTTCACATGAAGCCTGGTGTGGGAAGCATCCTTGGAGGAAAGGGACGTGTAACGGGGGCAGGGCCAGTGTTAAGGGACGAGAGCTTGCTGTGTCCACCGCAAAGGGCACAGTTATTTTTAGGAACTAGGTGGACAAGGCATGCCTCTGTTGAAATCTCCAGTGAGTGCCCACCGCTTGTCCAGCCAGTTCTGGAGGCACAGAAGGAGACGTTAACTGGGGGATGTCGAGGTCCCTCTTTGGGTTCTCAGTTTTGTAAATAAAAGGCGGAAAAGGCCTTGGAAGGGTGCTCAAGGATGTAAGGATTTGGGAAAAACAAAAGCAAAACAGCAGAGTAGGCAAACTGGATCTCAGTAGTTGCCAGGGGGAAGGGATGGAGGAGAGGACGAGGGAAGCCATGCCTGTAAGAAAGCAGGCAGGTTCAGCAACAGAGAGCTGCCTGGCAGACGAAGGGGCGGGCGGGTTTGTAGGAAGAAAGCCCAGAGAGTCTGGAAGAGCATGGCCAGGCTTTGGCCAGACTCTGAAAGAAAAGGAGAGCAAAAAAAAAAAAAAAAAAGAGGGGAACTTGTGCTTTTCTAAGTGGTGGAGAATGGAAGGAGAGGTCCAAGTGCTTCGTGGTGGACGCTCCTCCATGGGTGACTGCACAGGTGATAAGCACGTTATCCCACTGAGGGAATTCCTCCCGGCTCCTAGTCATGACTTTGGGTGAACTAGCATTCCTGAGGCAGGTGATCGGCCAGGGAGGTGATTGACAGGCCCAGCTGTTTCTACTGGTAGAGAGGAGTCTATAGCCTGCGGCGATCTAATCTTTGGGGTAGATCAAAATGTCCTGTGTGTCCACCCGGGGCTAGTGGTAGATGCCATCTTTTTGGCCTGGAAGGTAATCGGCCTCCATGGGAGCTCTGATAGTCGTCTTCAGTGGCACCCCAAGCCAGCTGCAACACTAGGTTTGCCTCTCCCGAGGGTATCCCAGAGAGCTTGGATGAGGGCCCAGTTTGGAAGGTGGAGAAGGTCATGAGCTCTGATTTCTTGTCGCCTGTCAGGTGTCCTCTGAGATTCTACGGGGTGGGAGCAGGACTGAGCAGGTATCTAGGCTAGAGAAGCAGTTTTGTCTAGGTTATATTTATATTTGATGTCAAGGGCATGGCGATGTTACAGAGCTCCCAGGAGCAGCCGAGTAAAGGAAAACGGGCAGCAGAGAGGAGTCAGTCACAGGAACCAGGGCCGCTTTGCTTCAGTAGACGTGAGGGGCCAGCGGTGGCGTAGCTGCCAGCAGCTGGAGCAGATGTGCTTCACGAGAGCGACTGTGTAAAAGGAGGAGAGGGTCCCGTTTCCTCAGCTCACCCTCTTTGCCCCTCTTCGCACCCGAGGAGAGTGGTGGTGAATGCCCACAGCCCCTGCACCTCAGTCTGCAGCTTCTGTGTATGACTTGTTTATTGCGACAGTATCTGGGTCGCTGTTGCTCCAGGTCAGCAGCTGTGGAATGTTCTCAGTACAGAATTACCATAATTTATTCAGTCTTTCCCTCGCCGGTGGGTAATGAGTTCTTTTCCTGTTTTTATCGACTTGGCAGCAGCAAAGTTGGGGCCAAGATGCTACCCCACGTTGAATGCTCCAGAATGTATTTATTTAGGGAGTGTTTGCATTTTTAAGGCTTTTAAGTTCTCTTAAGTCAAGAAGTGGGATTCTAGCTAGATCTCACTATAGATGGTTGTGAACCACCGTGTGGTTGCTGGGAATTGAACTCAGGACCTCGGGAAAAGCAGCCAAAGCTCTTAACCACGTCTCTCCAACCCGCCATCTCAACTTTTATCCACTCCTTCTTTTAGTTTATTTTGTGTTCTCTTGTCATCGAAAAACCTGTCATGTTACCTTGATTATGGTTTCTATTGCTGTGAAGAGACACGATGACCACAACTCTTTTTGTTGTCATTGTTGGTTTTTTTTTTCCACAACAGCTCTCCTAGAGGAAGACGTTTAGTTGGGACTGGCTTGTGGTTCACGGCTTAGTTCATTGTCGTCACGGTGGCAGCTGGTCGGAGGACGTGGTGCTAGAGGGGAAGCTGGGAGTTCTACTTTTGATCCTTAGGCAGCAGGAAGAGAGAGACCCTGGGCCTGGCTTGAGCATCTGAAACCGCAAAACCCACTCCCGGGTGACTGACACCCTTCCCCCATCAAGGCCACACCTCTTAATAGTGCCACTCCCCGTGAGCCTAGGGGTGCCACTATTCATCCAAACCACCACACACACAAAGTGCCCCCCTTTTCCTTGTCCTCTGGTCAGTGTAAGTCAGCCTTGAAGGGGGGGATCGTTTAGAAAAACCATCCTGAGTTTCCAGGTTGGTCATGTAGTGTCATGAGAGCGTGTCATGGTGAGGCTTCATGTTTTGGGTCCTGGGTTATGACTGGTGAGAGAGCAAACATCTCAGACTGCATTAAACCCTCTGTGGCTGGCTACCTGATGTTAAAGTGTAGCTTCAAATTCAACTTGACTTTTCCCTATTGCTGAGAGAAGTATTGGAAATCCTCACCTGTAAAACTCATTGCGGTGGCATGGTAATCCCAGTATTTGGGAGACTGCGGCCAGAAGTTCATGAGTTCAAGACCAACCTGGGCCATATGTGACTGTCACATATTTATTAAGGACCATGTATTTAAGGCCAGCCTAGGTTACACAGTGAGTCCTTATCTTTAAGAAACAAAAAAAGGCAACAGACCAAAATAATTCTCGCTGTAATTTTATTTAAGTCAAGCTCCATTTGTCCTTGGCAAGAGTTCCAGCTTTTATGGACTTGTCTTCCGTGTTTGGAATTAACAGGTGTTTTTAGGTCTGCTTCGTGGATGGTACTGCGCGGTCTTCGGTGTTTGGGTCTGTATTGTTTACGTTTTAAGAGAAATAACCAAGAGCTGGGACAGTTTCTTTTCTTGCAGTCCTAAAATTAATAGAAGAAACACATTTTTACAAAACAGCAAGACTCAGGCACTTAGAAGCGACGTTCCCTGGCTGACTTCAAGCTGTATTTTCGTGCTTTTTGTCCAGTTGGTAGCTGGGCCTTGTTTCTCAGCCTGCTGATAACTCTTAAAGGGCCCCTCCCCTGGTGCCCTTGTGGTCCTTGTCCTCAGGACAGCCAGGCTTTTCAGGAAGAGCAGATAAAAATGAGACTCGCCTGTAAACTTTACAGAAAGGGGGAACCTGGAAGTCTTAGTCTGTTTTCCGATGCTCACGATAAAAACGTCTGAAGCCGGTTAACAAGTGAAGAGAGGCTGATGAGCAAATAACAAAGCTCAGTGTTCCCCGCAGCTGGCTGCTTGCTACATCCGAGAATGGCAGAGTCGGAAGGAGAAGTAAGAAAGGATGAGGTGTTACAATAGCCAGTTTCCACATCCCACTCAGCTCCCCTCCGAGGTTTTGTCACATCACACCTTACACAAAGACCATAGCAGAACCAACCATACCAGTACCAGGACAGAACCCCACCCCCCCAACCCCCTTGCAGCTGGGCCTTCTTCCTGTGCGTCCAGGGTTGTGTGGCCAGCTCAGCTCGACTGATCACGATTCCCTCCTCATCTAAGGCAACAAGGTGAGCCTTCTGTGTCCTTCAAGGGAGATGGCGGTGTAGTTAATACACAAAGATATAGCAGGCCAAATGGCGGGAGAAGACTCTGTCCTGTAGTCTTCATGCTCTCACCTGTCTCAGTGGACTGGACTAGAGTGGCCTGGTGTATTCGCCCTTAACTGACCTTAGAAATTTTCTAAGGCCCATGCGTGCTTCCCAGACAGAGACAAACGACTAAGAGATAGCTGGAAAAGTCCTTGGTTTGCCGGGGCAGGATTTTGGAAAAAGTCCTCAAAACACGTGTGTACGCACCTACGTGTGTGTTTGATGTGTGTGGCGTATGTACGTGTGTGCGCCCGTGCTGTACGCATGTGGGGATCTGCCTTATGTGTTGAGATACGGTCTCACGCCGCCTCTGGAACCTGCCAGTTTGGTTAAACTGAGTAGCCAGCAAGCCCCGGTGATGCTACAGTCTCCATCTCCAAGTGCTGGGGTTATAGGCATGTGCCACCACCACTCCTGGCGTTTTATGTGGGTTCTGGGGATTTGAACTCAGTTCCTTATGTTTACATAGTGAAGCACTTTATCTGTTGAAACATGTCAACCGTCAACATGTTTTTAATATTAATATCCCACGTCTCATTTTTGCTTGCTTTTTCTGTCTTTGTCTTGCCCTGAATTTCAAATCATTTTTACTTGGAAATTTGTTTTTCTTATAATCAACACATGTCTGGGTTTAGAGAGATAGGGGATGGCAGGCAGCCATGACAGCTACAGTCTTGAAGACTTTTGTCTTTGATGGAGGAATTCACACTCTTACTGTTGTGGCTGTGGTCGTTTTGTTCCGGGTTGTCTTTGCTGCTTATTATATTTGGAGGTTGTTTTCTTTCCTTCTTGTTTCTTGCTACCTTGGTTGATTTCTCATCACTGCTTCTCCGTTCCTGCTGTTAGAATTCTAAGTGTTTTAATTCTGGCAGGTGCCTGGGATGTGTTGATGTGTCCAGCCTTAGGGTCACACTCAGATAAATAGACACATACAAAGACACACGGTACATGCCCCAGTCAGCTCCCGGGATCTAAAACTGTGTTTTAGCAAGCCTTACGCACGCACAGGTTTGAAAACCGCAGTCCTAGAAAATGCTTGAAGCAACACTGTTAGGAGCTTGTACCTGGACCACCTCATGGGAAAGCCTCTGATGCCTGAAGAAACGGGGAGAGGTAAGCGCCTCCCCCACCCCACGCAATGAACGAATTAAGTCAGAATTCTTGGGGTTTCTGTTTGTCAGGTTATAGTGAACCCTCTGTTCCTAAAGCAAGACAGGGCAGATGGTTGACAGATGACAGCCAGAAGGTTCTGGAACGCCACCCACTTCTCTTCCTTAGTTCGAAACGAATATGTTGATCCTTTTGCCATTGGCTGAGCCAGCACCGCACAGGTTAGGGATTGGGAACCATATGTCGTAGCAGCCAGAAGCCAGCCGGGCATACAGTAAGGGCAGCTCTGTCCTTGGGGTGGAGGAACGTGCTGGCAGGCCTTTGCTTCCTCGTTGATGCTTGAGAGTTTTCAGCCTCCTCCCAGAGGCCGGGCCCGTTAGCACGCTGCGATCTGCATTGGAACCACCCTCGGGTCTTCCAGCCCCATGGGACCAGGTGGCCCATCTCAGATCCAGCTCCGGGATGGAGAGTTCGCGCTATGCCCCGTTCTCCCGGGGTTGCAGAGTTTCCACTATGTCCCCTTCTCCCGGGGTTGCCGTCTTCAACCTCAAATATCGACACGCAGGGCACCGTTGTTGCGACAGCAGCCCTGTGTGCCCTGGCTGAGCTAAAGCTGACCATTGCTGGGGTTCCTCACACCCGAGAGAGATGAGATCTGTGGCCGCCCACCCCAGTTTCTCTGTGTCACATGGAGTTCCCTGGAACAGACGGTACTTTGTGTATGACTCGGTTATGTGGGAGGTGTTGGGAGGTCACCGTCACTTCCTCAGTTTGGTTTTCCCAGGCTGGCCTTCATGTCCCCCAACTTGACCTCCAGTCTGGGTGAGTGGAGTGGAACCCAGGGTGTAACAGTGGCAGCTTTGGGGGCTGAAATGCGTCGGAGAAGAAGACGCCAAGAGATCCAGTTTTAGACCTTTTCCTGTCATTCCCCAGCCAGCCCTGAGGAACTCAGAACTCAGGCAGGCCTCTCCTGCTTCCTGGCCCTTGGTGCCTACCAAACAAAACAAGCCATTGACTCAAACGATACCAATGGTTCAGTATTCTGGAGCAATCCAAATGCCACTGAGGACCGGGTTTTTTATTTCTTAAGAAGGTGCTTTCAGGTTTGCTCCCTCAGGCTCAACCCCGCCGGGAGGCCCTCACGATTGCTGTGGCCACTCTCCTGCCAGCTCTGCCCAGGAATTCTCCAGGTTGGGCAGCCCAGGAGATGTTCTCGGACGGCAGCGTCTGCTCTGCAGCCTGGAGAATGAGCGGCGTCAGCCCTGCTATTTTTAATCCCTTCAGTGTGGGTGGGGAGCCTGAATGCCTGCCTCCACCTTCTGTGGGCTTTTTGTGTAGTGCCCAAGAAAATGCAGTCAGGGTTGGTGAGTGCTGCCCCAGGGCTCTCTGGCTTGTGTCAGTCACTTAATGGCACCCATGACCCACATAGGTGAGGTTACTGCCCCACCATCACAGGGTGTGGGGCTCTATAGACCTGGAAGGGTTAGGATGTCCCTATCTCTTCTCGCATCCTGTTCGGGCTGGGAGGGAGAAGGGAATCTTCTAGAAGGGTGCTGCTTGCCTCCCCCCCCCTCAGAATCCTGGGGTCTACCTACAGGGCAGGTGCCAGCCAGGTGAGTCAGGGACTCGTGGTCCTGGTGGGATGCAGCTGTGTTGAAGATCCCAGTTTGGCAGGGGTGGGAAGCAGCAAGGAGGTACGGCTGTCCAGCGGCCTGCAAGAGCCATCCTCCTCTCCCTGGGAGGCCGGGAGAAGCGATCCTCCCACTGGCTGGCCTTTGACCTCCGAACCTTGCTCCCTGGTGTGTAAAATGGGGGTGGTAGTGTCATACACACCCATGATTTTGCTGGGAAAGGTTATCGAGGTGTCCAGTGAGGAAATGAACATGCCCGTCCTAGGAACTAGAAGGAAGGGGTGACTAGAACACTCTTGGTCATAGAGAACATGCTAAGTTCCAGAAAGAGCCATCATTGCGAGTGGGAAGGTCAGGGTAGCTTCCTGAAAGAGGTGTACCCCATGTGACCTCAGGAAAAGCTAGGAGACAGCAGGCTGGCCAGCCCTGGGAGCCATCTGACCAGTTGTTTAAGATGGAAATTGCCCAGATTGGCTGAGTTGAGACACATACATTTCCTGGTTTCTTCTGTCACACACACACCTTTGGGGGGGGGGAGTGTTTTGGACCTCCTGTCTTTTTGCTGTTCCTCGGTGGCCCAGCGTGTAACTCCTCCTAGTCTGGAATGCCAGCCACAGAGAGCCAGGACCTGATAGAGAATTGTATGCCTGATTGATCTGAGTGTTCTCCAGGAACTTAACTTTCAGTTTCTGGCAGCGTGACTGTACTTTGCACCACAGAAGATTCTAACTGCTAAGGGATGGTTAAGCCGCAAGGCTTCTCGGCAGGGCCAAATGTTCGTGTCTCCCAGGTGAGAAGGACTAAAATTACAGAGTGGGTAAATGGGCAGTGGGCGTCCGACGGTGGTGTTGGATCAGGACCTGTAAGCCTTGATCTCAGCCTCTGTCCCTCTGTCCCTTGCTGCTGCAAGAGGTTGTAGAGGTGCCTTTCAGAGGAGGGAGACAGCCTCTGAGAGGCTTAATGTGGCTTAACGGAGGGCCCAGCCCTCTTGTTCCATTTCTAAAAAGGTTTAAGTCTGTTTCCCCAAGGAAGCAGCTGTGAGCTAGCTACAGAACCTTCGTGAAGCCCTAGCTGCCTGGATAGGAACCCCAGAGAGTCTGGATCTACCCGTGACCACTAGAGAGAACAGGGATCCTCACACCCTGGTGTAGCCCTAAGACTACATTCCTTCCTCCCCGGCTCTACCCCGCCCCGCTTGCCCCACCCCCAGGGGAGAAGGAAGAATGACTCTGAAGTATGTGTGTGTTTTGAGGAAGTGCCTGTGACTTCAGCCTTCTGTTAGGGGGAGACTAATAGGCCCTCTTCCAGTGCAGGGTAGGGGGGCAGAATCATGTCTTCAGATGTCCCTAATCTCCTCCCCCCACACCCAGCTAAGCTTTGGGCTTTTACCTCCATGGCCATATTGCTTGATAATACATCAGCATAAAGGAAGGTGTTTTGTATCCTTCCCTTAAGAGGGCCCCGAAAACCGTGTAAGCTGTGTGTGCCACCAAACACACACACACACAAAAACCCGGCAGGGACCGGTGTAAGCTAGCAACACTGAGAACAAGTGGTGTTTTAGCTTTTAGCTAAAAAGTGTTCGATTTTTTGGAGAATGTGAATGCAGTAACTCGATTGTGCTGGAATAGTTCTCGTGTGTGTGTGTGTGTGTGTGTGTGTGTGTGTGTGTGTGTGTGGTGTCAGGGTCCCCTTCATATGTAGCACTTTATGTTACATTATAAAACATGAAGTTGCCAGGCGTTGGTAGTGCACGCCTTTAACCCCAGCACTGGGGAGGCAGAGGCAGGTGGATCTCTGTGAGTTCGAGGCCACCCTGGTCTCCAGAGCGAGTTCCAGGACAGCCTCCAAAAGCAATACAGAGAAACCCTGTCTCGAAAAACAAAAAACAAAAAAAAAAACAAAAAACCCATGCAGTTTACAGAATGAGAAAAGTCAACTATATTGATCTGAAAGGCTTAAAATGAAACCAGCTGTCTCCCCAACACACCGGACTCCCCTTTGTCTCCTGACACACCCTCCCCTTTGTCTACTTCTGTGCATGTAACTGTTTTTTCCTAACGCTATCTTTATTTAAGTGATAGGTTTATAGTTCTGTTTGTTATTTTATCAGTTTAGATATTTCTTGCTGCTTGGATAGATGAGGAATCGATACATATATCAGTGCTAATTGCATTATTATGACTGTAGCATGTATGGCTCACTGCTGTCCCAGATGACCTGTGTGGTTACATGTGCAGGGCCACCAAGCTTCCTGTTCCTGCAGTGAGTCATCCCTCCCCTTGGGCTTGGGTTTTCACGCACGCACCCACCCAGCCACCCACCCACCCACGCACACACCCATTGCTCTGAGCCGGGCAAGTTACTCCCCAAGTCTCGTCGCTTAGCTACCATCTTGGGACTTCCTTTTCAAGCTTTCTGTGTTGGATTCCCCCTTGCATTGGGGCTCTTATTTTCCTTATTTACATCCTCATTCTGTCAGAATTCTGCAGGGATTTCTTTAAAAGTAGGTGGGAGGTGGGGTGCCTTGTGTTTTTAGTCTTTTTTTTTTTTCTGGAAAAGTCTGGCAGCCTGTTGATAGGTGGGCCATTTGGCTGGCCGTAGGAATGAATGAAAAGCTGACACGGTTTCTCCGTTGGAAGTTTGAAGGAACTGTTATCTTGTAGTGCCTAGCAGTGGTTGAGGATCCAAGTGTCTTCTGTTTCCCCCTGGAGAACCTTGGTTCCTTTCAGTTTCTGAACGCTTGTAGCCTTGTTTCTATGCCTGAGTTCTCGTGTCTGGCTCGTGAACTTTGCTGACGGTCTCTTCTCAGACATTGGATCGCCACCAGGTTGGTCCTACTGTCTCTTCCGGTGTTAGTCAGTGTTTTTTTCCTTTTTTCTTTTTTTTTTTTTTTTTTGGTTTTTCGAGACAGGGTTTCTCTGTATTGTCTTGGAAGCTGTCCTGGAACTCGCTTTGTAGACCAGCCCGGCCTCGAACTCACAGAGATCCGCCTGCCTCTGCCTCCCTAGTGCTGGGATTAAAGGCGTGCGCCACCAACGCCCGGTAGTCAGTGTTCTTATACCACCATAGATGCTATTAATATCTGTATGTGTGCCCGTGGGGACGTGTGGTGTATCAACTTGTATGTGCCTGTGTGTGTGTGCACAGAAGCCGGGAGAGAACTCCTGAGTGTTTTGCTCTGTCACTGACTGAATTTGGAGCTAGGCTGGCAGCCAGTGGGTTCCAGGGATCCTCCTGTATCCACCTACCTCCCAGCACCAGGCTCCTTACAGGCACACACATGGCCATGGCCAGCTGCTACGTGGGGGCTGGGGATTTGAACTTGCGTATTCATGCTTGTGCAGCGAGCGTCCTCACCCACTGAGCCATCCCCAGCCCTCACGGGGTTCTTGTGCTACAACTAATCAATGTCTTGCCTCAGTTTTTCCGACTTCCCCCTTGGAACTCATTTTAGATCAGTGGTTCTCAGCGTTCTCAGCATTGGGACTCTTTAACATTACAGTTCCTCGTGTTGTGGTGACCCCGCCCCAACCATAAACTTATTTTTGCTGCTATCCCATAGCTACTGTTGCGAATCGTAAGTATCTGGCACTCCAGGTATCTGGATCTTGTCTCCATAAAGGGGTCCTTTAAAACCCCAACTGGACCCATGAGTTGAGAAACACTGTTTTAGATTGTAACAGTCCTACATCTTTTTGTATCTGTCTGTGGTTGTTTAGTGCTTCAGTACATAAGTGCGGGGGGGGTCCGTGGAGTCCAGAAGCCAGCCTCAGGCATTCGTCAGGTCTCAGTGGGATCTGGTGTTCTCTCCGGGGATCCACCTGCCTCCGCCTCCCTAGCACTAGAACTCTTAAGCATAGGGCGCTGTGTCTGGCTTTTCCTGTTATGGGGGTTGAACTCTGGTCCTCATGCTTGATGCACTTCACTGACTAAAACCTCCCCCAGCTCCCCTCCCTCCCTCCCTGCCTCCCTCCCTGCCTCCCTCCCTGCCTCCCTCCCTCCCTCCCTCCCTCCCTCCCTCCCTCCCTCCCTTCCTTATTTCCGGGATAAGAGCTCTTGTAGCAAAGGCTGGCCTCAGACTCTCTATGTACCTAGGCCCCTGACCTCCAGAACCCCCTGCCTCTGCCTCTGAGTGTTGGGATTGCAGGCATAGCTCACTGCGACCAGCCTTTTTGTTGCTCTTTTATCTCTGGATTTCTTTTCCTGACCTGCTTTTCTCACCTTTCTGTTGAATGCTTAGAGTGTGTTTGTTTATCGTTCCCTTTATACACAAATTTGTTTGCCACCGGTCTGTCGCATGTTGAACTTCTAAGCTCTTCTATTTTCAGTTTCTAAAGACAACTTTACTGCCTTCTTACTGTTCCCATGTGTACAGAATTTTCCTTTTGTTTTTATGGATACATTTTTCTCTGTGTCTCTGAGCCTACTAATTGTGTGTCATTGTCCCCCCCCCCCCTTCTCATCGATGGCTCTCTTCTCTTGTTTTGGTCTCTCCTGCTCTTATCGGGACCTGTTCATATGTCCTGCGATGCTTCGTCGTCTGTTTACATATATAGGGCCGGGTCCTTGGCGTTATTATACCACTTTTTGCCGCTTGTGTGAAATCATCCTTTGTAGCTCTGGTCTTCTCCCTGTCTGCCCCTGCCTCAGGCGTCCGTCATGGAGCTTAGCTAGAACCCTTAGTCCTTCAAAGCCTTTCATAAAAGGAAGCATCCAGGTGAAGTGGGTCCCTCATGAGCCATTAACCTGTGCTGGTGCCACGCCCTCTGCAACCATAGCACCTGTCTTGGGAGCAAGAGGTTCAGGGCTGGGTCCCTTGCTGTGTCATGATGACGTGCCCCCCCCCCGTTGTCAGTTTCTCCGTGTGTAAGTGGAAAGAAGAGGTGTGGTGGGCAGGAGTAAACCGAGTCATCCCCTTAAGGCTGCCTTGGCTTACCAGCTGGGCCACATGCTCTGTCACCTGCATACATGAATCAGGTCCTTAGCTTTCCCCTCCCCCAGAGTTTGCGTTGCTGGCTGGGTGTGTTGCCTGGTCGTAGAACCCACCCCAGCTCTTATTATGGTGACTCATGGTGACCATGGTGACTGTGTTGTCCTATATACAACAAGTGAGCCAGCCTTATCTGGGCTCCTTCTCCCAGGTAGGAGGGAGCAGTGAGCACCTGGTGGTGGTTTTTGTTGTTGACATTTCAACATTTGTTGTAGTCTTAGGGGTTTGATGCTTCTCTTGCTAAAGATGCCGACCAGGCTGAATGGGCTGGCCATAGACCTCAGACACGAAGGGATCTGTAGGAAGAGAGAGGTGGCTGCTGTGTAGATTAGTTTGTAATTCCTGCTCTTGCAGGCCATGACAGACTTAAGTTTTTTTGGTTTTTTGTGGCAGAATACATGACACGAAGTTGACTATTTTTACTAATTTTAGGTGAGTAGTTCAGCAGCATTGATGGTGTAACCATCACCGTGACCCATTTCCAGAACTTTCTCATCATCATCATCGCAAGCTAACTATCCCCACTTAACAGAGCCCCTCTTGCCCCAGCCCCCTGTGGCAGCCATAGCCTTCTGTCCTTGAGTGGAATCGGGCGGCATTTATCCTACTGTATCTGGCTTATGTCACTTACCGTTCTGGGTTTAAGTTCATCCGTGCCGTGGCTTGTGCCAGGATGTCCCTTGTTTTCAGAGTGAGTGGCGAATTTTCTTTTCTTTTTTTGTTTAGTTTTGTTTTTCGAGACAGGGTTTCTATATATTGTTTTGGAGGCTGTCCTGGAATTCACTCTGTAGACCAAGCTGGCCTCGAACTCACAGAGATCCACCTGCCTCTGCCTCCCGAGTGCTGGGGTTAAAGGCGTGCGTGCCACCAACGCCCGGCTAAGTGGCGCATTTTATCTGTTCATGTGTGACACTGGAGTGGCCCCTATGCATGCATTTGGACTGTGGATAATGTTGCTAGGTGAGGTAGTCCACGAATAACTGTTCAAGGTCTTGCTTTTGTTTGCTGGAGCCCGTGGTAGTTCTGTGTTTAGTTTTTTTTTTTTTGGCTTCCTTCCTTCCTTCCTTCCTTCCTTCCTTCCTTCCTTCCTTCCTTCCTTCCTTCCTTCCTTCCTTCCTTCGGAGCCATCACTGTTCTCCACAGTAGCTGGCCATTTCGCCACATGGCTTGTTTGTCTAGCAGTTTGATCGCAGTCTTATAACTGTCATGGGGGGACACTCAAGGTGTGCGTAGGGTTGTGCCTTAAGTGGGGGTCATCTGTTTGGTGTCTCTGGTGCTGGTGGCTGGCTGTGTTTTTTTGTGGCCCATTCCTCCACAGGTGGAGCAGTTGCCTGCTTGGTGTTGCCTTCGTGTTTTTACTTTTCCCTAGAGGGGAAAGAGTGTCCACTTTCAGGAGCACCTTCAGTTGGATTGATTTCAGCCCAGGTAATCTAGCAGAGTCCCACAGTCATCTGGCTGATAATCTCAGTCACACTGGACCAGCTCTTTGCCACAGGAGGCAACATTTTCAGGTTCTGGGGCATTGGGGCCAAGGACTGTATCTGAGACATTTTTGGGGGACGATGGATGGCCTTGGCTCAGGCCTTTTGAATGCCCTTACCTCTACTTCTTTAACTGACCAGTGATGTCTTAAGGCTTCGATTGAGGCCTTGTGGCCCTGATGTCCTGTCAGCCCTTCCATCTCTGTATGGGCCAGCTCCCTGGTAAGCAGGTGCATATATAGAAGTTGGATGAGCTTGAGAGTTTTTATCCCTTGTCTGCATGTCACAGCCTGACTTCTGTGGCCACTTGGAGACACCAGTACTAAGGGAGTTGGTCTCAGCCTGCTCCGATTAATTCCCAGTAGAGCGTGGGGGGTCAAGCCGTTTCCTGTGGTCTGGTCTCTCTTTAGTTGTTGGAAGGATTGCACGGCACAGAGGCTACGTAACTGGGCGCTGCAGGGCTTGCTTGCCGTGCAGACACATCTCAAGCTCAAGGGGACTCCTTGCGTGGGCTGGATGGGATTCCAGCCACCTTGGGGGTCTTGAATATCGTCATCGGTCCACAATGCGCTGAGCCCATGACTAAACTGGTCTCTCTGACTGTGTTCCCTAGACAATCCTGGCAGACACTTGTTTCAGACCCAGGTGTGACTGGTAGTAGGAGGTGATGGCGGAAAAGCAAAACCTGTACCTCCCCTGACCTGAACTGCGCTTGAAAGAAAACACAGCTCAGTTTTGGTGTGGGGGAGTATGTATGATTCTCTCCCTACCCTCCCTCACCTCTACTTGTGTGTTCAAGTGCCCAGGGTCCCTAAAGGTATGCGTTTGGGTAAGGCATAAGCAGGTGTTGGATCCCCCCCCCCCATGGGGCAGCAGTTACAGGTAATTGCGAGCCGTGATGCTGGGATCTGAATTCTGTCCCAGTTCTTGCTTCACTTGGGCTGCTCAGGTCACTGGCGGACCTACTATGCGCAGGAGGCCGCAGAAGTGTGTTGCTCACGGTTCTCTGGAAGCTGGAAAGCTAAGATGGAGTGTCAGTGTCTGTCTGCCGAAGGACCGTTTCTGGACTTAACAGCTGGGCGTTCCGGCTGTGTCCTTCTGTAGCGGTCACTGTGGTCTTAGTCCATTTTGGGAGAGCTCTACTGTTGAGACCCAGCCACCTCGGTACCCTGCTTCCTAAGCCCTGGGGCGTCATCTGGGAGACAGGTAGATTCTTTTCTGCCACTGCCCGAGGCCATCAGCTGAAAGAACGTGTCTTTCAGGGGTCCCCTGCCTGCTCCGTCACTCTGTGCCCATGGTAAGGTTGTACTGTGTGGGGTGGCAGCATTCCTACCATATGGCACCTGAGACGGAAGAGGGCAGCCTCAGATCCTGATGACGAGCGCCCAGTGACCTAAGTAAGACCTAAGTAAGACCTACCAGCAGAAATAGCCCATCAAGGTTTCACCACCTACCAGTGCTGCCACAGGACTGGGGACTGCAGCACGTGGGCCTTTGGGGGCCTTTCTTTTTTTTTTTAAGATTTATTTATTTATTACATATACAGTGTTCTGCCTACATGCCAGAAGAGGGCACCAGATTGAATTGTAGATGGTTGTGAGCCACCATGTGGTTACTGGGAATTGAACTCAGGACCTCTGGAAGAGCAGTCAGTGCTCTTAACCTCTGAGCCGTCTCTCCAGCCCCTTGAGGGCCTTTCTTGAGCCACGTGACGGCACTTCCCTTGGCATTCTCTGTCTTCCAAACTATACCAACCTTCTTACCCCCACCCCTTTGCCCTGCCACGTCAACTCCCCTCCCCCTCCAGTCCCCACAACTCTCATTCTTTACCAAATGCCCCAGGGTCCTCTGGGGACCACCCACCCACCCCAAACCCAGTTTGATGTTTTATACTGGGACAACTCAATGAATGAAAGTTAAAATGATGAGTGAGAACAAACTTAGCACGATGCCATTACTATTCCTATTTAATAAGGGAGTTTGTAAAGCTCAGCCTTTGGAATTGTACTCCCAGGACCAGTATGTTCTGCAGAGATGCAGTGTAGTGTTGGTGAAAGTCCCAGGATCCAAAGCCAGGTAGATGGCCAGGGTTTGAGTCCTGCCTCCACCATTCACTGGCTGGCTATACCTTCCCCAGGTCTCCTGGTATTTGAAGGCTGTTGGTTTTAGGATTGTGTTAGGGTTGTTGTAAAGTTAAATTCCACGGAGATCCCTTAAAGCTGTGCCTGGCACATTGTGTTTGATAAATGGTGACGATTAGCATAGCCTAATAAGTCCAGATGATTTGAGGGTAGAATTAAGCAGGGGCCTCTTTGTGATTGGACTTTTCTGAGCTTTCATGGTGCTGGCATAGATTGGGCATTGGTTAGGACACGTAATCACATGTACCATTTTGTAAGCTTTTTACACACCTGCCTGATCTTTGGCTAACTTGACAGTGTGTAGGGTGGTGTTGGAGTCGGTAATCACAGTGCAGGCAACATTAAACTCTGTGTACATCACACTACTTCTGTATGGGGACCCCAGCTGTGTTGGGGTCCTGATTGGGACTGTTAGGTATGGTGGATTGTAGATAACCCAAGCGTAAAGAGACAACAGTGACGCCGGGCTGTGGTGGCACTCCCAGCACTCGGGAGGCAGAGGCAGGAGGATGATCTCTGTGAGTTCAAGGCCAACATGGTCTATAGAGTGAGTTCCAGGACAGGCTCCAAAACAATACAGAGAAACCCCTCCCCCCCAAAAGAGAGGGAACAGTGAAATTGGATAGACTGGTATCTGCAGAGAAGATTTGGATCTTTTTGTGTTCTAATTCTCTTTGTCTGTGTGTGGCTGCCACCAGAGTTGACTGTCACACACATGCCCTGGGTGTCCTGCTCTACAGAATGGTATGCAAAAATACATAGTTGGGGCCTTATTCTGCCAGGAGCCAGGACTTCAGCGCTGATTGTGCTGACCCTCTCCCACTGGGTATTGGTCAAATATTTATGTGATCCTATAAACCAATGGTTTTCAACCTGTGGGTCTCTACCATTGAAAAGCACATTTCTGATGGTCTTGGGAAACTGAGACACGCTCAGTAGCATAATTACAGTGATGAAGTAGCCACGAAAATAAATTTATGGTTGGGAGTTCCCAAGACCATCAGAAATAATGTTGAGAAACCGCTGCTATAAATGGTTGTCAGAGCGAGTGAGGGGTGAGGTTTAAAAGGGAAAATGGCCAGCCTCACTCAGCTACTGACCATCAAGGCAGAAACCAGGTTTTAAGCCTTCTTTCTTTTACCCACTTAAACTGTGTTGGATGATCATGGGGACAAGGCTGCTGTGTCATACCAAAGCCCTGGAAGATAGTCACCACAAGTCACAGGGAGCATTGGGGCTTCTTTTCTCAGGGCTACCTGATCTAGGGACTGGGAAGGCCTGGGTAGGTTGGTTCTCTGGTCCCCTTGCCTGGACCAGTGCCTTCAAGTGAGGTGATCCAGTTTCTGAGTCCTGTGTGTTGGCACAGAAACCCAGGGTTAACATGTAGTATTAGAGGGAGAAAGAGAGACAGAGAGACAGAGACACAGGGAGAGACAGACACAGAGACAGAGACAGAGAGAGAATACATATATTTAAAGTTGATAGTACTTAAAAAGTTACATAGTCTGGGGTTTTCTTAAACACACAGGAAGTGGGTATGGTCTAGGGCAGTGATTCTCAACCTTCCTAATATTGAGACCCTTTAATACAGTTAGTTCCTCATGTCGTGGTGACCCCAACCATGCAATTATTTTCTTTGCTACTTCATAGCCGTAATTTTGCTGCTATTATGAGTTGCAATGTAATGAACATAATGTAAATATCTGATATGTAGGGTGTATTTTCATTGTTAAAAATTGACCCAAAGGGGTCATGACCCACAGGTTAAGAACCTCTGGTCTAGATGAATCAAGAATTGACCTTGAAGCAATGCTTTGCTGAAGCCGAGGTTTAAAGATTTATGGCCCTGTTCTGCTTATATAAACTCTCCATGTCAATCATTGCTCACGGGCGCCTCCATCGTGAGTCATTCCTTGGAACTGCAAAGCCACCGTTGCTTACATGGTGTGCCCGGCCAGCTCGACTGACTTTGAATGCATGTGTGGTAGGGTTTGGGCAAGTCTGGCTTTCCCTCCTCTTTCTTCTTCCCTCACAGCCAACAGCCTTGATCTAAAAGTTGGATTCAGCAGGGGGAAAGAAACTCTTAAAGCAGGTCACCAATGGCAAATCCACCTGGGGCCATCAAGTGAGCCCAGAGGTGCCTGGTCTGGGGAAGAGGGGCGGGCTTTGCTGTCTGCTACCCCAGATCATGTTCTACCACATCCTGGTTCTGATGTGCTCCAGTGACAGAACCAAGGGCAGTGGGAGCTAGATAAGCATCCAGACTGTCACCACCACCCCAGTGACCTGGGACAAATAAGTGCCAGGGCGCACACATGCACATGAATAAATAATACAAGTTAAACATACAAATAAAATTGTTTTCGAAAGGGAGGGGTGAGGATTTGAGGTCAACCCGGGTTACATTGTAGGATTCTGTGTGTGTGTGTGTGTGTGTGTGTGTGTGTGTGTGTGTGTGTGTGTGTGTGTGTGTGTGTGTGTGTTTAGTTTTATAAGAAACTGCTAAACTCTCTTCCATAGTTGAACTATTTAGCATTCCCCCATAGCGATTTGGAAGCTGTCGTCCATACCCCAGGGTTTGGTTGGTCACTGTTGTGGGCCTGGCCTTTCTAATAGCTGTGCGGTTTGTTGTTTACATATATAATGGCATGCTGAGGACCTTTCCATGTACTGTTATCTCTGTATACCCTTTGTCCAGCTCAGGTCTGTTTTCTCTATTTTATAAGTCCCTTTATCAGATGTTATCTCTTAGGAATACATTCAGCCATTCTGTAGGTTGGGTTTTTTTTGTTGTTGTTTTTTGTTTTTGTTTTTTCCTGTCTGAATCAGGCTCTTGTTACTTGGCCCAGGCTGGCCCCAAATGTTTGGCCATAAGGATCCATCCTCCTGTCTCAACCTCCAGACATCACTATGTCTGGATTTCTTCCCTTTACTTAGGAAAAAAAAGACAGCAAAGACTGTCAGAGCTGTGTTGTTTCAACTATATATTTATGGGTTTGTGTGAGAGCAAGTGGCTTCTGTTCTGCGTGAGAGGCCGCCGTGTCTGGACCTGTACTTCAGGCTTGGCACCTCGGCCGCTTACTCCTCCTTCAGTGTCTCTAGAAATCAGGCTGGACACTGGACCTAGGGAATAATAGGCCAGCTTTGCTGCAGGCTGAAGATCTGTCTCCACTTCTCCCTGGTAGGCGTGGAGAGCATAGGGCTCTCCATTGTGGTAGTGGTGGCAGTGGCGATGGCTGAGTCTGGGGAGAGGAATTCCATTCCGGAAGCTTTTTCCCTCTTGTCCTGTCTCTCTAGATATGTGCCTATGTGGTGGGAACCCTTGAAATTTACGGGCACACTGGTGTGGGTAGCCATGGCTTTAGGGAGCAAGCCCTTTCTTTCACAGTCCCAAGGAAATTCCCCCCTCCCCCACAGGTGGTGGCTTTGACTGGGTACCCAGGAGGCTTGGTTCTCGGGGATGCTGGGATGCCAGGATCCAAGTTCTCCTTGGGGTGCTCATGTGTGGAGAGGCGGCCCTGCACTCAGCTGGGGGGAGGGGAGGTTTTAACATGTTCCACAATGGTCTGTTTTGGAAACACATTGTCCTGGATAGTTTTATGTCAATTTGACACAAGCTAGAGTCACCAGAGAGAAGGGAACCTCAATTGAAAAAATGCCCCATGGCTGTAGGCAAGCCTGTGGGGCATTTTCTTAATTAGTGACTGATAGGGGGAGGGCCTAGCCCATTGTGGGTGGTACCATCCCTGGGCTGGGTTCTACCAGAAAGCAAGTTGAGCAAGCCATGAGGAGAAAGCCAGTAAGCAGCACCCCTCCATGAACCCCCCCCCCATCAGCTTCTGTCCTGACTTCCTTCAGTGATGGACAGTGATAGGGAAGTGTGAGCTGAAATAAATAAAACCCTTCCAAGTTACTTTTGGTCGTGGTGTGTCATCACAGCAATAGAAACCCTAACTAAGAAACATATGTTTATGCCGGAGAGGGCCGTAGCTGGGTGAGTCTACGTGGCTGCCTTCCATAGTCCCAGTGAGGAAGGGAGGGTGATGTTTTGGTTGTAGTGTCCCCAAGAGAGTCAGAACCAGAGGCTAGACATTCTCTGTAGGCAGGGTTGTTAGGATTAGAGCCGGGTGCCTGTCCTATGCGGGAGGGCTCTCCCGTGAGGTCCCATGTTTGAGTGCCATGGTCAGAAGCAGGCTTGTGGGGACAGGATATGCCTGGCTGTCCAGTCACGTCAGCCGTGGGAAGTACCCCTCAACCGCGCACCTTTCTTCTCCGTTGAAGGGTAAACTGGAAGTAAAGCTTTGGGCAGGTAGCAGGCAGTCTTTCTGGGTCACCATGTTCCCATTTATCACGGAACAAGCAAGAGCTTAGAAGGGGTGGTAAGGGTCCCTACATGCTGAGGTCCCTTGGGGCTTCCTAGAGCCCAGAGGTCTTTCCTCTGAGCTGGTGACTCCCGCCCTGGGGTTCAGTAGGCCGGTGAGCTTCAGGGTGTTACACACGGGTGTTAATTCCTTTGGGTCCCAGTGGAGTACAGATATCCGAGAGGGAATGTTTAGGCTGTCAGAATGTTTAGGCTGTCACGGTGCAGAAGGCAGTGACAGCATTGATCTGGGATGTAGGGGCTCCCTCACATCACTTTGGACCAGGAAGTAAAGAAAGCAGGGACCAGGGACTTTGCATGGAGCTAACCCCAAGGGCTGCCCCTCTCAGCCTGCTTCCTTCAGCCAAACTCCAACCTCCTGAGTCTCTACAACCTTCCGGAATACCACAAATACCACACTGTCTTCAGAACAGGTGTTCAGATCACAAGCCTGGTGGGGGGGGGACACTTCAGATTCAAGCCGTAACAGCGTGAGAGCAGATATTTGAATGTGGTAGGGATAGGGGCCCAGCAGTGGCAGATCAAAAGCCTGTGACAGCGTGGGTACACACCAGCAGGGGATTCAATATGACAGTTCAAGACCGCCTCTGCCGTTGGCCCATCTGTGCCTCTTACTTAGAAGGACATAGTGGCATGTACACCAAATCGGCGGTGATTGTGAAGCAGCCGAGAGAGAGAGAGAGAGAGAGAGAGAGAGAGAGAGAGAGAGAGAGAGAGAGAGAGAGAGAGAGAGAGAGAGAGAGAGAGAGAGAGAGAGAGGAGAAGGTCAGTGTGTCACCATGTCACCATAGCCAGAGATTGAGGAGGGATGAGGAACCCCTGTAACTGTTCCACCACCCAGGACACCACCACCCCCCGGCCCCCATGTTCCCGACCAGTGAAGCAGGAAGCTTCACCCACAGGGAGGAGAAAGTGACCACCCTGCCCTGTGGAACTCCGGGCTAAGCCTGTGGCTTTAAGTCCTGACAGGCCTCAGAGGGAAAGAGAAGGAGCATGCTCGGACAATTCCAGGTGGAAGATGAATCTTTGGAGAGGAAAAGACTGGAAATACATGGAGTATTGTGGGAGGGAGGGAGTCAGGGCCACCACAGGGCCGAGTTCTGCAGCGGAATTAGCCACAGACTGGGCCTTGAGGGGCCTTGGGGCAGAGCTCGTCCCAGGAGGCAGATGCTCCTCTTGCCAGGAAACCCTGCCACAGCTCTCCCAGGAGGGAAGGCTGTCCTCCTATGTCCTGGATGTCTCAGCTGAATAAGCCCTGTGTGCGCTATTTTTATTTTGGAAGAGCCACCGAGGCCATGTGGAATGGAAGGGGCAGCTTTGTGCGTGGTTAGAAATGCCTGTCTGAACTGGACCTTTTCTTAAAGTTGCTTCTGTTAGGGTCAGTGCGGGACGTGAGCTTCACCTCCAGCCGGCCTTTCTTCCCGAGGCAGCTAGCCTTACCCGGTGCTTTGTGTGCAGTGCCGAGAGTGGTCTGTGCATGTGTGCAACCACACCTCTTGGTTTGTATGTTTCTGCCTTCTTTCTTTAAAAGTGAAAAAGGGGTGTGTGTATGCGTCTGTATGTCTGTGTGTCTGTGTACATGCATGGGCATATTCCTGTGCAGGTATCCATGGATCTAAAAGGTGTCAGGGTCCCCCTGGGTCCGGAGGCGGCTGTGAGTGGCCCTGCATGTATGTTAGGAACCACACATGCGTAGCAGTTTAGAAAGACAAAGCTGTCTAAAGGGCAGGGTCTGAAGGCTGCCAGTTCTCGCTCCGTCCACAGCCACAAAGGCGCCATCACCTCATTCCCTGTTGTATTGCCTACTGGTCCCCTTTGGACCCAGAGACCAAAGTAAGTGGACTAGAGGCCATTTTGCGGGGTCCGCTGGTACCCTGGAGAAGTTCTGCAACTTCCTTGGGACAGCTTATTTAGTTCTTCAAGGCAGACGCGGCGGGCGACTAGAATTATTTTAAGTGCACAGCCTCTGGACAGTTATTAAAAGCGGGGACCCCAGATCCGGTCCGTCACCTGGGAACCTCTTTAGACTGGGAACTGACGCTGGAGCCCATGATGTTTTACAGTCCCTTGGCATAGTTCAACTGCCAGTGTGTGAAACGGTGGCTGCCACCCTAGGCCCCGTGGACATGACTGGAGGCCGTGAATTTCCTCACACGCCCTTAGCCTGGGCTTTTGCACTTTATTGCGGTGGCGGCAGCTTGTTACGTAGAGAGAGCTAGCAGGTTGCGGGGCAGTGGTTGATCTCTGTTCCCCCGGGGCCATTTTAATCGATGTGGGGCGTTGCCGAAGACCTGTGTACAGAGGACTGTGAGAGCAGGTGTCCCCCCACCCCTTACTGCCTCATCTCCACATAACTCTTTTCTTTCTTAGGGCTTTGATACCTGCGCTGATTATGGGCTCTGTAGCAGAAAGGCCCGTGGGATTGCAGGGTGGGGTGGGGGCATCTCTTGGCTCTAAGAGTGATGACTCCGACATAACCATGTTGTTTTTTTTTTTGTTTTGTTTTGGTTTTTTTTTGGTTTTTGGAGACAGGGTTTCTCTGTGGCCTTGGAGGCTTTCCTGGAACTAGCTCTTGTAGACCAGGCTGGTCTCGAACTCACAAAGATCCGCCTGCCTCTGCCTCCCAAGTGCTGGGATTAAAGGCGTGCGCCACCAACGCCCGGCAACCATGTTGTTTTGTGTTAGAGAATGGAATGCCCAGGAGAGACATAGATCAGCCATTTAAAGACTGCAGCAGCAGCTGGTCTAAACTTGCGGCTTGGATCTGATTCTTAGGGGTGGGGCATTGCTATGGCAGACTTCAGAGTTGTAGATGGGGTGCTCCTCTGTTGTGGGAGGGACCGTGGTAAGGACAAGGAAGGTATGACAAGGAGTCTCAGGAGGCTGAGGCAGTGCTCTGTCTATAATACGATGTCAGAGCACACCAGACGCGGCAAACACTTTGTACTCTTGTTGGTGGAGGCGGAAACCAGGCCTGGGGGAGCAGCTGTCAAGGAACCAGTAGCTGGCTTGTGGGGTTGCACCCTCTGGTAGCTTTGGGGTTGGCCTGACCTAACTGGAGGCCCGGTAGGGAGGTGTGGACTGGATTGCACTGGAGCCCAGGGAACTAATCCCTCCAGTAGGTAGGGGCCTAGGTGGTGGGTTGTGTTCCTAAGAAGCAGATCCCAGGGGACCTGGTAGGGGCATCCTCAGCATGACCTTAGTGCACTTTCCCTTCTTTTTCAGAGTCAACTATGAGCTACCCAGGCTACCCCCCACCTGCTGGTGGCTACCCCCCAGCTGCTTCAGGTAAGAGGACCTGGGGGGGATCCTGTGCAAAAAAGGTGGAGTCTATTCTCTTACACCCCAGAGGGTTCACCCACTGGGACCGGGACTGAGAGGGGCCTGACTTTGGCTGGTCCCGGGAGGGGCCTTATTAATTAGCTGACCTATGGACAAAGGCCTGCTATACTCCTTTGCAAAGTAGCTTCAAGGTTCTTTCCCTCCCCTGTAAAGAGAAGCCTTTTCCTTGAGAGAAGCCTTCCCCGCCAGCCTGATTCCAGAGCCACATCAGTCCCAAATAAACACACAGGAGGCTATATTAATTATGAAGCTGTTGGCCTTGCTTGTTTCTTACTGGCTAGCTCTGACTTAAGTATTTGGCCCATATTTCTATTACCGGAGAGGTTTCCGGGCTTCCTACTCCATGGCGTTACATCTTGACTCCCTGTTTTTCTCCTTCCCAGAGTCCTTCTGGACTCCTAGTCCCCCCTATCTTAGTTCGCTGTTGGCCAACAGTGCTTTATTGACAAATACACAGGACTTCCCCAACACTCCCCTGGCTGTCCCCACTACTAACAAGATAGGACACTCTGGAGTGTCCTCCAGAGTGCTGCCTCTAGTCAGCCACCTACCCTGTCTCAAGGAGTGTGATTTTTGGAGTCTCTCCCAGCGAGGCCTATGCCCAGGGGTCCCTTCACTGTCCCTCCCTGTCTGCCCCTCCCCGTGGCTTCCAAGAGCCTGGGTGATAAAGTGAGACCACTCACGTGGCCAGCAGCAGCAACAGCACAGCTTATCTTCCTTCCGAAGCAGTCGCTTCTCCAGCAGAAACTCCGCCGCCCGTGACGGCATGCCCCAGGCCTTACACAGCCCAGGAGCTGCGGGGCAGACTTGGACTGCCCTGTGGGTGAGGATGCATCTGGCAGGCACTGGCCACGTTGCCGACTCAGCCCCACACAGGTGTCTGCTCCCCAGCCCTTCCTTACCTCAGCAGTCTGAGGTCACGCGTGCATCGTCTCCAGTTGCCCGCAGACGTGAATGAGAGTGGTTGAGAGTCCTGCCTCAGGAGCCACAGCTAGCCAGCTCCATGCCACTGTCCTTTATGGTGTCCGTGTGCTCCGGCACGGGCCCCATTTCCCTCCGTCTGAGAATCCCTAGCATTCGTGGAACTCACTGCTGTCATGTGCTCAACACAGAGCCCAAGGGAGTATCTGCTCTCTCTCAAAGCATGCCTGGATCCCCCGCAGAGGGCCCAACCTGCCTTCTTCCCTAGAGTTAGGGAAAGCCCCTCTCCTTCCCCTGGACTTGCCCCAGTCTTTCTGGCTATTCATAACATTTGCCTTGAAGCCCTGCTTGACTCCCTCTGCACGTCCCTCTGCCCTTTCGTTGGGCTGGGGGTGCGAGTTGATGAGCTTGGCGTTGCTTTCAGGTGGTGGTCCCTGGGGAGGTGCTGGCTACCCTCCTCCCAGCATGCCCCCCATCGGGCTGGATAACGTGGCCAACTATGCAGGACAGTTCAACCAGGACTACCTCTCGGGCATGGTGAGTCAGCCCCCCCCCCGCCAAGGTGCCCCGGGCTGGTGGCTGCAGGACTCAAGGCTCTAGAGATACCTCATGCCAGTCTCTGAGCGTGGAGTCCTGAGCAGCAACTTAGAATACGAGGGTCATCTTACCACCTGCCTCTAGGCATCGCTTCTCTCATCTATATGTGGGGAAGAGATTCTCAGAGCTGATGGTCTTCTCGGGTCCTCGAGGCCCTGGGAGGTTGGGTAAGGCTGGTGCCTGCAGGGAGATTTATTGAGAATGTCTCTTAAGCTGAGCACAAATCCTGGGGGTTGGGGGGAAGGAGGGTGTGTGTGGATAGGTATGGAGACATACGCATACAGACGCTGTTTCCGGTTGGTACTTGGCGGCCATGTAGCAGGTAGGTTAGGTAGGTTAGGCTATTTTTTTATTTGTGGTTTTGCTTTTAGAAGAGGGCATCTTCCAGTCGGAAAACAAATGCGCCCTTAGTGGGAACACAGATTTATTCCAGGCCCATCGTGGGCACTGAGAATACATGGATACAGCAAACAAAATCTCTGCGCTGGGGAGATAGTCCAGCCGGTAAAGCGCTTATTATATCAGCCTCAGATGCAGAGTTCAAGTCCCAGGACCCATGGGAAAAAAGCCAGGTGTGGTCCTTGCAATCCCAGTGCCAGGGAGGTGGAGACAGGGAATCCATTGGACTTAACGATTAGCCAGTGACCCCAGGGCCAGTAATGGACGCTGTGTCAAACAAGGTAGACAGCTTGTGACCTTTGCCTCCCCGCGCACCTGTACACACGGACATCTCAGTCCAGATCCACTTAGCATCCATGGAGAGGAGACAGAAAATAAAGTTACCAGATGGCAGTATTGAGAGGTGACAGGTGTTTCTGGGCATTGTGTCATACACTGAGCACTCAGTAAGTGAATTCATGAGGACTGAGAATTCCAGCCCAGCCTGGGCGGCCTAGAGAGACTCTGCCTCAAAACAGAAGAGTCAGAAGAAAGGTCAGAGGGAGAGAAGAGAGTAATGAAGATAGGGAAGTGAATAATAAATGACCCTGGTGGCACAGGCACGTGACCTTAGCTTAGTGGTAGGCCGAAGCAGGAGGATCCCAAGTTCACGGCCCATTTGGGCTACGGGGTGAGTTCAAGGCCAGCCTGGGCAACTTAGAGAGTTGTTGTCCCAAGAAGTCAAAGGAGAGATGGGCATATCAGGTCAGTGGTAGAGTGCTTGCCTATGATGTATGAGGCCTTAGGTTCAATCCCCAGCACAGGGCGGAGGAGGTAGAGTAGATGATAGTAATCTGGTATGGTAAAGGGTTAGAGGTACAGGTGGGGCAACGTAGACCAAAGACCTTAGGGTGGGAAATGAAAAGGGGCCTCGAACAAAGATCTGACACGCACGGTAGAGAAGTGTGGCGTGTGGATGTCCAGGGACAGCCAGGTCGTGAGGTGCCCGCGGGCCTCATGAGCTTGGGGACAGTAGATCTTGGTGGTTGAAGAGGGTAAGTGAAGGATGGAGACGGTGGGACCCATTTCACATTGGGCATCAGAAGCTGAGGTGAGGGAGTCAGTCTTTTGTTCTGGGCATGTGCAGATCCACCTGAGCCCACGCCTACCTCAGTTGACTGAGCAGGCTTGTGCGACAGGGCTGCCCCCATGCCTGCAGAAGGGGCCCCTGTACTTTCTAGGTCCTTGAAATGGTTAGCTCTGCCCAGTTAGTCTTGGTTGGAAGGAGCAACCTCATCTTCCGTGTTTCCGTCTCCAGAAGGGGTGGAGGGTGTTCTGGTTTGTATACAGAGTGAACCATAACCAGGGCCCAGTTGCCCTGCTCACTGAGCAGGTGTACCCATTATCCATGGTTGGGGCGGGGGGATTGCCCTTCATGTCCCATTGGGAGTGGGGCAGGGCTGAGCCTAGCATAGTGGAGCCGGCATCCATTGCTAAGTATACATGGTCTGATAGGGGGTTCCTAACTTAGAGCCATTGCAGAACTCCATAAGGGAGGGTAGGAAGACAGGATGCCAGGCTTTCTGGGCCTGTGAATCTCAGGTTCTGCTTTGTGTACTTGGCAGGCAACCAATATGTCTGGGACATTTGGAGGAGCCAACATGCCAAACCTGTATCCTGGAGCTCCCGGGGGTGCCTATCCTCCAGTCCCCCCTGGTGGCTTTGGGCAGCCCCCTCCTGCCCAGCAGCCTGTCCCTCCTTATGGAATGTATCCACCCCCAGGGGGAAACCCACCTCCTGGGATGCCCTCATATCCAGCATACCCAGGGGCTCCCATGCCACCCCCTGGGCAGCAGCCCCCAGGGGCCTATCCTGGACAGCCTCCGATGACCTATCCTGGACAGTCACCAATGCCACCCCCTGGGCAGCAGCCAGTGCCAAGTTACCCAGGGTACTCAGGATCCAGTACCGTCACCCCTGCTGTGCCTCCAGCCCAGGTGAGTGCTGTCTAAACTAAGTTCAAAGGCTGCTGGACTCTGGCCCAGCCAGCAAGGCCTTGGGGGATTGAAGGAACAAGGGGGGAAGAGAAGGTTCAGGCCTCCGTCTACCACACACTGCTTCAGCAAAACAGTGCTGATTTCTCTGGTGCCTCCCGTCCCAGGACAAAGCACTGCCCTGATGGTTGCTCCTTGTGAGAGATTGCTCCTGAGGCCTCCGGCCACACAGCCTCATGCCCAGTGGACCCCATATGTGGCTCCTAGACAAATGTGAAGAACTTTCAGAATCCTTTCAGAGTAGGGAAGGTTGGCAGTTCTTCCAGGTTTATCTTGGCTCCTTCTGGAGATCAGTCCGTGTTTGCAATGCCTAAAATTCAGTTGTCATGGTTACATGGCCAGACCGGCCTAGCACAGGGCTGGTTGGCGGTATGTGCTGGCGGGGTACTTTTAGGCAGAGGGTCCATCACCTGTCTCACCCTGCTCCCATTCCCACCCGCCCCTTGCAAGGCTGCCCACTTTCCCTACCCTGAACTGGGGCCCGGCTCTCTTTCCCCTAACCACTTTACTGCCTTAATAACCAGCACGCACAAACCACTAGAAAGATCGCCCCGCTAGGCAACGGTAAGCCTGTGTATAAATACCGGGGGCCGGGGGGGAACGACACATGACAACACAGCTCGAAAGGACCAAAGCTGACTTCGGCTCACGGTTTCTGTCAATGGCTGCTTGACCTTGTCGCTATAGGCCTGTGGTGGGGAAGAGCATCGTGGCAGGGAACACTTGGTGAACCAGAGCTGTCTGTCTACCACATAGCACACAGGAAAACAGTTAACAGAAGGGGCAGTGAGCCCCAGACTCCCTTCAAGGACCTGTTCCACCCTAGTGACCCTCCCGGTAGCCGACTCCTAAACGGCGTCGGCACATGAGCCTTGGGGGGGGCTGTTTATGTCTAGGGCTGTTGACTTCAGGTTTCATTTAGGTGCCTCGGCTCTTAGAGAAAAGGGGGTTATTTGGGGGCATGGGAGGAGGTGAAGAGTCTTGCGCCCTTGGGTGGCATGGGTGGGCCATCTTACCTGTGCCTGTTTGTCTGAGTAGTTTGGAAACCGAGGCACCATCACAGATGCTTCCGGATTTGACCCCATGAGAGATGCTGAGGTCCTTCGGAAGGCCATGAAGGGCTTTGGTAAGAGACTAGACTGGGCCAGAGGCAGGCTGGTCCCTGTGAGTTTGGGACCGTCCTGGTCTTAGAGAGCGAGTCCCAGGATAGCCAGGGCTGCACAGAGAAGCCTGTCTCGGGGAGAGGGAGGAGAGAGAGAGAGAGAGAGGGAGAGAGAGAGAAGGGAGACAGACAGACAGACAGAGACACACACCCAACTGACTCCAGTCCTACTGTGCCCCCAGTTCCCTGGGCCGTTCGCTGAGTGGGAGCAGGAGGCAAGCCTGTCCAGGGGGATGGAAGTAGAGCCGTCTTAGATGCTCAGGAGGATGAATGGGAGGCCCCAGGCTGGGAGAGCCCCGTGCCACAGAGTGTCCTCATAACCCGTAGCGCGTCTACCCCTTCCTCTTTCCTAGGAACGGATGAACAGGCCATCATCGACTGCCTGGGGAGCCGATCTAACAAGCAGAGGCAGCAGATCCTCCTGTCCTTCAAGACAGCCTATGGCAAGGTGGGGAGCAGAGGGGAATGCAGGAAGGGCCACCGAGGCTGGGTCTCCCGAGCCTAGCTCCAGGGCCTACCATCAGCATAGATGGCTACAGGCCCATTTGCTCTGATTTTTTCGGGAACTGGGGCCCCCTAGTAGGACTAGGTCTCCAAGATGGGCAGCGAGCTTTAGCTAGGGTTGCTTCAGGCTGTAGCTTTGGTTCTGCCAAGACAAGCCTTGTAGATAAGTCGTTTCTTCCCCACCCAGCCTCCCTTTACCCTCCTCTGCTTGCAGGGGACCCCGGGAGGTTGAGTTGACGGAAGAGCCTTGGTGGAAAAGGCTTAAGGGGGGGGGTTGGTTTTGAGCTTCCTGGGTTCTGAGTTTTAGGTAAAGTTACATAGATACTGAATGCGTCAGCACTCTAGCTCAGACATTCTCCCCATGGCGGGGCCCTGATAACTGTCAGCCCCGCCGTCTGCAGTGTTCATCGCCCGTGGGTTTTTTTTTTGTTTTTTGTTTTTTTGTCTGTTTTTGACCTTCCCATCAGGATCTGATCAAAGACCTAAAATCAGAACTGTCGGGGAACTTCGAGAAGACGATCCTGGCCCTGATGAAGACCCCGGTCCTGTTGGATGTCTATGAGATAAAGGAGGCCATCAAGGTGTGTGTCCCTGGGCTTACGGGTGCCTGCCTTCCCGCGTAAGCGTGGCCAGCCACGGCCCAGGCAGGAGAGGACCGTGCCACCCACTTACCAGTTGCTGCCTCGCCTGACTTCCAAGGCCCCCTTGGCTCCAGCCCATAGAAGGAGGAGCGTGTGGTAGTTCTTCAGAGAGGCAGGCAGCTTGCCGCTCCTCACGGGGAGTAACTGTGTCTCCCGTCTCAGGAGGGGTGACCAGGCTGGGGTTGTAGAGGACGCCGATGGCAGAAGGGGAGGGGCGGGAGGCTGTTCCCCGTCATTCTCAGTCAGTGGAACTGAATAGCAGCAGATGGACAGAGACGTCTCTGTCTCCATCTCTCTCCTCTGCTTCCTAGCACCACCTGGCTCTCACACCTGCCTGCTGTGTCTGCCCGTGTAACGCACGGAGCCTTTTCCTGCAGCTTAGCTTGGGCTCTCTGGTAGATTTTTGACCACGGGGCTACAGAGCCACGCGGCTGTGTGTGCCCCGCGAGTAGAGGGTCCCTGCCCAGGCACCCTGACGGAGCTCCTCACTCAGAGGCACGCCGGGCACGGATTCCACCTCCACGAGAGGCTGCGAGCTTTGTGCTTGGTCTGGAAGGGAGAGAAGACTGCCTGAAACCCAACGCGTGTTTTAGTCTAGAGGGTGCTAAGGGCAGACAGGATGGCAATGGCCTGGGCCTGGGCGTTGTCAGAGCCCACCTCCAGCAGCTTTATGAGAAGTTGGCGGAATGCTAGAGCATCGCAGGTTGAGGGCGCTAGCGGTGCTGAGTTGGTGCTGTGGTTCCCCGAGCACCCATGAGCGGAGATGGCGGATGTTCTTTCAGGGCATGCTGGGAGCTCTGGGTAAGGTGGGAACACGCACACCCTTTGTAAGATGGTAGCAAGCCGTCAGCGGTAATCGTAAAAGCACCGTGTCAGATCAGCCCATTTAGTCCTTGGGAGGTAGGTGCACATTCATTCCCTTCGTAGACAAGACGCTTGGCATAAAATGAAGCATCTCGCCCGAGGTCACACAGTAAGCTGCCGAGCCAAGATGGAAAAGGTCAGGTTCCGACCCTGTCTCCTGCCTTCCTGCTGTCCCGGGCGCAGCCGGCCATTCCTTTTGTGCCCTCTGGCTTCTTTTCCTAGATGTCTCCTCCAGACAGTTCACGGGGGCTCTGCCCTTTCCCACATCCGTTATGGTCTTACTTTTGGACTTTCCGCCATCCGTTCCTTATCTCACTCAGGGCCCGAGGTTGAAAGAAACAGACGTTGACCGGCGGCACCCCAGCCCGACCCAGCAGGGTGTGGCATGGGATAAAATCATTGTACACTCGTTCAATTTCCTAATCCATGGTCTCTCATGTGATGCCTACTCATTACCTCATTACCCTTGTCCTTATTGCCTAGGGCTGGGAGGGGAGCTGGCTTCTCGGGCGTGAGTGGTGTGTGTGTGTGTGTGTGTGTGTCTGTCTGTCTGTCGGGGGCCTCTGTTGCCGATGTCCTTCCTGGATGCCAGTGAGGGCCTGGTCACCAGCATGAGATCTGTTATGTTTCCCTGCTGCCATAGGGGGCCGGTACTGATGAGGCCTGCCTGATTGAAATCCTTGCTTCCCGGAGTAACGAACACATCCGGGAACTAAACAGAGCCTACAAAACAGGTGGGAAGCTCCCTGGCCTCTGCTCTTCTGTAGATGGTTTTGCTTCCTGGGCATTGGCCGCACCCTCTTCTGGGGCCTCTCAGTCCTTGGCCTCCTCGTGCCCTATTTCCCGTTGCCGTGGGCCTTCTTATCTCCCGTTTCCTCTCACACCCATCTCTCTGGGCTTTGACCCAAAGCCCAGCCCTGCATGCTGTTTACACATGGGCAGGTGCCTGTGGTCGGGAAGGGTGGTAAAAAAATCTCAAGTGGATTTGGGCCAGGCCTGACCAGAGGTCAGGTCAGCCTGGAGTCATGGAAGGTTACGTGGGGGCACCTGCCATCTCCAGCCCGAGACCCGAGTATCTTGTCCCCTGTTAACCATGTCTTTAGAGGTAGCAGGCCCATAGGGTAGACCCTGGTGTGTGTGTTTCAGAATTCAAAAAGACTCTGGAGGAGGCCATTCGAAGCGACACCTCGGGGCACTTCCAGAGGCTCCTCATCTCTCTGTCTCAGGTACCTTCCTCTCAACAGGATGCGAGAGAGGGAATTGGAAGGAGGGAGAGGGGAGGGGGCACGTCAAAGCCCTGGCAGTTGAGTGAGGAGAGAGGGGCGTGGCCTTCCAAAAAAGTGGCTTGACCTTAACACCCTCCTTGCTTTCAGGGAAACCGTGACGAGAGCACAAATGTGGATATGTCCCTTGTCCAGAGAGACGTCCAGGTGAGTATGGTGCCTGGCAGGGCTTGCTAAACATGAGCTGGGTCACGCTTCCTGCTTTGTGGCTTCGGTGCCCCCGGGGTTGGAAAGAGCAGGGGCCACTGGTGGGTTCCGTGTGCTTCGGGTTTCTGGGGGTGGTGATGCTCGGATACTTGACGTTGAACGGGGCACCCAGGCCCCCCTGCGTTTCCCACCTGTGAGAGCGGTGAGTAAATGCCTCACCAGCTGAAGATCACAGGGGTGTGGGGCTTCACATGCTTGGGGACTTTTCCACGCAGGTAGTTAGGTGTGCGAGGGTGCCTGTCTATCCGGCTTCTGAGTTTGTGGGCTTGGAAGTGAGCTTTTTTCTCCCTTCCCGACATGTTCAGACTCTTCTTGACCTGCGGGATCTCAACCCCAGAGCGTCCCGGGTATCAGTGTCGTTAACTTCCGTGACTGTCTGAAGGCCCGGAAGGCATCTTAGAGGTCTGGGGCAAAGTTGCAGATTGGTAGATATTTGGGGTTTCTTCCTAAGTTTTAAGAGCTATGATGTCCTTCAGCAAACGTGATTTATGTAAGGAAGCATGGGGAAAGGGCCCAGTGAAGACCCATGGAATTTGTTTTTTTTTACATTTATTTATTTATTTTTATTATTTTTTTTTCGAGACAGGGTTTCTCTGTGGCTTTGGAGGCTGTCCTGGAACTCGCTCTTGTAGACCAGGCTGGTCTTGAACTCACAGAGATCCGACTGCCTCTGCCTCCCGAGTGCTGGGGTTAAGGGCGTGCGCCACCACTGCCAGGCTAAGATTTTTTTTTTTTTTTTTTTTTGCTAAGATGTATTTTTATGTTGAGTGTTTTGCCTATGTGCATGTCTGGTGCCTCTGGGGGTCAGAAGAGAGAGCATTGGATCTCTTCATTACCATAATTGGACTTTGGGTTTTGTTTATTTTTGGTTTTTTGGTTTTTCTGAGAGGTTTCTCTGTACCTCTGGCTGTCCTGGAACTCCCTCTTTAGACCAGGCTTGACCTCAGGCTCACAGAGATCCGCCTGCCTCTGCCCCCTGAGGGCTGGGATTAAAAGTGTGCGCCACCAACGCCTACCTTGGCTTGTAACTGGTTTTTAAGTCATCATCATCCCACATGTTTATATAGAGAGGGAAGGTGCTTTCCTTGACTCGAAAATGCCACATAGAAATCTGGCACCTGGGGCTGGAGAGATGGCTCAGAGGTTAAGAGCACTGACTGCTCTTCCAGAGGTCCTGAGTTCAATTCCCAGCAACCACATGGTGGCTCACAACCATCTACAATTCAATCTGGTGCCCTCTTCTGGCCTGCAGGCAGAACACTGTATATGTAATAAATAAACAAATCTTTAAAAGAAAAAAAAAGAAAAGAAATCTGACTGACACCTAAGACGTAGGAACTACGCTCCTCCCTACCGTTGAGACGTGCTGCTCCTGAGGAGTTGACTAGGGTCCCTTCTAGCTTTTCCATTCCTCTTTTCCTCCCCGTGACCCCCCTGGACTTACATTTTCTGTGTGAGGAAATTGAGATTCAGGAGCCAAAATCCTCGCCTAACGCCCCGTCGCAAGCTGGTTCCAAGCCGGGACCCAAGTCCAGGCTGCTTCTCTCCCCTCCTCTGTGGTGCTGGGATCTGGACTCAGAATCCTTTGTGCTACACACGGACAGATAAGAGGATATGGTTGGGTCTGCAGCGAGCATCGCCTACAGGGTTCAGCAAACCCGTACTCTGACTGCCCTCCCTCTGTCTGGGCTTTTACGGAGCTAGATGCTGCCTGCTGGGCGGCGATCTGAGCCCGGGACTTAGACGACGATTGCCGTACACATGTGCGTCTTCCTCCCCATCCAGGAGCTGTATGCAGCCGGAGAGAACCGCCTGGGAACAGATGAGTCTAAGTTCAATGCAATTCTGTGCTCCCGGAGCCGGGCCCACCTGGTGGCAGGTGAGACATCCCGGGTCAGTTAGATGAGGGCAGACGGGACATTGCGGGGAGGAAAAGCCTGCAGAGTATTTGACTGATACCCTCTGCATGGACACTTTCCCTAGAAGACACTGTGGGAAGCTCCCTGAAAGCTTTGCTTGCAGGACGATGACGGAAAAAAGGCGGGGAAGTGGGTTGCGGGTGGTTGAGAGGTGTAGTCTGTCTTCACCGGTTAGCTTCGTGTCAGAAGAGAAATACTCAGCACAGCTCGGAGCTGGGCACCAGATATGTAGTAGAGAAAAAGGACGTTCTGGAAACGGGTAGAAGGTGAAGGAGTAGGTTGGGGGAGGGGCTGGGACCGTCCTCTGGTAAAAAGATTGTGAGATTGAAACCCTGAGAGAGACAGGTGTGTCTGGAACAGATCGAGTGGCCATAGCAGGGGGGTGGGGTCAGAGGTGGTGGACAGCTCTTCCCGTCGTCCAGGGAGTGAGGTGTTCGTCCCGAGAGAGACCGGAAGTCTCCGGAGGACCCTCAGCTTGCAGACAACACGCTGCCAGGTCTCCTAGGTGACCTTGGGCCTCCCGCGGGTGCAATGACCCACAGTTGAGCGGGACAGCTGGTAGAAAGCCCTACGGCGACTTAGGGGGAGTTGGTGGTAGCCTGGATAGAGAGAGTTGGGGTAAAAGGGACCAGAGTCCAGCCTGTCAGAGTGAGGTGGCGGCCCAGGAGGACAGAGGGATTCTGTCTGCTGAGCGAACGAACGGGCAACGGTGGCCCTCAACTGAAGATTAGGAGCTGTGGGTGGAACAGACACCAGAAGGACGCCAGAAAGATAGTTGTGTTGATGATCTACTTGGAAGGTTGGGGGCTGTGAGGAGTTGAGTGTCTGAGGCCTTGGGTGGAGGACCAGAGGGAGAGGGAGAGGGAGAGGGAGAGGAGAGAGAGAGGCAGCTCCAACCCCTGCAGGCGTCTAAGGAGCAGCCGTGCCTATTGGAAGCCGTGGTCGGCTGCGTCCGAGGCCCCTGCGGGCAGACAGGTGAGCAATCGGAGCAGAGTGCAGGACAGCTTGGGAGGGCTGTAGGAGTGCAGGGGAGGAGTGAGGTAAGGGTCCTGCTCGTGCCCCAGGACCTCTAACCCAGGCCCACAGGACGGGAGAGGCATCCCCTCAGTCTCTGTGTCGGCAGGAAGTCAACGTGAAGGTTGTGAGAGTTTGGGCTTGAGCCCTGTCCCCAGGGCGTGCTTTTTAACCTGACTGTTGGGATGGAGTGTGCGGGGACACGGACGGACTCAAACATGTACTCATCGACTGTCTTACTGTTTGAGAATTTCACACGTGTGTACGATACGTTTTAGCAAATTGACTCCCACCCTCCCCCCTATCCACGCCCCACTTTCTCTTCCCAACTTTATGTGCTCTTTTTTGTTTTTTTGGTTTTTTTTTTTTCATTCTTTTTTGGTTTATCAAGGCAGGGTTTCTCTGTGGCTGTCCTGGAACTCGCTCTGTAGACCAGGCTGGTCTGGAACTCACAGAGAGATCCACCTGCCGTGCGCCACCACTGCCCGGCCCTTTTTTGTTTGTTTTTGAGACAGAGTCTCTCTAGGTAATTCTGGCTGGCCTGAAACTGGCTATGTAGACCAGGCTGGCCTCAGGCTTATAGAGACCCACCCGCCTGCCACAGCTTTCTGAAACTGGGATTAAAAAGGCATGTGCTACCATGCCCAATTCTCTTTCTCTGTCTGTCTGTCTGTCTGTCTGTCTGTCTGTCTCTCTCTGTCTCTCGTCTGCACCACTGAGTCCACTTATTGCCACCAGTACATCATTATGTGCATTTGATGTAGTGCCAGCTACTGGGGCACGGGGTAGCTAGCTGCTCAGGGGCCACATTGGTGTACAGTAGGGCGGAGTCCTCTACCGCAGATCCTTTTGGTTATAGTGCAGAGTACTTGGTGGGACTTGGAGAGAGCCGTGGCTATGTGCAAGAAGTAAAGACCAGAAGACCCTAAGTCAGGCCATCTCAAGCTGAGATTTGTGGGTCCGCACACCATTTTAGGGTAAAGCCTTTTCCTTGCCAGCCGCTTTGGTTTTTCCCCACCAGTCGCCTGGGCTCTGCCGCATTGTAGTCCCCAAATATCACACAGGACACTGTATTAATTATGAAGCTGTTGGCCATTTGCTTGTTTCTTACTGGCTATCTCTGACTTAAGTATTTAACCCATCTAAGTATTTCTCTTACCAGACGGACATCTTACTTCTATGGCGGCTACATGGTGACTCCCTGTCTTTCTCCTACCCAGAGTCCTCCTTGACTCCTAGTCCCACCTATCTTGCTTCCCTATTGGCCAACAGTGCTCTATTGACATATACACACAGGACTTCCCCATCACACCTGACCTCCTTGTTAATGGGTGTGCCACTGGTTAGCTTGGCTCAGGGCCCACCATATTGGCATTCATTGTTGTAATAATACCTGCTCTAAGGTGCTGAGGTCAGTACTGCAGCATGGGAATTTGAGAGAGCACGATTCAGACCCTGACACATCCCTTCTAATTCCCTGCTAGTTTTCAACGATTACCAGAGGATGACGGGCCGAGACATCGAGAAGAGCATCTGCCGGGAGATGTCTGGGGACCTGGAGCAGGGCATGCTGGCTGTGGGTAGGCGTCTGGAGCTTGGCTTGCCTGCCCACCCACCCACAGAGGGAGTTACGGGCTGCGGGCTGGGTGCTCGGCGTCCTGCGGTTGGAGGTGATGTAGTGAGAGGAGCCACAGGATCTGGACTAGTTAACCTGGACCGTCTGGGAATCCGTTGAGCCTCCCGGCCTCTGGGACAGAAGGGTTTTGTGTTTGCAGCGCAGCTCTGCAGAGCAGAGCGGAGCTACAGTGTGGGCATTAGTGGGGGCCTGCCCAGATGCTCTCCTGGAGGAAGGTGACTCACATCCTGCCAAGTTTTACTCTAAAAATATATCCCTGCGGGGCGGCTGTCAGCTGCCTGTGATGGAAACGCATGGAAAGATTTTTTTTTTAACTTGCAACAGCAAAGCGGTGTCCATTCTAGGAATGCTGGCAGAGCCTCCAGCACTGGGAGAACCTCTTATAGCCCTGTGCCCTCCGAGCCAGGAGCCTCCCCGCTAATGCGGAGTTGGGTTCCTCGTTATACATACCAGGGCGCAGTCAGTTTGCCTGGTTTCTCTCAGCGTGTTTTTTCTTGGGTGCTTCTGATGAGAACAGGCGGTAGATCCTCATCTCCCTGCATGGCCCAAGGAAAAAACACCCCATCCCCTTGGCCTCCCTTTCTCCACGGGGGGGGGAGGGGGGGTCATCCCGTTTGACCCCTTGTGCCTGGGCATCCATGAAGCCAGTGCCTCTTCTCATTACTATTTCGCCCCTCCCTCTTTTTGCACAGCCCCAGTGGTTTTTGTGCAGTGAATGTCAAGAAAGGGGGGTTTGGGTTGATGGTCCTCCTTTGTGTGGGGCTGCACACATGGGATCACACAGCCAGCGGGAAAAGCAGATGGGCAGTGGCGGGTTTGATGCCCGGGCTTCCTAGGAAGATACTTGGGTAGCGTGTTCCCCACTGTGTCCAGCAGACCTTGTGCTGTGTCTCTCTTGCAGTGAAATGCCTGAAGAACACCCCCGCCTTCTTTGCCGAAAGGCTCAACAAGGCCATGCGGGTATGTGGATCTTGTGTGCAGGGGGCCCCAACATCGTAAAGCCTCCCGGGTGGGTCTTTCTAAGGGCTTCCCAAGGGGCTGAGTGTGGAAGGCACAGGAGAGGCTGGGGCTTCGGAGGGTGGGCGGGTGGGAGGACGGACGGGAGGTCCCATGTGCATACTCTTGTCTGGGTGACTCTTCAGGGAGCAGGGACAAAAGACCGGACCCTGATTCGCATCATGGTGTCTCGCAGCGAGGTTGACCTCCTGGATATCCGAGCGGAGTATAAGCGGATGTATGGCAAGTCGTTGTACCACGACATCACGGTACGGGCTCAAGGGCCAACCAGGCCCTCCCTGTCTCCTCCTCCTCCTCGACCACTCCTCTAGAGCAGCCCTGTGTTTGGCCTAGTGGGCGTCTTCATCCAGTCACAAGATCCAAAGGGCAGGGCAGGCCACAACCCTGTGACCCTATGGGCCCACCCTCTAGGACCTCAGTACTTAACAACTGAACAGGAGTGTCTGGAAATGGCACAGAGAAATCTCAAGCCTCCCCTTATCGTGTCTCTGACTTTCAGAGTACCCCCTTCACACACACACACACACACACACACACACACACACACACACGCACGCACGCACGCACGCACGCACGCACGCACGCACACACGCACACACACACTGTGAAGCTGTGCTCCACCAAGGAGAGCTCGTGTCCAAGGGTCTGTGGAGCTCAGCTCTTGTTTACTGGAATCTAGCTTTTTTTTCCCCATTCACTTTACTGTGGAAACCACCTAGGTAGCTCAACCCTTGGGTCAGCCCGGGTTGTTATCTGATCCTGGCTCCCGACCCTTGAGCTTGGTCTGCAAACCTCCCAGGTAATGGCCCAGCATCTTTTTTTTTTTTTTTTTAGACAAGGTTTCTCTGTATTGTTTTGGAGGCTGTCCTGGAACTCGCTCTGTAGACCAGGCCGGCCTCGAACTCACAGAGATCCACCTGCCTCTGCCTCCTGAGGTGCTGGGATTAAAGGTGTGCGCCACCAACTCCCGGCTCCAGCATCTCTTCCGCAGGTGTGGTGGTGGCAGTCTCCACAAACGCCGGAAGGAAACACTGTGTGCCTGAGCTGGGTGGCAGAAGTTGACACTTAAGTCCCCCAGCACTGCAGGCCCTGATTTCAGACTCGGCATTTTGACATTTGTTGTTGGGCTCCTCTTTGAAGTGAAGCTCATCTCCATTGCTGTGCTGTGAAGATGAAGCTGCGGGTAGCACAGGGTTTGTCGTCACTGTCAGATTGTGGCCTGGGCACTAGTGGGCTGTGACAGCCAAGGAGGCCACAGGGCTTGCCTTTAGAGAGCCTTAGGGTGGCAGAGAGCGATGTGAAATCCGCTAGGCCTGGCCAGCACTTGTGGAGAGAGCACAGTGATGTTGGACAGATTTGATCGGTCAGCAGGAGGACAGCATTGCTGTACGGTAGAATCCCCGTATAAGTGCTCTAGGCAGAGAGCAATGCTGGTTAGCCCTGGTCGGTGATCCTCGGGCTGATTAAAAATGCCGTTCTGGGTATTTATCTGACTTTGACAATAGGTGAATGATACCGTGTATGTGTGTGTTCGGGCATACGTGCACGCGCAGGCCAGAGTCAACACTGAATATCATTCCTCAGGAGCTGTCTAAGTGTTGACTTTTGAGAGCGTCTCACTAGGACCCAGGGCTTGCTGACTAGGCTTGAATGGCTTACCAGTCAGCCCGGGATCTACCTGACTCCACCTACCCAGCGCTGGGATTATGCACACACATGACGTCACACTTGGCTTTTGGTTTTCATTTTACATAGGATCTGGGGACAGCAAGTGAGGTCTTCATTGCTGGCTCTGAGTGGGGACTCTCCCTCGGGCGGGCCTGCCTCCCCACGAGGACACTTGGGGCCAGAAAGAAAGTGGCTTTGCCCCTCTTGACCCTCACTCTTGTTTCTGTAACCAGGGAGACACTTCCGGGGACTATCGGAAGATCCTACTGAAGATCTGTGGTGGCAACGACTGAGCAGTGACAGTGGCTCGCCCCTGCCCCCTGCTGGCCGTGTCCGGGAAAGACCCAGAGAGCATCCTTCAGTTTTTCCTAGTCTACCCAGTTTATCCCAGGCACACCATTTCTCCCCCGGAGAACCATGGCCTTTTCCTTCTGGTCTCTCCTCGTCATCCCCATACCGTGCCGAAAGGGCCCTGCTGGGCCAGAGTTCTCAGGCAGCCGTCTCCCTGGCCCTCACAGACTTTTGCCGTTCAGAATAGATGTCTTTCTTTCCTGGCCTCTCCAATCATTCCTCTCATTGCTTGTGACTAAGACTCTCAGCTTTGTGATTTTGTGTTTCTATTTGAAAACTTTTTTTTAAACCATCATTGCCAGACGGATACATAAAAGGGTGTTTACTATATACATGTTTCTGAGGAGAGTGGTTAAGTGGGTGGTATACCCTGTTTGTATCTGGTGAGGATTGTCATGAGTTTTGTTTTTTGCCAAACTCACTCCTTTTTTAGAAAAAAGCCAAAAAAAAGTCACTTGTTCCATCTTCCATGCAAAACCATGTAAGAATAGAGCCAGTCCCCGGCCAGTGGCCGGGATCCTTCTAGTTGGGAATGTGCCTTAAAACCTGAATGTCTGTAAGCCAAAAGCTGTTTCCAAATTAAAGTCAGCCAGTGCTGGAACATTCTGGAAATGTCTCTCTGGTGCCAGCTTGTTTTCTTCCGCTTTATGTATGACTCAGAGATTCCAGCCCTGTCAGCCGGTGAAAGTGGACATCCCAAGCATGATCTCCCCGGCAGGGAGTGTGTTGGAAGGACTTGCAAAAGATGTTCTCCAGAGCCACATAGGGCCCAGGTAGTTACAAGCACAGGTTCCTGGGCCAGATGGCAGTAGTAGAGACCCCAGAGAGAGGTGGAGGAATGATGGGTCCCGGGAAAGGACAGGAAGGCATTTATGTGGTTTCTGGGTTGGTCTCTGGTCTGGAGACCAGTGATGAGGACAGGAGCAGCCCAGGGAGCTGCCCCAGCCTGGAGTTACCCTGGGACCTCCAATCAGAAGGGCACTTGGCAGGCTGGAGAGCTGGCTCAGTGGTTAAGAGCACTGGCTGCTCTTCCAGAGGTCCTGAGTTCAATTCCTAGCAACCACATGGTGGCTCACAACTATCCGTAATGAGATCTGGTGCACTCTTCTGGCCCGCAGGCATAAATGGAAATAAATCTTTAAAACAATCATTTAGAAAAAGAAGAAGGGCACTTGGCTCTGGCCCTGTAGGCTTTCTGCTCCATGGTGTTCACAGAGGGGAACTATCAGGGACAATGTCATGTCCAGGAACATAGAGTGTCACTTGCTGGCTGGAGGTCTCCCCTCACTCTCCCCCCGTTGTTAGAGAGCTTAGGATAGTGAGACTCCAGAAGAGTAGCGTGTGCTACAGACATGGATGAACTTGAGAACTGGTCCACTGGAAATCCGATTCCGTTCACAGAAGCTGCCCACAGGGGGCAAGTCCCTGGAGGAGAGTGGTTTCTAGAGTGCTTCTGGGGGCGGGAGGGGAAGTGACAGCTGCATAGGCTCAGAGATCTTTTTTTGGGGGGGGGCGTCGAAAATTGTCCTGGAGTTAATAATGGCGATGACTCTGTAACCCAGGGAACACACTAGAAACCACAGATTTCATGCAGGTTAAAACGGTAATCCTAAACTGAGCGGCGGTGGCGCACGCCTTTAATCCCCAACAACACTCAGGAGGCAGAGGCAGGCGGATCTCTGTGAGTTCGAGGCCAGCCTGGTCTACAAGAGCTAGTTCCAGGATGGGCTCCAAAGCCACAGAGAAACCCTGTCTCGAAAAACCAAAAAAAAAAAAAAAAAAAATCCTAGGTCTACATGTTGAATAACTCCTCCTCCGCAGGTGAATTTTTTTTGTAATGTGAACTTTGCTATAATTTTTTTAAAAGAGGAGGCTCGAAGTATGTCTCTAGATTCCCAGCCACAGAATGGGATTTTTTTTTTTTTCCGAGACAGGGTTTCTCTGTATTGTTTTGGAGGCTGTCCTGGAACTCACGCTGTAGCCCAGGCTGGCCTCGAACTCACTCACAGAGGTCCGCCTGCCTCTGCCTCCCGAATGCTGGAATTAAAGGCGTGCGCCACCAATGCCCAGCTCAGAACAGGATTCTTAATGGGCATACAACCCCTCACCTCCAGGAGGGCAGGGTGGGGTCACATGGAGGCAGAGAGGTTCTGATGCAGGCCGAGTTTGGCTGCATGGGACCCAGGTGATCATGTTGCTGGGTGGCACTGGCTGCTGTTTTGTGGCCACGGTTTGAGTAGCAAAGCTACAGAAAGGGCCTCCTGTGTCCCGTTATCATCCCGGGCCTCAGGTACCTCACTTTGTGTGACTCGGGCTCTGTGTTCTGTCTCGGTAAAGTTGGAAGTGCAGATGCCACAGTTTAGCCAGATCTGTGGGCTAAACCTGCGTGTGGGGTTCAGCTTGTGTGGCAGAAGGATCTGGGGCTGTGGTTACAGAGGTCACTGTCAGCAAGCATGGGGAGCCCGAGTAACGGCTTTTATTTTACACAGATGTGGGGGGCAGGAAGGAGAGAAGGCCTGGCTTGGTTTCTCAGAGGGGCGACTTCGGCTGCCCAGGCTCCACTGCCCCCTGGTGGTCAGAAGTGGTCTGCCCCCTGGTGGTCAGAAGTGGTCTGCAAGAAAGGGTGAGCCCTGAGCGAGCGGCAGAGGATGCTGTGCCCAGCGACTTCCTCCCTCCAGCCTCCCAGTCAGTCCCCTTGGGGCCGCAGTACCAAAACACAGGACTCCAGACAGTAGGAACTGGGGATGGTCTGCGCTCCGATGGGATGCCGGGGCGCAGGACGCCAATGGGTGATGTGCCACAACCAACTCTGTCCCTGGGAGTTCTGGCTCCACCGGGGTTGATGGAGCCGCCAGGGGCCCTCGATGGCAGGCCCAAGAGGTCATCTGAGCCACTCACCACCTCCCAGTAGGTCCGGTTCCAGGCTGAAGGGCCCTGGGGGTAGATTCGAAGCCAGTTCCTCCAGCAGGCCCAGCAGACCGGTCACTTCTGCCTCCAGGTGCTCCACCGTCTTCTCCACCGTCTGGAGCAGGAGGGCAGGGCAAAGTCAAGCACAGGAAGTTGGGCCGGCTTTAGCTTAGTGATATCCTAAAGAAAATCCACTGCGTCCCAGGTCCCATCGTAACCGGGTGCTGTGGAACCCTGGCCCTCACACCGTCTCTGCTCGGTTTCCCCAGGTAACACCATCACAGGCTGCTCCCTGCAGCCGTTTAGGATCCTCCTGTCTGGCACTCAAAAGTGCCAAGCTTGGCACGGACCGCCCAAGCTAACCTTTTCTGTTTGGGACTTGGCAGTAATAGTGCACATTCCTTTTGTTGTGCCGCCCCCTGGTGGCACCTTTATTATACAACAAGTTTGGGATTTTTAAAGTTTTGTTCCTAGAGGATGGGTGTGTGCTGCTACAGATCCTGCTGGCAACCTAATAAAGTTCTTCTATTTTTTTTTCAAGATAGGGTTTCTTTGCGTAGCCTTGTGTGTCCTGGAACTCACTCTGTAGACCAGGCTGGCCTCGAACTCACAGAGCTGGGATTAAAGGCCAGCACCACCACCACCCAGCTGCAGAACAGTTCTTTAATGCGTGAAACATATCAACCATATTACAATAGCATTCAAATGTAAAAACTATATTATGGCGTGGTGGTGGTAGTGGTGGTGCATGCCTTTAATTGCAGCACTCAGGAGGCAGAGGTAGGTGGATCTCTGAGTTCAAGGCCAGCCTGGTCTACAAAGTGAGTTCCAGGACAGCCAGCACTATTACACAGAGAAACTCTGCCTGGAAAAACCAAATAATAATTTTTAAAAACCCTATATATTATTTTTGTTGTTGATGTCTGTAAGCTCAAAAGTCAGTAGACTGAGACAGGAGGATTACCACAAATTGCAGGCCACCTTGGAATGATTTTTCTTTCCCATAATTATTTTTCTGTTATAGGAGTGAGGGGGTGGAAAGGCCAATGTCAGTCTTAGGAGAGGTCTGTCTGTCTGTCTGCGTGCGTGCGTGCGTGCGTGCGTGCGTGTGTGTGTGTGTGTGTGTGTAGGAACACACTCATACCGTAGTAGTGTGTAAAGGTCAGTTTTTTTCCTTCCACTCTGTAAGTTCTGGGGATTAGGCCAGGCAGTGGTGGCAGGTAGATCTCTGAGTTCGAGGCCAATCTGTTCTGCAGATTGAGTTCCAGGAAAGCCAGGGCTACACAGAGAAACCAAAAAGGAGAAAAAAAGAAAGAAAAAGAAAGACCTAAGACTCAGGTCATCAGGCTCAATGGCTGCCACCTGGTGAGTCATCGCACAACCCTAGCCTCGCCTTTGAGGCAGGATCTCTTATTGGCAATGTTAGGTTAGGTTGACTGACTAGCAAGCCCCGGAGACCCTCCTGCCTCTTCCTCTCTGGTGCTGGCTGCCACTACACCTAGGGTTTTGTTTTGTTTTGTTTGTGGGTCCTGGGGATGGAACATGGGTCCTTGTGCTTGCATGACGAATGCTTTACAGACTGAGCTACTCCCCCATTAGCATTTTGTTGTACTAGTCCATGTACTTATCAACTCACTAAGTAGCATCATCTAACACCAGGCCCCGAGATTGCTGCCGTCCTGACAAAATAAGAGGACATGCTGAAGCGGGGTGTGTGGGTCCATGCCTGTTGTCCTAGCACTCAAGAGGCAGAGACAGGAGGATTGCCATGAGTTTCAGGCCAGACTGGTTTAGCAGTGAGTTCTAAACCAGCCATGGCTACATAGTAGACCCTGTGTCACCAAAAATAAAAATAAAAAATAATAGTAATAAATTAAAAAAACGAGGCTGGCAAGGTGATTCAGCAGGTTAAGGCGCCTGCCACAAACTCCTGACAACCCGAGTGAAATCCCTGGGACACACATGGCGCCTACCATAAACTCTGACTACCTGAGTTAAGTTCCTGGGACACACATGGCGCCTACCATAAACTCTGACTACCTGAGTTAAGTTCCTGGGACACACATGGCGCCTACCATAAACTCTGACTACCTGAGTTAAGTTCCTGGGACACACATGGCGCCTACCATAAACTCTGACTACCTGAGTTAAGTCCCTGGGACACACATGGCGCCTACCATAAACTCTGACTACCTGAGTTAAGTCCCTGGGACACACATGGCGCCTACCATAAACTCTGACTACCTGAGTTAAGTTCCTGGGACACACATGGCGCCTACCATAAACTCTGACTACCTGAGTGAAGTCCCTGGGACACACATGGCGCCTACCATAAACTCTGACTACCTGAGTTAAGTTCCTGGGACACACATGGCGCCTACCATAAACTCTGACTACCTGAGTTAAGTTCCTGGGACACACATGGCGCCTACCATAAACTCTGACTACCTGAGTTAAGTTCCTGGGACACACATGGCGCCTACCATAAACTCTGACTACCTGAGTTAAGTTCCTGGGACACACATGGCGCCTACCATAAACTCTGACTACCTGAGTTAAGTTCCTGGGACACACATGGCGCCTACCATAAACTCTGACTACCTGAGTTAAGTTCCTGGGACACACATGGCGCCTACCATAAACTCTGACTACCTGAGTTAAGTTCCTGGGACACACATGGCGCCTACCATAAACTCTGACTACCTGAGTTAAGTTCCTGGGACACACATGGCGCCTACCATAAACTCTGACTACCTGAGTGAAATCCCTGGGACACACATGGCGCCTACCATAAACTCTGACTACCTGAGTTAAGTTCCTGGGACACACATGGCGCCTACCATAAACTCTGACTACCTGAGTTAAGTTCCTGGGACACACATGGCGCCTACCATAAACTCTGACTACCTGAGTTAAGTTCCTGGGACACACATGGCGCCTACCATAAACTCTGACTACCTGAGTTAAGTTCCTGGGACACACATGGCGCCTACCATAAACTCTGACTACCTGAGTGAAATCCCTGGGACACACATGGTGCCTACCATAAACTCTGACTACCTGAGTGAAATCCCTGGGACACACATGGCGCCTACCATAAACTCTGACTACCTGAGTTAAGTTCCTGGGACACACATGGCGCCTACCATAAACTCTGACTACCTGAGTTAAGTTCCTGGGACACACATGGCGCCTACCATAAACTCTGACTACCTGAGTTAAGTTCCTGGGACACACATGGCGCCTACCATAAACTCTGACTACCTGAGTTAAGTTCCTGGGACACACATGGCGCCTACCATAAACTCTGACTACCTGAGTGAAGTCCCTGGGACACACATGGCGCCTACCATAAACTCTGACTACCTGAGTTAAGTTCCTGGGACACACATGGCGCCTACCATAAACTCTGACTACCTGAGTTAAGTTCCTGGGACACACATGGCGCCTACCATAAACTCTGACTACCTGAGTTAAGTTCCTGGGACACACATGGCGCCTACCATAAACTCTGACTACCTGAGTTAAGTTCCTGGGACACACATGGCGCCTACCATAAACTCTGACTACCTGAGTTAAGTTCCTGGGACACACATGGCGCCTACCATAAACTCTGACTACCTGAGTTAAGTTCCTGGGACACACATGGCACCTACCATAAACTCTGACTACCTGAGTTAAGTTCCTGGGACACACATGGCGCCTACCATAAACTCTGACTACCTGAGTTAAGTTCCTGGGACACACATGGCGCCTACCATAAACTCTGACTACCTGAGTGAAATCCCTGGGACACACATGGCGCCTACCATAAACTCTGACTACCTGAGTTAAGTTCCTGGGACACACATGGCGCCTACCATAAACTCTGACTACCTGAGTGAAATCCCTGGGACACACATGGCGCCTACCATAAACTCTGACTACCTGAGTGAAATCCCTGGGACACACATGGCGCCTACCATAAACTCTGACTACCTGAGTTAAGTTCCTGGGACACACATGGCGCCTACCATAAACTCTGACTACCTGAGTGAAATCCCTGGGACACACATGGTGCCTACCATAAACTCTGACTACCTGAGTGAAATCCCTGGGACACACATGGCGCCTACCATAAACTCTGACTACCTGAGTTAAGTTCCTGGGACACACATGGCGCCTACCATAAACTCTGACTACCTGAGTTAAGTTCCTGGGACACACATGGCGCCTACCATAAACTCTGACTACCTGAGTTAAGTTCCTGGGACACACATGGCGCCTACCATAAACTCTGACTACCTGAGTTAAGTTCCTGGGACACACATGGCGCCTACCATAAACTCTGACTACCTGAGTTAAGTTCCTGGGACACACATGGCGCCTACCATAAACTCTGACTACCTGAGTTAAGTTCCTGGGACACACATGGCGCCTACCATAAACTCTGACTACCTGAGTTAAGTTCCTGGGACACACATGGTACTTGCCACAAACTGATAACCAGAGTTAAAGCCCCATGACACACATGACAGGAGGAAAGAATTTAAAAGTATTCAGCAATCGCTGGGTGTTGGTGCATGCCTTTAATCCCAGCACTTGGGAGGCAGGGGCAAGTGGATCTCTCTGAGTTCGAGGCCAACCTGGTCTACAAAGAGAGTTCCAGGAGAGCCAAGACTGTTACACAAAGAAACTCTGTCTGGAAAAACCAACGAAACAAACAAACAAAAAATTATCCAGCAATGAAGGTAAAACGTTTCCCCAGCCTGGTGGTGGTGGCGGCAGTGGTGGCACACACTTTTAATCACAGCACTCGGGAGGCAGAGGCAGCTAGATCTCTGAGTTCAAAGCCAGCCTGATCTACAGATCAAGTTTCAGGAAAAGTTCCAAAGCAACACAGAGAAACCCTTGAAACAACAAAACAAAGCAAAAAAAAATGACTCCCACATAAATTTATGATTCATGGCTGTTTCACAAAATTTGATGATTGAATTTCCACCTTCCCCAACTTGGGAAAAATCTCGGGCTGGGTATTAGCAATGCCTCCTGGGAGGTAGGGTGTGTCAGACACCGCTCAGCTTGAATGCTCCAGTTAGAGCAGGCAGTATTTAACTTGGTGGCTGGGGAACACCATTGGACCAGGTTTGCTGACAATTGAACTCCGCAAAGCCTCCAACCTGGCAGAGGGCCATCGAGCTTTACGATCCCTCCCTCTCGTGCCCCCCAGTTACCTCTTCCATGATGTCTAAACGGCCTTGGACAGCCACATGTCTATCACAGCCTGGGCTCCAAGCTGTCTCTTCTCTGGAGGAGCTGGGGGACTCAGTAGCTGTAGGGAAAACAAGTCTCGTCACTGTGGGGCCATGGGTTTCCTTGTGGCTAGAGCATCCTGTACCAGCACCAGGCTTGAAGTGGACGATGAAATGGGACACAGGGGCGTAGAGGAAGATGAGCCACCGCCCTAGCCACGCCTGTCTCCAGACCCAGGAGGGCTTCATCTAGGAGGTGGTGTCTGTGCTGGGTAGGTTTGGCATGGAGAGAGGCACATGTCCTTGGGCAAACCACCCAGGGAGCTGGATGCCTGTAAAGAACCAGGTGGGTGGGAGATTTGACCAGAGAGGGGTCTTGGGATCAAAGCCAAGGGTAGCACTTTTTGATCCAAGGCCTCCGTGAAATCTCCATGAATATTTGGAGGGAGTGTTTTGAATTTCAGGTCTAGGTGTGGAGGGATGTGACTTGGGGGTCGGGGGACGGGGACGACAACAGTAATCCATGTTGAGACATGAGCAGGCAGAATCCAGGGAGGAAAGTGAGCAGTCTCAGCACTGGGAACCAGTTAGTCTGAGCTGCTGTGTGTGCACTGTGTAGCAAGCTGAGGACATCCTGTAGCAGCTCCAGGAAACTAAGGCCACGGGTGTGTGTGTGTGTGTGTGTGTGTGTGTGTGTGTGTGTGTGTGTGTGTGTGTGTGTGAGATGTCATGTCCAAAGCCACTGCTAGTGAGAGGAGCAGAGGGTTAACCAACTGTGATGGCTGTTCTTGGTTGTCTGGTAATCCTACCCGGTATAATAAGACCACTATCACAGTTTTTTGAGCCAAATTTGAAGCAAGCTTTTATGGACATTGGCCAGGTCCATACTAGGGATCCCTGGGTACGGCACCAAATTGTGTTAGGTGCTTATAAAGGCAGAACCCACAAGGCTACATACTCCAAGCCTTTGTAAAGTTGGGGGCAAGCATACATCCTGACATACTTCTGCCTGCACACCTCCTGCCTACGTGTGGTCAAGCGCAGCCTGTGTAGTCGGGGCAACCAGCCTTGTTTACAGAAGCAAAAACACGTGGCTTGTTATCTTACAGGAACGACCAGTCCCCAGAATTCCAGGAAGCTATCTGTCCTTGGGCAAGTGCGGCTCACAGTTAAGAGGCATTTTTGCTTTATTGCTCCCTGGACATCTTGGAACTCGCTCTGTAGACCAGGCTGACCTTAGACTCACGAAGATCCTCATGCCTCTGCCTCCTGAGTGCTGGGATTAAAGGCGTGCGCCACCATGCCAGGTTTTTATAGGTCTTTTAAGCATGGTAATTTAAACTTAAAACATAACTTTAGCCCTCACATTCCACTTGACCACATCTGAAATTATCTAACCCCCCCAAGCAGCTGGCCATACCTATGAGGGATTTTTCTTAACTGTTTGAATTAATTACTTTGGGGGGGGGGGTTGTGACAGGGCTTCTCTGTGTAGTTCTGGCTGTCCTGGCACTTGCTCTGCTGACCAGGCTGGCCTTGAACTGAGAGATCTGACTGCCTCTGGCACCCAGATGCTGGGATTAAAGGCATTCACTGCCAGCCACCACCACCCGGCTTAGTTTATTATTAATCAGAATCTTTTGGGGTGGGAAGATCCACCATCTGGGCCCCACCCACCTTCTGCTGGCAGCCTAGGACATGGGAGATGGATGCTTGCTGGTGTCTTTGCCTTCCTGCTCTTACTAGCAAGTCCATTCCTTCATTGGCATTAGAGATCAAGTCTTCAGGATTCCAGCCTATACTGAAGACCAGCCGAAATATTCAGCCTCACAGACCAAACTCCTTCTGTATTTCTGGACCTTCTGCTGTTAGTCAGCCATTGTTGAACTAGCTGGACTATAGCCTATAAGCCAGTTGAATAAATCCACTTCCTATATATCTGTAGATTGGTTTTTAGTCGGGGTCCTCTAGAGGGCCAGTCATTTGGTTAGTTCTGTCCCTCTAGAGACAGAACCCTGACTAATATACCTACTCAATCTATCTTGACTCATCACTCTCCCTAACTGAGGTTGCTCCTGGTGTCCCCAGCAAGACATCAGCGCCTGGTTCTGAGCTGGGGCTACAGTGGCTCTGAGGCACTCATTACACTTGGCTGAGCCTTTGGAAAATTCCTGTCCCCAGGAAGCGGGTGCCTTCCAGGAGTGTAGAGAGGGGATGAGCCTAAAGTGGCAGGAAGGGCAAGCAGGGCCTAAAAAGAGAGGCGGGAATGTCCCTGTCCTGTCATCCCATTCCTCCTGTGGGATGTGCATAGTGTTGAAACGTAATAGGAGGGGGAGGCAAGGTTAGAGATGGGGAATTTGGGTTCTGGGAAAATTTTTCAGGAAGACTGGCCTGAAAGGAAGGAAAGGAAAGAGGGAGGAAGGGAGGGAGGGAGGGAGGGAGGGAGGGAGGGAGGGAGGGAGGGAGGGAGGGAGGGAGGGAGGGAGGGAGGAAGACCAGCTGGCCATGGCCAGAGAATGGTGTACTATTGTCCTGGGTGTTTTCTTGGGCTTTGGAGAAACACAGCCCCGCTTAGAGGGACAGGAAGGGAACAGAACTGAAGACACAGGGAGCCCTAGAACCCAGGATCAGAGGACTCGGGAAGGAGAGAGAGATGCGGTGCGTGAGCCAGCAGTGATACCCATGGCTGCAATTCAGGACCTCCTACTGGCAGCCAGACACTGTTGGACTAGCAGGGCCTGTAAGCTAATCTCATGAATCCACTTTCTTCTTTTAGTCAGGGTTCTCTCGAGGGACATTGAATCAATCAGTTCTATCTTTAGACAGAACTCTGGGGACTTAAAGGCTTAGTACCTGGAGCAGGGCATGGGAGATCGGAGAGGGGGGGGGGTCTGTGACTAGAGATGATGTGGGCTGTTGGGAGGTGGGGCCTAGGGGGAGGTTTTTAAGTGGTTGGGGTGTGCCCTCTGAGGGCATTGTAGAACCCATTCTCTTACTCCTTGTTTGTTTGTTTCCTGTCTGATGAGGTGAGTGATTGCAGCCTAGAGCCATGGGGCCAGCTGAGCATGGACGGAAATTTCTGCCAGCAGCCAAAGCAAACCTTCTCTCTTTTAAGTAGATTGCTTCAGATATTTCCTCACAGCTGTGGCAAGCTAACTGATAAGAGAACCTTCTGAGGAGGACACCATGATTTCCCCGTACTGAACTTAGAAACCCCAATGCTGCCAATACAGATTTGGAGCAGGGAAAAAAAAGAAGGTTGTAGCGGTGTTGTGATTTGAATGTGAAGTGTCCCCTATGGGTTTATGAATTTGAATAGTTGGAGTTCCTGCTAGTGGTGCTATTTCAGAAGGTTATGGAGCCTTTAGGAGGTAGAAGTTTGCTGGAGAAAGTATGGCACTAGGGGAGTATGTATGTATATATATACATACATACACACACACACACACACACACACACACACACACACACACACATATATATATCCTGTTCCCCTCTCTGCTTCTGGGCTGCCCATGTGATAGGATGGGATGGCCTCATGCTCCCACCACCAACACGCCCTTTCCACCTTGGTGGACTGTAACCCTCTGGAATTGTGAGCCAAAGTAGACCTTTTCTCAAAAGTTGTTTTGTCAGAATATTTTTATCAAAGCAACAGGAAAGCAACCAGGACAAGTGGTGTGCTGGCTATGTTTGCTCAAGTGGGTCTAAAATGTCAGTCTTGGATTTACTTCAGAATCACCCAGGCCTGGTGGAGGGACAGCAAGAAGCATGAGTGGGCAAAGATCCTGGGAGTTTGTTTTGTTTTATTTTATGTTTTTTTTTTTCCAGACAGGGTTTATCTATGGCTTTGGAGCCTGTCCTGGAACTCGCTCTGTAGACCAGGCTGGTCTCGAACTCACAGAGATCCACCTGCCTCTGCCTCCCGAGTGCTGGGATTGAAGGCGCGTGCCACCACCGCCTGGCAGTATCCCCTCTACTTTTGTGTATATAGTTTTACCTGTTTATTTAATTCATTTTTATTTTATGCAAGTGTTTTTGCCTGCATGTATGTAAGTGCATGAGACAGGGCATCAAATCCTCTGGAACTGGAGTTACAGAAAAGGCAGTCGTGGGCTTCCTGGAGGGAGCTAGGAATTGCACCCAGGTCATCTATCTGTAAGAGCAGCCAGTGCTTTTAACTGCTGAACCATCTCTCAGACCCAGACACCTATTTTAAATTACGCGTCTGTGTGCTGGGTATGCGCATGTGAGTGCAAGTGCCTACAGAAGCCAGAAGAGGGCATCAGCTTCCCTGGAGCTGTGGCCGCAGACAGTAGTCAGCCACCTAATACGGGTGCTGGGCACTGAACTAAGGTCCTCCACGAGAGTGGTACACTCAGCTGCGAAGCCGTGTGCCCTGCCCCTTAAGTTTCTTGTTGTTGTTGTTGTTGTTTTTGTTTTGTTTTGTTTGTTTATTCAAGACAGGGTTCCTCTACGTTAACAGCCCTTGACTGCCCTGGAACTAGCTTTGTAGACCAGGCTGGCCACGAACTCACTAAGATCTGCCTGCCTCTGCCTCCCGAGTGCTGAAGTTTTGTTTTGTTTTTGTTTTTTATAATGTAACTCAGCTGCCTGGTGGGAATTGTTAGCTAGAAGCAGAAGCCATGATGGGCTGAACGGGCAGACACAAAACAGTGAGGACGAGGAAGAGATCTTCAGTCCGGACCTCCCTGCGGGAAGGCTTTGCTCCGTGATCTGAGCCGGCCTCTGAGAGACAGGAGAAGAGGTTCAGAGTAGCCTTAGCAAAGGGACTCCATGGAGCGGTGGTGGGGAGTGGGGTGGAGGGTTGAGGGGTTGGGGTTGGGGTTGGGGTGGGGCTCAGCCTGGAGAGGGTTAGGAAAGACAGGAAGTGGTGGGCTGTTCTGGGAAGGTGGGCCTGCCTGCATACACGCCCTGTCTGTATGCTCTCTCTGCCCAGGGGCCTTCCGCTAGCTTACTCTGGGCTCACTTGCTGGAAGGTGGCAGCCTTGGGTATCTTGAGCGGCAACGTATCTGCTCCTCCCCACTGGCCTCAGACCCTGTGCTCCAGAGTCTGTGATGAGGTCTGACTTGGCTCCAAGAGTCCCTCTGGGGAAGAGGCTGGGGTGAGGTCGATCCCTCAGTACTAATCCCTCACATCTGGATGGGGTTGTGCTCTGAGCTCATCCAGGCCTCCCGGGGACTCATCCGACAGAAAGCTTGGAGCACGGCCCTAACAACTGCGCAGCCTGATGTGCTCCCTCCCTGCAGAGAACCTCGGCGCAGCTCTTTGGAAACACGCTGAAGACCCTTCTCAGCCTACACCCTCAGCCGTTTAACTTTCTGGCCTCCACAGCCTCCTCTATCACGCTGGGTGGGGTTGGCCTGAGGCTCTGCGTCCCAGACATAGCTCTAGTGGGAGTTTGTCTGTCTTTCAGAATTTGCCGGAGTCCTCAGAGGACAGAGCTAGGCTGAGTAAGGGGGGGAATCTTCTTTGATTAAAAAAAAACAAAAACCCTTAGGCAAGTAAAAAACTGAGCTTTCCTCCTCTCCTCCCCTCCCCTCCCCCTCCTCCTCTCTTCTCTTCTCCCCTCCCCTTTCCTCTCCTCTCCTCCTCCTGCCTCCCTCTCTTCCTCTCTCTTCCCCCTCTCTCTCCTCTCCTCCCCCTCTCCCTCCCTCTCCCCCACTCCTCTCTCTCCTCATCCACTCTGGGTAGCAAAGCCAGAGGACTGCTGTGTTATCTCACTGGACCATGAGCCAAGGCCATGGACCCTCCTCCCTCTGCCTTCCCTATTCTGCCAGTTGGAAATGGATTTCCTAGGGTATGGGGTTGTTTCCTTTGGCCCGGCTCCTGCTTGGAGTCTTGTTTGTACCCTGGATGGTGGCCATGGGTGAAGCAGCATCCTGTGATGAGGGGAGCCCAGAGACCAGGAGAGGGGCTGGGCCGCCTGACCTAACTAAAGAGGCGGGGCCGCCAGTCTTGTCCACTGTACGGCCCCGCCCAGTCACAGCCCTTCCAAGGCAAACTGATGTGCCCAGGACTCACACAGTGAGAAAGTACCCACACTTGTCATCAAAACCATATGCTATTTTTACCAGCAACGCCAGCCACTTGGGGTTAATGATATTTGACCACATTCCGTACAATAGAATAATAAACTTTTACCACATCCAGTGCTTGTATAAATACTTGTGATGCATTCAAAACAGTCAGCCAATTTTGCTTCTTCTTAGAAGCAGGGTGGTATTTTTTAAAGGGTTGCACGAGGAGCTCTGCATGGAGCTGCTCTGACTGAAACGGCCAAGGATCCTGGAGCCCTTTGAGAGAGGGCTAGATTCCAAGAAACTTTGGTTTGGTTTGCTTTTGTTTAGGGAGAGGCAGGTGCCCTACCTCCCTCTTTTGTTCTGAATCTGCTTCTAGAAGATCCTGAGCCACTGGGGAACTTATCCATATCCTTCCCCGGCTTTCCCTCTGGGGCTGAGTTAGTGTTTTCCTTAGGATGCTAGGTAAGCTGCTGTCATTAAGAGCCCATTGCCCCCGCCTGTATCCATTCAAAGCTGACCATCAGGCATGAAGGCAGCTCCTCTCCTGAGGCTAGACACGATCCCAGACTCTGCCCTGCTACCCCTTATTTTTTTAACCCACTAATTATAATAAACTAACCCTCCCCAAACCCCAGCATGCCGAGGCCTCAACCCACCCGAGATAAACCTCTCCCATACTACGGGGAGTCAGAGGCACAGACAGACCTGGGGATGGGCTTTGTGTCTCACTCAACTTCCTCATGTTGTCTGTCTGTCCTGCCCTGTCTCCTTTGCCATACCCGAAGATGAGCCACAGGGCAGATGCCACAGATGGGCTAGTGGGGTTAGTCTTTGTCACCCTGATATGAACTGCAGTTACCCGGGGAGGAGGATCCTCAGTTGAGAAAGTGACCCTTTCAGATCAGCCTGTGGGCAAGTCTGATCGCCATTTTTTCTTGGTTGATAGCGACACGGGAGGGCTTGGTCCTCTGTGGGCAGTGCCATCCCCCCTCCCCCAGCAGGTAGGCGGTCATGGGTTGTGTAAGAAAGCAGGGGGAGCAAGCCACGGAGAGCAAGCCAGTAAGCAGCGCTCCTCCGTGGTCTCTGCTTCAGCTCCTGTCTCTGGGTTCCTGCCCTGGCTTCCCTTATCGGACTGTAAAATGAAACAAACCTTTGCCCTCCCCAAAATTGCTTTTCGGTCACAGCGTTTATCACAGCAACAGAAAGCAAACTAGGCTGGGGCATTGGCCAGACTAGCAAACACGGGCTCAGAACGATGGAGCAGGTATGTCAGGACGGAGCCCTGCTCTGCCTCTCACGAGGAGTTGAGAGCTCAATCTAGATCGTTTGGATCAGATCTCAGGATAGAGGCTGTCTCTCTAGGGATAAATCTATACAGGAAATCAGAGCGTACCGTGTTCCGTAGGGGCTTCTCCAGCAAGGATGCAGGGGCAGCCCTGACCTGACTGGATTATCTACTGCGAGCGGGTTCTAGTCACAGGATCCTGGCTTTTGCTACTTTTAGAACCGGCATAGCCATGCTCTGTCTTCTAGGTCCCTATCGCGTTGTGGTCGTCCTTTATCATGCCAGGTTTTTGCTGAATGTATATGTGGATCTGTATCAATCATTTAATTCTAGCTTTCTTTTTTTTTTTTTAGTTTTTGGATTATAATATAACATTTCTCCCTCCCCCTTCCTCCCTCCAGATCCTCTCAGATACCCCTCTTTGACCTCTTTCAAATTCATCGCCTTTTTTTCCCCATTCATTTTTATTATATGCACGCATGCATATACTTATGTATTCCTAAATATAACCTGCTCAATCTGTTTGACGTTACTTTTATGTATGTTGTCAGGGCTGACTATTTGGTATTAAATAAAGACACTCCTTATCATTTGTTTCTTAATCCTCTGGTACCTCACCCTTCCCTGTGCTGGATTATATACTCATCCACCTTTAAAAATGTTTTTTGTTTTGTTTTATTTTTCTACACAGAGTATGGGGGCATGCCTGTAATCCCAGCACCTGAGAGACAGGAGACTTGCAAGTGTGAGGCCAGCCTGAGCTACACAGCCGGAATTTGTATCAAAAAACAAAACAAAACCCCAAATTATTATTATTATTTTACAAAATCAAAAGTTTAAGTGACACATGAAAGATTACAACACAGCTCGAAAGAAGATGGTGGCAGCAGCATTAGAATCCAATCTCCTAGCCGGGCGTTGGTGGCACACATCTTTAATCCCAGCACGTGGGAGGCAGAGGCAGGCGGATCTCTGTGAGTTCGAGGCCAGCCTGGTCTACAAAGTGAGTTCCAGGACAGCCTCCAAAGCCACAGAGAAACCCTGTCTCGAAAAACCAAAAAAAAAAAAAAAAAAAAAAAAAATCCAACCTCCTGACATTGTCTGTCCCTGTTGGTGGTGTGACTATGTAAAGTAAGTTATTCTATTTTGGAGCTCCCCACCGTCTCCCCTTATAAGAAATAAATAATTATGTTTCATTTTCAGGGCTTTTAGAATTCATTCCCAGCACTCAGCACTCATGCGGATCTCTATGAGTTCAAGGCCAGCCTAGTCCACATAGTGGGTTCCGGACTAGCCAGGGCTACACAGTGAGTATCTCTCTCCCTGTCGCTGTCTCTCTCTTACATGTAGACAGCACGCAGGCACAGACGCAAGCACGCAGCAGACATGGATGCACAGGCCCCTGTCTTCCCTAGCTAGCAGCCGCTGCCTGCTTCCTGGGAGCTTTTTAGTTTATCTTGGACTTGAAAGGTTACAGAGAGTAGGCTACGTGACTTGAGCCCCCGTATCAGAAAAGGAGTGCATCTTGAACACCCCAGGTTCATCTGTGAACATCAGATAAGGCTTTGCATCCTGAACAGATAGACTGGGATCTGGAGAGGTGTCGAAGACACTAAACACCAAGAAGATTGTACTTCCCTAAAGAACTTAGCCGATGAGGAATCCATGGGGCAGTGAAATGTAATTAGGAGTATAAGAAACACAACTTTGCGCCAAATTGGCGTGCCAGCCAGTTTTGTTTTTTCCTGTAAACTGATACCTGATTTTTCAAGGTCAAAAACTAACCTGGGTAGACGTTGCTGCTCTGAGTCCCCGCTGCTCATTTATTTGTTTTTGTCTGTTTTTAATGTGTACGGGTGTTTGCTTGTGTGTTAGTCTGTGCATCACGTGCATGTCTGGTGCCCTTGGAGGTGAGAAGAAGGCATCAGATGCACCGGAGCTGGAGTTACAGGTGGTTGTCACCACTACATGGGTCATGGGGATTGGACCCGGGGCTTCATGAATGTCAGGCAAGCACTCTACCAACTGAGCTATAATGAGGATCATTTTTTTTCTTATACTATCTGTAAAACGTGTGTGTGGGGGAGGGGATGGGACTACAAAGGTATGAGACCCAGAAAACCTGTCTGCCTCTGTCCTCCCAGGTGGGTTTGGGTGAGGGCGGTGGTTATACTTGCTTACAAGAGGAGATACAGGGGGCTGGAGAGATGGCTCAGAAGTTAAGAGTGCTGGCTGCTCTTCCAGAGGTCCTGAGTTCAATTCCCAGCACCTACATGGCGGCTCACAACCATCTGTAACTCCAGTTCTAGAGTATCCTCTTTGGGCCTCTGTGAGTCCCAGGCATGTGTGTGCGCAGACACATGTTCAGGTAAAACACCCATATACATCAAAATAAAATAAAAAAGAGGAGACACAGGGCCGAAGAGAAGGGTCAGCAGTTTATTACTCTTCTGGAGGACTCAGCAATGGCCTGAAACTCCTGTGCTAGGACATGCTATGCCCTCTGGAGTCCGAGCCTGAACATGGTGCACATGAACTCACACAGGCATACATACATGCATGCATACATATACTTTTTTAATTATAAAAAGTAAAAGAGCTTGCTAGTGGTGGTGCACATCTTTGATCCCAGCACTCGGGAGGCAGAAGCAGGCAGATCTCTGTGAGTTCGATGTCAGCCTGGTCTCCAGAGTGAGTTCCAGGACAGCCAAGGCTACACAGAGAAACCCTGTCTTGAAAAACCCAAACAAACAAACAAATGAGAAGACACTGAGGATTCTTCTGACACTGCAAACTCAGCTGAGGTCGGCCTCTGAAAAGGTCTCCATATGGGAGCTGGTAAGATAACTCACTGGATAACAATTACACAACAGCACAATCCCAGAGACCTGAACTCTACCCCAGAACCCACATAAAGGTGGAAAGAGAGAACCAACTCCTCAAAGTTGTCTTCTGACATCCTCACTTGCACTGTGGCATGCAACCCCACATGTGCAATAATAAACAGATTACTTAATTAAATGTCTCTACGATAACACAAACCATTTTGTAAAGATATTTTATAGAATCATATGAGAAAATCCCAACACAACAATGGAGAAAGTCTTAAATAGTTATTAGAATCATAAATGACCACCATGAATTTGAAGAAGAAAAGTCTATCCTTAGCAGGAATCAAAAGACATTCAATTAAAATAATAAATATGGGCTAGGGATGTAGCTCAGTTGGTAGGATGCATGCCTTGCATCCTCAGCACAGTATAAAAAACGGAAGCAGCGGTATACATCTGGAGGCAGGAGCACCAGAAGTTCAAAGTCATCCTGTCTACACTGTAAGTTCAACACCAGCTTGAGCTACAAGAGACCCTGTCTCTTAAAAATATTTATTAAGACTGGAGAGATGGCTCAGAGATTAAGAGCACTGGCTGCTTTTCCCAGAGGTCCTGAGTTCAATGCCCAGCAACCACATGGTGGCTCATAGCCACCTATGATGAGGTCTGGTGCCCTCTTCTGGCCTGCATGCATACATGCAGGAAGAAAACTACAATAATAAATAAATCTTTAAAAAATAAATTAAAACTAGCTGGGCGCCAGGCGGTGGTAACGCATGCCATTAATCCCAGCACGTGGGAGGCAGAGGCAGGCGGATCTCTGTGAGTTCAAGGCCAGCCTGGTCTACAAGAGCGAGTTCCAGAACAGCCTCCAAAGCCACAGAGAAACCCTGTCTCAAAAAACCAATAAATAAATAAATAAATAAATAAAAATAAGCAAACAAATAAATAAAAATAGCTGGGTGTGGTGATGCTGATGCACACTTTTAGTGCTGGTATTTGGGAAGCAGAGAAAGGCAGATCTCTGTGAGTTCGAGGCCAGCCTGGTTTATAGAGCCAGTTCCTGGATAGCCAGGGTTACACAGAGAAACCCTGTCTCCATAAACATATATATTATGTAGAAAGTATTTTTTGCAAAGAAAAATCTAACTGGAATTAGATCAAGCTTCTATCTATAGCCATTAATCTTATAGTAGAGAAACACTGAGTCAGGGAATTCTATCAGCAAAATCTAAACAAGCCAAACATTTCTCAACAACTGATTTCAAGAAAAGAAAATGAATGGCAGGATGGAGAAAGAGAGAGACATTACACAGTTAAAGAGACAACAGACAAGTCAACCAAATTCAACCAGCCATGTAGCCCTTGGCTTGGATCAAACAAATTAAATGTAAAAACAAAACAAACAAAAAGCAAGTTACAGTCAAGACTCTTGAACTTGATGAATGTTTTGTAACACAGAATTATTATTATTATTTATTATAGCATTGCACTTCTGTTTATTGATAAAATGTAAGATGCTGGGCCCCACACTCTGATGACAGGGCGGAGAGATGCTTCAGAAGTGAAGAGTGCTGACTGTTCTTGCAGAGGACCCGAGTTCAGTTCCCAGCACCCACATGGTGGCTCACAGCCACCTGTAACTTGAGTTCCAGGGGACCCAACACGGGTTCCAGCATGAATGTGGTGCACATACATAATCTTAGAAATGCACACATAAAATAAGGTTAATGGGGGGGGGGGGGCTGGAGAGATGACTCAGCTGTTGGGAGGGCTGACTTCTCTTTCAGAGGACCTGAGTTCAATTCCCAGCACCCACATGGCAGCTCACAACTGTCTGTAACTCCAGGATCTGACACCCTTACACAAACATACATGCAGACGAAACACCGATGCACATTAAATAAAAATAAAATTAAACTTTAAAAAAGTAAACGTTTTACAAGTAGGAGCTACCTAAACTCATACAAAAAGAAAACATCCAAGTGGGGGAGGGGCTTGCTCAGAAGAAAGCTTCAGTGAGTATAGGGAGTAAGAGAGGGGGGTTGGGGGAGGGGTGTGAGAAGATGACAAATTTCATCATATGTATAAAATTGCAAAACAGTAAAAGCTTGAAAAATAAACACAGTGCTTGGAATTTCCTTTAAAACAAGCCAGAGATCCTGGTAACACACCTTTAATCCCGGCACTTAGGAGGCAGAGGCAGGTGGATCTCTGTGAGTTTGAGGCCAGCCTGGTCTACAAGAGCAAGTTACAGGTCAGGCTCCAGATCTACAGAGAAACCCTGTCTCGAAAAACCAAAATAAAATAAGATAACCCAGGGATGACAGCAGCGGTAAGATTATAAATGAAATGAGGTTACTTAATTAATAATTATAGTATAATTACATTATAGCAATCTATTTATTTATGATGTCATTCGGAATTCTATTTTTTTTGTATCAAGACATTTTCATAGTCAAAAGTCGTGGAAAAACTGTGCCCCACAGTATGTACAAGGCAGAAAGTTAAGTGATGGCGTTGTGTCTGAAGTCTGAAAGATGAGGAGTGAAAACTGGGGAAACTACATTGGTACATCTACGATATCCTCAAAACCTGCTGGAAAGAACACACATATCAGAAAGGAAAGCAATGTTTAAGACGGGTTGTGGCTCAAAGCGGCAGGGAAAGTGATTTCCTAGCAGGGGACAGTTCCTTCCTTTGGGAGGCACCAGCTGAGACCTGGTCCCCACCTCTGCCACCCAAGCAGAGCTGACAGGAAGGTGTAAGAGAAAAGCGATGTCGTGACTTGTGAGCTGACTTTGAGCTACACAGAATGCCAGTCACTCCTTAGCAGATGGGGAAACTGAGGCTAGAGGGGTTGATGGTCTGAGGAAACTAGTGTTGTGTGCTCACTGGAACTAATGTTGTATGCTCACTGGAGGGCACGCCCTTTCTTACACTCCCTGAAGCCAGCCCTGTGAGATGTAAAGCGGTTCCCCCCTAGAAACTCCCCTTTAACCATCCGAGTTAGTCTCCCTTCTCTCTGTGGGTCTCGGAAAAAAAACCCCAGAGTCACAGTCTTGGTGCCAGGCCTTTCTGCTTGGCTGGAGCAAGAACCCAGGGGCCTGGGGTTTGTTGCTAGGTCTGCCTTGGCGCTGTAAGGCTGGAGCTCACTGCTCAGCTAGACATGGAGGGTGTAGCCATAGCTCTTGGACCATACTGAGAAAGAAGACGCCTCCTCACCTCACTACAGACCCCTCCGGCATCCGGGCAGGTGAGACGGTACCTTTTTTCCGTCTGCCTCCTCAATGGTGGTGCTGGCCCTGCCCGGACCATTGACCCTTTCAGACTCTTCATCCGTCACCGTGCCCTTTGCCGTCCTCCCCTGGATGCTCTGGCCCCAGGGCGGCCACACCCTGCAACTGGGACCTCCGCCCAGGCCGCCCGCGCTCTCCTAGGCATCCGGTTGCCACATTCCTTTCCCCCAAATCTTTCTTTCCCTGTTTCTTCCTGCATTCCCATGTCTCTCCTTCTTGTTTGTGCTTTTCTCAAACTCCCTTCTCTAGCTCTCCTGGTCCACACGCGTTTATCTTCAAAGCCTCTTCCGCTCTCAACCTCCCCTCGTCTTATTCATCCCTTCCCTTTTCCATCCCGGTGTTTCTATTTTCTGTCACCATCACCTTTCCCACCCTCCACCTCTCCCGGTATCTCTGCCTCCGGTTCCTCTTTCATTCCTACCTCGCCGTTCCGGGGTGTCCCTGGGTCCCCGGCCCCACTCGCCCGCCCCGACGCCGCCGAGCAGGGCGAGCCCGGCAAGTGCGCAGAGCAGCGGCTGCATGGTTCGGAGCCACCAGGAGCGAGCGCAGCTGTCTGTCCGTAGCCGCCTCCCCGGGATCGCGCCCGCCCGGCCCGAGGAAATGCAGTCCGAGCCAAAATTCCTGGGCGTCTCCGGGCTTCTAGCTCCAGAGAACCCGCCCCCCTACAGAATCCCCACCATAGCCTGTGAGAAGGCGCAGCCCAGGATCCCATCCATCCCCAAGGCCACCGGGCATCCTGTCCAGCTCCCCGACCCCACCCCTGAACCTGGGACCCTGGCAGAGAAGTCGGGAACGCTGCTTCTGGGGTCACTACTCTTTTTGAGCCCACTTCACAGTCAGCCAGACTGAGCTCAAGAATGAGGACTTTCCTCTGTGTCCCTCCCAGGATGTTGCAGGGTCTAAAGCCAGGATTCCTAGGACCTGGAAGTGTTCACTGCCTACTTCTGAGTCAGACAGACATGAAGGCTCATGGCTTCAGACAGGGACTGAAGGCCTAGTGCTGCGGTCCGCAGAAACTCACTGGTAAAGACCATTTAACTCCTTACTAAGGAGTGAAGGCATGAGATGCTACAAGGCGTCCAAACGACTTTGCAGATCCCGGCTGGGTATTGGCCAGTCAGTCTGTGCCCTTGAGGGCGTCTGGCCTTTCACAGGGTGAGCAAAGAATCCAGCAGTAAGTGAGCTCATCACGGTCAGAATTCACAAGTCTAGAAAGGCGTTGTCTCACACCTTTATCAGTTACTTACAAGTTACAATCTGCGAAGTAGCTTAAAAAAAAAAAAAAAGCAAGGGATGTCCCAGAGGCACAATAGAATTGAAATCACAGCAGTTAGCAAATGTGTTAGCCCTGTACTAGGTAGGGGTTTAGTGCATGGAAAATATATAAATAAAAAAGGAAGGACATGACTGCTCCCGGGTGTGGTGGAGGAGAACGTTTATGGTAGATAAAAGGGAGAGCATAGCCAGAAACATCTGGGAGAGTCCAGAGTAGACATGAGCCTGGCCATATGAGGAGGTGGGGTGTGGGGTGTGGGGTACCAGGGGCAGTAGCCAGGAGGGCAAAAAGTGAAAGAGAGGCGGGTAATCAAAACGGCTGGCATGGTGACATATACATATCTGTAATCCAGAACTTAGAAGGCTTAGGCAGGGGGTAACAACAGGTCAAGGTCAGACTGAATTACATAGTGAGATCCTGACCCTAAATAAATAAATAAATGAGTAGCATATGAAATAGGTAATACATCACTGTTAAATCACAATGTATGGGCCCATGTAACAACTCAGTGGGTAAAGATGTCTGCTAACCTGGGTTCGAATCCTCATTGGGAAAGACCCTGACCTTCACAAACACCATGTGGTATTGCACACACACACACACACACACACACACACACACAGATACACATACATACATTCACACACAGAGAGGAATAAAAGTAATTAAAAAATAAATTAACTGGTGAGTGTGATGCACACACCCTTTAATGCCAGAGGCAGGTGGGATTTCTGTGAGTTTGATTCGACCCTAGTCTACATAACAAGTTCCAAGCCACAATGAAACCTAGTCCCCAAAAAACCTATTTAAAAAACAAAATAATAAAGTATAGGATGTAAAACATGAACACTCTGTTGCTAGCTGCTCCTACTCAATAGCCTTAGTCCAGTCCCCTCAGCTTGGTGGCTTCTTCCTCTTCGTCTACAAATTCTGTATCTTTTCAATATACATTAAGCTATGGGATGAATAAAAAACACCATAGAAATTAGTACAACCACACCCATTTAGTTTTTTCTAAGAGTGGCAAAAGGAGAGATGGATTGTTGGCTAAGCACTTGTGTTGCTCTTCCAGAGGCCATGAACTTCCAGCATACATGGTAGTTCACAACAGTCTGTAACTCCAGCTCTAGGGGATGCCCCCTTCTGGCTTCCAGGGGGTATTGTGCACACGGTGCACACGGTGCACACACACACACACACACACAGGCAAAACACCCATACACAGAAAATGACATTAGAGTAATTAAAAATTAATAAGTGAAACAAAAAAGAAGGCATCACAAAAGATCCCAGGAATGCATGTATAACTATGTATCTAGTATTTTTAACTAATAGACACGTAGTCATTGGTTTTCCACACTATAAAATACTATTTTTAAAAATGTAGCCAGGCGCTGATGGTGCAAGCCTTTAATTCTAGCACTTGGGAGGCAAAGGCAGGTGGATCCCTGTAAGTTCGAAGCCAGACTGGGCAGATAGGACCAAAGAAAGAAACCCTGTCTTGAGGACTGGAGAGATGGCTCAGAGGTTAAGAGCACTGACTGCTCTTCTGGGGGTCCTGAGTTCAATTCCCAGTAACCACATGGTGGCTCACAACCATCTGTAATGACATCTGTTGCCTTCTTCTGATATGCAGGCAGAACACTGAATATGCAATAAATAAAATAAATCTTTAAAAAACCCTGTCTTGAAAAAAAAAAAACACATGCTTGATTAATACCCAGTTTCTAGTGCCAGATGCTAAAGGGCAATTTATTGTTTATTTACCACTGTACCAGGCCAGCAACGAAGTTTTTCTGCCATCCACTAGAGGGCACTCTCTTTCCAGCTCTTTTATTTGTTTGTTCTTGTTTTTGTTTTTTGTTTCTCTGTAACTTTGGAGACTGCCCTGGGGCTTGCTCTGTAGACCAGGCTGGCCTCAAATTCTCAAAGATCCGCCTGCCTCTGCCTCCCTAGTGCTGGAATGAAAGGCGTGTGCCGCCACCGCAGGGCTCTTAAAATTATTTTTAATGATGTGTGGTGGGTACAGGTACCTGAGTGCAGGTTCCATGGGAGGCAGACCTGTCAGATCCCCCTGGAGCTGGAGTTACAGGTGATTGTGAGCCACCTGATATGGTGCAGGGAATGAAACCTGACTTCTCCAGACGAGAAGCTCTTAACTTCGGAGCCATCTCTCCAGCCCCTATTTAAAAAAAAAAAAGTATTTATGTGTGTCCGCAGTGACCATGGAGGCCAGAAGGTGGTAGACTTGCTTGTTCTCTTACAAAGTCCAGCAGCGCCAGAATGACACGGGTCCACACACACACTGGCAGCAGCGCAGTGTTTGGAGAGCCGCTTACTTCCTCACCCACAGAAGCCAACCTAAAGACGCAGAGGGGCCCTAACAAGACCGGACGTAGTACACACTACTAAGGCTCACCTTCAGCATTTTCCAGAAATAAGCCCTGACATTGAAAACGGAGGTGGGAGGTTGGGGGGGCTGGAGAAATTGCTCAGTGGTTTAAGAGCACTGACTGCTCTTCCAGGGAACCAGGGGTTCAAATCCCGGCACCCACACGGCGGCTCCCAACTGTCCGCAACTCCAGGATCCGACAGCCTCACACAGACATACATATAGGCAAAACACCAATGCAAATAATAAATTAAAAAAAGATGAAAAAATATACAACACGCCGGGCGTTGGTGGCGCACGCCTTTAATCCCAGCACTCGGGAGGCAGAGGCAGGCGGATCTCTGTGAGTTCGAGGCCAGCCTGGTCTACAAAGCGAGTTCCAGGACAGCTTCCAAGATAATACAGAGAAACCCTGTCTCGAAAAAGCAAAAAAAAAAAAAAAAAAAAAACCAAACAAACAAAAAATATATATATATATCACATCCGCTGTAGTTATTGGAAAACGGAGGTGGGCGTCAACGGATGGAACCAGTGGGACACACCAGGCAGCGGCTTGGGCGGCAAGGCAGAGCGCGTGGGCAAGCTGACTGGGTGGCTGTCGTTAAGTTCCTGGTTACTCTTGTTATTTTCTCACTGCCTTCTCTGAACGCCGTGCTCAGCGAAGGCTGCACAGCTCTTAGCACCACTTGAGGCAATCAGCAGTTACGGATTAAGTGGTCCCGTGTCCGGAGCGGGGCGCCTACCTGTGCCTACCTGCGCAGCTCGCTTCATTGTGTGAACTCTTGGGCCCTGGGAACATCACCAGTTCAGTGAGGGGATGAGTAGGGTTGGGACTAGCAAGTGGGGTTGCTTGGCGGCTGGCCGTGGTGGACCTGTGTGCAGTTTGGGTACTCATGGCCTGTCTCAGAGGGAAGTACTCTTTCTAGAAGAGCTACTCCCCCCCAATCCTGGAAAACGCCTATTTCCCTGCCAGGTAGCACAGAAATCCACCTATAGTGGCGTGCGGGGCTCAGAGAACCTAGGATGTGGCCATTCTAGGGACCCAAGCAGCCGGCTCCAATGTAGCCTCAGGCCACGGCATGCTGTAGCCTATTTTTGGAACTCCTAGGCCTGGGCTGCTGGGGGACACATGTTGGGAAATCTGGCAGGGGCTTCTTCTCCTTGCTCATGGCCAAAGGCAGGGAGCCAAGGGAAAGCAGGAAATAGAGGCTGGCTGGACTTCTGGGTACAGTGCTTGGGCGAGGGGGTCTGTCCAACCAGAAGAGCCTCAGTGGCTGGCTGGGGGGTTTGGAATGAACAAAGCCGTCTTGTCCTCTGCTTTTGGCACCAAACAAGGATTTCCAAAGCCACAGAGAGGCCTGGGCTAAGGAAACCCTCCTCGATGCAAGGAACAAGGCCAGCTTCTCTATGGAGGACAGTTGCTGGTCCAGGGCTCACCGAATTAACAGTCAGAGAAAAGGTGTTACTGGGTTGGCCCGGACATCTCTGGTGGGTTGAGGAGAGGAAGCAGAAGACTCGAGATATTGAAATTTGACACTTTTAAAAATAATAATAATTATTATTATTATTGAGACAGGGTCTCATGTAGCCCCAGGCTAGCCTTGAACTCACCATGTGGCCAGGAAGGACCTCAAACTTCTGATCCTCCTGCCTTCAGTTCTGGGATTACAGACGTGCTCTACCATGTCTATGAGGTGCTGGGGGTTGAATCCAGGACTTTGAAAATGCTAAGTGAGCGCTCTGCTTACTGTGCTACAGCCCCAGGTGTTCCTGGGTCCCAAACACTCCCAGGAGGGAGGAGGTATGGGAAGATGAGGCAATCTCTTCAGTGCAGGGAGATGAGAAACATAGAGGGTGAGGGGAAAGGTGATTGCTAACAGTGGTGTGGTACCTGCCAGCTCAGCTCTAGGGTGCTCACACTCGCAGCGCTGAATTCAGCTAATCATCGCAAACATGGCCTTTCCCAGAGGTTTTAGGATCCCCTGTAGAGATTGGAGGCAGCTGGCACCGCCCCAGGCCCAGCCCCTAGAGAATGTTCTCTGGAGCACTCTCCGGAGGGATGATCTCATTTATGTCACCATAAGGAAGCGTTAGTGTCTGCAGACAATGTGTGGGTGACCGCTCGAAGAATCTGAGTTAGTTTCTGTGAGTAATGGAGGCGACCTTCTTTTCTGGCTTTATAGCCTTAGGCGGCCCCACACCCATCTTCAGTGAACACACCTGAAAATGGAGTAATAAACGTCTCAAGGAAGAGTTGTGGGCACTTGCCCGTGTTCTCAGCCCTCTAGAGGAAGAGGAGGGAGAACCGACAGTTCAAGGCCAGCCTGGGCTACTCAGTAAGACCCTGTCAACACCAAGACACAGCAGAATTCCTCTGCCTGTCTGCGAGCGGCTTTTCCAGGCTTTTCTGAGCCTAGAGCTGTTCAGTCAGGGCCTTGCTAATTCCTGCTTTCCTTAGGGTACAGAGGCATAAGCAATGCCAGATCTCCAGGGCATTCAAAGGAAAGTGACGACCGTGGAGGCGTGGCAGGGCTTGACTGAGCCATTGACGCGGTCACAGCAAACCCTCCCATTCTTTTTCTTCTGGAGTCAAGAGTTTTCTGTGCTCCGCACACAAAGTCAGCACGCAATTGTACATGTTTACAGGGCATTAGCATGTGCACAGACCTTGTGTAATGCAAGCAAATGCTTACCATTTCTTTCCCAGGAGGGCTTTCTAAATCCTTTGGTTTTTGTTTGATTTTGTTTGGAGATAGGGTCTCTTACGACCCAGGGTAGCCTCGGACTTGCTCTGAAACCAGTGTGGCCTTGAGCTCCTGATCCTCCTGCCTCCACTGCCGCAGTCCTGGGACTACAGGAGTTTGCCGTTTATGTCCAGCGCAAACTCCTTTGTCTAAATTTTTATTTTGAGATAAGGACTCGTTTCATTCAATCTGGCCTTAAAATACTGGGCTCACTGGGTGTAGTGGCATAAGCCTCCTCTAATCTCTGCATTTTGGAAGTGTTGAAAGCTATCCTTGTCTATATATGGCATTTAAAACTATATATACACTGGGCGGTGGTGGTGCACACCTTTAATCCCAGCACTTTCAAGAAGGTAGGTTCTAGAGATAGGCTACCTGTGTTAGTTTAAGAGCCTAGGGAAGGGTCTGGTGTGGTCTCCAGCACACAGATAGAATAGAAGTCATTTGGGCTGTTATACTGATAATGTAAGGGTCATTCAGACTACTAGTCACCTCTGTGCTGTTGTAGGACCTTATCAAGGCCAGGCCCAACAGATGATGCCCATCACCAGGCTGTTAATCACCCTCAATTCCCAGCCTTCTGAACTGAAATATCCGGGCATTCCTTTTAGAGAACCCCCACCCCCACCCCGTGCTTAACATTCCTGGTTTCCCTGGTGACTTGTGAGTCCAAAGACCTTTGTGCTCCCAACAGGAACTGTTCCAGATCCCTCCTGAATCCAGGCCATTCACACTGGTTTTTAGTGTCTTGTGCCCTGGAACTCAGCCAAGAGGACAAACAAAATTTAAACCTCACCTTTGAGGTGTCCATGTCACAACTGCTGTGCCCCTTGGCTGTGGAAGAAGCCAGGTAGCTCAGTGGATTTTCTAAAAAGGGTTTTCATTACCTATAATTATGTGTACTTGTATTTCCGCCCCCTGCCACCATGTGTCTGCATGAGAGAGAGAGAGAGAGAGAGAGAGAGAGAGAGAGAGAGAGAGAGAGAGAGAGAGAGAGAGAGAGAGAGAGAGAGAGAGAGAGAGAGAGAGAGAGAGAGAGAGAGAGAGAGAGAGAGAGAGAGCACATGGACAGCAAGTATGTATAGTAAGTGCCCACAGAAGCCAGCAGCAATGGTTCTCCCTGGAGCTAAGGTGGTGGTTGTAAGTCACCTGATGGGGGTGCTGGGAAACAGGTTTGGGTCCTCATACTGCTGAGCCTGTCCCCTCCAGTCAGCCATTAACTCGTGTGTGTGTGTGTGTGTGTGTGTGTGTGTGTGTGTGTGTCCCACAGTGGACTCTTGACGTTGACCCCAAACGAGGATGGCTAGTCTTTGGTTGACAGTCTCTGGAGACCAGTGCACACTGACTGGTCTTTTCCTTCTAGTACGGATACTTTCACGGCAGCGGAAGGCACCTGGTGGCTAGTTACAACTGAATTGCTTGGGGTCATTCTGCTCACCGGTTCAGAATAGTGTGTGGACGTGCAGGTGGGAAGCCTGGCCATCCTCGCTCCACCCCAGGGGGCCCTCAGAGCTTCTAACATGAATTTGGACTGGTGCTGGGAGTCACATCAGCCTAGTCCGTCACCCTGCGTGCCCGACCTCTCTTCTTCGTTCCGAAGGTTTAACTCCTAAGGTGAAATTCAGGATCATCCTTGGAGTCTCTGTCTACAAGGACCCAGGCACACCGCACACTCACGTTGGTACTGTCCTACTGGGTCCCTTCAAAGAGGCATCTCAAGTGGTTCTTTGCTCAGAGAAACGAGACACTTTTCATTAAAGGATAGTGGAGTCTATTTCAGATGTGAATTTCACAGGAAAGCATATTTCACTACTGGGGGTGGATGACTATGCCACGGTTAGTTTTGCTCTGGTCAATCAGCCCGGAACATATTACAGGAGCCACAGGGATCTAGGGTTGATTCTGGATTTCCTCACTCGCTAGTCCTGACTATAAACAAGATACTCATTCACTCACTTCTCACTGTCTTCCTTGCTTTTGTTTTGATTTCTTGAGAAAGGGTGAACTACGTAGCCCAGGCTCATCAGAATTCCCCGTGTAGCCCAGACTGGCCCGATTTCATCAGCCTCTTGTTTCTAACTCCCAAATGCTGGAGTCGTCATCTAAGTTGGAAAAACTGGGAGAGCAGCAATGTTTCTTGGCTAATTGCAAAATATTCAACATTCCTCACAGGCAGCTTGGTGAATTATAAAGAGATCGGGGATCTGGGTGTGCCTAGGGGTTAAAGTAGTGCATGAAAGGCAAGCATGGTTGCTAGTGTAGCCACACAGCGAGTGTTCTCTTGATTTTGCTCTTATTCACATGAAGCCATGCTGTGGGATCCTGCTGACCCCAAGGACATGATGGGATTACATAAGGACCCTCCTCTGGGGGAGGGATGTCTCCCTACAGACCCGACAAGATGTCTGGGTAACAGTTGGGACGCATCAGTCACTGAAACTTCCGTGATGTATTTATTCCAGTTTCCTAAGAAATAGGCTGACACTCTAAGCAGAAGCCTGTGAACCCTGGCTGGGCAGACGTTAAACTTCCTAAATGCTGTAGACACCCGGGGCTGGTAAGAAACCCCAGGTCTGCTGAGGGCTTCTGTTATTGGTGCATTGCTATGGATACAGCACAAAGACAGGCATCAGTAACACGGACAGGATGCAGGGATTTAAGGCAGCCAATGACAGGGACCATTCTCTTTGAATGTATTATTCTTGGAAAACTTTTGCAAAATATTTGGGACATGAGGCACACACGATGCTGAGAACATGGACTTTGGGTGGTTCACGCCACACTCCTGACAGGCAGCCTGGGGAAGTTCTGAGAGGTGCCCTGCAATGGCGTGTGTGTGTGTATGTGTGTGTGTGTGTCTCCCTCGGTCTCTTTCTTCCTCTTCCCTTCCTTCTCTCTCTTCTGTGTAGGTCTGACTGTCCTGGAATTCACTTTGTAGACCAGGTGGCTTCTGACTCAGGGATTCACTTGTCTCTGCCTCCCAGGTGCTGGGATTAAAGGTGTGCACCACCATGCCATGCTTTGGGTGTAATGAACATTCTTCCCACCAGCCTGGTCCCAGAGTCACATCAGTCCCAAATGAACATGCAGGATGCTATATTAATTATGAAACTGTTGACTGTTTGCTATGGTTTCTTGTTGGCCAGCTCTGACTTAATTATTTACTCATAACTGCTAATCTGAGTATTTCCATGTGGTCTTCTCTTACCTAAGAAAGGGTCCGGACCCCCCTTTTTTTTTTTTTTTTTTTTTTTGGTTTCTCGAGACAGGGTTTCTCTGTGGCTTTGGAGGCTGTCCTGGAACTCACTCTGTAGACCAGGCTGGTCTCGAACTCAGAGATCTGCCTGCCTCTGCCTCCCGAGTGCTGGGATTGTGCCACCAACACCCGGCGGGTCCGGACCTCTTACTCCTCTTGCATCCTAAATGGTGACTGACTGTGCCTCCGTTTCCCAGAATCCTCCACCTCTCCTAGTCCCACCTATCTTGCTTCCCTATTGGTCAACCGTGCTTTATTCATCCACCAATAAGACAAGCACACACACAGAAGAGCATCCCCATCATATGGGCTTTTTGGTTTTTTAATTGCCCTTCACAAGAGGGTATCAGTTGGCTCTCGTCTTCAAGGCAGATTTGTCCACTCTCTAAGGGAGCAGCGTGGGATGTGAACAGCTTAGGTCTTCTTAGCAAATTTTCAAGAATGAAATGATAATCAGACAGACACTTAGAGACCTTCCTGAAGTGCCAATGTTAAACCACGGCTGACATATGACAACACAACAGGGCCTATCCATTACAAATACATTACTCTGTTTAAATTTCCTCTTTTTTCGAGACAGGGTTTCTCTGTGTAGCTTTGGAGCCTATCCTGGCACTCGCTCTGTAGACCAGGCTGGCCTTGAATTCTCAGAAGTCCGCCTGCCTCTGCCTCCCTAGTGGTGGGATTAAAGGCGTGCGCCACCAACACACATTAGGCCAGGCGGTGGCGGCCTTTAGTTCCAGCACTCAGGAGGCAGAGGCAGGTGGATTTCTATGAGTTCGAGATCATCCTGGTCTACAAGAGCCAGTTCTAGGACAACCTCCAAAGACACAGAGAAACCCTGTCTTGAAAAACCAAAACACAAAACAAAACAAAAACACACATTAATAATGTATGTCTGGGGGCTGGAGAGATGGCTCAGAGGTTAAGAGCACTGACTGCTCTTCCAGGGGTCCTGAGTTCAATTCCCAGCAACCACATGATGGCTCACAACCATCTACAATTCAATCTCATGCCCTCTTCTGGTGTGTAGGCAGAACACTGTATACGTAATAAATAAATAAATCTTTAAAAAATGTATGTCAACAGCACTGTCACTCAAAGGTGCAAAACCCTGCTCATTGCCTTTTGCTCAGAAGGGCAAACAGTACAGCAACAAAAGATTGAACAGGGCTTTGTTGTATAAACACACACACACAGACACACACACGTTAACATTCTTTGAATGTTAACTTGAAAATTGAATGAAAATGAGTGTCCTGTTGTCACTGACTCTCAGAGGGTCACTGTGCACCACCTGTTTCTTGGGAAGTACAGATTCATGCATATCTGTCTGTCCTTTTGGAGGGCTCTGCCTCTTCTTGATAGGCTCATTTTATTCCCAGTAGCATCAAAGGAAAAGGAAATGAATCATGACTGTCCTGGGTAAATAATCCCAGGTCAATGAACAAGCATTGGACTCTCAGGAATTGAAGCAGGAAGTTCTTGAAGACATGGTTCTTTTAAAATATTCTTAGAGCCCAGCGGCGGTGGTGCACGCCTTTGATCCCAGCACCTGGGAGGCAGAGGCAGGCGGATCTCTGTGAGTTCGAGACCAGCCTGGTCTACCGAGTGAGTTCCAGGATAGCCTCCAAAGCTACACAGAGAAACCCTGTCTCAAAACACCAAAAACAAACAAACAAACAAACAAACAAACAAACAAAAAAACCTGTACAAGCCCAAACAGACAGACTCTCAGCAGAGAAGGTGAGCACAAAATCCCACCACCTGCGGAAGAGCCGTTGGCATCTGATAGCTCCAGGGCGAGTTTTCTTTACTGATTTGACCCTTGGTTGGTAGAATGCACGTCAGGGCCAGGCCAAGACAAGCTGGGCAAAGCAAAATGGGTTTGATGGGGGTTGGAGGATTAGAAAATTCAAGGTTGAGTGGGAAGGATTGGGGGGGAGTGAAGAAGGTGGTTATGGGAGGAGTTGGGGGCGGGAACGTGTTCAAGAAGCATTGTGTGAAATTCTCAGAGAATCGGTAAGAGTGTTAAGACATTTGACCGTCTCACACAGGAACGTAATGGAGTTTGGTTGTGTTCAGCCACTGGCCTCCCTCCTCCTGTTTTCATATCTTTGTCTTGGCGGCGGCTACCCCACTGACCAGCGCCATACTTCCTCTCTAGCGTTCATTAGCTTCCCACAGTCCCTTCACGGGGAGCGTGGGGCATCATTTGCCCTCCCATGTGCGTGATGAAACAGGCGATGGGTTCCGATCTCGAGCATGTCACTGACTGCAGCTGCAATGAATTCACGGATGCAACGTCACGTCTGGAAGACCCTGCTCTTCTCCCCATCCTCTGGCTGCTCCGTTCTTGACAGCTTGTTTGGAGGTTCTAGCAGGGGGAATGTACCTTTGACTGAAGAATGTCTCAGTTTCATTTCTATTGCTGTTAAGAGACACCATGACAAAGGCAGCTTATAAAAGAAAATATTTAATTTGGGGACTCGCTGTCCCAGAAGGTTGAAATCCAAAATCATGAGGCAGAGAACATGGAGCAGTAGCTGAGAGCTTAGATGTTAAGATGACAACAATAGGCAGAGAAAGACAGAGAGAGAGGGAGGGAGGATGATAATTGATAATGGCATGTGTAGGAACCCATATTTGGGGGAGGGGCTTCAGTCAGATCTAGCCAATTAAGAGTAACCGTACTTTTAAACCCAATCTCTTGTTATCTAGGTAAGACACCCACACCTTAGACCAAGCATCCTTCAGTAGCCACGGCTTAGATCTTTAGGTCTTATGACCTTAACCTTGAAAGAGTAAGGATAGTTTTGAACTCTCTGACCTTAAGTCAATATGAAGCAGAGCTGTTTCTATGGGCCCTGACGGGCATGGGCTTTTTAAACTTCAAAGCCAACCCCCAGCAGCACACCTCCTTCAACAAGGCCAGACTTCCTAATCCTTCCCAAATAGTTCCACCAACCAGGAACCAAGCATCCAAATGTGTGAGCCTATGGGAGTCATTCTCATTCAAGCTACCACACTGACCTTCTTTTATTCCGGAAAGGTCTCCTTCTTCTGTCAAGAGTACAGCTTAGAGAGGGACACACGTGGGGCTACAAGGAAGGTTACACTGTCCTAACCAGCCAGATCAGTTGAATACAACCAATGGCAGACGTAAAAACCAGATGACCCTCACAACCACGGCTCTTCCATTCTGCCCCTTTTCCTTGAGCGTGTCGGAGAGGGTCATACAGACGTCCTGTTCAAGGCCAAGAGTTCCACTGCCTTTTATTCTCAGTACTTTGACCAGTTGTTTCCACTGAAAACGTTGTATGGGAGTCTATATCTTGGGGACGGGCACTCGTAACGCCACATGGGGCATTTTATTACAGAGCTCCTGTCCATAAAAGGTGACATTCCGTTTCCTCTCTTCCATCTCACTAGGGACTGCCTGTTTTGCATATTTAACCTCCCCCTTAACTATAGGGGGTGGGTGGGAAGGAGCTAAGAAGGTTAGGGAGGGAAGCTGGACTTCTCCAAGTGTACTTTCTGGTGTCGTTCTGCCTTTGGGACTTCATCAGCCTCGTGTGTATCAAGAATGCATTACAGAGAAAAGAAGGCCAGGGAAGAGAAAAACCTAAAAGGCAATTCCGATTACCAAACCAACTTGAAACCGGCTGAATATCAACAGTGTATGGGGCTGAATATCAACAGTGTATCGAGAAGAAACAAAAAGTGCTCCGATGTAAGTAAGCATCAGCACTGCAAAGGCAGCTGCTGTTTGCAGTAATACGGACTGAACGTAGTGCACTTCCCGAACTGTATGGAATGAGTCAGTGTAGTGATGTTGAAACCAGGGTTCTCCAGTTGAACTTGGGAGACACCCAGGGAAGAACCCTGTGGCCCTGCTCTGGAATGACAGGTCTCTATCAGTTCAGGAGTTGTAAAAAACCTTTTCCTGGCTGGGCATGGTGTTGTGCATCTTTAATCCCGGCACAAGGGAGGCAGAGACGTGAGGATCTCTGCAAATTCAAGGTCAGACTGGTCTACATGTGGAATTTCTGGACAGTCAGGGCTACATAGAGGCTGTCAAAAGATCAAAGAAACAAACAAATAAAAAACCTCTTTTCTCCTCACTTCTGTCTACTACATGATTCTGACAAGCAGTATATTAGATGCTACTGCTACTGTGTTAAGAGGGCCACCCTCACAACTATCATATTCTAAGTAGGGAATGAGACTAGAACGTACTTTATAGACATCACTGCTTGGGCTCTCCATGCATCAGTCTGCATTAATTCCTAGCATTCTGCCCCCAGTTCGAGATGTCTTCAGTGTAGGGAGGTGATGAGGAATTTGAATTACTGCCTTAGTTTAGGAACCCATGCATTTTTCTTGTGCCTGTTTCTTTTGTTTGTTTTGTTTTTTGAGCTCTGGCTGTCCTGGAACTCACTAAGTAGACCAGGCTGGTCTTGAACTCACAGAGATCCTCCAGCAAGTGCTAAGATTTGAGATGTGGCACTACCTTTACTTAAAGGCACTGTTTAAGGTTTATCATGGAGGATTGAGCCAACTGGCTGAGCTAGCCAGCAACCTTGATAGGAATGTTCTTAGTTGCCTCAGGGACAAGCAGGGACAATGGTTTCCTTGAGTTGTACAGCCGGATGTGGCGGTGCATGCCTGTAGGCCTGGCACTCTGGAGGCTGAGGCAGAAGACTGTTGTGAGTTCAAACCCAACCATAGTTACAGAGGCAGACCCTATCAAATCCCACCCCACCTCCTGCCGGGGGTGGAGGGAAAAAGGCTTTGTGTGGCCTCCATCCTCCTGATGGGATCCGTCCTCCCCATGCTGGGATGTAGCTGCCCAAGTACAGACCAAGTCCTGCTCTGCAGAAGAGTGGGTGCCTTTCTTGAAGGATGCAAAACTTTAGAATCCAAATTCCCGGACTGTGACTAGTGTTCTGGAACAAATTTTCTCTTCAGGAAGAGGAAGCAAAGCGAAGTGTTGACAGCAGCGTGCAACCAAAACCAACTGGGCTACAAATATCTGCTTCCTAAATGTGACCCTCGAATCACAAAATACGAGCAGGAAAGGCAGGAGACGCATTTGCAAAAAACTCATCTCCACTATCAACAGCTCCAGAGTCCACAACATTTTGGGATGAGTCTTCACTTGGGTGAGGTATTTCTCATAAACATTTGCCAACACATACAAGCGGCCTCACCATGCCACTGAAGGAAAAAGGGGAATTGCCCTGGGAACAGTTGGTCCTCCAGGGAAAGACCTGCAAAAACTCCTAGAGTTAACGGGCCATCCTGCTGTGGTTAGGGAGCAGAAGAGCAAGTGACCCCTCCCAACCGGTTAGCACTAATCAGGTATACACATTGAGTGGGGAGTCAGAAGCAGCGGGCTGGATAACCCTTGGGCGAGTGTCACCAGGACAGGGGTGGTGGCGTGACTAAGCCAGAGCTGGACAGAGAATGACTGAGCAGGGATGTGTGAGAGAGGCCAGGCTTCCCAGGGAGGACCCACAGGGCCGGGTGGCGCTCTTCTGTTGCTCAGTGTGCTGAACGGTCTCCTCGGTTTTCACATGGTCACACGTGGAGCACAGATGGGTTTGAGCTTCTGTTGGCACCCCTGATGGTGTAGGGCAGGGGCCTGAGTACCAGCAGGCAAGGAGAGCGAAGGGTGGCTCCAAGGGAAGGAGCAACCCAGCAGAGGCATTAGTTCCCTGAATACTCAGCCACAAGCTGGGCAGGGTCACCTCCTCTGGCTTTCAGTGTGGGGGGGAGGGCAATCCCTAATGCTCTAGTCATGGGCTCAGCAGGTACCTCTGGTACTTGTTTTTTAAGATTTATTTATTATGTATGCAATGTTCAGCCTGCAATATCCCTGCAGGTCAGAAGAGGGCACCAGACTTCATTAAGATGGTTGTGAGCCACCATGTGGTTGCTGGGAATTGAACTCAGGACCTCTGGAAGAACCGGCAGCTCTTAACTCCTGAGCCATCTCTCCAGCCCACGAAGAGAGTGCACTTGTTTTGTTTTCATCTTTTTCTGTAGCTGGAGAAATGGAAACGGGGGCTGTGAGAGGATGGATAAGATCCTGCCTCGTGATGCCTAATAAATGCTTGTGTAACCATTGTTATCTGGAAGTCTTACTTTATCTTGGTCCAGAATCATGGGGAAATGTGGGGGTGGAAAGCTATCAGAGGGGAGGCAGTGTTAATCAGAAGGGAGAGTAAAGGTGAAGCCACAAAAAAAATTTTAGTTTGTGCCTTAGCCAAAGGACACAAAAAGAAAAGTGCCTCAGCCAAGGACCTCAGGAAAGGGGCCCAAGGTAAAGCTTCTCCAAGCAGACAATCTGCAGAGCTGGGAGGCAGGGTCCTTATTTCTTTCTTAAGCAACAACTGGTCTACCAAGGTTGGTAAGTGTACCCAAATGAGTGTAAGTAGAAGTCTTAGACCAGTTTCTATGACGGACACTGCCTAGAACAGAGGGGTCATCATAGAAACCAGGACCCACAGAAAGGAGAGCTTGGAAAAGGGGAAACTTCCATACCTCCTTTAATTGTGTTTTTGGCGCTTTGGTCTGTAAGCAATCAGGATGGAAAGAGAAGCTAAGCCAAAGAGGAAAGTCTGTAGGAACCAGAGGAGCCGGGCCTTGCAGGCTGTGATTCCTTTATACCTGGGGGGGGAAAAGCCAAATTTAAACAATAGGATTTTAACGTTGGTGCCAGGGGATTATCGTATTCTACTTTTAGTTCTATTTAGAATTCTGAGGTGCAATGCATGAGCTTCTGGTTTGGGGGCTTTTAACTTGCATCGAACCACAGAGCCATCTGAGGAGCTTTAGGAGAGAACTATATATCTGTGTCTGAAGCAAGGGCCTAGCAGATCACAGTCTCTGGAAACCAGGTGTGTATATTTCAAAACAACTCCTCGTGATTCTGTTTTGAAACTGGATTGAAAACTGCCACCCCAGACCAATAACTCTGTTCTTTTGCAAACTAGAGGAGAGGAGACTCCTAGCCATTTGTCCTAGTCAGTCAGACACAAAAGTCTCTCAACCAAATAATTAATTAGCCAACACAAGCAAACTACATTCACTCATCAAACATTTACCGAATACTTCTGCTGCAGGCTCAGTATTTGGTATAGGGATTCAGGCTGCACTTGAGCCTGTTCTCAGCCTCCAAGGATACGAATTATTTAGACATGGCAGCTCATGACTTAGATAAGCTACCAAGATAAAAGTGAGACTTTCCTACTACTACACAGTTCCTGTTACAAAGACTTACTTGCATAACACCAAGGCATATAAGGACTCTCCCACATGAATCAGCCAAGCAAGCCAATACCTGAAACAACAACAACAAAAAAATTTTTTTTTAGTTTAAGGTTATAGTCATTTGCTAATTAACTCTAACACAGCAACTTTAAAAAGAAAGGCATCTCAATGTAACTAGCATTTCTGTTAGCTACCAAGGTAACTGCAGGCCTTCCAGGTACCCAGAGAGACTGGAGCTGCAGTGTCATGACGTCCCATTCCTTACCCATTCCTTAGGAGGGTGTGATGGTGGTCCACCAAGTACTTTGTAAAGGGACCCAGGGGCCCAAGGCTCTGGTAAGGGATGCTCTGAGGCCAGAAGACCACCCACTGAAAAAAAAAAAAAGAGACACAGAATTGGTCCAGTAATGGTTCTGTTTGAAAGCAGCTGTGGAACAATAGTGGGTCGACAGAAACAACTACAGACCAAAGGAACGGAACAAATCATCCAGTCCTCTGGTCCCCACCTTGACCCCCAAGTAACGCCTTAGCTGTGAGATTGATGCAGAGGAAATAAGCTGATCAGTGTCCAGGGTGACGTGTAATTCTTAATGAGGTCAGTAAAAATGTTTTATAGTAGTGATTAGCTATTTGTTTTAAAGAATTTGCATGCCTTGGCTAGGCTGCAGAAGTTACGGATGGAGCTTATCTCCCAATTAATCTAGAATGGCTTCTTTTACCAAAAAACCAAGAAATAGATAAAATAGATAGGAGACTCTTCTTGAGAATTATTACACACCAACACCTGCAAATTTTATAGCCCTGTACATTTTTATCAAGGACACCAGTACCTCTTTCTTGGTGTTACTTTACGTTGTAACTGCATCTTTCCAAACCACGGAAACTAAAGGGTTGTAGCTGCCATCTCCATAACATTTTTGAACGAGCAAAAGCATCATCCCATGGTAACTCACACAGGCAGAGGACTTTAGAACAACAATGTATCCTTGAAACATTTTAATTCATGCCTCTGCATGTGACGAAATTAGGACAGAGGTGAACACACTTGACACCAGCAACACTGGCAGGCACGACAATCCTAGGGTCTCCTGGAGTATTTAAATGGCATTTCTTCATAACCACACCAACTGGGTCCCATGTATTCCCCAGCATCCTTCTCGTTATTCTTTAAACAAACTCCTTCTCAGGTGGACGAAAGTTACCCTTCCTCTCTGAAGCTGTCTTCCCCCCACACCCAGTTAGTTATATGCTCTCCTTCTCACTAGTTAAATCCTATTCGTGCATTAGGTTTATTCTCATTTTCCAAGCAACTCAAAGTTATTCACTCCGAGTCTTATCCTAAGTTGTTAGATCTGCGGCAATATACTAGCTTCACTCCTCCCTCCCCCAAACGACAAAACTCGGTTAAACCTCAGTGACCGTGGAGGCAGAGGACGCCGGCACCGGAGCATCATCGACTAGAAAACCCCCCCGGAGCCCACAGAACTTCCGCGTACAACAGTAACCTAGGCAACCGCTGCGCGTGTGCGCAGAAGCCTCCCCCACCCCAACCCACCCCCGTGCAGCGCGCACTTCGCCCTCCTCACCGTGAAGTAGCCCAGCCCCAGGGCGGTGACCAGCGAGGGCCAGGGTCTGGCTGCACGGAAGTATGCAGTGGCGTCCCTACGGGCCTCCGACTTCGCCGCCACCATCACGAGAGCCCTAAGCACTGAGTTGCGGGACGAGACCCGCTCCCCGCTCCCCGCCCAGGCGGGGAGAGCCGGGCGAGCCGGTTTCCCAGGCTCAGCTCCGGCAGGCCGGTGCGCCTGCGCGGCCCGTGTCCGCGCGCTCGCCCGGGCCTTACCGTGTAGTAGCTTAAGGAGACGGTGACGACTGTCAGCCACAGCAGGTTGCCCCTCCGGAAGTAGTCTGCCCCTGTGGCCGTCCCCATCGCTGCAACGACTCCGCTGGACGGTGTCTCTCGCACCGGGTTGAACGGGGCGAGCGGATTCCTGTGCACCGGACCCAGGAGGTTTCGGGTACGGTGATCCCGGGAGCCCGGTGCAGGAGGCACTTCCTGATTTCAGCTAGAGGAGCTGCTGTTTGGCTGCCCTGATAATGGCGAGCCTAGTTTCTGAGCCATTTCGGTGACTTGTGCACGTGAGGGGGGGCGGCCCCGCGCCGCCTCCTCCTTTGTTCAGCGAGGAGGAGGCACACACAATGGGTGGAGCCCTACACAGCGGCGGCCTATGGCGTCAGGCTATCCCCATGTCTGCCCCCCTTTTTTTCTCTGTAAGCTCAACATGAGTTTCTTAGACCACGCGTGTTTTCAGTCTACCGGTAAGACGGCCGTGTGTTAGCCCGGCTCGAGGTTTTGGGTTTATTGAAAAAGAAAGCATTACATTTCTGACCTGCACTGCTTGCCAAATACCAGTGATTAATACTGTTAATTCTGTCTACTTCCTGACCAAAGTTATTAGACTTTGGCGTAGGCATCGACCCTCAGGCTTAGTTGCCTCTTGAGACGGTGGGGTACACAACTGTTTGGACTGTGCGTCTTCAGAGAAAGACAAGTTTTGCTTGAGTCTAAGAAATGAATGAAAACAACTTGGTGGTGGCTCCTGTTTGTATCCCAGAACTTGGAAGGCAGAAGAGGAGATGGATTGCTATGAGGTCGAGGCCTCAGTGGGCAGCTTTATAGTGAGATCCAGGCCAGTCAAAAAAAATAAATAAATAATGTCCCCCAAGGAGCTGTGGCTGTGGCTCAGACAGTAAATAGAGTATTTGCTGGAAAAAATTCAGAAAACCCTAGGTTCTGCCTTCAGCACCACAGAGGAGGTGCAGGTGTGGCCCAAGCCTCTAACCCCAACATTCAAGATCATCTTCAAATACACAATGAGTTTTGATCAGGCTGGGCTGCTTGAGACCAACAGCCAACTGCAAAACGAACCAAGCAATGCATGGCAGCGCATACCTGCATTTCAAGGAATGGGGAGGTGGGGGTAACTCCTGCCTCAAGGCCCTGTCCCAAAAATGCAGTAATAGCTGGCATTGAGAGTTCACAAGCTATAGTACAAGGTCTAGTTTGTTTAACCCTCAACACATCTTTAGGAAGTACACAGGTTTTTGTTTGTTTGGTTTTTGAGACAGGGTTTCTCTGTGTAGTTTTGAAGCCTGTCCCGGAATTTGCTCTGTAGATCAGGCTGGCTTTGAACTCACAGAGATCCGCCTGCTTTTGCCTCCCACCGAGTGCTGGGACTAAAGGTGTGCGCCACCACCATGACCACCATCACCGCCACCGCCACAGCCACCGCCACCCAGCCACAGTTTTTATACCAACAGTAGCAGGCACACAGAGAGGTGCCCAGTGTCCTGTAATGGATATGGAGTAGGGAATATAAAAGCCAAGTGGTCTAGGCCGTGTGAGATGGATACTCTCACCCCAGGTTGATTTCCTCATGGTTTTCAACATGTCTTGGGCAGCAGTGTTCTGAAGAAGGAATTCTAGGGGATGTGTTGCAGTCCATTGCCCCAGATAAACCATAGTGCACAGTAACATCAAACTTATCAGTTACAAAAGTGGGTGTGGTGGTTTAATCTCAGCAAGTGTTGTAGAGGCAAGTGATTCAAGAGTTCAAGTCCAGCCTGGGTTACCCTACACCAGGTTCAGAAAAACCCAAGCCACGTGCGGGGTGCCTGTTTGTGACCCTAGCTCTTGGGAGGTGGAAAACGGAGTTTCAAAGTGGAAGGGTCAGCTTCAAGTATGCAGGGAGTTGGAGGGAAACTTAAACTACAATAAACAAATCACTTCCTCCAGGCACTGTGATAGTGTTTGTTTTTATTTTTCAAGCTGTCCTGGAAATCTGCAGATCGGAATGGCCTCAGTCTTACCAGATTCACCTGCCTCTGCCTCTAGAAGGCTGGGATTAAAGGCCAACCCCACCACTCCAGGCTGATAGTGAGTTTTTAGTGCTTATCTTGCTCAAACCACTCTTTTGGTCCTGAGTGTTCCCCCAGCCTGCTGTTTACTTCTTATCTCCTAGGTTTTTATCTTATCTTTTTGTTGATTCAATGATTTTGAGATTCGGTTTTCACCTCCTTCATCTGGATCTCTCGAAGATGATCTCTGGAGTCTTGATGCTCATTTCCTCAGTTAACTGCGGGTCATCTTTATCAAACACCCCCACACACCTCAAGACATCCACTGTCGTTTTGCAGAGTCAGTCCTCATCAAGACCTCTTTGTGATGTTTATCCAGTGAGCTCAAGAACTACTGGTGACCTCTTCCCCCGCTCAGAATTTTTTGTGACCCCATTTTTTATATGAATGTATATAAAATAGATATTCAAAACATTACTGATAATAAGTCACAAAGAGTAATAGGTTTTCTGTAGCCCAGTAAGAGTTTTCTCTGTCTATACAGTAAGCCAGATTGAGTCAAATTGAAAAAAAAAAATAAACAGGTTTATTTGAGCTAAGCAGCTCCCGGGTGAGCCCTCCAGTCCCAGAGCTTGAAGCCTGAGAAGTTAGGTGTCCAAACTAAAGTGAGGAGTTTATACAGTGTGTAGGGAAGGGAGTGATGACACATCTGCCATGAACTGAGTTATGGCCAGGTATGGTGAAAAGCTGACTGATTGAAGGAGGGGACTTGGGTGGCTGGCAACTTCAGGGGAGGAGCTGCCCTGGCCACCAGAAATGCCAAACTGGGCTTTTTGGTGCCTTTGTTGGAGATTCTCTGAGAGGGTGGGCTTTAGAGACACACAGAAAGTGAGAGAGAGAGACAGAGATAGAGACAGGAGGAGGAATGGAGCCTTCTGTATCATGCAGGGCGAGCAACACAACAAAGAGTTTTAACTATTTTTCATAAATGTGTAATGTTAAGGTTGTACCGAGGACATTTCCAACTTTATGTACCAATGAAATTTTACATACCAAGGAAATGAATGTGCGTGTTCATTTACATAAAGAGATTTGGGGCTATCAAGATGGCTCCACAGAGTAAGTTACTTTCTGTCAAATATTTTTTTTCTTTTTCTTTATTTCTCTTTTTAGTTTACAAGACAGGGTTTCCCTGTGGCTTTGGAGGCTGTCCTGGAACTCACTCTGGAGTCCAGGGTGGCCTCAAACTCACCGAGATCCGCCTGCCTCTGCCTCCCGAGAGCTGTGATTAAAGGTGTGTGCCATCACCACCTAGTCTGCCAAATGTTATAAGCTGAGTTTCCTCCTCAGAACCCACATGGTGGATATGCATCATGGCATGTACCCACGCACAGAATAAATCATCAGTTAGTTAGAACTGACTTAAATCTTGCCTGAATACTTCCTACTGCAGGACATAGACTGTTGTCAATGTTTTTCAGAGTAGATCCATATCTACTCTTAATTTTATAACAGCCAGTGCTGAGAATGCTGTTTTGCATAAATCTGAGATATGAAATGGCAGAAGCATGTTTAGAGCCACTTCAGAAATTGTAAGAAATTTTGTCCTAATCTCAAGCCCAAAAGCCATTCAACAATTTTTAGAATGGAAGTCAACTCAGCAACTTGAACAGCAATTTTAAAATGAAATATCCTAGCCGGGCGGTGGTGGCTCACACTTTTCATCCCAACATTTGGGAAGCAGAGGCAGGCAAATTTCTGAGTTCAAGGCCAGACTTGTTTACAGAAGGAGTTTTGAGGACAGTCAGGGCTACACAGAGAAACCCTGTCACAAAAAAACCAAACCAAACTACTTCTTCTAAGGGGTGGTGGAGAGATGGTTCAGTGGTTAAGACTGCTTGCTGTGCAATCATGAGCCTGGAGTTCAGATGTGAGTAATTCCCTGATCCAAATTATCTGGCACCCTTCCCCGGTCTCATGTGCACAGACTTGTGCACACTTGGATGCACACGTGCACACACACACACACACAAATATTTGGGGCTTTTAAGATGTCTTAGTAAAACTTGACAACCTGAATTTTTAAAATAAACAGGTATTTTCTTCTTTAAAAAATACTTTATGTATTCTTATTTTATGTGCATTGGCATTTTGATCGCATGCGTCTGTGTGAGTGTCAGATCTTGGAGTTGCAGGCAGTTGTTGGCTGCCCTGTGGGTGCTGGGAATTGAATGGAGATCCTCTGAACAGACAGTTAGTGCTCTTAACCACTGAGCCATCTCTTCAGCCCCCTACATATGTATTTTCTATTTCCTCCATCTCATTTCACTGAAAACTTCTGTTCATTGTCAGAGAGAATGAGCGTTAGCACACTGAGTTTTTGTTATGCCCCAAACTCAAGACCCCCTTCTCCCAAACACGACCCTGTGTTTGAACTTCAAGCATCTCTCGCCAAGCTCTGGACCTGGTCAACTGCTTGGTGTTTCCCAACCCCATACCCATTACCATGGCATAGCCCACAGCCCAAGAACCTGACTGTTAAGTGTGCTGGCTAGTTTTATGTCAACAAGGTAAGGTCATCCCAGAAGAAGAAATCTTAAGTAAATGCCTCTATAGGGCTGGCATGTCTGTAGGGCATTTTCTTGAATGACAGTTGATGTGGGAGGGCCCAGTCAATTGTGGTCAGTGTCATCCCTGGTCAGGTGGTCCTGGGATTTGTGAGAAAACAAATGGAGCAAATTCAGAAAGAATCTGTAAAACCAATAAGCACTCTCCGTGGCCCATGCATCCATCCCTGCCCTGACTTCCCTCAGTGATGGACAGTGACCTGAGAGTTGTAAGCTGAAACACCTGTGCCCCCTCCCCGCCCCCCAGGTGATTTTGGTCTTTATTGAAGCAGCACAAGTCAGAACTGACACAGCCTTCACACGTAGGACATCCTGAACTGTGTACCCAGAGAACCCAGTTGATGAGAGGGCTTCCCTCTCGGAACCTGAGGCAGCCCAGGCGACTTCCCATCCTCAAGGCACCCTGTCTGCTGTTACTGTGAGTTGGTAGAGGGTGTCACACTTGCAGACTTTCCCTCTTTTGGCTGTCAATGACCGGCATATGGAAAACAACCAGGGAAATAGGGGTGAGTAATTCCACAATCTGTGGGATGGAAGGAGGAAAACTCTTAGGAAATATTAAAAAGCAACGTAGATGAAAACGAAGGTAGCAGAGTTTAAAACTTTGTACTTAGTGTCAAGCCTCAGATGCAAGCTGAGGCCACTCCATACCTGTGGCTCCTCCCTTAACCCTCTCCAGGCCAGGGGCTGGACTGGGCTTCCCTTCCCTTCCCACAACTTCTCATTCCTGTATCAACCTGCCATTTCAGCCATGCATTCTCTTGGTCCTTGACTCCTTTCTTGGTCCACCTGCCCCCACCACTCAAGGCCTGATTGGGTTCAGTCTGGACTCTTTCAGATGCCTCGGACTGAACTCTCATATCTACAATAAAATCCTCCTCCTCAGTCTTATCTTGGAGCAGTCATGTCCTCGTTTTCATTCACTTAGTTAGGTGCAGTGGCACACTGTAATTGCTGGCCTTGGGAACTAGAAGTGTGAGGATCAGGAGTTCAAGGTCTTTCTTGGCTCCGCAGCAAATTTGAGGTCAGCATGGGTTACAAGACCCTTGTTTCAAAAAACCTGGGGGAAGATCTGGACAGGGACACACCTTTAATCCCAGCACTTGGGAGTTCAAGGCCAGCCTGGTCTACTGAGTGAGTTCCAGGACAGCCAGGACTATCTTCAAAGATCTGATTGCCTCTGCCTCTTGAGTGCTGGGATTATTCCACCATCAGGAATATATGTATATATATACACACACATATATGTGTGTGTGTATGTATTAGTTAAAAAGATCTCCCCACACCCCCACACCCAAACAATAAAACAATCCTCTTATGAAAGGCACCATAAAGTTGAAAGACAAGGATAAATTCAGTATTCACAGTGGGTAAAAGAGCAAAGGTCACATGGCACTGAGCATCCTCAGACAACTTGACTGGGATAGAAGAGCTAAAAGATACCCAAGCAAAAACACACTACAGGTAGCTGGGCATGATAGCACATGCCTGTAATTCTAGAATTCTGGGGGTGAATTGGAAAGACAAAGTGAAGTCAGTGGACCTTATCTCACAAAACAAATATAATACCAAAGGATTCCTTTGGTGTTTGACATGCAGAAAGATAAATGGAAAACTAATTCCAGACAGATCTCATAGATATCTATGCATCGATTTTATGACGAAAGTGACACTTCAGATTAAAGAGTGTGAGCCATCAGATGATTCTGGAACAATTAGTTACCTATTGGGGTGGGGAAGGAACAAACGAGTGTGGAACTCTCTCCTCTCAACCCCAAATACTCAAGTGGGGCTGCACCAAATAGGACACAGAGATGAATTGCTCCTCTCTACCACCCCTGAGGAGTTTGATGCAGGGTAGGGGAGTGGAGTCGGCCCAGCGTAGGGGCAGCTGGGGAGGTCAGATGTAGCTCAATCTTCCATTCTGCAGCCTGAGAAACAGAATGCAGACACATCCCCCCCCCCCCCGTGATAGCCTGAAAAATCAAGTTGTCCCCCATCCCCTCCAGCACCCCAAATCCCCAAATAATTTCTTTTTAAAGATGTAGCTCCTTAAACAGCATTCATAACTAATGTTCTCCATGCTACCCCTAAGGAGTTTGCAACCCATGGCATGACTGAGAGGTGAACTTCATTATAATACCAAAATCATCCAGGAGAGAGCAGAAGCCTTCTATAACGTGGCAAGTATGAGGGCCGGCAGTCAGGTCGACTGTGCAGGGTGGTCCCCGCCCACTCAAGCGAGGACGCCTTCTCCCCTCCTGAACAGCTTTTCCACCCAGGTAATCTACTCCTTGACCTGACTTTGGGAGTCTCTTCCAGACGTGATTTCCAGCGCTCTTCCCATTTGTTCCTGGTAAGCGCATGGAAACAAGCCCCTCGTTCTGTAATAAGTTTAAGGGATGGTCAATGAGAAGCAATTTTAAACAGGTTTTTTGCCTTTAATCCCAGCACTCTAGAGGCAGAGGCAGGTGGATCTCTGTGAGTTGGAGACCAGCCTGGTCTACAAGAGCTAGTTCCAGGACAGCCTTCATAGCCACAGAGAAACCCTGTCTCAAAAAGCAAACAAACAAATAAAAAACCCCAAACAACAATAAAAACCAGACTATTTTGCTGAGAGGGACACTAACACAGAGATCAGGAAAAACTGGCCAGCATGCTGATTCGGCTAAAGACAACAGTTTTTAAAGTCTCTGCAGGGACAAGAGAGATGGCTCAGTAATTAAGAGGACCTGGGTTCAATTCTCAGCATTATGTGATGGTGCATAAGAGGATTCGAAACCCTCTTCTGGCCATGGGCATCAGGTGTGTGATTTGGTGTATAAATTTACATGTTGGTTAGAAGCACCCAAACATGCAAAAACAAGTACATGAATAAAGTTCTTGGTTTCAAGAAATCCAAATTGTCCTCTTTCCCCATAGACCGGTATACCAGAGAGGAACTATCCTATTGATTCAGGACAATTGCTCTTTGTGTGTGTGTGTTTTGAGACAGGGTTTCTTTGTGTAGCCCTGGCTGTAGACCATGTTGCCCTGAACTCACAGGGAGAGGTGCAATTTTATCGTCATAGAACCAAAGGAGCTCAAAAATCCATGTGTAGCCGGGCGGTGGTGGCACACGCCTTTAATCCCAGCACTTGGGAGGCAGAGGCAGGCGGATCTCTGTGAGTTCGAGACCAGCCTAGTCTTCAAGAGCTAGTTCCTGGGATTTCTCCACAGAGAGACAGGGTTTCTCTGTGGCTTTGGAGGCTGTCCTGGAACTCGCTCTTGTAGACCAGGCTGGTCTTGAACTCACAGAGTCCGCCTGCCTCTGCCTCCCGAGTGCTGGGATTAAAGGCATGAGCCACCAATGCCCGGCGACTACACTGTTTCATACACACACCAAACAAGTCCTAAAGACTGGGGCTGGGACTCAGTGTCTAGGGCTTCTTGATGCAAGGGCTCTGTGACTTCTGCCATTGACTTGCTCAGTTAAAAACATTTCCAGTCGGAGCTGGGCAGTGGTGGTGCACTGCTTGGTTAGGCCTTAAGGTAAAGATGGTAGGCGTCAACAGGAACATCAGGAGTTTAAGGTCATCTTCAGCTACATAGAGAGTTGAGCCTGATCTCCGCTGCAAGAGCTCCTCAAAAAACGTCCCTTTCAGTGTCTCTGTGGGCACTCCGTCGCCTATATTCTCAATATTCACTAGCCATTCATTGAATGTTGTGGACACTTCTGTTCTCATACAGCTGCCACCTGTACTGTGTCAGTGGCTGGGACATACTTGAGGTTCAAGGTCCTCAGTTCACCCTGTGGACTAGGCATCCACCCTGACCGCCTTCCGGTCTAGGTGGGGATAAAACAATGCAACATTAGAAAGATGACACAGAGGCCAAGATGAAGATTCCTTTCCGTGCGTGTTTAATGAAGGCAAGATGCGTTTGAAAAGACAGATTCAGTTTTTTGTTTTTTTGTTTTTTTTTGCCAGAGGTGGTCCTGGGTGGAGAATAGGGCGGGGCAGAGGGTGGAACCTTTCTTTGACTGAAGACTGGTGAGTTCTTTAGGGAGTTTCTGAGGAGGGGGCAGCCTCTGCTTCTTATATAATTAGCAATAACTAGGGAAAAAAATCCTTTACTTCTGCAGAGAGCCTATGTCTGGAAATGGAGGATTCCCAAATGACTTCCAAAGGTAAGATGCTTGGCTAGGGACCAAACTCTGGCTTTTATTTATAGCTGGCTATTTATCTGATGCTCTACACAGGTATGTCTATTCTAACCTCTTTGATATTTGGGTGTATTCATCTACGGATGTGTTGGGCTGCATTCATCCTGTGACTCGTTCTGCCTACATGTTGGGCATGGCTGTGTCTGGGTTTTGTTTGTCTGTAAGGATGTGAGTTATCATTTCTCTTTTGTACCTCTAGTAGGATGGGGGCACCTCTCCTGGCTGCTTGCTGCATGGCGAAGTGATTGGTGGTGGGACTTAACCCAAGACTCAAGTAAAAAAACAAACATAGACACTTAAGGGGGTTTCCCCCTTTTTTTTTGGTTTTTCGAGACAGGGTTTCTCTGTGGCTTTGGATGCTGTCCTGGAACTCACTTTGTAGACCAGGCTGGCCTGGAACTCACAAGAGATCCGCCTGCCTCTGCCTCCCGAGTGCTGGGATTAAAGGCGTGCGCCACCACCGCCCAGCTGGTTTCCCCTATTTTAGAGGTCTTTGTGGAACTATTTGCAGGTGAAGAGATATTATGCTGGGGATTCCATCTGCAGTGATTGGTCAAGGTGTGGGAGCAGAGATAAGCAGGGTGTGTGAGTGAGTAAATGGCACTGGTCAAAGGCAGGTACCACCAAACCCAGCCTCCTTCATGCTTTAAGGAAAAAAAAAAGTGAATGAGACAGGGCTGGTCATAGGACTTGGTGGCACAAAGCCTTCCTAGCTAGCAAGGCTCTAGGCTTGATCCTCACTACTGTAAAACAAGAATGAATAAAAAATAAAGCTGGGTGTGGTGGTACACACCTTTAATTTCATTACTGTGAGGCAGAGGCGGGCAGATCTCTGACGTCCAGGCCAGCCTGGTCTACATAGTGTGTTCCTGGTTAGCCGGAGCTACATGGTGAGGCTGTGCCTGAACGAAAATAAGTCAATAAAAATGAAAATATGGAGAGGGAAGAGAAAAGGACAATAGTGTAAAAAAAAAAAGTAAACATCCAAATGCTAAGCTAAAGACATGTAGTGCTTGAACCACAGCTTCTTCTCAATCCCAGAGAAGTGGATGCCCCTGTTGTTGGGAAAGAGGATCTTGCAGAGTCAGGGGTTTGGAGAAGAACTCAAGTCAACAATAAATCTGCAACTCAAAGCACCAGAAAAAGAAGCTCCATGACATTGGCTTGGGCCATGATTTCTTTCATTTTTGGGGGGGTGGGTGGGGAGGGTTTCGAGACAGGGTTTCTCTGTGGCTTTGGAGGCTGTCCTGGAGCTAGCTCTTGTAGACTAGGCTGGTCTCGAACTCACCGAAATCCGCCTGCCTCAGCCTCCTGAGTGCTGGGGTGAAAGGCATGCGCCACCACAGCCCAGGTTGGGTCATGATTTCTTGGATTACTACTAGAAGCATAAGTGACAGAAACAAAACATACAAGTAAGGTAACTTCAAATTTTCTAACTCGGGCCCGAGGAAGGGTATCTGTAGTAAGGTGTGAACTTAGCATGTGCAAGACCCTGAGTTCAATCTCCAGTCTCCAGCGTGGAGGAATACACAAACACGTAATTAAAATTCATGACCCTCAGCACAGTGAAAAGCAAGTTCTGGAATGGGAAAAGGGTTTTTTGCAAATCATATCTTATAAGAGGCTAATGTAGAGAATATAATTTCTTTTTTTTAAAGATCGATTGATTTATATAGTGTTCTGTCTTCATGAAATTATTTGTTATAGTTCTGGAAGCTGTAATGCCTGAAGGTGAGTCACTGGTGTTCAGTGCAGGATGCAGGACCTTCTCGCTGTGTGGTGCTGTGACAGGGCAAGATTGTGAGCGTGCTCTTTATTTTCAGATTGTGGTGAAAAGCAAAATTTGCTGACCGGACTTAAGAGTTTAATGGCGTTCCACTTTGTTGATAAACAGCAGTCTGGTTAGCGGTCTGTTTATATATTACTTGAGCTAAGGGAACACCAGAAGCCAGAAGACAACTTGTAGGGAGCCAGTTCTGTCCTGGTGTGGTCCCAGGAGTAAGAGTCTGTCAAGCTTGGTGGCAAGAAACCTCACTGAGCCATCTTGCTGGCCTTACATGCATGACAAATTCATTGTTTTAATCCATTATGCAATTAAATGTCTGAAATGTACACTTCGTGGGTATTGCAGTCATGGTGGATGATCTTTTTTGTATCGCAAGTATTTTACTGAGTGTTTTTGCAGTTTATGTCCATGAGGGAGATCGGTCTGTAATTCTCTTTCTGTGTTGAGTCTTTGTGGCTTGGGTATCTGAGTAACCACAGCCTCATAAAATGAATGGGGCAATGCTTCTTCTGTTTCCATTTTGTGGAATAATCTGAGGAGTATTGGTAATAGGTAGTAACTTTTTTTTTCCCTTCGAGACAAGGTTTCTCTGAGAAACCTTTGACTGTCTTGGAACACATTTCGTAGACCATGCTGGCCTTGACATCACTGAGATCCACCTGCCTCCCAGAGTGCTGTGATTAAAGGTGTGTGCTGCCACCACCTGGTGGTAGTAGCCATTCTTAAGTGGTAAGAGGCAGTATTTTTTTTTTTTTTGAGGCAGTATTTCCACAGATTTGATTTTTGGTTTCCCTAATAACTAGAGGTTTTGAGTGTTTTCTTAGTGGTGTCATCTGTAGAGAAATATTTACTGGAGTATTTTGCATTTCAAGCTGTTCATTGTGCTCTTTGATGCACAGTTCTAAGTTTTGCTGTGTGTACCCTTGGTGGGCTCAGTCCGGCCACATTGTGAGAGTGGAGGTCAGAGGATAACTTTCAGGAGTCAGTTCTCTTCGTGTTCTGGGGATTGAACTCAGGTTATCAGGCTTGGTAGTAGGAGACTTTACCTACCGAGCCATCTTGCCAGTTACTTATTTAAATTTCTTTCTTTATAAATTTGTTTTTAGCCAGGTGTTGGTGGCCCACACCTTTAATCCCAGTACTTAGGAGGCAGAGGCAGGTGGATCTCATAGTTTGAGGCCAGCCTGGTCTACAGAGTGAGTGCCAGGATAGGCTCCAAAGCAATACAGAGAAACTATGTCTGGTTTAGTTATTTCTAGAGGGACTGGAGACATGGCTCAGCAGTTAAGAGTCCTGGTTGCTCTTCCAAAGGTCCTGGGTTCAATACCTAGTAACCACATGGTGGCTCACGACCATCTGTAATGAGACCTGGTGCCTGCTTTTGGCCTGGAGGCAGCCATACAGACAGAACACTGTATACATAATAAATCGTAATTTTTTTTTGGATACAGGGTTTCTTTATTTAACCTCAGCAGTTGTGCAATTCGCTGTAGACAGGGATGGCCTTGAATTCAGATATTCATCTCCCAAATGCTGGGATTAAAGCCCTACACCATTATACCTGACCCTAAAATGTTTTTTTTTCCTCTTTAAGATTTATTTGTGTGGCCGGGCGTTGGTGGCGCACGCCTTTAATCCCAGCACTCAGGAGGCAGAGGCAGGCGGATCACTGTGAGTTCGAGACCAGCCTGGTCTACCGAGCGAGTTCCAGGACAGCCTCCAAAGCCACAGGGAAACCCTGTCTCGAAAAACCAAAAAAAAAAAAAAAAAAAACCAAAAAAAGATTTATTTGTGTGTGTTTGACACGCTTGTGTGCAGGTGACTGGATCTGAGTATGGCACAGTCACTTGGAACTGGACTTGCAGGTGTTTGCCTGGTGCCCGGCTGGTTATGTGGATTCTGGGAACTTAACTCCCGTCCCTGTGACTATGCAGCGAATGCTCTTAGCCACTGAGCTGTCTGTCAAGGCCAGTTCTGGTGTACTTCTAACTTCCCTTGTGTTTCCTGTGGTCCGGCTATATGGAATTGCCATCAAATGAATGTCATCCAAGTTTTCCTTCGTGCTTTCTTGTAGTTCTTGTTTGGCCTTGAAGATTAACTGTATAATGTGAGGGTCTCACTAGACTCTGACGTGTGCACCCACTGCTCCGTTGTGTTGGCCTCCATCTCTTGCACTGTGTCCCAGGCCTCACTGTCCTCCTCTCTTTGTTTCTTAACTCAGATTTTGCATATGAGGGAGGACATGTGATCTATGTCTGTCTTCCAGATTTTTGCTTATTTCATGGACTGTAATGATCTCCACTTCCAGTTTTAAAAAACTGGCTGAATAATTTGTGTTAAATTTTGTACGTGAGCCAGGCATTGGTGGCTCAGGCCTTTAATCCCAGCACTCAGGAGGCAGAGGCAGGTGGATCTCTGTGAGTTCGAGGCCAGCCTGGTCTACAGAGCGAGTTCCAGGACAACCTCCAAAACAATACAGAGAAACTCTGTCTCGAAAAAACCAAACAAACAAACAAAAAAACATTTTGTACATGATATAAGGAAAGGGTTCAACTTGCTTCTTTTTGGTGTAGATGGGATCTTGTCTGAGAATCCTGGGTCATGAGCTGGACATGGAGTGGCACATTTTGAAACCAAAGCACAAGTCTTCTAACTTTGCCTTATTAGTATTCTCTGAAATCCGGTAAATTTTAGAACCAAGTTTTCCATATTCTGTGGGTGCCACTGATATTCATTGCATTTCTGTGGGTGCCACTGATGCTCACTGCATCCCTGCAGGTGCCACTAATATTCATTGCATTCCTGAGGGTACCACTGATGCTCACTGCATTCCTGAGGGTACCACTGATGCTCACTGCATTTCTGCGGGTATCACTAATATTCACTACATATCTGTTTCCACCTCTTTTTGGCTTCCCAGACAAAGACAAGAACTGCAGCAAAGCAAGAGCAGGGTGGGGAAGAGGAAAGTCAAAACCAAGGCATAAATTTGCCCAAGATCACCTGAAGATTCTTCAACAATTATTTGAAAAGGATCCTTATCCAAATTATTTAACCAAGGATAAACTGGCAGCGCAGTTCGGGTGCCAAGTGTGCGTGATCGAGGTAAATCTGATCTCTGAAGCTTTCTGTGAAGATGCCCTCACACGTGTCATGGCATGGGGCAGTATTTTCCTAATTTCAGTTTGACCCAGCTTATACAGAAATATAACCCACTGTGAGGGAAATTTGGAAGCAGCTTAAGGACTTAAGGGAGAGGAGATGCGTTAGATTCCTGATACCCATTTGTCCGCTCATGCCTCTGTCACTCTAGTTCTAGGCTTTGACGCCCACATCTGGCCTTCACAGGCCCTTCACACGCACAGTACATGAATATACATGCAGGCAAAACACCCATGCAACATACGGTAAGACATTTATTTAGGCCGAGCATGGTGGTGCATGCTTTTAATCCCCACACTGACTTGGATGCTATGAGAGGCAGGCGGATCTCTGAATTGAGGCCAGCCTGGTCTACAGAGTAAGTTCCAGGACAACCAGGGCTACTAGGAGAAACCCTGTCTCCAAAAAAACAACAACAAATAAAAAGTTATTGTCATTACCCAGGACGGGGACTATGCTGGTGTTTGCTGTGACAAGGACAAAGTAGTAAGACTTCTGAGTAATGGTTTTTAAGTGTATTGAAAATAGTGACCATTTTAAAGGGGGAGCAGATGGTCAGCTGAGAGATCAGGTATGTAATGGGGGAAGGGGAGAAAGGATTGCCTTAAATGAAATAAGCGGAAGACTGGAGTTCTCCTCATACAGAGGCCCCACGCCGTACAGTACAGTACAGGATCTCACTGTGTAGCCCTGCCCATCCTGGAAGTCACTATGTAGGCCAGGTTGACCTGGAACTCACAGAGAGAGCCGCCTGCCTCTGCTTCCCAAGTGCTGGGATTAAAACGTGAGTGCCCTCATGCCTGGCCCCCATCTTTAAAAACATTTCATCATTACCCCCCCAAAATAAAGGCGCTTTGGACCATGATTTTCATGTATAGACTATTATAAGGAGGCTAAAAGTGCTTAGGGTCACATACCTACCAAAGCATGGTTTTGTGTCACACATAAAAATTATAGCTTGGGGCTGGGTGGTCGGTGCACGCCTTTAATCCCAGTACTCGGGAGGCAGAGGCAGGCAGATCTCTGAATTCGAGACCAGCCTGGTCTACAAGGGCTAGTTCCAGGACAGCCTCCAAATCCACAGAGAAACCCTGTCTCGAAAAACCAAAAAAAAAAAAAAGAAAAAAGAAAAAAGAAAAAAAAGAATATAGCTTGTAACATGCTGTATCTTGTTTGGGGACAGCTTGGTGAAGTGTATAGGAAGTGTTACGGGATACTGCTGGTTTGTTTTGTCTACATACAGAGGCCACAACAGGGTTGGCTGGAGCAGGCTTCCATATTTAAACATGGAAGTGGGGGCGGGGGTTTACACAGTTCACAGCCTCCACAGTAGAGGCACAGGCCTAGGAAAGGCTGTCTTCCTCCTTTTCCCCTGTCTTTTAAAGGTCAGGAAGCAAGGTAGTGAGGCTGAGTCTTACAGATCTGTGGCAGTGCCTGTGAGAACGACTGTGGTACTTGGCATGTTGGTACACATTGCTCCCAGTTCTGTAGGTGGATCTGAGTTTGAGGCCTGCAAAGTGAGTTCAAGGACAGCCAGAGCTACAAAATAGAGGGACCCCAGTCTCAAAACAAAGAAAGAAAAGTTACTATGTATGGGACACAGATCTGGCTAACACTTTCCTTTTTTCTCTTTAAGAACTGGTTTCAAAATAGAAGATCCAGGCTACCCTCAAAACTGAGAGGCAAAAACTACGACGGTAGGACGACACCGGAGAGCCAAGACAGCGGGCTCCCAGGCCACCAGGGTACCCAGTCTCTGTCTGCCTGTGACACCGCTGGGCAAGTCTGTTCTGTGGAGACCCAGGAAGCTTCTGGAGAACAGGTTGATTCACCGGACTCCATGGTCCAAAGCGTTAGAATGAGATCGAGTGCCTGCCCTGTGTGCTACCAAGGTGCCGGTGGGAGCGGATCTTCTTTCAGCCTCGGAACAACAAACTTTACTCCTCCCCCGATGTGTGAGCAGTCTGCTATGGGCAACTGGATCAAGACATGGTACAGCCAGAGTTCCACATCCTCTGTCTTTGGCTATGTTCCTAGGAGTGGGCAGGGGCAGATGGATAGTAAGTATTCCTGGCTATTTCCGAAACAGCAGCAGAATAACTGGGGACATCAGCAGCAACAGCAGCAGCCTCAGAGCGACCAGGAGACGTCCTTTGCCGACCGGCTTATGGTGCACCAGAGTCAACAAGACTTAGGGCAGCAGGCGCCCTTCTTCCTGTCAGAGCATCAGGAGCATTTCAGACTCAGTGGCGATGCAGCAGGCTCTCAGATGCAGCCTGCACATCTAGCGGGGCAGCAAGGGGCTGCCAACAGCTATGCATGTGCCTCAGCAGGAGAGGGGTCCTCTCAACACATACCCGAAGGTTCCCCAAGGCTGTGCTGGGACCAGCCTGCAAGGCAGGAATGTTGGGAGCACCGTCAGGTCTAAGGTGGAATTCAGGAGTCTTAAGAGCTTCTGGGAAATCCTTAGTACTTAAGATCCAGCATCCCCATGAACGGGTCTCTACAATTTCCAGGAGGAAAGTTTGTGAATGTGAATTGTGGCCTAGCTCTAGCTCTAAGGTTGCGGCCCCCACCCCATAGACCGGCAGGCATATCAATACTTTTAATTTCTATGGACCAGATTTTAATTTCTAGGTCCTGGCAGGTGGCATGCTGCCCCAGGTAAAAGGGAAAGCACTGGCCAGCCTGTCAAGGGAGGGAGAGCATCAGGACCTCACTAGCCATCAACAGCCCAGGTGACTTTCTAATGAGGGTACTTGGCTTTGATCCTCCTAGGGGTTCCACAGTAGCAAGGCTTGTCATGTTGCCCAGAGTGTTGCAGCCTCTGGGTCCCTCAAGCTTTTGCACAACTGGACAGAGCCTAGGTATATGTTTAGATGGCTGCTTACCCCATATTGGCCTGATCAGATTTTATTTATTTATTTATTCCTTTTTGGTCATTTGAGACAGGGTTTCTCTGGCTTTGGAGGCTGTCCTGGCACTAGCTTTTGTAGACCAGGCTGGCCTCGAACTCTGAGATCTGCCTGCCTCTGCCTCCCGAGTGCTGGGATTAAAGGCATGCACCACCAATGCCCGTTGTAAATAGTTTTCATATATCCTCCCAGATACTCCCCTGGAATTTATTTTTTAATTTATTTTATTTTCAAATTAACACAAACTTAGGCATATCTGGGAAAACGGGATCTTTTGTTTTGTTTTGTTGTTTATCTGTTTGGTTGTTTGGTTTGTTGGTTGTTTAAGACATGATTTCTCTTAGTAGCCCTGGCTGTTCTGGAACTCACTCTGTAGACAGGCTAGCCTCGAACTCAGAGATCCACCTGCCTCTGCCTCCCGAGTGCTGGGATTAAAGGCGTGCGCCACCACTGCCCTAATTTATCTTATTTTCAAGGCAGAGTTTCACCACAAAGCTCTGCCTGTCCTGGAACTCACTCTGTAGGCCAGGCTAACCTTGAATTCAGAGATTTACCTGCTGTTACCTCCTGAGTGCTAGGATTCATGGCATGTGCCACCCCCCACCCTCCCCACCCTTTCACACACACCCCCTCTCCCCCCAACCCCCCAGACTTCACTTTTTCCTAATCTTAGGATTCTGTTTAGATGATTAGATTTTGTTTCTGTAGAATGTAAACAACAGTTAGCTGGGAAAAGATGGGAGAGGTATGTGCTGCGCTGAGGGAGCACCAAGACACATTGTATAGAAGTGTTAAATTGTCAAGAATAAATAAAAAATATCCTGAATAGATAAAAAAATAAACCTCCAAAAAAAACTCACCTGTATGTAGATTTTGTTCTTTAGGTAAATAAAGATTCAACCTCCTGGACAGTGGGTGTCATTGCCTGGCTTTAACGGTATCTGTCAACTCACAATGCAGCATCTGGGTTGCGTTCAGATTTTCTTTCCCTTTACTCACTTAATAGAGGTGGGCACTGTTGATTTTCTCTGGGAGAAGCCAACCAGATTCCTGGAGCTCAGCCACAGGGAAGTCTGCTCGTTTGCACACAGCATCGCTAGCGCCTAATGGTACACAGACAACTCTGCAGAACACAGTCCAAGCTTTTGAACAAGCAAAAGGCCTGCTTGCAAAGGCCTAACTGAGTTCAGTTCTCCTGAGCTCTTTAGTGGCCAGAGCTGTTAAGATGGTCCTACACTCTACAGTTCCTGGAACTGCAAGCATGCCTTTATAACTTGTAAGGTGCTGACCTCCCTCAAAACAGCTCATGGTATTTTTTTTTTGTTGTTGTTGTTTTTTATTTGTTTTTGTTTTTGGTTTTTTTTTTTTTTTTTTTGGAGACAGGGTTTCTCTGTATTGTTTTGGAGGCTGTCCTGGAACTGGCTCAGTAGACCAGGCTGGCCTCGAACTCAGAGATTCCTCTGCTTCTGCCTCCCAAGTTCTGGGATTAAAGGTGTGGGCCACCAACTCCCAGCCAGCTCATGGTATTTATTTATTATTATTATTATTATTTTTGGTTTTTACGAGACAGGGCTTCTCTGTGTTGTTTCAGAGGCTATCGGTCCAGCCCGGCCTCGAACTCACAGAGATCCACCTGCCTCTGCCTCCCGAGTGCTGGGATTAAAGGCGTGCGCCACCACCGCCCGGCTCAGCTCATGGTATTTAAATAGGGTTATTTTTATGTCTCTCATGTCCCTCTTTGGCAGTTGGTACAACTTGGGGGAGGTTATTAAAACTAGTACCTGGACATGGGGGTATAAAAAAATGTCTATTGGACTAACTGCTTTCAGTCCTTTTGGGCATATATTTAGAACAGGAATTGTAGATCATATAAATTAAGTATTTTTTTTAAACAAACAGGTTAAAAAAGTGTCTTTACATTTATTATGGAGGGAGCAGGCAGGGCTGTGTGCATGCAATCATAGAGGTCAAAGGACAAGTTGTGGGAGCACCTTCTTGTACTGTGTGGGTTTTGAAGATCAAACCTTGGGTCTTTAAGGCAAGTGGCTATACCAGCTGAGACATCTTTCTGGCCCAAACTGAGGATGCTGGGGTTGCAAGTACACACCACTGCATCTGACCTCTGTGATGCTGAGATATGAGCCCATACCCTTATGCATGCATTCACAGATATTTTTTTTCTCATTAGAGATTTAACAAGAGGGTTGGACTATGGCTCAGCAGTTAAGAACACTTGTTGCTTTTGAAAAGGACCAAGATTCACTTCCCAGCACCCTTATGGTGGCTCACAACTTCCTGTGATTACAGGGCATTGTGGTGCATACATACTTGCAGGCAGAACACAAAATACATAAAATTTTTTTTTTCTGAGGCCGTGTTTCTCTGTGGCTTTGGAGGCTGTCCTGGAACTAGCTCTTGTAGATCAGGCTGGCCTCGAACTCACAGAGATCGGCCTGCCCCTGCCTCCCGAGTTCTGGGATTAAAGGGGTGTACCACCACCGCCCAGCTGAGAATTTAGTTTTAAAAAGTGTTAGTAAACATGGTAGGCATTCAAAACAACACCCATGTTTGTGTGCCTGCAAATGTGGCCTTTCATTTTCAGGGACAGTTGTAGATCTACCTGAGCTAGGCCAGAGGCATTTTTGCACCATTACTATAATCTTTTACACATGTGCTCCATGACCTGGAACTAAACATGCCCAAATATGTCTATTCTGGGTAGTTCTCAAATTGTAAGGTTAAACTGAGCATGCTCAGGAATGCACCAACCCCTGGGAGAGCCTGTGTAGGCTCCCTGAATAAAACCTCCAAGCTGCCTTTGTTCCAGGAGGTCATTGCTTTGGAAATCACTCCTGTGTTGTCTTTGCTTGGTGCAGGTAATATGACTTCCTCCACTCTTTTTTAAAAAATATTTTATTTATTTATTGTGTATACAGTCTTCTGCCTGTGTGCTAGCAGAAGGCACCAGATCTCATTCAAGGTGATTGTGAGCCACCATGTGGTTGCTGGGAATTGAACTCAGGACCTCTGGAAGAACAGTCAGTGCTCCTAACCGCCCCGCTGAGCCATCTCTCCAGCCTCTTCCCCCACTCTTAACTCTTGGCTATGCTCGTTTTTGTCTTGCACCCGCTAATGCCTGGTGACAAGAACAATTGTTATGTATAATTAACACACACCGATAAAAGTCTTAAGTTAATAAAGATAACAGTAATAACAAAATAATGTAAGTAAGGATGGGGGTGAAGAAAATGGAAAGGAGGTGAAACGAGATTAAGAGTTGAACCAGCCGGGCGTTGGTGGCGCACGCCTTTAATCCCAGCACTCAGGAGGCAGAGGCAGGAGGATCTCTGTGAGTCCGAGGCTGGGCTGGACCGACAGCCTCCAAAACAACACAGAGAAACCCTGTCTAGTAAAGAGAGAGAGAGAGAGAGAGAGAGAGAGAGAGATGAACCAGGCGGTGGGGGCACACACCTTTAATCCCAGGTGGATCTCTGTGAGCTCGAGGCCAGCCTGGTCTACAGAACAGTTCCAGGACAACCTCCAAAGCAATACAGAGAAACCCTGTCAAAAAGAGAAAAAGGAATGTAAGGAAAATGACAAGGATATAAATATGAATTGAAAATCGAGGCCGGGCATTGGTGGTGCACGCCTTTAATCCCAGCACTTGGGAGGCAGAGGCAGGCGGATCTCTGTGAGTTCGAGGCCAGCCTGGTCTACAAGAGCTAGTTCCAGGACAGCCTCCAAAGCCACAGAGAAACCCTGTCTCGAAAAAACCAAAAAAAAAAAAAAAAAAAAAAAAAAAAAGAAAAAGAAAAAGAAAAAGAAAATCGAAAGTATGGAAGTAAAGAGGAAAGATTAGCAAAAAATTAAATATCAATAAAATAAAGTAGAAACATAATATAGTAAAAAGAAAAAGTCTGGGGGAGAGAAACCAGAACTTGCTTCTTTTAGTACTAGAATCTACCAGTTGTGTGTGTAAGAGAGTCAGTGCTGAAAACTGTTGAAAAGCCTCCTGCTTATGCGGAGGGGGTCTGCCTTAGTCAAGGAAGGGTAAGCTGTGAGGTCAGAGAGACATTCACTCTATTTGCTTCCCTTCCCTGACAGCTGCTACTGGCCACAGTAAACTTTGTGGCTTGTTGGCCAGGCAGCTTCCCAATCCATAGCTGCTCACCCCTTAAATTTGTACATCCATAAGTGGCAAATGTCTAAGCCTGGGCTAGAGACAGGGCTCAGTGGTTAGGAGCACTGCCTGCTCTTCCAAAGGTCCTGAGTTAATTCCCAGCAACCGCATGATGGCTCACAACCATCTTTAATGAGATCTGGTGCCCTCTTCTGGCCCGCAGACAGAGCACTGTATACACAATAAATAAAAGGTGTCAACGGAGTAAGGAATGGGGGGGGGGGGGGGGTCAAGGAATGCTGATTTCTGCACCGGGTCGGGAGTGGCAAGCTGTCTGCAGGGTTCTGGCACGCAGCCCCGGCGCAGCAGCAACCCTCGTTGTTGGAAACAGAGCCATCTGCCAGCTCAGGGCTCTTGGCGCTTTGTTTCCTTTTATGAAACAGACTGGAGGCAACTCCAGAAGGCGGAGGAATCCGCCAGCCAGGAATTGGATCTCTCTGTCTTTGCTGGGATCCGCGGGTTGTGGGGCCTGCTCCCTGGGAGAGGCGCCCCCTCCCCCCGAGCTCCCGCCCCCTAAAACTCCCCAGACCTCCCATATCCCACCCTCCTCCCCTCTTCGCCTCTGCGCCTGGCCGCGGGCAGCCACTCTGGCTCTCGGACAGACTGACCCCATGCTCGCACGCTCGCTGTGACTTGTGACTGACTGCTCCTTGTTTTCGGAGTCTCAGGGTAGCCTAGTCTCAAACAAGAGGTCCTTTCTCGACCAGGCTTCTGCTGTAGCACTGCACTCCCGAAACACCGGGTTGAGTAGGGGTTTGGATGGAGGGACTTGGATGCAGGATTTCTTCTCCGCAGCTAGCGGGGCCCCTCCGGAGGAGGCATGGTCTCCCCTCCCCCCCAGCTGGATTAAGGCTTGTGAGAACTGTGGGTTTATCCTGCAGCTGGGGCTGCCAGTCTTTTGTCACCAGGACTGGCAGGCTTACGCGTGGTGGGGGCTCCTGATTGGGGATTTCAGATTTGCTTCCGCCCGTCCTTGCCAGGGTCTTTCTATTTTCCTATCCTCTTTCATCTGTCTTGCCACCTCTCTCTGATGCTTCGCCTTTCTTTCTGTCCTGGGAATATGGTCTGTCTTTTGTTACCCTGACTCTTCTATCCCGGAGTTGCATGGAGGAAGCGTCCAACCCGCCATCTTACCCCCAGAAAGCAAACATTTTCCCCTTCTGATAGAGTGGGGAAAGGGGGTTTGTGGAGAGGGGAGAGGAGGACACTACGAAGAGGACGAGGTAGTATCAGTGAGACATCCAAGTTGCTGCTGGAGAGGTGTTTTCCACATCCTTCAGTTTTCAGATGCGACTCCCCTAATTAGGTAATTTCTGCTGCTTGACTAAAACACCCAGGCTAGAGCCCCATCTCTCCTTAATTTGCAAAAAAAAAAAAAAAAAAAAAAGAAAAAAGAAAAGGGAGGGATCAGGGGCTACTGGGTTTTCCCTTACTTTACCATATGCGTTGGATCCTATGCATCTAGATAGTATTTTTTTCCACACACACATATTTTTTCATTAGTTTGGTCACATGGCTTTTTTGGAACTAACACTGGTATCATAAACAGATATCTGTAACACACTCCATAAAGGTTAATTAACTCAACTGATTTCACTTAGCTCTAGCGGCTCCCAATTTATTGTCTGTCTTTTTTTTCCCCCTTTGTTATTGTAAATATTTTTTAAGTGAAAACAACAGTGTATTTTATTCCAAGCCACAAGAATATATCTTGTCAACAAAGCATTTTTAACAATACCTGCATATTGAAATGTGACTTTTGGCTACAGTCAATAGGAAATTGGTGATGTTAAGTGTTCAGTGAACAGTTTTTGAAAATTGAGGTCTTATGAAACAAACTAGAAAACTTGGTGTTGGAATGGACACCCTGTGGTGGAAACCTAGCTTTGATAGAATTAGGGGAGGCGTATGTGATGGCTAAAATGATCATCACCTCCACATGGTCTAGGCTAACCTAGGGGGTAAGGCTCCTGGTCCACCTGTGAGTTAATCTCAGTTAGGTTAATTGGGGTGGGAAGACCCACGTTCAAAACAGGGCTACTCCATTCCTGGGACTTGGGCTTGGGTCCTAGATTGCACGAAAAAGGAGAAAGCTGACTGAGCAGCAACATGACATCCTTGGCTGTCTTCTTCCTGACTTCGGAAACAATGTGACCAGATGCTTCAGGCTCCCGCTGCCTTGACTGCCCTGCATGGTGGACTGTGCCCTGGAACTGTGAGCCTAAATCAACTCTTCCTTTTTTAAGCTGCCTTCTTCATCGGGTATTTGATCACACCCAGAAAAGTAACTAAGACCTTTTGTTTCTCATCTGCCCTGGGCATGGACTGTCTTTTTCTCCTTTAGCAGCAGCTGAAGGTTTCTCACTAGCAGTTTTAATTCTACTGTTATTTTCCACAGAGGCACGTCAGCTATACCAACTTGGCATGCCTATGTCTCGGCTAAGCTATTCTTAGATGAAAAAACAAAACAAAAAACAAACAAAAGCCAAAAACCGACAACAAGATCATACTTCTAACTTTCTGTAACTCTCCCCTGAACACATTTTCTCAGAAGGACAAGGTTTTTGGGTGAGGCTCATTCTTTTCTTACCATACCTTGCACGCAGTTATATAAGGTTGTTACTTATTCATTCACTTACTTTTGCTTACGTGTGTATAATAAGGTGGGTACATTCATGCCATGGTATATGTGGAGGTCAGAAGACATATTGTTGAAGTTGGCTCTCTCCTCCTACCCTGTGGGGGGGTCTAGGAATTGAGCTCAGATTGTCAGGGCTTGGCAACAAGCACCCCTACCTGCTCAGCCATCGCACTGGCCTCTGAAGTTAATTGCTGTTAACTATCTTGCATTAGATGATAATGAGGTAAAAGAAGGCCATGAAAGTATTTTCTAAGTGTGTATATATGCATGCTTATAAGAAGTACATAGTCCACACACACAGGGCCAGCTAGGGAAGAAGAGGGGAGCAGGCTGTACTTCTCATGCCAGAGCTACAGTACTAGCTCTCTGTTGTTGACTTTCTTCAGGCCAGTGCCAGCGTTACTGTTTTCTCTTCGTCCTTACTGAGTCAGTCCCACCCATACTGGATAGTCTGCTTTACTTGAAGTCACCTAGTTTTACTCTTTAATCACATGGGCCAAATACATTTCACAGCACACCTACACTAAGCTTGAGTCAATGTACTAGAGAGCTTAGGCTGGCCAATTGCATGAACAATCTGATAGAACAGCAAGGACAAAATAATAATAATCATAATAATAATCAAGTAAATGTGTTTTAGCAGAAAATGGAGAAAAATTTGAAAAATACAAAACAAGATGAGACTCCTAGTATATTAAAGAAGATAGTCAAGATAATTAGGAAATAAACAACGTGAAATGAATAGTAGGGGCTGGGGCTGTAGCTCAGTGATAGGGCACCTACCTAGCCTGCTTGACGCTGGGTTCCATCCTGAGCATAGCAAATGCTGAAGAAATAACACACAGGTACAATCTAGAGAGCTCAGAAATAAAACCAAACATGGAAAGGTATTAGGACAGATCTAAAATTACCCAGAAGTTTGTACTTTCTCTCTAAATCCAACTTCTTTGTGTAAGTAATTACTTCAGATTCCTCTTATGTGCTGTGTTAGTCCAGTTTTACATTGCCTCAGGGAGACTGTTTGAAGGAGGAAGAATTAATTTCTTGTTCAGTGGTTCTATCTGTGGTCACTGGGGCCCACTGCTTCGGATCTGATCAGGCAGGATTTCAAGGCAGTGAGTCTGAGGTTGTTTTTCTTGGAAATAAGGAGAGAGAGAGAGAGAGAGAGAGAGAGAGAGAGAGAGAGAGAGAGAGAGAGAGAGAGAGAGAGAGAAAGAGAGAAAGAGAGAAAGAGAGAGATGACAGGAATGCACCACGACCAAGGCCTGTTCTTTGTAGTTACACACAGTCTCAACAACCCTCCAACTGAGTACCAGCATCCCCAGTTCATCACCTGTCCAGAATCTTCTAAGTGTCAGTCCACCAAAGGGTTAAACCTGTGATCTGCTCAACTGGCTTATGATCTAATCTTGTCTGGAAACACCCCAGACACACCCAGAGGCGGGCCCACTAATCTCCCAGGAACCTCTTAATCCAATCAAGTTGACAATCAAGATTTGCCACAATGCTGTTGCATATGTAATGAAGGGATGAAAGCAACAGGTATTTAAGGAACGGGTGGACCACTCTGGGCTTTCATAAACCCTGTGTCTCTGTGAGCAGCTTATTGGGCCGCTCGCCCGCCTCGTGGGATCCAGGTGACCGCAGTATGGATCTAAGCTGCACTCTTGGTATGTTTCTATTTGTTTATTCCAGTGCCCAAGGCCTCAGAACTTAGCATCACAATCATGATTTTTACATTGTTTGATGGAGAGTTAGAGAGCTGGGTTTTACTGACAATTTGGGTAGATGGTGGGTAGATGGATAAATCTTTTGAAATTCTTGGAATTTTCAACTTGCAGTGACAGCCCTGACTAAGGATGCTTCTACTTAAGAGTATTAAAGTTGACACTTTGGATGAAGAGAAAATTAAATGATTTTTGTAAATTAAACAGTGTTTCATTTTATTAAAACACGTCATTTATCCCAAAGTTCAACTTTTGTCTCTGCAATCTAATTTAACCTTTCAGTCTTTAAAGAGTATGTACTTGCTTCATTAATCTGCATGTTTCTAGTTCCTGCTGCTTTCTGTTTTCTCGTACTGTTGTGGAATTCCTGTCATTTCTTGCTTTTAGTCTAACATGATTGTCATCATTTCTGAAATCCATGTTTATACCGGTGCATGTCCTTATTGGCATGGCTGAAGACATCTCTCTAAAGTGAAAATCCACAGTCATCGTTGTGTGTCTGGGCTTTCAGCATGGAGCAGTCAAGGCAGGAGCTCATGCCAGGAAGGATGTCCTTCTCTTGTCTTTATCTTTCTTTCTTTGCTAGGCCTACTGGAAAAAGAAGCCCGGAGAAGGAGAATCATTCTGGACCAGAATCAAAAGAACACTCTTCGTGCGTGGTTTGAAAAGAATCCCAATCCAGATTTAGCTACAAGGGGACATCTGGCTAAGGAGTTGGGCATCTCAGAGTCTCAAATTATGGTAGGCATGAGGCCTCTCTGAGTCAAGTTTTCTTGGGTGATTTTTGGAGGTGGGCTCTATTTTGCTAAGTTTATCCCATATGCAATGGGAAGATAAAACAGAAACATTGCATATATTTTTTGGAGGAAATATTGGTTGAGCCTGCTCTGACAGGAAAGGATAGCCAGCTCGTGGTTTTCCCCTTATGAGTTAATGAAATCTTTATCTTGAAAATTACAGAATGTAAGAAATTGTGTCATCAACATAGTAAAGTAGAACCTTCCCTAGTGAGAGCATACGGAATAAAATTAACATCTGTGAAAAAATAGGGGAGTTAAGACCTCATGGAAATTGCTGGTTTGTGGGCTAGTACTTTTTTCTCCTTCATTATTTTCTTAATTCTTTATTAATTGTTTTATATTTTTGGTTTTTCGACACAAAGTTTGTCTGTGTAGCTTTGGAGCCTGTCCTGGAACTCACTCTGTAGACTAGGTTGACCTTGAACTCACAGAGATCCGCCTGCCTCTGTCTCCCTAGTTCTGGGACTAAAGGCGTGTGCCACCAATACCTGGCAATTCTTTATTAATTGTTTTATATTTTTGGTTTTTCGACACAAAGTTTGTCTGTGTAGCTTTGGAGCCTGTCCTGGAACTCACTCTGTAGACTAGGTTGACCTTGAACTCACAGAGATCCGCCTGCCTCTGTCTCCCTAGTTCTGGGACTAAAGGCGTGTGCCACCAATACCTGGCAATTCTTTATTAATTGTTTTAAATTAATTAATTTTTAAATCTGAATCATCCTCTCTGAATTCCTTCCAGTTTTTCTGGACATCTTCATTTTCCCTACCTACTTTCCTCTTATTTTCTTTTGTTCTTTCTTTTCTTTTTTTTTTTTTTTTAACTCCGAGACAGGGTTTCTCTGTGTAGCCCTGGCTGTCTTGGGAACTCGCTGTCCTGGTTGGCCTCAAACTTAAGTCTGCCTGTCTCTCTGCCTCTGAAGTGTCAGTGCTGGGATTAAAGGTGTGCCACCATAACTCTCTCTCTTCCTTCCTGGCTCTTCTGCCTCTTCTTCTTCCTCCTTTTATAATCGCAAATGTCATTTACATAGAAGCATTGTGTAAAATTCTATATGGCTTGTTTTAATAAAACTGTTGATGTGGTAGACAAAGATGAACTAGAGTAGTAACTTGTATAATTTTTATCAAGTGGATTGGTATCTAAACTTTTATAGGTAAGAAAATAAATCCAAGTTTTGTACTTGATGTGTAAATCATTTGGCATAATAACTTGAGTCTTTGGAAATCCTGGGAAGAGGAAATTTTCCTTATGTCTTGATAAACTATCCCGGTATGGAAGATGGTTGACACAAATAATGCTAATGAAATTGTTCCATGTTGGGCACATCTGGTGGCTGGGTGCCCGAGGGACTTGAACTGATGGAAAAGTTGAGAACCTTGTAGGGTATTGGTGGCTCCTGAGAACGTTTATATCTGCTCATTAGCTGGAAGCTTCCAGCTGTTCACACGGCTTTAATTTGAAAACTTATTTTGAATACGGAATCCGGAAAACATGGAAAGCCTTTGAGAAGAGAGGTTGGAATTGATGTTTTAGGATTGCAAGGCCTATTCCTAACCATTCACCTGATAATGGTTGTCATTAAGGTTGTAAATGCCAGAGAAAATACTCAGAAATAACTAAAAAAACACTCCTCCACATCCCTTGCCCCATAAAACCAGAAGCCCCACAGTTTCTGTTTCCTTGAGAGAACATGGGCAAATAAATGTAATTATAGCAGTAAATACAGTTTTAAAGCTTATCTCTGTTATATTTAAGTATGTGTATGTGTGTACAAGTGCCCAAAGAGGCCAGAGGTATCAGATAACCTGGAGCTGGAGTATTGGGCTGGGGGGATTGTGAGTCACCTGATGTGGGTGCTGGGACTTGAACTCAGGTCCTTGGGAAGAATGCTATGTGCCTGTGCTCTTAACTGCTGGGCCATCTCTCCAGCCTGTGGAAATAGTTTTAAAGCTGGATGTTGGCATCCCTAGGAGTTTCCTTATTTCTGGCTTCCCCTGGAGTGAAATAACGTTAAGTTATAACCAGAAACTAGTGTTAGCCCCACTGTTCTGTTGTCAGTTCTGCCTTCCTATTTAAGGGAATAATTTTAACAGATTAAGTCCATATATATACCTTTCTCTTGTGGACATGGTGTCAAGGACAGATGCCTCATCCGTTTGTTTAGTTGACATTTGGAGTGATCTGGGCTGAGTTGTGTCCTGTGTCTCCCTCTCAATTTCTTCCCCCCCCACGTAGACTTGGTTTCAAAAGCACAGAAAAATACGGAAACAAGCAGAGTTTGAATGTTGCCTTGAAGAAAGCCAAACCCAGGGACAGGATAAACCAAGAGGTAAGACCCACAAGCTCAAACAGAACCCCTCCATTGATTTCCTTGGGAGTATAAACCAACTGCGTGTTATGGAGAAATATCCTGTACAGAATGCTTAGACTAGGGACGATTATAGACAAAAATTTTGAAATTGTTTTTCAAGACAGGGTTTCTCTGTGTAATGGATCTGGCTGTCCTGGAACTCACTTTGTAGACTAAGCTGGTGTAGGGGTGAGCCCCATAATACTGTCTTTGGGCGTGAACAGTATTATGGGCTCACCCCTACAGGCTGGCTTTGAACTCTCTGAGAAATGCCTGCCTCTGCCACCCAGCATTAAAGGCATGTGCCACCACCTGCTTGCCGACTACAGACAATTATATTCTGGGCATGCTAGGGTCTGAGATCTAAACATTTCCTCACTGGGTGTGGTCGCTGTAATCCCAGCCTTGGGAGATGAAAGGAGAGGATCAAGAAAGTCCAAGGTCACCTCTGGTTACGTAGTTTGAATCTAGCCTGGGTTACAGGAATGGTCTCTTAGCAAGAAAAGCTCCCCTTTCCTTATTTCCATGCTGTTTAGTGATGCTGTCTCCTGCCACCTCTGGGATTTCACTTCAGGGACAAGACAGGCTAAAAAGTTCCTTGGTGGTAGGGGGTGGAGCATCTTCTAAGAGTAAAAGTGGTAAGAATCATATTGAAAATGTTGGTTTTGGTTTTTTTTTAACCCCCCCCCCAAGTCTGATTGCGAAAAATGACTTGCAAACCCTGTTGTGTGCATCTGCTTTTCATTAGTTAAAGAAGCCGGAAGGAGTAGGACACACTTCACAAAATCGCAGATTGATATTCTAATAGAAGCTTTCGAGAAGAATCGGTTCCCAGGGATTGCTACCAGGGAAAAACTGTCTCAACAAACAGGCATCCCAGAATCCAGAATTCATGTACGTTGCACAGGTTCCCTGCCTCTGGCAGCCTCTTTGTCCTTACTGCGAGCTGCTTCCCTCCTGAGCTGTTGTCCCCTCTGCTCTAGGTATGGCTTGTAGACACCAGGTGTTGCAAGCCACATCCTGCAGAAACAGTTGAATCAGACACGCAGAAGCATAGGAAATAAAAAATCAGCTAGCAGGGTGGGTGGTGGTGCACGCCTTTAATCCCAGCACTCAGGAAGCAGAAGCAGTTGGATCTCTGTGAGCTCTAGGCCAGCCTGGTCTACAAGTCAAGTTTGAGGACAGCTAAGACTGTTACACAGAGACACCCTGTCTTAAAAAGCCAGGAAGGAAGGAAGGAAGGAAGGAAGGAAGGAAGGAAGGAAGGAAGGAAGGAAGGAAGGAAGGAAGGAAGGAAGGGCTAGGTGAGACTGGGAAAGCTGGAAAGTCCCACTTGTTTTGAGAACATAGTCTTTGTTAGTGTTTCCAGTCCTCAGACACTGGACACACAGTGCCAGAGGATGAGAGTATTGTCCTGTGTACTGGGATGTTAATTAGCACCCAGATCTTCTAGGCATACCTAGCCCTCAGCTCGCCTCTTGCTGTACCCTGAGAAATCTAGAGCACTGTCTGACCACTTTGAGAATCCCTGTTCTTGCCTATCATGGAGCTCGATAAGCCTGCTTCCTAAACATTCCCTTAGATAATCCTATCAGCCTTGCGCTCTGGAAGTTCCGTGTACTTAGATGCTCCTTGGTGGGCAGACATTCACCCTGCTTTTGAGAACTTGTTTCCTGAATTAGCACTGGGGATCGGGAGGGGTGGATTCTAAATCTTCTACCTTTTCGACCATGGCGTTCTTTTACCCATGGCCATGTGTCATGACTTACTTAGTCTTGGTTGTCAACTTAATTAGATTGAGAAACACTGAAGATTAGCGAAGCCCATCTCCAGGTGTGTGGGTGAGGGGGGCGTTCCAAGAGCTCATTAGATCAGAAGAACTCTGAGCTAATCACGGCAAAGAATCTACTCGAAGTATGAATGGATTGTTGGGAGGTGGTAGAGATGTGGCATGTGGGGTCTAGTTGGGGAAAGTCAAGTACCAAGAACCTGCATTTGCAGGGTTTGGTCCTGGTCCCCTTGCCAGTCTGCTTAGCAGCAAACATAAGAAACAGGTGAAGTCACTTCTGCTATTCAGTACTCTCTTTTTTGTGTGTGTATGTGTTTTAGATATGGTTTCAGAACCGGAGAGCTCGGCACCCAGACCCCAAACAGGGCACTCAGACAACTGCTCAGCTGCCTCAGAACAGCCAGTGCCCTGCCCTGAAGGCTACTATTGGTCGACCTGCTCCTTCCAAAACTCTGACCGGCAGCTTGTCAGTTACACCGGCTCTTTCTCCACCCCACACATCACCTGGTCCTTTGGATCTCTCTATAGGCCATCAGAAGCAGCTGTCAAGGACCACAGCACCCCAGCCCTCCCAGGTTGTACAGGGGAGGGGTGATGGTCCGAATTTGTCGGTGTACACTGGACACTTATCACCGGTAATAACTCCAGGAGAGGAGGGCTTCCGCACTCGAGCTCCTTTAAGGACCCGAATCCAAGAAAGACGGCAAGATCCCAGGGAGAACAGTGGTTTGGCTGAACCGCCATTAGGCGATTCTACTCAGGCTCCAGTTGTCAATCACTGCTTTTGGGATCTGGACCAGAGAGACCTTGGCTTTCTGCAAAACTGGGATGAATGGTTCCAGTCGATGCTTGCTGAATGGATACCTGCCAAAGAATACTGGCCTGGTAAATCTGAGCCGCATCTGTGGCAGGTGCAGCTTCAGCAGCCTGCCGGCGTCTCGCATGTATCAGACAACACTCTACAGCAGTAGTTTAAGTCTCAGGCCTGTTCTGTTGATTCCCACGGAACGCGGGTTTTCAGGAAAGGGCCCCCGTCTTTCTGCGTCCAGGCCCACGTGTGGATGACTGTGCGAGGCTTGGAGAGATTCTCAGAAGATTTTCAGGTTTTCTCTCACAGAGGGAGAAGTTCGTCACTCAGATCCAGGAGACTGCCAGAGATCCTCATCCAGGACATCTGTCCTTGGGTGTGAAATCAGAGTGAAGAGTAGGCATCCTGAATTATGGGACTAGTTCAAGTCCGTAGACAGCACAGGCTGCTTGGACACACAAAAGAAGCAGTTATTTTTTATGTCTAATTTATTCTTGAGATCTGGTCTCACTTTTATTCAGGCTGGGCCTTGAGCTCCCATACTCAGGCCAGTCTCCTACCTCTGCCTCCGGAATAGCTCTGGCACAACAGGTACATGTCTCCATGTTCAGCTTGGTTTTAGTTTTAATTATGGTTTTAAAAAGTCTGTTTAAGAAAACTCTTTCATTTATTATCTGCTGAGTTTTAAATCTGAAGTGTCCTCCAGGAGCTCATACTCTATAGATGCTTGCCTCTCGGCTTATGGTGCTATTTTGAGTCTGTGGAGTTTTTAGGAGGTGGCTTCTGGCCAGAGACGTAGGTCAGGGGTGGGTCTTTGGAGGTTACCCTCGCCATGGGAACATTTATCGTGTGGCCCTGATGCATAGACCAACTCACTTCACCCTGCCTTTCTGTGACAAGGGGCTAAAATATTTTGAAAAGAACCCAAATAAATCATTCTTCTCAAGATGCTTCTAGTAGATGATTTGGTCACGGTGAGTTAAAAGCCACTAATATTTACTGGTTACCAGTCATTTGCTCAGTATGTGGTACAGGGGTGCTAACTATGTTATGGCTGGTCACTGGCCGTACACACCAATAACTTACATCTTGCAACCTGAAACTCTATACTCATTTGAGTCACCTGAACAACCATAACAAGGCTACAGACTGTGTGTCTCAGGTCACAGAAAATTTACATTTTCATGGCTGTAGAAGTCCTTTTGGCAGGTAGATGCCTGTGGTTCAGGGTTGGGGGGTGTGGAGGATGGGGGACAGACCTGAGTTCTCGGTCTTCGGAGCACATAACTTGTGCTCTGTGCACGATTGCATCTCTCTTTTAAGGGTCCTACACATGTGACCTCTCTTAATATTGATTACATACGTATTTAAAGATCTCATCTGTAGATACAATCCCTTTGCTATGAAGGCTTCAGCATACGCTTAGCTCCTGACACTACGGAACACTGCAACCTCCTATTTCTATTTTCCCCTTCCCTGGACCCTGGTAACCACAGTTATGCTGTGTGTGTGTGTGTGTGTGTGTGTGTGTGTGTGTGTGTGTGTGTGTGTGTTGTAGTGACAGTGGGGTGAGGGGTGGAGGCTAGAGGTTGCTGTCCAGTGTCTTCCTCTTTCTCCATTGTAATCTACATTTTCTTTTCAAAAGATTTTCTTTATTCTTTTAATGTGTACATGTATGTGTGTGTGCATATGAATGCATGAGAGAGAGAGATAGAAAAAGAGAGATAGAGATTGAGTGTGTGTGTAGGGGTTAGGGTCCTAAGAGAGCAGGTGCCTGGGGAGGCCTGGGGTATTAGATGCTTTGGAACTCGGGTTTCAGGCAGTTGTGGACTATCTGACAGGGCTCCTAGAACCAAACTTGAGTTCTCTGCAAGAGTAGTATTTGTTCCTACCCACTGAGCCATCTCTGCAGCCAATCCACCTTATTTTGTAACACAGGGTCTCTTGCTGGACTTGGATCTTACTGAGTTGAGATAGACTGGCCAGCTAGCCCATTGCTGATTGGGGTAGCCTGTCTGGCCAGCTAGCCCACTGTTGATTGGGATAGACCATCTGGCCAGCTATCTCATTGTTGATTGGGGGAATCTCCATGTTGATTTCCATAATGGTGAGACCAAGGTTTCCTTTCCCTTCCACATCCTTGCCAATATTTGATGGCTTTGTTTTTTACTTTCCTAAAGATTGATAATTTTACTTTTATTAATGTGACTGTGTCTGTGTGTGTATCCATTATATATGTGCATGTGGCTATAGAGGCAGGAGGAGGCACTGGGTCCCCTGGAGCTGGGGTTACAGGTGATTGTGTGCTGCCTGATGTGGGTGCTGGGAACCTAACTGTGGTTCTCTTGAAGAGCAGCAAGTGCTCTGAACTGCTGAGCTGTGGGTGGCTCAAGTCCTTTGCTCTTTTCCTCCCTCCCTCCCTTCCTTCCTTCCTTCCTTCCTTCCTTCCTTCCTTCCTTCCTTCCTTTCCCCCATTCCTCCCTCCCTCCCTCCCTCCCTCCCTCCCTTCCTTCCTTCCTTCCTTCCTTCCTTCCTTCCTTCCTTCCTTCCTTCCTTTCCCCCATTCCTCCCTCCCTCCCTCCCTCCCTCCCTCCCTCCCTCCCTCCCTCCCTCCCTTCCTTCCTTTCTGGTTTGGTTTTCTGAGACAGGGTTTCTCTGTGTAGCTCTGGCTGTCCTAGAACTTGCTCTGTAGACCAGACTGGCCTCCAACTCACAGGGATCCACCTGTCTCTGCCTTCAGAGTGCTGGGATTAAAGGTGTATGCCACCACTGCCCGGCATTGGTCTTCTTTTCCAAATGATCACCTCTGACTGAGCTGACTGAGAGGAGATGTGATCTCAACATGGTTTTGGCTTGTTTTTCCTTAGTAGCTAAGGGCACTTCCCATTTGTTAACTCTTGCTAATGTATCCTATTTCTAATGGCTAAGGATACTTTCCACTTGTTAACACTTGCTATTATGTCCCGTGCTTTAATTCTTGCTTATCTCTTATTTGTATCTTCAGCTATCTTTTCTCTGCTTCCTTCTTGCATCTGAGAGCTTCAACTCTTTTTTTGTTTTGTTTTGTTTCTTGAGAAAGGGTTTCTCTATGTAGCCCTGGCTGTTTTGGAGCTAGCTCTGCAGATGAAGCTGGCCTCAAAGTTAGATATCCGCCTGCCTCTGCCTCCTGAGTGCTGGGATTAAAGGCGTGTGCGGCCACAGCCTGGCCAAGCTTCAGATCTTATATTAAGGCCTTTGATAGGTGAAAGATAGGGATCTAGTTCCCATCTTCTGCATGTGGACATCCAGTCTCCATTCTTTAAGATTTTCTCCAATCTATATTTTTGACAACTTTGTGAAGAAGGTGATGACTGAAGCTGTGTGTGCTCACCCTGGGTCTTATAGTCCGTTTGTTTTTGCATCTATGTTTTTTAAAATTAGTTATTTTGTAGGTTACATATGGCTAAGCATGCACGTACCACAGATAACGACTTTTGGGGATTGTTCTCTCCCTCCACTACGTGTGTCTCGGAGATCAAACTCAGGTCGTCAGGTGTGGCAGCAAATACGCGTACCTGCTGAACAGTCTCCTGGGTCCTCTGTGTACTGTTATGCCTGTTCCACACTGGCTGTGTTATTCTGGTTCTGCAGTACCCTGCAGGCATGGATTGTAGCACCTCTCAGCATTGCTCTTTTGTTCAAGATTACCTTGGCTGTTTCTGACCTTCTGTATTTCCATGTGAACTTAAGTATCATTGTCCGTCTTTGTGAAGAAAGTCACTGGAATTCTGATGGAGTTTCAGTACTATGTCCTTTCAGTTATATGTCCACTTAAACAATATTAGTTTTCCCGGTCCATGAATGAGGCAGGATTTACCATCTTCTGGTATCTTTTTCAACTTCTGGTGTCTTTTTCAACTTAGTTTCTCTGTTTCCTAGTTTCATATAGAGGTCTTCAATGTCTTTGCTTAAGTTTGTAATTAGGTATTTTCATTGTATTTATTGTCTGTCTGTCTGTCTATCTATCGGTTTATCGAGACAGGTTTTTCTCTGTGTAATAGCCCTGGCTGTCCTAGAACTCATTTGTACACCAAGCTGGCCTTGAACTCACAGAGGTCTGCCTGCCTGTGGGAGTCTCTGCAAACACCAGGGCCAGCAGAGTAACAATCCACAGGAGGCAAGAAGGCAGTTCAGTCCAGCACAACTTAGTTAACTAGCATTGGCTCAAACTCCTAGAGTCTGACCCTGAGCAGTTTATTGTAGTCATATTAAAGTACAGTACAACTTTGGAAAAGCAGTTTTCTGGTGACAGTTATTACAGAAATGCCTAAGGCATGACTACAATGAAGCTGTTTTGCAAAGTACATGTGAACTCTGCTATAAGGATGGGTCCTATGAACTGAGAAACGATATACAAGATAAAGGTCTAGGGAGCAAGAGTCTGGGGTAAACATCATAGTCTGGGGGAGTTGAGTGTGGCCTGGCTGTACAGATCACCAGGCTGTTAACTTCATTCATTCCCAGCTTTCTGGGCAGAAACAGCATTGTTTCCATTGAAGAAACATATCTGCATATTTAACATTCCTGGTTTTCTGAGTGCTGATCTGTGAGCGCTGAAAGCGGGTAAACTAAATTCAAAGGGTTTACTCCTGACAACTTAAAAATGAAGGGACCAGACCCTCACTCAGCCTCCTGCCTTAGCAGCCATGACAGGCTACTGAAAAGACACATAGGCCTCTGACACAAAGGAACTCCAGACTCCCCCGCCCCTCCCCCCACCCCCCAGACTCCTAGATGCTAGGTTCCTGGGAACTGTTTGGCCACAAAAGAAACTCCAGGGGAGACCAAAACCTCCCCTGTAGTCTCCAGGACATAGTTCTGAAAACTATTGGTATCTACGTGCAACAGGCCACCTGCAGGTAACAAGACAATGCCATAGAAACCACAGAATGTTCTCTCTCAGCACTGACCAATGAAAATAATTGGCACACAGGTATTTCATGCCAAAATATGACTTTGAGGAATTCTTCTGATTGTTCCTAAATGTCAAGCAGTCAGAAACCAACCCGTACCTACTGATGTGATCCTGTAACTTTTGTCTTTAAAACCTAGCAGTAGACAGGGAACTTCACTCCCTCTGGGGGCTGCTGCGACACCTAGCCAGACAAGGCCCCTGTCGTGGTTGGATGAACAATCATTAAAACCTTGCTCTTGCAGTTTTGGTGGGTCTGACATCCTGGTGGTCTCTGGGGACTTTGCAACTTGGGCACAACAGATTTCAATTTACTATTTTGCTTTTAAAATCCACCCCAAACCTGTTTACATTGTTATTTTAAATTCTTTTTGTTACCTTGTACCAAAATACAAAGATAAAAGGTGATTGCTAGTAATTATAAATATGATGGAATCTACATGGCTTGGGTTCTCAGTGCCTAAAAGACCTGAAATAAGGAAGTCTTCAGGTTGATGTAAAAGATAAAGTTGCCTATTTTGCTAATGCTGTGAGTGCATCACTGAAATAATGCACAGTTTGACCAGGTGCCAGCAGGGAAAGCATTTACAGTCTCCGTTACAGACAGTTGACTGCACTGACACTTTACAGCAACCTCCTGCCAGCAACATGGCCATTCCTGGCTTTTCTCCTAGGCAGGCGCTTTCAACATGCTTTCCCAGCAGTTCATTTTTACTGGAATGTTTCAGTAGTACTGGATTCTTTTTTGTCCTTTTGTTTTTAAAGCAAGGAGACTCAACCGAAGGAATGCACTAAACCTTTTTTCCATAGCCCGTGTTTGAAAGAAAAATGGTCCCCCAAAGGGAGTGGGACTATTAGTCGGTGTGGCCTCGTTGGAGGAAGTGTGTCACTGTGGGGGTGGGCTTTGGGGCCTATGTTCATCTACTCCCAGCATCACAGACCACTTCCTGTTTCCTGAAAGATGTAGTACTCTCAGCTCCAGTATCAAGTCTCCCTGCACATTGCTATGTCCCACCATGATGATAATGGACAGAGTCTCTGAAATATAAGCCACCACAACTAAATATTTTCCTTCATAAGAGTTGCCATGGTCCAGGTGTCTCTTCATAGCCATAGAAACCTTAGCTAATGCATCCCGTCCGACGTTCTCTTTCACTGGACTCCAATCCCCAGGGCCTTCTGTTACACCCGTTCTGCATTTACAACCCTTCTGCAACATTTTCTTTTTCTCAAGTCAGGCCAGTTTTCATTCTCAGTCCTCCTCTGTCCTTCAGGCACTTATTTATATAAGAGGTCAGTTAGGATAGTCAATGGGTTGGTGGCGCACGCCTTCAATCCCAGCACTCGGGAGGCAGAGGCAGGCAGATCTCCGTGAGTTTGAGGTCAGCCTGGTCTACAGAGCGAGTTCCAGGACAGCCTCCAAAGCCACAGAGAAACCCTGTCTGGAAACCTTCCCCCCCTCAAAAAAAAAGATATTCAATGACTGAGAAATATCTAATAGAAGCTGATTGACTGCAATGACTTTAGTCCGTTGAGTTGTACAATCAGGGGCGGGTACTATCCTTTTTGTGGAGCTCGAGGTATTTGTAAAACACAAGCTCCTTGCCTTGTTAAGAGCTACCTGTAAAAGTATAAAATGCAAGCTGTACAGGATTTTTTTGTTTGTTTGTTTTTAGAGACAGGGTTTTTCTGTGGCTTTGGAGACTGTCCTGGAACTAGCTCTTGTAGATTAGGCTGGCCTCAAACTCACAGAGATCCGCCTGCCTCTGCCTGCCGAGTGCTGGGATTAAAAGCGTGTGCCACCACCACCACCCGGCTCTATAGAATTTTTTTAGATGAAATTTTAGGCAGTAGCTATGGAGTAGCACCAAGAAAAAAATATTAAAGGGGGGAACTTTTGGATAATGATTATCTATAGATCTTGAATACCATGCTAATGCAACCTGCCAGTTATTATCAGGGTGGAACAAATAAATCAATGTGTATTTTATACATTGCCGCAGTAATTTTTGTAGGCTCTTTAGCAGTAAGGGATTAATTCTATGAGGTATTTATTAATATGCTAATAACTTGCCCTGCTTCAGGTGTTTTATTTCTTATAGAAGTTTTAAAGACAAGATTTAGGTATTTACTATGCATATAGTGTTCCACTTGCATGTATCCCTGAAGGCCAGAAGAAGGCACCAGATCTCATTGCGGATGGTTGTAAGCCATATATATGGTTTCTGGGAATTGAACTCAGGACCACTGGAAAAGCAGCCAGTGTGCTTAACTTCTGAGCCATCTCTCCAACCCATATTTCTTTTTCTTTTTCTTTTTTTTTTTTTTTTTTTGGTTTTTCGAGACAGGGTTTCTCTGTGGCTTTGGAGGCTGTCCTGGAACTCGCTTGGTAGTCCAGGCTGGTCTCGAACTCACAGAGATCCGCCTGCCTCTGCCTCCCGAGTGCTGGGATTAAAGGCGTGCGCCACCAACGCCGGGCCAACCTATATTTCTTATAGAATTTAACTGACCCATCTTTACTAAGGTTAAAAGGTTCCATGCCATTTAACTCCACCCTGTCTAGGTTAAGATGAATACATGGTTTAAACCAACTAAAAAGACATTATAAAATTTCTTAGTCCAACTGAGCCCTCTGCCTAACCCTATATCTTTCTACTTTTGGGTTAAATAGGCAATGGTGGGTCTCCAAAATATTTGAATTAGGATATATAGTTGTATTCTGGTTAACAGAAACTGACTTAGAGATGCATGTGTAACTAATTATGCCTTTGCTAATTGTTCAACACCAGGCTTCTGGACAATTTTAAATAAATAACTATGTCTCTGATGAATATGGTATATTTGAAAAAAAAAGGCTTATAAATCCTAAGGCTGCAACGGTCTACTGAGATTGTCTTTACTAACTATTCAAAAACAGGCTTCTAGAAAATTTTAAATAAGTAACAACATACGTTTGATGAATAAGGTATGTGTCATAAGGTTACTATTGCTGTGATGAAACATCATGACCACAACAACTTGGGTTTGTTTGGCTACATTTTCCCATCACAATTCATGTTTAAAGGAAGTCAGGACAAGAACTCAAGCACAGCAGGAACCTGGAGGCGGGAGCTGATGCGGAGGCCATGGAGGGATGCTGCTTACTGGCTTGCTCCTCACAGTTTACTCAACCTGCTGTCTTATAGAACCCAGGGCCACCAGCCCAGGGATGGCCCCACCCACAATGGCTGGGCCCTCCAGCATCAATCACTGATTAAGCAACTGCCCCACAGTAGGATCTTATAGATGCGTTTTCTCAACTGAGGTTCCCGCCTTTCAGACAACTCCAGCTTGTGTCAAGTTCATGAGACTAGCCAGCACAGCGTGTTTAATAATTAAGGTTTATAGTTTCCTAAGGTCTACTCATGTTAACAGTAACTGACTTAAAGACAGATGCTTAGCTTCTTTGTTTCTGCCAACTTTGTTAATATTTGGATATCATTTGGAAAACTGAGTCAAGAAACCGTGACAGTCTGTAATGGTGCACTATGAAATGATCGAAAGAGTAAAGTTCCCAGTCTCTCTGTGGACTGTATTTATGATGAAAGTTTTATTTTTATGATAAAGGAGCTTCAATTAAATCTTCGATTCAAATATTTAGGGTTCACACAACATGGATGAAGCTGCAAAATGCTAGTCTTACATAAGCTACTAATTTGTTGTAATCTGCTGAAGATAATTACGACATGCAAGCTACTTCTCAGTCACTCTATAAATGGCCAAATTCTTTAATGTGCTCAGAACTGTGCTCTTAGTCATGCCAAGTACAAGTGTAATTCATTTACAAGGACAGACTTTACTTAGCCTCCTTTATATTTTTTCGATATTAAGTCTAAAACAAATAAAAACAAGTACAGTTTGTTTAACATCAGGTACACTTAATAGATAACGGTCCTCAAATCTTCAGAGCTCAGCTGAACGTGACATTTAAAGTGTTTAATGAAAAAGCTTCCCATGGTAGACAAAACTGCCACCTCCTAACTGCAACCCTAAGGTCTCCAAGCAAGATAAAGGGGCACTGATGACTCCACCTGGATTGTGGTAATGCTGACCACTGGACAAAGACCCCATGACCTTGCCTACCACCACGGCCCTGCTCAAACTGTGGACACTGTTGGGTTGACTGCTCTATCCTTGCCAAGGTGGGTCAGTTTTCTTAAGTACCTCCTGCACAGGAAAATCTCTGAGACCTCCTGGGTCTGGCAGCCAAAAGCTAATGCTGCCTTGTGTGGTGGGCAACACGATAACGCTGTCCTGTGTGACAGCCAGAAGGCCTATGACCTTTGTCTCCCCCACCTGCCCCAGGAAGCCATTGAGACCGTGAGAGCCTAGGGTAAGGGTCCTGTCCAGGTAGCCATAGGTCTCTGTCATTTTAACTGATACGGAAGCTGTGTGGATTATATTATACTTCCTGCTGGAATTCACCCTTCTCAGATCTCTGAGGGTGTTGGCAGTTAACTGTAGCTTTGACAGTTTAACGGTCACACTCAACCCTCTAAGGCTGCAGTTACCCACTCAGTTCATTCCAAATGTAAAATCAGGCCTCCCTTTTCCAGAGCCATTTATTAGGTCTGCTAAGAAAGGCAGGCAGGTACAGTTCACCTTGCTGACAGACTTCACGGTGAAAGAGAGACTCACAAACTAGGTTTCAATGTAACTTTTTGCTATTTCCTTTATTTAAGGACCTTGGTTCACAATGACGACTCTCGGGAATCAGCCACCCGTGTCTCATGGTAAGTGACTGGATGAAAAGAAAAGGTTTGAAGTGTGTGTAACTTGTGAGGTCCTAAGAAGGAAAGGCAAGTTGTAAAGGTCAAAGGAAGTGATTCAAGTTGTGTAAAAACTGAGAACTGTTTAAGGTTTCTCTCCCTCTCTATGCTGTCGCTATACTAAGACTTAAAATTTCCAATAGATTAATCTAGCCCAGGTAAAGCACTGCTACTGTTATCCTAGTCACAAGCTCACACATTGCAATTCCCCTTGGTTGTCTTCTAAGTATAGACTTAAAAGTGCTTTCCAACTGTGCTAAAAACACCACTGTTCAATCTATGTATTTAACCCTCTGGATACGTAGGAAAAGTGTTCAGGCTTTTAACTCAGAATAATATTTTTAGATTCTGAAGTTGTTGTTTTTTTTTTAATGACTCAAAGGCATAATTGTACTGCTTTTGTACCATGAAGATTTCAGTACAGAATACAAATAGTAGTAATGCTAATTAATATACATAACACTTTTATTTCTTTTTAAAACTTAAAAGTTCTTGCAAGCTTCAGGGAGTTGAGAGATTTAGATTCATCTCTAACAGGCCAAGCTGACCCCAGATAGGTAGGTACTCCTATTAATCAACAGTCTAAGTCTCCCATCTTGCCTATTCTTGGGGTAGGGGGTGGGATTTCTCTCTTTCCCCTGGTCTTGGGCTCTGTGCCTTATCAACTTCGAGGACCAAGGGCCTGGAAATTTTGAATGCATACCCAACATAAAAAACTTCCCCATACTCGAGAGGCAGAGGCAGGCGGATCTCTGTGTGTTCCAGACCAGCCTGGTCTATAACAGCTAGTTCCAGGACAGCCTCCAAAGCCACAGAAATAAACCTGTCCTCACAAAACAAAATACAAAACAAAACAAAAAAACCTTCCCCATAAGCTCCTTAACTCTACCTTCTGTCCCTAGTCTATATCTGTCCTGGCGGATTTCCCATCAACTACAGACCGCAGACTGCCCCAGAACCCACATGCCAGATTCCCCAGGGCAGCCTAAGCGTCAACAGCCCCAGGTGAACCTGCACATCCCTGTGCCCCTCTCTCCCTTCCTGACTTTGACCAACATCCCAGCCTTCCTGGGCCCCTGACAAAGATGTCACAATTTCATCTCAGAAGCAGTTACATCAACTAAAGGCTGGATGGAATGACTGATCCCAAGGAAACCCTGGACAAGTCTCATTCAGTACCTGTGGTTCCTCCCAGTACTTCTCACCCTGACCTCTACCCCAAAACATCTCCAGACCAGGGGCTGGGCTTCCCTTCCCCAGCTTCTGTTTTAGATAACTCAGCCATTTTCACTACATGCCCTCTTTGGTTCTCCTGGCCTCTTGGTTCCTGGCTGACTCTCTCTGGGCTCTCTTGATCGGCTTGCCTCCCCTTCCTCTCTCCACCCTCATGGCCCAGTCTAGGCTGCTGTCCATGTCCAGTGTGGACTCTCAGCTGCCTCTGGCTGTCCTCATCCTCATATCTGCAATAAAATCTTCTCCTCTCCTCAACCACACCTATCAGGGGTCACGCCTTCATTTTCATTCAGGAGGCAAGCATTTCTGCCCACTGAGCCTTTTCCCTAGCCCCTTTTGTTTTAATTTTCCCCCAAAACTTTTACTTCCTTGGTGACTTTCTTATCCAAGATTTGAACTGATGTCTAGATTCATCTGTCTAGTTGCACACTCTGTGTGGTGACTGATCATTAAAAAAGTAGTGACCGGGCGGTGGCAGTGCACGCTTTTGATCATGGCACTGGAGGAGGCAGAGGCTCTGAGTTGAAGGCCAGCCTGGTCCACAGAGTGAGTTCCAGGACAGCCTCCAAAAAGCCAGAGAAACCCTGCCTTGAACCATCCCCAACGCCCCCCCAAAAAAGTAGGCTTTTGAATTCTTTGCCTGTTATTTCAATGATTTTTTTTGCATGTTTGGCTGTCGAAAAGTTATAAGCATCTGCGGGAGGTATATCTGTTGTTCTTTTGCTTAAATTAGCGATCTCGATGGAATACGAACCAATAGATATATTAACCATGGAGTATATTGGGGGGGAGAGCGAGAGGAGGAGGAGGAGGAGAGAGAGTGAGAGAGAGAGTCAAAGGTCAAGAGAGCAAAGTGAGAGAAAGGGAGAGGAAGAGAGAGGGGAAGGAGGGGGAGGAGGAGGGAGGGATGGAGGGAGGGAGGGAGGGAGCTGGAGAGCAAGAGAACAAGCAAAGAGAAGAAGAGAGAGTAAGTGGGCGGGGTCTGCTTGCACCTTCTTGCAGATTGTACTCATAGACCCCTGGACCGACCAGGGTGTTGTGTCCAAGTTGCAAAGTCCCCAGAGACCACCAGGATGTCAGACCCACTAAAACTGCAAGAGCAAGGTTTTAATGATCGTTCATCCAACCACGGCAGGGGCCTTGTCTGGCTAGGTGTCGCAGCAGCCCCCAGAGGGAGTGAAGTTCCCTGTCTACTGCTAGGTTTTAAAGACAAAAGTTACAGGATCACATCAGTAGGTACGGGTTGGTTTCTGACTGCTTGACATTTAGGAACAATCAGAAGAATTCCTCAAAGTCATATTTTGGCATGAAATACCTGTGTGCCAATTACTTTCATTGGTCAGTGCTGAGAGGGAACATTCTGTGGTTTCTATGGCATTGTCTTGTTACCTGCAGGTGGCCTGTTGCACGTAGATACCAATAGTTTTCAGAACTATATCCTGAAGACCACAGGGGAGGTTTTGGTCTCCCCTGGCGTTTCTTTTGTGGCCAAACAGTTGCCAGGAACCTAGCATCTAGGAGGCTGGGTGGTGGTGGTGGTGGTGGTGGTGGTGGTGGTGGTGGTGGTCTGGAGTTTCTTTGTGTTCAGTTTTGACCCTATGCTCCGGGAGGCCAGAGGATCTGTAGTTTCCTTGTGTCTTTTCCATAGCCTGTCATGGTTGCTAAAGCAGGGGACTGAGTGAGGGTCTGTCCCCTTTATTTCTAAGTTATTAGAAGTGAAGCCCTTGAGTTTAGTTTACCCCTTTCACAGGGTACTTACTGCCTGAGTGCATTCTGCCAGGTAGCAGGAAGGGCAGATAATGTCTGAATCCTTACAATATCTTCTTGCTTATTTAATCACTTGATTTTTACATCCACAATTAGTGTGTCTGCTGGGATGAGGATTCCTCCAGCCTTAGGACAACTTCTGCTTAGTGGGTCACTCATTGTCTTCTGAGTTCTCGTTTCTCATGACTTCTCAAAGGACAGAAAGGAGACTGCTGCAAGAGGCACTTGTTAACAAGCCAGGTTTAGAGTGTAGGGAAGAAAAGCCCCAAAGAATTAAAACCGTGTATATCCCCAGTATGGATAGAAAGGAAACTAAGATCATTATAGAACAAACTAGGATTCTATTTTTAACAATGAAGAAAAATGAAAGTACTGAGTTAGCACTTTACAAAAGGAGGTGTTGGGAAAAGTAAATACACTAGAAAGGAAGGGAAAGGTATGGGTTGAAGGTTCTAGAAGCCACAGTGAGAGGAGAGCAGTGTAAACAAAAATGACCCGGGGGAGTGGGGAGGAGTGAGAGAGAAGAAGACAACAGGAGGGACGAGAGAGAGAGAGAGAGAGAGAGAGAGAGAGAGAGAGAGAGAGAGAGAGAGAGAGAGAGAGAGAGAGAGGAGAGGAGACACTTGTTTTGCCTCAGGCTTGTTTACTTAGGATATGGGGTGGGAGAACTTAGAGGTAGTAAGTAATTTTCTCTGAGTCCAAACAGGTCAGACCAGAAAGAGCCCTTTGCAGGCTGGGTCCTGCCTGATCCTTCCCTGATGTCCCAGCCCTGATGTCATGCCTCCGTAGATGTCAGGATCCTTGCATGTAGTTTCAGCAACAGTGCGGTGGGTGCCTGTGTCTCCACCAAAAGTCTCCTAGAAAGCCATCAAACCGAAGCACGGTGCTCAGTGGGGGGCGGGGACACATGTACCCCACCTGAATGCTAACTTGTCTGCACACATCCCAGTCTCTATTTAATTCACACACTGCAGAGTCTCAGTTCCTTCCTTTCCCCAGATGCCAGGTTGCAGGTCACAAATGGAGGTGGCCTCTGCTTTTCCCAGCAGTCAGCTAACACCATGCACACCTGCGACCCAGCGTCTGTTTGAGCCAGTTTTCTCTGCTCACACTCATTCCCAGAGTGTTTGCTTAGTTAGACAATGGAGAGGTTTAGAAATGTTTTTGTTGTTGTTTTTTTTTTTTTAAAGGAAAGGCAATGGCACATGCCTTTAATCCCAGCACCAGGGAGGCAGAGGCAGGTTGATCTCTGTGAGTTAGAGGTCAGCTTGGTCTACAGCATGAATTTCAGGGCACCAAAGCTACACAGAGAAATCCTGTGTGTGTGTGTGTGTGTGTGTGTATGTGTGTGTGTGTGTGTGTGTGTGTGTGGTTCCTTCTGGACCTGGAGAGATGGCACAGAGGCTTAGAGCACTGACTGCTCTTCAAGAGGTCCTGAGTTCAATTCCCAGCAACCACACGGTGGCTCACAACCATCTATAATGAGATCTGGTGCTCCCTTCTGGCCTGCAGGCAGAACATGGTATACATAATAAATGAATAATAATAAAAAAGCAAAGGCTTTTGCAGCACCAAAAAGTTTTGATGGTAAGACCTCTCTGAAGATGTCCCACATCACAGCACCAGTGAGGAAGCTGTGGCGTGCAGGGGCCTCCCTCGGGTCTGTTTAGTGCTCAGATCACAGATCTGTCTGCATTTTTGCAGCCTGCAAATTGTTCTGCGGAACTGCTCTGAGGCTCCCCTTTGTTCTTTGGCTCAAAGCCCCAGTGAGGGGAACGTTTGCCTTCTCCGTTATTGCCTAGAGTCTGATATTATGGTCTCTCCCTCCCTCTCGTCTTTCTACTTTGTTTCTCTGTAGTTCTGGATGTCCTGGAACTTGCTTTGTAGACCAGGCTGGTCTCAGACTCAGAAATGTACCTGCCTCTCCTCCCGAGTGCTGGGATTAAAAGCCTGTGCTGTCACCTGTCCTGGCTGTCTTTTGTTTCTTTTACAAATGTGAAGTTCAGCATTTGTGGCTTTCACTTGGTCACTGTTGTTAAATATGGAGTAAGGACCAGCATGATGGACGGAGCACAAGCCATGGAGAGCGTATGAACTATATAGTTCACTATAGCGAGACTGAGGAAGGGGAAGGCTGACATGACAGAGAGAGAGGATGAGAGAGAGAGACGAGAGAGACGAGAGTGAGAGAGAATGAGATGATGAGAGCAGGAGTAAAAGAGAGAGATGACAGTAAGAGAGAGTGGGATGATGAGAGGAAGAGAGAGGAGTAAAGGAGAGCTTACCCAGTAACGAGACTCAAACCGTGACTCAATGGTCCCACGTGGAGTTTTGTTGGTAGCCGGGGAAGGAAAGGGAGGGTGAGGGATAACCAACCCGTGCAGAGGGAGAGAGAGAGAGAGAGAGAGAGAGAGAGAGAGAGAGAGAGAGAGAGAGAGAGAGAGAGAGAGAGAGAGAGAGAGAGAGAGCGAGCATACGCGGGCGGGGGTCAGTCCTTTAAAGGGTCCTTTGCTCCTGTGTGGTTCTCACAGAACTCTGGGCTGGACAGAGTGCTGCCTGAGTGCATCCTGCCAGGTAATAGGGCAGGCCAGCGTAATGCCTGAACCTTTCAGGGAAGGTCTGGGTATCATTTTTGTTTTGTTTTGTTTTTTTGAGACAAGGGTTTCTCTGTATTGTTTTGGAGACTGTCCTGGAGCTCGATCTGTAGACCAGGCTGGTCTTGAACTCACAGAGATCCGCCTGCCTCTGCCTCCCAAGTGCTGGGATTAAAGGCATGCGACACCAATGCCCAATGCCTTGCCTGGTTTGGGTATCTTTAATTCAGCAACTTTGCGAGTCCGCCAAAGCTTCATGCTCTGTAGTGTTCTCACCATCTCCTATAGAGCATAGCGTGCGCGTGTGTGTGTGCGCGCACGCGCGTGTGTCTCTGTGTGTGTGTGTGTGTGTTGTATGTGCACCGTGTCTGCGGCCATGTGTCTGCCTATGAGCTTGTGTGCAGAGGAGATGTGTTCTTCTCTACCATTCTTTATCCTGTTCCCTTGAGACAGGGTCACTCAGCACAACACAGGGCTGGGCTGGCAGTCAGTAAGCCCCAGTGACCCTCCTGTTCCCTCCCCGCAGAGCTGGGCCATGCTACTGGCATGCTTTCTGTACTTGTGCTGGGGATTGAATTCAAGTCCTGCTGGTACTGCAAGCTCTCTTACCCACTGAACTATCAGTCACCCAGCCTCCTCCTATGCTTTGTGATAAGTTACATTAATTAATTTACTTTCCTGAAGATCCTTTGTTCTGCTTCCCAGTGATTATAAGGCCTTGTGCTTGTTAGTAGTTAGTGAGTAGTGTTTGACTACTGAAACACATCTTTAGCCCTCAAGATGCTTTAGCTGTCTAGCTCGGGAGAGATGGCTCAGCCTTTAAGAGCACTTGCTGCTCTTGCAAAAGACAGCGGTTTGGTTAGCTTACTGACTTCATTGATGGTCATTTTTTAAATATTTGTGGGAACATGCCCACCTCAGGACTACCTGTGGATGAGTTTCTGTCTCAAATAATGTAAAATGCAGAGTCAAGAAAAATAGCATTCTTTAGATGATCAGTGGAGGGCCAGTGAGATTGTTCTGAGGGGTGTTCATTGTTCTGGCACCAAAGACATTGCAGTACTGCCAACAGACACCAGGTGGCGGTGCGGGTGGCACTGTAGGCCCCAGAGAGGAGGGCAAGCAAAGCTCAAGTGAAAATCTATACACACAAGCCAGACCAGGCTCAGGGGGCCCGCAGTCTCTATCCAGGTAGACTGATAATCTCCCCCTAAAGAAAGCCGCGCGTCGAAACTGGGAGAAGCTGTTGTGTCGTTGTTGCTGCCGTTTGTCAAGTGCTCAAACTCCACAAAGGAGTGCGAGGCGTGAAAATAGCAGGCTCAGGCAGTTTCCCACTCTTTCTCCCCCACACAGAGGGGACCGGAGAGCTCAGAGTTTGTTCAGACAGGACGTTTCCTCCTAACCAGTTTCGGCGGGGGGGGGGGCTTGGATGTGTCCTCGGTGTGCAGTGATACTTTATTAATTCCTGGAAGTCTCACAAAAGCAAGCTGACACTATTGTTGAGTTCATGCCTTTACCAATGAAGAAGGAAGGGCATGGACGTCCTGTTTCACCATCGTACTGACACTGCAGGGTTCAAGCCTGAGCTTTGGTCTCTCAGGTTCTTCTAAAATGGATGTGTTGAGGCCCTGTGTTTCCTGCATTGGAGGTACTGCAGGTGCCCAGCAGCCATGCTCACTGAATCCACACAAAGGTGTGTCTGTGAGAAACATCCTGGCCATCACTATCACTACTTCAGCATTCTGTACAGGCTGTCCAACAGCACCTAATGCAGTCAAAGCAGAAGAGTGCAGAATATGCTTCTTCTCCAACAGGTGATGTAGAAAACCAAATCTGAACAGGGGTGAATGTGCAGGAATTCCTGGGTGATCATCCAAATGAGGGGTGGTTTCCCTGTAGCTCTGAGATCTGAACTGGGGACTGGAACCCATACCATAATCTATCTAAAATAAAAGGACTGCCCAGGTTAAGTCCATAGTAATGAAATTCTTGCCTATTATTGTATCTCCTCCTCCATGTGTTAAAAACCCATAGAAAGTAATGCCAGGCTTGGTGGTGCATGTCTTTAATTCCAATACTTGGGAGGCAGGCAGATATCTAAATGAGTTTCAAGCCAGCCTGGTTAAATAGTTTTCCAGGCTAGTCAGGGCTGTAGAATGAGCCCTTATCTCAAAATAACAAAACCAAGACCAAAACAAAAAAACACACCAAACAAAACACCCCACTAAACAACAAAAACACAAAACCTGAACAGGAATACGTGGTGGCCTTCACTTTTAATCCCAGCACACAGAGGTAGAGGCTTTTGGATCTCTGTGAGTTCAACGATAACACCATATACATAGTGAATCTGGAACAGCCAGGACTAACACAGGAACCCTGTCTGAAACAGCAACAACCAGACAGGCACTAGAAAAGGCATAACACATGAACCCACATGAGAATAGGTTGTGTGGTTGTCAGTAAAGATGTCATAGTCAAGACATTAAAAAACTTCATTTTCATTTATGTTGAGTCATACATTGTACCCTTTAGTCCGCACATCTTCTAAGTGTTCAATGCTGTAAGTCATTGGTTGGGTTTGAGGCCTCTGGCTTCTGCTACATTGTTGATAATCGGCCCTCACTGGGATTCTGCCTGGGCGTCCGTTGTCCTGTGTCATGGAGATCCTGCAGTTTTGGATCTGTAGGTCTGGCCCCTCCCATGTCCGTTGTCCTGTGTCATGGAGATCCTGCAGTTTTGGATCTGTAGGTCTGGCCCCTCCCATGTCCGTTGTCCTGTGTCATGGAGATCCTGCAGTTTTGGATCTGTAGGTCTGGCCCCTCCCATGTCCGTTGTCCTGTGTCATGGAGATCCTGCAGTTTTGGATCTGTAGGTCTGGCCCCTCCCATGTCCGTTGTCCTGTGTCATGGAGATCCTGCAGTTTTGGATCTGTAGGTCTGGCCCCTCCCATGTCCGCTGTCCTGTGTCATGGAGATCCTGCAGTTTTGGATCTGTAGGTCTGGCCCCTCCCATGTCCGTTGTCCTGTGTCAGGGAGATCCTGCAGTTTTGGATCTGTAGGTCTGGCCCTCCCATGTCCGTTGTCCTGTGTCATGGAGATCCTGCAGTTTTGGATCCGTAGGTCTGGCCCTCCCATGTCCGTTGTCCTGTGTCATGGAGATCCTGCAGTTTTGGATCTGTAGGTCTGGCCCCTCCCATGTCCGTTGTCCTGTGTCATGGAGATCCTGCAGTTTTGGATCTGTAGGTCTGGCCCTCCCATGTCCGTTGTCCTGTGTCATGGAGATCCTGCAGTTTTGGATCTGTAGGTCTGGCCCCTCCCAAGTCCGTTGTCCTGTGTCATGGAGATCCTGCAGTTTTGGATCTGTAGGTCTGGCCCCTCCCATGTCCGTTGTCCTGTGTCATGGAGATCCTGCAGTTTTGGATCTGTAGGTCTGGCCCTCCCATGTCCGTTGTCCTGTGTCATGGAGATCCTGCAGTTTTGGATCTGTAGGTCTGGCCCTCCCATGTCCGTTGTCCTGTGTCATGGAGATCCTGCAGTTTTGGATCTGTAGGTCTGGCCCCTCCCATGTCCGTTGTCCTGTGTCATGGAGATCCTGCAGTTTTGGATCTGTAGGTCTGGCCCCTCCCATGTCTGTTGTCCTGTGTCATGGAGATCCTGCAGTTTTGGATCGTAGGTCTGGCCCCTCCCATGTCCGTTGTCCTGTGTCATGGAGATCCTGCAGTTTTGGATCTGTAGGTCTGGCCCCTCCCATGTCCGTTGTCCTGTGTCAGGGAGATCCTGCAGTTTTGGATCTGTAGGTCTGGCCCTCCCATGTCCGTTGTCCTGTGTCATGGAGATCCTGCAGTTTTGGATCCGTAGGTCTGGCCCTCCCATGTCCGTTGTCCTGTGTCATGGAGATCCTGCAGTTTTGGATCTGTAGGTCTGGCCCTCCCATGTCCGTTGTCCTGTGTCATGGAGATCCTGCAGTTTTGGATCTGTAGGTCTGGCCCTCCCATGTCCGTTTTCCTGTGTCATGGAGATCCTGCAGTTTTGGATCTGTAGGTCTGGCCCCTCCCATGTCCGTTGTCCTGTGTCATGGAGATCCTGCAGTTTTGGATCTGTAGGTCTGGCCCCTCCCATGTCCGTTGTCCTGTGTCATGGAGATCCTGCAGTTTTGGATCTGTAGGTCTGGCCCCTCCCATGTCCGTTGTCCTGTGTCATGGAGATCCTGCAGTTTTGGATCTGTAGGTCTGGCCCCTCCCATGTCCGTTGTCCTGTGTCATGGAGATCCTGCAGTTTTGGATCTGTAGGTCTGGCCCTCCCATGTCTGTTGTCCTGTGTCATGGAGATCCTGCAGTTTTGGATCTGTAGGTCTGGCCCCTCCCATGTCCGTTGTCCTGTGTCATGGAGATCCTGCAGTTTTGGATCTGTAGGTCTGGCCCCTCCCATGTCCGTTGTCCTGTGTCATGGAGATCCTGCAGTTTTGGATCTGTAGGTCTGGCCCCTCCCATGTCCGTTGTCCTGTGTCATGGAGATCCTGCAGTTTTGGATCTGTAGGTCTGGCCCCTCCCATGTCCGTTGTCCTGTGTCATGGAGATCCTGCAGTTTTGGATCTGTAGGTCTGGCCCCTCCATGCTTCAGCAGCACATACATGAGGTGAATGTTGGAGTGAGTCAGCTCATAGCCCTGGTTCTGGGCCTGGGTGGTAGCTGGGTTGGTCAACTTACCAGCTTTCCCCACTGTTCCTACCAGAGCAAGCTCTCCAGCGTTGCCCTAGCCAGCTCACCTAATGCAGCAGACAGAAGGAGTAGGACCCTTTTCTTGCTCTCAGGCCCTTGGGTTTGGCTCACCTGCACTCCTACTACCAGGGCCGGCTCTACTGTTCAGGTGTGGTGCAGGGCCTGCTCTCCCAAGTGCTGTAGCTGGTGAGGGGCAGGGCCAGCTCTCCAGTAGAGTGTTGTCTTCCCGCCAGCCTGGTTCCAGAGCCGCATCAGTCCCAAATAAACACACAGGACACTATATTAATTATGAAACTGTTGGCCATTTGCTTGGTTTCTTACTGGCTATCTCTGACTTAAGTATTTAACCCATAATTGCTAATCTAAGTATTTCTCTTACCAGAGAAAAGGGTCTGGACCTCTTATTCCTATGGCGGCTACATCATGACTGACTCTGCCTCTCTTTCCCAGAATCCTCCTTGACTCGTAGTCCCACCTATCTTGCTTCCTTTTTGGCCAACAGTGCTTTATTGACATATGCACAGGAGGACTTCCCCATCACTCTCCCACTCTCATGACCCTGGAACAGCTTTTGCCACCTATAGTAGGTGATGACGGGTGAGGGGTGAGGGGCAGGGGATGTCTCTCCCTCACCCACACCAACACATGAGGGACAGTAGGGCTAGCGCTCCCAATTTTTCCCCTTCAGGGCTGGCTAGCTCACACCATGACCAACTGGGTCAGCTCTGCTGTGCTGTCCAGGCGAGGTACAGGGTCCACTCCCCTGAGTGCTGCAGCTGGTGAAGGGCAGGGACAGCTCATCCTTGTGCTGCAACCAGTGAGGGGCAGGGCCGACTCTGGCAGCCCTGACCTCGCTGCCTTCAGTGATGATGGGAGACACAGACTGCAGCACAGATTGTGGCTGTGGAGGGGCCACAGCCCCAGACACAGACGGCCCTTGGCAGCAGCTTGGCCTGGATGACGCACGGCTCCAGGTGGCAGTGCAGGCCACCTGACGTCTTTCCTAATTGCTGGGATTTGCAGGCAACCCTTCAGTACCTTGCCTTCCAGATCCACGGCCTCATCTCTGCATACTCTTCCATTCATTCATTCTCTCTCCCTCTCTTTCTTTCTCCTTTCTCTCTCTCTGCCTTCCTCTTCTCCTACCTGTGGACTGAGCAAGTATTGGATCCTTGGGATTTCTATTCACATCCAGCCACTGTTGGATTAGTTGAACCATAGCCTGTGAGTCATTTTGGTAAATTCCATATATATATATATATACATATATATATATATATGAGAGAGACTAATTCTATAAGTTATGCTACTTTAGAGAATGCTGGATAATACAACATCTGAAAAAGGCACAACCCTCAGCAGACCTAGGGCCCAAGGAAAACACTTTGGAGGTGGAAGTCCAGGCATCTGAGAATAGGCATTCCAGGCTGACCAGGGGCTGACTCCTCTTTACGGGGACTGTCAGGATAAGTCGGAAGGTGAGGTGGGGCTTTAATCAGTCCATCCCTCTGCCTGCCCTTCTCATGTTCTGATCATTAGGTTATTGTGCCCAAACCTAGCAGAGCCACCTTTTCAAGGGCGTGTAAATTGTCACATGTGGCTCTAGATGAAGGAATTCAGCTTCTCTCTCTCTCTCTCTCTCTCTCTCTCTCTCTCTCTCTCTCTCTCTCTCTCTCTCTCTCTCCTCTAAAGTTTCTCTGTACCTTTGGAGGCTGTCCTAGAACTCACAGAGATCCGCCTCCATCTGCCTCCCGAGTGCTGGGATTAAAGGTATGCACCACCACCACCTGGCTGGAATTTGGCTTTTGTTCACTGATTGAAGTACTATATCAGTGATCTACCATGTTTTATCCTATGACTGTGTGCTGTTTACTGGTGTGTGTGCGTGTGTGCGTGCGTGCATGCTCATGTGTGCGTGTGTTCATGTGTGTACTGATGTGTGTGTGTTTTCCCACTCATGATGCAATCTCCATAGCCCGGACCGACCTCTTTACTGTCTCTACTCTTCCCTTAGATTCCTGATCCAGGTCTGGCCCATCATATGCTATGTCAGAAAGTTTGCTTTTGATGTCTAAGGTTGCACCTGTGGTGACCGAGTTCTCCTGTGGCTCCAGCCTGACCCGTGATCAGCTAATCACATCTCCACTGACAGCTTCACGGCTGCAATGAGCTGTGCTGAGGCTCTGGGGGAGATTCTCATCACTGCTTGTATGATTTCTCTGTTTCGATCTCCACACCAAGGATCTTTCCTGAGTACTCACTGACTCCAGGGGAATAACCCTGCCTCCTCCCCATCCTCTGGTCTAGTTTCTCAGCAACCTTTATCTCTTATCTGACTGTGTAAGGATTCTAAGGAGGAGAAGGGCCATTCTTGGGCAGTCTTTGGAAAATGGGTCCTCAACTCCCCAGAGATAAAAAGTTTCTACTGAAGCATAGAGCTAATTTCTGGCTTTGGAAGGAAGGATTCCTAGCCTTTTATTTTTTCTCTCAGGCTTCTTGCAACATAGCATGCTCTTCCCTGACCTTATGCCATTCAACTAGACAAATTCAGTTGTGTTTATCTCCCTATAGGAACTACTGGGAAGGCACCATCCCAACTCCCCACCCTCACTGAGCAGAACCACAAGATGAACAAAGTGGAGATGACCTGTGAGAGGAAGGACCTCCCTGGAACCCTGGTCCATCACACCCACAATGACTTGATCAGCAGGTAGTCGTTACGCCCCGTTCTCGTTGACTGTCTTGCTTTCACTGTGTCAAAGCCTTCCTCAGGGACAGGAGGCTGACCTCCAGGGCATTTTCATGCCCAAACTAATTTTTCTGAGTGCACCAGAGAGGCAGAACTTGGAGCCTGGGTTGGAGTGAGATGGGGACATAGGGCTGTTCTGCTTCCTTCAAAAGAAAAGCAGAGCCTGGGAATGGGGCAGTAGTGTGTGGTTTCTCATCATGCATTTCAAGAGGACTTGACAGGTAGGTGTTGGCTTTGGGGAGATACTAAGTGCTGTGAGTTTGTGGTGAGTCTTTGTACTTAGCCAGCAGGTTCTTGAGTGCTGGTTGCTCCTGGCAGCAGCTGGAGGGGGCTGGTTCCATTTGGTTCATCTCAGTGTGTGACTGGAAGTCCTGGAGCTCATCACTGCTCCTTTCTGGACTTATTCCTTATATTCTGAGACAATGCCACTTCCTGCATTTCTGTGGCAGCATAAAGTTAGGTGTACGTGTGTACCCATCCCTTCATCTCTCTGTCTGTCTGCATCTTGAGAGTAGGTGGGTCTGTGTTGGGGTCTGATGTTTGCCTGTGCCACAGTTTGCAGGTGACGCCTAAGCTAGCCTCATAGCCTTGCCCAGGTGCCCAGGTGGCACGACTGGATTATGTCTATGCACATGCGGTGGCTGGTCAGTAAGTCATCACAAACAATCCTTGTATCTCTCATACGTTGTTGAGTATTGTATTACTGTTGCTTTTTACAAGATGATGCCTTTGGAGTGTAGGAGGAAGTCCTATTCTTTCTAGTAGAACAGAGAACATGCAGTACTCAGATCAAATTCTGACAATTTTAGCATCAGCTACTCTGTGATCTTTATTCCTTGGATGCTGATGGCCATGACAGAGGACCAGGAAATAGCAACCGAGTTCAGGGTATTAGTTCACCAGGAGGCAACCCCCGATGGTTAATTCTTAGTTAGGCAAGGTCCTGAGACCACAGACTCTGGAATTTCTTTTGCTTCTGCTGTGTCTTTACATGTTTGCTGTTGCTATCTTTCTTTCACATCTGGCATGGTTGAATTGGGTGTGGGGGGATTCTCCACTGTCTATAATAATGTAATATGCTTATCTTGTTGTGCTCAAACTCTGAACCCTCCAAATCACCAAGAGACCCGATCTGATGCAAAGGCAGAGAGTCTTTAATTTTATGAGTCAACTCCGATTCCCCTGCCCATCTGACATGGTAGGTGGAACAAGAGAGACCTTGAGCAACAGTGGGGGCAGGGAATATACTGGAGTAGAGCAAGGGGAGTGTCGGGGGGGGTCTGCTGGTTGCATAGCAACAGTCTCAGGATCGGTGCATCTCAGGTTTGGGCATCCTGTCCTGTGTTAATTGGTCAGCTGCAGGTAGGTTGCTATGGCCTATAGGTCCTCTCAGGGTGGTTGCTATGCTCTGCATTCCACCATTATCAGTAAAGCACATCCAGAACCTGCCAGCTAACTTCTGATTGATTTCTTGCCACATGGAGGGTATCTGGGTTCCTAGTGATTAGGGCAAGGTTGGGGCAAGGCTGGGAACCCAGCACATGTTGCTGAAGTCCGAGGCCATGTGTCTTGCTGGGTCTTTTCTGCAGCCTGTCATGGCAGGGTGAGGGTTTGGACCCTTCAATCTCATGGAAACATCCCACTCTACTGGACATTATTTTTACCTGCAAATTCTTATGAAGATGACTTCCTCCTTAAGCTGTACTGTCTAACTGATAATAATAATGTTAGCTTATACAGAGTTTTGATGAATAAAAGTAAATACAAGGAAATGTTACAGAGCTAGAGCCTATGCATTTCACTTAAGGAGCTGCATAGATCGTAGCTCAAGTTAATGATTGAGAGAAACAACTGAGTCCCAGGAGCCAGTGTGGCTCAAATTCCTTTCATCTTAATGCCGACCCCAGTGCTGAAAGTTAGAGTCACAGGTTTCAGTGTGCATCATTAGCTGAAGCAAAGCATTTTTACCTGTACTCTGCAGGCATTTAGCAGAATCACTGTATGGGGTAGATATTCGAATGAACAGCTGCTTTTTACCTTGACCTTGAAGAATCCTTGTGGAAAACAGAGATTGTTTTGCTGAGGGGGCCTTGTGGCCATGCCATGACTTTGGTTAAGACATCTCAGGCACACCTGAGGCTCTTGTAGTATCATGCATTGCACACATTGCATAATGAAGGATGGTAGTCATGGAGGCATGCTCCCTCCTGTAAGACATGTAAATTAAGGTTAGAGACCTTGGTGTGAGGAAATACTTTGTGTAATAATCAACAAATATGCCTTTGTACAACTTTTCTGGGTCCAAGCCCAGTCTAGTGAGTCCAGTTCAGCCCATCAGAAGACAATGGACATTTCTGCTATCACAGAGGCTCTAAAATTTCACCCTGGAGCATTTCGTTTCTTGAATCAACAATGAAAGGACATAGAAAGAATACAAAAGAATAGAGACTAAAGAAAGAAACCGTACTGGCTGGACTGACAGCCTCCAAAACAATACAGAGAAACCCTGTCTCGTAAAACCGAAAAAAAAAAGAGAGAAAGAAAGAAAGAAACAGTAAAGAGAGGGTGTGAGTGTCTATCCCCCTTAAGCCCCTCGGATAGAAAAGTCTAGTGCTCACCCACACTGTGGATTTCTCATTGAGGCCTGTGCTGCCTGAAGGAGGTACAAACAATGACTTTGGTCCAAAGATCCATGTTGACTGATGAGCAAGAGCTCACATGGCAGGCAGCTCTCCACCCTGTCTGTGCCTTCACTATCTTCCTCTTCCGGGTCTATAAGATCCCATCCTGGGCTGGAAGAGGCCACAGCCTGGCTGGGATGCGAGCCTTCTGCAGTATGAGCTGATGCAGCAGGAGCCACCTGCTGAGCCCTCTCCCCAGCAACCAGGGAATTCCTGAGCTGGGTTTTCTCTCTTGGATTTGGATTCCAGTGTGTGAATAGGCCCTGATTCTACCCAGCCTGTGATTCTCCATGGCTGATTCTGGGTCTTGATTCTCTCTTTCTCTGACAACACCCCTTGAGAGAACTGAGGAGGCCAATGGATGCTACAGACAACTTGAAAGTATGGCTCAGAAAAGCACATCCCTTGTAGCTGTGAACTCCTTAGTGAGAAAATTCCAACTGACCTCCAGGTGGCCCATGCCCAATCTGATCCGTGTGTCTGTTGGCTCAGTTCTCATGAAGAAAAGAAGGCATCAAAGATGAGCTTGAGATACAGAGAATCCCGGACAAAAATTACTCAGAATCCAACCTCCACCAGCAAGTGGTCCCAGTGAGGGGGTTACAACAACATGGGGCCAGGAGATGTTCATGACCAAGACTTAATTCTGTCAGTTGATTGTTGACATCTTTGGCAAGCTGGCTGAGGCCTTAGCCCTCCATACATGATGGGGAGTCTGTCGCAGAAGGTTGTGTTGATGCCATGCTGTTATCCAGACAGACCACACAAGCTCGTGGGAGTCTTTCTGCAGTGAGGTGCTGAATCTGACTCGATGTCACACCCGAGTGCTGCTGCAGATAATGCACTGCAGGGACCGCGACAGTCCCTTGTGCCTTGTGCTAGTCATTTGTTCTCCCATAAGGAGAATGAATGGGGGTGCTCAGTACCACCCCTGGACTGAAGCGACGACTCCTGAGAAAGGACCTGTGCAGGGTGTCAGAGACACCTTTGACCTTTGTGGACTGCAGATAATCCCCATGGGTGCGTTCGGTCTCACATAATCACACAAGCACATGTTTATTGACGGAATCTCAAGTGGCCAACACGTTGCCAGATCAGTCGGTAGAGCCAAGTCTCTCTCTCTCTCTCTCTCTCTCTCTCTCTCTCTCTCTCTCTCTCTCTCTCTCTCTCTCTCTCTCTCTCGTGTGTGTGTGTGTGTGTGTGTGTGTGTGTGTGTGTGTGTGTGTGAGGCCAGCAGGGGGTGGTAACTCACCAGAGAACATCCTTTAGTGTCTCAAGAGCGCTCTATGAATTACCAGGCACGGATAAGCCCCTGTTTATGATGAGATCCAGCTGAGTAAAAGGAAAGACATATGGGAATCACTTTTGCATCACATGACAGTACAACAATTAGACATGACCTGCAGGTAGCATAGCCTGAGCTTGACACCAGTATTGTGATTGCAGCTGATGAGGTTGAGGCATGACCCTCAAATGACCTAAATATTGAGGTCAGCCACAAAGTTGAGTTTTGCGGACCAGCTGAATTTAGGGGAGGAAATCAGAACCCAAGGACCCTACAAGTTAAGTCACGGTGCAGTCCTGATTCCCACTAGAGAGAATCATAGTAGTGTATTACAAGGTTTATCTTACTCCCAAAGGAGACTGCAAATGAGGCAATTTGGGCATGCAAAATTACTGTTTTTGATAAAGAGGGGACCTGGCTGGATGGTGGTGTACGCCTTTAATCCCAGCACTGGGGAGGCAGAGGCAGGCGGATCTCTGTGAGTTCGAGACCAGCCTTGTCTACAAGAGAAACCCTGTCTCAAAAAACAAAAACAAACAAACAAAGATGACGAGGGGACCTGATGTTACCTTTGAAGATCGTATATGTTCCTAAAGCCTGGAACATGAGTTACTGAACAGATGTAGATGCTCACACATATCCAATAAATTTTGACTTGCTCTCTGTTGAGGGAGGCAGAGCAGGATTTATCCAGAATATGAATGTATCTTCTGTGATTAAGTTAAACCCAATGCCTCAGAGAGGATTTAGGATCCCGACTTCTCTTTTGATAAAACTCTCGGTTTATAGAAGGATGGTGACAGTTTAGAGTCCTAGAGAGATGACCTGAAAACAGTAGCAGTGAATTCCACTGCAAAATGAAAGAGTATTCCAGAGACCTCTGGCTCAACATGGGCCCCACTTGGCTGCAGTCTTTCATGTCTCAAGATTGTAGGTTTGGACAGGGTGATTATTTGATGATTATCTAACTGTGTAGGACAGTAAGAGCTTCTACAATTCTTCAAGTTGAGACCCTAAGAAACTTCATTATCAGTAGCTTCAGTGAAAAGTAGAGACTGGTGAATGGGCAAAGCATTAAGTGCCTGAGGCCCAGCAGCCAGTTCAGAGCTGAGGAAGTAACACTGTGTCCAGACGTGCATGACTATGTGCAGGATGCCTTCGTAAAGCGGAAACTGTGGGGTTAAGGAACAAGGCACCAGCCAGTATGCTACTGTATGCTACAAAAGTATTGGTGCACATTAGGAAGATGAACTTTCAGAATATTTACCTCCTTAGGAGTGGGAAGATTTGAGCTGAGGAAATGTCTTGGCTCATGTAGACCTGGAAGGTGTGTTTGCATGTGCAGGTGTTTGGGATTTGACTCCGGTGCAGATGCACAGAGGAAGGCTTCAGAAAAATGCGGAAGCACATCCAGAGCTGCTGGACATCCAGGAGGAGTCTGGGAGTATAAATTAGCGATTGTCTTGATGGATCATCAAGGATGTTTTAGTGGCAATGAGTCAAGTGAATTCCAAAGACTTAGAGCCAAAGCCTGTAACCTGTTTCATCTATAGCCTTGGATAGAACATGACATCTAAAGCCCCAAAGAGGCATGGCTGCAGTGGAGTTGAAAGGCCTGTTCCGTGGCTGCCAAGTATCCAAGGCCAGCCACAGGCTGTAGGTCAGCCTTTGTTACAGCTGCAGGAGGAGCATGCATGCTGCCTAGCATTAACTTCTACTTGGTCTGTGGTTTGGGTGTTTACTTGTGTTATCTAAATATGAGCCTCTCGTTTGTTAAATTTATTAATGGTCATTCAGACTCTGAATGATCCCAGACCCATAACAGTAGACATCCATGGCAAATGAATGTAGGAAAAGCCAGTTTCCCTCCAGATTTAGGACAGAGGTTGGATGAGGGAAGGGAAGCTGCCGTATGTGCTAGAGAGGGGAACCACAAAGGCTTTTGAGGTTCTGGAAGGTTCATTGCTGACAGAGGAAGGAGGGAGAGGTGGATCTGTGAATGCATGTATGCACCCTATCCTATCGAATGTCTCCTGAGTGGAGAGACCTGGAGGGGAGGCGGTGTCTTTTCCACCTCCGATCCCTCGGGCCACAGCACATCCTGCTACCCGTTAGCACTTACCGTTTGTGCTCTGTTTGGATTGCTGTCACCTGTTAACAAGACTGTGTTCTTCTACCCTTAACGTGCTCCATCAGACAAAAATCTTGGACAGTCCCTAAAGTGTCTGCAGGCAGGGAGGATGTCACCAAAGTGCATGTCCAATGAAAACGGGATGCCACGCATGGTCGCGTGGTGACATGCCACTGACCCCAGTACCAGGGAAGTAGTGGCAGAAGGGTCAGGAGTCTGAGGCAAGTCTGGGCTACACGAGACCTTATCTAAGATATAACAATGAAATAACGAAGAACTTTGCTTCGCAGAGTGGGGTGTTTGACAGGGCAGGGGAGGCACTTGTCTGGCCTGAGGACCAAGTACCAATAGGACAGTAAGAGGGTCAGACAATGTGACCAAATTCTGTGTGGTGAGCATGGGCTATGTACAGGGCTGATGCCCACTGTGTGGAGCAGTTTGAAGTGGTCTGCTCTTACTGGGTATGAAGGTGGTCAGGGAGCTGGAATCTGCCACACAGAACACGAGTTTCCTTATGGACAAAAGACGTCCAGGAAATATTTCTGTAAGTCCTTTCATGTTAAGGAGCATCCAGCCAACAGTCCCTCTGGAGACCACAGATGCCAGGCACAAATCCACCCTGTACTGACAGTGATGCTGGGTCAGTGTACTTGTTAGTGTTTATTATCAGAATTCCCCAAACTAGAGTCATATGGAAAGAGAGAGGGACCCTCAATGAGGAATTATTTAGATCAGGTTGCTCTGAGCATGTCTGTGTGGGATTTTATAGATAGTTAGAGGCAAGACTCACCGTAAACAGGGCAGAATCACTTCATTGACTGGGGCCTTAAACTGTGACAGAGAAGAAGCTAGAGCATAGAGAGGCAGCAGGCAGCAAGGGCACGCTCGTGTCTCTCTGCTCTTGAATGTCAATGTGATGTGACTAGCTGAGTTCCTGCCTTGACTCCCCCCAGAATGGACTATTACCTGGACCTGGGCACCTATGGAATCCTTTGTCATGTGACTGATGGTTTCAAGTCTGTATCAGTGTTGCTAGGTAGAGATGATAGGGTTGAGATGGCCCTTGGAGATGAAAGCTGTTATCAAGGACACCTTATGAAGTCATCCCATAGCACTGAGACTTAACAGCCACATGAACAGATCTCCTAAACCTACGACCCACAACCTATGCATTGCTCTGTGTTTTCCCCTAGCTGTCTTCATTCTCTTTCCTTTTTCATGATTTTCTTTCTTGACTGTAATGTTTGTATCGATCCACTAAAAACAAAGGTAGAACCCATACAAGATACACTTATTGCTTCCAGATCTGAATGTGTCACATAAAGCAATGGATAATAATTTAATTTTTTTGCATTTAATCCAAAAATTGAAACGTCATGAGATGATCTAAAAGGGGGTGTCAGTGATTAAAACTCAGGCTTTCTGCCCCAGCCTATATTCCCTTCTCCCTGATTGCAACCTCTGGCTCCCAAAGGGCCAGCTGACCGTGAGAAGCTTAGAAAAGGAATGACTGACATCCTTCCATGTGCCCTCTGACCTCTGCCCTGCTACGGGGCCTGGTGGCCTCCAGAGGACTCTGCAGCAGTGGCAACCAGGAGAGCAGGAGAGGGAAGGCAAGGCTTCCCAGAGACCCTCTGGGCAGAGTCAGGATGTATATTCAGATCCAGGAATCTCTCCACCCCCACTACCACTATAGACTAAGAAAGAAGGTGTTGCCCGGGTGACATACAGTTAAGAGCAGGGGCCAAGACCAGAGCCTGGCCCACTTTGGTGAGCTGCATAGAGAAGGGGTGGCCACCAGGGAATGGAGGGACTGCTTCTCCTCCGCGCTAGGCCGACTGAGGCTGCTGATGAAGCTACTGAGTAGAGAATGAACAGCTAGCAAGGTCCTGGAATTGGTTTTGCTTCCTGACCAGGAGCTGTTGGAGCAGCAGCCCCTCCTTGTCCCCTCACACCTCCTCATCCATCCGCTGCCATTCCCTGAGGCTTGGTGTTCCCAAGGTCATTGACTGCCAGAGCATGGCTTCCACTTTGGTCATGGCCTGGGCCAGGCTCTGCCGACACTGGGTGAGCAGCTCCAGGCCCTGCGGTGCCGGATTGGCTGACTGCTCTGCCATGTCCTGACCTATTCTGCCAGAAAGTCCCCTGGGTTCCCCCAAGACCACAGGCTTTGCTCCAGGGACTAAAGCAGTTGGACAGCACTCAGCCTCCTGTAGTCTGGGGTGGAGGGATCCAAGTTGGCTGCAGCGGGAGCAGGGGTGGAAGACACCAAGGAAGAAGAGAGGTGGGCAGAGGTGGGGATGGCAGCAGGGCACGCCTCAAGGTCCTCCTGTTGTGCCTCTCCCTGCACATGCAATGCGTAGGATACAGGGGGAGAGTTTCTGAGTGCCTAATGGCTCTGTGAGCTCAACCATCACACCCTGTGCAGCCAAGGGGTCTACCCCTACTGACTCTCTCCTGCCAGGTCTGCTTTCTGGCTGGAAGCTAACGCTGGCAACCTAAAGCTTTGGGCTCAGGAGGAAGGGTGTTGCTCCAGCCCCCAGTCCCTGAGGCACATCAGTTCCCTGGTTGAGGGAATAGGTGATGGGAGAGGAATTAGGCCAGCCCCATCCTATTTGAAGAAACACCCCTGACTTGTTCACCTACTGCGCACAATCTAGTGTCTCCTGAGAATTCAAAATTAAACCATGGACACAATAGAAACTCCCCATCCCCTAACTCAAGACATCTCCAATTTAAGACCTGTCTGGAATCAGTCCCAATTCCAAGAATTTTTCACAAACAGAATCTTCCAATAAAATTCCCAAACCTGCCTAACAGTTAGTAGCATCCTGCTCCTTGCATCTGAGCTCCAGAGTCAAAGGCAATAGGTGTTTGCAGGAGCTGGGGCGGGTGTGTGATAAAGAGCTTTTATTTTGGGCTGCTGTAGCTTTCTAGCAAGAACAGTGCTCTCCTCCTAGGCGTCAATCCCAGGGGTAGCAAATCTCAGAGTTACCTTGCTTTCCTCCGGTGACTTCAGGGACATGTAATCAGGCTTCAAATCCACGAACATCTATTTTCTCTGACAGCCCTCTGTGCACAACTGCTTACCTGGGACTGTATCCAAGGCAATTGCCCTGAGAAACCTCACACTCCTGGTGTGGATCTGAATTCCAGGGAAGACTGCAAACTTCTGCATTGCAGCCACTGACTCACTTGCTGAGCCTGGCCAAGAGCTCTTTGTATGACACTGCCACCCAAAGCAAGGGCCACTCAAATATCCTAATTCTTTGACCAAAGTCAAGGTTATTTCTGGGAAACAAACTGTATAGTGTTAGAAGAAGAGTACCAAGCTTTGCTCCTCCCTAAGTTGCCCAGTGCCTCAGGATGATGCCCTGTTCTTCCTCAGGAGAAAGGGCTGAGAAGGCATCAGACCCGGATCCTCAGCTGTGGCTTCATGAGTAAGTTCAACAGGGTTACTGTAGCACTGAAATACTCTCAGCATTAGTGCGAGCATGTGATTTCTGGGCTGAGCGTGATAGCTTTGTCAATTTAAGACTTCTGTAACCCAATACAGACTCCAATATCGTGGGGGCAAAACTATTTGATGCCCCCTGTCTGTTCAGATAGCCTGGACTTCTGTGACAGAACAAGCTCTCCTAGTTTTATTCTGTCACCGTGGCAAATACCATGACCAAAGCATTTTAGGGTAAGAAAGTTTGTATTTCCTGTTGTACTTCCAGGTCACAGTTCTGTTGCTAAGAGAAGCCAAGGTAGGAAGTCTCACTCAGAATCAGGAAAGCAGAGCAGGGACCATGGAGGAACGTTGCTTTATGACTCACTTGTCAGGCTCATGCTCAGCTAGCTTCCTCACACAGCCCATGATCACCTGCCACAGTGGGCTGGGCTCTCCTGCCCAACTGTCAATCAAGACATGCCCATATCACAGCTATGCTCATAGCCCAACCTTATAAAAGGCAGTCACTCCATTGCAACTCTTCTTTCAAGTGAGTCCAGGCTGTGTCCTGGGGCTCAAGCATGCCAGGGGCACTTAGGGGCTGCATCCCTGACTCCTGGGTGTAGCCTCATTGGCTGTAGCGGCAGGAAGACTGGAAGAGGAAGGAGGGGAGAAGACAGAGGGGGCAGAGGTGGGGATGGCAGCCAGGCAGGCCTAAAGGCCCTCCCACTCAGCCTGTGAACACTGCTTACTGGCAAACTACATTAGCTGCTGAGGGAAATTGGCTGAAAGCTCAAGAGTCTGCTAACTCCACCACCTCAGCCTTCACATGGCCCGAGTCTGCTGCCTCTCTGCTCATTGGCCATCCTTCCAGCTGTAGACCAGGCTGACAACCTAAAGCATCAGACTCAGAGGAAGGGCCATGCCCCTAGCCTGACCCTGACCTATCCCTTCCTGCATCCCTACCTCCATCCCTCCAGTGCCCATGGCCCCACCCAAGTCCCCATCCTAACCCCTGTTCTCACCCCTTCCCCTAAGAAACCTCTCTGGTTGGCCAACAACTACCCTGAGACTAACACATTCTCAGGTCTACATCTCGGTACTTGTGTGTATCAATACACATCTAGATGATGAGTGGAACATAGACGTGGGGAGAGGGAGGAAAGTGAACATTGAACGCTAATTTAGTTTATGTTTGGAAATGACTACATTACATGACAAGAGAGTGCCCAGACAAGGAAGAGACAGTCTCCCATGCACTCTCTGATGCCTGATATCTGATGTTCATTTCTCAAACATTGGTGTAATCACAGGTTCTCTACAAAATATATTTTGACTTTTACTTCTGTTTATTTCCATCACATGCATGGCAGTTTCACTCCTCCAGGAGAGTCTTAAAATTCTATTTTAATGATTCTGACCAAGGATCAAAAACAGTTGGAAGAAATTCCAACACTTCCCCATATTAATTCACATACTCATTTAAACAGATTTAAATTACCAGCTAAAGGCAGTGGAAGATATATTTCTTAATTATAAAACAGATAACTGCACAATTATGAAAAATCCTTCCTAATATAAAAACATGTAACATATGCAAGAGTTTATGAATGGACAGTGGGAGCTGGGCATGAGGAAGGCTTTACAGGAGAAGAAAAACCAAGGAGCTCGTGGGAACAAACCTGAGAGGAAACTGCTCTACTTAGAGAGCAGAGTGGACATGAAGACCGCCAACATGACACCCAGGCATCTTAAATGAAAAAATGGAAAATACACAAGTATGGGAAACTCAACATGTTTGAGTTCAGTCCTGGACAAGAAGCAACGGGGCTGAGACTGTGCACAAACACAGAAATGTGAGACTATAGGAGCTTCCCAATAAGAAAACGCCAGCAGTTGTTTGGGAAAAGACATCTGTCCTCCCTTGTCATTGGTACCTTTGGTTTCAGGGATTGTAGGCTCTGCGTAGTCTCTCTGAACCTCCATTATTCAGACAGCTAACTTCTCCCTCCCTGGAATGCCTTCTACACAAGACTGTTGCAGTTTTAGGAAGGTTTAAAACCACCGTTATATAGGGTCTTGTTGACATGCAGATTCCTTGGCTATGACATAAATCCCCGAGACCCCCAAGGCAGGCTCACTAGGACAATAAGCCTGCTTCTGTTGAAATTATCAGTAAGATTCCAGTGTACCAGGACCCCATGAAGACTCTCCAGGAAGTGTCAAAGATGCTTATGACTGTATTTCCACTAGGATCTCTTCCCCTGACTTTACATAAGGCTTTCACATTCTGAGGCCAAGCAATTGTCTCCAAGGCCTTGTGTCTGCTGAATGGTGAGGGAGGGATTTCCTGCTGTGGGAAATCCGGGCTGGTCTATCAAACAGAAGAGACTTTCAGGTCCACAACTGATCATCTTCTGAGAACCAGGATCTTAGACATTGCCTCACTTCTACTGTCACACCGTTGTCAACACTTCCTCCCTGGGTGTGTCTGTCTGTCCATTCAGAAAATGGGCATGTCTATTGTCATGCACAGAACCAAGTCTCCCTCCTTTCTGTCTGTCTCTGTCTGTCTCTGTCTCTGTCTCTCTGTCTCTCTCTCTGAGACAGGGTTTCTCTGTGGCTTTGAAGGCTGATCTGGAACTAGCTCTGTAGACCAGGCTGGCCTCAAACTCACAGAGATCCTCCTGCCTCTGCCTCCCAAGTGCTGGGATTAAAGGCGTGCGCCACCAATGCCCGGCTCCCTCCTGTCTCTGTGAGCAATAAATCTTCCACAACCTCCAAAGCCTTTGTGGTCCCCGCTGTAACATCACTGTGGCAGCCTCTCCTTCTTTCAACCAGCCTTTGTCCAAAATCAGGAGGGAAAATGTTTTTCATTCATTTGGCCATAAATGTGTACATCACTGGACAATGTAGAGTTTAGAGTTGCCTGGTATGGAATTCTGTTTTCACAAATTTTATTAAATATATTGATCTGTGTAATTGTGTGTGTGTGGGGGCACCTGTATGTCAGAGCAGAAGTGTGTGTCAGTGGACAACTTGCATTCATCAGCTCTCCCGTCCCACCATGTGCATCTCAGGGTCAGACTGAGGAGTGCTATCTGTGAATCCCTTGGCTCTGGGTAGTGGGTAGACTGCTCACAACTATGAGGAACGTGGATGACAGCAGAAGACAGGGAGGTGACCTGGACCAGTTGTGCAGCATTCAGTCCATGTCATCCTCAGTATAGGAAGCTCCAACAGGCCACGGAGACGAGCTCAACTTTGACACACATTATGGTCTCTTTGAGATGATGAGAGGTAGACAGTATTAATAATGGCTAGCCAGGCATTTGTGCAAGAAATTGTGGAACAGATTGGGTCTAATGATAGTATTAACAGAGTTTAAAATTCCAGATGCCCACATTCCCTTAACCTGTCTTTCATGTGCTGGTTTGATGTTGGCCTTCTTTATTGCTATAAATTCTTACAGCAAAAGTAAAACAACAAAAGTCCCAATTTATTACAGTGGAACACACATTAATATGTTCACTAGAGACCATCCAATGGAAAGATTCTAGCATAAGAGAGGAATGGCAAACCAGATGTCTTAGCTCAAGGGAGCCAAGACCAGGCACCCCAACCCAAATAAAGTTCAGAGGAGAATTTTATCTCTCTGCCACTGAAGTGGGTCTAAGGAAAACAAGCACAGGCCTGTAACCTTGACTACATTGCCGTTTCCCTGCTTTGTCATCTTCCAGCCATGGAATTTAAAAAGCTCCGAATTAACAATTATGGTCTGTGTAAATATCTGACCCTCACTGGAAATTTTCATTCACAAGTAAATGTTTGTCACACTTCACTGAGGACGAGAAGTAGAGGTGAGAGAATTTTAGAAGCTTCCATGAAACCTCCCACTTTGCCGCGTGCCGCTCCGTAAGATGTCACAGGGTTGCTCTTCCACCTCCTTTAACCCGGAAGTACTGATTGAACCTAGCACACTGCCGTGCCAGGCAAGTTCTCCGTCTCTGAGTTAATTCCATTCACCTGCTAGACCTAGCTCAGGCATCAAGATGAACTTTAACTGTCAATTTGGCCACCACAGGACTGGTCTATGTGAGTAGCTGACAGAGTGCTTTCAAAACTAGCAATGTTCATCTGAGAGAGAAGATGGACTTCAATCCACACTGCTCACTCTGGAGAGGTTAGTCTGAGAAAGGATGGCGGTAAACCGGCATCTAGCTGCACAAATGCAAGGAGAAGAAGCCATAGGAGAAGAAGCCATGATAATCTGTCTTGATCATTTACCAAAACATCAAGAGCTATGCCGAGGACCCGCATGCAAATAAGGCATGGCTAGACCCAGGCTCCTTCCAGAAAGTGGAAAGATGGTCAAGGAGGCCCATGCCACGTGGTTGTAATTGGTAGTGTCGAATGATGAAGTCTCAGTTAGTTTCCAGTGTGGCTACAGGTATGACTTATTGTGTTAGTCAGTTCAGAAATAGAAGGTGACCAATGTCACAGACAGTACCTGAAGTCTACCCACTCCTCCAAATTTTGAGCTCTTAAAGCTTTGGCTGGACAGTATCAGACTGGAACACACTGGGATATGTCCTTCACACATTAACTCCAGACTATCCGTCTGAGAAGTCACATCGATTCCAGGGGAACTTCAACCAGAATAAAGCCCTCATCTGCAGTGAAAACTTCCTCAGTATCCTCTGAGAGCTGCTATAGTAAAAGAGTATCATCAACCATCCCCCTTTCCTAGTCTTGCACAGACATGCTTTCCATCAGAGGCATGCAGCTTTTGCTGCAGGCTCCACATACCCATGCTAGTCTGCAGCTTCCTATTAACACTGCTTAGCTGGTGCATCAACAGGGATTTCTTAGCAAACCTACATCCCCAGGAGTGTCTTCTCAATTCTGCATTTCATCTATGGATGTAACCTGCATTGTCATCTAGATGAGAGATGACATGACTGCTTCAACCTTATACTAAGGGATGTTGAGGAAAGATCCTGAACCCAGAGGCACTCTACTTGAACGTCTGGGAACCCAAGACAACCTCCCTTGCCTACCTCATGGACTGGTCTCTAAAATTCCCAAGCAACAGCTCTCTTCCCTCTTCTGGTCTCTGTGGAAACTACATACTTATGGTATATAGGCAGCAGGAAAACTAACAGTACACATAAACATAAGTAAATGAATTTGAAAAGATTTGTGTGAAATATGTAGTCCAGGCAATAGCACCTTAAAAGACTCTGTGTCCCAATATGCTTTTGAGGGTTCTTTTCTCTAACTTGCCATTATCGCTGGTGCTATCTTTCAAGGGAAACAGAAGCAGATACATGTGGGTTTCTTTATTTCTTTTATATTCCCTTAATGAAGGTTGTCATTTCCTGAGATGCATTGAAAACACAGATGTATTTCTCAATAATAATACATGCATGATCATGTCATGAACATGTGTGTATTTAGACTCCATATTTTGGAGTAGCAAACATGTCAGGTGTCAAATAGGGATCTTTTTGTATCATGTTGTAGGTATCCATGGAGTAGGACATGCCATTCACACCAAAAACACCAACCCTCTTTGTAGCTCTGTCTGTCTGAAAGTTGCAGAGATCCATTTCTGTCTGTTGAATTTTGCAGTTACAGGAATGTGACACCACACTTGATTAAAAACTCTAGTTTAAGAATGAAGAGTTCAATTTTTTTATTTAGGAAAATATAGTCATTTGATCAATAGGGGCTTAGACAGGGCATTTGATACATAAAACATATAGCCTTAGCAAAATATCAAATATAAAATAACAAAACATAGGGACAAAAAATAAAACTTTCAAGCAAAACAAAGAACACCAAAATCTCAAAGTAAACAAACTTCAAACCAATAAGCCAAAGAAGAAAGTTAAGCTAAGCAGTATTTTCAATAGTCAGATTTAGTTGTACTGACTACATCCCATGTCCAGCTTTGGACACATACTAGGAAGGCAGCCACAGATTGCAATAACCTTTTCATGACAAGTAGAGCCAGGCCACTTTGGGACTTTGAAGGTAATCAACCACCAAGGATGATCCTATAACATGTTGGCCATTATATTCTTTTCATCACCATATGTCTAAGTTCCTACTCAAGACCAAAAAATGTATATGTATATGGGGAGCACCTGTTTGTTGTCCAAAGACATAAAAGGCCACTCTGACATTCTCTCTCAATCTTTTCTCAGGACAGCTCTCTTCCATCAAGGCAGTGAAACAGGAGAATCTGCAGTCGATTTCATAATGGAAGAACAAATGATGAGAACCAGCGAGGGACAGTTGTCATCTCTGTAGAGCATTGACCTCAGCATCCCAGGTACATGACATGCTGTAGCTTCAGCACTGGACAGGATGAGAATTTGATGTCTGGATGGCAGCACGACATCAATAGTCTCTCTTGACAGATTTCCCTCCAAATGTGAAGGGCTGAGGACTCATCAGCTGACAAATGCTCTCAGCAACAAACATTCAGAGTAATTATGAGCAGATATACATCCTCACTCCATCTTGTTGTGTCCCAGCGCTGATGGATGTCCAGGCACTGAGTAATTCTTGGCAGGTATTTTTGGTATATCGTGCTTCTTTCTGGTGGTTTTTTTACTCCACAAATAGTGAGCCAACAACACATCAATAAGATTACAGATAGACCAGCTACAGGGAGGTTGATATTTCCCTCAATGCTGAGTTTACAGTAAGAAGGACATGTCTTGTTTTGATGATGTCTTGATGCCGTCATGGAGAATGTTACGGTTTCTGGTTGTCTGTGGCTTCCTTCAGCCTCCTCAGTTCCCTGAGAAGATGCTGTAAGAGAAAGAAAGGCAATCAGATCCAAAAGCAGCCATTTTCTGTCAATGACTAGACAAAATCAGGGCCCGTTCACACATAGGACACCAGAGTCAAGATGAAAATCCACCCCTCGAATGCCATGATTCCTGGAAATGTGATACAATTGTGAGTCACTCGCCTGTGACATTTCTCTGTCTGCAGGAGACTTTCATCATGTCCTGAGATCTTTTCTAACTCATGCTGCAGTTTTTCTGATCTGGAGGAGGAAGGAAGGCAGTTAGAGCACAGTCTTAGTGGGGTTCTGCCATGTCAGCTGTCAAGCTGTGACTTCACAAAAACACATTTGTACTTGACACTCAACATGGATCTTTTGAGAGATGCCATTGTTTGTATCCCTAAGGAATATTTTCAGCCTATATAACAAGTGTCACATGTTCATCTGAGTACTGTATGTATATGCTCTATGAGAAAGAACAGAATGTTCTCCAACAGTCTGGGGACAACATTGTGACAAAAGGAATAGCATATTAAATCCTTGGATAACAGCATAGTTGACAAACACAGAATATTCCTAATACAATATTGCAGCTTAGACAATGGGACAAGGTCATGGGGCATGCCCATGCCTCCTGTCCAAAAGGAACCTTACAAGCAGGCAATAGGCAAGACGGAGCCTATCATGGTGGAGCAACATTTCCTCAGATGTGTGCCTGAGAACACAGGCTCTTCAGGGGGTCTTTCAGTAAATAAAAACAGCCTTGTTTTCCTTAGGATAGAAGATGGGAGTCTACATTCTGGTTCTCTACAAGAGCCTGTTACACAACAGCCTGTGAAAGTTCTGGATAACCCTGCAGCAGAAACATCAGTCTGAGATCATCTGGCAATGACTAAACTTACTAGATCTATAGAACACTTCACATGGGAAATGGTCAAACAAAGAAGATAGCCAATGTTATATCAATGTTATATCAAAGAGGAACCAAGGGTGGGACTCTCATCCCTACAGCTTATGTCCCTCAATGAGAATGCAGAGAATGGAAGGAAGAAAGGCCACATGCCATCCAACATGGTGACAAAGAGAATCACTCATTTGACATGTGTAGTAGGCTCTCCTCCTTGCAAGCTGCTTCCCCTTCCCCCACTGGGATCTCACACGAACCCTGCAAAGAAAATGAGATGGAACTCCCTCCCTCATGTCAGTACATAGCACTCCTCCATCACAATGCCATGTGAGTGTGTGAAGTGCCATTGACCCATCTCCCTGCTTGAGCTGCAGCTTCAAGAAGAGCAGCAAGGTTTATTTGCCAATGGATTCTTACAAGAAACTCACTGCCCAGAAATACTGATGCATGGACACAGAAATGAGCAGTTGGATGTCATGAGAGTGAGGGGGATGAACCTGTGTGGGAGGGCTAGTAAAGTGATAAGTTAAAGCACATTTGGGTGGATGGGTAGACAGTAATGTTACATGAGGAAATGGTGCTGGACCTAACCCTGACCCAGCTGTTTTTTCTTACCACCTGCTCCTGGGTCTGGAGTCTCTGATGACTTGTTCCTGTTCCTCACAGACCCCTTTCAGTTCTCCCAAGTAGTACTGCAGCAGGATCCATTCCCCCAGCACCTTCTTGGTCTCCTGCCTCACTCGGCTTGTCCATGACATACTGCCCCTGAGTCTTCTCCATCTGGAGTCTGTGCTGCAGATGGCTGGAAACACTCTCTGTATAGTGAGCCCTGCCAGGCTCCTCCTGTCACCCCTGCCGCCATAACCCATCAACCCCACTGGTCCTCAGGTTCCCAAAGGAGACAGAGACAAGAGGTCAATGCAGTCACGCCAGCTACACTCAGGAGGCAAAAAGGAGAGAACACAGAACCCCAGAAAGAATCAAACTATTTATGAATATGCCAACAACAAAAGAAATCCAAGTGTCTCTACCAATGGGAGTGCATCCTTCAATGCCCTTAATTGACTGTGGTAACGGGGCAACATCAGGAAGTAGGGAAGGATTCCATTCCAAGGGAGGATAGGAGATCCAGCGTGTGTAGAGGACTCATGGGGGCAATAAGCTTCTGCCTGATACCACTCTCATGTTGCCATTTGTTCTTCTACCTAGAGAAATGTTCCTCAAACTATGGGTCATGACTCCTTTGGTGATGGAATTACTCTTTCAATGGGTGGCATCTCAGATATCCTGCATAACAGATACTTACATCGTGATTCATAACAGTAGCAAAATTACAAGTATACAGTAGTAAGAAAAATGATTTTAGGTTTGGATTTCGCCAAAACTTAACAAATTGCATTAACAGCACTGGGAATGTTGAAAGCCATTGTATTAGATTTTATAAGGATGAAGTCTAGGACTGAAGCAGCTAACAGTCTCACAATTAGCCAAACTGAGTGTCAGAGGCACAAGGCCAAGAGATGCTTGCTAAGAATGTTTGCTACGAGGCATAAAGGCTAGAAACAGAGCTGTGGACTCTGAAGTCCAGTGAAGACAAAAGGCAGAGACAAACATTTCACAGATCTGTGGTCCCCTGCAAGACAGGCACTAACCAATAGAAGAGTGACTCCTTGTCGAGCTCATCAAATTTATCTAAGGTTTCAGTGTTCTCATTCTTCAACCTATGCAGGTCTGCCATGACCTGTTTATGCTCCATCTGGAGAATTAGGCTGTTGGTAGGGCATAGACCTAGAAACAAAGAACTCCATGAACAACGTTTTCATGGATCACATGAATTCAAGCTGTGTACAAGGCTACTGGGGCCAATGGAATGCCACACCCTGACTCCTTTGTAATTGGATTGATTATTAAATTAGTTGTCCTGACCCTAGGCCAACAGAGGCAGGATGTTTAGGTGAAAGGTGGAGGCTGCATGAGCTCTTTCAGTAGGACTGTTGAAACAGCTGGAAAACTAATTCCTTAATGTCTACTTCAGGGGGTATGCCCACCAAAAACTGGTAGGATGTTTCTTCTGTCTTCAAAATATAAGTTCTCAATCCTGGTGCCTGTCACAATGGAGGCCAAAGTCATTCCATGAGGATATTTGTGGATGGGACTCAACATTTTGGAGAATGGAACTCATGATAGATCTATAAACTCTCCAATGGCACTAAGTTGAGCACACTGGCAGAACTGCAGTGCTCAAAGTGAGGATCCCAGTGCTGATCACGGGTATCACCTGGGATCTGTGAGACAGGAAACCCCTCATGTCCAACCATAGACCCCTGATTGCAGGGTCTAGGGGAGAAACCATGCACAAATGCACCAACACTCAGACAAGTGCACCACAGTGTGTTTCTGTATGTGTGTGGGTTTCTATGTGTGAGAGAGAGATAGAGACAGACAGACAGAGAGAGACAGAGAGCAAGAAGATGCTACTAAGGGATGTTCAATAAATAGTTGCAGGTGTGTCTTCTCAGAGAGGACCAAAATGTGCGGGGATGTCCCAGGCCCTGTCATCATACACTGAGATGTGTGACAGGGCTCTCCAGCTGCTCCATGTAGTGCTCATCACCCAATCTTGCCAGACACATAAAGAATCATCACAGCCAGGTGTTGGTGGTGCACACCTTTAATTCCAGCACTCGAGAGGCAGAGGCAGGCGGATGTCTGTGAGTTCAAGGCCAGCCTGGTCTACAGAGCTGAGTTCCAGCCTCCAAAGCAATACAGAGACACCCTGTCTCGAAAACACACACACACACACACACACACACTCACACTCACACTCACACACACACACAATCATCACAAACTCACAGAAGATAACTCATCACAGAAGCTGCCACTTGACAGGATCTGTCCATGTGCATCCTGGGAAGTCACACTTCTGTCACAATCTCTGAGTTATGTGACTCAAGCTCCAGCTCTGGTTTTCATTTGGAGGAAACAGTAATAGTCTGTCCCCATCTCACCCCTGCCAGGTTTCAGGTTCTGCTTCTGATGGAGCATTTAGAGATACGGTGTTGGGCAAAGGAACACCCTTAAAATGTAGATACCCAGAAGCTAAGATCTTAGATGAAATAAACTAAGGGTGAAATTGTGGAACCAAGTTGGTCCCCATGGCATTGGAAACAATGAATACCTGTTGTCGTTGGATCCTTCAGTGATGGAGATGAGGCAATCTCACAGCTCCTTTGTTTCTCTGGTGACTTGCTCTAGCTGACTGGTCAGAATTTCCAGTTCGTGCTCAACTCCTTTTTGGTGAGGAGAGTTGAGGGGAGTGATGGCTCTCCAGCAGCCCCTGTGGGGAGATGAACACAAGTCAATTTGCATTGTGACAAGCCATAGAGGATATACAGATCACTCTGGGCCCTAAAAAAATCTTTGAGAAATGTTCTGTGCCTTTGACTCAGTGACATACCGATGGATTTTGACTCAGGCTTGAGAAGCCCCTCCAGGGGATCTCAGCTCTCCCGTCTCTGAAGGTAGTTGCATGTCTCAGCCAGCTGCTTTCTCCTGCCCCCTCAGCACATACTTCCCTTAAAGAAAGAAAAAACTTCCTCAGGCTTATTCACAGCTGCAGAGTCTCCATTCAACTTGCCTGCAGAATGCACAAGTCCGCGGGTTTAGAAGCTAGGAGGTACCCCAAACACCCTGACACGTCACTCCAAGCACATGGCTACAGGTGGAGAAGCCATACCAGTGCAGAACATGGTCACCAGATTCATGAAGTCATGTCACTGACAACCAGGGCACACAGAGAAGGGGCACAGTACTTAAAGTTATCCCCTGGCGTTGAAGTACAGTGATGCCATGCCTGGAGCTGGGCACACTCCACTGCCCCCCCCCACACGCTGGTCTCATTTTGATGCTGGCCCTCCATCAACCCTCACTGTCCTGTAAGATTGACAGTCAAGAGCTCCCAGCAACAGCTTTTGCCTTGCCAATTCCTGGCTTCTAGGAGAGAAAAATTACTACCCTAGAATCCTTATCTTCCAGGAGCCCTGTCAGGCAGCAAAATCCAGTTTCTTCCCAGAAACTCCAGTTCCTGTGCCCCATTACCGGAAGGTCACCTTCTCCAGGGAGCTCCCCATCTCCTGCCCAGGACTTACTCTTCCTCCTCTTGAACCATTTTTTTTTGATGGTTTAAACTGAGGCTGAAGGTCAGCTTTCTTCTGCCTCTCTCTGGTCTGTCTTCCCTCTCCATTTTCTCTCCTAAGGAGATTCCTCAGTCTTGCCAACATGTTCATTGTTGAACCCTAAGGGCACTGAAGGCCTCACCAAAGGCAGTTGGTGTTGCTACAACACAGGTGACATCACAGGCTTCCATGGTCTCCAGGATATAAGAGAATGTTTGGGGAAGAGGCCGCTGATGTCATGTGAAACGAACATGGCCTCCCTGCTAACCAGCTTTCCTCTTAACTCAGCAGAAGTCAGGTTTCCCTATCCAGGAATCTCTGCTGGGACACAAGGCAAACTCTGTAGCATGTCCTTCTTTCAAAACCAGAGATCTTTGAATGATTGGAAATCCTTTAGTATCTTCCATATGGGGAATTAATTCTTATCTCCTACTGAAATTATATGTGCACAAGGTAATGGTATGATAGAAATTCATTTATGGCACAGTCATCCACAACTACCAGCATCTCCTCATTTACAGGAAAGCATGGACTTGAGACGAAATCTTCTTAAACAACCTGCTGGTAGTCTACAGAAATAATGTTGCCAGTAGGTAAGCTCACTTGCTTCACATTGGTGATCACTGGCATTATTTGTGCACAGTACTTGGGATATAGAGGAGATCACTCTCCAAAGGATCCACTTTGAAGAGTCTTTTATAATACACCATGAGTTATACATAAAATTATAACTAAAATTTCAGTAGACATTAGTATTAATGCTTTTATATGATGCTTCTGCAAAGGATAACAACTATATATATTATACCCAAATTACTCATACTCCACAAAAGAGTGTCCCCTCTCTTGGGTATATAGCTCTATAGTCTGAACTTGATAAATCAAATCAATTAGACATTGCTGATCCTTTGGCTATTTTAAATCACCTTATGTATAAATTTTCACATGAAGGATAGAGATACACTAAAAACGGAAATGGCCAAATTGAGAGAAAAGAACTTTGACAAAACTTTTAGACTATAAAAACTGAGTTATGAAGTAATGAAAATTTCTAAACTTTTTCTAATTTCTATTTTTCCATATTTTTATTAATTTTTTCATTTATTTCACATTTGAGGCACAATTTTCATTCCTTCTCCTCCTCCTATTCCCGTCTAACCCCATGCACTCCTCCTACTCCTCCCTTCAGAAAGGGGGAGGCCTTTCATGGGTGTAATCAAAGCATGACGTAAAGGTGAGGCATGGTCAAGCTTCTCCTCCTGCATCAAGGCTGAGCACAGCCATCCAACATGAGAAGTAGGTTACCTAAAGCCATCTAAAGTGCCAGGGACAGGTCTAGTCCTGTAGAGGGATCCTGGTCCATCCCATTGCAAGGAGCCCCACAAGCAGACCAAGCTGCAAGGCTGTCACACACGTGCAGAGGGCCTAGTTTGGTCCTGTGCAGGCTCTCTAGATGTTGGTTCAGAGTCAGTAGGCTCTCATGAATTCACTTCAGTTGTTTTTGTGGGCTGCTCCATCATTGTCTTGACCCCCACCCACTGGATCATATGATCCCTCCTCCCTCTGTTCAAGAGGACATCCAGCTTTCTGCCCAGTGCTTGCCTGTGGATCTCTGCATCTGCTTCAATAAATTACTGGGTGAAGGCTCCCTAATGACAATGAGGGTAGTCACTCATCTGATTATAGCAGATGGCCAGTTCAGACACCATCTCCAACTTTGATAGGAGTCTTAGCTACTGTCTTCCTGTGGAGTCTTGGGAGTTTACTTCATACCAGGCTTCTCCCTAACCCTGAAATGCCCCCATCAAGACATCTCTTTCATTACTTCCCCCCTTCTTCTGGGGCCCAAGACATCCAACTTAAGCCCTCATGTTACTAGTCCCTGTTTTGTCCCCCACCCCTAGTTTACTCTTTAATTCCATTTTCCAGGGAAATCTTTGCATTCCTCATTGAGTCCTCCATGTTAACTAGCCTCCCTGGAGCTGTGGATTGTAACCTGGTTCTCCTTTACTTTATACCTAATATCCATTTATAAGGAGAATATACCATGTTTGTTTGTCTGGGTCGTTACCTCACTCAGGATACTTTTTTTTCTACTTGCATTAATTTGCCTTTAAGTTTTGTGAAGTACTACATTTTGTTTATCCATTCTTCAGTTGTAAGGCATCTAGTTTTTTCCCAGGGTCTGCCTATTATGAATGACACTGCTATGAACCTAGTTGAGCAAGTGTTCTTGTGGTATGATTGAACACCCTTTGGGAATATTCCCAAGACTGGTATAGCTGGGTCTTGAGTCAAACTGATTCCCAGTTTTCTAAGAAACTGCCAAATTGATTTCTAAAGTGACTGTACACGTTTGCACTCTCAGCAGTAGTTCAGGAGTGTTCTCCTACCTACACCTTCTCCAATGTAAGCTGTTATTAGTATTATTGGTCTTAGTCATTCTGACAGATGTAAGATGGAATCATGGAGATGTTTTGATTTACATTTCCCTGATGGCAAAGAATGTTGAACTATGCGTTAAGTGTATCTGGGTCATTTGTGATTCTTCTGTTGAGAATTCTCTGTTTAGATCTGTATCGCATATTTAATTGGATTATTTGGTATTTTAATATCTATTTCCTTGGGTTCTATATATATTTTGGAGTTCAGTCCTCTGTTAGATGTGGGGTTAGTGAAGAACTTTTCCCATTCTGTGGGCTGACTTTTTGTCTTATTGACGCTGTCCTTTGCCTTATGGAAGCTTGTCCATTTTTGGGTCCCATTTACTAATTGTTGCTCTCAGTGTCTTTGCTATTGGTATTCTAGTCAGTAAGTTGTGTTGTGTGCCAAGGAACTCAAGGCTACTTCTCACTTTCTATTCTATCAGGCTCAGTGTGGCTGGATTTATGTTGAGGTCTTGCTTCATCTTTGACTTGAGTCAAGGCAGAGTGGTAGATATTGACCTCTTTGATTTCTTCTGAGTGCAGTTATCCAATATTTCCTGCACCATTTGTTGAAGGTTATTTCTTTTTTCCATTGTAAAATTTTGATTTCTTTGTCAAAAATAAGGTGTGTGGATTCATATCAGGGTCTTCGATTCAATTTTATTGATCTGTTACTCTCTAGTCATTAATTCAGGAAAATTTTATCCTCAAGAACTCTGATGCTTTTGATGACTGGTAGCTCTGCCAGCTTAAAGCAGCAGCCAAGGCTCCAACCGTCACAAAGCAGATTTCGGAACAGGTGTTTTAAGGTTTGTCTGTGTGAAGACAGGAAAGTGTAAGATGTGTAAAGGTTTGAGTATGCAAGTTATGAAGGTCTGAGCATAAAAAGTCTCAAGGGATGACAAAAAAGCGATTTGAGACATTCAAAAGAATAAAACATCGCAGATTTCTCTCTGCTGTTCATAGTCTTAACAGTAATCAAAAAGTTCTGATAAGCCATTAATCCAACTCTGACAGGGTATTAAACACCATAGTATACCACTATACAATCATAACTGTAAGCTCAAAATTAAGGTACTTTTCATTTTGTTAAAGATATCTGTCAGTTTTAAAAATGTGAATGCTTTCAACCAAATCATTTCTGACATCATACTGCCAATTCTACAATGCAAATTTCAGTGTAGGTCATAAACAATGGAAATGCTAATGTGTCTAAAATTTATGTTTTCACAAATTCAAAGGATTCTTGTAAGTTCCAGGGAGCCGAATTGGACCCAGCCAAACAGGTCAGATTCACTCCAGATAGATACTATCCAACCTTTGCCTGGTCCTGGGACTCCCTTCCCTCACCTTGGGACCCCCTAGGGAACCCTCACCTTAAGATCCTCCTCCCCTCAAGTACCAGAAACTAAGAACACTTTTTTCCCCTAAACTTAACCTTGCCCTCTGCTCTGCCAACGTCTTCCCAGGTCTAAGAGGTTCCAGAGAGTCCCACACAGCCTGGACTGCGATGAAACAACCAGCTACCCCAGGACCTGGGGCACCCCAGCTTTCTCAGGTCCCCCACAGACGGTCGACATCCCCAAAGTCAGCAGGAAGCAGTCTTGAGAGCTCGACGCCCTTACTCCCTAACCTGACGTGCCATGCCTAGCTCCTCACCTTTTCACTACTAAATAAAAGTGGGAATATACGGCCCTGGGTTGCCTGGCTATGACACACGTTACGGGACTGCATAAGGACTGTGCATACGTGTGCAAGCTTTCCCACCTGTCCGGACCCTTTCCTCTGTCCCCTTCCTATCCCTTCTGTGGCCAACACCTACCCCCCATCCACTTCATTCCCTTACCCCAATAAACTCCAGGAGACTTTTATTGAGTTTTGTGGTGTGTGGTTCATCGCTGCAGCAAAACAACAACGATAGCTCTACAGTAGAGCTTGAAGTTAGGGATGGTGATGCCTCTGGAAATCATGTTATTGTACAGGACAGCTTTTGCTGTCCTGCATTTTTTTCCAAATGAAACTGAGTATTGTTCTTTCAAGGTGTGTGAAATTTTTTGTTGAAATTTTGAAGGGGATTGCATGGAATCTGTATATTGATTTTGGTAAGACTGTCATATTTACATTTCAGCATCTAATGAGATGATGATATGGGATTTTTTTTCTTTTAGTTTATGTTGGATTATATTCAGATTTTCCTATGTTGAGCCATTCCTGCATCTCTGGGCTGAAGTCTACTTAATTATGGTGGATAATTGTTTGGATTTGTTCTTGGTTTCAGTTTGCCAGTATATTTTGTTTGTTTGTTTGTTTTCTCGAGACAGGGTTTCTTTGTTCTGGAACTCACTCTGTAGACCAGGCTTGGCCTCCAACTCACAGAGATCCACCTGCCTCTGCCTCCCGAGTGCTGGGATTAAAGGTGTGTGCCACCACCACCTGGCTAGTTTGCCAGTATTTTATTGTATATTTTTGCATCAATGTTCCTGAGGGAGATTGGTCTGTATTCTCTTTCTTTGTTGCATCTTTGTGTGATTTGGGTATCAGGGTAACTGTAGTCTCAGAAAAAAATTAGTCATGTGCCTTCTGTTTCTTTTGTGTGGAACCATTTGAAGACAAAAATTCTGGTAGAATTCTTCACTGAAACCATCTGGCCCTGGGCCTTTTTGGTTGGGAGACTTTGTAACAACAACAACAGCAACAATAACAAAATGAACTGAGAATACTGCAGCATTCCAACAGGGGGTCCTGGGGCTGGGGATAGCATGGACCTCATGTGACTTGGGCAGACAGGGCAGCAGCTGGAAGCCATATGGTGACAAAGGATGTGCAGGAATCTGGTGGGGGTTGCATAGTGGGCAGCATGGGGCCCACCAGGCACTGAGCAGGCTGTGGTAGCAGGTGGAGTCCTTGACCCAAGCACAGCTGTGGATGGAGATGGCCAATGGCTTGATGAGGCTGCTCAGCTCCACAGTCAATGGCAAAGGCACTGTAGCCACAGGAGGCTGGCCGGCAGGCCAAGCGTGGGTCTCTGGGGACCAGCACGTCCTCCCAGCTCCTGGGACATAGAGCAGAGTGACCACTACTGCAGCAGTCACCTAGGTACTGCACCTTGGGGGCATCTGAGGGCATGGAGCACTGAGGTGGGTGGGCGGGGATATGCAGATGAGGAACAGGATAAGGCCAGTGGCAGCATGAGAGAAGTGGGGCTGTCGGGCTGCAGGGCCAACTCCAGACCCTTATGCCGATGGGATGGTGGTGCCCAAAGGGAAGCCCCAGAAACTGAGGCTTGGGTGGAGTGTCCAAAAAGGTTGGGCCAAACCTTGCTGGTTTCTGGACCTCACCCCACGTCACCCCCACTGTCCACCCCTCCTCTACTTTCTAGATGAAATGGCAGCGCGGGCTAAGTGGCAGAAGCTGGTGCTGTGTAGTGTGTGTAACACAGCTCCTCGTGTACTTGGGGTGTCAGGGAGGCTGCACAGCTGGAAGCCCTGTGCGAGCTGACACTGCTCCCCCTGTTTGCATGTGCTGCCCTCCTGGAATGGTTGGCACAGCTTGGTCTTGTGGTGCATGGAGTTGATGTGGGAGTCACTGTGCTCCCTCTGCTGCTCTGCTGCTGCAAGTGCAGGAGGTGCTGGCTGTGCTGGCCTTTCTCACTCAGCGTGCAGTCCAGGGACCTGCTCTCCCTGCAGACCAGTGCCATGCCCCCGCCCCCTGGAGACTCAGCCATAGCTTCTCCACCCCAGCCCCCCAAGCCAAGTCAGGCAAGTCAGACAGAAACACCTTGGTGGGGCAGCCCCCATCAAAGGCCCCCAGTCAGCGAAAATAACAGATCTGTAGCTGCTACTACCCCCAAGTGCAATACCCTACCTGCAATGGACAACAGCCGACTCTACCAAGCTTTTCCTGTGAGACCTATAGGTACCCAACATGAGGCAGAGAGAGCACCAGCTGGTCTGCTGAATCTCCAGGGACAACTATCGTAGGTCGATCAGACAGTGCCAGCTCTGGTGACAACTATGTGCCCATGAGCCCAGGGCCCCATCACTTTGACCATTAGGTTACCCATCCACAGCCCTTCTTATTCATGGAGGCCCCAACCCAGGAAGTGAGATCCAGCCACCCACCCCCAGTTAATCTCAACCTCAAGCCTGACCGGAAAGCAAAGCCAACACCCTTTGACCTGAGAAACGATGCTGTCTGTCATCGACGAGCTCCCTTTCAAGTCACCTGTCACCAAGTCTTGGTCCAGGGTCAACCACGCCTTTATCTCCAGCCCCTCCCAGTGCTGCTGTCCCATCTCCACACAAAACATCACCAGCACAGACTCAGGAGACATCGAGGAGAGCTATGTCCCTATGCAAAACCCAACGTCTGCATCGCCTGTCCCCAGCGGCACCAACACCCCAGCTCCAAAGAAGAGTACTGTCAATGTGGATTACTTAGCCCTAGACCTCCAAGCCGGGCTGCCCGAGCCCTCACTTCAAGTTATTCACATCATCTGTCACATCGGATGAGAAGACAGATTATGTCCAAGCGGATAAAGAGAAGACACAGGCCCTACAGATCACCATACAGGAGGGGGCAGATAAGCGGCAGTCCTCAAAACCTTCCAAGGGTGCCAAGCTGTGATAAGGGGGCCCCCGAGCTCACGGGCCAGGAGACAGCTGCTCAGAGCGGGTGCCAAGCTGTGATAAGGGGCCCCCGAGCTCACGGGCCAGGAGACAGCTGCTCAGAGCTAGCTCTGCTTTGTCCCCTCCTTCTCCATCCCTCCCCAACGTGAGCTGGACACACTGAACCTTCCACTCACAAAAATTAGGAAAATGGCGCCGCCTGTTACGGGATTTGAGAGAGGTCAGTAAAACTGATGGTCACGAGTGCCGCACAGCCGGGTTGGCTCACTCTGGTAGGAATCCTGAAAGATGGGTTTTTACATGCTAATGATTGTACGATTTGCCTTTAGTGTCCCCTCCATTAGTTTTAAGACCTCAAAAAATGACTTTAGGGTTGAACAAATAAAAACTTTAGATGATTTTCAGAAACTGCTCGGATATATCAATTGGATCCGACCTAGCCTTGGACTCTCCACTGGACGGCTTTGTCTTCTGTTTGATATCCTGCAGGTGGAGGGGCGCTCCTGATCCTGCTCTTCCCTCACCCTTACTAAAGAAGGCAGACATTGCATTAAAAATGGTACAACAAACATTAGGTAGGGCACATCTTACAGCTTATTCTTAGGGCATATAAGCTTGAAAATCCTTAGCAAAGGACCTGATGTTATTGTTACCCCTTGTAACTCCTCTCAAATTGTCTGGCTACAACAGAATATTGACGATTGGAAATGAAACACCAGGGCCTTTTTCAACCTTTTCAACCTTTTGTTTTCATTCAAGGATTGGCTGGAGCTGTTCTGTCACAAGAGATTTCAATCAAGGAAGTTTCATTTCAACAAACTAATCAGGACCTAGGGAAAAAGGATGGCTAAAAGATGTATGTGTGTTCTGTGTGTATGGTGTGGCCACACTGGTATGTATGAAATGTGATTGTGAATGTGTGAATGCTGATAAGAACTGCTTAAATTACTTTGGATATGATTAAAAGGAACTTAAGTTGCTTTGGATATAGTTAAGAATCTACCTAAATTGCTTTGGATAGAGCCAAAAAGAGCATTCAGCCAGTCAATGTCTTGACAGGAAAGGTTGATGATTTGAGTCCTCAGAGCCAGTCAGTGAAAAAAAAAATAACCTAAGCCTACAACATGGCCTGAGAGCCAAAGAAATCTGTACGGATGATTCTACAGAGTTTAACAGACGAGAGGATACAGAAATTATCCTAAAATTTTATGGTTAGAAAAAGAAATCTAGGCCAGGTGATAGTGGGGCACACCTTTAATTCCAGCACTCGGGAGGCAGAGGCAGGTTGATCTCTGTGAGTTTGAGACCAGCCTGTTTTACAAGAACTAGTTCCAGGACAGGCTCCAAAGCCATAGATAAACCCTGTCTTGAAAAAAAAGAAATCTAGAGAAAAGAAATGTTTTTGAGAAGAAGCCTTAGAAAATCTGCGGCCCTGTTAGACCCCACCTACAAAGGGGTCAGTGTAGATGACAAATTAGGCCTTGTCAGCTAGTGAGAGCTTTTCAAATTGGATTATAGATTGGGTTAGAAAAAGAGTACTCACAAACTTCAAATAATTTTCAAAAGTTATTTGGGACATAGTATAGTTTACAATCTTTGATTGATTTTCAGAAGTTGTTGGGAAATATTCAGTGATTAGGTCCTTTTTTAAGGGCATCTACTAGTGATTTAGATAGTGATCCCAATTCACCTAGACAGTTAACTAAGAAGGGTAGACAAGTACTTCTGTTAGAGTGTAGTCCAGCATCAACAGATGTTAGCAAACAGTTCAAACAAAATCGGTTGCTTTATCTCAGGTAGAGAGAACCCTGCAGTCTCATAACTTTCTTCCTCAGAATAGCAGGAATCCAAGAAAGCAATTTGGTTTAACTAGAGAGACTACTTGTCAAAATTGTCAAACAATGAGGTGTGCCCACAATATTTATCTGTAACTAATTTAGGAGTGAACCCTCGAGGCCCACTTCCTAATCATTTATGGAAAATGGTTGTTTCTCATATCACAGAATTTGGCAAGTTAAAATGTGTACACATGACAGTTGATAGGTACCCAGGCTTCTTGACGGTCACTGCACAAACTGGAAAAGCCACCATACATGTGTCAAAAGGGGTGGGGGGAGTAATGTCCCCAGTACGCATATGATTCATTAAATCATGCACTCCTCATTTTAAATTTTTAAATGTGGATGCCAGTGAGTGCCCCGAACCACGGGACATTCTACATGGGCGCGGGAGGGCACCCAGGAGAAAGATGGGAGCAGGAGATACGAAGAGTGGACGCCAAGACAGGATTCTGATCAAGGCGACAACTTTATTCACCCCAAAGGGATTTACATGGGGAAGGGAGGAGGGGAAGGAATGGGGGTGTGCTGCAGCTGCAATGAGCCTGGTGGGGCAAAGGTCAGGGGGATGGGCAGGTCATCCTGTGTCCTCTGGCAACCTAACTATCTTTCACATTCCACCTTCTATTTTTTAAGCCTACGCACTAGTGACTAGGCAGATAAGCCACGGGTCTGTTTCCTCAGAACTTGCTTCCTATCTTGAGAGGTGGTATTTCAGCAATGTGACCTGGAGTCATGTCTTCTCTATGAGGAGGGTGTGAGTTTTGGCGGAGGCCCCCCGACATCTCCCCCTTTTGGTTAAACAAAAAATAGATGCAGCCGGAGTATAAGTTACCGGAAAACCACCAGGATGATGGAGGCTGTCTTAGGAGCGATCTGAGAGGCTTCCACCTCACCCGTATGGATTACTTTGCCAGCCATCAAAGCTCCTGACTTAGGGGGTGAAAGCATCAGAAGGGAGCCCGTCCTCGGTCTGCCACCAATAGGGGTGGTTATTTTTGTGGGTAAAGGGGCCTTCCAAGGTCCCGGCTGGGGCTGCAAGAGGGGGTATGAGCAGATTATGTGCCCTGGGGGAGTTTGTCTCCTTTTTGCTATGTGGAGACTGGGAACATTGGGCGAAGTTCACCTTCCTCCTGGCCATCACTATCCTCAGCCTTCTGGTGAGGACCACTTTCTTTCGTGGCCAGCCTCTGATGGTGGATCTGGATAGTCCTTGAGGTAAGATTATCTACTTGCTGTTTAATAAGGTCTGTCAGGCACCTAAGGGCCCATGGGCCAAAAGAAATAAGCAATATAAATCCTAAGAGAGGGCCCAAGATGTTGGGCAATGAGGATAGCCAGGGAGAAGTGGAAAACCAATTGTTATACCAGCTCCCCTGTTGCTCCCTCTCTTCCTTTTCTCTAGACCCTCTGTTTTTTCTTTTTCACACTATCTGTGACTCTCCCTGTTTTGTTAACAGAGAAACAGATTCCTCTTTGTATGAGAGCAAAAGGAATGGAATTCTAGTGCCTGCTCCCATGGCTGCCAGCCCCCAAAACACATCTTGTTTAGAATAATAGTTAAGGCAGGGAATCAATTTAACTAAAATGTAAAACATAGGGGCAGAATTTAGCAGGTAGTGAGGCCATCCTTGACAGGCCCACCGTTCTCAGGGATCAGATAAGAGGAGGAGATCGTATCCTGGAAGAAAGTGGGGTTGCAGAGGTGGGATGGGTTGAGGGAATTTGGAAACTGGGTAGGGGAGGGGGGCTATGCAGATTCAGGAACACTGGTTCAGCCTGTTTCCCTGGAACTGGTTTGAACAGCTTTCCATGGTTTCAGGTCCGGTTTTTTCTCCGCTCCATGCATCCCACCAAGTTTTTGGCAGCCACAAAGCTTTGTTGTTTTCCTGTAAGAGAACACAAACATTCCCTCCACCACAAGTCTAGTGTGTGGATATTTTATCTGACCAGAGCAAAAGTCGCTCGAGTTCCATCATGCTAGAATCTGTCTGTAGCAGATTCTACTGGCATCCACATGTAAGAATTTAAAATGAAGAGTGCATGATTTAATGCATCATGTGGAGACAAAGGTGATTTTATAGCCATTTTTGTAGTGGGCATGTGGCTAAGCTTCATTGTGGAGTATGTCTGAATAGCTACTCCAATCAATGCCTACGGAGCCGGTGGCTAAGGCCTGACGCTCCAAGTCCCACTAACAGGGGTATGAATTAGATGGTTCTCTTATGTCTTAGGAATAAGTTAATCTATGGGCTCATTTCCTGGAATAAACTCTACATCTGGGAGAATGGTAGCTAATAAATATAACCCTGTCCAGTTTGTAGGCAACCATTTCATTTTCACATGTAAAAACTTACCAGGTGGGGATTTGTGACATTACTCTTACTCCCCTTTTTTAGTTTTGTGGAAGTTGCATTTTTAAGGAGCTATGAGCATGCTCCACAACTCCCTGAGGACTGTAAGGAATACCTGTTGTGATTAATTTTTGAGTACAAGATAACTGAATGCCTTATTAGAATATCCAGACCTATTATCTGTTCTTTATCATTTTTGGAACTCCCATGTAAGCAAAAACATTTTAAACAGTGATTTATCACATGGTTGGTGACTTTTTTAGTTTGTGTGGTGGCCATTAAAAAAACCTGAATACCTATCAACTGCCATATGTATATATTTTGTCAAATTCTGTAACATTTGTCATAAATGATTAGGAAGTAGGCCTCTAGGGCTCATTTTTAAATTAGTTACAGATAAATATTGTGGGCACACCTCATTGTTTAATGATTTTTGACAGTCTCTCTAGTTAAGCCAAATTACTTTTTAGACTTTTGCTATTTTGATGATGAAAATTGATGAGACTGTAGATCTCTCTCCACCAGAGTCAAAGCGACCAACTTTATTGAATTATCTGTTGACTCATTTGCCCTGGCCAGTGGGCTGGGAAGGTTTGAATGAGTTCTTATGTTACCCAAAAACATGGCAATTGCATTTTGAATTTGTTTAAATAATATTTTAACCTGATCATTGTTAGTTCCAATGTACTGATGAACTGTCTTTATTATTTGAAGAGCTTTAAAAACATAGTGATTGTCAGTATACAATTAAAAGAATCACTTACTAGAATTTGAAAAATCGTTGCAACAGTCTGTAACTGGACTATCTGAGCTGAAGCCAAAGTTGTTTGTTCCACACATTTCTTACCATCTATACCATAAGCTGTTTTTTTTTGTTAGAATACCATTAGTAAAAACTAGCACAAACTATCTTATACTATTTTGGAGAATATAAAAGGTTGTATTAGCTCAAACTGTAACAGGCTATAAGCTGTAAACTGATAATCAATTTTTCCTGAAAACAGTGAAAGAAGTCAATAATTCACCGTTCTGAAACAATAAATTAGGAGTGCCTGAGCCCCTGCCCTCAGAGGAGGGCATCTGTCCACCATTCCTGTTAATATTCCTTTGCTAATTATAGGTCATAAAGGTCCTCTGATAGTTGTAAAGATTCCCTGTCCCAGGGGATAATTGACAGACCCCATGTCCTTGGTAACTCTGCAAGCCTTATCTTATTTAGATGCATCGTGCCCAAAACATATACTGTTTTCCTGGATCTTGTATGACCCTAAGTAACCATGGAAGCTGAACCCTATGGGCCTTTTTTAAAAGTGCCCCCCCACCGCGGATGGGCATCTCATCTCCACTGTCATGGAGAGAAATCCAATCTGACCAGCCTGAATTAAAGAAACTTTTTTCCTTAGCATCAGAAGTGTCAACTCTCTGGGAACCTACAAATTTGGCACAGTATTATACTTTGTTTTCTGTCAATGTATCTCCCAGATTTCATATGGTATTTCTGCACCATACAGGTTACTGTTTTAAAATAAGGATTTAACACTTTGTCTGGGGAAACAGCATAAGCTTCCCATGGTTTTGTATTGTGAATATAGCATCTGCTAATGCCAGACTATACTTTCTAACACTAGACCTTGTTACCTTCTTAAGTCAACCACCCAGGTGAATTGGGATTACTACTTTCTTTTAGATTATCATTAAGGGTTTTTTTTTAAAAAGGACATAACCATTGAATATTTCCCAACAATTTTTGAAAATTGCTTAAAAGATTGTAAGTTATCTTTTTTAATTGTTTTAAATTGAGGTTTAATTTTTATTAGAATATAACAGCCTGTTGGGACACGCCTTCTCTCTGCGGCTTCCTGAGCTGGACAAGGATCTGGTCAAGGCCACTGCTCTACCTGTATGGCACAGGTGACACTCCTCTTAGCCCACCCAGGAAGGGACCAACGCTTGCACCCGAATTCACACCTCCTGTTCTGTCCTGGGGAATCTCTGCAAACGATAATAACACACTAGGTCCTCAGGAGGTCGTCATATTTGGAGGCTGGGATGAGGTGGGAGAACACCCTGGAAGGATGTGGTCAGCCCTTCTCTGAGCTCCTCACTGTTTGTTAGGACACAGGGAGCCAGAGGATGAGATCAGCAAGAAGGGATTCTATGTGAGGGGCCGAAAGCCCGAGTTGTGATCCGTGACACCCGTTTTAGACAGCTTAAGCCTTTTCTCTTCTTGCATCCTGGAGCTCAGTCTCCTAGCTGACCCAGATTGCCTGGGAATTATGCACAAAGCCCTCCCCCTTTTCCTTAGTAAGTAATGACCCAGAAAAGTCAGGGAAGTTGCATTGCACCAGTAGTGGTAGGTGAGGCTCAGTCTCCTTAGCTGAGAGCTGATGTCCTCTGAAGGAGAGAGCTGGGGACTGACTCCCATGATTCCCTTTGGAACCCTGTGGTCTTGAGTTGCAAGTGACTGTTTTGCAAGTGTGCAGGGGAGAGGTACTGCAGGGACTTTGTGACAAGTGATAGGCTTGTCCTGACTGAGCTGCGGAGAATGGAAGGCATCCTCTTAGATAAGGAAGAAGACATAGGAAGAAGGCAGAGGAATTCATGGCATGGTGTGCGTTGTTGGAGCAATTCCCAACTATCCATTTTGCTTGCTGTTAGCAGCATGTTATCCATCTATTATTCCTGTTTTCCAGAGAGGAAACTGTGGTTTTCAGCAGTTAAAATGCTTGGGAAGGATTGAATGTCAAAAGTTTTTGATCACTGTGTATGGCTTTATTCCACACATTCAGAGCCTGAGAATAATAGCACATGAGTCTTGCTAGTCCTGCCTTTGTGTTAAGTGAACGATACATATAATAAAAATCAATGAAGACACATATGTGAAAGGAGAGAGAATGAAGAAATCAGGAAAAAAACACCAAAAGAAAACAACAAATTTCCTGTAGCAACGTGTGGGCCATAGCTTGAGGAGACCACTTTCTGTGGCTCTTAAAACCTGCACTTATAAAGGGAGTGTTTTTATAAGATGTCCTTTCTGGCAACTCCCCTCACCTTGGTCCATCTCAACCCTCCTTTCTGTACCTGGAGGAAACTAACACACAGAGAGGATAAACAGCCATGCTGATAACAGAAAGTATCATGGGTGTCTCTGCTGTCTCCCCTTTGGTTTCTGGCTTTTGTACTCTGTTCCTCAGACCTCATCCTGTCCCTGTAAGTCTGATTATTGCAGTTCCTGGGAAAAGCCGGTAGTCTCCTTGGATCACACTTTGAAGTTGCTCAGAAGGAGTTGTCACATGCCCTAAGAGGAAAAGGACCCCATAAAGGGACTTTCCCCTTCAAATGCCTTCTATTTATTTTGATGGAGAAGTTTGCCAAAGATCTGTTTGCAGAAGTCTTGCTAAGGAAGCATAGAAGTTAGAGGGAGCCAAGAAGTCCTCCCAGTCATGCGCAGAAACTGACTTAGAGATGCGTGCCTAACTACCTCTGTCTTTACTAACTGTTCAACACCAGGCTTCCGGAAGATTTTAGACAAGTAGCAATATATGTTTGAATATGGTATATTTTAAAAATGAGGTTTGTAAATTCATAGGGTGATAAAGGTCTATTCAGACTGTCTTTGCTAAACCAGGTTTCCAGAAAAATTTTAATAAGTAACAACATACGTTTGATGAATAAGGTATGTGTCATAGGGTTACTATTGCTGTGATGAAACATCATGACCACAACAACTTGGGTTTGTCTGGCTACATTTTCCCATCACAATTCATGTTTAAAGGAAGTCAGGACAAGAACTCAAGCACAGCAGGAACCTGGAGGCGGGAGCTGATGCGGAGGCCATGGAGGGATGCTGCTTACTGGCTTGCTCCTCACAGTTTACTCAACTTGCTTTCTTATAGAACCCACGGCCACCAGCCCAGGGATGGCCCCACCCACAATGGCTGGGCCCTCCAGCATCAATCACTGATTAAGCAACTGCCCCACAGTAGGATCTTATAGATGCGTTTTCTCAACTGAGGTTCCCGCCTTTCAGACAACTCCAGCTTGTGTCAAGTTCATGAGACTAGCCAGCACAGCGTGTTTAATAATTAAGGTTTATAGTTTCCTAAGGTCTACTCATGTTAACAGTAACTGACTTAAAGACAGATGCTTAGCTTCTTTGTTTCTGCCAACTTTGTTAATATTTGGATATCATTTGGAAAACTGAGTCAAGAAACCGTGACAGTCTGTAATGGTGCACTATGAAATGATCGAAAGAGTAAAGTTCCCAGTCTCTCTGTGGACTGTATTTATGATGAAAGTTTCATTTTGATGATAAAGGAGCTTCAATTAAATCTTCGATTCAAATATTTAGGGTTCACACAACATGGATGAAGCTGCAAAATGCTAGTCTTACATAAGCTACTAATTTGTTGTAATCTGCTGAAGATAATTACGACATGCAAGCTACTTCTCAGTCACTCTATAAATGGCCAAATTCTTTAATGTGCTCAGAACTGTGCTCTTAGTCATGCCAAGTACAAGTGTAATTCATTTACAAGGACAGACTTTACTTAGCCTCCTATATATTTTTCCATATTAAGTCTAAAACAAATAACTAAAAACAAGTAAAGTTTGTTTAACATCAGGTACATTTAATAGATAACGGTCCTCAAATCTTCAGAGCTCAGCTGAACGTGACATTTAAAGTGTTTAATGAAAAAGCTTCCCATGGTAGACAAAACTGCCACCTCCTAACTGCAACCCTAAGGTCTCCAAACAAGATAAAGGGGCACTGATGACTCCACCTGGATTGTGGTAATGCTGACCACTGGACAAAGACCCCATGACCTTGCCTACCACCACGGCCCTGCTCAAACTGTGGACACTGTTGGGTTGACTGCTCTATCCTTGCCAAGGTGGGTCAGTTTTCTTAAGTACCTCCTGCACAGGAAAATCTCTGAGACCTCCTGGGTCTGGCAGCCAAAAGCTAATGCTGCCTTGTGCAGCTGCCAACACGATAACGCTGTCCTGTGTGACAGCCAGAAGGCCTATGACCTTTGTCTCCCCCCCTGCCCCAGGAAGCCATTGAGACCGTGAGAGCCTAGGGTAAGGGTCCTGTCCAGGTAGCCATAGGTCTCTGTCATTTTAACTGATACGGAAGCTGTGTGGATTATATTATACTTCCTGCTGGAATTCACCCTTCTCAGATCTCTGAGGGTGTTGGCAGTTAACTGTAGCTTTGACAGTTTAACGGTCACACTCCACCCTCTAAGGCTGCAGTTACCCACTCAGTTCATTCCAAATGTAAAATCAGGCCTCCCTTTTCCAGAGCCATTTATTAGGTCTGCTAAGAAAGGCAGGCAGGTACAGTTCACCTTGCTGACAGACTTCACGGTGAAAGAGAGACTCACAAACTAGGTTTCAATGTAACTTTTTGCTATTTCCTTTATTTAAGGACCTTGGTTCACAATGACGACTCTCGGGAATCAGCCACCCGTGTCTCATGGTAAGTGACTGGATGAAAAGAAAAGGTTTGAAGTGTGTGTAACTTGTGAGGTCCTAAGAAGGAAAGGCAAGTTGTAAAGGTCAAAGGAAGTGATTCAAGTTGTGTAAAAACTGAGAACTGTTTAAGGTTTCTCTCCCTCTCTATGCTGTCGCTATACTAAGACTTAAAATTTCCAATAGATTAATCTAGCCCAGGTGAAGCACTGCTACTGTTATCCTAGTCACAAGCTCACACATTGCAATTCCCTTTGGTTGTCTTCTAAGTATAGACTTAAAAGTGCTTTTCAATTGTGCTAAAAACACCACTGTTCAATCTGTGTATTCAACTCTCTGGGTACATAGGAAAAGTGTTTATGCTTTTAACTCAGAATAGTATTTTTAGATTCCCAATTTTTTTTACAACTCAAAGGCATAATTCTACTGCTTTTTCTACAATGAAGATTTCAGTATGGATTACAGTGGTAATGCTAATTAATATACATACACTTTTATCTCTTTTTATGAACTAAAAAAAATTCTTGTAAGCTTCAGGGAGTTGTGAGACTTGGATTCATCTCTATCAGATCAAGCCGTTTCCAGTCAACAGCCTAAGTTTCCCCACTTGGCCTATTCTCAGGGGAGAAGGTAGGGTTGGAATTTCTCTCTTTCCCCTGGTCTTATGATTCCTTCCGTCCCTCATCAATATCAGGAATCATGGGCCTGGAAGTTTCAAATGTACACCCAAAAAACAAAAACAAAAACAAAAAAACCTTCCCCACAAGCTCCTTAACTCTACCTTCTGTCCCTAGTCTATATCTGTCCTAGTGGATTTCCCATCAACTACAGACCGCAGACTGCTCCAGAACCCACATGCCAGATTCCCCAGGGCAGCCTAAGCGTCAACAGCCCCAGGTGAACCTGCACATCCCTGTGCCCCTCTCTCCCTTCCTGACTTTGACCAACATCCCAGCCTTCCTGGGCCCCTGACAAAGATGTCACAATTTCATCTCAGAAGCAGTTACATCAACTAAAAGCTGGATGGAATGACTGATCCCAAGGAAACCCTGGACAAGTCTCATTCAGTACCTGTGGTTCCTCCCAGTACTTCTCACCCTGACCTCTACCCCAAAACATCTCCAGACCAGGGGCTGGGCTTCCCTTCCCCAGCTTCTGTTTTAGATAACTCAGCCATTTTCACTACATGCCCTCTTTGGTTCTCCTGGCCTCTTGGTTCCTGGCTGACTCTCTCTGGGCTCTTGATCGGCTTGCCTCCTCTTCCTCTCTCCCCACACGGCCCAGTCTAGGCTGCTGTCCATGTCCAGTGTGGACTCTCAGCTGCCTCTGGCTGTCCTCATCCTCATACCTGCAATAAAATCTTCTCCTCTCCTCAACCACACCTATCAGGGGTCACGCCCTCATTTTCATTCAGGAGGCAAGCGTTTCTGCCCACTGAGCCTTTTCCCTAGCCCCTTTTGTTTTAATTTTCCCCCAAAACTTTTACTTCCTTGGTGACTTTCTTATCCAAGATTTGAACTGATGTCTAGATTCATCTGTCTAGATGCACACTCTGTGTGGTGACTGATCATTAATAAAGCAGGCTTTGGAATTCTTTGCCTGTCATTTCAGTGATCTCTGGGTTTGGTTGTTGAAAATGATAAGCATCTGGGGGAGGTATACTTTCTTGCTTGTTTATATCACTTTATTTCTATAGTTAGTGTGTCTGCTGGGATGAGGATTCCTCCAGCCTTAGGACAACTTCTGCTTAGTGGGTCACTCATTGTCTTCTGAGTTCTCGTTTCTCATGACTTCTCAAAGGACAGAAAGGAGACTGCTGCAAGAGGCACTTGTTAACAAGCCAGGTTTAGACTGTAGGGAAGAAAAGCCCCAAAGAGTTAAAACCGTGTATATCCCCAGTATGGATAGAAAGGAAACTAAGATCATTATAGAACAAACTGGGATTCTGTTTTTAACAATGAAGAAAAATGAAAGTACTGAGTTAGCACTTTACAAAAGGAGGTGTTGGGAAAAGTAAATAAACTAGAAAGGAAGGGAAAGGTATGGGTTGAAGGTTCTAGAAGCCACAGTGAGAGGAAAGCAGTGTAAACAAAAATGACCCGGGGGAGTGGGGAGGAGTGAGAGAGAAGACAACAGGAGGGACAGAAGAGAGAGAGAGAGAGAGAGAGAGAGAGAAAGAGAGAGAGAGAGAGAGAGAGAGGGGGGGGAGGGAGGGAGGGAGGGAGAGAGAGAGAGGGAAAGCAGAGAGAGAGAAAGCAGAGAGAGAGAGTCAGATGTCGACCTGGGTCCAGACATCCTTCTCTGACTTCAGGCCTCTGTAATTGTCACCGTCTATATATAGGGCCACGGATTTTTTTGAGTTAATCTTGTATCCTGCCACTTTGCTGAAGGTGTTTGTCAGCTGTAGGAGTTCCCTGGAAGAGTTCTTCAGATCACGTTTACTCAGGTCTGATGTCCCAGTCCTGTAACCCTGAGATTTTTCACTGAGGTAGACGGTCCTTGAATTATGGCTGGATTTATTTCTCATCCTCTGATGCACTTGTTGATTATCAATGAGTCAAAAGTGGTTGCACGTCCTGCTCACTTGCTAAAATCAACGTAATGTCATCAGTATAGGCTTGCTTTTCTGCTCCTTGAGTTCTGCACCTTCTAGAGAGAAGAGTGTCCTCCTGGCACACTGAGAAACCGTTAATCTGTTTAAGTGCATCTGTAACTGGTCATTTTTACCACTAAGTTCATTGTTGTCTTTCACTGTGGTCTGAGATGCTGGAAGTTGGTTAATTTTATCACGGCGCTCATTCCTATGCTTGGACAATTTATCCAGAGATGCTAAGAGCAACCAACCAGCATCATCATTTTCCTACAAACTGTCAAAAGTTTTAGATGTGGAGTTAATTACTGAGTCCATTGCTACCCTTAACTGGTGAGTAAAAATAATCAAATGCATTTATTTCCTTAAATGTGTAAAATAGTTTACATTTTCGGGCTTTTAGTACACTCGCAGCTCGAAGGAGAGGATTCAGGAACCAGAGAGGCTTAGGTACTGGTAGATGTTGGAAAGTGGAAACCTTATTCAAGATACATAGAAAAATTAATTTTCATACTTCAGTTACTTTAAAACAACTTTGGTACCAAAATATGTATTAGTCAGTGTTCTCTAGAATAGCAAAATTATCCAGTGAATGTCTTCTCTTCATCTGTCTCTCTCTCTCTCTCTGTCTGTCTCTCTCCATATATATGTGTGTGTGTGTGTACATGTATATATGTGCATACAGAGATAATCTAATAAATCCAATATATATAAAGTATGTGTGTTTTATTAGATTAATTTACAGGCTATGGTTCCTCTAATGCAACAATGACTGACTACAAACTAAAAGTCCAAGAATCTAGAAGTTTCTCAGTCCATGTGGCTGAATGTCCCAGCTAAGCTTCAATAGGCCCTGGGATCATGAAAAAATAGGCTTAATGCTAGTGAAGAAGTGGACTTTCTAGCGAGGTGAGCTCAGGCATGCAAAGAGCAAAAGCTTCCTTCTTCCATGTTCTCACACAGGCCTCCAACAAAGCATGCAGCCCAGGTTAAACATATGTCGTCTTGTCTCAAGATCCAGATTAGAGGAGTATGACTTCCTATCCCAAAGGTCTGGACTAGAAGTGGATCCACCCATTTCAAACTAAGCAAATAGTATCCCACAGGAGTGCCATCCTATAATCAGACTTTTCTTTGGGGCATTAGCTCACCAATAATGACACAGATGGGTACCTATTTTTAATAAAGCTTGGCCTCAATTTAGGCTTTTCCCAACTATCTCTTATACTCCTGTTTCTGTCCATCTACATTCTGCCACATGGCTCGGTTACCCCTCCTTTGTGCCCTCTATATGATTTTGTTAGTGTCCCGCTGGTGTCTCTTGAGCACCTAAATTCATCCTCCCGAGTTCCTCTCTCTGCCTGGAAGTCCAGCCTGTTCTCTCCTCCCTAACTATTGACCAGTGAGCTCTTTATTAAACCAACAAGATGCTGGCAGTTGTGGAGAATTGTACCATAAATAAATATCTATGGTACCATTACCTTGTGCACATATATAATTAAGTAGGACATAAGAGTTAATTCCCCATGTGGAAGGTAATAGAGGATTTCCAATCAGTTTTGGAAGATGGAAGTGCTACAGGTTTTGCTTTTTGCCCCAGGAGAGATTCCTGGATAGGGAAACCTGACTTCTGCTGAGTTAAGGGGAAAGCTGATTAGCAGGGAGGCCATGTTCATTCCACATGACATCTGCAGTCCTTCCCCTGAACATTGCATTGTATCCTAGAGACCATGGAACCCCGTGACGTCATCTGTGTTGTAGCAACATCAACTGCCTTTGGAGAATCTTTCAGTGCCCTGTTTCAACGATGAACACATTGGCAAGACTGGGGAATCTCCTTAGGAGAGAAAATGGAGAGGGAAGAAAGACCAGAGAGAGGCAGAAGAAAGCTGACCTTCAGCCTCAGTTTAAACCATCAAAAAAAAAAGTGTTCAAAAGGAACAACAGTAAGTCCTGGGCAGGAGATGGGGAGCTCCCTGGAGAAGATGGCCGTTAGCGGGGACTTTGAATAATGGGGCATAAGCATTGGGGTTTCTGGGAAGAAATTGGACTTCTCTGCCTGACAGTGCTCCTGGAAATCAAGTATTTCAGGGTAGTAATTTGTCTCTCCCAGAAGGCAGGAACTGGCAAGCCAAAAGCTGTTCTGCTTACAGGACGGTGAGGGTTGATGGAGGGCCAGCATCAAAATGAGACCAGCGTGAGGGGGGGCAGTGAAGTGTGCCGAGCTCCAGGCATGGACACTGTACTTCAACGCCAGCGGATAACTTTAAGTACTGTGCCCCTTCTCTGTGTGCCCTGGCTTGTCAGTAACATGACTTCATGAATCTGGTGACCATGTTCTGCACTGGTATGGCTTCTCCACCTGTAGCCATGTGCTTGGAGTGACGTGTCAGGGTGTTTGGGGTACCTCCTAGCTTCTAAACCCGCAGACTTGTGCATTCTACAGGCAAGTTGAATGGAGACTCTGCAGCTGTGAATAAGCCTGAGGAAGTTTTTTTCTTTCTTTAAGGGAAGTATGTGCTGAGGGGGCAGGAGAAAGCAGCTGACTGAGACATGCAACTACCTTCAGAGACGGGAGAGCTGAGATCCCCTGGAGGGGCTTCTCAAGCCTGAGTCAAAATCCATCGGTGTGTCACTGAGTCAAAGGCATAGACACTTCCCAAAGATGTTTTAGGGCTCAGAGTGATCTGTATATCTTCTATTGCTTATTACAGTGCTTGTTGACTTGTGTTCATCTTCCCACAGGGGCTGCTGGAGAGCCATCACTCCCCTGCAACCCTTCTCATCAAAAAAGAGTTGAAGAAGATGGAGAGTCTGAACATCCAGCTGGAGTAAGTGGCCAGAGAAACAAAGGAGCTGCGAGATTGCCTCATCTCTGTCACTGAAGGATCCCTTGACAATAAGTATTCATTGTTTCCAATGCCATGGTGACCATCTTGGTTCCACAATTTTACCCTTAGTTTATTTGATCTAAGATCTGAGCTTCTGAGTGTCTACACCTTCAGGGTGTCCCTTCGCCCAACACTGTTATCTCTAAGTGCTTTCCAGAAGCCGAACCTGAAACCTGGCCAGAGTGAGATGGGGAGAGACTATTATTCTCTTCCCTCCAAATGAAAACCAGAGCCTGTAGCCTGAGTCACATAACTCAGGGATTGACACAGAGGTGTGACTTCCCAGGATGCATTTGGACAGATCCTGTCAAGTGGCAGCTTCTGTGAGACATAGGCTGCTGTGAGTTTATGGTGATTGTTTGCCTGGCAAGACACTGTGTGCTGGGTTCTTAAGTAGCAATTAGAGAGGCCTGGTCACACATTTCAGTGTGCAGATACAAGGCCTGGAACTGATCCCTGCACATTGTGGTCCTGAGATGGCACACCTGCATGCATTATTTAATATCCCTCGGTTCCAGCCTCTCTCTCTCTCTCTCTCTCTCTCTCTCTCTCTCTCTCTCTCTCTCTCTCTCTCTCTCTCTCTCTCTCTCTCTCTCTCCCTCTCTCTCTCTTCTCTCCCCCTCTCTCCCCTTCTGTTTCACAAACAAATATACACATACAGAAACGCAAAAGCGTGTTGTGTGTTTGTCTGTGTGTTTGTACATTTGTGCATGTGTTCCCCCCCCCGATTTTGCCACAGACCACCCCAGCCGGGTATGGGGGTCCCTGAGATGAGGGTTCTCGAAGACCAGGTGGGTAAGGATTCGTCAGTGACAAACAGAAACAAACACAGAGGCAGTTTGAATCCTAGTGGTTTTTTTTCAAGCTTTTTAGCAAAGCTTTTTATGCAGGATAAAGCATATCTTCTCAGAGTTAGTATTCAGTGAAGCAGACAAATGACATTACTGTTACTAGGCATAGTAACACACAACTTATCTGAGGATAATAAAAATAACAAATCAAGAAGTTATTCAAGGCTAACTGCAGCTAATCACCCATTTCTAAGATCAGGTAAATAAATTTTTATGGTTAGTTATTGTTTGGTGTCTGTTACCTAGTTCACAATTGTTTGATTCTGTTGCCTAGTTCTTGTGTGTCTTTAAAATATTGAGCTATTTTGACTTTTTCTTATCAAAAAGATTTCTTATTAAAAGTCTTACTTTAACAAACATTAAAACCACTCTCGATTACACATGTACAGGCATATGAAATTCTATTGTTGGGAAAGCTTTTATCAATACTATTACTATTTACTTATGTGAGTGATATTAATGATTCGAAAAGCACTGGTTTTCCTGGAGACGAGGTCATGGTCAGTGACCATATCTCAGAGGATGGTTTCTCATTTTATCTTTTGTTTAAATGTCAGCATAGGCTTTCAGGAACATTTCCAGAGATTGCCATGAGAATGGCTCAATATTTTTCTCCGGCCGAGAACTCCACAACCTTTTCCAGGAGACCTCCTTCTTTTGAAGTTATTGCCTCACTGATAAGGAAACGGTACATCAGGAAAAAAGGGTCTAGGATACTTTATTGAACATAGAGATCACTTACAGGGGAAGCTGGGAAGCGCTCTGCTCTCCAAAGCACAGCACGGTCAGGATCCAAGAGAGCCAGACTGCCCACCTGTTCCTTCTTTATCCCCTGAATCTTCCCACATACCCCCATCATCTCCTCTTTTCTGTCTAAATAAAAAGGTTTTAACTTTAACATAGTCAAATTATATATAACAGAACAGTTATCAAGTAAGAACTATAGTTACAATATTTTGTCCATAACATTTAGTAAGATTTAAAGAAAGTATTTTATCATCTATCCTATCTGTGTGAGTCTAAAGTCTTATATGTAGCTTACCTTTTATCATAACTAAGGAAAACTATAACTATAACTGTCTTCAACTCCATCAAAGACCACAGAAGGATAATATATATATATATATATATATATATATATATATATATATATATATATACACTAGAATTGACAGAGACATCTCACTACCTGGACAGTCACCCAAAGTTCCTCTGTAAAGTTGGGGCATCCATCTTTAACCCATAGGCCACAGTGTGTCTGGCAGAATTCTCAGCAAGGCAGGAAATTTTACACTATCTGCCTACATTGGCAGTTTGACGGTCATTTTTCTGTGTCCTCCAGAATGTCTGGCAGACTCTTCCATGAAGCAGGAATCCTGTTGGACTGTTCAAGTTCAGCAGTCACTTTACTGTGGGTCCTACATGTCCAGTTTATACAGCAACAGTCAAACAGTCCAGGCAAGAGCAATTTCTTGCCCAAATGGCTAACTTTACGTGTTGAAAGCAAACTCCATAACGAGTTTCTTTGATGTCCATCTTCTTCTCAGAAGTAATTGGTGTGCCAGGAGCAGACATTTCTCATTGTCAAGAAAAACCCTAAACCATTTTAAATGGCATTTTCTGAAGGTCTTTGAAAGGGTTGAAGACTATCTGTCTCAAATATTATCTCTGTATATCTAGAAAACCTAACTAACCTAACTATAAATTATGACTGTTATAGGTAGCTATCTATAATCTGTACTTATACATCACATTTTTAAAAGATCAGTATAAACACAATACTTAAACAAGAGGATAAATATACATATCACAAAATTGACCTTAAATTTGTATCAATAAATGAGAATGCATTCCAATACAAAGTATTCATTACTATACCATAATCTCCCTTTTACCTTTAAAAAGAGATTGATTGTGATCATTGCCCTTTATAAACAACCCCATTTAAATGAAAACAGAAATTTTATAAGCAGTATTTGGGAATTTGGGCATTGTTCATTCCAAACTGCTTCCTGCTGATAGGGGGTGCTGTCCATACCATGGGGATCATGACAAAACTCAGAAACCTGGCCAAGTCCTTGTTGTTGGTAGTCTGCAAGGCTACATCAACTCAGCTGTTTTAGACGTTGGATCACCTGGGCCACAGATTCTGGAGGTCTTGGTTCAACAAACTGTAGAGGTCTGGAAGGAATCCATAGCTTTTCATTTTCTGGGGAAACACAAAAAAAATCTCTTTTCCAAAGGGACATATCTTAAATTTTGAAGTCAAAGCTTTTTAAAAATATGTAAGTTGGATTAATTTAGCAGCATTTATAATCAAGTATATTTCAGCAGTTGTTCCTTCCTTAGCAATTGAACAACTGAAAAACACAATAGCATACAGTATTCTGTGTATTTTTCATCTTTATGTGGCATAATTATATTACTCTATATCTTTTACTTTTTCTCTGAGACAGGGTTTCTCTGTGGAAATCCTCCTGCCTCTGCCTCTGGAGTGCTGGGATTAAAGGCATGTGCCACCAAACCCAGCTACTCTCTTCGTTTATGTTTCTTTTTCTCTACCAAGCCTACGTATATTTTTAAACACACTATAAACCCTTTAGAGGTTTTACTTTATCTGAATCGACTTTACTATAAATCTTTTATGTTTTTCTGGCCATGTGTCTGTTATCTGCTAAACAACATTGCTAAAATCAAAGCAGCAGTGGCTGTTTTAGCCACTGACTTTCCAACACGGCGGATGTAAATTTACCTCCAGCACTGGGAGCTGTACTCACCGCCTTAGTCTATGCCAACATCAAGCAAATGCTGCCGGCTTGGAGATGTGGTCACTGCCACTGCCAGCTGCTCGTACACACCATTCTTGTTTGGTTATGGGTCTTAAAAGAGCCCTGTGGTGTCTTGCCACTTTTGCTTAGTCAAAAAGACTCCCTTAAGAGAGCTGAGTGAGTCTCTGCTTGTCTCTAGCAAAATAGAGCCCACATGAGAAAAAATGCTGCTACCAAGAAGCTGTGTTTGTCTCTGTTCCTTTGACTGTAAAATCCCTTCTTAAGCTTTGGTCAAGCTTTAAGTGGAAGCTCTTAGTACCCACATTGCCGGCGCCATATTGTTGCAGGATCCCGCCTGGGTGCTGTCACCGTTTTAGCCCCCAAATAACATAAGAGACACTATTATAATTATGAAGCTGTTGGACTTTTTCTTGGTTTCTTATTGGCTAGCTCTGACTTAATTATTAACCCATAACTGCTAATCTGAGTGTTTCCATGTGGTCTTCTCTTACCGGAGAAAGGATCTGGACCTCTTACTCCTCTGGCGTCCTACATTGTGACTGACTGTGCCTCTGTTTCTCAGAATCCTACTCTGTAAAGGGAAACCTTTTCCTTGAGAGAAGCCTTCCCGCCAGCCTGGTTCCAGAGCCACATCAGTCCCAAATAACACACAGGAGGCTATATTAATTATGAAGCTGTTGGCCTTGCTTGTTTCTTCCTGGCTAGCTCTGACTTAAGTAATTACCGCATAATTGTTAATCTAAGTATTCCTCTTACCGGAGAACTTTCCAGGCTTCCTACCCCATGTCGTTACAAATTGACTCTCTGTGTTTCTCCTACCTAGAGTCCTCCTGGATTCCTAGTCCCACCTATCTTGGTTCCCTATTGGCCAACAGTGCTTTATTCATTAATCAAAGAGACATATCCACAGGACTTCTCCCATCAGTATGATAACAGAATCAGCCTTTTCGGAGCTAAGAGCAATATCCCATTGGAAGCCTGAAAACATGTCTATGGTATGATGTATGTATTTCAAACTTCCAAATTCCATTTGCTAAATTTCATTCCTGTGAATACTCTTGCAGTTACTGCCTGCTTGTAATCGAATTTGATTATACAATGGGACAGTTGCTTATTATTTCCTTGGCTTGTTAGACCAAGTGATAGAAAAATCCTTCTTTAAGCCTTTGCTGTTAACATGGTATTTCTTATGAAATTCTGAAGCTTCCAACACACTTCCTATTAATAAACGATCAGTCTCAGCATTGCCTTGTGCTAGAGGACCTGGCAGACCTGTATGGGATCTGATGTGTGATATATATATATGATGAGTTCTGTTTCTGATGGTTTCCTAAAATTGTAAAAACAATGAGGTTAATTCTATGCCATCATGAACAAATTCTGCAGTTTCAATGTGAAAGATGACTCTCTCTACATACTGAGAATCCATAACTATATTGAGAAGCTCTGTAAAATCCATGAGCACCTTGAGAATGGCGTACAACTCTGCCTTTTCACAGAGTTGTAAGGACTTTGAACTACTTATATTTCCTGATTTATAACCTACCTTACCTGACTTGTTTGCATCAGTGTAGAATGTAAGAACTCCAGAGATTGGTGTTTTTCTTACAATAGGTGAAAGTATACAAATTGCTTTCTTTATGAATTTGATTCTCTCTGTTTTGGGATAATTGTTACTAATTGTTCCCAAAAAGTCACTGCAAGCCCTTTGCCAATATTTATTATCCTTCCATAAGGAGGAAATTTCTTCATTAGTTTAAGGTACAATAATCTCTGCTGGGTCTCTTCCATCCAGTTGACAAAGCGTTAACTTACAGTTTAATATCAAAACATCGATCTTTTCTATATATGTCTTCAGTTTTTTATTCTGTTTATGTGGCAGAATACCCATTATAGTATGATGTCTTCCCTCTGCATTAAAATTCCTGAGGGTTATTCTCTAGATGGTAAAATAACCAGAATGCAGTCCAGTTTTGGGTCCACACAGTCCACATGTGCTTCTAATAGTCTTTGTTCTACTCAGTCTAATTCTTTTTCAGCCTCAGCTGATAATATTCATGGTCTCTTTAGTCCTTGTCTCCTTTTAGGGCCGTTTTCAGGTGTTTTAAATCATTGTCTATAGATGAGAAATTTCTCGTATTTTTTGAAGATAATTAAGAGTTTGGTAACGTTCTCTCTTGATCTGCACATTTTGTGATCTAATTTTCTGTAGATCTATTTTATAATCTAAATAACTAATAGAACCTCCAGTTTGTATTTTTTTCTGGGGCATTTTGTAATCCCCAGCGAGGTAAAATTTCCTTTACTGCCTCAAACATCTTTCCCAACATTCCTTCCTTCGAATAAGCCAGCAATATGTCATTCATATAACGGTAAATTATGGATTGTGGAAATTATTTCCAAAGGTTTTTGCACAAAATACTGGCATAAAGTAGGACTATTTAACATTTTTGTTGCAAAACCTTCCACTGAAATCTTCTAACTGGTTGAGAATTGTTATAGGTAGGCATTGTGAAAGCAAATTTTTCCCTGTTCTTTTCTTTCAAAGGTATAGTGAAGAAGTAATCTTTTAGATCAATAACTATAATTAGCCATCCTTTAGGTATCCAGAGAAGGTAATGGCATCCCAGGCTATAGAGAGCCCATAGGCTGAATAACTTTATTGATATCTCTCAGATCAGTAAGCATTTTCCATTTACCAGACTTTTTTTATAATAAATACAGAATTCCACATACTGGTGGATTCTTCAACATGTCCAGCATTTAGCTGTTCCTGAACCAGCTTTTCTAAAGCCTCTAACTTCTTATGTGTCATAAGCTGTTGCCCTACCCAGACAGATTCATCTGTTAACCATTTTAAGGGTAGTGCTTTTGGTTCCTCTGTAGGGGTGTCACTAGCATCTTGTTTCTGCACAGCCTGTATATTTGTCATCTGTTTACTGTTGTGCCTTACAATATATTTTCTACCACTAAGAGCTTATTTATGATTCATACCTGACACAGGAAGAATGATAATCTGGGTATTCCATTGTTGCAATAAGTCATGACCCCAGAGATTTGTAGCAATATCTGTGACATATGGTCTCAGTGTTCCTCTTTGTCCTTTGGGCCCTATACAGTCAACCCATCTTGTTCTTTGTTGTACTTGAGATAGGGTTCCAATCCCTAACAATTGAAAATGTACTTCTTGTAGGGGCCATTTTAGAGGTCAACATTCTTGAGTTATAATAGTAATATCTTCTCTAGTATCTACTAAGCCTTCCAGTATAATGGTATTTATTTGCACTTTTAATTTTGGTCATTTATCATTTATAGAAGTCTGCCAAAATACAGTTTTTGTTTCCTCTAGTATCAATTGTTTCATCCTCAGTAACTAATCTGTCATCCACAGTACCATTACATCCTTACAATAGGCAGTAGATCTTCTAATTGTCCTGGGAGAAATCATCCTCCACAGTGACTGGGATTGACCGGATCACTTTTCACACGGGGCCCTTCAAGAGGCCCCTTGAGGAGTTTCCCGGTTGAAAAGGGTTACCTTGTTTGTCTGTGGTCGACCTACGTTCATTGGTCCAGTGTTGGCCTTTGCCACATCTCCTCTATAATCCAGAAGGCTGGCGCCTTCTGTTTGAATCATTCCTAGGAGAAGCATTATTTCTAGGCATGCTTTGCCTATAGTTCCTACTCTGATGTCCTATTCTACTACAGTTAAAACATTTGGTATTACAATGTCTTTTTAAACTCCTGGAGATTGATTCTCCAACCCAAGTCTGTATCTGTTAGAGCATTTGTCCTATTGGTGGCTCTTTAGGCCTCTATAAATGGCCTCTTCTACCCAAGTTCCTGTCTCTTGATGTTATACTCTTTTTGCTGTATGTAAAACCTATTCATCCAATGGCACTGATTTAATTTTTATTTATTTTTTTTGTTTGTTTTTTCGAGACAGGGTTTTCTCTGTGGCTTTGGAGGCTGTCCTGGAACTCCCTTGGTAGTCCAGGCTGGTCTCGAACTCACAGAGATCCGCCTGCCTCTGCCTCCCGAGTGCTGGGATTAAAGGCGTGTGCCACCAACGCCCGGCTTTGATTTAATTTTTAATGGCCAGAGTATTTATAAGGATTTTTCTAGACTCTGTGTCAGATACTTGTAATTGCACTGCTCTGGCCAGTCTTTCCAAGAATTTAGTGAACCTTTCTCTTGGACTTTGTATCACCTTGGCATAAGGTTCAATTCTTTCTCCTGGTTCATGAACCTTACTCAAAGCATTCAGAGTTGCATAAAGATAGGGTGCGGTTTGTCATATTCACCCTGGGCCTGTGGATCAACATAGTCACTCTCACCAAGACTGCTGTCTTGGGAAGTCTCCTGACCTTTCTTTAAACTTTGAAGCTCGATGGCCTTCACTTCCTTCCTCCACAAAGCCCTCCATTGTATTTGAGGCAAGTTGTCTAGCACCACTGAAATAAAGTGACCCCAATCTTTTGGAGTTAATCAATTTACACCTGCCCAAGAGTTCAGCAATTCCCTGACGTAGGGGCTCTGGACCCCATACAAAACAATGGCCTGCTTAGTCCCCTTCAGGTGCTTCCTCTGGATTGGCTCCCACTGATAAATGATGGAACCATTATGTTGCCTCCTTGTTGCTGGTCTTTCAGTCAGAGCTACTGGGAAGGCCATATGAGGTGGCCTAACAAACTTGGGAAGAGCTCCTATGGGTCCTGTAGGTATATCTCTGCCATGACCTGCCACTAGACATGGTGAATCTGATGTATCAGCTTGTAAATCCTCGAAGACTTGCAGCCTCATGACCATCGTGCCTCTGAATGATTGAATTTTCTGAGTCAGAAATTTTTCTAAGGACTGCATAGAATCTGCCCGTTTGTTGGATTCCTCATTTATGCACAATTCCAAGCACTGAATACTATCATCCCTGGAGGTCTGAATAGTGTGTAAGTTGCCTTCTAGGAATAGTGTTCTATCTGCTAGACAGCCATTATTTTCAGACATGGAGTGAATTGTTCCTGATAATTTGATGGCTTCCTCCTGACTGGATTCTATTTTGGCCATAAGGGCAGTGAACATGGAATCAATCATGTCTTTTAAGTTGTTATGTTTACATTCCAAGTTGTCTACTCTGTTAGACAGTTCCTCTTTGACCTGAAGATTTTGATTTTTTTACTCTTTTTAATCATCTGTACAATTTCCCCACTATCTGCCTTATTATTATTAATGAATCTCTTCCATGTGATTATATGTAAGAGGAAGTTAATTGTGAGCATCAGACAGAAATACATTTGAAACATGTCACAATTGTCTCCCAATATGTAATCCATGACATTGTCAATGGGATCTCTAATGTTCTGCATCGTTAAATTATCTGCTATGGTATAAGGCAAGTAAAGGTACCACTGATTTTAAAGTTGCAACCTTACCTCCAAAAATTTTCTGGTTAAGGATTTGTACCTGCAGTTAGTGTCCTTTGCTAGTAGATGGCATAGGTGTACCGCCAAACACAGCTACGCTGCAAAAATTAGGTGTCTTTAGGCGAATCTGGCAAACTCCAAGCAGCTTCCACAGAAAATTAGCAAGCCGACTTACTAAAAGGGGAAAAAAATGGCTGGAGCAGACTGCGGGATCCTGTGGGCTATGGAAGGAACACGGGCACTGTGGAGAGGAGGCAGGCCCCCCGGAAGGGGAGCAGACGCCGAGGCGCACTTCGGGGATGGTGCTGCCAAGGGCCAGTTCGGCATCTCCGTGTGCAGCTGCTAAGGGGTGCTTGTTTAGCAAGTTTTGGGTTGCTGGTTCCAAAGCGGTGGCTTGGCCAGGCAGGACACGAAAGTGGCGCAGGGTGCAGGGCGCAGAGCTGAGTGAAGTTGCTTGTCCCGCAGCCGTTTGCACGAGGCGTGCAGGGAGGCGTGCCCGTTCCAAAGCTCTGCAGGGACTGAGGCTTTTAAGGAGCTGGCAACTGCTAGTCCGGGCTGCGCTTGAGCTGTTGATTGGGAGGGCAGGACTGGATTGGGAAATCCCCAGTGACCCAGGAGGGAAACCTAGGACCTGGCCGGGGCCGCCTGGGCAGTTACCACAAGGGGTGGGGGTGGCAGCCGGTCCGGCAGGAAGCACGGACTCTGGGGACCAACTCCTGACATCAGCTGAAACAGAAACAGTGCAACTGGAAAAGGGGGTCTAGGATACTTTATTAAACATAGAAATCACTTACAGGGGAAGCTGGGAAGCGCTCTGCTCTCCGAAGCACAGCACGGTCAGGATCCAAGAGAGCCAGACTGCCCACCTATTCCTTCTTTATCCCCTGAATCGTACTGTACCTGTGACCACGCCCCCCTGGTCTCTCCCTACACCTCACTCTGTGGAACTTGTCACGCAGAATCTACTGGATTTGGTGCGGCTAGACCCTGCAGTCCAGGGTCTGTGGTTGGGCAAGAGGAGTTTCCTGTCTCACAGTTCCTAGGTGGTGATACCTGTGATCAGCACTGGGATCCCACATTTAGCATTACACTTCTGCCAATGTGTTCACCTTAGTGCAATGTAGTGCCTTGAGGCGTGTATAAATCTATCATGAGTTAATTCACCAAAATGTTGAGTCCCATCCACAAAGTTCCTCATGGTATGATTTTGGCCTCCATGGTGACAGGCAACAGGATTGAGAATTTTGTTGGGCACAGTTTTGTTGGGCACACCCTGTAAAGTAGATGACAGGGAACTTCTCATCCAGCTATGTCAGCAGCCCTCACCTCTCTTCACCTGAACATCCTGCCTCTGCTGGCCTGGGTCAGGATAGCAAACTTAATTAGCAAAGAATTTCCAAGTACATTGGAGACAGTGTGGAATTCCACGGTCTCTGGTAGTCTTGTACATGAAAACTTTGTTCATGGAGATTTTTGCTTCTAGGTGCATCCATGCCCTACCAAAGACCAAATCCTTTATCTGAAAAACCTGAAGATGGAGTATAATCAGGTCATGGCAGACCTGCATAGGTTAGAGAATGAGAACATTGAAGCCTTAGATAAATTCAGTCAGCACGACAAGAAGTCACTCTTTTATTGGTAAGTGCCTATCTTGCAGGGAACCACAGCATTGTGAAATGTACATCTCTGCCTTTCTGGTTTTCTGGACTGCAATGTTCACACTTCTGTTTCTAGCCTTTATGTCTCTTAGCAAACATCCTTAGCAAGAATCTCTTGATCTTGTGACTCTGACACTGATTTTTGCTAATTGTGAGAGACAGTTAGTTCCTCCCAGGAACAGACTCTCATCCTTAATAGAATCTAGTTTAATGGTTTTCAACTTTCCCAATGCCATGACTGTGTTAATACAATTTGTCATGTTTTGGTAAGCTCCAACCATAACGTTATTTTTCCAGCTACTTCATAATTATAAATTTGCTACTGTTATGAATCATGATGTAAGTATCTGTTATGCAGGGTGCCTGAGATGCCACTCATTGGAAGAGTCATGACCACCTCTCTAGGTAGAATAACAATTGCCAACATGAGAGTGGTATCAGGCAGGGGCCTATTGCCCCCATGAGTCCTCTGAACCCCTTGAGTCTCCTATGCTCCCTCCTAGTGGATTTATCTCCTATTTCCTGATGTTGCCCCATTACCATGGTCAGTTAAGGGCATTGAAGGATGTACTCCCGTTGGTTGGTAGAGACACTTGGATTTCTTTTGTTGTTGGCATATTCATAAATAGTTTGATTCTTTCTGGAGTTCTCTGTTCTCTCCTTTTTGCCTCCTGAGTGCAGCTGGCATGACTTCATTGGCTTCTTGTCTCTGTCTCCTTTGGGAACCTGAGGACCAGTGGGGTTGATGGGTTATGGAGGCAGGGGTGGCAGGAGGAGCCTGGCAGGGCTCACTGTACAGAGAGTGTTTCCAGCCATCTGCAGCACAGACTCCAGATGGAGAAGACTCAGGGGCAGTATGTCATGGACAAGCCGAGTGAGGCAGGAAACAAAGAAGGTGCTGGGGGAATGGATCCTGCTGCAGTACTACTTGGGAGAACTGAAAGGGGTCTGTGAGGAACAGGAACAAGTCATCAGAGACTCCAGACCCAGGAGCAGGTGGTAAGAAAAAACAGCTGGGTCAGGGTTAGGTCCAGCACCATTTCCTCATGTAACATTACTGTCTACCCATCCACCCAAATGTGCTTTAACTTATCACTTTACTAGCCCTCCCACACAGGTTCATCCCCCTCACTCTCATGACATCCAACTGCTCATTTCTGTGTCCATGCATCAGTATTTCTGGGCAGTGAGTTTCTTGTAAGAATCAGTTGGAAACAAACCCTGATGTTCTTCTTGAAGTTTAAGGCCAAACAGAGAGATGGGTCAATGACACTTCACATTCCTACATGTCATTGTGATGGGGGTGGAGCTCTGTACAGACTTGAGGAATTAGTTCCAATTCCTGTGGCTGATTTGATTTTCAGGATTCTGTGAGTTCCCAGTGGGGGCAGGGAAAGCAGCTTGCAAGGAGGAAAGCCTACTACAAATGTCAAAGGATTGATTCTCTTTGTCACCGTGTTGGATGGCATGTGTCCTTTTTTCCTCCTCTTCTCTGCATCCCAAGGTGGTCTCTTCACCATGCTCAACTCTTGGTTCACACTGACAGAAACATCAGTGGAAGTTTGCCAGCAGTGTTTAATATGTGTTTCTTTGGCAAGTTCTCCCATCGTGGAGCTTATAATATGACAATGACAGGTTGTTCAGGCATGTGGAAATGGCTTGTGACAGGCTGAGGATTGGGGTGGGAGATATGAGGCTTCAGGACAAAAAGTTCTCTAAGAAGCTCCATATAGTCTGGCCAAGGAGAGCACATTCACCAATACAATTACAGTCCTGAGGGATGGAGAGCAGCATCATTGGATTCTTCTGAAAGAGCTGCTGCGCTCGGTCTAAACTCACGTGCTCATCTAGCTTTTCTTCTCACCTTATTTTGTGTTGTGTCTCTTTCCCTCTCCATCTCTCTCTTTCTGTCTCTTTCCCTCTCCATCTCTCTCTTTCTGTCTCTTTCCCTCTCCATCTCTCTCTTTCTGTCTCTTTCCCTTTCCATCTCTCTCTTTCTGTCTCTTTCCCTCTCCATCTCTCTCTTTCTGTCTCTTTCCCTCTCCATCTCTCTCTTTCTGTCTCTTTCCCTCTCCATCTCTCTCTGTCTCTTTCTCTCTCCATCTCTCTCTTTCTGTCTCTTTCCCTCTCCATCTCTCTCTGTCTCTTTCTCTCTCCATCTCTCTCTTTCTGTCTCTTTCTCTCTCCATCTCTCTCTTTCTCTCCCCCCTCTCTCTGTGTTTCAGGCAGTTGGAGCTATGTGAGGGGTGTAGTACACCATGATTTGAATGATGGCTTGAAGAGACCCCTTGGTTTGTCAGTGTCTGCTCTGAAACAGGCATTCTTCCTTCCCAGAAGCTTTGTGTTTTGGTTAGACTGGAAGACCATCAAGCTATTGGGATTCTGTTTGTGCTTGCACTTGTGTGAGAGTGTATTCATGCCTGTGCTCAAACGTCTCCTAAGAACACAATCTTCTAATGAACAGGAGCAGCATAGACTGGAGGAAAATTTGCAGTCCCTGCTGAAGGAGAGGGAGCTGGTCATCCAGAAAAAGAACGTAGCAGGAAAGTGTAGCATTGCTTGACCACCTCCCAGATGAGGTATGAACACGGACTTGGAGTTGGGGGTTGAATTCAAGTGGATCTCTTCCTTTTGTGGGATCTATCTATAGAGCAGCCTTCTAGCCAACACCAAGAAAGGAACCCTTCAGAGTTGTTCTGATCCAGTCAATAAGAACTTTCCTCCAGGTAATAATATGCTTGATATTCAGGGAGTTGTAGAATTGTGTCCCCCTTGCTCCCTTATGAGTTCTCTGGTGTGTTCTGAGAGGCCTTTTCTTGAACTCACAGAGCTCTGCCTACTTCTATCTCCTGAGTCATGGGCTTAAATAAAGGTGTGTCTCACCATGCCTGAATATAATTACATTTTCATTGAGGGACATAATCTGTAAGGATGAGAGTCCCAACCTTGGTCCCTCTTTGATATATCATTGGCTGTTCTCTTTGTTTGACCATTTCCCATGTGAAGTGTTCTATAGATATAGTAACTTTAGTCATTGCCAGATGAACCCAGACAGATGTTTCTTCTGCAGGATTGTTCAGAACTTTCCCAAGGTGTTGTGTAACAGACTCTTGTAGAGAACCAGAATGTAGATTCCCAGTTTTCATCCTAATGGAAACAGGGCTGTTTTCCTTACTAGAAGTCCCTGAATGCCTGTGTTCTCAGGCTCACACCTGAGGAAATGTTGCTCCACCATGATAGGCTCCGTCTTGCATATTGCAGATTTGAACAAAGAAGAATCTAACCCATGGTACCAATATCTATACAGAGTAAAATCTCTCTACCCAAACACCTGGATCCCCTTACTTTCCAGTACAGTAGTCATCCCAATTCATGTAAAAATCAAAGCTGGCTCTCCTTCTCTAAATCCAAGCATGTTGTTGAAAGAAAAATTCAGAGTTTCTGTCTCATATCAGAAGAGTCAACTGGTGTGAGGCAGAAGAAAACAAAATCTAGGGACACAGTTATCTCTGAAAAAAATCCTAATTTCCTCATACCCAGTTTCATCATTATTGATACCTTTCCCGGTATGCACACCTATAATATTAAAACCTTCTGTGTTGATATGAATGTTTAATTCTTCCACAGTGAACAATAAAATTTCCTAACAGCAATTTTTGAAGTCTCCAGAAAGAATATGGGGCCCCACAATATTGATTCAACTTGATTGAACTTTTTGTCTTTGAACTAGTATATACACCATTAAAGGATTGGTTTGGGACTAAAACTGCTCTAGACAATTCCAGACTAGCTAGCTGAGATGGTGTATGCACTCTGACCAGAGCTTCAGATAAGAACTTAAAGAAGCATCACCTGTTAGAGCTAGACTTCTTGAGACTTAACCATTGCTTTAGGTTTTTTTTCCCCCTACACGATCCCATAGAGTCACCTTTGCCCCATGACAGGAGGAAACAGTTCTAAGAAAACAATGCCCCCTTTCCCTATAGTTGGCTTAGATACTGTTTTGTTTTTTTCCCTAGAAAATGTATAATTATCACCTGCTATAGGTTGGTTTTAAGTTGTGTAGGGTTGGGAATGGAAAATGATGTTCAGATTCAGGAATCTGTTTCTTGTGAACTATTTTAGCAACTACTAACTATAGACAACTTACATTGTTATAAATTCTTGTATATTGAAACTTTTGTAAAAATTAATTTTGTATTCCTGTCTTGGATAATTTGTATACTGTTTCAAACTTTTCTCATGGGGGCCCTTTCCTCCTTGCCTCCTGGAGGTCAGCTCCTAGGTGGCCTGCATTTGTCATGAGCTATGCGTAACACCTTCCCCTCTTTCCTTTACAATGGAATGACCAAGAAAGTGTCAGGTCATTACATCACCAGGGGACAATTCTAGTAGTGGTTGGTGAGGCTCAGTTTCCTTAGCAGAGGGCTGAGTTCTCTCTGAAGGAGAGCTGGTGACTGACTCTTGTGATGCTGCCCTTTTGAAGCCTGTGGTCTTGACTCAGAAGCGGCTGATTTGTAAGAATGCATAGGGAAAGGGGTGCTGCTAGGAATCGTGGTAGACTTGGCCGGACTGGGCTGGGGAGAAAGGAAGCCTGTGCTGATACATTATTTACAATTTATTACAGTTTGCCTGAGCATTCAGAAAGCAAGGCTCACCACAAGCTATAGAGGTCAGGCAGTGTTGTCACACATCTTTAATCCCAGGACTCGGAGACAGGTAGATGGATCTCTCTGAGTTCAAGGACACCCTGGTCTACACAAGGGTGAAGAGGAACAGACCTCATGCCTTTGATCCCAGCATTTGGAATCACACACCTTTCATCCCAGCACTGGGAAGGTGGAGACAGCAGTGATATGGAAAGTAATGAGCTCCAGTAATGCCAGGGATCATCCATTTGGAGCAAACGAGCTGCATCTTACCTACTGGCAAAATAATTTCTGTAGGTTTTTTACTAGGAAGTTGTTTAAGAAGATTCCTTCATCAAATGTATAATTTCATATAAAGAAAGAGAATTATACCATAAATAGATTTCTCTAATATCATTATCTTGTGCACATATAGGAGATAACAGTGAATTCCCCATGTGGAAAGTACTAAATGTACTCCAGTCAATCTCAGAGATCTCTGGTTTTGGAAGAAGGAGGTGCTGCAGGGTTTGCCTTGTCCCTGTGGCACAATGCATTGCCCAGGTATGACTCAAGAGGGAAGAGCTTGATTCTGCCTCCACCTGATATGCCATGCTTTGTTGACTTCCGTGGGAGGCCTTATGCCTCTTGAATGGAGATGGGAGGAGTTAATGAAGGAGTAGAAGGGAGGTGGGGGTAGAGAATGGGAGGAGAAGAGAAACTGTGGTTGGTATGTAAATAAATAAATAGGTCAATAAATAATTATAAAAAGAAGGGACTGTCCCCTGTCTTAGGAGGAGAAATACCCCTTCAGAGTGACTTTCCTTTCTAATTAATTATATTCCTTTTTGAAGGGGGAAGTTTGCCTCCAGAAGTCTTGCTGAGGAAGCGCAGACATGAACAGACATGAGCAGGCATGAGCAGGCATGAGCAGGCATGAGCAGGCATGAGCAGACATGAGCAGGCATGAGCAGACATGAGCAGGCAGTCAAGAAGCCCTCACAGGGATGTGTGCACATTAGCCTTAGCGTTAATCTCTGACCTAAGGACTGCCACTCAGTACTTACCACCCCACCCCATACCTAGCAGTTAAGGTGCTTTTATGGTCTCACCCTTTTCCTGACATAGCATAAGGTTGAGATTCATGGGCAGTGCTGTGATTTCAGATCCATTTCCCCATATCTCAAAATTTTAATTGTCAGGAAATCCAAGGAAAAATACATAAAGTTAAGTTTATTTTATTTATAGCTTAGAAAAAAATTGAGTTCCACTTGATGTGACAAGACACACTCCAGAGTCATTTGTTGATACAGTGGCAAGGTGTGTAAATCATTCGGTGTCTCTGGGTCTTTTTAAAACGATGAAGGAAACAGTGGTTGCGTTCAGGGGAATCAGGATCTTCTGATATGGGAGAGATGTGCCAATGTTGATCATGTCAGGACTTACTTTCACATCTCACTGACTTGTGCAAACCCCTGCGTCACAGAATGGTCTCTAAACATCTTCATGGCATTGAGTTCCCAGGCAACAGTCACTTTAGCAAGGAAAGAATTGGTTTTAGCCCACAGGTCAGGATAATAGTCCATTTTGGGGGAAATCAAGGCAGGAATTCAGCTAGGCATATGACATTCACAGCCAAGAAGAGACAGAAAGAAATGCAGGCATGCTGTCTGCTTGCCTCTGTTATACCCTAGCTTCCTCATCGTTACACATTTCAGCCCATAGCCAATGAAGTGGTTCTGCCCATGTTTAGGGTGAATCTTCCATCTAATTAACAATCTATAAAATCTCCAACAGACATGTACAAAGACACCCTAATATAAGGAACTCTTAACTGAAGGTCCCTCTTTCCAGGGGACTCTAATTTGTGTCTGTCTGATAATAAAAACTAACAGTCACACTGCCCCAACAAAACTGCCAGGCTTTGAGCAGATTTCTGTCTTGCATCTAGAGCTGTGGTCCTCACCCTGTGGGTCCCAACCCCCTAGAGGGGTCACATATCAGATATCCTGCATATCAGATATTTACATATCAGGTATTTACATTGTGATTCATAACAACAAAATTAAAGTTATGAAGTAGAAATGAAACTATTATGTTTAGAGGTCGTGATAAAACGAGTACTGTATTAAAGGCTGACAGCATTTGCAAGATGAGAATCACTGGGGTCAAGTCTCCAGTGGGATCCTAGGCTGCATGTTCCTAAATATGAAAGGACATGCAAAGGAATTTCCTGAATGTCTCTTGCCCGTGAGGAAACTCAGTTCTGTGTGGCAGATGTCAACTGCCTGTCCACATTTACTACCCAGTGAGAGCACACCACTTTGACCTCAACACAGTGGACTTCTCCCACTACCGACACGCTGGTGACACATTTTGGTCACACTTTGAGATCCAATGACCACACCACCATCTTATGGGTGCTTGTTTCTAGGCTGTGCCGGCCTCTTCCAGTGGCACAAACACGTCCTAAATGATTGCTATTTCCATCCTAAACTCTCAGGAATGCGTATCTTTATTTTTGCAAGCAGTATAAGGATTGCGTCCCAGAACTTTTGTGGCCTTTTCCCTGTTGCATCATCCCCTCTTGTGTGCCTTTCCTTCTAGGGCCGAGACTGAGTCAGGCTTTGCCATGGGTGCTCTCTCTGCACAGAGCATTGGTGACACAGACAGCTGGGTGTCAATGAAGACTTTCCAGTCTGCAGGAATAGACTTCCAGAACATCACCCTTGGTTTCCCTCTAACCAAAGAGATCATCTGCACTTCCAAGGTCACCAGGTAGACATTCCTTTGAATATTTCTTTAAGAACAGTGGACCTATGATTTATTAAGTGGTCAGTATCAGGTGTTGGGGGTGGGGCAGACATACTCAAAAGAGAATGTGCTTTTTTATATGACTACAAATGACATGAAAGAGAAACTATTAAGTAAAGTATCAATATTGAAACTACTTCAGTAGACGCTTAGGCCATTTGGTACCCTTACTACAAGTCCAAATAACTCTGATTTTTATGTATTTCTCTTGCTTGCTTGCTTGCTTTGTAGCAATTATCTGGAAGCCCCTAGTGATTCAGTCATCTTTTCAAGAGACCTGACATCAGCAGAGCTAGAGATATATATGCCACAGTGCTTCATGGGTAAAAATCACTTTACCTGTTCGTTCTCTGAGACTTGTGGAAGAAAGAACATCAAATGAAAAACAGCTGTTCCTGGTTGTAGACGAGCAACTATGGATATGCAGGATGTTTGGAGATCTGCCTCTCTTCTCCAGGCTGATCAAAGCCTTCCCAAGTCCTGTTTTGATGTCATGCTGTCCACTCTGTAGACAAAAGACGATGGTGCTGGTCAGAGGAGCAGGGTATCACTCCAGAGGGGCAGAAGGAGGTGAAGTACACAAGGATTCAGTTCCCTGCTGAGCAGGAGGTCAGCTACTGTTTTCTCAGATCCAGAGAGGAAGAGGTAGGTCTCCCCCTTTCAGGAAAATTCTTCTTAATGCCTTTTCAATGATGAATGGTGCACCTAGTGTCTACTAAAACTAGCCTCGGTGAGAGCCCTGCAAAGTCCTTTGCTATAGGCCTCCCCAAAGTAAGGCCTAGCACATTGTTTAGCTGTAAGTGTTACTCTGATTTAATAAAATAGCGTGCTATGTACAGTGCTAGCCCCTTGCCTGGGCACTGATCATTTCATCCATTTCCTGATTAATATGTGCTGATGTTTTTGCTGTACTATTAGTACCTTTACTAATCATAGAGGCTATATTTGAGACCTCTCTTTATATTTCAGTAACCATTCCTGGGATTGGTTATAAAAGCATAAAAACAATCCTTAGCATGGCAAAACAACATCATACTATCCAATTCCAGGTATGCCTTTTATCCCCCTGACAAAGAAATGGAGTTTGCATTGAGAATTTGAGAGTTAACATGTAATATAGTCAGTAAACAAAATGCCATCATTTTTGAATCAGTAATAGTGTCCTTGTTATTTGCTCAAAATCTCAGTTGATCAGAAAGTCTTGATGTCTCTCTCCACATCTCCTCCTGAGGGGTTTGTCACCTACTTTCAGTTGCTTCACTGCTGGTGGTCTCAGAGATACTGTCCTGGTCAGATTAAAAGTCATCTGGGACTTCATATCTTTTCTGGAAAAAAATATAAGCATAACCTCGCCTTGATGTTAGATCATCAGACCCTACCACTGATTAGTTTTTAGATGTTTTTACTTAACCTATTCCTTAAGCTGTGTTTGCTTTGAGGCAAAAATGCCTTAACAGGAGCACAAAAAGCATTATCCTTTAAATTAAAAAAATTAAATTTAACTTAGCTAAACATAGCATGATGTGTGTGATTTTATGTAAATGCATACATACTTTGATTTTTTTTGCAAAAAGGTTTCCATTCAAGAATTTGATGGTGGTTTACAATAGCTTTATCTTGTTGATAGTAAGAGATTTTAGTAAAATCACTAATATTTCATATAAAATTGTCTTTGCTAGTATAAGCAGGACAATTACCAGTTTCTAGTTATGAATGAAATCCCAGATATAACATGCATTCAGAGTTATTTGACAAAGTCAAGTCTTAGATATGACACAATGGTATTTTTGAGGAGATGCCAGTGTCCCATGCTAAACACAGGTTTTGCTCTGCAGCTGACCAGCTAGAGAGAGGCATAATGCATGCCTGTAGTAAATTCCGAGCCTCAATTTCCATATACCTGACAGCTGTGAATGTATAATTTCAGGAGAAAACTAACAAAGATCCTTAACTTCTAATTGTATACTTCACCCTACAGTCGGGGGGCTAGGGCTGGGACTGAAGAGTTCCCATTTCACAATCTGTAGGTGATGTCTGTACCGTGTATTGGGAGCCTTAGTGAACAGCAGTACAGCTCTTGGCCAGCACTCTAACACAGGTACTACCGAGGAATGAGAATGTCTGTTCTGAAGACAGCAGAAACATCATCACAGTTTCTGGTGGGCCCAGAACCGTGGTAACTCTGTAGCATGTGAGCTGTGCAGGGTTCCTGAGGGAGGTCACACAGGCTAGCTGCCATCCTCTACACACCCCGCTCTGCGGCCCTGGAACAGGATAGCAAGTTTAGGAAGCATGAGAAGGTGCCAGCACACAGGCAGCAACCCATGGGCTCCAGTAAACTATCACACAACCTGAATTTATGCGAGCCTTAGGCCTGTGTTCATTGACTTCTTTGTTTCTGGGTCCAGGCCCTACCACCTGCCAAATCGTTTTTACGAGAAACTCAAGATGGAACATAAGCAGGTCATGTCAGAACACTGAGGCCACCCAGAAGTTCAACGAGCTGACCGAGGAGACCGGCTTCTGTTGGTAAGTGCTTGTCTTGGCAGGGATTTCCCACTGTTGTGCAATGGCATCTCTGACTTTGTCTCTGGACTACAGGGTCTGTGGCACTGTTTCTAGCCTTTCTGCTTCTTAGCAAGCAGCCTTACAAAGAAGCTCTTGGAATTGTCCCTTCATACTTAGTTTTCCTAAGGGTTAAAGAAACTGATAGCTCCTCCAAGCACCATGTTGTAATACTCAGTAGCCTCTCTACATCAGTGAGTATCAACCTGTCTAATGCTGTGACCCTTTAATACAGTTTCTCATTGTTTTGAAGACACTCAGCCATAAAATAAACCCACAGGTTGAGAACCACTGGTCCAGATAGAAGAGACATTGGCATCATGAGATGGGTGTTAGGCAGGGCTAACTTCTATAGGACCTGTGTACCCCTTGGGTCTCCCGACTTACCCAATTGTATGTGCCCACTACCTGGTGATGTTTTCACATTACCATGGACAGATTAGGACATATGGGGGACTCCTCTTGTGTTTGCAGGTACATTGATGTCTGTGATTGTTGGGGTTTTCAGAAATAGTTTGACTCTTTCTAGAAATAATGGGTTTCTGGATTGGGCCTTGCTATTGAGGGCTCCTGTTCAGGTCTTCATGAGAACCTGGGGTGGGGTTGGGTTGATGATGCTTGGAGTCAGAGGTAGCAGGGGAGCCTGTCAGGGACTCACTATGCAGAGGGTGTTTCCAGTGATCTGCAGAGTTGGCTGCTAATGGAGCAGCCTCAGCTGAAGAAGAAGGTGGACATGCTGAGACAGGAGAACAAGAAATCGCTGGAGGATGGTGTCCTGCTGAAGCAGCACCTGGGGGACTTGAAAGTGCTGTGTAACACAAGCATGAAGAGACCAGCGGCCTCCAGAAGCAGCACCAACAGGTGGGGTCAGGCCTCTAGGGTGAGGTTATCCCCACCACCATTTGCAAATTTATGTTTAACTTGTCCACATGTCCAGCCACCTGTGTTGCTTGTCCTCTGCCCTCCACCCTATACAGTTGCCCCCCCCCCACATCCTGCAAGCAATTTCCATCCCTCCCTGCCCCTTCCCTTTATCAATCTTGGCTGGAGCCAGGCCCTGCCTCACACTGTGCTCCTCTCAACCAGTGTCCAGCCGTATACATGTGCTCACCCACCACCTGCCCAGTCCGGGCAGCTGCTCACCAGTGTCCCAGGGAGCCCCTAACTTCTCGGTTGCAGAGAGCAAGTGCAAGCGGCCTGGCCTCCTTCTACTCCTGGCTCAGAATCCTTCAGGGGCGGGGGCATGGCACTGGTCTGCAGGGAGAGCAGGTCCCTGGACTGCACGCTGAGTGAGAAAGGCCAGCACAGCCAGCACCTCCTGCACTTGCAGCAGCAGAGCAGCAGAGGGAGCACAGTGACTCCCACATCAACTCCATGCACCACAAGACCAAGCTGTGCCAACCATTCCAGGAGGGCAGCACATGCAAACAGGGGGAGCAGTGTCAGCTCGCACAGGGCTTCCAGCTGTGCAGCCTCCCTGACACCCCAAGTACACGAGGAGCTGTGTTACACACACTACACAGCACCAGCTTCTGCCACTTAGCCCGCGCTGCCATTTCATCTAGAAAGTAGAGGAGGGGTGGACAGTGGGGGTGACGTGGGGTGAGGTCCAGAAACCAGCAAGGTTTGGCCCAACCTTTTTGGACACTCCACCCAAGCCTCAGTTTCTGGGGCTTCCCTTTGGGCACCACCATCCCATCGGCATAAGGGTCTGGAGTTGGCCCTGCAGCCCGACAGCCCCACTTCTCTCATGCTGCCACTGGCCTTATCCTGTTCCTCATCTGCATATCCCCGCCCCCCCACCTCAGTGCACTCCATGCCCTCAGATGCCCCCAAGGTGCAGCACCTAGGTGACTGCTGCAGTAGGGATCACTCTGCTCTATGTCCCAGGAGCTGGGAGGACGTGCTGGTCCCCAGAGACCCACGCTTGGCCTGCCGGCCAGCCTCCTGTGGCTACAGTGCCTTTGCCATTGACTGTGGAGCTGAGCAGCCTCATCAAGCCATTGGCCATCTCCATCCACAGCTGTGCTTGGGTCAAGGACTCCACCTGCTACCACAGCCTGCTCAGTGCCTGGTGGGCCCCATGCTGCCCACTATGCAACCCCCACCAGATTCCTGCACATCCTTTGTCATCATATGGCTTCCAGCTGCTGCCCTGTCTGCCCAAGTCACATGAGTTCCATGCTATCCCCAGCCCCAGAACACCCTGTTGGAATGCTGCAGCTATCTGAGCTGCTTCCTGAGCTCAGGCAGCCTCAATAGTCATGGCCTGCCCATGTTCAGCTGCCTCTCCATTTCCCAGGCCTGCGCCAAGGGGGCACCCTTGAGGCATTCAGAGAGGTGCTGGCAGGGGGCACCAGGCAGGGTGACACTGCTACAGGCATACTCAGATGCCCTGAAGAGCAAGCACATGGACTTGAACTCCACTGGGAGGGGCCCCTTCCATTTTGGGTACTCAGTTCATTTTATTATTGTTGCTGTTGTTGTTACAAAGTCTTGTTCTTGTATAAATAAAAGTCAACAAAATTTTTGCATGGATCAACAAAATATTCACAACAGAGCAATTATGATGTAGGTAGAACAAAAGATACCAAACATTTGTTTAGGTCTCAGATGAGTTTAAAACTCTAGTAAAAACAAAATCAAAACCAAAAAGAAAAACATCAAGCCAGCACCAGTAGCTAAGATCACCATTCCATCTCTTCTTTCACTTGAAAGCTTTAGAGTTCAGATGTGAGAACTCTCACCTTGGAAGAGCTTCCTAATGTTTCTCTCAGACCAGTGTGAGCCGGCCAGGGGCCATCTCCCTAAAGCATAATATTCCAGAATTCAATACAATGCCGAGAACATCCCTTGGTAAGAGTAGCCAACCCTCAGTCAAGTTTGTTGTGGTTCTCCTTGTTTTTGTTTTGTAACAAAGTTACAATTGTCTGGGGGTGGCAGAACCCTTGCTTTCCAAAGGTTGTGAGGGGCTTCCTTGCCACCATGAAATAGGCATTCAGCTTAGAGCCTTTTCCTCTGCTCTCTGGAAGCCTACAGCAGTGCTCAGTTCCTAACTGTTGGGAAATAAGGGCTTCATTCTTAGCTGTTTTGAGTTGATTCCCACCATTGCACCACAACTCAGTAAGAAAAAGTTATTTAATTCATTATCCTGTGAAAAGTGTACAGTGAGGATGTTGTACATACTGTATTTATTGAGTGTGACAGAAAGCAATTGATATGTACTGTTTTATTATGTTAAATTATACTTGACATTAATTGGGAAAAATGTGGACTATGTTTTTTCATACTACTATATATTTTGTAACTACAACATGGTTACTTTCTTGTAAATGAGTAAGAAAATTTTACTTTAAGACATTGTAATATCTACTTCATGATTTCTTTCCTTCCTTGTTTATGTAAACTTTGGAAGATTGCAGATTTCCTTACAAATATCCATCTTGATGCTTTGGAAGTAGTTTGAGAAATATTTTTAGTTTTTTTAGACTTTATAGTATTTGTAACCCACCCAACACTTAAAAAAAAAAAAACAGAATGAACACATACTTTCCAGTCAGGTTCCCTTTGAAAGACCCCAATAGGGATACTTTCACGGAAGTGAGACCCTTACCCAAGGAACAGTGAGACCACGAACTTGGATGCAACAGCAAGGGCTTTATTGGTGACATACGGGTACCCGGGGGTCTCAGTCTCGGGGAACTGAGCGCGCTGAGCTGGGGACTCAGGGGTTCTTTTATAGCAAAAAGCACAGTACAGAAGCGAGAAGCCTAGTAACAGGACCCTGATTGGGCAATTGAGGTTTTTCTTGGAACTCAAGTCTTGGCTTTGGCCCTATCTGAGGAACAATTAGTCTCTGTGTTTGCTCAATCCTGCTGAGCTGGCCGTCCGGCCACCTGCAGATACCCAGCAGCCTGTGTCCTTGGGACTGAGCTCCCTTCTGATAGGCAATGACTATGCAGCTGTGGGGGAACGGAATTCTCCATAAGCCTCAGCTGCCTGTTTAAACTGGGCCAGGGTCTTTTACCTTGAGCCATGTTTTTCCATTTCCAACTTTATTTACCAGAAAGAAAAGTTTGCTGATTCAACCAGTTCTACTGTGACACTGAGTATAGAGACGTGTAGCAGTAGTGGAGAAATCATCTCAGTGCCTTCATAGAGCCCGAATTTACTTTAAATGTTCCTCAACAAAATAAATACTTCATTAGTGCTTGAGAGAATTTGAAAGGCAGGTGGGTTCACCTGCACAAAAGGAAAAAATACATGTGTGTATACATATATGTGTGTATGTATATGTATGTATATACATATACACATGCACATATGATACACATATATATGTATATGCATATATATATTTCAAAAGTGATGAGGCCGTAACTTCGTGCTGAAACGGTCTGCATTACATGCATATGCCTTGTTTAATGACATTCCTAAACTTGTGCCATTATTTTTCAAAGTAAAAAGACAGGCATGTCTCCAAGGCTTTTCTAGATAGTGGATGAATGAGCAGTCCCTTAGTTCTCGTGTAGGTAATGTTGAAACACCCTATGTGTCCTCTGCACTACTTTAACAGAAGTATGTTTTTAATGTAACAGCGTAAGTCAAAGTCAGTTTTAATTGAGGAGACCAGTTCACTACAAACTCTGAGTGTAACCATTGTACAGTAAATGTTTTGTAGGTTTCCCCCATAAAGAATTTAACAGGAAAATATACAAATGATAAATATACAAACCAAAATATCACTAGTTGAATTTAAATATTAAATATATGTGTAAATATAGTTAACCAAAAGGGCAGTGGCTTACACACTTTGTAAATGTATCATGAGACTGAAAAGAAGGATGCCATATTTCTGCAGTTTAACACATCTAGAGCCAAACCAATACAAGAATACAACCCATTACCACCAGGTTAAGGCCTTGTGCTGGGTGTAATAGCATGTACCTACACAGACACTGTCAGTTCTTCTCCACTACAGTCTAACAAAGCATCAGATGTTGGAGGCCATGTTAAAGCATTGAAGCGAGACAAGAGAAGAGGACAATGACACGGGAACACTACAAGGATGGTTCCTGGCTTTGGGGAAGGAGAACATTCACTTTTATTGGAGGCCCAACTCTTCTGAGTTTTCACTGTCAATTTTATTCTGCTTAAAAAAAAAAGTCAACAAATACCACTGGGTTATCTGCTCATGAAATGGTGTCTAGATGTGGATTTATTTACTTATTGAAATAACCTTTTGTTATCAGCTTGTCAGGGTCTTACTAGGTAGGTCAGTCTGCCCTTGAACTCAAGTGCCACCTATGCCTCCCGAGTGATAGGATTAAATGTATGCACAACACAACTCCTCATAGGGATTATTCTTGATGTCTAAATAGGCGTTGACCAAAATGTTTTCAGATCTTTATTTCTCAATCATTTTGATTGTTTCTATTTTCTACATAGTGTTATGTCCTCGTAAAATAACCATGGGTCTGTACCATGCAACAATTTTCTGACTAAAAAAAAAAATAGAGATGATTAAAGTGTTACACATGTTAAGGGTTTTGTTTTTATTGTCTTAATATAAACTGCATAATGAGGAAACTGATTGAGAAGAACAATGAAAATGTATCTAAGGCTGACAAAACCTTGCATTTAATTAATGTATTCCTTGTGGTTCAACTTTCTCTGATGAAAACCTTGGAGATCATTCCACAGTTCCACTTTAAGCACTACTGGCAAGTGTGCACACTTCCGGATCATTTTATCGTTAATCTGTTTTAAGACTTTTTGTTTTAAAACTTCTTTATGCTAGACTATAAATCTAGAGGTAATATTTAAATGCAAACTATGTGAGGCTTCTCGTCTGTCAAGTAGCATTGAGTTGGTTTGCAAGCTGCAAACTTTGTTTTACTTTTATGCACACTTCCGTCAGAAACGTTTTTTGTGCATTTGTGTCTGTGCACCACAGGCAGGCAGGCTTTGGCACCCCCTGAGGTCAGAAGAATGTGCTGGATCCCCCTGGGACTGGAGTTTCGTGAGCTCCCTTGTGGGTTCCAGAGGAAGTAGTAGGAGGCAGCAAGGTGAACCTCCCCAAGGAGCAGGACCACTCCAGGACCTGCCGTCTTCACGGAAGCAGACGCAGCCTCACCTGCTGCCTGTTCTCCACCCGAAGGGCATCATCATGAGGCTGCCACAGTGCACTGAGGTCATGGACAAGTTTGCAGTCCTGCATGACACCCGTCCCTCTGCAGCTCACTGAGTGGGTCTAGGCAGTGGCCACTGTTCTACCTGGATGGCAAGGGTGACAGCCTCTCTCTTAGCCCACTAATGCCTGAGTGCAACTTCATGCCTCCAGCCTCTGCTCTGCTTCTCTCCTGGAACAATAACATGAAACAACTAAAGCCTTTCCTTCCCTGTCCTGGTTGCCACTGCTCAGCATCCTCAGGAGGCCACCAAGGTGGGATTCTATGCCAGGGGCAGAAGGCCTAAGTTTTGATCGCTGACTCTCCGATTTAGGATCACAAGTGCCTTTTCTCTTTGTGGCTCTCTCCTGGAAGTCCCCTATTTGGCCTACATTTGCTGTGAACTACACACAACACCTTCCCCACTTTCCTTTACAATGGAATGGCGCAGAATGTTTAAGAAAGGTACTTGTCACCACGTGAAAATTCTAGTAGTGTTTGATAAGGCTCAGTTTCCTTAGCAGAGGGCTGAGTTCTCTCTGAAGGAGCACTGGTGACTGACTCTTGTGATGCTGCCCTTGGAAGTGACTGATTTGTAAGTGTATAGGGAAGGGGTGCGCTGTGTGGTAGGCTTGTCCTGACTGAGCTGGGGAGCATGGGAGCCCTCCTCTCAGGTAAGGAAGAAAACAGTGCAGAGGAAGGAGCACTGGTGCGTGGTATGTAATCATGCAGGAACTGTAAGTGATCCAATTTAATTGCTGTTAGCAGCACGTGATCTATTAGTCTTGCTTTTCCGGAGCTAAAATGTTCAAGAAGGATTGAATGGCAAGAGTTTTTGAATTGAGTTGCTGTATTTAACACTTCAGAACCTTGAAGTAGAACCTGTTTCTTGTGTGGGTCCTGAATTTCTTTATAGTGAATTAATGCACATAGTAAAATCAATAACCATACTCATGTAAAGGAAAGAGTATGAAAGGAACTGGGAAAAACAAAAAGAAAAAAGAAAAATGTTATTTAGCAACATGTAGGTCATAGTCTTTGATTCACTTGTCCTTTATAATTTCTCTTCTTTTAATAAAGTGGTTTTTGGAAGCAAAAAAAAAAAAAAAAAAAAAAAAACTTGTGCTCTTGAAGGCCATTAGCTTGGCTATAGAATAGTTTACTGAATTTACTACTCATTGACTAAGACAGAGGGCCTTAAAACAAAATAAAAGAAAAACATTGCTTCAAATCTGTTCTTTTAGATACAGGGAGTGTGTGTTAGTGTTCAAATGTAACACGAATAATAAAAATCCGAAGACAGGTATTGGGGTTCAAACTGAAGATCAGAGAAGCAAAGCAGCCAACCACCAGAGAGTTCTCACCTGTACCAAGGCTGGGCGATCCTGTCCTCAGCGTTACTGCAGTACGAATTCTGAATGAGCCCTGAGTGCCTGTCTTATATTCCCCTCTAGTGGTGGAAGTAAAGGCGTGCACCACCACCACTAACTAACTAGTGTGGCTGCTGGGGTGAAAGGTGTGTACCACCACTGTCTGGCCTCTATGGCTGTGGCGAGCTTTGCATCTGATCTTCAGGTAAGCTTTGTTAGATCATAAACAAAGTACCACCACGGTCATTCTTCAAATCATCTGGCCTCTGTTACCCTTCCAACACTATCAATAGGTTAAAAAGTATTTTAAGCAAGATCAAATTCCAAGAATTTTCAGCCGGGTGTTGGTGGCGCATGTCTTTAATCCCAGCACTCGGGAGGCAGAGGCAGGCGGATCTCTGTGAGTTCGAGGCCAGCCTGGTCTACAGAGTGAGTTCCAGGACAGCCTCCAAAGCCATAGAAAAACCTTGTCTCGAAAAACCAAAAAGAAAAAAAAAATCCAAGAATTTTCAGCTTTTCTTGTGGGAAGATGACATCATTTAATCCACACGTATGTTCTGTTCACTAGAAGGTTCCAGTGTGAATGTGATTTGGTAGGTAGAGTATGAGGGAAGAGACAGCCCATGGAGTCAGGCTTACAGGACACTGAAGACACCTGGGTGAGTTGGTGATGAGGCTTGTGCAATGTCTATTCTCCCAAGGATGCTGGAATCCCACTAGTTTCAAAATGTGTCAGTGTTGTATGGGATCAACAGTGTGACCCCATCTGAGTTTGGGAGACTGTAAGAGACATTTGTGGACAGAACCAGGCTGAGGCACAACTCACCTCAACTTCAAAGACAGACATTACCTCAAAGTAAAGACTTGGGAAAAGATTTTCCAATCACATGGATCTGAGAAAACAAGCTGATGTAGCTACCCTAGTATCTAACAAAACAGATTTCACACTAAAATTAATCAAAAGAGATGGAGAACACTTCATATTCATCACAGGAAAAAAATCCATCAAGATGTAGTCTCAGTTCTGAATTTCTATGCCCCAAATACAAGGGTGCCCACGGTTGTAAAAGAAACAATACTAAAGCTTAAATCACACATCAAACACTACATACTAATAGTGAGAGACTTCAACACTCCACTCTCACCAATGGACAGGTCTGCCAGACAGAAATTTAACAGAGAAATCGGGGAACTAACATGTTACGATTCAAATGGGGTTAACAGACATCTATAGAACATTCCACCCAAACATAAAAGAATATACTTTTTTCTCAGCACCCCATGGAACCTTCTCTAAAACTGACCACATACTCAGTCACAAAGCAAATCTCAACAGATACAAAAATATTGGGATCCCTGTATCTTATCAGATCACCATGGCTTAAAGGTAAAATACAACAATAACACAAATTACAGAAACCCTACAAAGTCATGGAAATTGAACAAAACTCAACTGAATCGCCACCGGGTCAAGGAAGAAATAAAGAAATTAAAGACTTCCTAAATTTCAATGAAAATGAATGCACAATATATCCAAACTTATGGGACACTATGAAAGCATCGGTGAGAGGAAAGTTCATGGCACTAAGTGCCTACATAAAGAATTTGGAGAAATCTCACACTATCAACTTGACAGCACACCTGAAAACTCTAGAACAAAAAGAAGCAAACTTACCCAGGAGGAGTAGACGCCAGGAGTAACCAAACTCAGGGCTGAAATCAATAAACTTGAAACAAAGAAAACAACACAAAGAATCAATGAAACAAAGAGCTGGTTCTTAGAGAAAAATCAACAAGATAGACAAACCCTTACCCAAACTAACCAAAACGCAGAGAGAGAATATCCAAATTAACAAAATCAGAAATGAAAAGGACATAACAGACACTAAGGAAATCCAGAGAATTATTAGGAGGTACTTCAAAAACTTGTACTCCACAAAAGTAGAAAATCTAAAAGAAATGGACTATTTTCTGGATAGGTACCACATACCAAAATTAAATCAAGACCAGATAAACAATTTAAATAGGCCTATAACTCCTTAGGAAATACAAGCAGTCATTAAGACTCCCAACAACAACAACAAAATGCCCAGGGCCAGGATTCTACCAGAATTTCCAAGAAGAGCTAACACTAATAATCAAATTATTCCTCATAATAGAAACAAGGAACACTGTCAAACTCTTTTAATGAGACTAGTTACCCTGATACCCAAAACACACAAAGATGAATCAAAGAATTATCCCTAGTGTATGAATGGACTTTGGGAGCCCATTCCCCATAGAGGGATACTCTCTCAGCCTAGACACACTGGGGAGCCTGGCCCAAATGATGTGACAGACTTTGGTGATCCCTCATGGAAGGCCTCACCCTCCCGGGGGGGGGGCAGAAGGGGGATGGGATGGGGAGTGTTGGTGGGGTACCTGGGAGGAAGAGGGGATGTAAAATAAGATTGTTTCTAATTCAAATTTTTAAAAAATCTAGGAAAAAAAAAAACTACTGGCAAACCAAATCCAAGAACACATCAGAAAAATTCATCCCAGACATGCAGGGATGGTTCAACATATGAAAATCTGTCAATGTAATCCACCATATAAACAAACTGAAAGAAAACAAAACAAAACAAAACGAGATCCTCTCATTAGAAGCTGAAAAAGTCTCCGACAAAAGTCAACACCCTTTCATGATAAAGGTCTTGGAAAGAGCAGAGATATAAGGAACATAACTAAACATAATAAAGGCAATATACAGCAAGTTAGAGCCAACATCAAATTAAACGGAAAGAAACTCAAAGCGATCCCACTAAAATCAGGAACAAGACAAGGCTGTCCACTCTCTACATATCTATTCAATATAGTACTTACAGCCAGTGGTCTTTTTTGTTTTTTCGAGACAGGGTTTCTCTGTAGCTTTCGAGCCTGTCCTGGAATTTGCCTCTGCCTCCCAAAGTGGTGGGATAAAAGGCGTCTGCCACCACCGCCTGGCCTCAGCCAGTGCCCTTAATGGTTGAGCCATCTCTCTAGCCTCCTGACCCTCATACCTTCTTTAAACCCAAAGTTTTGAATGTTAGACCTTCTTAAAGCTAAAGTGAACTTCATGCCACAAAACTGAAAAAGGAATCAAGCTAATCCATTAGACTTTAGCAAAAGAATTCTTTTGTTGTTGTTGCTGTTTTTTATTTTGGTTTTGTTTTTTTAAGACAGGTTTCCCTGCGTAGCCCAGACTATCTTGGAACTCGCTCTGTAGATCAGGCTGTTCTTGAACTCACAGAGATGCTTCTGCCTCCTGAATGCTGGGTCTAAAGCATGTACTACTACCACCCAGTCTAAACGATTCTTACAAAGGCCTATTTTACATAGATTTTCAGCTTTAAAAAAAGCACACGAAGACATTAAATATATTGCTGACCTTCATTTTTATTTAAATATATTCATCTGAAAGAGATTACAATATAAATGTAAACATGCATGTCTACATCAGAATTAAGCAAAATGAATTTTTAGGCAAAAGATTTTCAATATTATTAAAGTAGACAAGGAATCTAAGACTGAAATAAGAGGCAACGAAAATACACATTTCCTAACACTTGAGTTGGTCTTCCAAGCTACTGGTTAAGGCCTGAGTCTTAGAAAGTCTATGTTCCTTGACAAGTGGAAAGATCCACTTTGGCTGTTGTTAATACATGTATTCTACAAATAGACTAATTCTCTTTCAAAATAATGTAATAAATATCACACGCACACATACATACACACACACACACTCTTAAAAAAGGGAAGGACTTTGGAATTTTCAAGTTTCCCTATTACTGCAGCACACCACCCATAGAGAAAATTATTCTGCTACAGAAATAGATTAACCAGTGGCATTATTACAAATCTCCAGGTTTATGTGTATTGCATTTTCCCAACATTTTCCAAAGGATTACCATGGCTTCTCTATAGAATTAGTTTTCCCAACATTGCATAGAGCAAACAAAAGGTAATTTAAGAATTCAGTAGGGACTTGCAAGGGTATTTTCAGCATTGTCTCAGTGCCTGGAATGTTTCCCCTATGTTTATCCTCAGTCTTTAACTAGTTAGCTGTCTCAGCCTCCTCCCCTCCAGGCTAGGAGCATGTGCATATCTAGTTCTGTGATGACAGTCCCTGCTTTTGAGGAGCTCTTACCAACCAGAGACCAGGAAGGAGAAAGGTAGTCTGTATGCACACCAGGGCACACCCCATAGGTTGAAAGAAATGAAGAGTTGGTGAAGATGGCGCCTGAGAAGGTTGAGTGGGTGCAGAAGAGGGGACGGCAAAGGCACAGAGACAGGAAGGAAGTCACTTGGTTGGCACAAGGCTACCCCTGAGAAGTCATCGTCGTCGCCATCATGCAGGAGGCTACATTCTGGATTTTCAAAACTGGCTTTCTTACTGTAGTGGGGAAAGGAGACAGGACCGCTGAAGGGTTTGTGCAGAGAGCACAACCTGGAGCAACAGAAGATTGTGGTGTTGGATAGGCCAGGTGACGGGAGTCCGGGGCTCAGAAGGCTCAACTCACCAAGCCCAGTGCCACGTGCAAGTACTTCCTATAAAAACAGTTACTGGCCAGCGTGCCAACGCCACAGCTCTGTCTACATAGACCAAGGCTTTTGGAGAGGAGTGGGGCGGGGCTGGGGACACTTGAATGGGCATTTTTAGTTCAAGTTCCTGGCCTGCCCCAGTGTGAGGAGGGTAAGAGCAGTGAGACAATACAGTCCCCACATCCAGTGACAATTCGAGTCACCCAATCATGACCTTCACCTTCCCTGAGTTGTCATTACCAAAGAATTATAAAGCAATGATCAGTTTGCTACAGAGGTCCCCACCTACCACCGGAGATCCCCAGTGGGCTGAGACCCCAGCACAGGGTCCCAGTGCACACCCCACACCTGTACTTGGTGTAAATATGCTGCTGGGCAATGGCTTCTGCCCAGTCTCTGCTCACTTTAATCTCTGTGTGGATCTCATAGTTGTATCAAATATGATACAACTCTAACCTAAGCCCCCACCATGGACCATCTATTTCCTTTCTAGGTCCAGACCACCTCCCTACACTAGCTCAGGAAAAAAGGGTATGTGAGCGAAGGAACCCAAGAAAGAAAAGCATTATTAATGTCAAAGACAGGAATTTCCTAGGATACATTCATTTCTAACTACTGAGTTGGGCAGTGACGTTCAAGTCACCACACACTTCCTCAATGTGGAATATTGACTAGTGACCGTGTTCCAGCAAGAACAGTCATTTGGAAACGGCACACTACAAAGGCAATCTTGTGATTCTTCTCTGTAAATAGCAATCAGTCTGGGAGTCAGGCACAAACAGTGGCATAGAAGCATAAACAGAGCTCGTGAAGAATGTTCCACACTGCAGAACTCCATTCTGGATTCACTCTCGTCTGTGGAGGCTTTCTCCAGGCTCATCTGCTCAGAGGTTTCTTCACTGCATCCCCCTTTGATTCCTGACCTCTGCTAACACCTAGGGACAGGTCCACACGAACCCAAAAGCCTCCTAAGAGCCGAGGCTGTGTCAGCATGGCAGCCGCTGCTTTGCCCTGCTCACTCTGCCTCACATACACAGGAATCGCCCGAGTCTGAATCCAAGCTGAACACCAGCAATGCGTTTGTCTTCTGGAATCTGACACAAAGTTCCATGCAGAAAAATCTGATGCCAGCAGATGTAATTCAAAGGAGAAGCAGCGAGCAAGCCTGCACCAGGGACAGGTGACTGGTGACTGGGCTTTCCCTGTGTGGGCTTCCCTTTCCCAGCTGCACTGAGCCGAGCTACTGGATTTCCAGCATACAGACACAGACACACACATCCATCTACATCCATACACACACACACACACACCACACACACACACACACACACACATCCATCTATATCCATACACACACATACACACCACACACACATCCATCTACATCCACACACACACACACACCACACATCACACACACACACACACAGACACACACATCCATCTATATCCATACACACACACACACACCACACACACACACACAGACACACACATCCATCTATATCCATACACACACACAGACACACACATCCATCTATATCCATACACACACACACCACACACACACCACACACACACAGACACACACATCCATCTATATCCATACACACACACATACACACCACACACACATCCATCTACATCCATACACACACACACACACACACCACACATCACACACACACACAGACACACACATCCATCTATATCCATACACACACACACACACACACCACACACACCACACACACTAATTGACCCAAAGACTCTGCCAAGGTCTATTTCTTCTACAGTCTTGTCAAATTGGGATCAGAACAAAACTTCCTTACCATTTCATGTCAATGGTGTAAAGTGATCTTAACGTATTTCTATGACATAGTTTGAGGATCTCCTTTCTTTCCATAACCCCTCAAAGACTTTTATTTTACTGGTACAGATCGCCTGGCCAAACCGACGACTGCTGAATTACTGGCCTGATGAAGACACGGGCTTTGAATGCCCTAGACCAGGGTGCATTGGTCAGTTTTTCATTACTAATGTTAACCATGTGGAAACAGAATTCCGTTAGTTCTCCTATAGATCTACTTAAACTCTGAAACAAGAGATTGTTCAAGAATTATGTGAGAAAAATCAACCGCCACCACCAAGATAAAGACTGAGTGTCTGCATGCTTCCAGGCCTTAACTCCTCCTACAGGCTCTGCTTCGCAACGTCCTCCTGTGCTGTGGAATCCTGGCAGAAGCAGCTGAGTCTTGCAGCATGTCTGCGTACCAGAAAGCCGATTTCAAAAGCCTGGTGCTAGTCATCACTGTCACTGCCAGACTCACTTAGCTGCAAATCGTTTCCTACAAAAGAAAACAAAGTGAGGCTGAGAGCACAGCAGGCAGGGACTCCCCCTGCCCTACCTGCAGCAAGCCCTCTGCACTGCAATGCGCGTATACTCTGCCTTCACTTGAAATGTCAAGACTTCCTTTGGCTGGCTGCTCACTTACCACATCACACTAAAAGCGCCCTAATCGGGGCTGGAGAGATGCTCAACAGCTAAGAGTGCTTGCTGCTCTTGCAGAGGACCCAGGTTAGGTTCCCGACACCCAAATAGTGTCTCACAACCACCTAAAACTCCAGTTCCAGGGGATCTGATGCGCTCTCTGACCTCCTTAGGCATCGAATATGCATGAGGCATAACACATACAGGCAGGCAAAACACATACACAAAATTAAAAAAATAAATTTAATTTAAAAATTTAAAAACGAAACAAAATGAAAACCAGAAAACCTTTGCTAATACAACTATCAGGCAGAAAACCAACCTGGCTCACTGAAGAGGCTGGTGCAGTCCCCGACGTTTTGAGAGAAACACTACTTTTAGCATTACAAAGCACAATATGGTGCTGCTTTTAAATACTGAGGAGGAGCAGCAAGACAGTCTTAAATGTGCTAAGAAAATAGAAATAACATACAGCACTTGGCAGACTCATTCACATTAAGCTGCTTTATAATTGTTTATTTTATGTATATGAGCGTTTGGTCTACATGCATGTTTATACACCATGTGGGTGCCTGGCACCCTCGGAGGTCAAAAGAGGGCATTGGATGTCCTGGAACTGGAGTTATAGGTGGTTGTGAGCTGCCACGTGTGTGCTAGGAATTGAACCCAGGTCATCTGCAACAAGTGCTCTTAACCCCTAAGTCATCTCTGCGGTTTCATGAAACTGTCTTAGAAAACATTAAGTAGAGTCAGGTGTGGTGGCTCATGCCTATAGCCCCAGCACTAAGGAGGCTGGGGCAGGAAGGCCACAAACTCAACCCCGCTTAAAAAAAAGCTCAGTAAACAGAATGTTTCCACGATGGAAGCTGAGTGCTGTCTGCACACACAGCATGCTAAGTCTCCTCTGCACACCTCTCTCCAGGACATGCGTATTACTTTAAAAGGAAGTTCCAGATTCTTAGAATGTGTACAAAAGAATCTCAGCTGATAGCAGCTGGATGAAAGTGAACATCTGTATTTCTTAAATCTAGACCAGCTGTTCTCTGTCCCTGGAACCCTTTCAGAGGACCCAGCCCCATCCCTAAGGACGGACTTCCTTTTCTGACTGTGTGAGGACAGACTTCTCACCTGGACCTCGACTTACACAGGTGGCAGGTGCTTTGGTGGGGTGGAGGGGAAGGCACAAGAGGGTGGAGGCCAGACACGCAGCTATACACCCAACAAGGCCCTCACAGCCCTGAAAAAGTGAACTGCCCAGGCAGGAAGGTCCACAGCACCGAGACTGGTAAGTTCTGCTTGGACCACACTGGAGGCTAACCAGGTCTGCATTCCACCTCCACCGCCAGGACTTCCAGTTTCCTCAAAGGAAGATGACTAGGAGACAGACCATTCACCATGCACGGTTGGGGGGACACATGGGCACAGAATCGCCCCACTCTGAAACAAAGCCAATTTTGTTCTGGCTTTCCTCTGTGTTACCTTACCATCTGTAGGAAAAGCTACCCAAACATGACAACATCCTGTCTTTTCTCTTGCCAAAGGCTGGGAGGTGTCCAAATAGAGGTAATAGGTTAACTTTTAAAAGCCAGCTTTATAGCAGGCCATGTCTTAAACCTGGTGTATGGAAAACCAAAAAGTCTACAATCAAGTTTTAGCATTTTGCAGAAGTCACAGCCACAAGTAAAGGTAAAGAAGGGGGGGATCTCCCCAATTTGTCCTTGTCAAGACCCGTTCTTGTGCCCTAAATGCCTGCAGTTTATAGATTCCAGCACAGAGCAACATCAGCTGCATACGGCCCGCCCTATCTCAGCCACTACAGGAAGACACACTTACTGAGTGTATTCATGAGCTGAGAGCTTCCCTGGGGCCGGCTGGTGCCGTTGGCCACGGCAGGCCTGCTGCTGAAGGACTGCTGGTGTGAAGGCTGAGGAGGAGAGGCTGGGCCGTTGTCCTCTCCTCCGCTGCTGCAGCTGTCCTCGTCACTTGCGGAGGAGCTCTCAGAGTCAGAGGAGCTGCTCCCACTGCTGCTGCTCATCTGCTCGATGATGTCGACCTCAGCCCTCAGCTCTGCAAAGACACGACAGGGCGTAACCAGCACAGTCGCCACTGAGATGAGAGGAAGCATCTGTGAATGGCAGCTGACACAACCAGCTGCAGGGAAGGACTTCAGTCTTCTCTGTTTCTTGAGTATAACACAATGAACCCCCAAACCTACTCCGTCTTGGGGCTGATGGGAACACTGAATGTTTCAGAATGACTCTTTTGTATAAGACACATCAGGGTTATTATGTTATTATTTCCTTAAATAAAGACTCTGATTTGAGTGTGGTGTGTGCCTATAACCTCAGCCCTTGGGTAGTGGAGTTAGGAAGATCTTGAGTTCAGGACCAGCCTGGGCTACAGAGTGAGACCTTGACACAGACAAGCAAACAAATGGGAGTTATTGTATAAAGCCCCAAATAAGAGAAAAGAATAGAAAAACATTTATCAAGCAATTGCAAGTCTGAGGGTTTATGTTAGATCCTCCTATCTCAGTCTCCCTTTCTGTTGCTGTGACTTGAGCAAGGATTTATTACGGCTCTCAGTTCCAGGAACAGCCTATCAGTGAAGTCACAGTGAGGGGCCTGAGGCCCTGAGTCACTCTGTATCCAGTCACTCACAGAGAGCCATGGAAGCCTGCCTGTGCTCGCTCGCTCACTTTCTCCTCCTCATGTGGTCAATAACCCAAACCCAATGGTGCCGCATACTTGTGTGGGACATTTACCTCAATCTAACCCAGACAATCGCTCAGAGCCATGCCCACAGGCTAAATAGCCACTCAGAGGAGTGCCTAGAGGCTTGTCCCTACTAGATTTCAGATCCTGCCAAGTTGACAATTACACTCACAACTGCTGACCAGTAGTGAGATCGATGTCAATGGATTTCCAAAGCCACCAAGGAAAAAAAGACAGCTGGGCAGCCTGTGTGAGCCTGAGTTCTTTCTGACTCCCATGGAAGCCTGTAAGAAAGACCCTGGCAAAGGAGGCCAAATGGTGAAATGTCATCTCTTGACTCTCACACATTTGATCATGGCTATGCTTGTCAGGTTCTGCATTCTTCACGGATGTAAAGTAGAGGTGGAAAAACATGTTTTCCCTAACCAATCCACTGTCCCTAAATACATGAAGAGAACATGAAGACAGCTGACAGATTTTTTTTTTTCTGTTCAAACATCACCATGGCCTTACATGGCCATGACTCCTTTAAGTGCAACTGCCAACAACTGGCCACTCTTGGCCTAATTTCTTTTCCATTCTAGAATCCAAGAGGGAAAATAATCAAGAGGTGTAGCAGCTGTATGAAATTCAGGGTGACTGAGTTTGTGAGAAGGCAGTATTTCTAAGGGTAAAAAAGACAAACTCCCAGGAAGCCTTCAACTCCTCCTGTGTTCTACTAATAGGGGTTGCATTTGTTGCACAAAACTTATAAATGTGAAGTATGATACTCAGCCCCATTATGCCTGGGAGTCTGAAGGGCCAGCACCCTCTACTGTGTGGGAGGAAAGCCAGGGTAAGCAATGGAGAGGCTCGAGCCAGACCTCTAAGTCCTTCTGGGTCAGATCCCATTCCCACTGGCCTCGGGGCCTTTCAGAGTTACAGGCTCTGGGACAGCAGAGCATCGAACCTTGGCATTTTTTCTAACCTTGGCATTTTTAGAGTTCCCTTATTAATAAAGCACTTATGTTTGCATACATCAGTTAGTAGGGGAGTTCAGAATCTAAACATGGAGAACACTCCTTCTGGGAGTCTAAGGCCCTGCAAAGCTTCAGCTGACAGTGAGGCTTGTTCAAGTCCTAAGCCCTAAGCACGCTGCCAAGACAGTCCCTGTCCAGCTGGGCTCATCCTTGTCGATGACGTGCATGGTATAGTGCCAGTTCTCAGCAGCTCTGGAGCCAGGATGACGCATCTGTAAGGTGTCAGCTTCCCGGGAACCCAGTGCCTGACCCCATGCCACAGCCCAGCTCTACCTCTTTTGATGTCATCCAGCTGGGGCTCAGGTGAAGGGTTATCCTTCAAGGGAGAAGTCTTGGGTCCAGCTGGAGGCTTCGTTGGAGCTCGGAATGGCATGGGGGGTGGTGGCTGTGGTGGCTGTGTGGGCTGTGTGGGACGAGTGGGCTGCTGCTCCATCCGGGCTTGGATTTTACTGCTCCCCTCAGCTCTGAAACAGACATTAAGTCAAGAGGCAAAATTATATCTCTCAAGATGACCAAACACACAGGCAGCGTCCGCAGAACCCAGTGTTCTTTCCAAGTGACTGCAAAAGCTGATCTTCATATTTTCACCATGAGAATGCACTAACATTCATGTGTCTACTGCACCCAGCACTCGACTAAGCATCAGCAATACAGAGACAATGAAATGACCCTCTGTTTCCAGGGAGTGCACTTTTTTTTCTTTCCTTTCTGAGTCAGGGTCTAGCTATGTACTCTGGGACAGCCTCAGCCTTCCAAGAGCTAAGATTATAGATGTGCCATATCCACTAAAGCCCAGCAAGGAGATAAAACACAGACACAGTGTGATTAAATGTGTTTCCAAGAAAATGTCACAACATGACTTAAAAGTTTCTGACTATTTACTGGGTTCTACTTCCAATTGAGAAAAATCTGATCCATTAATAACTTCTCCTGCTCCTCTGTATACCTGCTGTAGTTGTTTGTGGAAGCTTGAGGTATATGTGGGATTCCTAACAGTGGGAACAGGGGTGTCTCTAACTCTTTTGCCTGCTCTTAGGATCTTTTCCTCCTGCTGGGTTGCCTCATCTAGCCTTGATTTTGAGGGTTTATTCCCAGTCTTACTGCATTGTGTTATGATGTGTTCATTGATGTCACTGGGAGACCCGCTCTTTTCTGAAGGGAAATGAAAAAATAGTGGAGGGGGTGGGGGCTGTATTGGATGTATTGCATGAGACAAGAATAAAAACTGAATAAATAAAAATGCTCAAAAATGACAATGTAGAAAAAGATATATGGCTCAATAACCAATAAAAGGTATCTGTATACTTAAAAAAGAATAATAATTTCTTCTGCAAAAGGACTACCTAGTGCTTAACTTCAGCATCTGCACAAATCCCCTGGAGGTCTCTGCAGGTTCTGACTAGTAGGTCTTGATATTCTTTGAGTATATATAACAAGTACCCAAGAGGTATGCTGCTGGTTCCCAAATCACAGAGTAGAATGGCAACAGAGCATCACTGGTATCACAGGAGCTGCAGGTTTACCTGAGGACTTGATACAAAACAAAGGATGGAACAGAAGCAGGCACTATGGATGTTTCACCTAGGGCGGGGTCTCAGCTCTAGCAGTAAAAGTCTATAAACCACAACTTCTGTGATCCCCAGTCTCACCCCCTGCCTCAAAGAAACCGCACTCTAAAAATTACTGGTAAAGATTAGGTACCACATCTAAAACATCCAACATACTGGCCCATGATAATCTCAATGAAGGGGAGCTTTTCTTTTTGTAGTGAAATGAGTAAAAGGAGAAAAATAGCTTGAGGAGACATAAACAGACATCAGGTTGTAATAGTCTCTTAAAACTTAACTAGCAGACTTGGGCACTTACCCACCACGTGCAAAGTTCTAGAATGAATACTGTATTGCAGAGTATTTATTTATGCTATGCCTCCCACCATGTGGGTCCTGAGGATTGAACTCAGGTCATCAGAGTTGCTGTCATCTTTACCCACTGAGCAATCTTGCAAGACTGTTTTTTGTTCCTGCTGTTGTTTTGAGACTAGCCTCAAACTTACCATGTAGCTTCAAATGGCCTTGAATTCTTGATTCTGCTGTCTCCAACTTACAACAACATGCTAAGCTTACAGGCATGACCTACCATACTCAGCAAGGATTTATTCTGATAGTATAGTCACTTCAAGTATATCCTAATTTATAAGCAGCAATTTACTGTAGTAAAGTTAAGCAACTGTTTTATAATTTTAAGTCTACACATAAAAATCAAATTCCCCACTTGGTAGTATAAGAGCAATTATGAGACTGACAAAATTGGCTTAATTATAAATACCTTGTTTTCCCCAATGACTTCATGTTTTAGCTCTTAAAAAAGCATTATTTACTGAGGGAAATGTGCACTTCTGTCTGAGACAGAAGTGGCTAACATTACTGATGGGACAGATGTTTGCCCTTTCATAAAACTGGACTAAATGCCACAAAGACGTAGAGACATTTAAGACTGTCCTTCAGGAGAGCATCTGCCGGCACACAAGACCTAGCTCTGATCCCCATGGGGCAAGAGGAAGGGAGAACTCCAAGTCAGCCTTGCCTCGTCTTCTTGACCTGGATGCTGCTGCTGAGCTTCTCCAGCACGTACTCTCCAGTGTCGTGATTGATGATGAGCACACAGTCCTTCTGGTAAGGCCGTTTGTTCCCTTTGAACACGGTCATCGGTGGTGTGGACCCCTGTGTGCCACAAAAGTACACATATAAACACACCAGTTATGAACATCCCGCCTTTACAAAGTACACGTATAAACACACCAGCTATGAACATCCCGCCTTTACAAAGTACACGTATAAACACACCAGCTATGAACATCCCGCCTTTACAAAGTACACATATAAACACACCAGCTATGAACATCCCGCCTTTACAAAGCACACGGCCTCACCCATCCTTCATCAGAGCTCTTCATAAAGAACAAATGACCAATCTGTCTTACCTCTTCTGGCATTCACAGCAAAAGGAAAGGAACAGTCTGAACAGGGCAAGCAACTGGTTTTAGGTAATCATGAGTGTAGTATTAAAATTTTAAATTACTAGGCACATTTTTAACAGTGTAGGGAAATGTTTTAAAGAACAGTGATACACGAACTGAGAACAATTGACTCTCCCCTACACTACAAAGAGCTATTGGTATGACTGGTTAAACCAGTGAGTGATCTCTGTATTTCTTTGCAAGTAGAGTTCAAGGCCTCCCCATCATGCAAACGACCAACATAGCACACCCCAGGGTAAACTCCCAACCTGGGTGAGCAGAAACTACCCCATGCTAGTCATCTATCCAAGGCTTTCAACTGCTCCCAAGTTGCCCTAGGGCCAAAGGATATCTTTAAGCTGCCCCCAGCCTCCACCACCCATCCTGTGGCTCTGCAGTCTTCAGAAAAATTGAAGCTCTTACTCCTGCCTCAGGGCTTTAACTGGGTTTCTACCTGCTACGTTTTGACTCCTGTCTAAATTTTTCTACCTTCTGCTAAGTCCAAAGATGAGTTAGGAAACTCTTCCCCGACTTTCCACAATAAGTATTTGTTTTGGTTTGGTTTTGAGATAGGGTCTCACATAGCCCAGGCTGGCCTTCTCTCAAATGCTGGGATCACAGGAAAGCATCACACCCAGCAACAACTATATGTACCCATTTTTAAATTCCAGACCCTAAGCTGCACAAAGGCAAGAAATGTTCTTGTTTAAGGTTAGTTTCTTAGAGTCTAGAAATGGGCTAGTACATTGAACATTCATTTAATATTTGTCAAATACAGGATTTAATTTCTTAGGAAAAAAAAACCTCTCTTCAACCCCTTATTTTCACAGTAAAAATTGAGTTTTGAAAGGTAGCTTAGGGACCATTTACCTAGTCCCTGCATTTTTCATTTGGGAAACTAAGGTCCAATGGGAGATGATGTAACCCGCCACAAGTAACATGTAATAAAAGAAGTGCTTGCATGAACAGTTTTTCCTCATCCCAGAGGCTGTCGGCCTTGCTGCCCAGACTCATTTTGCCGCCTGTGACACAGAGTTTACTGTATCTGAGGACAGGGCTGTGAAATGTGCTAAGAACCTCTTCTATTTTAACTCTTTTGTTTGCTTTTTGCTTTGCTTGTGTGTGTGTGTGTGCGTGTATGCCCCTTGTGTGGGGGCAGATGTATGTAGGTGCATGTGTGCATACGTGCACTTAGAGGCTGGAAGCTGACATCAGGCATCCCCCTCAATTGCTCTCCATTTTTCTCTGTGGAGGCAGGGTCTCTTGCTGAGCCCAACTAAGTCTAGCTAGTCGTCAGCTTGCCCCAGAGATACCCTGACCCTGCTTTCTGCTTTTTACACGGGCTCTGAGGACTGAAACTCCAGTCCTCGTATTTGTGTCGTTTACTCGCTGAGCCATCTCCCCATGCGAAAGGATTATTAATGCAAATCTGAGTTAGGGTTTTCTTTCTGTTTTTCCTCTGGCTGTGCTGGAGAATGAACCTAGGACCTCAAGCATGCAAGGCAAGCACTGCGCCACTGAGCCCAGACCCAAAATGTTGCCCTGAAGACAGCTTTACAAAGTCTTTCCTTCCAAGTCCTTGGTGAACATTTTTTTAAATTTATTTATTATGCATTCAGTGTCCTGCCTGCATGTATCCCTGCAGGCCAGAAGAGGGCACCATGCCGGGCGGTGGTGGCACACGCCTTTAATCTCAGCACTCCTGAGGCAGAGGCAGTGAGTTCAAGACCAGCCTGGTCTACAAGAGCTAGCTCCAGGACAGCCTCCAAAGCCACAGAGAAACACTGTCTCGGAAAACAAAAACAATAAAGAAGAAGAGGGCACCATTACAGATGGCTGTGAGCCACCATGCAGTTGCTGGGAATTGACCTCAGGACTTCTGGAAGGACCACCATCTCTCCAGTCCTTCTTGGTGCAGCTTTTAACTAAGCTCTTCATCCTCAAATTAGCAATTTTCCAAGCCTTTTGTTCCTGCCTGGGACCATCAGCCTGCACTGGATGCCTTACCACATATAAAGATGTCCCTCTGTGCGGCGCTCACCGCACAGCCTGTATCTAAGAATGTGACGAGGGTGTCAGGGCTGATGACACAGAGACCAGTCGGCTTCCCAAGAAGGCTCAAGACTTCCCCAGGGCCGGGCGGTGGTGGAGCACGCCTTTAATCCCAGCACTCGGGAGGCAGAGGCAAGCGGATCTCTGTGAGTTCGAGGCCAGGCTGGACCGACAGCCTCAAAAACAATACAGAGACACCCTGTCTCATAAAACCAAAAAAAAAAAAAAAACTCTACTAGGAAAAGCTTCCATGTGCCCTTTTTCTGCCCCGACTGGTGGTAATATGTCCCTGACTCCAGAGTCTGCTTCGGGGAAAGGGGTGGAAAGATCAAAGTCAGGGTGTTTCAGTGAGCGAGCCCTTATAGAGAACTTATTGCTCCGGTAAACATTTCTTAGGGTACTGGATTATTTTCAGTAAACTCCAGTAAACATGTCTTACAGTTGCCTGCTCCCAGGCTGATGGGGAAGCGGGCCTCCAGCCAAAGTCTTTTGTTCCCACACCTCTGGCTCCTACCTGCCTTCTGGCTGCCCAGTGTTCAGAAGCTGCTACGGCTACACGTGACACTCAGGGCTTTCTCTCCAGAACTGCCTGTGAGAAACCCTACCTAGCAGAGGCGCAGCTGTCCAGATGGAAAGTTGCCTACTGTACTACACACTGGAGAGAGGGGAACTCAGGAACAAGGACAAAGAACTACCTTAAACCAAGTCTCATGACACATGAGTTACTACCCACCCAACTCCTAAATTCCTATTTTATTTATGTTGGCTCTTGAAAAATCAAAAAAAATTTAAACAAAAGGAAATTCAGCTGGGCGGTGGTGGCGCACGCCTTTAATTCCAGCACTCGGGAGGCAGAGGAAGGTGGATCCCTGTGAGTTCAATACCAGGCTTGTCTACAAGAGCTAGTTCCAGGACAGCCTCCAAAGCCATAGAGAAACCCTGTCTCGAAAAAAGAAAAAAAAAATCAAACTGCAATAAAATACAAAGATTCGTTACACTAAACCAACAATGGAAACAACTTACAGGAATATGTGGCAGTGTAATTGTGACTTCATCTCCTTTGCCAACCTGGAGCTCCCCTTCACAGGAAGTATCTATCGATGCTGGCTTAAAGTCATCTAAAAGAAAGAATATTTCCCATTGGATGACTGAAAATAAGGACTTCCTGAGCACTTTAATTTCAGAATTAAAACTATATTATATAAGTAAAAATGGTTCAGGATTCTTTCATGTACGTGTGTCCCTGTATGTACATGGGTACATGTGTTCATGTATACATGTGCTAGTCTCTCAGGTACTGTTAGTCTTTTTTGTTTGTTTTTCAGGACAGGATTTCAGGCTGTCCTGAAACTCACTTTGTATATCAGGCTGGCCCTGAATACACACAGAGATCTGCCTAAACTCTGTCTCCTGAGTTCTGGGATTAAAAGTGGTGCTGCCACCACCACCAGCTTCTCTTGCTTATTGAAACAGGGTGTCAGCCGGGCGTTGGTGGCTCACGCCTTTAATCCCAGAATTTGGGAGGCAGAGGCAGGTGGATCTCTGTGAGTTCGAGACCAGCCTGGTCTACAAGAGCTAGTTCCAGGACAGCCTCCAAAGCCACAGAGAAACCCTGTCTCGGAAAAACAAAAAAACAAAAAACCAGGGTGTCTCGCTGGCTTGGAGCTCACTGAATAGGTGACATCAATTGGCCAGTGAGCCCCCAGTGATCCTCCTGTCTCAGTATCTCTAGCACTGGGATTGCAACTGTTTACTACCACACTGTGGCACTTTTATGTGGGTTCTAGAAATCCAAATCAGATACTCATGCTCTCATGGCCCATCATTTAAAATTCTTAAAATTCTTAAAAAAAAAAAAAAAGACTTCATCATACAAAGTAGAGAGAATAAGTACAATGAGCCCCAAATACCCTCATCCCATTCAATAATTAGCAACTCAGGAACACCTCTAATTATGTTGCCTTCAACTACACTATTATTTTGGTGCAAGGAGTTGGAACTCATACACCCTTTACATTAATGAAAAGGCATTTCCTTATCCTAAGTGACAGATAACAGTTAACATCTACCATCCATAATAAGGTAATTATTAGAACTGTGTGCAAACAAGCAACAGAGCTGTAAATCTACAGGAGACACAGGGGCCCCGTGAGGTTGATTTCGTCTTCAATAGAAGCGCTCAAAAGTAGAATCTGCCACACTCAAGATACTTCCAGGTATGTTCAGGAGCAGACGAGTGAACTCCAGAAGTTACCCTGCCTATCCTTACAAACTGCACAGTCGGAGGAGCCATTTCGCTTCATATTAACACACGCCTGCCTCAAACTGCAGGCCGGGTGTCCCTGTGCAGGATCTCACTTAAAACCCTTCAGCGGAGGGGGAAAACACGGCAGGCAGTCTCATTGAAACAGCTGGAGCTGCCGTGACACCAGCGGCCACACAAAGATGGGACTTTAGAAGCTAACACACCTCCTTCCTACGTGTTGAGTCACGTCTACTACTCCCATGACAAAGCGTGCCCTGGCCGCTGTTAATGCTGCCGGAAACCAGAAGCTGTGAATCACTGAGGGATGTGCTCCGTCAGCCGAATCTTTACTCGGGACACACGGTGGACGTACCCCACTCAGAGTCTATAATCATGTAGGAAAAGGCCCCAACATAATGACCATCTCCACATTCCCTAAGCTGCTGTCTTCGTTTTCCAAACATAGATCAGGCTGTAACTTATGCCAGGTTCACAAACTCTTTATTAATTTTTTTTTCTTTAGCCCACAAGCGAGTTGGCCCGCAAGTCAAGGCGGTGAAGGCGGGCCAAAAGACATGTCAGCTAGGTACGGTGGATCAGGCCGGTAATTTCAGCACCACAGAGACTGGGGCAGGCCTGCCGCGTGTTCAGGGCTGGCTTGAACTGTATAAATGAGTCCTAGGCCAGCATAGCCTGCAGGAAGACACTGTCTCAAACAGCAGCAGCAGCAGCAACAGGACCAGTGTCAAAAGAAGCACGAAGGGAGGATGAGAAAACCTTACGGATGGCGCAAAGAATGCAGACTCCCTAGTTGTGGAGGGGCCCCAGGGCCCTAAGGGGTAAAGGAAAACTAGGGAGACAGGATGTCGTAGACACAGTAAATGATGCTCGTGGCGAACGAGAAGTCTCTTTCCAGGGCGTGAGCCCTGATGCAACAGAATTAATTCGACAAAGGGGGGGGAGGAGGGAGACGGGGCACGAGGGGAGAAGGAAGGGGCCTCGCTCCAAAGGAGTGAAGTTTGGCTTAAGGGCTGGGAAGCGGCGTTCTAAATAAAGGGCCGCTGACCTTCTGAACTGGTCTTTGAGGCTGTTGGGGGGCGGGGGGGAGGGGATAGTTAGGCAGCAGCAACTCTGCAGAGTTTCGAGAGGAGCGATGTGGAAATAAAGAGAACCAGATCCAAGTCCCAGAGGCCCTCGGGTGAGAGATAAGGAGAGCGACGCTTCCGAGAAGCCGAGGCAGGACAGGAGGGGCCCGGGGCGGGCACGCGGCGGCCGGAGTGGGGGCCCCAGGTTTGGGGGATGGAGGGCCCGCCCGCGAGCGGCGCTCACTCACAGCGAATGGTGTGGAAGGAGGCCCGCGGCCGCTTCTCGAAGCTCTCCCCGAGCCGCAGGCAATGCTCCTCGCGGTCCAGCAGCGGGTTCGCCGTGCCGTTCATGGCCCTGCACCTGCCCGGCACCCGGATCGGCGTCCTCCTCGCGCGGCCTCCGCCGCAGTCCCCGAGCCCCGCGCAAGCGGCCCGGAGGACCGCGCTCCCGGGACCCCGCTCCGGAACGCGCCCCGAGCCAAGTCCGCGCCCGCCCGGGGCCGGAAGCCAGTCTCCGCCGCGTCTCGGGAGGCTCTGAGGAAGGAAGGCCGCAGCGCTTCCGGCGTCGGGGCGGGACTTCCGGCTTCCCAACGGAACTAGCGGGGGGAGGGCCATGGAGCCAGAGGCGGGTCCCCGCGGGAGGACGCGTGTGGACCGTAGTGGGCGGTGAGTGTCCCGGTTCTGTCTTTGCGCTCCACCGAAGAGGTTTTATCCTCCTCCCCACCCCACCCCCGAGGGCTCGGCAGTCCTAGCTGTCGCTGGTAACCCCGGCAACTGATGGCGGCGAGCCCCGAGCGTGTAGGGAGGGGGCTGAGAGAGGGCGAGCCTGAGCGCTGACGCCCGCCGCCCTAGTCTGGTTTATCCCGAGGGGGACAGGACGGACCTCGGCGACCCGCCCCGTCACTCGGCCTTCCCGCTGCGCTCCGTGGGGCGGCGGTGTGAGGGCTTCCGTTCCCGGCCGGCGGCGCTGCCTTCGCTGGGTGAGCGATCAGAAGCCCCGGAGGTGGGGAGGATGAGCGCCGTCGCCTCCAGCAAACGCCGAGCCCCGGCCCCGGCGAACGTGGCCCCTCTTTTGCCGGTCCCTCGCCTCCCTGCTTTCGGCGTCCGTCCTGTCGCCGGGCGTTGATGAGAATCGGCTCCTCACATTTTCTTTTTTTCTCTCCCCCACCCCACCCGGGTCGACGTTCGGGGAAGCGCGGCCTCGTCCGCACGAAGTCCGTTGTCTCTGTAAAATGCTTGGCTCATCCGGTTTGCATTGGGGCCCGCGACATGAGGGCTCCGGCCCCCCGAGGGCAGCAAGCGTTGTGCAGTAGACCGCCTCGGTCTTTGTGACCTCTCCCGCCCCCGGCGGGGTGCTGGGTCGAGTCAGCCTCTGGCGTCGTCGGGGGTTGCTTTGGTGGCTTGGCCCCAAGCGCCTTCAGGAGCTCGTCAGGAGTCTCTGACCCCAAACCCTACAAGTTCTAGCGTAAGCGCCGGCTCCGTGGAGTCGGTACAAGCCCGCGGTCACCGCACTTGGAAGGCCGAGGCCGGAGGATGGACAGAAGACAGTCAAGGGACAGCCTGGGCTTCTTGCGGAGCGAACTCCAGGCTGACTTGACACACACCTAGACCCCCGGCGAACAGAGAAGCCGGGTGGATGAGGAGGGGAGTGGGCAGGCGGTTACAGAATCGCTAACTAGAGTTTCTTTGCCCCCGAGTAGCCATCGTCTGCTGCTGCTGAAGCTGGGAAGACACCTGGGGAAAATGCACCGGGAAAAATCCGGTGCTTGCAGGATCGGCACCCGTGGTTCGGGTGGTCAAAGAAGACCAGGGAGTCTTCAGCAGAGCTGAAGCAGCTGCCGTGGCGTCCTTGCAAAGGAAGGGACTGCAAGCCAGGATGCTTAGCTCTGAGGAAGAGGAGAGACTGCACAGAGACCAAGCCTTGGTGTCTGATTTTAAACAGCAAAAACTGGAAAAAGAGGCTCAGAAGAACTGGGACCTTTTTTACAAAAGAAACAGTACCAATTTCTTCAAGGACAGACACTGGACCACCAGAGAGTTTGAGGAGCTAAGATCGTGTAGGGAGGTAGGCTGGGGTGTCTCAGGGCCCTGAGCTGTCTTCATTTGCCATGGGTAGAAGAGAGATCTTTTATTACATGGAGAGTGCGCTCCCAGCTATGCACCTTCTCAGGAGCTGTCTCCTGTGTTTAGGGGCTGTGGCTGGGACCTGGGATGCACAGATTAGCTTGGGCTGGATGGCAGTGAGCCCCCAGAGAGCCTTCCCAGCACTGGAATTGCAAGCGTGCTTCACCATGCCCAGCTTCTTACGTGAGTGCCCGGGGTTGAACTCTGAGGTCCTTGTGGTTGTGTGACACTCACTGTACTGACTTGCACTACCCTAAAGAAAATGTATGAAGCCTATCAAAGTGTACCTAAGGAGAGTTCTGTTTTGTTTTGAGTAATTTCAGCAGTCTCTGGGCTGTTTAACAGGAAAGAACTTTTAGGGTTTCCTCTTTAGATTTGTTTATTTCGTTGTCTTAGGTGTATAAGTGTTTTGCCTCGGGTATGTCTGTGCACTGCATGCATGTCAGGAGAGGGCATCAGATCTACTGGGACTGGAATTGCAGACAATTCTCACTTGCCATATGGATGCAGACAACGGAACTTGGTTTCTCTGGAAGAGCAGCACATGCTCTTAACCACAGAGCAATCTCTCCAGCCCCTTAATGTTGTTTTCTACTTACTTAAAGCCAATCTGAAAGTTAGAAATATTAAATATTCAGAGTAAGGTATTTATAGTAGTTAGTGGTAGTCGTTAATGAACCATTCACTATAACCCTTTTCTAAGAATTTTATGTATGTTCTCCTAGTTAAGCTTCATAGCAACTCTATGAAGTTCATTAGCATTCTCATTTGAAGGAAAAAAAAATCAAGGCGCAGAGTATAGAAATGAGTTACCCAAGGATAGAATACAGAGGCAAAAGAGCAGCTGGGATTTGAGGAGAAAGTGAGCCCCATAGAGTCTGCGTCTGCACTGTACTGATGGCTGTCCTGGAACAGATCCGCCTGTCTCTGCCTCCCGAGTGCTGGGATTAAAGGCGTGTGCCCCCAACGCCCAGCGTTGTTGTTTTTCTTCTTCTTAATACTAAACTGCCCAATGTCGGGTAATTATAAGTAAGGTACCCCTATTGTCTTTTCCTTCTAGCTTGGTGTAGTTCTTCATTGTGTAACTTTTGTGTTCTCATTCCTCAGTATGAAGGTCAAAAATTGACTTTGTTGGAAGCTGGATGTGGGGTTGGGAACTGTTTATTCCCACTTTTAGAAGAGGATTTGAATATCTTTGCCTACGCCTGTGATTTTTCTCCGAGGGCAGTTGACTATGTTAAGGTAGGTACACCATGTTCTGCTCTTCCTGATTCCATAGGTCATTTGTCTCATTCCAGTCCTCTTTTACCAGCCACAGTCACCAAGAATGTCGCTTTCTTTTGAATGTTCGTATAAAAACATTTCGACTCAAAGCAAAGCAAGGAAGTACTAAACAGTGCGTGCCTCTGTGCTTCATTCGTGTCTGCCTTGTAGATCGTTTCTGTTCATTTGCTTTGGTAAGTCAGGTGAATGTGCACATGCTTCTCGGTCCTCTGTGATGAGTGAGGGGGAATAAAATCCCTCAGAAGAAGAATGTGAATATTAAATTTTAGTAGATTATGCCACTTTTCCTTTAAAACGATGTTGCCAAAATATGTGTATATATTTGGGGAGGTGGTTTTGAGACTGAGTTTCTCTGTGTAGCTCTGGCTGTACTGGAACTCACTCTGTAGACCAGGCTGGCTTTGAACTCATAGATCCTCCTGCCTCTCATGGGATTAAAGGCTGTACCACCACTGCCTGGCTGCCAGTTTATAATTTTACCAGTAGTATAAAGGTACTCTTTCCTCTGTTTCCTCAATATTTTTTGTTTTTGCCAATCTTTCTGAAAAAAAAGTCTCAGTATTTTATTTTTCTCATTACTAATGATATTGAAGACTTAACTATGTAACTACACATACCTTTTCTTCTATCATGAACTCCTTGCTTCCATACGTGTTTATTCAGAGCATACTCTATGCCAGTTGCTGTCCTAAGCATTGGGGTAAACAGTGAACGAGACAGAGTCCCCACCTGTGTAGAACTTAACGTCACAGTAAGAATTATCTGTTCAAAAGTGAAAGGTTGATAAATTGGAGATGAGCCAAGTGTGGTGGTACATACTTCTAATCCCAGCATTTTTTTTGTTCTTTAATGAATTTTATTAGATTATGTTCCCTCCAAATTTTTATGTATATTTTCTTTCTTTTAAATCTTTTATTTAAATTAGAAACAAACTTGCTTCACATGTCAATCCCAGCTCCCTCTCCTCCTCCCTTCCTCCTCCCCTGCCCCCCACCAGCTCCCCACCCCCCCCCCACCCAATCCCCACTTTGCTACCCAGGGAGGATGAGGCCCTCCGTGGGGGAATCTCCAGAGTTTGTCATTTCATCCAGGACAGGGCCTATTCCCTCCCCAATGTGTCCAGTCTGAGAGAGCATCCCTCTATGTGAAATGGGCTCCCAAAGTCCATTTCTATGCCAGGGATAAATACTGATCTACTACCCAAGGCCTTCTCACTGACACCCATATTCAGCGGGTCTGGATCAGTTCCATGCTGGCCTCTCAGCCATCAATCTGGGGGTCCATGAGCTCCCCCCTTGTTTAGGTCAGCTGTCTCTGGGCTTCACCAGCCCAGTCTTGACCCCTTTGCTCATCACTGCTCCCTCTCTGCAACTGGGTTCCAGGAATTCAGTTCAGTATTTAGCTGTGGGTATCTGCCTCTGTTTTCATCAGCTACTGGATGAAAGCTGTAGGATGGCAGATAAGGTAGTTGTCAAACTCATCATCAGGGAAGGACATTTAAGGTAGTCTCTCCACTATTGCTTAGTTTGCCAGTTGGTGTCATCCCTGTAGATCTCTGGAAATCTCACTAGTGCCAGATCTCTCCTCAAACCTATAATGACTCCCTCTATTATGGCTTCTCTCATCCTGCTCTCCTCTATTCTTCCCCCAACTCAGCCTTCCTGCTCCCCCATGTCCTCTCCCCTCGTCTTCTCCCCCTCCCTTTTTCCCAGCTCCCTCTCCCCTCCCACCATGCTCCCAATCTGCTCAGGAGATAGTGTCCCATTACCCTTCTCTGGGGTACCATGCATATCTCTCTTAGGATCCTCCCTGTTTCCTGGGGTTGTAGGCTGGCACTCCCCTGATCCATGTCTAAAATCCATATATGAGTGAGTACATACCATGTTTGTCTTTTTGTAACTGGGTTACCTCACTCAGGATCTTTTTGTAACTGGGTTACCTCATTCAAGGTGGTTTCTTCTAGTGCCATCCATTTGCCTGTAAATTTCAAAATTCCACTGTTTTTTCCCACAGAGTAGTACTCCATTGTGTAAATGTAACACATTTTCTCTAAATCAAAAACACAAATGACAGTTTATGCTGGAGAGGATGTGGAAAAAAGGGAATACTCCACTGCGGGTGGGAGTGCCAACTCATACAGCCACTTTGGAAATCAGTATGAAGATTCCTCAGGAAAATGGGAATCAGTCTACCACAAGATCCAGCAATTCCACTCTTGGGCATATACCCAAAAGATGCACATTCATACAACAAGGACGTATGTCCCACTATGTTCATAGCAGCATTATTTGTAATAGCCAGAACCTGGAAGCAACCCAGATGCCCCTCAACTGAAGAGTGAATAATCCCAGCATTTTTAATTCACATTATTTCTATTGTGCAGTCATCAAATTCACTCATTGTTTCTAAGAGATATATTCCTCCAATATACTCATTTGTAAAAAGATTTATTTCTCTTATGAATTTAGTTAACATTTTTTTTGGGGGGGCACTTAAATTTCAATCTTTTTGTAGTTTCCATCCCTCATATTACCTCTTACTTTTCATGTTACCTGTCTTTAACATTTTAGTGTTTATAACATTTTAAGATCTATTTTTATATTATATGTTTAATTATGTATATAGATAATAGTCAATGCTATAGGGAAAACAATATATTTATTTACCAGAGAGAGAGTCGTACAATCTAGGAGTTAGAAGCGTGGCTGTCTTCCAAGAGAAAGAGAGGCTCCTTTTCCTTTCACTTCCTTTTATCTCTACCTGTGCTAATTTACTTGTCCCCGCCCTCATGGGCGGATAGCTTTGTGGGGTTCACTCCTACATATGTGTATGTGTATATTTTTGCATGTGGGTATGTGCACAGGAATACACATGATCCCCATGTAGCTAGAGTTATTGATAGTGATGATCTGCCGTTGTGATTAATAGGAGTTGAACCAGGGTGCTCTAGAAAATCTGTGTGTGCTTAACTGCTGAGCTATCTGTAGCCCCCTCATGTTCAAACATTTGTTTGTTAGCTAACTTGTTTGTTTCTATATATATTGTGTTGGTGTGTGCATCCTTGTGTGGGAGGGGGCATGCATATTCCATGACATTGGTGGAGGCCAGAGGGCAGGTTGCTGAGGTCAATTCTCTCCCTCCACCATGTGGAATCTGAGGGTTGAACTTAGTTAGGCTTGGCAGCAAGTACCCCTGCCCACTGAGTCACCTCACCAGCCACAGTATCTATAACATTTTAATAATTATTTTAAATGCCCCAATTCATAGTCTCTCATTCTATGCCATATTTGAGTCTGGCTGTAATGATTGCCTTCTTCAGACTTTTTTTCCCTTGCTTCTTGGCATCCTTTATGCTTTTCTGTTGAAACTGCACACAATATTAGGTCAGTACATACTGAAATGAATAGGGATTTATAATCAGGAGTTGGGCTGCATTGATGCTGTTGGTACAATTTCTTTTATGTTTCGTTGTTGCTCTGAGTACCGGACACCTAAAACACCTTTGTATTTATTTTGTGTGTGTGGGTATTTTCCCTGCATGTATGTATGTGTGCCATGCTCAAGCCCATGGAGGTCAGAAGGCAGCTGTGAGCTGCTGTGTGGGTGCTGGGACTCACTCCCAGGTCCTCTGGAAAAACAGCCAGTGCTCTCATTTCTGAGCCATCCCTCCAGCCCCATGAAAACTTCTATTTCTTTTCTTGCCCACCCTCTCCCAGATGCTGTGGAGTAACTGTAATCTTGGGCTTAGGAAGAGAAGGTCCCCCTGCCTTCTCCCTGGAGTTAGAGTGGTATGTCACTGGTGGCCATCGCTGCAGCTTTAGGTAGCTTTTCTCCTGCAGAGACACCTTTCCTTGCTAAAAGGATGTGAGCAGAAGCCAGCACTAGAAGAGCAGCGTCCTCTTTGTGAGAGCCTGGCAGTATCCCTGGTGGAAACACGTTCAGAAAACAGCCCCTGCGGCTTCGTCCTTTAGTGCCCACTCTGGGTTCCAAACCAGTTCTAGTTTTTCAGCGCTGTCTTTCCAGACTGGAGTCTGTGCCTCAGGTAAGCAAGCCCCTGAGGCTTGGATCCCCCTGAAGACACTGTTTTTCTCTAGATTTAAGGTCACGGGTTCTGTGATTGTTCTCGTTTGATGGTTTCACAAACATGTACATGCCATGCCATCATTTTGCCTTTTTTTCTTCCAGTATGGGAGTCATGTCTTTCCATTTGTGTTCATCTCTAAACTAAAACTAGAAGTCTTTTAATGTATCTAGTAGCTGGTTTTCAGAACACAACACATTGGAGTATTTGTTGTCATTATTATTTACCTTTTCATCTAATTGTCATCTTAATCTTGTCATAAAATACTAAATTCTCACATATACACGTGGGTCTATTTGGGAATCTTCTGTCTTAGTGAACTATTTGTCATCATTCTCAAACCACATTGTTTTATTACTATATTTTGTAGTATGTTATGATGTCTGATGTATTTCCTTCTACTGCTAAAATTTCTTTATAGGAAAGTCATACGTGAGGGCTGCCCCTCCCTTCTCCTAAGGTCTCAGTGACAAATCAAAGCACAGTGGGACAAAGTTCACTCTGGAAACCAATGAGTTTATTAGGCTTTCTTATAGAGCACACATCCAGGATTGCTTGCTGGGCTATAAGTGCTCACCCCCAACAGACTGCACTTGTAAAGCTTTCACCCTGCAGGGATGAGGACTTTCCTGTAGCCTCCTAATGGAACATCCCTTCCTTTGACCCGTGTCTCTGAAATAGGGAGCCACTGGATACACCAGTGAGGGTCTCGTGACCCTCCCCACCCTTCCAAGAGGTATCCACAATCAGCAAGCCTGGCTGCAACATCCTTTTGCTGAATTCTCCAACATAGTAATTGCTTGGCTTGGAGTACAATCACTCTTCAACATGTAGTTTATCGCTTTAAAAACTGACTTTTGTACTGGGTGGTGGTGGCACACACCTTTAATCCTAGCACCTGGGAGGCAGAGGCAGGTGGATCTCTGGAGGTCAGCCAGGGCTACACAGAGGGAAAAAAAGTTGACTCTTGCAGAGCTAGAGATACAGTTTGGTAGCTAAAAGTGCTTCCTGCTCTACAGAGGACCTGGGTTTGATTCCCAGCACCTACATCCAGTGGCTCAAAACTGCCTGCAACTCCAGCTCCAGTGTACTTACATGGACAAAGATAGACAAATAAAAAATAAATGAAACCTTTTAACACTAAATATTCCTACCCATTGCCTTGCATATTTATTTATTCATGTCCCCATACACGATAAAAAAAAAGCTTATTCTCTGCCTTGATGATACATGTGCTGGAATCTACCAACCAACCAAAATATGCCAGGAATAAACTTGTTAGAAAGAAAGGTAGGGTCTACAGCCATACCACCTTGAACATGCCCAATCTCATCTGATCTCAGAAGCTAATCAGGGTCGGACCTGGTTAGTACTTGGATGGGAGAAAGAAAGGTAGGTTAGGATCTTTAGTCTTTTATCTCTAGGAAATATGTCACATAAGAACTTTGGAGGCGGTGGTGGCGCACGCCTTTTAATCCCAGCACTCAGGAGTTCAAGGCCGGGCTGATCCGACAGCCTCCAAAACAATACAGAGAAACCCTGTCTCGTAAAACCAAAAAAAAAAAAAGAACTTTGGAGGCATCCCAGATCCCAGTAGGGTGAACTGGGAGAACTTCTCATAGAGTGTAAGCTTGTCAGGGATAACCAACGGAGGGTTGGGAAGCAGCTGCCAACTTTGTATTATCCTTTTAGAAAAAAAAAGGTCTCTGAAGTGCTTAGTTTTATATAAGTGACAAGACTATACTCTGCCCTCAGTTAAAAACAGTTTGCTGAGCCAGGCAGTAGCAGCACACGCCTTTAATCCCAGTGCACGAGAGGCAGAGACAGGCAGATCTCTGTGAGTTCAAGGCTAGCCTGGTCTACAAAGCTACATAGAGAAACCCTGTCTTGGAAAACAGAAGAATAAAACAGAACAAACAAAAAACAGTTTGATGAAATGCTTCCTATACAGTATCAGATAACAAGTGACCATTCTTTGTAGCAGTAAACACGTAGAGACAGGATCTTTCTTCGGTGCTGCATATATTCATAACCTGTATCAGCAGGGTGGTTATATTAAGTTCTTTGTTTTTTTCCCTTTCTAGCAAAATCCTTTATATAATACGGAGAGATGCAAAGTATTTCAGTGTGACCTCACTAGAGATGACCTCCTTGACCATATCCCACCAGAGTCTGTGGACGCCGTCACACTGATCTTTGTGCTCTCAACTGTTCACCCTGAGAAGATGCACCTCGTCTTACAAAATGTGTACAAGGTTGGTGACTTGATGTCTGTATGTGAGGGTTGACCGCCTTGGCTCACTTGCCTCCTTCTCTGTAAGGCTTGTGTGCTGCGGTCCCAGCATCTTCCCATTTCCAGTGGGTAGACTGTAGCCAGCATGGGGGGCGGCTTCTCTGGCATAAAGCAGTGCTGGGTTTATGCAGTGCATGGCTGCACTTCAGAGCATGGACAGCCCCAGAGCAGTTACCTGGGATGTGTAAGGTGAGAGGACGTGTGATTAATGTCAAAGTACAGTCAAAAGGCCTAGATTCTTTTTTTTTTTTTTTTTTTTTTTTTGGTTTTTCGAGACAAGGTTTCTCTGTATTGTTTTGGAGGCTGTCCTGGAATCGGCTCTGCAGACCAGGCTGGCCTCGAACTCACAGATATCCACCTGCCTCTGCCTCCCGAGTGCTGGGATTAAAGACGTGCGCCACCAATGCCCAGCTCAAGACCATTTTTGACTCTTTTTGAAAATAAGTCAGCATGATGACATACAGCTTCAGCCTCAGGAGGGTCAAGAGTTCAAGATCATTCTCATCGATAGAGAAAATTTGGAGCTAGCCTGGGTTACAAAAAAAAGCTTGAAGTCACATGATTCAGGACAGACTATGGCACCTATCTCTGAGCCTGTTTCCTCTTGGTTCTAAGGCTGAGGATGTCAGTGAGTGATGTCACTGCTTTGGAGAGCTGCAGTGGAGCATTCATGTAGACACTGTAGTCATTTTCAAATGATTTTCTGTGTACCATTGGTGTGGTGACAAACACCTGTAGTCACAGCACCCAGGACACTAAGGCAGGAGAATTTCTATAAGTTCAAGATCAGCCTGGGCCACATAGTAAATAATTACCAAGCCAGCCAAGGCTATGTATATAACAAGACCCTCTCTCAAAAAAAAAAAAAATAGAAAGAGGGTTGGGGGAGGATAGGATTATGCAAGTGCATCAGCACACGCTTTTCCAAAGGAGACAAAACCTGTGGCGTCTGTCATTTAAAACAAGTGTGCTGTGCTTGATGAGATGGTGTGGGTCTGTGGAACACCTGTCTGTGGGACTTGCGTGGGGTGTAGAGTAGGTGTGTGCATACTGTCTACAGCACAGATAGAAGGCGGGCTCAGAGGGAAGGATGCCTTTCCTTATTCTTCTCACATGGTGCGGACTTCCTGATCCAAAGAGCCGAGGGTCAGGCCAGAACCCAGCACTTGAGGCAGGGGATCAGGAGCCCTTCAGAGCCAAGTTGTCAGAAACAGAGAGCTGGGAATAGTAATGAAGGAGGTGGCTCATGCCTATGGAAGGCAGAGTATGTCTTGTGTGCTTACTCTTATGTGGGGTTTGAAACTCTGTGATCCATTGCAACCAAAAAATAGCTTTTTTTTTTTGGTTTTTCCAGACAGGGTTTCCCTGTGGCTTTGGAGGCTGTCCTGGAACTCACTTGGTAGACCAGGCTGGTCTCGAACTCACAGTGATCCACCTGCCTCTGCCTCCCGAGTGCTGGGATTAAAGGCGTGCGCCACCAACGCCCGGCCCAAAAAATAACTTGTGCAGCATTTTATTTTGGGTTTTTGGAGACGGGGTCCTCTTGCTATGTAGCCCTGGTGTGCCAGGTACCCAGGTACTTATTATGTAGATCAGGCTGCCTTCAAACTCAGAATGATACTCGTGCCTCAGCCTCATGGGTGCTGGGGTTTACAGGTGTGTACCACTACACCTGACATGTTTTTTAAAAGCAGCCATTCATATAAAGGTATCTTCCACGCCTGCTTTCATAACTATCACAATTGTATTTTATGTGACTGCATTCCTCTGAGTTATATGCAATCTTCTTTCCTTTTTTGCAGGTATTAAAACCAGGCAGAAGTGTCTTGTTCCGTGACTATGGGCTGCACGATCATGCCATGCTTAGATTTAAAGCTGGGAGCAAACTTGGAGAAAATTTTTATGTCAGACAAGATGGAACCAGATCCTATTTTTTCACTGATGGTAAGAGGAATGGAGTATCTCCTTGGTGTTTCATTTTGTCTCTGTTTACTTGACTGCATCATCAGTGGAGCGCTGCTTGGGCAGCTGTGTGGCCATGCTAGCAAAAGTCCCAAACCCTTAGAACAAACCTTGATATGCCCCACTTCCCAGTACCTGCTGAGTCACAGACCCAGGTCTGGCCTGTGGGGAGTGATGTGGGATAATGCCCTCGTTCACTGCCAAGGTTTGTCACTCCTTGGTTTAATAAAGTGCTGATTGGCAGTAGTCAGGTAGGAAGTATAGTCGGGGCTACAGACTAGAAGATTTCTGGGAAGAGGAAAGGCAGAGAAGCAGTTGCCAGTCAGATGCAGAGGAAGCAAGATGAGAATGCCATACTGAGAAAAGGTAGCAAGCCACATGGCTAAACACAGATAAGAATTATGGGTTAATTTAAGTTGTAAGAGTTTGTTAGTAATAAGCCTGAGCAATAGGCCAGTCAGCTTATAATTAGTATCAGCCTCTGTGTGTTTATTTGGATCTGAACAGCTACAGAACCAGGTGGGACAGAAGCATCTGTCTATAGGAGAACCTGAAGGTCTCTGCTGATGGTGGCTAGTGAGTGAGCCTGGGAGAGTAGACAGGCCTCTGGCATGTCTTGTGTTGCCAGTAAGCTCAGCGTGGTGACAGAGTGTACTTTCCCAGACCAAAGGCAAATCCTTCTTGAATAAAAGTGATTAGGTCTGTTTTCAGATAGACTAGTTTGCTACACAAGAATACAGGGAATGTAGCTTAGTTGATAGAGTGCTGGCCTAGCATGGGTTAGATTCTGGGTTCAGTCCCCAGCACTGCATAAACTGGTATGGTCGCACACAGGACTTAGACCTCAGCAATCCAGAGGCAGACGCAGCATGATCAAGAGTTAAAGATCCAGCTGGGAAAATGGTTCAGCAGTTCAGAGCATTTGTTGTACTTCCTGAGAGCCGGTTCAGTTCCCACGCCCACACAGTGGCTTCCATCTGTACCTCTCTCTAGTTCCCAGGAATGGAGATCAAACACCTCCTCTGACCCAGTGGGCAGCAGGTATGTACATGGTGCACATATTTCATGCAGGCAAAACACTCAAACATAGAAAATAGACAATAGTTCAAGGTCATTCTGTCCCTCAGCAGTTCCTGGGCTACTTGAGACCCTGTCTCAATAAATGATTATAGCAGGGCGTTGGTGGCGCTCGCCTTTAATCCCAGCACTCGGGAGGGAGAGGCAGGCGGATCTCTGTGAGTTCAAGGCCAACCTGGTCTACAGAGGGAGTTCCAGGACAGCCTCCAAAACAATACAGAGAAACCCTGTCTCCAAAAACATACATACATGCATACATGCATACATACATGCATACATACATACATACATACATGGTTATAGCTGGAAGGGTGGCTCAGTAGAGGGTTTGCTGCAGCACCCATGTGCAAAGCCAGGTGTGGTGCCTCGTCCCTGTAGCCCTGATGCTGGGAAGGCAGACACTAAAGATCCCTGGAGCTACTGGTCAGCTAGTGTTGTTAGCAATGCCAGGTTGGTGAGAAATCTTGTCTCAAGAAATAGGTAGACAAGGACAGCCAGGGCTATGAAAGAGAGGCCCTGTCTCAGGAGGGAAAGAAAAGGTAAGGTAGAGGGAGGGCTGGAGAGATGGTTCTCTGATTAACAGCACTGTTTGTTCTTCCAGAGGGCTTGGGTTTGAATCCCAGCAGCCACATGGCTACAAATGAAGTCTGTAGCTTCATTTCCAGAGGCTCTTTGGACTGCTGTGGGCACCAGACATGCGTGTAGTGAACATACAGACAAAAGATCGATGAACATAAAAACACTTTTTTAAAGTGGGGAGTGTAATAGAAGAAACATTGATTCTGTTGCACACAGATGCACGCATGAACACATAACATCCCACATCCAAGATAATAATAGAAAATACTTTAAAGGGCATTTTGGATCAGAAAATACTGAACATCATTTCAGTTTTTAAGTGAAACTTAAAAACATTGGTTTAAGTCTGCCTAGTAATCTGGAGAAAAGGATCCTTTACCTTTTTCTAGCTGTGTGGGTTTGGAGGAATTAGTTCGTTGTTTTGTGCTGTTAAGGCTTATACTCCGAGCTTCAAGCATGCTAGGCGAGTGTTCCACTGCTAAGCTGTGTCCCTAGTTCTTTTACTTTTTGGTTTGGGTTTGGATTTTTGCTTTTGTTTTTCCAGACAGGGTTTCTCTGTAACTTTGGAGCCTGTCCTGGAACTCATTCAGTAGACCAGGCTGGCTTCAAACTCACTGAGATCCATTTGTCTCTGTGTCCCGAGTGCTGGGACTAAAGGCATGTGCCATCAACGCCTGACTGCTTTTTGGTTTTAGGGTTAGGTTTGTTTGTTTGTTTTTAGGGGGGTTTTATTGTATTTTATATGTATATGTTTTGCCTGCATTGGGAGTATGTGCACCATGTACATGCCTGGTGTGTGTGGAGGTCAGAAGAGATTGTCAGATCCCTGGGACTGAAGTTATGGATAGTTGTGAACCTGCATCTTCTGCAAGAAAAACAGGTGTTCTTAACTGCTGAACCATCTCTCTAGCCCCATAATTTTTAGTTTTTTGAAACAAAATCTCAGTCTATAACCCAGACTGTCCTTAACCTTACAGCACTTCTGTCTTTGCCTCATAGGTATATAAACTAAAAAATGAGTGTGTGCACTAAAATATACAGTGTCGGGTGAAAATGAAGCTGACCAAGGGCTCTGATTGGCCACATCTGGTTAACCCTTTAGAAGTGATTAGGAAGCCCCGGGTATCTGCGTAGAGCTCCCGAGCGTGGCCTCCGCAGTGACGCCCTGAGCAGGAGTCGTCTGTCCTCTTGATTCTGCTTGTTGGATCCATCGTATCTGCGAGATGTTTTGCTGGGGTGAAGTTATCCTCAGGCTCTCACACCACCTGGTGATTCCCCTGTTGTAGTCACAGATATCCTTCCTTTCTGTAAGCTGAGTTGTTTCTTTCTAGTCATAATTTGTATTTACTAACACATGAACAAGCCAAGTTAGGTATGCCTTTGTTGATGCTTTAATTGGAGGTTTCTGTTTGGGTCTTAAGACCATGAGAAGTAGGAATGTGTTTTTTAAGAAAAGGAAGGAAGGAAGGAAGGAAGGAAGGAAGGAAGGAAGGAAGGAAGGAAGGAAGGGAAAGGAAAGGAAAGAACGAAAGCCTGGCGTGCTAGCCTGACATGTTTACCCAACACTGGAGAGGCTGAAACAAAAGCATTAAAAATTTCAGGCCAGCCAAACATGTAAAATCCTGTCTTGGGGGTAGAGGGGGAATCAAAGAAGAAAAGAAACAAATAAAATTTAGCATTGAACTTTCATTAAGGGGGGGAAAAAGCCCTGCAGCCCATCTCAGTTCTCACCCCTCAGAGCTCACTGCTGCTTGCCTTCCAGAATTCCTGGCGAAGCTCTTTGTGGATGCGGGCTATGAAGAAGTGTCAAACGAATATGTGTTTCGAGAAACAGTGAACAAAAAAGAAGGCCTTTGTGTGCCACGAGTTTTCCTTCAGGGCAAGTTCCGGAAGCCTCCAAAGGACTTAGACCCTACCATTGACTCTGCTTCACTTTGAAGAAAGGAGTGTTAAACTACTTCATATATTTTTATATCCTGAATTTTTAAAATTACATTTGTAAGTTTTGTATTAAGAAGTGAGGGGACTGCTCAGCAGGCTGTGCAAGCCTGACCACTCAAGTGTCACCCCAGGGGTCTGTGTCTAGGAAAAAAGACGGGGTGCTGGAGAGATGGCTCAGGGGTCCAGAGTGTTGGCTGCTCTTGCAGGAGACCTGGATCCATTGCCAGCACCCACGTGGCAGCTCACAGCCATCTGTAACTCTAGTCCCAGGGATCCGTGGGCATGGCATACCCTTTCTGGTCTTTTCAGGTGGTACATAGACACACATGCAGGCAAAACACCCAGATTAAAAAAGAAAACATCCAGGTTTGGCAATTTGAATCTGTAATCCCAGCACTCCTACCTCAAGAAAAGCAGAGATAAGAATCATCTGGAAGCTCCAGGACCAGCCAGCCTGGAGTACACAGTTTGGCAGATAAAAAAAAAACAAAAAACAAAACGAGACCTGGCCTTAGAAAGGTAGAGGGTGAGAACCAATGCCTAAGAATTGTTCTCTGACTGCTACATGTGCATAAATGAGTGAATGAACAGTGAGTGTATTTGCACACAGAAAAACAAGATTGTAGGTCAGTCCTGAAAGTCAAGTTTTGTGGTTTAGCTGCATTGTTCAAATCTCAGTCTCCACAAAGGAAAGCAGGGAATCAAGCGTGTAGATACAAAAATTAGATGTGCAAATCAAGCATTTGATAATAAATAAATCAAGACAATTCTTTGATCCTACCATTTATTAAAGACAAAAGCAAATTTGCATACTAATCAAGTGGGTGTGTTTATTTTTATGTAAAATATTAAATCTTAAGCAGGGCATAGTGGCATACACCTTTTAATCCCAGCACTCAGGAGGCATGTTTCTATGATTTGGAGGCCAGCCTGGTCTACAAAGAGAGTTCCAGGACTACAGAACCCTGTCTCGGGAAAAACAAACCAAGAACAAAAGAATTAAATCTTGTGTTGGAACTGACTGTGCTCAGTTGGTAGAATGTTTGCCTAGCTGCATGAAACCCTGGGTCACATCCCCATCGATGAATTAACCATGTTTGATGGCACACACCTATAATCCCAGTACCCACATGGCAGCTTGGAGATGAAGGCAGAGAGAGCTAAGTGTTGGGGCTAAGGAGACAGCAGGTGCTTGTTAGACAAGTGAGGACCTCTTTGGAATCTTCACAAGAATCTTCATGAAACAGGGCATGGTGGCATTCATCAGTAATTCCAGAAATGAGGTGGGAACAAAATTTCCCAGAAGTTTGAGTGGCAGCTAGCCAGGTGTATGCAACCACAAAAAGCAGAAATAAGTCGGTACAAAGTAGCAGGTTCAATACCAGAGGTTGTCTACCTCACACAGTGCCCCGGTACTCATACAAAATGTCTGTGCACACATCATACATGTAAATACACAAAGAATAAACACATGGAAAGTGGTGTGGCTCAGCAGATAGAGGCAGCTGCCGGCAAGCCTGCTGACCCAGTTCAAGACATGGAGCCCGCCCACATTGTGGCAGGAGAGAACTGGTTCCCATAGATTGTTCTCTGACCTCCGTGAGAGCACTGTGACACGTGTGCACCCATATGTAAACACACAGTTAATAAATACTTTTTAAAAGATTGGTTTTCTTTTTGTTGTTGTTGTTGTTAGATGGGTTTTTTCTGTGTAGCCTTGACTGTCCTAGAACTCCATCTGTAGACCAGACTGGCCTCAAACTGACAGATGTACCTGTTTCTGCCTCCTCTGTTGTACCCATCTGTAGTAGGCCCACGTTGTGGCGCCAATCTGTTGTAACCTGTCTTTTTGGGGCTTCAGTTGGATCCAGTTGGTGTGGATTGAGAGATGGCAGGTAAAGATGCTAATAAAGAGGCTGAGATAGGCCGGGCGTTGGTGGCGCACGCCTTTAATCCCAGCACTCAGGAGGCAGAGTCAGGCGGATCTCTGTGAGTTCGAGACCAGCCTGGACTACCAAGCGAGTTCCAGGACAGCCTCCAAAGCCACAGAGAAACCCTGTCTCGAAAAACCAAAAAAAAAAAAAAAAAGAGGCTGAGATATAGGATAGTGTCACTAAGTGCTGTGATTAAAGGTGTGCACCGTCACCGCCCAGCTGCTATATATATATATTATAGACAGCATCTCTCTCTATGTAGTCCTGACTGTCCTGGAACTTGCTCTGTAGACCAGGCTGCCCTCAACTCAGAGATCCACCTCCCTCTGTCTCCTGAGTGCTGGGACTAAGGGTATGTACAATTGAGGCCAGGCTGGGCTACAAGAGACTCCAACTCCTAAACAAAAAGCCAAGGATTAAATCTTGGTTGAATACTTGACACAATAAGATGTCGAGCATCTTCAGTTTTTCCATAGTTGATTGATATTTTCTTGTGACCATCAATGCTGAAAACACTACATAAATATGCGTAGTGCAAAATAGAGGAGTATGTTTATGGCTCTTTCAGGAACTGTTGGAAATTCTGTCCTAATCCTAAACCAAAATGTAATGGCATTTAAAGAAACACAGGCCACCAACTAGTGGTGGCATATGCCTTTAATCCTGGTAGATGGATCTCTAAGTTCAAAGCCAGCCTGGTCTACAGAGTGAGTTCCAGGACAGCCAGGGCAACACAGAGAAGCCCTATCTCCACCACCACCCTCCAAAAAGAAAAATATAAGTCAGCAACTTACTAGGTTTTTTTTGGGGGGGAGTGAATGTGAGAGAGAGATGTATATATATGTGTGTGATGTATGTATGTATTGTGTGATTGTGTATGTATGTTTAATGTGTGTGTGGGTGTGGGTATCTTCCTCTTTCAGTCTCTACCTTATATCCTGGAGATGGTCACTTGCTGAACCCAGAGCTTGTCATCTGACTGGCTAGTCACTGAGCTCTCAGGATCCACAGTCCACAGTCTCCACCTCCCAGCGTTGGTGTTACAGGGTCATGTGCCCGTGCCCAGCTTTTTTATATGGATGGTGGAAGTAGGACCTCAAGTCCTTGTGCCTTTATGCTTAAGCACTAGGCCCTTTAAATAGTAAATGTTTAAATTTGTGTTTACTTCATAGGCGTTTTGTCTGCAGGTATGTCTGTATTCTACATTTCGTGCCTGGTTCCCATGGAGGCCAGAGGGTATCAGATCCCCTGGGACTGGAGTTACAGGCTGTTGTGTCTTGAGCCACTGTGTGGGTGCTGGGAATCAAACCTAGGTCCTCTGGAAAAGCAACCAATGCTCTTAACCATTGTTCTAAACACTGCTGTCCTCTGTCATGGCTTTCTTCATGGTGATGATTATTTTCTGTGTGTGTGTGTGTGTGTGTGTGTGTGTGTGTGTGTGTGTGTGTGAGTGAGCACGCGCGTGCGCTCCTAACCATCTGTAACTCCATTTCCAGGGCATTCACCACTATCATCTCCCTTTCTCTGGCACCAGGGATTCATATGCTACACATACATATATGCAGGCAAAACATTCCTATACATTGATAACATTGATAAATCTAAAACAATTGTTTTGTTACTTTTGAACCTGGGTCTCTCTATGCAGCCCTGACTGGCCTCTGCTGAGGTTAAAAGCATGCACCACCATGCCCAGCTGAGATATTTAGTATTTTGTTGTCATACTGATCTACCATTGAGCTAATCCCCAATCCTTAAAAAAGGAATTTAAACACACACACACACACACACAAAAGAAAAAGAAAAAGAAGAAAAAAACAGATCCCCCAGCCTGGTAGCAAGTGTCTTTGTCTGCTAAGCCATCCCTTTCTGCCTAATTGAGGATGCCCTCTATAATTGTCCAGTTGCCCTGAGAAGGGGAGGGGAGGGCCACACCTATCCCACCCCTCCCCGCATCTGCCCAGAGTTTGGATTTTAGCTGTGAGGAGGCACTGGAGTGTGTCCATTTACCTGCTGGGGAACAGTGGCCAAGGAGGAATGCTGAGGCCCAGGGCTAATTTTGTTGTAGACCATGGGGAGTTCCCTAAATTGGCCTTCTGGGCATTGTCATACGCGACTTTTGCCATATGACACAGAATTGAAGTTCTTCCCATATGTACGTAAAAACTGGCCTTGCAAGCCTTTCCCAGGTTTGCTTGCAGAAAGTGGTTGGTGAGCACATGGCTTGCCTGCATGTGCAGCCCATGAGGGCCTTTCCACCCCAACCCTACCTTGGAGAGGGGCAGCGCTGGTGGAGATGGGGCTGGGCAATATTCGCTGTGGTTCTGCCCTGTCAGAATAAATCCCCCAGCCCTGGAGGGAGGAAGGGCTGACTCAGCTCAGTTGGGCTTGCCGGCTGACTTCCAGGGCCATCTGTTTCAGTTTAGGAGGAGCCCTTCTCTCCCGCTCGTCAGTTGCTCTACGTAGTCTCTCCTTTGGAGGCTCGAAAGTGGCCATTGCAAGTAAAAACAAAACTGATGAGATAGAGGATTTTGTCTTTTGCAGCGGTGTTTCTTGAAATCGGCTTGTGAAGGAGAAAGGCCCACAAGAAATTGCATAGGTCTCAGAGGGTGGAGCCAGGAGGGTCTGGAGTCTCAATTCAGTCCCTAGCCTCCACCAAAGGCATCCCATGCTGGTTTAGCCCAGGATGCTGCTCAAGGCCTCTTCCAGGAAGTCCTTCCCTTCTACATGTACCCACTAGCTCAGATTCAGTGACTGAGCCTGGTGAAGACAGCATTAAATAGGAAGTGGGAAAAGGCATAGTGTGATGGGAAAATTGACCTGGGAATTCTGGCCTAATTCCTTCACTTTTTGAACCTCAGATTAGATTCCCCAAGTAAAATGTAACCTCAAGCATGAGGATTAAAGGGGAAAGACCTCAAAGAGCTATATAAAGCAAGACCTGAGTTGAGGACACCACAGTGGGCACCAGTGTGACAAGCTGAAGAAATGATTGATCAGTATTCCAATAATCCCAAAAGTTCCTTCTGGTCCCTGGTCCCCCACCCAGGGTGACCGCCATTCTGACTCCCAATGCCACAGTTTCCCCTTTCTGACTAGAATGCTCCTTCACTTGAAGATAACTGGAAAGTAGGCAGATTGGGAAGTCAAGAGAGGGCTCTGTGACAGGTGACCCAGGTTTGATGCCAGCACCCACATGATGGCTCCCAGCTGTAACTCCAGTCCCAGGGGGTCCTACATCTTCTGACCAAGCATGCATGCGGTACACAGACAAACACACAAGCAAAACTATATACGTGAAATACACTTCTGAAGTAAGACCTAAAAGTAAGGAAACAAGAACGAAGGGAGCTGAGTTCAAGAATAAGATAACCTCACTAAAGGCCTTGTGTTTCTTACAAACCAGATCAGTTACAAACGCGGCTTCTTAGAGAGGAGCCACGGCTTTCTCACTGGAGAGAAACCCCCAGGCCTTTGCCCCTGAGCGCCCATGCATGCCCCTCCCTCCTCGTGGCCCCTCCGACCACTTCACCAACAAATGAACACAAGAGCCACTCTCATTCCAGCTAGTGTCAGTGTGGACGTAATCCCGGGGGACTAAACTGGTATCTGGTCCGGCGGAGGTGGCTGACAGGAGAGGCGAATCCCTGAGTACTGGTGATTGCCCGGCAGTGAAGAGGCTGGCGAGATGGCCCAGTGGATAAAAAGGCTTGCCACACAAGCCCAACCAAGTCCCATCCCTAGAGCCCAAGTTAAAAGCCGGTGTGGTGGTGCATCACTCTAATCCCGGCACACATAAACGGAGGTAGGAGGAGAATCACCGGGAAACGCTCAGGCGGGCTAGTGTGGAATAAACAGCCTGGCAGGAGCCAGAAAGCTCCGGCTGCCTCCATGAGGTGGAAGGAGAGAGACCACCACCAAAAGCCTGTCTCCGGCCTCCACGCCTGTGCCATGGTACTTACACGTGACTCCCGCACACTCAATCATTTTTTAAAAGCGAGGCTTTGATGTGAGTGGGCAAGGCCTATTTATCTCTGTGCATACATGTGGGTGGGTGTGCATATGCCACGAAGTGGAGGCAAGTGGGCATGTTGCTGGAATGGGTTCTCACCTCCCACCATGTGGGTCCCAGGAACTGAACTCAGGTCACAAGGCTTGGCAGTAAGTACCCTAGCACTGAGCTGTCTCCCCGAAGAGCCAACCAGTACAGCATTGCCACTGCACACACAAACCACAGCCCCAGAGACCTCGTGAACTCTGCTCAACACCACCACAGAAGGTGGGGTGTGTGTAGAGTACTAGTAGCGTTGGAGGTGCTAGTGTAAAATATACCACGTAACAGGTGCACATATGATTTAATGCTATATGCTGTGGTTAAACAGAATTGCACACATTAGCATTAACACAGTGTTTACAGGTCTGAGTTTGACCATCCAGGAGCAAGTAGAGGACTTGGTCCATGTAATTAGCCATGTCCCTGGACCTAGCTGTCATGTGTTCAAGTCCAAGGTCTCTAGGGCTGCCATCAGGGTTAAATGAGACCATCCACACCAGAGGGCTTTGCCCATGCTGCAAAGTATAAACAGTGTGACGTTCAGTCAAATTCTAGTTATTTCTAATATTTCTAGCCTTCTGCCTACAACCTCCCACATGAGGATTGTGTCCAAATGTTCCAAACGGCTCAGAACACAGCTTTGTTTTGGAGCCTTTGCAAATACCTGGATTGAGAACAGGCCACCACAAGGTGGCGATAGATGCTCAATGCTCATGCTGACTTTTTTTTTTCCCTGACTTGAACTCACAGAAACCCTCTTGCCTCTGTGCTGGGATTAAAGGTGTGCGCCACCACGACCAGCTTCTACTGCCATCTTAGCCATAGTTATACAAGGGGTCCTTGCAGAGTAAGAACAGTCTCGTTACAAATGTGCTTTCTAGGCCAACTTCAGCTGGTAAGATCAATCTGTGCTTCGCCGGACAAAACAAAATGAAGATGCTCTTCAGTTGGGTTTCAACTAACTCTTCACCTTCTGGGCAATCTCTGTGATGACTACAAGGCCTCAAGGCACACTGGAGAACACAAATCCACGAGGGACCTAATGGATGAACTGAAGTGCTTCCCTATGGATAAATAATACATACCCCATGCCCCTCTATTATTGCTAAATAACTCTGCAGATCGTTCTATTGCTGCTTGTGATTAAGGCAGAGCAAGAGCAGGCCTGTATCTTGGATATCAGCCTGCCTCACGCATCACTCATTGTATTGTTTTGTGTGAATCCAGGGCTCACACTCAAGATCCTCAGGTTTGGTGACAGATGCCTTTACCAGCTGAGCTCTCTTCCTGGCTCCAGTAACCTCTGAGAGTAACTGGTTTCCTGTTCCACAGTTGCCACTCAAGAAAGAGAAAATGGGGGAAAATACAGCAAAGGGGTGCTTTGCAGGACCATGTTTTCTGTTTGGAAGAAAGTATTTCCTATAAACTATATATATATATATATGTGTGTGTGTGTGTGTGTGTGTGTGTGTGTGTGTGTGTGTGTGTGTGTGTGTATTCTGGGGTTTTTTTTTTCGAGACAGAATTTCTCTGTATTGTTTTGGAGGCTATCCTGGAACAGCTCTATAGACCAGGCTGGCCTCGAACTCACAGAGATCCGCCTGCCTCTGCCTCCCGAGTGCTGGGATTAAAGGTGTGCGCCACCAACGCCCAGCTACATATTCTGTTTCTAAAACCAACTATTTTTATTAGATATAGGTTAGTTGGTGGTGGCACACACCTTTAATCCCAGCACTCAGGAGGCAGAAGCAGGCAGATCTCTGATTTCGGGCCAGCCTGGTCTATGGAGCAAGTTCCAGCACAGCCAAGACTACACAGAGAAAAATCTGTCTCGCAAAAGCAAGCGGGGAGGGAGAAAGAAAAGAAAATACTGCCGCCGTAAGATCAGGCTGTAGGCAGACAAGCCCGTAGGACATTTTCTTAATTGGTGATTGATATGGGAAGGCAGGGCCTGATTAGGTTAGCCAGTGAGTTCCAGGATCCTCTGTCTGTGTCTTCCCAGCAATGGGATGACAAGCAACCGCCCAGCCCTGGGATTGTTAGATAGGTTCTGGGGATGGAGCTCAGGCCCCCATGTTTGCAGGGCGGGCACGTTACTGACCAAGCAATCTCCAAGCTCTGTACTACATCTTTTGAGGACTGTCTGCTTATTTTACTTGCTCTTTTAGTAACTATGTTTGAGTTCTTGTTTTTTTTTAAAGTTTAAATTTAGATTAGAAACAAGGTTGCTTCACAAGTCAGTTCCAGGTCCCTCTCCCTTTCCCTCCCCTCCTCCCGTGTCCTGCCCCCAACCCCCCCCCATTATCCCCTCATTTCCCCAGGGAGGAGGGTGAGGCCCTCCATGGGGGTGTCCACAGTCTGTCATTTCATCCAGGGCTGGGCCTAGACCCTCCCCCAAGAATTCAGGGTGAGAGTGCATCTCACTTTGTTGGATGGGAGCCCAAAGTCCATGTGTATACTCGGGATGGGTACTGATCTACTGCCCAAGGCTCAATAGATTACCTAGGCCTCCTCACTGACACCCCCAGAGTTATTTTTTTTCTCTTTTTTAAGTGTGTGTGTGTGTGTATGTGTGTCTGTGTGTGTGTGTGTGTTCCCGTGTCTGTGTCCCTGCACACGAGTGTGGGTGCCTGTGGAGACCAGAGACGTCAGATTCCCTGGAACTGGGATTCACGGGTGGTTATGAGCCACAGGATGAGGGTGCTGGGGGAGCAAGTTCTCCTCACCACTGACCTCTCCAGTCCTCCCTCTGTGTTCTAGATATCAGACCTGCGAAAGATGACTACTTAGCAAATATTCCTTTCCATTCTGTGGCTTGTCTCTTCATTTAACTGTGTGGTCAGACGCTTCTTAATTTCACGAGGTCCCACTTGAAAAGGTTACATATTGAAGACTGGCCTGCTCCTCAGTGAATTCCAAGCCAGCATGACTGTCTCAGAAAAAAGGGAGGAGCAGGAGGGGGATATGCTTGGAAATCCAGATAACATAACAGGAAGGGACTTGGTGTGAGGCCAGCCTGTCTACAGAGGGAATTCCAGAACAGCTGGAGTCACATGGTGAGGCTCCTCTTCACTCCTAAAAAAATAAAAAGATGTTTACAATAATAGGATGGGCGTGGCAGAGCCCAGCGTGGTGGCTCAGGCCCGAAGTCCCAGTGCAGCCGGAGGCTGAAGCAGGAGGCTAGGGAATATCGTTCACTCGAGAGCCTGCCTCACAAAAAGAAAAGGGGGCACTGTGCAGCAAGACTAGTCAGTGCCATTGGGAGGGCTGAGACATGGAAGACACTTTCCAAGTCAGCCAAGACATCTGAGGAGCTGAGCCTAGAACATTCCCCCAGAGTGTTCATATGCGCAACAGGGCAACATGGCTTCTCCCTTTCTTTACATTCCAGTGCCAGCACACAACATCGAGCCACCAAACCACTGGGAGAGGGTTCTTCCTGTAAATGATAGCCCAATACTGCCCAGCATGAGAACTTCCACTAGGAGATGACAGGGACCAGCCATTGTGTTTTCTGGGGCATTCCTGGCTTTAGCGTGATGCTCCTACATGGCCGAAGACTCCTCAGTAAGTGAACCCACTGGCCGGCCCGTACACACACACACACACACACACACACACCTTGTTCTATTACATGGCTTTGACTGTCTTTGTGAAGTACAGGAAAATGATTTAACCCATGTTGATTCCTCTCAAGTACTCCGACTGGTGGACCACCATTAACAAATTGGAATCTTCCTGCACACTCAAGAGCCTGCCCTGGGCTAATGTATCCCTGGAAGCTTGGTGGGGTCCTCTGAGGAAAGGTGCTTTCTGCGGCCGAGGCCTTCTCTGGGTAGGGTTGTCGAGTGAGCAGAGCCGTCACTGGGTTTCAGGCCCTCACCTCCAGGCACCTTTGTGCCGTGGGAACCACACCGCTGAGCAGGGGAGGCCTGCAGCTCAGAATGCAAGAAGGGTTTGTTCTCTCTCTCTGCCCCACATGTCCCTAGTATCAGCTGTGCCAGAAAACACAGAACTGTCTTTTTTCCCACCCCCGAATTAGATGTTTTCGTCTAGAAACTGGGCCTGCTGTGAATGTGACATCTGAAATAAACATGGGGTTTTAATTTTCATATAAAGACCTGAAAATAAATGACAGGATAGCAAGGCCCTGCGGAAGCAGCATGGGCACCTAGAGTGAGAGGGGGATGGGCTCAGCCCTGCCATTCTGGGTCTTTGAGACCAAGGAGTAGGGCTCACCTGCAGGTTCAGCATGGAGACCACTCCTGTCCCTTTGGCTGCAGCTCTAGACTCCTAAGGCGTCATCTGTGCTGTTCTCTCTCACACATCTCTGGGTCCCCTAACGTTTAACTTTTTCACGAGCTTTCTGTGGTTTGGTTGGTTTGTTTTTGGAGACAAGAGTCTGTCCATGTAGCCCTGTCTGGTCTCGAACTCTGTGTGGCCCTGCCCAGCAAGTTGCATTTAAAAAAATAGATTTTATTTACTTTTATTTATGTGTACGAAGTGTTTTACCTGTGCGCGTGCATGCCCGGTGCCTGTGGAGGCCAGTAGAGGGTGACATATCTCTGGGGAGGAAGGAAATCAGAGAAGGGTGTGAGGACAGTGAGCTGGGCCCTGAGCCATGACAAATAACAAGGAGCTAAATGTCAAAAAGAGTGAGAGAGGCACACATAGAATTCGGCGGTTCTGATTTAAGACACGGACTCTTGCTTTCTGTTTGGTTTGTTTTTCCAGGCAGGGTTTCTCTGTGTATCCTTGGCTGTCCTATAGCTCACTCTGTAGACCAGGCTGACTTTAAAACTCATAGAGATCCATCTGCTTCTGCCTCCCGAGTGCTGGGATTAAAGGCGTGTGCCACCACTGCCCAACAAGACAGGGATTCTCGTTGCCTAGGCTGGCCTTGAACTCTCTGAAGCTAAGACCAGCCCTGAACTCATCCTGCCTCAACCTCCCCCGTGTTAGGATCATAGGCATGCACTACCACACCTGGTTTACACAGTGTCTCGTGCACACTAAGCTGATGCTCCTCAGACAAAGCTTCATCTCCAGCCTCCACATTTCAGTGTTTGCTATCCCCTAGGAATCCCGCCAGATTGTGGCTTTCGATTCTGTGAAAGAGAAGTCTGAAATGGACTCTGAGATTCCTTATTCTTATCTAAGAATCTCCTACCTCCTCCTCATCATCATTCTCTTCCTCTACTGCTTCCTCCAACCATGGTCTCCCATAGCCAAAGCCGGTAGCCAACGATGGCCTTGTGTTTCTGATCCTCCTACCTCTCTACCAGAGTGCTGAGATCACAGACATGACCGTCTCCCATCCAATCTATGTGGAGCTTGGGATTGAGTCCAGCCAGGGCTTCATGCGTGTTCGGCAAGCGTATCAACAGAGCTACAGCTGCAGCCCTAACTGCAACTCTTCAACTGTGGACCCACCTGGAGTAAACTAAGTTCTCCTCTGCCTTAATCTTGTCTGGTTAAACAGATCCCAAAACAGTCTTCTACTGACTAATTGCAGGACCCCACCTAGGACCGGGCTCCAGTGTCACCCCTTTCTAGGAAGCCCCCTTCCATGCCTGCATCTATAATATATCTTACCATGAGTCTGACTGGGAGCCCCCTCCTCACTGCCTGTGCCCAACTGTGACCACGCCTCTGTCACACTGTATTGAAGTCAGCACCTAAAATCAATACCCATGTCCTTGGCACTGACACAGCACCTGGCAGCTTTGTTTGTTTGTTTTGTTTTTTTCCAGACAGGGTTTCTCTGTGGCTTTGGAGGCTGTCCTGGAACTTGCTCTGTAGACCAGGCTGGCCTCGAACTCACAGAGATCCTCCTGTCTCTGCCTCCCGAGTGCTGGGATTAAAGGCATGTGCCACCAATGCCCGGCTGCACCTGACAGCTTTAACAGAGATAAGAAAAGAATTTATTGGCCGGGCGTTGGTGGTGCACGCCTTAATCCCAGCACTTGGGAGGCAGAGGCAGGTGGATCTCTGTGAGTCTACAAAGTGAGTTCCAGGACAGCCTCCAAAGCCACAGAGAAACCCTGTCTCGAAAAACCGGAAAAAAAAAAAAGAATTTATTCTGGTCAAATATTACTGGCCTTGACCTAAGACAGTGTTCTCAACCTTCCTCATGCTAGGACACTTTAATAAAGTTCTTCACGTTGCGGTGAAATGCCCCCCCAACCATACAATTGTTTTGTTGATACTTCTTCATAACTGTAATTTTGCTAGTTATGAATCATAATGCAAATCTGATTTGCTGGATATCTAATATGTGACTCCTGTAGGGGTCAAGGGATCATGACCCACAGGTTGAGAACCACTGGCAAGGAGCATGGATTCAAGTTAATCTGAATGACAAGCTCCACCATGGAAGAACTGACATGAACCCTCATAGTTAGAGAACAAAACAAAGACATGTTATATGTGTGTCTCCCAAATGATCAATGAAATCACCAGTTAGATGGGCTCCAGACATATCTGCGCTCTCTCTCTCTCTCTCTCTCTCTCTCTCTCTCTCTCTCTCTCTCTCTCTCTTTCTCTCTGATGGTCACAAGGATGTTAGGTGAGATCCAAAGGCTGATGATAATGAGTGTTGGAAGGGCCTAGCAGAGTCCAAGGCACCTGCAGCTCTGGATTTGCTGTATTACATCTCTCCACAGTCCCGAGGATTTCACCAGTCAGGTTCTCTAGTGGACGCAGCCTCTTCGGAGCACTTGACTTTAAAGAACTCTGTGAAGAGACTGTTGAGATGGCTTTGAGTAACAGGTGAACAGAACGATGAACTAGGAATGGGAGCTTGGCAGTGACACAGCACACTCCAGACCAGGATTTACGGGTCAGGCCTCTGTTTATTCTCAGGGCTGCAATGATCCACTTGGCTCTGTTGTGAACTGAATGTATCCTCCTTAAATTGCTACTGTGCAGCCCTAACTCCACGGTGACTGTGCTCGGAGGTAATTAAGTGAGGTCTGAAGTCTGGAGGCCTAATCCAATAAGACTGGAGCCTTCAGAAGAAGAGCACCAGGAAGCATGTGCACAGACAAAGGGCTGTTAAGGGCCCGGTGAGCACGTGACCCTGGGTACAGCCAGGAGTCAGGCCCCTGGAGAGAACAAAGCTGCCCCATAGCAGTCCTGAAGTCCCCAAAACTAAGAAAGCAGCCTTCTGCTGTTCCAGCCACCCCATCTCAAGTGTGGTGCCATGACAGTCCGGGCGACTAGCCTAGGAGGGAGCCAGGAGCCTATGGTTTCTAGGCCAGCTGTTTCCACAGAGACCTCCTGCAAAAATCATCTCGGCTCCTACCCTCCACTCTCCCAAGCCAGGGGTGGACCACCTCCTCTGGGCTGGGGTGTTTTTCTGGGAAGCTAGAGAAAGGGGCACTCCTGAGACTCCAGTAATAATTCTCAGAGGGACATGTCCCAATTCCAAAACTTGACTTTTGGGTAACGTGTTTCCTCCCGTCCACCTCCACCCAGTAACAACATCCGGGGCTCCTCAGCCCTGTTTCCCACTGGTTCCTTGAAACAAGGTCTTGTGCAGTCCAGGCTGGCCTCCAACTCCATATTTATCTGAGGATGACCTTGAACTACTGATCCTCCTGTCTCTGCTTCCCAAGGGATAGGATTATACCACAGTGCCTGGCTTGGTTCCTTCCTTCCTTCCTTCCTTCCTTCCTTCCTTCCTTCCTTCCTTCCTTCCTTCCTTCCTTCCCTCCCTTCTGTTTGTTTTTAGAGTCTTATATTTTAGCAATGTGTGCATGTGTGTGTTTACCTCTGTGTATGCGTCATGTGTATGTGACCACAGTTGCCCTCAAAGGCCCGAAGCATCTGATCTCCCGGAGCTGAAATGACAAGCCGTTGTGAGCTATCTGACTTAGGATGGGGACTCTGGCCTTGCACAGGGGTAGGAAGGGTTCTTAATCAGTGAGTCATCTTTCTAACCACCAGACTTGGTTCCTTAATGAAATCATTTCCCCTAGGGGTCATGGAGGAATACCCTGGGCATCACAAAAGTCATCTGACTGCCGGGACATGTGACATGTATGTCAGAGCAACTGCCTGAGCTGCAGAATTGTAGATGTGCGGAAGACAGAAGTCACTCAGGAGCATCTTCGGACCTTAGTTTCTGCACAGATCTAATGGCACACACCGGAGATCTCAGCACGAAGGCCACGAAGATTGGACACATCTGAGGCCACACAGTGAGTTCCAGGACAGCACAGGCTTCAGAGCAAAACCTGTCTTTTCAAACGGCCGAACGGCTGGGTGGTGGCACATACCCAGTCCCAGCACTTGGGGGGCGGAGGCAGGTGGATGACCTTTTCTGGCCTCTGCATGGGTATGGTACATAGACTCATAAGGATACACATACACACATACATTTTTTTTGTTGTTTTTTGGTTTTTTTTCGAGACAGGGTTTCTTTGTATTGTTTTGGAGGCCGTCCTGGAACTCACTTTGTAGACCAGGCTGGCCTTGAACTTACAAAGACCCGCCTGCCTCTGCCTCCCGAGTGCTGGGATTAAAGGTGTGTGCTACCAACGCCTGGTGACATATACATTTTTAAAAAACGAGCTAGTCACAGCAGCGCACTCCAAGTCCAGTGATACCAGGACTTGGGAGGATCACCACAAAGTTGAGGCCAATATGGGCCACATAGAAAGGCCTAGTCTCAAAAACCAAAACAACAACAATGACAAAACAAACAAACAAACAAAAACCCCACACCTCTCCAACCCAAACAAATGGTTAGCTCTACAGTTGTCTCCAGGAGTCCATCGCTGCAACTTTCTGAGATTCCCTTCCAGCAACTGTTCTTCTCAGTGCTGGGATCCAAGGCCAGGCGTCATGCATGCTGGGTAGGCAGTCTACCCCTGAGCTACATCCACAGTCCACCTGAGTTCTTTTTCCTTACGTATGCTGGGGGACTGGAGACAGCATCTCACTAAGTCGTCCAGGCTGACCTTAAACTCCCCGTGTAGCCCGGGCAAGCAACTCATGATCCTCTTTCCTTGCCTCCCAGGAATGGGTGATTGCCCTAGACCACCAGGCCTAGCTTATCCTGGAAGTTTAAACAGACAACAGAACTGATTGAAAAGTAATGAGATTTGGTATTGAAAACACTGCAGGGCAAAATGGCTGCATCACTGGATTCCACGTAATCTTGAAAACCCAGAAAATTGCCATGTTTCTCATATTCCTGCTACAAATGTGTGAGCCATGGCTGGCAGCACTGACATCCCTGAGAGCTTGCTGGAAAAGCAGTCTCAAGGCCTGGCCAGACATGTCAAAGTAGACTCTGTATATCAAGTGATTATATAAGTGATATGTTATAATCACTTGATAATATAATGTGATATGTAAGTGATTCCTGTACATGTTAATATTTGAGAAACTCTGGACTGTATCATGATTTTTTTTGACAGTGTTTCCCTGGCTGTCTTGGAACTCACTCTGTAGACCAAGCTGGCCTCAAACTCACAGACATTCACCTGCCTCTGCCTTCTGAGTCCTGGAATTAAAGGCGTGTGCCACTACCACATGTATAGCCCTGGCTGTCCTGGAACTTGCTCTGTAGACCAGGCTGGCCTTGAACTCAGAGATCTGCCTGGCTAGAGAGATGGCTCAGTGGTTAAGAACATTGGCTGCTCTTCCAGAGGAACTAGGTTCAAGTCCCAGCACCCACACGGCAGCTCACAAGATCTGTAACTCCAGTTCCAGAGGATCTAATGCTTTCTTATGTCACTACACATATGTGATACACAGTTGCACATGCAGACAAAATACTAGACACATAAAATAAAAGTAAATCTTAAAAAAACTTAGATGTGGGTTTCACCTTCAAAGGTTCTTACTATTGGTTAGGTGCATAGCTTAGGATCTGTGTTTTAAAATACTTCCTGAATAAGGGGGCCATGCTTGCAACCTCAGCACCCAGCAGACAGACAGGAAGGTAGCTACAAACTCAAGACCAGCCTGAACTACATAACAAGTTCCAGTCCAGCCAGTGCTAAATGGTGGCATGCTACCTTAAAATACAATAAAACAGCCGAGTGGTGGTGGCGCACGCCTTTAATCCCAGCACTCAGGAGGCAGAGGCAGGCGGATCTCTGTGAGTTTGAGACCAGCCTGGTCTACAAGAGCTAGTTCCAGGACAGTCTCCAAAGCCACAGAGAAACCCTGTCTCAAAAAACAAAACAAAACAAAACAAAACAAAAAACCAATAAAACAACTCCTAGATGGTGGAGAATGAGAGATGGAAAGTAAGCTGTACTAAAATAAAGCCTACCCTCGGGAGGCTGAGGCACTCCAGGTTATCTCCAGTTACGCAGTGAGGAAGAGAAGGAGAAACGAAGCTGACAAATCCCAGGCAAAGTGGCGCTCTAATCCTACACTTGGGAGACTGGGGCAGAAGGGTCAGGAGTTTGAGGCCAGTGTCAGCTACACAGACACTCTGAGACCAATCTAGACCACGTAGAAAGATTCCCACCGACATGGTTTTGGAGGGGAGTGGGTTGGAAGCAAAGAATGTATTACTCTCGGTTAAAGAACAAAACCCCCACAGGGATGCCAGCCCAGTATGTAAACCTGAGTCCCACCTCTAGAATCCACACGGTAGGAAGAGAGAATCTACTCCTCGAGGTTATCCTCTGACCTCCCCTGTATATGCCATGTTGTATGCCTCCCAGTGCGCAAAGAGATAAATATAAATTTTGTTCTTAAAAAAGAACACAGAACAGCTACAGATGAATCTCACAGCTAAAGATACAATCTAATAGTGATTAAAAAGTAATACAATAAGAAAGACCAAGCAGAGTGTGTTCTGGAAATGCAGGTGGCAGTGTGTGTGCTGGTTCAATAGCTATCTGAGAAAGAAGAACAAACAGGCTTGACATACGGCATTCGCCAGTTTCAGTGGTATAAACGCTCCCTTCAGGGCCAGTTTCAAACTGCCAACATGACCTCGGCCATTCTGAAAGGTTCTGAAGAAGTTAGCAGTGGGCTCCCTCAAGCTGGTGAGGGCCAGTTGCAGACACTCCGAGGGCCCAGTTTGTCCCATAAAGAAGTACAACATCAAATCGAAGGCCTCACGTGGGCCGGGCCCAAATTGTCTCCCTGGCCGGGCAACGGTTGTGCACGTCTTTAATCCCAGCACTCGGGAGGCAGAGGCAGGCTGGATCTCTGTGAGTTCGAGACCAGCCTGGTCTACAGAGTGAGTTCCAGGACAGCCTCCAAAGCGATACAGAGAAACCTGTCTCGAAAAAACAGAAAGAAACAAACCCAAATTGTCTCCCTGACCCAACAGCCCCCGGCACATGTGTTTGTGATCAAGTCAGACCCAGCCATCCATGCTGGGGCCACTTTTTCCCCTCACAGTCCCTGCAGGACGAGATTCAGCCCAGGTCACTGCTGACAAGTGACAGGCACGGCCGCCTTCGCGGCTCCACCCTTCTGTAGGTAGAGGGCAGGGGGGAAACGGCACGACTTCCTTAGCTGGCAGATATCCTACTGCAGACAGTTTTGCCCTTCCTCAGCCCAAGAGGAGCAGAGGAGCACAGCAGGGTTCCACCTCAAGTGTGGGTTTCCTGCCTGCCAGCACTCTTGGCTCACTCAAGCCCCGCATTTCCTTACTTCTCTGCCTTCACTGTGCCAGGCCCTCCTTCTGAGAGCCTCCCACATCTTTCCAGTAAGCTCCATTCTGCTTAGCTACCCACCTGTCTAATATCAATCATTCCTGAACACCACCAGCCCTTGTGCCAAGGGAGTTGAACCCTTGGGTACAGGAAACCCAAGCAAGTCCCATCAGGGACAGATGATTACCAGATTCGTTCTCTGTGCTTGGAATGGGATTCTGGGAATGAGGACTCAACAGCTCCTTCCAGGTTTTACCCACTACCTGTGCGTGCCTGGGGAGGAGGAGGGTGGGGGCAGGTGATGGGCTTGAACCCTCATGACCCAGCACACGGCCAGGCAAGCATTGTACGGATGAGCTACAACGAGGATCTGTGCTTGGCAATTCTTTGGGAGGTTTCAAAGTATTCACAGAACTTCTGGGAACAAACTGTTGTGCAAGCCACTGCATGTGACCTAATGCTCTAGGAAAACAATGCTGCCTGTGAGCTCTGTCCTCCCCTCGCCAAGGTTCTCACCTTCAGGAAGGAGCACCGTGTCCTGTCCCCCACCCCACTCCACCCCCGTTAGGCAGAGCACAGTGGAAAGTTTAGTAGAATGCTTCCTGATCTCGTTTCTGGTCCTTGTACCCACCTCGTAGAATTAATTAGTCAGTGCCTGTTATGACCGTTTCTTGCTGGGGACAAGGGCAGTGAACCAAAGAAATGTGGACACCAGTAGCCCCCATATTTCATCCAGAGAAGGAAAATGAGCAAAGCGGTCCTAAAAACAAACAAACAAAAAAAAAACATGGAGGAATGGGTTGATGCAGGTAGTTGTAAGAAACAAGACAGAAGAGGATGGAGGGAAAGAGGTTTTTTTTTTTTTTAATGAGACAGGGTTTCTCTGTATTGTTTTGGAGGCTGTCCTGGCACTCGCTCTGTAGACCAGGCCGGCCTCGAACTCACAGAGATTCGCCTGCCTCTGCCTCCCTAGTGCTGGGATTAAAGGCGTGCGCCACCACCGCCCGGCAAGAGAGAGTTTCTTTAGCTCAGGAAGTCAGGGAAAGGCATTCTAGGAAAATAACCCAGACCAAGGCAGCCAATCAGAGGGAAGAGCAAAATCCAGAGTGGAGGCAGAAAGGTAGGTGGGGGTCAGACCGTCACACAGGGGCTGGTGGGCACCAAGGGGCTTGGGATGGAAACCGAAGCGGAGTCATCAGCTCTGACTGGGTTTAGGAAGTCTGCTGTGGCTACGGTGGGGAGAGCGGACTATGATGGACCAGCCACGGAGGGCAGCAGGAGCCTGGCTGGCAGGTGGCGGGGGAGGCCAGGGATAGTAGCAAGCAGTGAGCCATCTGGTGTACAAGGCCTACTCATGGGGAATCCCCCCCCCCCCCCCCAGCAAATCCTTCAGTCAGAACCTGTCAGTACAACCCAGAAACACAACATTCACTCGCCAAAAACAAACCCTATATGTTTATTCTGAAACAGCAGTAAGTACACGGCAATCCTTCTCTTCACACCTTCCCTGCTAACTGATGATCATACCCGCCCTGCCCAGTAATCACCCCCTGTAATCCTGTTCAGCCCACCTGCTCTGACACTAGATTCAAGCCTTCTGCCGCCCCTCCCCTCTGTATATTACCAGCTCCAATACCATGGATTTGTATCACCAAATTATTTTAAAGATGTATTTATTTATTTTATGTATGCAAGTGCTCTGTCTGCATATACAACTTTGTGTGAGAAACATAAACCAGATCTCATTACAGATGGTTGTGAGCCACCATGCGGTTGCTGGGAATTGAACTCGGGACCTCTGGAAGAGCAGCCAGTGCTCTTAATCACTGAGCCATCTCTCCAGCCCCCAACATGGGTGTTTTTTGTTTGTTTGTTTTTTGTTCTTAAATATTTATTTATTTATTATGCATACAGTGTTCCGGCATGCATGCCAGAGAAGGGTATGAGATCTCATTTCAGATGGTTGTGAGCCACCATTTGGTTGCTGGGAATTGAACTCAGGACCTCTGGAAGAGAACTCAGTGCTCCAGTGCTCTTAACCTCTGACCCATCTCTCCAGCTTGTGTCACCAATTTTTTCAGACAAGAGCTCTCTATGTGGTCTAAGCTGGCTTTGTAGACGTGCTCTGCAGACCAAGCTGACCTGGAATTTACCATCTTCCCTCCGCCACCAGAGAGCTGGGATGACAGGTGTGTGCCACCCACGGCCATTCCTCCCAACTTTTTTTTTTATGTATTACCAGACGTGGAGGGAGGGATTAGATAGATTGTTGGAACTGAGTTTCACATATAAGTTGACAAGTTTAGATAGCTTAAACACTCTGAATACAGTGTGCTGAAACACATTCACTTGCCTGTTTATCCATCCGTCCGTCTGTCCATCCGTCCTATAGTCTGCTCCATTCCTTGATGGACAGGAGCTGGAAAGACTGAGGCAAATGGCGCAGACCTTACGCTGCTGTGGGGAGGCCCGTCTGCTGATCTCATCGCGGCTGGCTCTTTATTGGGCGCCAACTCTATTTTTGTAGGCCACAGAACTAGGTTCTTTTTCTACTGCAAGGAGAAATAAAAAATCCACACGCTACCTTCTCTGCGTCAGACACTAAGATGCATCTACAGGGTTGTCCACACTGTTACCTGTCACAGCATCCTAGAAGGAGGATGTGATCACTCCTGCCTTTAATGGATGAGGATACCGGGAAAGGAAAGGTTTCCTTTTGGGTATCATGCACAGCTGACGTATTGCAGAGCTAGGACTGAAGTCCACCCGGTTTAACTCAAAACTCCATGCTCAGGGGCTAGGGATGTAGCTTTAGCGGTAGGGTACTTGCCCAGCATGTCCAACACCTTGGGTTCAATTCCCTCAATGCAATGAATTCAATCCACTAGTTTATTAAAATAAAAGTTAAATTAAATAATCACTTTTTTAAACAGGCGTAGTAGTGGACCTGTAATTTCAGCATTTGTGAAGCAGGGGCAGGAGAATCAAGAGTTCATGACCAGGCTAGAGAGATGGCTCAGCAGTTAAGAACTCTTGTGGCTCTTCCAGAGGACCCAGGTTCAGTTCCCAGTACCCACGTGATGTCTCACAACCATCTGTAACTCCGGTTCCAGAGGATTTGACACCCTCTCCTGGCTTCTGTGGGCACTGCACATGTGTGGTACACATGCATGTAGTCAAAACACCCAAACACACAAAATAAAAATATTTGCCAGGCACAGTGCTGCACAGCTTTAATCCCTGCACTCGGAAGGCAGAGGCAGATTGTTCTCTAAGTTAAAGACCAGTCCAGGCTACATAGAGAGTTCCAGAACAGCCAGGGCTACATAAAGAAACCCTGCCTTAAAAAAAAAAGTTCATGACCAGTCCCAGCTACATACTTGTAATCCCGGCACTCAGAAGGGTCACTATGAGTTCAAGGCCAGCCTGAGCAACGTTAGACCCGGTACCAAAAGTCAAAACCAGAACAGGGGGAAGGAGAGAGCAGACTCAAGAGAAGCAACAATCAAACTGAATTCACATGCCAGGCTCTCCTTTGATCAAATAAGATGAAAAAAAAAATATGTCCTGAGGTGACATCAAGGTCACACGTTGCCTCTAGATGACAGAGCCTCCACAACAACAAAGGAGTCGTGAAAACAAAGAGTCCTCATGGAAAAACCCAGAAAGCTGCTCCACATCACTGAATGAGTCATCCGCGAGACCTCGGGAGAATGACTAGAAAATGGATAGGTTTGGGTGTGAGTCCTATCTGAACTTGGCTGGAAGGCAGAGCCCCACCAGAAGGGTGTATTTATCATCCAGATGGCTGGCCGGGAGAGGTGGGAACTCCTGGGACTTCCTGCCAAAGAGTGTCCTTAATGCAGGGTCAGCAAGAGGTCTCTGAATCTCAGCCTGAGCCTGTACCTACAGAATTATTGGCAGGCTGGAGGGTGGGACAGGCCGCAGATGGAAAAGAGGTTGGAGCTTTAAATATATCAAACTCCCTTTACAATTACGCAAAACTACCAGGCATTATGATGGTGCCCACAATCCTAGGACTCAGGGAGGCTGAGGCAGGAGGATTGCTTTAAGTTCAAAGCCAGCCTGGGATACAGTATGAGAGACCCTGTCTTAAAGCAAATAAGCAAACCAGACAAAACTATGAACTGACGGTGCAAGTTTGTACTCCTAGTACTCTGGGGACTGTGGCAGCCTGAGTCACACAGAGAATCCTCAGTCAACCAGGGATACACACAGACTTTGTCTATTAAAAGACTAGAAAGAGGATGGGGAGGGGCCTGGTGTCAGATATGGTGGTGCATGCCTGTCGCCCCAGCTACTCCAGAGACCGAAACAGAAAGAGCCCAAGCTTCAGGCCAGTGAGTGCAGATGACCAAGATCCTGTTTCAGAACAAAATGAAAGGGGTGCGGGGCTCTGGGTGTGACTCAGTAGTAGAATTTTTGCCTGGTATGTGGGAAGCCTTAGGCTCAATTCCTGGTACCAAACAAAGCAAAACCCCTCAAAACTCATGGCCATAGTGCTGAGGCCCGTGATGCCAGTTACTTAGGAGCTAGGAGGACCACAAGTTCAGCGACTGGCTACATACATAGTGAGCTCAAGGCTATGCAACTTAAGGCAGAACCTCTGCTAAAACAAAAAGTTAAAAAAAAAAAAAAAAGGAGAACAAACAGCCGGACATGGTGGTGCATTCCTTTAATCCCAGAGCTTGGGAGTCAGAAGTAGGCAGGCCTCCGAGTTTGAGGCAGGTCTTGGTTCAGTCCCCTGCACTAAAACAACAACCAAAAAATCTAATAAGAAAACCAACAACAAGAAAACACAACACGCTTTTGATCCCAGGACTCGGGAGGCAGAGGCAGGGGAATCTCTATGAGTTCAAGGGCAGCCTGGTCTACAAGAGCAAGTTCCAGGACAGCTAAGGCTACATAGAGAAACCCTGTCTTGAAAAACCAAAACCAAAAACAAAAAAATTAAAACAAAAACAAAATGGCAATAACATCCCTTTGATAACTAACATCAATGTGTTATTTATTACATGAAATTCTAAGATGAGTGCATCCTACATTTTAGTGGGCTCGGACTTGTTTACCAGGCTGGCAAAGACCCCAGGACCTTTGGTGGGCTCTGCCAAGACCTGTGGGATGGTCAACTCAAATGTGTCAGTTGATCTAACTAGTACCTGTCTCAATTGTAGCCAACATTCAGGGAAGTCTCTTAGACTTGATATTCTTCGGGCTCCCATTTCAGATTGGTAGACGTCATTCACATAGTAGACTCTAATACATGTTCACAGAAGCTAACATAATTTGGTGTGTGGCTGGTAGCACAGAGGCCTGTGGAGGAGCCAGTGGGCTCAGAGGAGGAGTGACTGGGTCTCCTCATCCCAGAATGCTCAGCTGGGAGGAAAGAGCCCTCACTGCGCAGAGGTTTGTTCTCTGCAGTCAAGGCAAGCTTGTGGTGCATGCTGGGAAACCAGGAACATGCTGAGACTGGAGCCCTCAAATCATAAGGAGACAGGGCTCGGGGGTCAGTGAGGCCAGTTGTTGGGTTCGGGTCATATAGGTCTTTAGGCATCATCTTGTAGATGCTGGACTCCATACAAAGGACATGCTGGGTGGCCACTGAACGGTTTAGGATTGGTGACAAACACAGCTAACCCCACGCTTTGGAGAGTTAGTGAAGGCGGAGGGTGGCTTGTAGCAAGTTCAGATTTATGGGGGCTACCAGAGACGTCTGTCCTGACACCATCCAATCATTTGGGCAGCTCACTCTGTCCAGTGACAGCGATTCTCTACATTTCCAGAGTCCATTATAAAATGTAATTACCCCATAGGTTGGGTGTATTATGTTGCTACACCATAATTCTGGGGTAACATTTCAATAAATGCACCTTAATAGATTTGATTTTCTTCATAATCCTTGTGTTTAGGATTCGAGCATAGTGGCATGTGCCTGAGTTCCCAGTGCACAGCCAGGAGAATCAGGAGTTGACCAACCTGGGATACACACGAGACCCTGTCTTAAAAAACAAAACCAATATGATGGGGGAAGTTCTTATGTGTATATATTTATCTTATTGGTTGATAGGTAAAGCACTGTTGGCCAATAGGGAACCGAGATAGGTGGGCCTAGGAGTCTGGGAAATGTAGTCAAGAGAGTCAACACGTGATCCCGGGAAGAGAGGACACATGAAGCTGAGTCCTCGGTAAGATAAGACCTTATAAAAATATATATTAGTAATTATGGGTTAATAATTAAGTCAGAGGTAGCCATTAAGAAACCATAACAAGAACCAGGCTCACACTTTTAATTTCAGCACTCGGGAGGAAGAGACAGGCAGATCTCTGAGTTCGAGACCAGCCTGGTTTACAAGAGCTAGTTCCAGGATAGCCTCCAAAGCCACAGAGAAACCCTGTCTCGAAAAACCAAACCAACCAACCAACCAAACAAACAAAGAAGCCATAGCAACCAGCCAACAGCTTCATAATTAGTACACCAATGGATAGGTATTATCTTTGAAAACACCCTGTATATTATAGAAATCTTCACCTGAGGCCTAAGGGATTCCTGGTAGAGCCTTCACACACGTGAGGACATCCTATAAACCATCTTCCCTCTTCCCCGGACCAAGCTAGTGTTTGTCAGGCAACGCTTCTGTGTTCAGTGTGGGTCCCGCATCCGGAACCAGGCTGCCCAGGCTTTCATCCTGGTTCTGCTTATGGCAGTTCTGTGTCGTCAGTCAAATGCCGGCCTCTGATAGTGAAACAACGCCAACTTCCTGGGATTGTTTCCAGAATTCTGCCAGCCTTACTCTACTCCAGCTTCCTGCTTATGGGATAATTAGGGACACAATAACCTCAGGTGAGACTATTTGGGAAGACAGCTACTTCTTTTGTAACCCTCTCATGAGAGGTTCTTTGGCTATTCCTAAGATACAGACCTGGAAAAAGTATTAATCAAATCCCTTTAAAGTCTGTGCTCTGGAACTGGAGGGATGGCTCAGTGGTTAAGAGCACTGGCTGCTCTTGCAGAGGACACAGGTTCAATTCCCAGTGCCCACACGGTGGCTCCCAACCATCTGTCACTCCAGTTTCAGGGGATCCAATGACCTCTTCTAGCCTCTATTAGCACCCCACAAGTGGTGCGCAGACATACATGCAGACAAACCACCCATACACATGCCAAATTAATTTAAAAGTTAAATATATACTTATCTACAGTTTTGACAGACGTCTTGGTCAGGCTCCTCAAAAGTCAACCCTGATACAAAATATTTGGGGCAAATGCCCCATGATTATTCTGTAACTTACACTGGCTCGACTTAGTAAAGGCAGGAAAGAGACTGTCTTTAAAAGTGTCCTGCTTCGCACTCTCAGGAGAGTATTGCATGGATTACATAATGTAAGCAATGCTTTATTACAAAAGAAACCTCATGCTGCTGCTTTTGCCCCGCTGCAGGCTGTGTTTTGAGCACATTTAAGGTGAATTAGGCCGAGCTATGGAACTGACAGGTTACGGCTACTGAAATGCATTGCTTGCTTATATCTTTAAGTTTTGGTTTGGTTTTGTTTTAAGACAGAAATCTTTTACGGAGCCCATTCCAGCTGTGAACTCTTGACCCTCCCGCCCCGCCTTCATCTCCCAGGTGCCAGGATTACAGGACTGTACGGCCACCTGCCCAGCTGGGATGATTTTTAATTAAGAGACAAGACCTTTCTAAATTAGAGAGTGCGTGCATCCTGGGAATGACCTAAGCAATCAGGAAGTAAGGATGAGAACAGCCAACAAGGGCACTTGAGAGCTCAAGTCGCACACCTGGACCGGGCTGCCATCTTGCTGGGGACTTGGAGAGTGTGCAGAACGCAGCTCTACTGGAGTGAGGACGTAGGGACCTCACGCACCAGCTCATATCCATTGGCTGTTTTTTTGTTTTTGTTTTTTTGTTTTTGTTTTGTTTTTCGAGACAGGATTTCTCTGTATTGTTTTGGAGGCTGTCCTGGAACTCGCTCTGTAGACCAGGATGACCTCGAACTCACAGAGATCCGCCTGCCTCTGCCTCCAGTGTGCTGGGATTAAAGGCGTGCACCACCAATGCCCGGCTATCCCTTGGCTATTGAGAGCTGCCTTGGGAATATTACATCCCAGCAGCCCTGGCCCCAGGGAGATAGGCAGTGAGAGCTGTTCCAGTGTCACAGGTGAGTTTGGGTGGAGTACTTACAAGCCCCTCTTCCCTGGGGAGGAGGGCTGAGTTAACAGTGTCCAGGCTAAGCATGGAATGATTACAAAAGACACAAGTTTGGATTTTAATTTTAAAAAATGTGATTGGCAGATGTTTGACCCCAGCCTGGATCCGTCTTAACTTTCCTGGCTTCCCACCCTCATTTATCAAAGGCTGTGATTCCCATGGCGGTTACTTCAGCAGCTTCTGTGCAGTTTCATCTTTAAGGGTGTAATCAAAAATCCCACCGCCCGCCCTTGTAGCCCACATGCTGTTACTGGGAAACCTTTCAGCGCTTGGAGAAGACTGCAATTGCTTTGGTACCTGCTCATTAGTGAAAAAAAAAAAAAAACTCAGGTCCTGGGGTGTTTTTCTCTGGTCAGTGACATCTATTATTCAAATACACGCCCTGACTTGTCATTCGGAGTTTTAGGATTGGAGCGCTTAGGTTCGTCTATTGATTTCCTTTTTGAGGTATAAGCCATGAGCGCATCTTGTTGAATGAATGAATGAATGAATGAATGGCCTGTCAAGGTGTTAAATTCCGTAAAAAGCAGTTGCAGTCTGTTTGGTTTCCAGGTGACTGAGTGGATACCAGAGAGGCAACTTAACCACTGTTGCTTTAAAAAAACACCCCGTGACAAAGGAAGGGAAATACAGAGTATCAAATTTAATTCACACTGAGAACCACAGGGTGTACATTATGGAGCTTTGGAGACATAAACAGAAGGGGTCATAATGAGGAAAGGAAAAGTCTTTTCTGCCAGTACAGTCGATTTTCTTTTTAAACAGAAGATAGATCGTGCAGTGTGTGACCTGGGACTTGCATGAGGTACATCTTCCAAAAAAATGCTTTCAATTTAACCCTGGCAACTTCTCTAGGCTCATAGAAAGTTTTAAGAATGTATCTAAAATTTCCTCCTGGTACTGGAAGCAAAGCATTGTGGAGAAGGATGAAGTATGCTGAGTAAGAGAAGCCAGATACACAAGGCTTGTGTACGCTGTGACATCGTTTGCTACGAAATTTCTAGAAAAGGAAGACAATGCACAGAGAAAGTAGATCAGTGGCTACAGTAGCGGTGACTGGGTGTGGATGACAGGATGAAAAGACGCTGGGTGCTGGGTGTGGTGGCCCACGCCTGCCCTGCGGTCTCAGCACCCTGGAGGCTAAATTGGGAGGATTACGAGGTCAAGGCTAGCCTGGGCTGCATGAGACCCTGTCTCAAAAAGCCAAGAATTCAAACAAACAAACAGTTGGAAAAGACAGTTGCGGGAGGAATGCTCACTTGTAGCACAGAACTCTGCTTCTGCCTCTGTTTGCTTATGCAATTGGCCCTGGATCTCTTTGAGGAAACCACTCGGTCTCCGTCTTAAGTTGGTTTCAAACTCATGGCAGCCTTTTGTTTCTGCTTCATCTTGACGGTGTCTCACCCCTTACCCCTAGCTGTCCTGCAATTCGCTCTGTAGACCTGGCTGGGATTAAAGGCACGAACCACAACGTCCACCCTCTGTATTTGCTTTTAAAAAAAATGAGTTCTACATGGTTCTATAGAACTTGGTTGTTCCTTCTTTCCTTTCTCTTTCTCTCTGTATTTATTTATTTATTTATTTGGTCCTATGAAATTTATTCTGCATCTGTGCATGCACACACGGCTTGTGTTTGCGTGCGTGTGTGCGTGCGTGCGTGCGTGCGTGTGTGTGTGTGTGTGTGTGTGTGTGTGTGTGTGTGCTCCGACGTGGAAACCAGAAGTCTCCACTGGTTCATAGTTGCTCTCCACACTAGTTTTTGAGATAGGGGGGAAAGTGAATGGGGGAGGGGGAAGAGGGAGAGGCGAGGGGAGAGGGGACCCCTGCCTCTTGGAACATGAGCAGCGGAAGAGAAGAGACAGGCAGAGAGAAAGAGGGAGGAAGAGAGAAGGAAAGGCAGAGAGAGCCTAGAGTGTACCACCAGCAATGCCGCCTCCACAGGTGCAAATTTAGATCCCCAAGCTTTCACTGCTAGCACTGTACCTCCTAAGCCATCTCCCCAGGCCCATTAAATTTTTTAAAATGTAAAGCTGTTAGTATTCAGGCACAACTACTGGCCTGTCCTCGGGGTTCTGACAGGATACGCCCTCAGCTGCAGCCACTAAGAGCACCACCTGAGCACATTCGTTTTCCGTCTCTCTCTCCCCCCTCCATCTCCCCTTCTTCCTCTCCCTGTCTGTCCCCCCCCCCTCTCTCTCTCTCTTTCTCTTTCTCTCTCTTTCTCTCCCCCTCCCTCCCTTTCTCTTCTCCTGCAGCTCCTGTTCCAAAAGGCTGGTCTCCCCTCCACCCAAGCTCTGTCTCTCACGTGCTGCATTTTAAAATTACAAACCACAATACTCAATGAGTTTTATTTTGAGGTCCTAGCAATTACGTTATGCTGGTCTACTCCAAAAACATGTGTTTGAAGTGTGAGCATTGCAAAAGGCCCAGGCCATTTGGAGGTTGGGAATAGCAAGTGAGGATTTGAACTAATACTAAATGTCTTTTATGGGGAAACTATATCCCGTGTTTGGGAAGAACAGAGGAGGTGACGTCCCTGCCATGGGTCTTTCTGATTGTTATAATCATTGAACCAGAGCTAGTAGCTGGTAGACGGTAGTGTCACAGACCCAGATGAACAGTTTGGGAGGGCCTTGGGGTCTTGGGTGGGTTTGCTTTCACTGGGAGTGGGATCCAAGTGACTGAATTTTAGATCATGAATTTGAACCCCGGTGAGTCCCACTCTGCTGTACGCTGCAGGAGAGTCCATTCAGTTCACAAAGTGTTCAGCGTCCAACTTTGTCTGTGGTACCTGCTGGTGGCCACAAGGCTTAGTGGAATCAAAACTGCTCTCAGATTTTTCCTTGGTAAGAGGTGTGTTTTATTTTCATTAATCATGCAAGTAATTTCCTATATGATTCCAGGTCAAATAGGTGAGATTTTACAGGCTGTGTGGGGAAGAGGTCCCACCAAAGACCTGCAGGACAGCGGGAAGTGCCTGGCTTCACAGTGCAGCTTGTGGTTGTGGCTTTCATCCATCATGGAAGGGATCTTGGAGATGATAGGATGTGTTTGGGGGTGGAGGTGAATCCTCCAGTCTAGGCCTTTGGGGAAGTTTACTCTGCTTTTCCCGCCCAGTGGTCTCTTTGGTTGGCAGGGTGACCTCTTGTGTCTGTTTCCTCAGCATTGCTTTCTTGAGACTGGCCATTCCCCACGTCCAGCTTGTCTGTCTTGCAATCGCCCAGCAGTATTGCAGTATTGCTGGGAATAAGCAAAGGGTGTTTTCCCTAAGAACTGCACCCCCCACCTTCCCACACTCCCCCACCACCACCCCTTTTTGACAGGGGTTCTCTGCGTTACAGCTCTGGCTGTCCTGGAACTGCTTTATAGACCATGCTCACTGAAATCTGCCTGCCTCTGCCTCCTGAGTATTGGGATTAAAGGCGTGTGTCACCACTGCCTGGCTTCCAGACTCCATTTTAAAAGCAGGGTCAAATAAAGTTTAAGTTCCCCAGGCCTCCCCAAACCTCCCTTGTGACATCCTTGTGCCACCCTGCCACAGTTGAGAACAAGATAAGTTACCCCAGGACAACGTTCCTGGGAAAGTCATAATCTTTGAATCTTGATTGGCGGGAAATGTAACTGTAACTTGGCACAGATGTTTGTGGTTCTCTGCTTAAACACTTGCTGAGATGAAGTTTGAGGACACAGTCAGCTCCGGAGTCTCTGCTGTCCAATCCAATAAAATAAATAAAATCCCGCTTTGTGTGACGTCCTGTGTCTGCTTGGGTTGTTTCGGAGCCTTGGACCCACAACATCCTGGTGCTCTCAGAAACTTCTTGTTTTTTTGTTTTTGTTTTGCTTGTTTGTTTGGTTGTTTTGTTTTGTTTTGTTTTTTGCTTTCTTTTTTGAGACAAGGTTTCTTTGTGTACCCCTGGCCATTGTAGAACTCGCTCTGTAGACCAGGCCGACCTCAAACTCACAGAGATCCGCCTGCCTCTGCCTCCTGAGTGCTAGGTTAAAGGCGTGCGCCGCCGCCGCCGCCACCACTGCCTGTGGCTTTGAGGTTTCTTGTGCTCGGGGTACTGCCCGCTGCGTCAGTTTGACTCCCTGTGCCTGTGAGGTGTAGGATGCTCAGCTCCTCCATCAGTCACCACGCTCCCTGCCGTGACGACAAGGCCTGAACCTCTGAAACTGTAAGCAAGCCCCCTCAATTGAATGCTTTCCTTACAAGAGCTGCCGCGGTCATGGTGTCTCTTCATGGCAATAAAAACCCAAACAGTATCTTTACTAGGTTGGGTGAGGTAGGAAAACCCACCCTGAGTGTGGATGATACCATTTCGAAGGCTGGGGCAAGTCTCACTATGTAACCCTGGCTTCCCTGGAACCTGCTACATAGACCAACCTGGCCTTAAACTCAGAGCCATCTGCTTCTGCCTCCCAAGTGTTGAGATGAAAGGCGTGCACCACTGTTTCTGTTGTTGCAATGAAACACCATGGCTTACACTTCCACGTCACTGGAGTCCATCATCAAAGGAAGCCAGGACAGGATCTTAAACAGGGCAGGAACCTGGAGGCAGGAGCTGACGCAGAGGCCATGGATGAGTGCTGCTTACTGGCTTGCTCCTCATAGCTTACTCAGCCTGCTTTCTTATAGCACCCAGGGCCACCAGCCCAGGGATGGCCCCACTCGCAATGTCTGGGCCCTCCAGCATCAATCACTAATTAAGCAACTGCCCCACAGCCAGATCTTATGGATGCATTTTCTCAGTGAGGTTCCCTCCTTTTCAGACAACTCCAGCTTGTGCCAAGTTGACACGAGACTAGCCCACACAGCCACTATACCCAACTTGTTTGTTTTTGAGATAAACCCTGGCTAGCCTGTTCTTTGCTATATAGTCTAGGCTAGCCTTAAATTCCTTCACAGTTCTACTTCAGTATCCCAGGTGCTGGGATTATATCTGGGAATGTCTAATATCAAGAGTGATAGGATTCTCTGTACACCAAATAGCACCCCTCCCCCCACCCCCAAAAAAACAAGCAAAAAAGACATGTTTGCTAGTATGGCACTACATGCCAGTGGTCTCAGCTTAGGGAAGGCTAAGGCAGAAGGATTTGTGGAGACATCAAGGCTTGCCTGGATTACATGGTAAATTGAAGGCTAACCCAGGCTACATACGGAGATCCTTTCTACGTAACAGTAACAAGCAAAACCCACCAAGACCGAGTCGAGGTAGAGGAGGCCATGCTAGGGACAGGGGAGCTCTACCCAGTTTTGCCGAGGACCCAAACTCTTCTCCAAGACGAATGCTGTTCACTTACAAGACCTGCTCAGCGGCTGCGCATGGTGTCCGAGCAGTGTGACACAGGAGGCTCACACCGCGATCCTCATACTTGGAAGACTGAGGACCGGATTGCTGTGCGTTTGAGGCCGGCCTCAGGTAAAAACCAGGTCTTACCCCCACTCTAAAAAGAATTTGCTCTGCGGCAATAGCACCTGAAGATAACATGTTCTTCCCTGGAAACACCGGAACTATAGCTCCTCCGTATACCCACAAAGTGAAGCACGTGTTTCCGGGATGGGGTGTGTGAGGGGGTGGAGGTGGGGGGAGGTCCTCATTTATCAGGCAGGAAGGAAGGCAGGTGATTGGTTTCTTAGTTACTGTTGATTGTTCTGGGAAATTCCCCTCTGGAAATGGTGATCTTTTGTTTCGAGCTTCCCTCTTCTGGCTTAGTCATGCCTTTGGGGTGCAGGTGTCCTGACTCCAATTGTTGATTTCCTCGGGTGTCTCTTCTGGTCCTGCACAAACATCCCCTCGATGGACTGCTGAAGAGGAAAGCCGCCCCCCTCACCTCACCCTGGGTGCCTGCCTTTAACCCAGGCCTCTGCCTGCTACACAAGCACACCCCTCTGTGTTTCCTCTCTGAGTCTCCAGCCTGGGTTCAGGTCTCACTGGTCTGTAGGATCTGCTTTGAATGTCTGTCTGTCTTCTCAACCTGGAGCCTTTCCCCATTTGCAAGGTCCTCCCCGGTTCCCAAACTAACACAACTCACTCTCTGGGCACAGGCAGATCCTGGCTGTATTTACAGTCAACTTTAAGCTGGAATGTTTAGAAGGTACTTCAGCCAGGCCTGATAGGATTGTCATGAACACAGCACTCAGGAGGGTGGGGAGTTTGAGACCAGCCTCAAACGATGGATTTTAGAGTAAAACCTTGAGTTAAAAAAAAAAGCTAGAGCCGGGCGTTGGTGGCGCATGCCTTTAATCCCAGCACTTGAGAGGCAGAGGCAGGTGGATCTCTGCGAGTTCGAGGCCAGCCTGGTCTACAAGAGCTAGTTCCAGGACAGCCTCCAAAGCCACAGAGAGACCCTGTCTCGAAAAACCAAAAAAAAAAAAAAAAAAAAAAAAAAAAAGCTGGGGGGGAGTGCCCAAAAAACCAAAAACGTTTTCTCCCTCATATTCATTCAGAACCTGCCAATAATATATATGCATATATGTAAATAAATATACATGTAGAATCAGCTTTGCATGAAGGAAAGAGAAGAAGGCTAAAGGGGGGGACAAGAAGGATTGAATGTGGGTGATGAGCAGGAGCTATGATGGAGGATGAAAAAGCTAATTGTTTTTCTCATTCTAATTCTGCTGTGGATTTTTCAGTTTGTGGAGGTGAATAAGCAAGTTCATGAAAGTATATTCAATAGGGAAAGTGTAAAATCCAATGGCACCCTAGCTGTGTAGACATTTCCTGAGATGCATAGACTTCTGGGTAGTTTTAGTGTGTCACTTTTTTAAATAATGAAGTTGAAAAAGTTGTTTTAAGTCTAGGGCTATACATATATATAGTTCAGTGATAGAGCGCCCACTGAGAGTGTGTTTGCTGCCCAATGTGGAGGGGGAAGGGAAGGGGAGGGGGAGGGGAAAAGGAAGTCCAGGCAGGAGAGCAGGTCTGGTGATGTCCTCAAAGCCAGTGACGTCCAGGGTAGAAGTCTTTCTGAAGTGGAGAGACCTTTCGGAGGTGAGGAAAGCCAGTCTGGGGGAAGCTGAGAGTGTCACACTGGGCAGCAGATGTCCTGTCACCTAAGAGTATCTGCTGAACGTTCTGATGTCCCTGGTCATGATGGCACACACCTTTAATCCCAGCACTCAGGAGGCAGAGGCTAGTGCATCTCTCTGTATGTGTGTGTGTTCTAGGACAGCATGGTCTACATGGCAGGTTTCAGGGCACCAGGACTACATAGTGAGAACCTGTCTCAAAAAAAAAAATCAGCAAAAACACTGATGTTATCTATAGAAACCCCAAGCAGTGAGAAAAATTTGTGATTTTTTTGAGAGAGTCTACGTAGCCCTGGCTGTCTTTTTTTTTTTTTTTTTTTAGACAAGAGTCTTTTTCCTTCATAGCTCTGGCTGTCCTGGAACCCACTATGTAGACCAGGCTGGACCTGAACCCAAAGGAGATTTCTGTCTGCCTCTACCTCCTCAGTGCTGAGATTAAAGGCATGCACCACTACTCCTTGCTGATATCCTGGCATTATCCTGACCCGGCCCCCTGACAACCAGCAGGGTACGAATACCGGCATTCCGGCAGACATTTAGACAGCTCAAAGGGCCCTGCGTTATGTGGCTACGCCATGTGTCACGTGGCTGCCTGAGGACTCTGTACAAATGTGCGAGCTTTCCCTTTTAAGCAGGCACCTCCTGCCTGTTCCCTCTCTTTCCATTTCTGCCCAGTTGGCTGACGCGAACCCCTCCCCTTGCTCCCTTTCCCAATAAACGCCATGTGGGTTTTGTTGAGTTTTGCGGCTCTTGTGTTTCATCGCCCAGAGCTGCAGCAAACAATAATACTCCTGGCTCAAGATAATTTTTAGAATATTTCTCATTTTTAAAATGAAGTTTTTTCTTTCTAAAGATTTGATCTTATTTATGTATATGTGTGTGTGCCACATATGTGCAGTTGCTTGTGGAGGCCAGAAGATTGCATCAGATCCCCGGGAGCTGAAGTTACAGGAGGATATAAGGCATGTAAAGTGTCCGCTGGAAACCTGTAGCTTGTTTTGTTTTGTTTTCACTCTTCGGGGACCCACCACCACCTAGCTCCCAAATAAATACATGGAGACTTATTCTTTATGAATGCCTGGCCTTAGCTTGGCTTATTTCTAGCCAGCTCTTCTAACTTAAATCATCCCATTTCTCTTTAACTATGCTTTGCCTCTGTGCCTTTTACCCCTCTTTATTCTATGCATCTCTCTTTCCTTCTTACTCTGTGACTGGCCCCTGGCGTCCCCCATTTCTTTTCCCATTCTTCCCCAGATATCTCTTATTTATACTCTCTGCCCACCAGCCCCTCCTATCCTTTCTCCTGCCTTGCTATTGGCCATTCAGCTCATTATTAGACCAATCAGGTGTTTTAGGCAGGCAAAGTAACACAGCTTCACAGAGTTAAAACAAATGCAACATAAAAGAATGCAACACATCTTTGCACCATTAAAACAAATATTCCATGCTGGGCAGTGGTGGTGCATGCCTTTGATCCCAGTACTTGGGAGGTAGAGGCAGACAGATCTCTGTGAGTTTGAGACCAGCCTGGTCTACAAAGCTACACAGAGGAACCCTGTCTCAAAAAATAAATAAATAAAAATATTCCACATCATAAACAAATGTAACACATCTTAAATCAATATTCCACAACAGAAACCAAATTTGGGCCTTCTGGAAGAACAGTGCTTCTAACCTCTGAGCCCCCTCTCGCCCCTCTTCTTATCTTTAAATTAACATTACACAGATGGTTTTATTGTGACTTTTACATACATTAATAGAACTTAGGTTTTGGGCTTTTTTTTTTTTGACAAGATTTTGCTGTGGCTGGCTTTGAATTCACTTCACTATATAACCCAGATTGGCCTTGAACCGACAGAAGTTTGACCTGAGTCTCACAAATTCTGGGATTGCAGGCATGAATCAATTTCCTTGGCTCCCACAGATGCTATACTTCATTCCAGTGACTTGCTCTCCCCCCCTTTCTCCCTCCCTCCTTTCTTTCTCTTTTTTTCTTATGAGACCAGAGTCTTATGAAGCCCAGGTTAGCCCAAGTGTACAATATAACTGAAGATGGCCTTGAATTTCTGCTGTTCCTGACTCTACCTCCTTCATGTTGGGATTACAGGATTACCATGCCCAGCTCAAACTATCATGCAGTCACACCTTCGCATGTACTAGACAATTTCAGATGTACAATTGAGATTCTGTCCTTTTCAGTTTTCAGACTAAGCAGCTATGGCTCACAGAGTAAAGTTTAGGGAGTGACTCAGGCTTGGTACATCTTTGCCAGCTGCAGAGCCAGGATTCTAAACTGGTCCGCAGGCAAAGACAGAAATGTGACTCTTGTTACAAGGACATGTGTGCTTTTTAATTGACACAGGAAGACAGGAAGCCTAATGAGTCAGCCTTCAACTGGAAAGTAGTGTAGCCAATGCTTCAGGGTTCAGATCTGGGGGCTGATAACACCTTGGAAAAATCCCCAAAAGAAAACAATCCATGCTTAATCTCTCTCTCTCTCTCTCTCTCTCTCTCTCTCTCTCTCTCTCTCTCTCTCTCTCTCTCGTGTGTGTGTGTGTATGTGTGTGTGTGTGTGTGTGTGTGTGTGTGTGTGTGTGTGTGTTGGCTGTTAAGAATTGAACTTCATGGTAGACTCCTTACCTTGTACATGCTAGGCAAGTACTCTACCACTGAGCTATGCCCCCAGCCCATAAACATTATTAATATTTTAATGTTTGGGGGACAAAAATCTTACTGTATAGCTGAGGCTGATCTGGAACTCTCCATCCTCCTACCTTAGCTTCCCAAGATCTGAGATTACGATTGTGTGCCAACATGCCTGGCTCAAACCTTTCATTGATTTATATGTTTATAGATGGGGTTTTATCTTCATAACCCAGGCTGGCCTGGAACTCAGCGATCCACTTTCCTCTGCCTCTGCCTCCGCCTCTGCCCCCAAGTACTGGGACTAGAGGTGTGCAAAATCCACGCCCAAGCAGATTTCCTGAGCCATCTTCCCTTGGTAGGCTTTAGTGTTCTCAAGTCCTAAACAGGGCTCTGTCCTGAAGTACTACTAGCTAGATTTGGACTTGTTCGTTTGTTTATTTTCCAAAGACCTCATGTTCAAGTCTGAAAAGCTTGGACCTTAGTTTAAAAGGTTATAGGACCTCTAAGAAGCAGGGCCAGCTGGGCTTTGGTGACATACACCTTTAATCCCAGCAGAGGCAGGATATCCAAGTTCAGGTCAGCCTGGTCTACAGAATTCCAGGATAGCCAGGGCTTCACAGAAGAACCATCTTGGGGAAAAAGAGGCAGGACCAGTCGAAGGAGTAGAAGGTCATGGGTGCTTCCTAAGGAAGGATTTAAAGTAGCTCCTCGAGAGACAGGTTAGGTCTCTGAGGAGACTGTTATTGAGCACAAGACTGGCCTCTCCCAGCCTCTCTGGCTTCCTGTCTTACCATGTGATCTCTTGCTGTTGGCCCAGGCTTTTACCTGGATGCCATTTACAATGATATGATGAGCCATGGGGTTTTCTCTCACCAATGCTAGTGATGTGCTATTTAGACTTAGTCTCCAGAACCAAGCTGGAAAACCTTTTTTTTTTTTTTTTTTTTTTTTTTTGGTTTTTTTGAGACAGGGTTTCTCTGTGGCTTTGGAGCCTGTCCTGGAACTCACTCTGTAGACCAGGCTGGTCTCAAACTCACAGAGATCTGCCTGCCTCTGCCTCCCGGGTGCTGGGATTAAAGGCGTGCGCCACCAATACCCGGCAACCTTCTTTTCTTTCAAAAAACAAAAAAACAACAAGAACCCCAAACCTTTTTCAAGGTTTGTATGCGTGTCTGTGTACAACACGAATGCCTGGTGCCCATGGAGGTTGGAAGAAGGTGTCGGGTCCACTGGAACTGGAGTTATAAATGGATGTGAGCTACCATGTGGGTGCTGGGAATCAAACCCAGGTCCTTTGGAAGAGTAACAAGTAGGTTTTTTGGTTGTTGTTTGTTTTGTTTTTATTTTGGTTTTTCAAGACAGGGTTTCTCTGTGTAGACTTGGCTGTCCTGGGACTCACTCTGTAGACCAGGCTGGCCTCAAACGCAGTGATCACCTACCTGTTTCTGTCTCCCGAGTGCTGGGATTAAAGGCGTTTGCAAATCCTCTTAATCACCATGCTATCTTTCCAGCCCAAGCCTCCTTTCCTTTACCGGTACCCAGCCTCACCTATTTTGTTATAGCAACAGAAGACTAATGTGTCACGTCATTACAGATGACCCTCCGATTTGGACGTGTGCTCTAGGCTCAAGTATTCAGCTTCTTCCTTGACTGTCTCTATTACGACCGACAATGCATTCACATTGATAAAACTCTTAGCTTTTTCCTTCCCTCTTCCCAGTTAATGAAACCACCTTCACATAGGTACTCAAGCCAAAGCTTAGACATCATCCTTCTATTTTTTTTTTTTTTTGTACCTCAAATCCAGTGACTCAACAAGCCTCAAGGGCATCTCCTCTTCTGTAGGTATACCAGTTTCGGTTACTTCTGTTTTCCACTCTCCGAGGTCTCATCAGGATGAGAGCTGTGCCCACTCACTGGCTCCCCCATTACACTTAGCATCCTCTGATCCTCTCCTGGAGTAAACCATTGAGAAAGCAGGTCTGGGGGGGGTTTGCTGCCATCTGCACCCTCCCACAAAGAAGACAACGTGTAAGGGTCGCTATATGTAAATTTGAAGGGGGAGATAGGAAGCCACGCGGTGTCATTGCTGTCCACCAAGTTCCAAGGCCCCCCAGCACATCAAACAGTAGATCCCTTCAAGAAGGAAGACCGGGCAAGCGTGTGGTGGTTCACGCCTATAATCCCAGCACTCGGGAGACTCAGATAGGCAGGTGGCTGTGAGTTCAAGTACAGCCTGGACTGCATAATGAGACCTTTGAAAACAAAAATTAAGAACGGATGTGGTAGATCCACGATCCTCAGCTAAAGTCACGGTGTGGTAGACGCAATCTCGTTTCTTCCTTTTAGAGCCTTTTAGCCCCACCCCCCTCCCTGGCCAGCCACCATTGGGTCGAGTCTTGGTCCGTTGCTCATTCTGTCATTGTCAGGCTACAATAGCACCATCGACGCAGGTAATGCGGAAAGCTGACGGCAGAGTGAAGTTGTCAGTGTTGCAAAGCAAGCGGGGCTCCAGAAGGGTTAGGAAGGCGGTTCTGTCTGCAGATTCACTCACATGAAGGGACAGCAGCTCAAGACAAGAGGAAAATCCACAAGACAGAGACCAAAGGCCAGAAGGACACTGCCGATGAGATTGGGACAATGATGTGAATGGCAAGAGGAAGAGGGACCCCTGGGAGGGTTACATAGGGGTCAAATACAGTCCACAAACTTCATTATGACTATGCTTTGAGAAATGCAGCCTGACCCACAAGGTCCACGTGTGCTCACAGCATGAATCAGAAAAAAAAAAACATGTAGACAAATTGTTCGACAGTTGGTTTGTTTATTTTTGTGGCTGTTTTTAAAGATGGCTACTCGCAGTTTTATTTTATTTGTATTTTCGACCCTGAGCCCCACGTGACCCAGGCTGGCCTCAAAGTTGCTGTGAATCTGAGTCTAGTATTAAACTCATGGTCTCCAAGTGCTAGGATGACAGGTTTTAAATCGATTAAAAAAAAAAAACAAAACAACAACAAAATCAAACAAAAGAAAAAAAACAAAAACAAAACTAACCTGACTGACTTCTCTGTAGCCCAGGATGACCTGGAATTTATCATCCTCCTGAGTGCTGGGATTATGGGTACACAACACCCCACCTGTTGGGTTCCTGTTATATGGGTATGGGTGTGTGTGTGTGTGTGTGTGTGTGTGTGTGTGTGTGTGTGTGACTGTATGACAAGGTGTCATTTGGCCCAGGCTGGCCTCGAACTCCTGATCCTCTGGCCTCTACTCCCTAAAGCCCAGGATTACAGGTGATGGCCAGCATGTCCAGCCAGCTGCAGTTCTCTTTCTTGGCTTCTCATCCCAGGCTGTTCTGTACATGTGACGCTCCACAGCATTTAGATGCTTTGTCCCAGGCCCCTCCCTTCTCCATCTTCCATCTCCCAAGTGATGTCATCCAGTTTCTTGGCTCTCACTATTGCCTGTATGTGACTGAACATGGTGGTATAATCCTGTAATCACAACTACTCTGGAGGCTGGAGCAGGAGGATCCTAAGTTCAAAGCCAGCCTGGTCTACAGAGTGAGTTCGAGACTGCATGAGTAACTCCGACCTGAGTAACTGAGGAAAGCGACTGAATAAACTCCATGGTAGAACACTTTCCTAGCGTGTGCCAGGTCCTAGATTAAATCCCTAGTTGGTGCCAAGGAAGCATAATAAAAATAAATAGCAAGGGTTTCTCTTGGCCCCCAAATTAAAAAATTGTACCTTATGCCCTGTGGCCCACGCATTTAATCCTAGCACTCAGGAGGCAGAGGCAGGCAGATCTTTGAGCCTGAGGCCAGCCTGGTCTACAAAGTTAAGTTCCAGGATAGCCAGGGCTACACAGAGAAACCCTGTCTTGAAAAGCAAACCAAAAGCCGGGCGTTGGTGGCGCACGCCTTTAATCCCAGCACTTGGGAGGCAGAGGCAGGCGGATCTCTGTGAGTTCGAGGCCAGCCTGGTCTACAAGAGTTAGTTCCAGGACAGCCTCCAAAGCCACAGAGAAACCTTGTCTCGAAAAACCAAAAAAAAAAAAAAAAAAAAAAAAAGAAAAGCAAACCAAAACAAAACAGACCCAAACTACCACATGAACCTGTCCTTTGCTGTATACCTGACATCCTGATGGAGTATTAAGTATTTAACAGCCTGTCCAGCTTGGGTGCCTGAAGCTGAACTGTTGACTTCAGAAGATTTGGTTCTAAGTTTCCCCATCTTGCTCTGTAAATGGTAGCATCAGTCAACCATGTGCTCAGGCTACAATCTCAAGAGTCTAAGTGTGACTATAGGAACGTGCCACTGTACCTGACCAAGAGTTTTTTTTTTAAATAACCCATTTAACTTTATTTCATATGCATTGGTGAGAAGGTATCGGATCCCCTGGAACTGGAGTCACAGACAGTTGTGAGCTGCCATGTGGGTACTGGAAATTGAACCTAGGTCTTCTGAAAGAAGGACCAGTGCTTTGTGTGCTCTGTGTTACATTGTGTTATATTTGTGTGTGCACACCTGTATTGTGCAATGTTACTTTAACTAGGCAAAGATGTGTTGCATTTGTTTAATGATGTAAAGATGTGTTGCTTTGTCTGCGTAGGGCACCTGATTGGTCTAATAAGAAACTGAGTGGCCAATAGCGAGGCAATAGAGGGATATTGCCTGTATTGTGTTTTGAGCACAGATCTTTACATACCTGACAGCAGAGAATATCCAAGACATGGCCAGCCATGTTTTCAGATATCAAGCTGATGTCCATCCACTATTAATTATGCATTAGAAACTTGGAATACTGTATAAAATTCCTGGTTCTCTTAGTGCTTCTCTGTGGGTTACAAGGACCTCTGAGCCCCCAACACCTGGGTACACACACCCTCTGCACACATCTGAGTTCTCTGGCCTGTCCTTCATTTGAGTTAAGGGATTTGAGTCTAGTTCAGTTTCTATCACAACTAAAGGGTCTCATTAGAGGGCCACAGTGCAGGACAGTTTGGCAACACACTGATGTTACACCATCACAGAAATAAACTGATGTGTGTGTCTGACCTGTATGTATATTGTTGAAGAGCATAAGATATATGTCAACTTTTCTTCCACCTTTGCCATGTGTCATGCTCTTTAGGGGAGGGAAGGAAGAGAAGGGAGACTAGGAGCTGCAGCACGGAGGGAGCCAGCCTGTCACGTGGCTCCGGTAGTCCATAGGGCTGAGGGATGTTATACCTGGGTATGGCACGTGTCTGGCCCTGTGCCTTCTCTGCCTGACTTACCAATATCCTCCACTCCAGAGAATTTCATAATACAGTTATAGGTGGCATACGATCATTTAGAATAAAATAAAGGGGCCACTGAGTTGGGTCAGCAGGCAAAGCTGTGTGTTGCCAAGACAGACAACCGGTGTTTGCTCCACTCACATAGTAGTAGGAGAAAACTGACTCCTAAGGTGTTCTCTGACCTCTGTGTCCTGAGGCACGTACATGTGCGCACACACATGGATACATTAATACATGTGTGTAAAGTAAATAAACAGGATAAGAATCTGAATTCCTAAGCCAGGGGTTGGTGGCCCACGCATTTAATCCCAGCACTCAGCAGGCAGAGGAAGGCAGATCTCTGTGAGTTAGAGGCCAGCCTGGTCTACAGAGCAAGTTCCAGGACAGCCTCCAAAACAATACAGAGAAACCCTGTCTTGAAAAACCAAAAAAAAAAAAAAATTTAAAACTTTATCTAACCTTTTAAAATGAGATGCATAGGTACAATAACTTAAACAAGAGAAACATATATACAGTATAACAAGAATAACCTTAAATTCGTATCAATAAACAAAAATCCATACCAATGTAAAATATTTGAGACTAGTGGTTGTTCAAAAGTAGACTCATCAATCCACCCTTTTATCTCATCATTTCTATACTATATCCCCACTTTCTGATTTTAGAAAGAGATCCTTTGGGCTGGAGAGATAGTTCAGTGGTTAAGAGCATCCCAGCACCCACATGGCAGCTCACAACTGTCTGTAACTCCAAGATCTTCAGCCTCATACAGACATACATGCAGGCAAAACACCAATGCACATAAAATTACAATGACTAAATATCAAAAAAAAAAGAAAGAGATCCTTGAATCTAATCTCCTTTGTTTAACTTTCTCCCTGACAATGATCAGTAACAACTTGTAACCAACCCCTTTAAATAGTGACAAACATCCATAACCCATCGAATGACCAAAACCCATCTACCCCACCTCATGAGAACGTGGGCATCATGTTCCTTAAACTGCTTCCTGTTGTCTGGGTGGGGCAATGACAACTTTGGGGGACCCTGGGAAAATTAAGATAACGTTCAAGTCCTGGGAGAGATAGCTGTTGTTTAGTCTCTGTGTGGTGGGAGAGTGTAGGGCTTAGCTGAAGTCCTGACTGGAGTAGCCTGAGAGTCTGGAGCGTCTCAACCAGCAGCCTTGAAGCTGTTCTGGACCTAGAGCTCCAAGGAAACTGTTACAGAGACTCTGAGAGGCTGGATCACCTGGGCCACCCCGTTTTCATCGGTGTCTGGTCCCCTGCTCTGAAAACACACTGACTTCTAAAGGCAACACGCACGTCTGCATTAACACAAGTATGGAATGCACCAGTTGTGCACAAATCAGCTAAAGGTGGTTTAGTTGTTTAGGACATCTGTCAACTTTACAAATCTGTTTGAACTGCACAGCGGAACTAATACAAATCTCTATCCATGCCATATGAAAGGAAGGACTCTGTAGGCCACAAGATTTTACCATGTCTCATCTCATCTCCAAGCTGATCCCATGCGGAGGTTTAAGCTTACACGTCACCTGTCCTGTAGTCCTTCTTGGCTTCCTCCCCCATGCCAAGATTTTCAGGAGGTCTTACCCAGTCAAATCAGATCCCTACTAACCTGGAAGGAATCAACCCTTTCGTTTCCTACAGAAACAAAAACCTAACCTCCTCTAACACAATACATTTTTTGACTTCCCTTTTAAAGTTAAGGCATTCCTGAAGTACATAAATTGGTTTAATTCAGCAGTCCCTTCCACAATCCAATGTCTCTCAGAAGTGAAAGACCTGAAGTAATCAGGCTGAATACCCAGTGACATCCCGAGCTCAATAACCAGACAGTTGGATGCAAACCGCAAGAGGTTTATTACTTACACAGGCATCTGTGGGGTTTCAGCAGCCTTAGCTAGCTGAGTGCACCGGGCTTTAGGACAGTTTTCTTTTTATATACATAATTTTGGCAAGCAAAGCAATAGGAGTATTGTAAAAAACGGAGCCCCACAGGTACAGATCTGGGCAAGCAATAGGGGTATTGTAAGAAGAACGAGCATAACTTATCCTTCCTGGAGAAACCACAAGGTCAAAATTAAACTTATCTCTACAGCCTGCTGGTGTCCTGCATCAGCACTCTGGACCAGATGTTCTTTTCAATCTGACCATGTTCCCTGTCTAGGGGACCTTTGGGAATTTTCCACTGAGACAACCTTCTGAGTCTCAAAAGGGGGGGGGAGTGTATTGAGGTTTTTCAGAAGCTGTTGTCTGTTCATTAGCATTCAAAAAATTCAAAATTAACAAAGCATCATATAAAGGTCAAACTCCCTTTGTTATTTCTCATCCTTACGTGGCTTATTTTATTATTATTATTACGTCATTTCTCTCTTTAAAGACTTCTAAAAATTTATTTATTATGTATACAGTATGTCTGTAGGACAGAAGAGGGCACCAGATCTCATTACGGATAGTTGTGAGCCACCATGTAGTTGCTGGGAACTGAACTCAGGACCTCTGGAAGAGCAGCCAGTGCTCTTAACCTCTGAGCTAACTCTCCAGCCTAACTTTATTAATTTTAAACTATTTTTATGATTATATCCTTTTTCTTTTTTGTCAGCATCTAAGCACATTTTTTAACACACTGTCACGCTGTAAACTGTTTATAGAGGGTTTTTCCCATCTGAACCTTTTTTACTGTGTATCTATAAACTTTTCTGTCCGTATGAGCAAATCTTAAACCAGCACACAGCTTTTAGCACGTCAGCAGGCAGTGGCTGGGGGACGTGTCTCTGTACTGCAGCCAGTATGAGAGACTTAGGGACTAGGAAGTTGAGTTTGGCTCTGTTTTTGTGTTTGTAGCCTTCTTCTTCTTCTCCTTCTTCTAAGCTTTTTCAGGTCTTATGTGGAAATACATTGGTTGCCATTTGTAGTCAGCTTTTATTTTTTCCAATCAGGACCATCCAGCTCCCCAATAATGACATGGAGGCTTACTATCAGTTATGAAAGCTTGGCTGATAGCTTAGGCTTGTTCCTAACTAACTCATAACTTAAATGAACCCAGTTCTACTAATTTGCTTTCTGCCTCATGGCTTTATTACCTCATCTCCAAAGTGCCTATCCTGTTTGCAGGGAAGAGGGTCCAGACAAAGAAACACACTTTGACTCTGCAACCAGAACCAAAGAAATGCACCCTGACCCTGAAACCAGTGCCAAAGAAACTCACTTTGCCCCTGGATTTGAGCTAGTGAAAGAAATACACCCTGGCCCTCAAACTAGAGCCAAAAGGCTAAAAAGGACCACTGAAAGAAACACACTTTGGCCCTGGAAACCAATCCTTATGCAGGAGCTCTAGCCAATCTGAGCTCAGCATTGAACTCTGACCAATCCCCCACTCTGGAAGCCCTATATAAAACCCTGTGTCTGTTCGTGCCACCCGGCTGTCCTCTGCCACACTGGCAGAGGGCAGTCACTCTCCTGGATTCCACACTGGCAGAGGGCAGTCACTCTCCTGGATTCTTCCCTCCCAATAAACCCCTTGGATGAGCTTTGGGTGAAGACCTTCTTTTGAGGCAGAGCAGAGACGACCCTGGGGGTGAGTAGAGCGAGCAGGGCTGTGACACTTTTGCTGGGGAATCCTTCCCCTGGCAGAGCAGAGTTGTTACACTCTGCTCCACTCTCCCAGGAGCAGAGCTGAACTGTAGCAACTTCGCCTGGGAAACCTTCTTCTGCCAGAACAAAACTGCTACACTGGGCAAACATCCCCAGCGGGAAGACCCTCTCCTGCCGGAGCAGAGCAGATATACTGGGGAAGCCTTTCCCGGAGGCAGGGCTATAAGCTGCTATGCTTACTGCCACCTATGGTAGTCCTTGGCTCCGGAGCTCCAGGATAGCTTTCCATCTGAGCTGTGTAACACTAAGTATTCTGTGACTCCCGAGTGCCAGAATACCTGTCCAGTCCTATCCAGTCCAAAATGCTTACACTGTTTACTCTGCATCTCTTGGCATCTCTCTCTTCTTCCCAGCATCTCCTCTGCCTGGAAATCCTGCCTAGCCATTGGCTGTTCAGCTTTTTAGCAACCAATCAGAGTGACACTTCTTCACAGTGTACAGAAAGATAATTCCACAACAGACACAGATGAGCCACACATGTACCTCTCAGAGCCACTGAACGCGTGGCAAGGAGCATTGCTACTCTTGGAAACACATTACAGACACCGTTAGAAAACTGAGAACCGACACATTATGGTCAGGCAATAGGTGCTTCCCAGAAATAACCAAAGGCAGATCTAGGAAAGCATCATCACAGCACACTCTATTTATCCAGCTCCTGGGGTATTTAAACTGTAAATTAAACTGAAAGTGTTTAGAGTGGCCAACAAGATCCCAGCCTGAAGTATGCCAGCAAAGCATCTACTGTTTGAAGTCCTGGATGTGTGGCTCAGGCTGCTCTGGGACTTTTGACCTTTGGGGACTTGTCTTAGGTTGTGGACTGGATGTTTTGGTTTGGTTCCCTGCAAATTCCTATGCTGAAATCTTAACTCCTAAATCGTAGGATATTATTTTAAGCTGTGTTACATTTCTTCCCACTGCTTTTGTTTACAATGCAAAAAAAAAAAAACACATGTTTTCCATTTGTTTGGTTAAATAAGATTAACCTGTGGTCAGGAGGTGGAGTCAGCAACTAGCTGACAGGAAGTGGTAGGGATGAATCTGGTGTCAGGGGTGTGTTCTCAAGTGGGAGCTGGGGCAGTAGGTCTCCTGGGCTTTTCCGGGAAACAGAAGCAAGGAGAGAAGGTTAGCTACTAACAGCCCAGCCTCTCTGAGCTAGCAGGATTTCACCTCAACCTTTGAATCTTGAGTTCTACAGAGGGGTGGAGATCTAGATAAAGCTCCCCTTTGTAGCTTTGAGAGGGGACCCCCCCACCCCTGTGGCCTGAACCAGCATCCAGAGTTGCAGTCGCTGACTAGGACAGCAGTTACTTAAGGGGCAGCCACTGAATTGAGTGAAAACAGCACCTAATTGGTGGTCTTAGGAAGTGAAGCCTTGGGAGGTCATGAGGCCTGGAGGGCGGAGGTCTGAGCAAATGGAATTAACATCATCATCGTTAGAGAGATGCCAGAGATTTTCCTTCTTTTATTTTTTTTATTTTTGTTTTGTTTTAACATCCCAACCAGTTTTCCCTCCCCACCCCCTCCCCACTCCACTCCTTCTGAAACAGGTGGGCCTCCCAGAGGGCCTAGGTCAGTCCCATGCAGGAACCCTGGTTGTTCATTTAGTATCTGTGAGGCCCTTTTGAATTTTTTCACTTACATCATACCCCCCCACCACAGCTTCCCCTCCCTTCCCCCTCCCACTTCCCCTCTGCCCCCCTCCCCAATCCAACCCTGTTCGGAAAGGGGCGGGCCTCCCATGGGTGCCAACACAGCATGGCATATCAAGTTGAAGGTAGGACTAAACTCTTTTCCTTGTATTAAGGCTGGACAAGGGGATCCAGCATTAGGAACAAGCTCCCCAAAGCCAGCCAAAGCTTTAGGGACAGGCCCCACTCCCACTGCCAGGAGTCTGCCATGCAGACAGGCAGAGGGCCGAGGCAGGTCCCAAGCAGGCTCCCTAGTGGTCACTTCATAGTCTGTGAGCTCCCATGAGCAGGCCAGCTGCTTCTGTGGGTTCCCTCGCAATGGTCTTAATCCCTCTAGCTCACAGAATCCTTCCTCCCTCTCCTCGACAGGATTCCTCCGGCTTGGCACAGGGCTTGGCTATGGATCTCTGCATGTTTCCATCTGTTCCTAGATGAAGGCTCTCTGATGACAACTGGGATCGTCACAGTCTGATTACGGAAGATGGCCTGTTCAGGCTACCTATCCACTATTGCTAGGAGTCTTAGCTGGGGGGGCTGGGGAGATGGCTCAGGGGTTAAGAGTGCTGCTCGCTCTTTCCAGAGGCCCCGAGTTCAATTCCCAGCAACTGCATGGTGGTTCACAACCATCTGTAATGAGAGCTGGTGCCTTCTTCTGGCCTGCAGTCAGAACATTGCATATATATAGTAAATAAATAAATCTTTTAAAAAAATCCTAGCTGGGGTTATCCTTGTAGATTTCCGGGAATTGTTGAGACACTGTGGAGCCCTGGCTGTCTTGGAACTTGCTATACAGACCAGGTTGGCTTCAAACTCAGAGATCTGCCTGCCCCTGCCAAGGGGTGGGATTAAAGGTGTGTAGGCACCACTACTGCCAGGCTGAGACCCCAGCGATTTTTCCTAAGGCTTCCTTAGGAAAACATATGAAGATTTGTTGAGAAGTTGGAAATCTACAAGCCCAGGAGAGCCCTCATCAGAACCAGGCTTTGCTGACCTCTTGAGGAACGACTTCCAGCCTCTAGAACCAGAAGCCATTGCTCTCTGACACAGCAGCCCTCCTCAACAAGAGTCCTTCCTCAGTGTGTGGATTAGTTATGGAACTTTCCTGCTACCTGGTGGACAAACCCCTGTATGAGTATGAGTGCTTGTACTATAAAAGGGTTTGTCACTCCCACGAATACGCATGCGGTCATGACCTTAAAAATGAAAGACAGCCAGGTGGTGGCATGTGTCTATAATCAGTGCTTTGGAGTCCGAGTCAGGCAGATCAAAAGACTGAGGCCAGCGCGACTGTATCATGAACTCTATATAGTGACTTCCAGGTCAGGCTTGGGCTATATGGAATGAGTGTCTGATTTAAAAATGCTAGCACACGGGAGGTAGAGGTAGGGAAATCAGGAGTTCAAGGCCAGTTCCAGCTTCGTAAAGAACTTGACACCAACTATGACTGGGCTGTGGTTGCCTCAAACAAATGAGGGGAACTGTTGAAAGGGAAAGGGGGACCAGGCTCCTCCAGAGGGCAAACTGGAGCACAGGAGGGGTGTGATACAGTCCAGACTCTCTGGTGCTGGTTTTGAAGAAGGACACCACATGACAAGGGGGGCAGACAGCCCCTAGGGTTGTGCCTTGCCTTGTCTGTTAGCAAGGAAGGGGGCTTCCTCAGACTGAATTTATCCAACACTGACCGTGGAAGCCATTCTTCCTCAGAGCCTGCAGCAGAAGCACAACGTGGCTGAAATGCAATTTAACCTGTGAGACCCGGAGTAGATACTACCCAACTGGCCTGACCCTAAATGAGCATCGTGCGCCAGCCTTATCATTGCAAACCAAGAGCCACCACACATCTTTAGCAAAGAACTTCAAATCATCTCTCCCAGCAAGGTACCAGCAATCAACAGTTGCGATCTCTTTTTTAGAAATAAACCCAGGCCACACACCAGCACCGCCTCCATCAGACAGGAGTGCCACCTAGCCAGACTGACCCCTTTGCTTCTGGGGAAAAAAAAAAAAAAAAAAAAAAAAAAAAAACAGCGGCAATGACTTTTGTTAAGGTGGCTCTGATCACAGGCTCCCAGAAACGCCTCTCCCAAGCAAAGCTGTCCTCCAAACCCCATGTGATGGGGCACAGCTTCCCTCTACAAAGTGTTTTATAAAGATCTACAAACATTCTCTCTCAGGGCATCTGACCAGGTACTTCCTGACCTCACAGTGACTCTGGCACCTGCAACTCCACAGAAAACCCCCCTTTTGTGATGCCCAGTTTGCAAGGCAAGCTCTGGTTCCTTGTTTGATATTGGGTGGAAAACCACATGGTTCCTACACTGGCCAAATGTATCTATGAGCAGGCGGTGTCATCTCTTTAAAAAACCTCCCCAGTCCATGAGACTCCCCGGCTCCACCGGCTCTTGGTACTTCCTGGATTACCCAGGTAGGCCCTAGGAGCGCACGCCTTTGCTTGCTGAACTCTGCCCACCGGGCTCCAGCCTCTGGATGTCCATTTATCTGGTGGCTAGCTGGCTGGCTATCCTCTGTACCCTCTGTATACCGGGCGGGGGATCACCAATGTATAGTTCCTTTCCTGGGAAACCAGATCTCCATGCTGACCCCAGAAACAATCCTACCCAGGCTTCCAAAGGTGGCTTCGGAGAATGGAAACCACCTGAACTTTCCTTCCGTGCCCTGGTTGGCCTCACGGGAGGCAGGAGGAAGCTCGCTCAAAGCCGGCGGCCCCCAGCGCGGGCTGGCGAGCCACTGGGCGGCGCCTCTCGTCGTGGTCACGGCGGGGACGCCAGGGCACTGGGCTTTTTGTGACAAGAGCATCGGGTGACAGACGGGGCTGACTATCCGGCGGCCGGGGCGAAGCGGGCGCGGTGCGCTGCGGGCCGCGGCAGACAGGGGGCGGCCGCGCCCACTTCCTCCGCCGCTCCCGCACCCGCACCCGGCCAGCCGGCGGTGGCGCACCCGGGTGGCAGTGCTGCGCGCCCAGACCTCCCCGGCGGCTGCGGCGGCGAGGCGGCCCTCGGCGCGCTCGGATAACCCCACCGCGCGCGCCTTGCGACCCGGCGGCCGGCGGAGCGTTCGGCTGCCCGCATGGACGCGGCGCTGAAGCGGAGCCGCTCCGAGGAGCCGGCGGAGCTCCCGCCGCCCGCCCGGGAGGTGGACGAGAAAGAGGAGGAGGAGGAAGAGAGGATGGAGCAGGGCCTGGAGGAGGAGGAGGAGGAGGTGGACCCCCGGATCCAGGTAGGGCGCGTGAGAGATGCCCACGGGCCCCACCTCCCCGGGACTGCCGCGGGGAGTCGGCGTCTAAGCGGACACCCGCTTTGCATCCCCGCGTGGAGGCCGCTGAGGTCCAGGAGCGGCACCGAGGCTTGGGAATACCCCCCCCCCCCGGTTTCACGGTCTCCCCGCGGGAGGTGGCAGTGCCTGCGTGGACGCGGCCTGATTATTTTCGGGGATCCCTGCACACCCGCGGCCCAACCCCGAGGGGTCCTCGCAACACACCCCGCGGTTCAGGGCGGATTGCAACAAAGGGAAAAAGGGGGCGGGGGCCGAGCGGAGTCGGGGTACCTTTGGCGCGGGCTCTCGGTGCCCTGAGCATTGCGCAGCCTCCGGGTTTCGGAGCAGCGTTACCCGGGCCGCGTGGACGCGGACACCGCGGTGGGCGAGTGGGGCCCGGTGGTTGCCGCCTGCCTCTGTGGCGGCGTGGGCTGCACCGGTGCCCGGCGCCGCGCGAGCCCTCACCTGGCGGAGGTGCCTGCCCGGCCTCAAGCTGCCTTGCTCCTTTGGTTCATCGTCAACACACAGAGGGCTTCGTTTGTCAACGTGTTGCACTTGGCCTGGAACTGTTTAAAACCTTGCTTTTCCTTGAGGTCGGGTGTGAACATCAACTAGGGACAGCTGATAGGCAAAGCAGACGCGTGGAGGCAGAGAAGGGAATGGCTTGGCTTTCTGTGCCTCCATTTGCAGAAGAGACGGTTTAAAAACAATTTCCAGGCGAGATCCAGGAGTGACAGCCTAACCTCTTCACCCTCCGAAGCCCAGCAAATTCCATTCCATGACCCATTTTTTTTATTCCCTTTTCATATATATATGAATATATATATATGAATATATATAGCTATTAAGCATGTTCTGCGATTTCTGGATCGGTAATTGGCTTTAAGTGCACAGGGGAAAAAAGGCTTGTTTTTTAATTCAGTGGTTACATTTTAAATTGCTTGTTTAGTCAAATTAACACATTAAAGATCAGTGGGAAAACCTTCTCCTTAGCTACTCTGTTAATTCAGACCATGGGTTTGGACCAGGGAATCTTGTGGTTTTGGCGTGTGTTAGCAAGACCGTTTTTTTACAAAGTAGAGACGAGTTAGTTAACTTCATGTTGGCTACTTCTCACAAAACGTCAGGTTGTAAATGTTTAAAAAGAGCAGGATTAAAGCTAGTTAACCAACAACATCCCCCTGCCAGGTAGGGTGAATAATGGGCAGTTAGGGGGGAAAATTCATATCTTTATTCGGAAAGAAAGACCCACTGATTGAGTTAATGCTAGAAGTCTGTCCTTGGCTTGCCTGGCTCATTGGGGTTGTGATTTGGGTTGGCCTGCAAGGTTGTTCTTTAAAGCCGAGGGTGCTGTTTTGACTGGGAACTTGCTGTTTGCAACAGCTGAGTCCACCTGGGGGAGAGGGGGATGACCTTTCAGGGAAAGAGGAGGACACTGTGTCAGGAGGTTTTAGAGATACTCTAGAAACAAAAGGCTATCCTTCAAATCTCTCTCTCTTTCCATCAGGGAGAACTGGAGAAGTTAAACCAATCCACGGATGACATCAACAGACAGGAGACTGAACTTGAGGTACGAAGAGCTGGGCGGCTGTTCTTGGGTGAAACAGTGTCAGTCACCTTTGACACTGGGCTGGTGAATTTTGTTTTAAGAGCCTGAGGCCGACTGCAGGAGGCCCCATGCTAGAATGCTGAGCACCAGCGTGTGTGCCTGACAGTAAAACACACCCGACTCCAGGCTGTGGGCGGATGCATGTGGATCCAATTTCATGTGTTGTTTTTCATTATGGGGATTCCATTGGGGCTGCAATCAAGGACTGAGCAGAGTATTAAGCAGTGCTTACGCCCCAAACATCCCCGTATCTGGAAAAGCCAGAGGAGTTGCGATTTAGCCGAAGTCCTTAATGGAGAAGAATGAGTGAGCTCACATCTTTTCTCTGCTTTACTTAAGGTGGCCTCTCCCGTCCAAGCTTGGAACCTTTAAGGCTTGCTCAGACTTAAGACAGATAGTTTATCTCCCCATAATAATATTATGCCCCTCTTTCCACTTCCCAGCCCATTTCTTTATTGTCTGCTTGTGTAGAATATAATTACCTTAATGGTAGCAAAAAGCTGTTTGGACTGGGAAGGGCTTTCCTGCTGGGGGAAATCTTGGGAGATAAGATCTTGAATTTGAGGATTTTCCAGCTTTCCTGTCAACAAGTTTGGGTTCTTTGTTTCTAGTAGGGGTTGGGGTTAGTGGCCAAAGTGAGGAGGGCCTGCTGTTGTGAGATCCGGATTTCTACAGCAGAAATAACAAGCAAACAAGCAGTGCCTAAGAAGGCAGAGAACACCAGGCCCCTCAGAGCGAGGGTGCGGGGGATGAGAAGAGTACTTTGCTGGAATTTACTGGCAGCCTGCTTTCTGATAGCACAGCCTTGGAGATAGCACAAACGCGGCAGGCTGTGTGTGCTAAAGTGGTTCTGGGGCTGTGTGAAGGCTGATCCATCACCAATTCCCATCTGATCTACCGGAAGGAATGGGCGAACTTTGTGAAGCTGGGGCCGTTGAACTCTCAGAATCTCGGATTTCTAAAGCATTAAACAAACAAGCAAAAATAACTTCGCCATTTATTTTTAAAGAGCAAGAGCACAAATCAAAGGTTTTCCCTGAGCTTTCTTTTGGTCCCATTACAACAGCCCAGAGCTAGGCAGTTGGCAATGGGAGCCAAAACAAGAACAAAAACATTCTCAAGTAGACTTGGCTGACGTCAACGTTCAGGATGTACTGGAGGATGGCTTTGAACTCTGGATCGCTCATCCCTAGGTCCTGGGGTTACAGGCCTGTACCGCTATGCCCAGACACCCTGAACCTTCAATTTCTGCATCCCAGATGTACATAGGCAAGTTAGAGATTAATTTTGTTTTTTGTTTTGAGGGAAAGTTTTGGCTTGTTGATGTTTGCAGCATCGGAATGAATCTCAGGGCCTTATGCTGGACAAGCATTCTACTACCGATGGACTCATGAGACCAGGGATGAACAGAGAGGAGGAACAGCTGGCTAGGCATGGCTTGCATTCCTGCAATTCCAGCACCTGCGAGGCAGAGGCAAGGAGCACCAGGAATTGAAGGTCACATAGCTATAAGCAAGTTTGAGGCACATGACTGTCTCGGGAAGGGAAGGGAGGAAGGAAGGAAGGAAGGGAAAGAAAGGGAGTAGGGAGAGAGAGACAGACAGACACGGACCGACCATTGAGACAGAGGCAGAAAGCTAGGGATGGCAAGAGGGTGGTCTGGCTTTCTGTTTCAGTTTCCAAGAGAGATGATAATAGCCTCGTTTGTCTGTCCCTTATGCTTGCTCAACCACTGCTGGTCACCATTCTTGGTAATGAACAAGACAGTCCCATAGCCCCATAGCTCATTCTCCATGGCATCTGCCTAATGAGGGTTAAGGTTGGTATCACGTGTTGAACTCTTTCTAGTCCTCAATCCCGAATTCCACAGATTTGGTGTGTGTCACAGGAAGCCACTGGGCAGGTGTTTCCTGCCAGACTGTGGGGCCCATTTGGAGCCCTGGTGTATTCGGGACAGAGCTTACAGAACGGATCTCTTTCTATGTAGAAAGGGTGTTTACTCGAATGGTTTACAGGCTGTGTGGCCCAGCTGCTCCAGCAATGGCCGTCTAACCGTGGAAAGTCCAAGCATCAAGTAGTTGCTCAGTCCACATTGCTGGTCTTTGGCATCTGCCAGAATCCTAAGAAGTTGGCTCAAATGCCAGTAAAGGGATGGACCTGCCAGCGATTGAGAGTGAGCAGGCAGAAAGCTCCCTTCTTCCATGTCCTTTTACACAGGCTGCCGGCAGAAGGCGTGGCCCATATTAAATAAAGGTGGATGGACTTTCCCACCTCAAAATGCCCAGGATTAAAAGTGAGTCTTCCACTTTACATGACTTAATTTAGAAAAAAAATCCCCTCAACAGGTGTACCCAGCTTGGCTTTTAGTGACTTACAGACGTAGTCAGTTGACAACCAGGAATTCACGCCAGAGTGCTGTGAGCTGTGGGGTGTGACAGGGTAGCCTGGCTGGGTTGTGTTTCTGGGTGGCCTTCTTCTGGTATAGTTACAACCAGGACCAACTCCAGAAGTGTTAGACGAGCCACAGAGGCAATGTAAAAACTCCCTAGTTGCTGCATTAAAAATTACGAAAGACTGACCTGGCAGTGGTGGCCCACGCCTTTAGTCCCAGCGCTTGGGGGGCAGAGGTAGGTGGATCTCTGAGTTCGAGGCCAGCCTGGCTTACAGAGGGAGTTCCAGGACAGCCAGGCCTACACAGAGAAACCCTGTCTCGAAAAGCAGCAACAATTACAAAAGACACAGGGGAAATTAATTCAACAGGAAGTCACTAATAACAATGATTAACTTGGGAGGGTTGGCAGTGTGGCTCAGAAGACCGATACTGCCTGACATGCCCAAGGCCCTGTGCTCAATCTTGGGGGGTGAGGGGGAGCCTGTATATGACCCTTTCATTGGTGGTGCTGTTGATGGAAGCTGGGACCCCAGACAATCTAGGAAGCCCTCTTCTCCCAAGCTGTAACTCCAGCAACCACAGACGTTTTGTGTGCCACATCTCCAGAATTGGTGCAGAGCTTTGGCTCTGAGCGCGTTCCCTTCATAGCCCTACTGTGTTTGAGAACTCAGTGGCTGTGTGCAGTCCTGGCCTGGAAGTGTTTCCTGTCAAATTCCTGATCATCTTGCTCAAGTCTGGAGGTCAGAGCTGTGTTTGTGTGAAACCCTGGCCTCCAGCTTTTGTGTCAGGAACTGTGTGTGCATGGATGAACCATCCAAAGCCTTGCCCTCTGTGAGTTTCTGCTTTTTGTTGGGCCGAGGAATGGGGAGCTGGGTTAATGCCATGTTGCAGACTCCCAGGCAAGCATCCACGAACAAGGTCAGCACAAGGAACAAGCAGGCTGGGGTATATGTTAAACAGGCGTGGGTAGCCAAGCGTGCGTCTCTGAGATCCTAGCGTTTGGGAGGTACCCTCAGTTACATGGGTGAGTTTGAGGCCAGCCTGGGCTACATGAGACTCTGTATACAAAATCAAAATGTACTGCAGAGATTGAAACAGCAGGATTACTGTGAGTCCAAGAGCGGTGGGCTGTGGTATGAGACCCTGTCCCAAATCTTAAAAAATAGATACATTTTCAAAGGTCCGGTATTTGACTAGCAGTGAACAGGTTCAGCATGCACTAAGTTAGTGATCACAGCTGTGGCTGAGAGTGGGTTCCACATTAAGACGGCTCTCCAGCATGGTAGCTCATGCCGATAGTCCTAGTGCTTGGGAGACTGAATCAGGGTTTTAACATTGTCCCCAGCCTACTGATCCCAGTACTTGGGAGGTGGGGGGCCATAGGGTGGAAAGGGTCAGCCGTTCTGTCTCAACAAAAACAAAGATACCTATTCTGCCAGGCAGGGAACTACAGACTATAATCCCGGCCCCTACTTAGAGGGTGGAGGCAGGAAGATAGCAAGATCTACCTAGATTATAGGGAGAGTTCAAGGCTAGCCCAGCAACTGGCTGGGACCCTGATTCAGAGCATGTAAAGGGCTGGGGATGTGGCCCAGTGGTTAGATCGATTTCCTAGTGTGTGGTAGACCCTGGTTGCAATCCCTAGAACCCAGACCCCCATAAAAAACCAAATACACCTATCCAATATATATTACCAAATCACTGGCATTCAATAACTGATGCTCATTTATCTCCCATTTATTCCATGTCTTTCAACACATTAGGTATCACTGTGGTATTAAGGCATTTGTTGGCCACTGCCTTTGTGTGCGTGTGTGCGTGCTCATGCATGCCTGTGCATGTGTATGAGTGTGTGTGTGTACAAGCGTGCATGAGCGCATGTGTGCATGCCTGTGTGTGTGTGTGTGTGTGTGTGTGTGTGTTCTACTGTGTGCAGAGCTTCCCTTTAATCATCCATCACCTTAGCAAACAGCTTCCCTGCCTCAAGCCACAACTCCTATCCACAAGCTTTAATCTATGGGCGCCATTCTTTTCTGGCTGCCAGGAGAGTTCCCTCAGCAGTGTTTGTCAGACGTACGGTGTTCACCACTGAGGCGCCCAATGACTGTAGCTGATATCTGAATTCGCTACTAGCTTTCTATTACTGTGATACAATGTACAAGATAATCAACTTGCAAGAAGGGAGGAGCCCGCAGTTTCGGAAGTCTCAGTCAATTGGTTGACCTCAGCATGCCTGGAACTGTTGTGAAGTATATTGTGGTGGGAATGTGTGGTAGGGATTCGTTAGGCATTGTCTTAATGTAAAAAACAAAACAAAACAGGATGCCACAATTGACCCTAACTTTCTGGTGTCTCCAAAGTGCTAAAATTATAAGAGTATGCCACCACACCTACCTGGATAGAGTTACTATTTAAACAAACAAAAACCAAAAAACTTCTTTTTTTTAAGGGGGGGGGGAACAGGTCTTGCCATATAGCTCTGGCTGTCCTGGAACTCACTCTGTAGACCAAGCTAACCTCAAACACACAGAGATCCACCTGCTTCTGCCTCCTTGGTGCTAGGATTAAAAGTGTGCACCACTGTGTCAGGCCCTTTAAAAAGTATTATTTTTATGAAAGTGATGTGTGTGTGTTTCTGTCTGTCTGTCTGCTGTCTGTCTGTCTGTATACAGTGCCACAGATTGCATACGGAGGTCAGAGGACAGCTTTGTGCAGTCAGTTTCTCTCCTATCACGTGAATGGTTCTGGGGTTGGGGCTCAGGTCGTCTGGCTTAGCCGCCAGCACCTTTAACTGCTGAACCATCTCCGCTGTCTGTCCCCTCTCACTGTAAATATTTGCTAAAACAGATGAGGTACGAAATTTCTAAGTATAACTAGAGCCAAGATTTACAGTAATCACAATAATACCATTATGCTTACGTATGCATACATGTGTGTAAAAATACCCTAAAAACCCTGTTTTCGGCATTTCTCCTTCGTGTTCCGGAAGGAGGCTGTCCTAGGGCTGTGAAGTAGATGGAAGGGAGCAGGGGTTGAAGGTCCTGGGCACCTGCTAGTTAGTCATTCAGCTCCTGGGCTGTTGTCAACAGCTGCCCCCTCCCCCTGGGAGGACGGGAGATAGAACCCTGGCCTTGTGAGCGTCTGTCTACTTCCCTTGCTCTCAAGACGAGAAGAAGATGCAGTCTTGCAAGGTGGCTTGAAATTAAATCGCTGGAATCCCCTCCAACTTGCATAAGGCCTGTGCTCAAAACCTGTCTTTTCCTCCTCCAGGAATAAGCAAACATTTCACTTAGGAAAACAAAAAACAGAAATGAAAATAACAGCTATGTTTTGAGCTTGGGAACTCAGGGATTAGGAGGGGGGGGGAAAGAGGGGGCCGATTATCGACAGCCTGACTTCTGTCCCTAATGGATTATCAGCACGAGTCATAAGAGAAGAATACCTTCTTTAAAGGGCAGTGCTGTCACAGCCTACCGGTGTCTCCTCTGCATGTAGGCGTGGTGGGCACTAGGCCAGGAAAGGAAGCTCCTGGTGCTCCGAAGAAAATGCTGGAGAGCATTTGAAGTGATAGCTGGCTGAGAGAAGGAGCCAATAACTGTGTCTAGAAGTGGGTTCCAAATTCTAGGCCTTGGTGAGTGGCAGGTCAGCTGGGCTGGGTGAAGCCTGCCTGTGTTCTCCACAGGAGGTCTGGTTGAAATGAGTCTCATCCCCAAGGTTTTTGTGCAGCAGAAGACTGAGCGCATCCAGTGGTGTGGACGGGACTCCTGTTTAGACACCAGGGCTTCGGGGATTGACGGGATGTGAGACCTGTATCTGCTGTCACAGGTTGCCATCTCTGGGGTTGGAAGCGTGTACTCAGAGTGGGAGAGGTTCCAAAAGAGAGCCTGGAGAAGGCTCTGACAGGATGGAGGCCATCAAAGTCAAGGCCTAAGGAACTCAGGTCATCTTTTTTTTTTTTTTTTTTGAGACAGGGTTTCTCTGTGGCTTTGGAGGCTGTCCTGGAACTAGCTCTTGTAGACCAGGCTGGTCTGGAACTCGCAAAGATCCGCCTGCCTCTGCCTCCCGAGTGCTGGGATTAAAGGCGTGTGCCACCACCGCCACCCGGCTACTCAGGCCATCTTGAAGTAACCCTCCAGAGCAGCCCAGAGGCGGCGCGCTGCCTGTGCGTGAGGACTGTTGCGAAGGTCACTGCTTTTTGTTTCATCGTTAGCTGCAACAACGGAAGCCTGTTGTCCCACAGAGCAGGAGGCCGGGAGTCCAAGGCTGGGCTCCCTTCCAGCCCGCACATGGCTACTTCTGGCTGCATCAGGAAGAAAGCAAGCAGCTGTCTGGCTTTCTTCTTGCGAGGACCCTGATCTGTGAAAAAGAGCCTCACTACTTGTGCCACTACTTAAAGACCCTGTTTCCAAACACAGTGGGACAGGGACCCAGTGTCTCAGTCAGAAGTGTTTAATTTTTTTTTTTCATTTTTCTTGGTGGAGCACCGCTGCGGCTTTGAGAAAGGGGTTAAGAACTTAGTAGAGAAACAGGTTGAACGGCTGTGTCCATTTGTATTTGAAGTTAGAGGTTTAGGATGAAAGTCTGCTTCTGTTACCGGGCATTTTAGCAGCTGACTGGTTGTATACAGACAACAAGTCTCTGGGAGACCTCCAGTGGGCCTGCTGCTCTCCACCTGTTGCTTTGGATGGGTGGGTGAGTGTGTGTGTGTGTGTGTGTGTGTGTGTGTGTGTGTGTGTGTGTTATGCTGAGCTACATTTCCCAGCCTACTTCTTTTATTTTTTTAATTTCAAGCCAGGATTTCACAAGCTTTGTTTTCCAGGCAGGCCTCAAGCTCACTCTATAGCCAAGCCAGGCCTTAAGCTTGCAATCCTCCTGCCTCAGCCTGCAGCGTAGCTGTGGTTACAGGTCTGTGCCACCATGGCCCCTAGAATAACGGTGCTCAGGCCTTGTGCATCGTCTATGCTCCTGCCTGGGATCCTGTGAAAGAGGAATCATTTGACTTGTGTTGAGCGATTGGCTTTGGATCCCATATTCCTCACTTACTAGCTGTGAGCCCTGGAGCCGGTCGTGTGATGTGTGAGCCTCGGTTTCTTCCTGTGTAAGACAGCTATGTTGAAACTTGGCTGTGAGATTAAGCCTGGAGCTGTGGAGAAGGGAGCAGATGGACAGGAAAGACCGTGGCTTTGGTGGCAGATGATCTGATGACTTTGGACAGTCGTTGGTACCTTGACATTCCAGTCCCGTCTGTGACTGTAGGGAGGTGGTGATTCTTGTCCAGGTCCTCAGGTGGCTTGGAGAGCGAGGGGAGATGCTGGGTGAGCGGTTACTTGGAGGGTCATCCAGGTTGGAGGGCTTACCGGGTGTTAGCTAGCAGGAGGGCTGAGACCTGCGGGATGCTGGACAACAAAGATTCCGGTGAGTTGTCCATCTAGGGCTAGGCTGGTCTGGTGATGGCTCTGCTGCCCTGCCCTAGCTATGGACAGTTTTTGGTCAGAGAGATGGTGCTGGTTGAGGAACCAGAGAGAGGGCTTGTACTGGCCAGGGTTAGGTAAGGAGACCTTTGCAGTCACGAGGTCAGCAGGGCTTTGTGCTGAGGCCATCTGCTGGGTGGAAGAAACAGCCTGGTGGGTGTGGTGATGCATGCCTATAATTCCAGAGCTCGAGAGAAGGGAGGATCGCCAAGGTCATCCTCCACCAGGTACCCAGGGCATGGCCTCTCTGTACTACCTGAGAACCTGTCTCCAACGAAATAACGTAGCAGAGATGAGCTTGGTGCCCTGGGTGAGCTCTGGGTACACTTCCTCCTGGGGTTTGCTCATAGGTACCCAGCAGGTGAATGCTTAGCAGCGAATGACCCCATTATGGCTGTGTGACACAATGCACTGGGCCTCATTCCAGGGATGGCTAATGGTGTTGCTACTGGTTGTTTGATCGAGGAGAGGGCTGCAGCATGGTGGGGAATCCCAGGAAGGGCTTTTGTCTGTTCTAGATGCGTCTTTTTTGTTTTTGTTTTCCCAAGACAGGGTTTCTTTGTGGCTGTGGAGCTGTCCTGGAACTAGCTCTTGTAGACCAGGCTGGTCTCGAACTCACAGAGATCTGCCTGCCTCTGCCTCCCGAGTGCTGGGATTAAAGGCGTGCATCACCACCGCCCGGCTATAGATGCATCTTTAATGATGACTGACAGTATGAGCGCCTGCTATGTGCCAGGGCCTGTTAAGCATCAAGTCCTCAAAACAGTTTTATGATACATTTTTTTTTGCCTCAGTTTCACAGGTAACAAAACTAATGCAGAACCAATGCAAGTACCATGCCTTTAATTCCAGCCCTCGAGTGGCTGAGATGAGAGGAGGGTGGTGAGTTCAAGGCCAATCTGGGATATCCTATTTCAAAGAACCCCCAAACAACCACTACCCCCAAATCAATTGGTCAACCATAGAAGCCGAGTTGTCTTTCCCTATGACAGCTCTGGGAGCTGTGCTGTTCTTAGGATAACCTTGAGAGCTGTGTCTGTCCTTGATAAAACATAAGCTGTGTTCTCCTTTCCTTTCCCACAATCTGTGCACTTATGAAGGTGTTATCTCATGAAATTATAATGGTCTGCCATTTTTTAGTATGTTTACACTTTAAAATTTGGGACATGGTCTCCCTGTGTAGCCCTGGCTGGCCTGGAACTCACGACCCTGCCTCCTATGTGTACACCACTACATAGGCCTACGTTAACATTTTCAGACTGGCATTTACCGGTAAGTCTGGGGAGAGGAAACGGGTCTTATATAACCCAGGCTGTCCTCAAATGCCTGCTCCTCCTGCCTCCGTCACACAAGCTCTGGGATCACAGCTGTGTACTATTATACCCAGCTGTTGGTGCCCTTTAGTGTTAAAAGGGGATGATGGGTGGCCATGGGCAAATGGGTACGTTTTGGAAACTGCCCCAACAGCGTGTATTCACGGGACACACATAAAAACCAAAACTAGCCTGGTGTTTGTGGCGCACACCTTTAATCCCAGCACTCAGGAGGCAGAGGCAGGCGGATCTCTATGAGTTCGAGGCCAGGCTGGACCGACAGCCTCCAAAACAATACAGAGAAACCCTGTCTGGTAAAACCAAAAAAAAAAAAAAAAAACAAACCAAAACTAACCTGGCGCTGGTGGCACACACCTTTAATCCCAGCATCCCAGCACTCGGGAGGCAGAGGCAGGCAGATCTCTGTGAGTTCGAGGCCAGCCAGGTCTCCAGAGCGAGTTCCAGGACAACCTGAGAAACCCTGTCTTGAAAAAACAAACAAAAAACCCCAGAAAAACCCAAAACTGTATGTAAGGTATATGCAATGAAAGAATGTGCATGTATTCCTACTGTGGGCTAAATGATGTGCACCGACCACTGCCAATTCGGGCTGAGTAGATTCAGAGGTTGACAACTGCCAATTAGTGCTGAGTAGATTCAGAGGTTGACACCGAGTCTTCCGAACTGTAAGCGGGAGCTCACACCTGCAGTCCCAGCGGCGCAAGTCTTAGGAGAATAAGGAGCTCAACGCAACCCCGGCTACATAAGACCCTGTCACAAAGATGACGCTGGCGAGTCATTTTTAGTAGTTTGACACTGCTGTGGCATTTTTTTTTCTTCCTGCGTTTGTTTTATTATGTTCTTAGAAATACCGGTTCACAGTGGAGTTTAATGACGAATCTGACATCTCATAGTTTGGGAAGCATGGTTCCAAAACATAAGACTCTGCACTCAGGTGGTGTCACTGGTTATTGCTGCTGCTGGGAAGACTGGTGCCTTTATTTTCAATGACTGCATTTCATCGTCTTAAGCAGGGGGCTGGGGGAAGAAATGAAATCTATTATAAAAAAAGACGCTTTCTATGCCAAAGAAACTAATTTCTCCTCTCCCCCGGCCCCTCCCCAGAGACGGGGTTTCTCTGGTAGCCCTGGCTGTCCTGGAACTCACTCTGTAGACCAGGCTGACCTTGAACTCAGAGATCCACCTGTCTCGGCCTCCCGAGTGCTGGGATTAAAGTCATGCATCACCACGGATGGACAGGAAACTAATTTCCATGGAAGGGATTTTAGGAACCATAAACACTGTTGGGAAGTCTTGGGATCGATAGTTCCTGTCTTAGTTGTAAATGAACCCCAGTGTTGGGCGGGTTGTAAGTGTTGTCACTCGGGAAGAGGGGATCTCTGCGGAGGAAGTTTCCCCATCAGACTGGCCTGTGGTACTTTTGTTTGCTTGATGGCTGTGGTGCCACCGGTGGGCGGGTGGTCCTGGGCTGTATACGAAACCGGGCTGAGCAAGCCGGTAAACCCAATTCCTTCAGTTCCCGCTTTGGTTTCTCTCCATGATGAACTGTAGCTGTAAGATGAATAAACTGCTCCTTTCCTAAACTGCTTTTGGTGGCAGTGTTGTTATAGCAACAGGAAGCAAAACCAAACTAGAATGGTAGGGTTGCTTGGTGAATCACTGCGTCATTATGCTCATTGTAGTGATTCATGGGGAAACAAGGGCTCAAAGGCATTTTTAGGATGGTCGGTAACCAAGAAGCCCTCGTTTCTGTGGTTGATGGAGAGCAGTAGGAAACACTGAAAACAGTAAGAATATTTAAACAGTCCAAATCAGCTTCTGCTTGTATCAGTATTTGAATACCTCTGCTCCGTCTCTGTTTTTGGAAACACCCTCCTGTAGCCCAGGCTAGGATTATAGGTGTTTTGTTTGCCCCATCCCCACTTGGTCTCTTGAGCTAGGTCTCACAGAGTGGCCTGGAACTTAAAAGATCCTCCTGCCTCTGCCTCCCCAAAGTTGGGTGACAGGTGTACAGCACCATGCCCAGTTTATCTGAGTCATTTCTGAATGGACCAAAGGGTTGTGAGCCACAGGTAGGATCAAGTGTCTTATGAAAGGTTCAAGCCTTGCAGGAATTCATTCACTTATAGCCACAGTAGCAAATGATACAGTCTGGGCTTTGGCTAAAAAAAACAAAACCAAGTAATCCTGAAACTGACACCATGACAGAAAAAAAAAAATTGAACATCTCACTTTGAAGCTGTGGAAACCCATGAAAATGTTCTTGGGTCCTCAGCTGGGACCCCTCTTCGGGTCACACACGCCTGCCATTGTACTAGCTGACTGTGTACAGCCGGGTGGCTGTATCCCGGGTTCATCCAAGGCCGCAGCCCTGTCTCTGAGGTGTGGCGGTTGACAGATTCAGCATTGTCTCCGGGTTTAAGAATGATCAAAGTGCGGGTGGTGGTGGCGCACGCCTTTAATCCCAGCACTCGGGAGGCAGAGGCAGGTGTATCTCTGTGAGTTCGAGACCAAGCCTGGTCTACCGAGCGAGTTCCAGGACAGCCTCCAAAACAATACAGAGAAACCCTGTCTCGAAAAACAAAAAAATAAGGTCATTAAAAATGATCAAAGTGACAGAGCGCTCTGGTCCCCGTGGGACTGTAACCTTTTAATACTAAGCCATAATGTTCTTTTTTTTCCCTTCTCAGCATTTATTGTGGGGACGTTTAAAGTAGTGCTGTGTGTGTGTGTTTTGGCTGGGTGCGTTAAAACATCTCTCTAACCTCAGTCTTTGACCTCGGGCCCAGTTGCCTTACTCAGCCCTTTTTTTTCCCTTGGACTTCCTCATTCTTCCCATGGATGTTTCTGGCAGTGAGAACGGGCGGTGCCCCTCACCTCCCCCTCCCCCAGCGGATTTTTACCAAGGGCTACAGAAATCCGCAAAGCAGTTCTTGGAGAGCCTGGTGAATCAGCCCCTTTCATTTCCTTAAGGGAAGATGGAAAATATGTGTTCCGTTCCTGTCCGGAGTTTTCCTTTGCTGCGTCTTGCTGGATTATCTAAGAGATGCTCATGTTTGCACTGACCGAAATTAACTGCTAGCAGGCAGACAATGAGAGGAACATCCGCCGTTTTGTTGCCGCCGTGGAAGTGGGACCGCTCTCATTGTCAGATCCAGCCACAGCGTGATGAATGGGTTCCCTTGGCTTTGTACAACCCACTTCTGTGGCCCCGCAGGCGGAGAGACTCCGGTTGTTGTGATAGATTTGAAGCCACAGGTTGAATGTCTGTCCCTTCTTTGGGCTTTGACTTTGTTTTTTTTGTTTCGTTTGAGAGAAGAGATGAAATGGGTGGTGGCGGTGTTGCTCTTTCTGGCTGCATCTGCCACCTTTGGAGGTGACAGCAGCCATTTTATTTAGGCAGTGGTTTGTGCGTCAGGATTTGGAGAGGAGGCAGCAACGAGGCTCAGCTGTCCTGTCCTGTCCTTGCATGAGGACTTCTCTTACAGTCGTAGCCAAGTAGTGGTGGTTGGAGCTGTGGTCGTCTGAGGGTCTGGAGACATCCACAATGGCCTACTCAGGTGCCTGGAAGGTTGCTGGCCCTTGGCTGGGAGTTAAGCTAGTGGGTTTTTTGTTGTTGTTGTTTGCTTGTTTTTCCAGACAGGGTTTCTCTGTGAAACAGCCCTGGCTGTCCTGGAACTCACTTTATAGATCAGGCTAGCCTCGAATTCACAGAGATCTGCCTGCCTCGGCCTCCCAAGTTCTGGGATTAGAGGTGTGCCACACCACTACCCGACAAAACTATTGGTTTTAACTGGAGCATTGGCAAGCACCTTTCCAATACGATGATCTCAGATCCTCTGACTTTCTTAGGATATGTGGCATCTCCCAGAGTGCCGGTCCCAAGATGACCGCATGGAAACTTGACTGGTTTTTTTTTTCCTGTTCAATCCTTTGAATTTTCAGCATGGCGCTTCTACGTTTTTTTCTGGGTCCAAGCACTGACAGACCCATCTCCAAGGGCTTCCCTAGCGGGAGCAGTGCTGAAGAATCCTTGGTCCTGTTTAGGAACTACCATACGTATGGGGGCCACAGAGACACAGCGCCTCTCCTTTGGGGGGGGAGCAGACTTCACAAGCAGCATATATGTCACCGTGTTATGTATTTTTTTGAGAGGCCCTTTAATGTTTAACCACCCAGAAAAACAAGGACTTTGGTTAGAACGCATTGTGACCGGAGGCGGGCCAGCCTCACGAAGGGAGAGGGAGCGATGTTAGCAGTGCTGTTCTGTGGGTCTGGATTGGACATAGGGGGTTTTGTTGCTGCTTTGCCATTTCGTACAAATTGTGCTGTAACAGCCCTCGAGAGATGGCTGGGTAGGTGAAGGCGCTTGCCAAGCCTGACAGCTTGAGTTGGATCCCTGGGACCCACGTGGCAGGAGAGAACCAGCTCCTGCAGGTTCCTCTCTGACCTCCACGCACATTCCATGACATTTGTGCAGGTGTGCACGCATACACACACGCGCGCACACACACACACACTATATCTATATATACACACACATATATATGCAAATATAGTTTTTTTAATTATGCTCTAATTTCAGAGCCTGTTGGGAAAAAAAAGATATGAGTACCACCTAGAGCAGAGGGAACAGAAGTTATGCTTGCTGAGTTGGAGGGTGCTTCTTGAAGGTCTGTGGCCACTACTGCCTTGTTGCACCTTTCCTTTCTTTGCTGGCTGCTGGGTCTCCTAGAGAAATCAAATCCCAGTGTTGAGTCCCTCTGCTGGAAACTGGACCTGCTTCCCCAGCTGGAACTTAATCAAGAAGCTGCACTGCAAACACTGTGAAACTTGGAATTAAAAAAAAAAAAAAAACATCTAGGAGAGTCTGTTCCGGTAGGGAAACAAGTAGAAAGAAACTGTGTAGCGTCACATGGTGGAGGCTGCTGTTTGCCGCCTCTAAAGATTGATTTACCTGCCGGGCAGTGGTGGAGCACGCCTGTAATCCCAGCCCTTGGGAGGCAGAGGCAGGCAGATCTGTGAGTTCGAGGCCAGCCTGGTTTACAGAGGGAGTTCCAGAACAGTCTCCAAAGCTACACAGATACACAGAGAAACCCTGTCTTAAAACCACAATGGCAACAAAAAGATTGATTTACTTTTTTTTTTTAAATATAGGATCTTAGTATATATATCCTGGCTGGCCTGGAACTCACAGAGATCCATCCACCTACCCACCTGCCTCTACCTCCCAAGCACTGGGATTCAAAGTGTGTGTGTCACCATGACCTGCTCTTTTATTTTAAATTATGTGTGAGTCTGTGTGTTTAGGGGGAGGGTATGCACATGAGTGACTTAGAAGCGAGAAGATACCAGAGCCTGTAGAATTAGAGTTACAGGTGACTGCGAATTGTGACACAGATCCTGGGAAACGAACTCAGGTCCCCTTAACCCCCTAGGCATCTTTACAGCTCCAAAAGAGTTGTTTGTCTTAGCTATTCTGAATTTAATTTTCTTCTCTTTCAGAGGCAGAAGTCGATACCTATCTGGCAAGGGCTGTTCATGGTTAAAGGGTGTTCATACAATGTCGGGCATGGTCCGTGGCATGTAGTGTTGAGTCAGGGCCAGTGCTGCCCTTACCTTCTCTTGTTGACTCACCTGCATACAAACGGTATTTAGGGAGAGCTTACTGTCAGTTAAATATTTCACCGCTGTCTCTGGTGTGTCTGTAAAGTGGTGGCGGCAGACTTTCTGCACACCGTATGTCCAGTGCTCCCCTTTCCTTCCACGCCGATGGCTCTGTCGAGGAGGGCGACAGACCGAAAGCCAGCAGAAGTGACGGGGCACAGCGCAGCTTGTCTGGAAACGCTGTGGTGGGTGGATGCGGCAGTGCCAGATGATCTCAGAGCTTCCCGAGGCTGGGCTGTGAACCTGCCCAGGCTGCCCTGGTTCTAAACTCGCCTCTTGTAAAGTGGACCTTGTATTTGGGACGGCTTGACTGGCGGTTGGAACACTTGCCTGGCTAACGTGCGCAATAGCTACATGTCTGAAGTTTAATGGCCCAGATTTGTTTCTAAGCACAGGTCTCTCAGAGTAGAAACAGTTAAACCTCTTGGCCTAAACGTGGAAACCATCTGCTTGTGGTTGAATTTGGTGAAGCTGCACAGCTTTAGCGACTCTGCATCCTCGTACTTGAAGAACCCTGTGGGTTCAAGAATGTGTGTGTGTGGCTGACCTACAAAAAACCCCCCAGGGCCTGCCAAGTGTCTCCAACTGCGTTGCCCTGGCCTGAGCCCATAGTGTGGCCATCATTGTAGCCCCTCCTGAGGGGCATGCCTGACTGACCCCTGCATTGGGTGCTCGCAGAGGCTGAGTGAAGCGTTTCTTCCCGTCTGGGGAGCTTTGGGCCTTGGGTGTGGAAACATTCCTTCCTAATGGCTTTAGCCCCGTTCTTGTGGCTTGGTCCTGTAGCATTGGTGACCTGAACTGAAAGGGAGCCCTGTCCCAACTAAGGGGCATTCTGCAGAATCACTGCCCCATGTTGTTAAAACCAGCTCAAGCCTGTGAAAGATGAGACTAAGGAGTTGAGATCAAGGGGACCGTAGAAGGGTGGGATAAGATAACTAGGCGAAACGTGTGAGCCCCGGGGAAAGCCGTGTGAGCTGCAGGGAAAGCCGTGTGAGCTGCAGGGAAAGCCGTGTGAGCCCCCGGGAAAAGCCGTGTGAGCTGCAGGGAAAGCCGTGTGAGCTGCAGGGAAAGCCGTGTGAGCCCCGGGGAAAGCCGTGTGAGCTGCAGGGAAAGCCGTGTGAGCTCCCGGGGAAAGCTGTGTGAGCTCCCAGGAAAGCCGTGTGAGCCCCGGGGAAAGCCGTGTTCCCCCCCTCCTGTCTCTCACTCCTTCTCCCCCTCCTCCTCTTTCTTAGTGTGATCCGGGCTGGCCTACAAGCCACACTTCTCTCCCCTCAGCCTCTCCAGTGCTGGGATTATGGGTGTGTGCCCCCAGGACGTGTGTGAGATGGCCGATGAGTGTGCGTGGTCACGGATCGGATCAGTAGCGATGGGTCGGGGTGAAGGCTCTCATTTTGGTCACTGCACTATCGTGTCAGGCGATAGCTGCGTCTTCATAAAATGCACACCAAGTGTTCACATCTCCACCTTACCCTTACTTCTTCCAGATCTGAAGTTATTTTAGAATGAAAACCTTTTTTTAAAGCCTTTCTCCCTGGGGTCTGGAGAGGGGGCTCCATGGTTAAGAGTGCTGGCTGCTCTTCCAGAAGACCTGGGTTTTCAATTCCCGGCACCCGCGTGGCCACTAACAACTGTCTTGTAACTCCCAAGATATGACACCCTCACACGGACACATGCAGGCAAAACACCAATGCACGGGAAATAAAAAATAAATTTAAAACATAAAAAAACCCACCAAATCCTAAAGCCTTTCTTCCCATTCCAGTTTTGACTTGGCTGCATGTTCAAAGGGAGGCTGTGGTTTTCTGTATGGGCTAGGAACTCATCTGCCTGTGCAGAAGCTAGTCAAATTAGAGTCACCTGGAGCCCTTCTGCATGGAGGGGATGGATTCTGCCAAGGCCTAAAATGTCTTTAAAGCCAGCCCCCCTTTAGTTATAGGGGACCCTGCAGGAAGAAGCTGTGCTGGCCTCTGTCTTTTCTTCCTCTTGGTTGAGAACCAGAATGTGTCCTGTGAGGCCATGTAAGGCTTGGGTTACGGAGCAGAACCTGGCCCAGACACCACAGCTGTCTGGAGCCTGGTACCTGCCCATGTTCAGACACCTCTGTGCTTGCCGAACTGTCCCCTCAGAGTTCTTAAAGGCCATTGGAGGTCGTTCCTGGGACCCAAGGGAGGAGGGAAGAGTTGTTGGGTCTTTCAGGGAGACCCTGGATTTCCCAGAGATCATGGTTTATGCTTGCTGTCTTCTCACAGTTAGCTGCCATGTGCCTCATCCTCCTCCGACTGACACACGCAGGGACCACGCTACTCTGTCCCAAGCAAGAGGCCACGGACACGGCTCCCCTGTCGCCTCTTGCTCTAGTCTGTGCTGCCGTCTTGATTGCCTTGTCTCTCCTGGTTTTCTGTGCTCTGGACTCTCTGGAAGGGGGGGGGCTTGTGTCAGAAACACGGCATCGGGGCTCCCTGGTGTGTGTGTGTGTCTGTGTGTGTGTGTATGTGGACAGTCCTCAGGGAGGGACCCGGCAGGATTGGCGGCGAGGGGCGGGGGGAGCCTCAAGTCTCCACTACCAAAGTCAAGGCTTAAAGCGGAGAAAGAACGTGTGACCGACCAAGGGGATGGGGCTGTGATAATAGATAGCGCAGAGATCCAGAGGTTTCCCTGGCTTAGGGTTTTGTGCTTTCCCCTTCTTCCTGCGCATTTCCTCTGTGGCTGTGGGGGCCCTTCTAACCACGGTGTCCTTGTCCCTTGTCTTCAGCACATGGAGCGGGACCTGTGAGGCGGCCAGGAGTGTTGTGGACTACACGGGGCTGGCTCCAGCCTCTGCGGCTCTTCACCCTGTTTCTCAGGCCCTCATGCTTGGCTCAGCCTTTCGGGCTTGTCTCTCCCAGCCCTGCTCTACCCCGGCATAGTCAGTCAGCTTCGGCTGCTGTGGGGTTCTGAAGGCTCCCCTTGTCACAGGGCTGTGGGGCGTGGACTGAGGGAAAAATCTGATCGACGGTGGCAATAATAGCCGGAGTCCTGGGATAGGACTGTGCTGTCCCGTGGGGCAGCCCCTAGCCACGTGCAGTTGTTGAAGCCAGAGCTTAAGAGAATTAAAAAATCTGTTCCTTTAGCCACCTGTGGTTACGGCGCCAGCCTCTCAGCCTTGCAGATAGGTCTCTCAGCCAGCCGTGAGCACTTCCCTACCCCTTACACGTGGTTCTGAGTGCTTTCCTTGCGTGTGTTAGGAGCTCTCACAAGCTCTCAGGGACTGGATCAGACATCTTGGGGAAAGCACAGTTTGCACTGAGCTTGCTTTAAACAGCCCCGGTGCCCCACCACCAGCCGGGAAGTCACAATGCTTCCGCATCGCCCTGGATCATGACCACCATTCTAGTTCATCCCCAACACTGGGTAACTTCTTGTTGGTACCACTTCGGCCGTGTCTTGGGCCTTGTACTACTTGTTTTTCTAAACCGGTGTTTATTTTTACTTCACCTTGCCCTAAAAGGAAGCTTCGTTATTATACATGAGCAACCATCCAAGAAATGGCAAAAAGAAAAAAATTATTTTCTCTTCAAGACAGGGTTTCTCTGTGTAGGCTTGGCTGTTCTGGAACCCACTCTGTAGACCAGGCTGGCCTCGGATTGACAGAGATTCATCTGCCTCTGCCTCCTAAATGCTGAGATTAAAGGCATGAGCCACCACTGCAATTTTTTTTGTGTGTGTGGTTTTTTTTGTTTGTTTGTTTGTTTTTGTTTTTCGAGACAGGGCTTCTCTGTATTGTTTTGGAGCCTGTCCTGGGACTCACTCTGTAGACCAGGCTGGCCTCGAACTCACAGAGATCCGCCTGCCTCTGCCTCCCGAGTGCTGGGATTAAAGACTTGCGCCACCAGCGCCTGGCTCCACTGCAAATTTTTAAAAAAGCAAATTAAAAAAAAATAGCCCTAATTTGGACTAGAGGTCAGGTGTGGTAGCTCACAACTATAATTCCATCACTTTCAAGACTGAGGCAGGAAAGCTGCTGACTTTGAGGCCAGCCTAGGCCTGTCTCAAAAAAAAAAAAAAAAAAAAAAAAGGATAAAAATCCCAAGCCAGCAGACAGTAATAACAACATGGGCTGGGGACGTAGCTCAGTTGTAGAACATTTATCCTGTATGTCTGAGCCCTGGCTTCTGTCCCTGCTACAGGACATTCAGAATAAAATAAATAACACGCCTGTAGAAGAGTGACGGTGTGGGTGACTCTCAGATGATGGCTCTTCAGAGTCCATCAGCGCTCTCTCTCTTTCTCTCTCTCTCTCTCTCTCTCTCTCTCTCTCTCTCTCTCTCTCTCTCTCTCTCTCTCTCTCTCTCTCTCTCTCTCTCGCAGACTCTGTACCAGTCCCCTTAAGATGAGCCCAAAGATGTGAGGGCACCCAACAGTGTGCCCCTCTGTAGAAGTTAGGACGGTGTAAAAGCATTTCAAGAAGGAGCAGCGACTCCGTTGCTCAGTTCCATACTGTCTCCCAGGTTCCAGATGTATCTTTGCAGAGCCAGCCCGTATGTAATGGCTGTGATGATGTACCACGCAGCACATTTGAAGCTTTGGGGGCTTGGGTCACTTTTAATCTCCAATAATCACTGGGTATCCTAAAGAGTTTGTGAAGCCCCAACTGCAGTTGCCATATATGCTGGAAATCAAATCTTGTCCTTCTTGTTGTCTTGAGGCAGGGTCTCACTGTGCAGCCCTAGCTGGCCTGGAATTCGCTTTGCCGACCAGGCTGGGCTTGAACCCCCAGAGAACTGCCTTGCCTCTGCCTCTGAGTGCTGGGGTTTACAGGTGTATGCCACACCATGCCTGTCTCTTCTTTCTTTTATTTCTCTCTCACGGGGTTAGGGAGTGGAAATCCAAATTGTGTTTCATCACAGTGGAAGTGTTTTTTTGTCTCTTGTCTGTGTCCTGTTTCTTGCAATGCCAGAAGCCACATGGCTTCTGGAAAACTCCAGGGGACACTCATGAGAGGATGAAGGTGAGAAGACAAAGGAACACAGCCAGTGAGATAGTTCCGTGACTAAAGACACTTGTTACACCAACGCTGATGGGAGAGGACCAACCGTACCCCCAGCGTCACCTGACGGCCACACACACACACATACAAACATCCACACTAAATAATTTTTAATGGCTTCATTTTTATTCTACGTGCATTGGTATTTTGTCTGCATGTATGTCTGTTGGGGCATGTCAGGTGTCCTGGAACTTGAGTTACAGACAGTTGTAAGCTGTCATGTGGGTGCTGGGAATTGAACCCAGGTCCTCTGGATGAGCAGCCAATAGTGCTCTTAACCACTGAGCCGTCTCTCCAACCCCTACTAAGTAAATTTCTTAAGAAGGAGGAAGTCGAGTCTCGTTTGATTATGAAAACGGGTTCCAACATCAGGCTCCTGGAGAGGTCTCAGGGACTTCCTTCCCGGTGGACTCTGCAGACCACGCCTAAGGTGGGAAAACCACTAGAGACCACTGCACGCTGGGCTGGAAGGTTCTCTGTGTAGCGTGAGATACCGACCAGGCAGCCTCAGAGAGGTCATGTCATCTGGCTCCAGCAGTCTTATCTGAATGCTGGGGCTGTGGTTCCTGTTGAGCCTGTCTCACAGGGTCATTTCCAGGCTCAGCCTGTGCCACTGAGGCCTCTCTCCCCAAACTAAAGCTGTGTGTTTCTAAACAGCATCACCAAGGAGACTTTGCCTTTGAAGTATGTGTCACCCCTGATATGTAGGACAGTTATTTTTAAAAATCTGACTTCCTGTCTTTATGCCACTGGCTCTGGGGACACCTCCATGAAACCATTCGTTATTCTCAGTTTACAGGCAAGGTGGTTGAGGCTTGGCTGAGTCGATTGGCCAGGAAACAGGGACTTGTCCCCACTATAGTGACGCTGACACCCTGTTCCCGAGGCATGCTGGCTCTGGGTAGTTTAGCTGGAATTCTTATCTGATGTGGGCTTGCGTTTTTGACATACTGACACATTCAAACAAGGAGATTGCCACTGTCAGCGACTCTCTGCTTAAATAAATTACCCTCCATGTGAGTCACATAGGCTTCGAAGATCTAAAGACACCACACAGGGGAAACCAGTTTAGAACTCCTTGGAGTGCAGATTTTTAGATCAACTGGGTTGCTGGGTGTGGTGGCACACACCTACAATGCTAGCATTTACAAGTGGAGGCAGGAGGATTATGAGTTCCACGACATCCTGGGCTACATAGCAAGCCATCTCAAAACAGCAGATCACCAGTCTGGAATGGTAAATGGCTTCCTTTGTTTTTGTTGTGTTTGCTTTGGCCAAGCTGGCCTTGAACTCCAGATCCCCCTGCCTCTCCTGGGTTCTGGGAACTATAGGCGTGTACAAGCATGCCCAATGGCTCATGTGTTTTGACGGAAGAAGACCTGCCCATCTACCCAAGGCATTTGTCCTTAGGAATTACCTGGTCTTCTCGGATCGTTTTCCAGGGGAAACAGTTTTCTGTGTCCTCAATCCTGAAACAGCCCTACTCCACCTTAGAGGATCCTTTGACTGTGACATAGGTGACAGAGAACTACAGTGAGGTCTTTTCTTGAACTAGGGAACGGAACGGGAAGCACGAGTCTCGCAACCAGCTGTTCAGGCAGTATTTAAGGCAATCTCTAGTTGAGTTAGATCCCATCAGCTCTGCCCCTCCAGCAACCAACCACGCTTAGCTACAGTGCTGTGCCCCAGATGGTACGCAGGTTGGCCTCTCTCTCCCTCCCCTCCTTGATGTAACTAATACAGTAACTGACTGTGCGGTTGATGGAGGTCCAGTTCTGTCGAGCTTGAACCGTTAGGGGGGAGATGGTGGTGGTCTGTCTCAGGGAAGAGGGTAGTAGGCTGCAGGGCTGCCGGCCCCTTCTTGATGCCGATGTTCCCCCGTCGGGCTTTCTCCTGGTTCCAGCGTGGACAGTCACCTTCTCCGAGCTTCCGTCTTGTCCTTTACCCACCCCAGTGGGAGAGTTTCTTCTGCTGAGTTTCAGGAAATCTTCAGAATGAAGTCTCATTAGTTCTGATTCCTTGACCTCTTCCCCCACAATCTCTGTGGCTAGGGCGATGCCTTGCTGATTGGCCAGCCTGGGTCACTTGACCACGCCAGAGTTGCTCCATCAGAGACTGAGCCATTAGGATGGGCAAGTGGGGAAGACTTTGGTTTGTGGGCTCCGATGCGTCGGTACTTTGAGGGAATCATCACCCGAGTAGCCACGCTATCTGGCAAAATTAAAGAACTAGATCACTTTGTCTCGGGAAAGATGAACCTGTTAGCTGGGATATCGCTTGGATGGATATATCTGCTGTGGATGGATGGAGCTGATCACGTAATATCCACCAAGTGTGTAGCTCACTGTTGGGGAAATGTGGTTATCAAACCCGTCGTGCCCCCCCCACCTTCTTGAATGGTCACATTTTTAGTACATTTAATACATTTTAGTACAGTTAGCCAGGCTGGTGAGCCCTGAAGAACTGCCCAAGGCACCTTTAGACTCAACCCTGTGACAGCTTGAGAAGACCCAAATAGGATCAGGTCGTCCCCCCCCCCCCCCAAATCCATCACAAGCTATGATCCCAGCCTCCCAGGGAGGCTAAGGCAGGAGGGTCCTGAGTTCAAGGTCAGCGTGGGCTACAGAGGGAAATCCTTTCTTAAAAAACCTGTTCCTACTATCCTGCCCCAGCGTGGGTGATGACTCACAGCCTCTGGAGCTGGCCGACAGCTTGCAGACAACTCCACAGGCGGATTGCCAGTTCTTGCTTGCCGCTTATGTAACTCAGGGGGCCAGGCTTACGGATGCTATAACGTTCTGGGCATGCTGAGCCTCCTGAGTCTTAGGGATTCCCCATTTTCCTCCAAGAGGGAAGGTTTCAGTTTGGAAGAGTTTTGTGTACCCCACAAAAACTGTGATGACCGCGACACAACTGGGTAGAATCCTGTGTCAGAAGTAGGATTTGGGCTCAGGAGCTCCCAAGGGCAGCAGTGGCCACACCTTCGTGTTCTGGAAGGCCACCGGACCCTCCTTCCAAGCCCATAGCTTGAGATGATGAAGGGTATGAACTAGGAGAACTGAGCCAAGCCTCCTTCAGCTCCAGGAGGCCCTGCAGATTCCGCAGGCATAACACAAGTGTGTTAAGGTTAATTGGAAGGAAGGCCCTTCCCACGTTGCAGACATCTAGCTCCCTTAGATGCCTGTAAATATTGCCTTTCCCTTACCCTTCTCAGCCAAGTAAGCAAGGCCATTGTGTTCTTGGGACACCCCGCACCCCACCCCGTTCCCTTGTCTCTTCCCCCTCGGGCTTCTGGGTAGATCCTACCTGCTCCTTTGAAGACTTTCTAGGAGTCCTCTGCAGTAGCGAGGGTCTCTGCTGAGTTCCACAGCATCCCGCACGATGCTGGTTCTAGAATGGGCACACCCATCAGACTGGAGGTGCCCTAAGGTCAGGGTCCCACGCTAAGCCTGCACTCTAACATTTGAGAGTCCCAGCTCTGTGGGAGTGTGGGAAATGGTGTGTTCGTATGAACTGAAGTCACCAAAGGCGACTGAGGCTTCTTCCCCAGAGGACCAAGAAGGTTTTGACATACACAGGGCCGTTTAACATAAGTCACTAGACACTTTGGGTTTTTTGTTTTTTGTTTTTGTTTGGTTTTTGAAGATGTGGTTTCTCTATGTAACAGTTCTGACTGTCTTGGAATTCGCTCTGTAGACCAGGCTGGCCTCAAACTCACAGAGATCCGCCTGCCTCTGCCTCCCAAGTGCTGTTTACAAGGTTTTAAAATTGCATAAATAAAATACATAAATCACAGGGGTGTGGTGGTTGAATGTCTATTAAACTGAGGTGGCGGGGGCAGGCAGATTTGAGAGTTGGGTGCCATAGTAACACTATTCTGAGTGGACAAGTGAATGAGTGATTGAAAAATGTGACATGTAAGTTGTAGCTAAAGTAAGCGGCAAATATGTTTCCTTCTCGGTCACATGAGCATCCCGAAGCCATTGGCTGGACAGTGGATTCTGGATCCTTCTTAGACTGGCCGACAGGTTTTTCGATGGTGCCAAGCCCTCTGCGATGTGTGAACCCCCTTCCGGGTGCTTCTGGTCGGGTGCAGCAGATGTTTACGGTTTCCTTCCTGAGCCTGATGGTATTTCTTCCATCTTCCCCCACTGGCTAGGATGCACGCCAGAAATTCCGATCTGTCCTGGTCGAGGCCACGGTGAAACTAGACGAGCTGGTGAAGAAAATCGGCAAAGCTGTGGAGGACTCGAAGCCCTACTGGGAGGCGCGCAGGGTGGCAAGGCAGGTAAGGCGGCCCGCAGATGTCTCCTCTGCCCACGCCCCACGCCCCACCCCCCAGCCGCGAAGGCTAGAGAATCACTCGTCCTGCGTGAAATGGCTGTGGCTTTTGTACAGGGATGGCTGCCTTTGGTCAGCTTCCCCATACCCTGCCCTCGTCGGCTCCAATCCAGCGCTTGGCGCCACTGATGATAGGTGTGGGTGCTTCGTGGTTTGGCTGACGGCTCTTGAGTTGGAGAGCTGGACTCGTGGGCGTTGTAAATGTGTCCAGAGCTCGTGCTTCCCTCCTCTCCTGGGGGCTGCCTGAGAGGCCCTGGGCAGAATGACCCCCTGAGAAGAAGCGCTTCTCACTTCCCGATGACGACGATGATGTGCCCGAGTGAGTGTTCAGCGAAGAGGAGCTCTACATCCAGGGAACTTTTACCTATGGCATCAGTGAACAAACAAGTGAATGACGGGCTTGGGGAAGCCACCAGCCAGCCCAACTGCCCCCCACTCCCTAACTTAACATTTCTGCCCCCCTTCATCACTCAAATCCCTCCAGACGTGTCCCTGCTTATGGCTGGGGGAGCAGAGCGGTCTGGCTGGGCTTCATTCAAGTCACACTTGGTGGGTGGGGCCTCATCTGGCTACTGCCACACCTGAGTGGGTTTTAGAGCCTTCCTTCTTTTTTCCTTACCCCCAAATCTCCTTTGGGGCAGGGGGGATAGGAGGGAGCTGTGTTGGGAGGCACCTCATCTTTGCTGGGAAGCAGTGGATTGTGGCTGTATTTCTTCCTTCTCTCCTCTGTTGTCACTAAGCATGACGCTCAACGACCACCGGCTGGCTGCAATGGGCAGATCCAGCATGAGGCTTGAGGGAGCTGGGACTAGAGCTGAGCCTGCAAAGCCCCTCCCTGACCTCTTTCCTGCTTGCTGGGGGGAAGTGGGGGAAGGGGTTAGGGCGCCCCTTCCCTCGGCCCCCAGGGGCCTCGGTCTCTGACTGGAAGGATGTGAAGGCTGACGCAGGCTGGCAGGCAGCGCGTAAACATTTCATTCTGTGGGTGACGGGTCACCTGAGCCTGAGCCAGGGGTGGCAAATGGCCCCGTGACCTTCCTGATGGTAGGAGAGTGTCCACCTCGGCCGCTGCCAAGTGGGGTTCCTGTTTTCTTCCTCTGCCTCGTGTACCCACTCCCTTCCTTTGGATGTTCGCAACCCCTCCCCTGACTTTCCCAGCAAGAGTTGTAGCTGAGAGTCCTGCCAAGCAACACTTCCTCCAAGTATGCACCCTGGGCTTTTGCATCCCATACTTGAAATGCTGGTGGCATTGTGCTTAGGACTGAAATGGAAGGGTGTGTGGCATTGGAGTCCTGGGTGAGCTTGGGTTTCAGGGTAATTTTTTTTTCTGGAAAATTTAGAACTGACTTACTCTCTCCCTCCCCTACTTCCCCCCCCCGTCTTTGTCTCTCTCTCTGTCTCTCTCTGCCTTTTCCCTCATCAAAGGTGGCTTCACATCTCTGGAATGCCTGTTTCCCTCTCCAGCATCATAATTGAATCCCGCAGGCGCAGGGTATTCACAGGGAGAAATACCTTTCCTACAACTTGGCTTTTTCTGTAAAGAGTTTAGAAAGGCATGTAGCCACAGGACCAGCAGAAAATGTAACCTCAAAAGCGTCAGAACTCTGCATTGCCTCGTTCTCAGTGTCAAATTATTTTCCCGACAATAAATCAGGCCATCCTGTGGCCCCTGAGACCAAGTCCGAGTTGTACCAAGAGGAGCGAGACCCATGCCATCTTTTCTGAACTGGGCTGGGGGCAGGGGACTGGCTTTGATTTCTTTGGGGGCTTTGGGGCCTGGGTCCAAGCTTGTTTCCCAGGCTGCTGTGATGTGTCTGCAGTGTCTGTGAGCGTGAGGGTGAGGGCAGTGTGGCCTGTACCTCTGTTTGCTCTGCTCTGTGGCGTCTGATTGCTCCAGCAGTAGTCTTGGACCTGCCATCACTGACAGACCTACCTTTATTTATTTGCTGGGTTTTTTTTGTTTTGTTTTGTTTTGCTTTGTTTCTCTTTTTAAGTTGGTAAAACATATAGAACAAGAAAATTTCCATTTAACCATTTTTAACATTCAGTGGCATTGACATTTACTTTGTTAGGCAACCCAGGCCAACCAGAGCCTTCTCTTCTCCGGTTTACATCCTGTGGCTCTGACTAGACAGTCACTCCCCATTCCTCTGTCCACACAGACCCCCTCAACCCTTCCCTAAGAGCTTGCCCACCCTGGATGTCTCCTAAGTGTCGAGGCATCTTGAAGAATGTTAAGTATTCGTGACTGGCTCATTTCATTTGACGTACATCCCCAGTGTTCATCCCTGGTGTACCACATGTCGGCGTTCCCTTCGTGTGTTCGGTTATTGAGAACAGAGCCTTAACTATATAGAACCAAAGGACTTCAGAGAGCTCTCCCCTGCCTCCTAACCTCCCGAGTGTTGGGATTAAAGATGTGGGCCACCGTGCCTAGCTCCCTTCTTTAAAAAAATTTTTTACATTTATTTATTTTGTGTATATGGGAGTGGGGCATGGCGCCACGGCCCGCACGTGGAGCTCAGAGCGCCACTTGTAGATAGACATCCATCCCCTCCTTCTACGGTGTGGGTTCTGGGGATCAAACTTTAGGTATCCAGGCTTGGTGGCCGGGTCCTTTATTCTCTGTGCCTTCCCGCAGGCCCGCCCTCCCTTTTTAGGGTGAATTGTTATCCTGCTGCATGTATTACCTCTTCGTGTTCATCTGTCAGCGCTGGCAGTCTCGCTATTTTTAAATGGTCAGAGGAGGGCAGAGAGCCCTTTGTGGGGGCAGTGTCAGCACAAAATGACAAGGTCAGAAGCCCAGAGCTGCGCGGTTGGGTGTTTATGGGGCCACATAAGGCCGAGTTCCACATGTAACCTTCTTTCGGGGAGTCGCTAAATGAGGAGACATGGCTTTGGATAGAGGAGAGCTGCCAAAGCTTGGCCTGTGAAGCCAGACCACACGGCTTAGAGTCCCAGGTCTCTTGATGTCTGAGCCTCCCCCTTCTCATAAAAATGGGAGTGGTCTGTCAGTTAGCTTTTGCTACCAACCAAGCCATTTGCGACTTTAGTGGCTTAAAACGCTTACTTAGCTTATGGCGTTGCTAGGTGGTGGTTTTGTCAGTCTTGTGTGTGCACGGTTGGCTGCGAGTGGCTCATCTCGGATGGCCTTATTTTTGTCACACTTGTTTGCTTGTCACCTGGGGTGGCAGGGGTGACTTGTCTCTCATTCAGCAGGACAGACTGGTCCTTTCCGCGGTGTTGGGTTTCAGAGCAGAGAGAGCACGCCCTTCCTAGGTCCCTGCCTCGTTTTATGTTTGTTGGTGTCCTTCTGGTTGACTTACCCTGGTGATTGATGTAGTGTCCTGGAAGCATTTGTTAGAGAATGCATTAATTCTAGATAACCTTTCTGTCAAATATTATATATCTGTGGTGAATCTGCTACTTAAAAAAACAAATACAACAATAGCTAGAAAGCTGGCTCAGCAGTTAAGCACACTTACTGCTTTTGCTAAGGACCCCAGTGGCTCTCAGCACCAACACCTGACAGCTCACAACCCTTGTAACTCCAGCTCCGGAGGATCTGATCTCACACACACACACACACACACACACATACAGGCACGCACACACGCACACACACAGTTAAAAACAATGAAGACAAATCTTTTTCTTAAATACAACAACAATGAAACCGGGCGTTGATAGCGCACACCTTTAATCCCAGCACTCGAGTAAGTTCCAGGCCACCCTGGTCTCCAGGGCGAGTTCCAGGACAGCCTCCAAAGCAATACAGAGAAACCCTATCTCAAAAAACCTAAATAAATAAATAAATAAATAAATAAATAAAAGAAAATACAACAGTGAAAACTAAGCAAAACTAAAGTACCAAATAATCTAGGCTATAATAAGAAACAGACCTTTGCTGACTGGGAGGAGATATGTAAGGCGTGTATACCAAACGGATTCCACAGATGCAGCCGAGCTGTAGCCTCATTGTGTCCCAGCACTTACCAGAGCGAGCGCGTTGGCCAATTCCCTCTTCCTTGGGGTATTGCACCGGTTGACTCACTAACCAACTCAACGGCCAGCAGCTCTGTAACACATACCTGCGTGAAACTCAGCTAAGCACACACCTCTGTCTGCCCCGTGAAGTCTGCCACACTCCTCTGCCCACCAGCCCCAGATTCTCTCCGTCACTGCCCTCTGAGGCTTCTTTAAGTAGCAGGATCGCAAAGAGGACAGAAGACGTAAAAGACATGGTCCCCATACCGTGGAGAGAGGATGCCCGTTTTACTGTTTTACAGGAACAATGGAAGGCAGAGTCGCCCCAGCTTAGAATGTGTCTCGGATGACGTGCTGTTGTCAACTCCCTGCCTGTCTCTCGGTGACCCTGGGAACATCCCAGGCACTGATTGGGGGGGAGGCGGGGGTTACAAGGAAAGCTTAGCAAAAATAGGTTACCTTTGCAGGTGTGGAATCTGTGAGTGGCAGAGATCCGCCTGGGCTTGCTAAGTGAAGATCCAGGGGCTCAGTTGTTAAGTGTGCCGACCACCACGTGGGGAATGGCGCCTCAGCGGGATGCTACCAACCAGGAAAGCCTGGGAGAGCAGCGTGCTCTTGAGGCCTGTGGGGATGGCGGGAGAAGGGAGGTCTGAGGGAGAGAGTGGCGTGGATGTGAACGTGGCTAGGGGTGTCTGCTCAAGGGCCCCGCGCCTGGGGACTGCGGTGTAAGCTCTCAGGGGTGGAGCGTGGAGGTTTGGTAAGAGCGTGCACAAGCTGCAGACCCTCTGGGGTTCGGCAGGGGCCGGCATGCAGGACAGCACTTAGGTTGTGTGGTGTCCCTACGTGAATAGAGCGCCATTTTTCGTCTTGCTTTGAGTCAGGGTTGACTAAGCTGGTCTTCCGTGTGCTGGGAGTATGGGCGTGAACCATCACGCCCGGGTCAGCAGCACCACTAGATTAAGCTCTAATTATGTGTTAGGTATCATGCTTGCTACCATTAGCTTCCCTTTTTTAAAAAAAAGTTTATTTTTTTACTCTATGTGTGTGTTTTGCTCGTACATATGCCTGTGTACCATGTGTGTGCCTTGAGACCCTTTGAGACCACAAGAGTGTGTCAGATCTCCTGGGGCTGGAGTTTGAGGCAGTTTCTGAGCCGCCACGTGGGTGCTGGGAATTGAAGCGGGTCCTCTGGAAGAGGAGTTGACTGCTCCACCGTCTTTCCAGCTCCTCCCCCTCCTCGTTCTACAGATGATAAAACCAGTACTGGAGCCTGCAGATTGCTTCCTGGGCCTCTACCCAAACCTTTCTAGCTTGGGGGTCTCATCTGAGAGAATGGGGAGCAGGTTAATGCCAAATGCCTTAATGCGGGTCGTTGTGGTCAAGATTGTGTGATGGTCTGACTGGCCGATAGGAAGTTGTCAGAGAGCGTGCGTGCGTGCGTGCGTGCGTGCGTGCGTGCGTGCGTGTGTGTGTGTGTGTGTGTGTGTGTGTGTGTGTGTGAGATTTCTCAGAACGATATGGCGGAGGTGGCTGGATGCCCTAGTGGGAAGGTGTCTTTGAGAAGGCAGGAAATTCGGAGTGAGAGGGAGATTATGACAGGATGTGTGTGGAAAGCCAAGAGTTAGAGGCTATAGAGGTGAAGGTGCTCTTTTACATGCTTGAGGGAACTTCCTTCTGGAACAGGCTTGGGGAGGTTAAGTTTGGCCACGAGGCACCACAGACCTGAGTGCCTGCGGAGGTACCAGGCAGCTGGGCCTGCGGCGTTAAGAGCACCTACATCAGGGTGTCAGAGTGGGGATCGGCTTGCTCGTTCTCAGAGGGATAGCGGGGGGGAGTACAAAGTGGCGCCCAGACCTTGAGAGGAGAGCCGCAAGCACTGGACCCTGGTCCTGGCTGCCACCTAATGTTGGCACATTGTGGGCACTAAGGGACCGTGTTATCATGGCTGGGGACATCTGCAGGGCGCACAACAGACTGGTGCCTGCAGGTTCTTCCCTCTTCTGCGCAGGGGTGGCTAGAGGTTCCTTTTTTGTTTTGTTTGTTGCTGTTTTTTCAAGACAGGGTTTCTCTGTATTGTTTTGGAGGCTGTCCTGGAACTCGCTCTGTAGACTAGACTGGCCTCGAACTCACAGAGATCCGACTGCCTCTGCCTCCTGAGTGCCTGGATTAAGGGCCACCAACGGCCGGCCTTCTTTTGCTTTTTAATGTTTATTGGTGAGCGCGTGTCTGTTCGTGAGCATGTGTGCCGAGGCGTGTGGGTAGAGAGAGCAGAGGACAGGTCTCAGCAGTCAGTTTTCCTCTTTCCACCGTGTGGGTCCTGGGGGTTGAACTCGGATTTGTCAGGCTTGGTGGCAAGCACCTTTGTCCGCGGAATCACCCTGCTGGCAGGTATGCTAGAGGCGCTTGTTTTAGCCTGGGGCCCTCTACAGCACGCTGTCCATCTTCTGGGACTTCAGTCTGGCTTCCCGTTTTCATTTCTGCCCAGTCAGTTCTCACTGTGGGACTTGGGCGAGGAGGTCTGGCTTGATGACGTACATCCCTGTGGCCCTGGTCACATTCCTCTGGGTGGCCACAGGCCAGTTTCTGGGAACAGCGTCATCCGTGCTGCCTCTGAGGTAAGGGTGCGGTGGAGTGAGGGGCACTTGTTCCAAAGCAGAGTGATTTACAGTGCGTGGGAAGTGGAAGGTTACCTCTCCCGTGCCCAGAGTGTGTGCCCCCACCTTGCAGTCTTGGCTGGAGAGTCTGGGAAAGAGAGATTAAGATGCATGTTAGAAGCCTAGATCTTTTTTCCCTCTCCTTGTCTTTGGTTTTTTTTTTTTTTTTTTTTTTTTTTTTGGTGTTTTGAAACAAGATTTTGCTATGTGGCCCTTGGCTAGCCTGGGACTCCTTACGTAGACCAGGCTGGCCTTGAATTCATGGAAGATCTGTCTCTGCTTTAGGAAGGCTGGATTTAAAGATCTGGGTCAACATGCCCAGCTTTTCTTTTCTTTTCTTTTTCCCCTTTAGGTTTTCATTATGTAGTCCAGGATGGCCCTGAACTCCTGATCCACCTGCCTTAGCTACCCAAGCATTGGGATCACTAGAGTGTGCCACCACCATGCCCAGGAAGCCAACATTTATGTTCTTTTTTTTTTCCAAGACAGGGACACACTGTGTATGTAGCTCTAAGCTGGCCTAGAACTTGCTACATTGACCGAGCTGACCTCAAATTCTGAAATTCTCAGCGCTCCACCTGCCAAGTGGTGGTATTCAAGACGTGCAGCATCACACCTTAACGAAGCCAGCATTCGTGAATTAGGACGGCTCCGGAGATGAGTGGCAGCCTCTGCCAGGCCAGAGCCCCCAGCTCAGAGGGACTGGTCTCGGCTGCAGTGAGCTGTGCCACGCCTCCTGCTTGGCTATTGCGCTCTGCCTCAGGCATCCCGGCCCAGGGTAGAGCTAGAAATAGATATGGTATGGCCCATTTGGAGGTGTTTTCTCTGGCAGCGGCATGGACACACTTGCAATTGACCCTTCCCCGAGTGCAGGTGGCCGGAGGAATTCTGGCACAGAGGCCTGGATGTGCAAAGTCTCAGCCGGGCAGTGAGGCAGGAGGAGGAGCCCACTGCCATACTTGGGACTCTGTACCCAGCGGCCTGCTTTTCCCTGTCCCTTTGGCTTTTCTCTGGGGGCATGGCCGATTCCCAGCAAGTCCTTCTGGGAGGACAGCCCATGGGTGCACCACGCAGTACAGAGATGAGGGGGTGGGGAATGGTGTTGCTGAGTTCTCTATGCTGCCTGAGACTGCAGAGCACCTTGGATTAGTTCTGGTTAGCTGCTGTGTATTTGTATCGGCAAGATAACAGGTTGAGGGTGTACAGTCACAGGGTCCTGGTGTGTGTGTGTGTGGTCTCTCGAGCTGGCCTGGAACGTGCCATCCTCCTGCCTCTGCCTCCCGAGTGCTGAGATGACAGGCTGTCACCTGTCCTCTCCCTTGTGATTGCCCTTTTTACTAGAGTGTGACACGACAGTGCTGGTCCCCCCTCCCTCCTCTGCACCCCATGGCATTCACTGGAATGAGTGACAAGGTGATGAGTCACCCGGTTACAGAAACTCAGAATTTGGGTGTGAGGTCTCTGTAACCAGGTGGTCAATACAGACAGACCTCTTATGCCGCCAAGCAGCGTGATTGGAGCTCTAGCCAGAGGGCAGGCTCCCTCAAGAGCATTTGGTACATTTTCAGTTCCTGTTTTTTTTTTAATTTGGGGGGTGCCCCTGCTTTCCTTCTTTTTTCCCACCCCCACATGTGACTTTATATTTCCCCCTTTCCGCCGGGCGGTGGTGGCGCACGCCTTTAATCCCAGCACTCGGGAGGCAGAGGCAGGCGGATCTCTGTGAGTTCGAGGCCGGGCTGGACTGATAGCCTCCGAAACAATACAGAGAAACCCTATCTCGTAAAAACAAAACAAAAAAAAACAATATTTCCCCCTTTCCCTCCCATGAAAATCGACCCTTAAGAACCTGATGAATTAATTGGATTGGGAATTTGTAGCTCTGTAAAAACATTTTCCTAGTTGTTTAAGCCCTGGGTTTGAGAATCAGAACTGCTCCCCCCACCCTAAAGAAAACACCAAACAAAACAAAACCCAAAACCCAAAATAGCAACAATAACAAAAAGGCAGATCACATACACACACACACACACACACACACACCTGTAATCTTTAGCTTCCTGAGGACAGGAGAACGAGGTCAGGCTGTGCAATAGCATTGTTGTTGTAAAAGCACATCTCTCACCTCAAGGGAATGAGGGTTTATTCTGGAGCTAGATTTGAGTGACCAAGTCCCAGGAAACTCAGAGCTAGGTTACCCCAGGTTCTGTGTTCCCACACAGAAGCAACTTCATGGAGTTTTTAGGGTTTTTTTATTTTTATTTTTTGCTTTTGTTTTTGTTTTGTTTTTTCATTGAGACAGAGTTTCTCTGTGTAACAGCCCTGGCTGTCCTGGAACTCACTCTGTAGACTAAGCTGGTCTGGAAAACTCACAGAGATCCACTCACCTCCGCCTCCAGAGGGCTGGGATTAAAGTCATGCGCCACCACACTGGCTCATGGACTTTTATAGCAACGAAAACAAAAGGTTATGAATCAAGGCCTTTGAAAAATAGACTGGTGGGCACGTTAGAGACGCGGATACCTCAGGATGGGGTAAAGTCTGCTGTGGACCTAGATGCCATCTAATGACATCTTCGCTTTTGTCTTGGTGGAAGCTGGTGATCTGCCAAGTTAATAAATTCCAAAAGGTTTTTTTTAATCTGTTAGCATCAGGATGTTCTGATACAGACTAGGCAAGGAACCGCTGTCTGGGGGCCCACAGCTAGCCTGATTGAGATAAGAGTTGACCTCCGGACCTGCAGCATTCCAATCTCTGCTCATCACTGAGGTGTTAATCAGCCCGTGGCCCGCCCTTGGAGCCCCAGCTTCTTTCCAGGAATTCTCTGACAAGCAGTGTGTGCTCTAAACCCCTGAGCCGTCACCTCTCTGACCCTCTTGTATTTATTTTTAGGGGTTAAATCGTGCAAGCCTACAAAAGAAGGAAGTCGCATTATTGAGGTATTAGCAGGTGAAGGAGAGTTTGAGATGTTAGCCTTCCTCCTTTGGCCTTCTGGCTTGTAGAGCCATGCATACCTGTTTTGCAGGGACCCATTGCTTAGCTGGGGGTGAGCCTGGCCCAGGCACCAGTGAACCCTGTGCGGTGTGCCGGGAGACTGCCTAGCCTGGAGACTCAGCTGAAAGAACCAGAGGTTTTTCCTGCCCGGTAATCCCCACTAACAGCTGCCGGGAGCTGGTCAGCCCCAGACAGAATTCCAAAGGGCTTCGTGGGAGGCCATGGCTCTGTCTGAAGAATCTTCTGGAATTTGGTCGGGCCCCTCAGAGGCTGTTTTTTCTTCCTTTAACTTCTCCAGCCACTTCCTGGTTTCTCCCTTGGCAGCTTTCTCCTCTCTCCCTCCCTCCCTTTTATTTGTTTGTTCCTTTGTTTGGAGACATTTTCACTCTTAGCCTGTGCTGACTTAGAACTCACTATATAATAGCCCAGGCTTGAACTCACAGCAGTCCTGCAGCCTCAGCCTCCCCAGGAAGTGTGGGGACTAACTTCTCGAGCTACCACACCTGGCTTCAACTTTCTACCTCCTCCTGTTTCCTCTTCTCTTTACCTGCGTGTGTCAATGTAAAGGTAGTGGGTGTCCTGACAGTGCTTTTGCATATGTATATGATAATTGATAATATGTACATGATAGTCGATAATGCTCACTCCCCTTCTCACCGGCCCCTTTGCTCAGCTTTTATGTAGTCCTTTTTCTATTATGTCTGCTAAAAAAAAAAAAAAGAATTTAGTTAATAGTTTCATTTTGAGACAAGTCTCACTGTGTAGCCCAGGATGACTTTGAACTCTTAGTCTTCTGCTTTAGCGTGTGTGTGTGTGTGTGTGTGTGTGTGTGTGTGTGTGTGTGTGTGTGTGTGTGTTTTGAGAGCTGGACTCATGTAGCCTAGGCTGGCACAGAGTTTACTGCGTAGCCAAGAGTGACCTGAACTCCCACAGTCCTCTTGCCGGTCTTCCCTGCTGACATGCAAAACCAAGCCTGGCTTCCTCTTTTTTTAGCTTGGTTTACGCATGTGTGATAAGACGTGTGACACACCCGCCTTTCTGCCCAACGCAGCTGTCCTATGTGGTTTCAGTTTGTCAGTGCGACACCAGAGTCAGAGCCACCTGAGAGGGAAACCTTAGCTGAGGAATTGCCGGGATCAGACTGGTCTGTGGGCATTCTGTGGGGAGTGGTCGCACCCGCTGACACAGGAGGACCGGCCCCCTTGGGCGACTCCATCCCTAGCCAGGTGAATCCTGGGCTATGTAGAAAAGCTAGTTAAGTGTGAGCCTGCAGAGTGGCCAGGTAGCATCAGCATGGTCCCCACTGACTTGTGAGTTTCCTGGTCCTGCCATCCGAATCCTGCCTTGAGTTGCTACTCCAGCTCCCTTCAAAGAGGAGGCATGAGATGAAGTAAACCCATTTTCTCTCATACTGCTTTTGGTCAGAATGCTTTGTCACGGTGACAGAGAAGTGACGAAAACAGTGATGATCTCCAGTCCCACTGATGTTTCTCAACCAATGACATGTTTTTGTTCGTTGTGGATGACACACCACATTTTCTTTGCCCTCTGCAAATGGGCATCTAGGCTGATTCTATGACTGCTCTGTCACAAACAGTCCCATGATGAATGTGGGTATCCTGGGCTCTCTGTGGAACGCTGACTTAAGAGTCGCTTCGGGGTGTGCCTGGAAGTTTGGCTGGTCGCAGGGTAGGGTAATTCTGTAGTTTTTTGAGGAACCTCCATATGGATTTCCATAGTGGCCCCTTCATGATCTGTGTCTGCCTTAATTAGTTAATTACTGCCTATTGGCTCTTCACGCTTTCTGTGTAAGACTTTCCTAGGCTCTGGGAAGCTGCTTAGAGGGAGGAGCAGGGTCTCTGCCTCAATCAGGCTGTGACAAGCTGTCTAGGGAGCCTCTATGTACATCTCACGGGAGGATGGTTTCGGTGGATACCGGAAAAGCTACTGTGTGCTCATGAATTCATCCTAACCCTTTGTGGAAGCCGTGCTCTGGAGGAGCTGCTGGGCCTCCTTATTCAAAGAATGACTTTGAATGCTCCTGGGGCTCTCACAGCCTTTGAATTCTTGTTTTGTTTTGTTTTTCGAGACAGGGTTTCTCTGTGGCTTTGGAGGCTGTCCTGGAACTAGCTCTTGTAGACTAGGCTGGCCTCGAACTCACAGAGATCCGTCTGCCTCTGCCTCCTGAGTGCCGGGATTAAATTCTTAACCTGAGGTCCAGGCTAGCCCAGTGAAAGTCTGCATATAGGAAGCCTGTTTTCACACTGGCCTGGATCCTTCTCCAAGGCAGTAGGTATCTGTACTAGGCTCTCTACGTTTTTAAGTATTTCTTTTTATCACTGGGTATGTGTTCATGCATGTGTGCACGAGTAAATGGTGGGCCAGAAGACGACATTTGATCCTCTAACTGGCAGGATAGCTGCTTGTGAGCCCCTGATGTGGGTGCTAGGAACTGAACTGTAGAGAGAAGCCTTTTTCTCGTCTGCCGCTTTGGTTTTTCCCCACCAGTTGCCTGGGCTCTGCTGCGTTGTAGTTCCCAAATAACACACAAGACACTGTATTAATTATGAAGCTGTTGGCATTGCTTGTTTCTTACTGGCTAGCTCTGACTGAAGTATTTACTCCATAACTGCCAATCTAAGTATTTCTCTTACCGGACGGACATCTTACTTCTCTGGCGGGCTACATGATGACTCCCTGTGTTTCTCCTTCCCAGAGTCCTCCTGGGCTCCTAGTTCCACCTATCTTGCTTCCCTATTGGCCAACAGTGCTTTATTGACATATACACAGGACTTCCCCATCACTGAACTGAACTGAACTGGGGTCCTTTGGAAATGTCCGTCAGTACCGAGCCATCTCTCCAGCCCCAACACATCTGTTTTTCAGGATAGAAGGCAGAACAGGAAGGGCTGTTTATCCCCTTGCTTTAGAGACTGTTACATGGAGTCTCACACAGTCTGCTGCTTCCATTTATTGCTAGAGCCTGGTTTTGTTGTCACAGGAGCTGTTAGGCTTGGCTTCGAGCTTGCTAGGAAGGTTTGTTTCCTAGGGACAAAAGGGAGAAGGGATATTGGGTGGCCCCTAAAAGTCTCTTCGTATGTGCTCTATAGTTCACTGTCTTCTAAAAAGGCGCCTGGCTGGAATTGCCAACAGGTAGGCATATGTGACCCACAGATCGGGCTTGGGGCCCATCTGGACAGAGAAGCACTGTGTGTCTAATTCCTCTGCTGACTCAACATGCCACCCTTGCTGTGTGGGAGACTTCCCTTCTCTTGTCTTGTATGGGAGTCCTGTGAGGAAATCCTTGCTTCCCACACATCCGCAAGTGGATGTACTTGTGTCTTGTGGAAGTTACAGCATCCACTCAGACTTTTCTTTTACAAATATGACTTCGAGTGACTCACTTCCCCAGGGCCACATCTTAGATGCAAACCCTCATGGCTCACGTGCACTGTTGGGGTAGCCTTCCCCCTGCCTCAGCCCATCTCCCGGTGCCCCCATATCCTACGCCACCTCCCATCCCAACTCTCTTGCCAAAGTCGGTAGTGCTGGTAGCCTCACCCGGAGGAGCACTCACGGTTAATTCTTTCTGTGGTTGGATCACAGTGCCCGGCATGTGGTCAGGACATTACAGGGGTTTCCATAAGGGTTTTGCCGATGCACTTGGCACCCAAACAGGACAAAGAGACCCCCTGGAGCAAGCGAACACTGTGCAGACTTGAACTGTAGTCCTGTCTCTTCCCCGGGGACTCCACTACCTTCTACAGATTCTAGGCTCACCTTTGCTCCATGATCACTGGAGCCAGTGCTTTAAAAGCCAGTAGATGAACCGGTCACTAAACCCGATGGTCTGGGTGTGAGTCCCCAGGTGCCACGTGGTGGAAGGAGAGGACCAGCTTCCACGAGTTGTCCTTTGAACCTTCGTACCGTGCTATGGCACAGCACATTCATGCCACCCCTCTCCACACACACACACACACACACACACACACACACACACACACGCACACACGCACACACACGCATGCACACACGCATGCACGCACATACGCACGCACATAAAATAATAAATAAAATGCAATACACTTAAGAAAAGTTAGTGCTCTGACTAGTGTGTGCCGCTCAAGTCCTGTTCCCTGGGGAACCCTGACTGCTGAGCTCTTGGCTTCTGTGTCTGCTTTCAGGCCTCGGAGGCAAACGCGGGGCAGGGAGGCTTTCAAGTCCAGGCTGCCCTGGCCCTTCCTGCTGTGCTTCTCTGACTCAGGGCTGTCCTTCAGCATGCGGCTCCCCACCAGCTCAGAGTTGTCAGAGCCTGGAGTTCTCACAAGTCTTCTCCGACAGTCAAGGGGGAAATAAAAAACAAAAAGGCTGGGGCTTATGGAAATTTTAGATTTGGATTAGGGATGTCCAACTAATAAAAACCTGTGTAGCTATTACACAAATCTGAAAAAAGTCCAAGATCACACTAATGATTCCAAGCTTTCAGGTTATGGATGCTCTGCCTGTGGTCTCACGAATCCAGCCCAGCCTTGCCGGCTTAGAGGCTGGGGTGGGGTGGGAGCTTGACACTTCAGTGAGCTGATAGAGCCAAATGAGCCAGGGAAACCCTGAAAGCCAGAGCAAGCAGGCCTGGGAAGCCACGGTCCCTGGCGGGCCCAGGTTTCTAGATGCAGATTATCTGCTGTCCTGGTGGAAGAGACTCGGTGTCTCCAAGGTGTTCCCAGTATGACTGAGAAAAACAATCAGGTAGCAAAGTTATTCAAGGTACTGGTTCCCAATAATTTTGGCAATTTTTTCTGTTTCTTTAGAAGTGTGTATGAGTGTGCGTGCATGCGTACGTGTGAGAAGACAGCTTATAGAGGCCGGCACTCCTTATACTATGTGAGTCCTGGGGACCAAACTAAGGCCGTCAGACTCCAAAACAAGTATCTTTACCTTACCTACTGAGCCATCTCACTGGCTATCTCCTGCTTTTTTTTAAATTGATAAATGAATTTATTAAAAGGATTAACTTAAGCATCTGCATTGGTAGCTAAAGCCTCCTGCTCAACACTGCTTGATGCAATCTGTCTATCATTCAGAAGTCTGTGTGATCACGGAGTGGCTGTGGACTGTCAGACTTGGAACCTCTCTCCTCAGTGTTTTTCTTGTAGTGATTTCTTTTTCTTTTCTTTTCTTTTTTTTTTTTTTTTGAGGACTGAGTTAACTTGGTAAGCCAGGTTGGCCTCAAACTCAGAGATCTGCCTCCCAAGTGCTGGGATTAATTAAAAGTGCACGCCGCCACCACATATGGCCTCTTGTAGTGATTCTTTTTTTTTTCCATATTAAACTTGTAGTTTTATTCAGGTTTGATTTTTAACAAATGTGTCAGGGAGAGAGAGCCGCAGGAAAGGGTGAAGCCCATGGAGGCAAAGCCCTCTCAGATGCCTGAGGAGGGATCATGGCTGCTCCGCCCCCCTCTCTTCTCACCACCCCTAAAAGGGTTTGGGGAAGAGACACAGGCAGGGAAGGGGCTGGTCCCCAGTCTGTACAAGTGGTGCTTGGGGGAGAAAGACTATGGAGAACAGGGGACCAGGCCAGGGATAAATGGGATGAAGGGCACAAGACCATTTGCCAGAATCCACAGCTTCCTGATTCCAAATTGAATTAAAAAGAAAAAGGGGGAGGTGAAGGACCTAAACCACAAGCAATACCCAACTCCCTTTTCCACCAGGACTGAGAGGGAAGAGGAGGCAGGTAGCTTCACCAAGGCCATGGCTCCCTCACTCCTGGCCAAGGGAGCCAGGTGAAGGGCAGGGTCTCCCCGACAGTTTGAGAAGGGGTGAGGAAAACCAAAAATAAGTCAAGTAAATTGTATAGGAGTCCAGCCAAGGGCCCAGCCAGAGTGGAACCCAGCTGGGGGAGGGGCCTCTGTAGGCTCAAGGATCACTGCTGCCACCACCGCCACCCTGGTTATTTTACCATGGCCTTGATTGCAACAGCTGCCTCCTCTGTCACGGCAGACAGCACCGTGACCAGGATCTCTTCTGCTCAATCTCCTTGCCAAGGTCTCCCTCAGGCAGACGAAGGTCCTCTCGTTCCTCCCCACTGTCCTGGAGCAGGGATATGTACCCATCCTGGATGCCAATCAGCTGGAAGTCACTCCTTTTGATGTTGGGGACATCCGTATTATGAGTTGACGGGCAGATATCTTCATATTTCTTCCCAGCAAAAATGTCAATACCAATCAGGTGGACCTTGGCATGGCCGTGCTTGCCAGTCTTGGAAGTCCGACATCTCGACGATCTTACATGGCCGGCTTTTGAGCACCACAAAACCATTCTTACGTAATGCTGAGCATTGCATTGGGAAGGTGGCTGAGGCCCCTATATCTCCTGTCTCGAAGTCCAAATCATCTGCCATTTTAAGAGGCTTCGATTCCAACTCTCGAGAACAAACTGACTCGACCCTGTCAGCTTGCTGCAAGCCCAACCGCTGCCTCCGAACCCGCTGCTGCTGCTGCCGCCACCGCTGCTGCCACCCTCTCTTTGTAATGATTCTTAAGGTCTTGGTGAATGCAAGCTAGCCCCTTCATTTTCTGAGGACCGTTTCCTTTATGCCTCTGGGCAAACCAGCACCTGCTTTTCTCCAGACTTCGCTGTGCACCCGGTAAGGACCACTGGATTCCACAGGTGTCTTTCTGTGACTTGAAAAGCCATCACTGAGATGTGGCTTCCTGACCAAGAGCGAACAGTGGTGAGACAGGATGGCTGAGAGCCCTCCTGCATCCTCAGCCACACCCCAGAAGATGCTGGGTGCTTTTCAAAGTTGCTTTCACACACGCCTACCATACGGCAAAACACACACAGAATCCTGGACCTGCGAGTTCCAAGATGTTAAAGTTTCCCCCAGGCCTGTGCTTCCTGAAGTCTCGTTGGGATCTGGGTTATGCAAACTGTAGCTTGGAAAAAATGAAGTGCGGTGAGGGGATGAGCTGGGGCTGGATCGTTCCCGTGGTGACTTAACGCATACCACGGGTGAATCATGCCTTCACACCGTCCTTCCTCAGACACTTCCGAGAACAAACGCACAGGGAGACACATTGATTTTATCCTGTGAGCCATAGGAGAGCAAAAGGAACCACAAGTGCTTTAAAGCAAGTGGCCACGAGGGCATTGTTCACAGTGCGGCTCCCAGCTGGATGCCTTAATTAAACAAATATTTCTTACACTCTGGCAGCCTTCTAGGTGTGGGAAGGGAAACCATAGCAGGGGGGCTGGAGGAGTCAGGAATCAAGTGACTCAGTGGTTAACGAGTGTTTCTGTGCTTCCACAGAGCTGGGCTTTGGTTCCCAGCGGCCACACTGTGCAGCTCACAGCTTCCGTAACCCATCCTGCTCCAGTAGAAATGACGTCCTCTTCTGGCTTCTCTGGACACCTGGACGTGTGGGACGGACACACACACACACACACACACACACACACACACACACACACACACACGAAAGCGGCATGACAGCCGTGCCTTCAGGAGGCTTCCGTCGTCCTAGGGGAGACTGTGCTCCTACTGTGGCTAAATGAGGGGATGGTGTGTATTGGATTTTAGCTGTAGCATCTTGACCGCAAGGCTCTTGGGCCCGGGGAACTGACTTGGGTTTCATCTTCGTTGTGTTCTATAATTTGAGTTGACTTTCGGTTTCCTCCCTCCATGTTATCCTATCACACTCTTCTTGGCTCTGTCGCGGGTCTCTCCATTGCAGAGCGTGAGTGGGTGCTCGCTGAAGTCATTCTGTATGGGATGGTGAGTCCTCCGCCTCTGCAGCCCTTGGGAGTGAAACCACAGAAGCCCCAAGCTCCAGGAGGCTGGAGCCTGGCCTGGACAGATGTCCCCCAGTCCCCACAACTCCAGCCACTCCCTCTGACTTTCTGAGCACCTTTGTCACAGAGGCGTGGGGACTGCTCATTGAGCGTGAACTTAACATTAGCGTGCTGGAGAGCTGTCTCCAGGTGGGCATAAGGAACGCACAGGGTTGACTCGGGAAAACCTGGCATGGGTCTCAGTTAGGGTCACGGTTAGTATGTGGGCTGGTGGGGTGGCACGTGCGTGCTCTGGCTTGTGACTACCCATCCCTGGACCACCACCCCCACTCTGAGTCCAGAGAGTTGGTCTCATGTCTCTTCATGTCTTTATAGTGTTAGCAGAGTTTTTCTGGCCTGAAGCAGATTTTTAAGAAGTTTGTGGTCATACCGGGCGTTGGTGGTGCATGTGTTTAATCCCAGCACTCAGGAGGCAGAGGCAGGTGGATCTCTGTGAGTTCGAGGCCAGCCTGGTCTACAGAGCGAGTTCCAGGACAGCCAGGACTATACAGAGAAACCCTGTCTCGGGGGGGGGGAGAAGTTTGTGGTCATTTATTGTCCTGGGACCAGTGGGTGACCTCTGAATAATGTGCTGTCGGGTAGATGTCTGTGCCGGTAGAACCCGATTGTGGCCTTTTTGAACGCGCTGGGGACTCGGGACAATCCCTCCTCAGTCTGAATGTGGGTTGAGAATGAGGACTATAAAGGAGATGCGGGAGGGTTTGGAGGGACCTATGGTCACCTGTGGGAGGTGCGGTGGTGCTGGCCGTACTTGTCGCTTGGGGAGCTTTTGGTCTGTAGGCTCAGAGCCCAGTTGCTGCAGCGTGATTCAGGCTGCCTTTGAAAGGCTATTGGCCGTAGGTTGGAGAGTCTAAGTTAAACAGGAGCTCGTTAAAAAAAAAAAAAAAAGGAAGAACCACACATGGTGGTGGTCGCCTATTGGTACTGGGCAGCCACTGAACTACATGAGACCATATTTCAATACCGCCACCCCCACACACCCTCGGAAAGGAAGAGCTGTTGGTGCTGATGACAGAACACCGTGTTCACTAACTACTCTTCCAATTTGTATGCGTCCTTAAGGAATTCCTGAGCAGCCAGGCGTGGTAGTACACACTCCTTTAGTCCCAGCATTGGGAAGGCAGGGGCAGGTAGGTGTCTGAACTTGAGGCAGTGAGTTCCTAAGCTCTTAGCCAGGTGTGGTGTGTACAGGGTACGGAGTGCTTATCTATAATTCCAGTACTGAGAGATTCGTGTGTGTGGTGTTGGAAACTGGGCGACTGACCGTGGGAACCTTCTGCACATGCCTTGTAAGCCGCCCAGAGACTAACGTGCTCTGGCTGGCCCTGAGCTTGTGATTCTTCCTTAACCTCCCGAGTAACCGGGACTACAGACCTGTTCACCAGGCCAGGGTTGGCCGGGAGGATCTGGAGCTGAAGTCGGTCTGGGCCACACAGTGAGGCACTGTCTACCTACCCTTCCAACCCTACGAGGCCGCCTGCCATGGCGTTGTATGAATGTGGTCTCCATGCCTGTGTGTGTGGGAGGCCTGGTGTACTTTGTGCAATGTGCCTATCTGGTGATTTCTGGCACTATCTCTCTGCCTAATAACTACCCCAACATAGCCACAGCACGGGTCCTGCCTCTCCTCCACTCGGTAAGCCGCAGAGTTCACCGCCTACTCCATATTCTTACACCTGCCATTCCCTAAGTAGGAAACACAACCCTACCCCCCCTTACCATCCTAGGGGACTCCTATTCACCCTTTAAACCCCACTTCAAATGCCCCATCTTCTGTGCATTCTTGGTTGACTACAGAATACTGGGCTGCTGTTAGTAATATTCTGTCCTTTCTTATCACTCTTAAAAAGTAATCAACCATTATCTTCCCCAGAGTAAATAGTCCTATTGATACCTACTAGGAAAGAAAAATCAGTCTTCTCTAATGGAGTGTTATCAACCACACTCAGGGCAGACCTCATGCGTAGGAGTAGTTGGCCAGCACAAAACACACTCCATGTTGTTGTCAGAGCACGTGTTTTGTTTTTGTTTTTGGTCTTGCTGTTTTTCTTTTTTCTTTTGATTCTTTTGTTGTTTCGTTTTTAAGAGAGAAAGGACATGGAGTCTGGTGAGTAGAGGTATGGTGAGGGCCTGGGAGGAATTGAGGGAGGGGACGGAAAATTTTAAGGGGAAAAAAGTTAAGAGTACTTGCTCAGCCGTGAGAACCAAAGTTTGGATCGCAACACCTACGTGACAAACCGAACCTTCTGCAAATTACTGTGACTCTAGCTGTGAGGTGTCCAGTGTCCTGTCTGGCATCCGTATGATGACAGGTACACATATACATTCACCCTCATGCCTGTCCATTGCACGCGCACACATGAACGCACAAGTCTCCTAAGCAAGGCAGCCCAAGCAGAGTGGCTCTGTGGCTGTCCCCTGACGCATGTGCCGTAGCCAGCGTCCCTGCCTTGCAGAACACTTCCTGTGGGTGTCTGAGGTAATGCTGTGCTTAGGTGCTACAAGGCTTCCTGGGTGTTACCAGAGGCCTTGGCATTCCGGTCGGAGGGCGGGTAGCCACTTGTTCAAGGTTGCAGGCCCAAGACGGTGGCCTTTGTCGGTGCCAGGAATGTACCCTGTCCTCCCCGTATCTCTGGACACAGCCTCCTGCCTCATAGTGACCCCATTGTCCCAGCCATCAATGCCAGTTCTGTGCAAGGCATTGCAGTGTGTCTTTTGTTAGCATGCTGGTGTGGGAAGGGCTGGGAACCCTGGGGAACTGGGACGCCACAGGGGGCCTGCTTGTTCATATTGGGGTGATGGTGGGAAGTGTGGGGGACCTTTCCTCACAGTTCCCAGGTCAAGAAGTCTATGCCTGCAGGGCTGGAGCGGCAGAAGGCTCCTTGGTGGAGGGGAAGGAGAGGAGGAGGTGGGGTCATAACTAATGTTTCTGGGTCTTTGACTCTAAGGACTGAGACCAAGATCTGGGGTGAGAGGGGACACTTGTTTCCAGTTCCAGCTTCCTAGTTCTGTTTTCTTTTAGAGGTTAAAGTACCTCTTTTTTTTAACTTATGACTACTACTGTTTATGATTACTATTATTACAAATGTATGGTGTGCATGTGTACACCACAGCACCGGTATGGTGGTCAGAGAACAGCTTCGGGGAGTCACTTTTATCCATGGGGATCCTAGGGATCGAACCAAGGCCATCAGGTTTGCGCTGCAGGTCTCCCCCCTTCTCTCTTCCCGCTCCTTCCCGCTCCCTCCCTCCTCCCTCCCTCCTCCCTCCCTGCTTGGTTTTCTTTTCTTTTCCTCATGCCCCTTTCTGTGATGGACCCTAGGGCCTTTTGTGCATCCCGGTCACTGAGCTACAGCCCTAGGCCACCCCAGTTCCTTATCCACAGCTCTGCTCCTATCAGCACCAGCTTCTTAGCTGCCGGTGAGTATGATGATGGAGTGAGCGGCCTTCCCCTAGTAGTGAGCATCTGGGCGTCCCCTCTGGTGCAAGGCAACGAACACCTCCACCGCCTTGGAGTGTTGTTGGGTGATGGGTGACTCAGTCACTCCCATGCCCTGAGTCTGCGTCTTGTTCCCCAGCGGAAGGAAGGACGGTTGTAGTCTCAGATTCATCTGTGTCCTGTTTTAGACTCTGAAGCCAGTTGCCTCTCCTGCAGACGGCAGAGTTAGCGGGCCAAGTGTGTGGGACAGGAGGCTCAGTCCCGCTGACTTGGGGAAGCTGCCGCAGCAGAGGGTGGTGTGTGGTCCCTAGGTAGAGGGTATATAGTTCCTTCTTGCGTAGCATGTGTAGGGCCCAGGAAGAGCAGTCCCTGCTGCCTGTCCCCTGTCCCATGCCCCTGCCGTATGCCTGGTCCAGGATTCCTGCCATCAGCGGTCCCATAGCAGATGGGCCTCTCTCTGCTCCAGCCCAGCAAGTGTGGGAGGGAGCCCAGTAGGACTCGTGGGCACACCCTTCTGGAGAGGGTGGGCGGGGAGAGCTTGGCATCCGTTGTGTGCCCGCAGCCCCAGGAAGCATGTGATCTGGAATGTGTTGTTCCTAGAGGCCCTGCCGCACGTGGCTGGCGTTGGTATAAGTTGCCAGTCATTGTGGTGGAGGCCTGAGGAGGAGGTTGAAATAGGCTCTCATGCTGATTCGGGCTGAGTTGGCGAGTCACCATTCTCGACAGTGGATTACCCAACCGTCGATCCATAATGTCAGTGTGTCAGAAAACACCCCGGCAGCAGATGCCTCATGACCCAGGGACGGGGGCCCTGGGTTCCTGACTGATGTGTGTGAGATGCATCACTGCTCATAGCCTTCCTGAGAAAAGTGGCGGGGGGTGTCTAGACTGGGTGGCCTATAACCCTCATTATATCCGGACCTCTGGTGTAGCCAATGCAAATGTCTTGGGTGCCCTTCAGAGGGTGGTTACGAACTGAGTGGCTACTGGGTCAAAGGGCACACCCTGCCTGTCGCCTTCTGGCAGCCTCTTCTACTTTCCACACCCACCGCGTCCGTGACATTTTGCAGAACGTCCACATATCTTCAGGTGCTTTGCAGACACGCCTGACCAGGGCTGTTGTGTAAGGGAGGGTCACCTACCCAGCCCGCTCACGAGCAGCCTTTAAAACTTCCCCCCACGGCTGTTTTCCGTGAACTCTGCCCGCACCCCCGAGTCGTGGATGTATTCCAGTCTCTTCCCGTGTACACCTTACAGCCCAAACAGAGCTGTGCGTCTACCCCAGTGGTCGCTTAGACGCAAGCCCCGCCTCTCCAGTTTACTCATTGGTTTGCTCTGCTGAGTGAGCCACTGCATGGCCTGAGCAACACCTCGGAGCCAGAGCCAAAAGCCCTTAGTCGGGTCAGTAATAACAGGGTCTGGGGACCTTGGTGCGTCAAAGGCTGGACTTTCTTAGTTGTATCAAGGATCTCCAGGTGTCATCTTTCATACAGTGGTGAGAATTTGCCTGGTATGTGTGAGCTCCTGGGTTCCACCCACAGGATGTATGTTGTATGTATGCATGCATGCATGCATGTATGTATGTATGTATGTAGCTCCCGGCAGTTGAACTCCCCTCATTGCCTGCTGGAGCAGTAAGTGCACATAACCACTGAGTCCTCTCCAGCCCTCAAGTTCATTTCCTAGGGACGTTATTCAAGTTTGAGGCTGGTGTGGGCCATATGAGTCCCCGTCCCAAAATTAAAGTGAATGAGTAGAGAAATAAACACAGGCTTGGGAGGTGACTCAAAGGAGTAAAGTACTTGTTATTCAAGTGTGAGGACTGCAGTCAGGACCCCTGTTCACCCATGTAAATGTTGGTTGGGCGTGGTAGCCTGCCTATAATCCTGGTTCCTGGAAAGGGACAGAGAATCCTGGAAGAAGCCAAACTAACTGAATTGATGAGCTCTGAGTTCAACTGAGAGACCCTACCTCCCTGTGTAAGGTAGGGAGCCATCGAAGAAAGTACCCGTTGCCAGCCTCGGGCTTTCAATGCAGATGAACACACCCCAGTCTCGAGAGAGGGCTCAGTGGTTAAGAACACATACCACTTTTGAAGAAGACCTGGGTTCAATTCCCAGCACCCATAAGCTTATGACAGGGGCTGGAGAGATGGCTCAGAGGTTAAGAGCACTGGCTGCTCTTCCAGAGGCCCTGGGTTCAAGTCCCAGCAACCGCATGGTGGCTCACAACCATCTCTAATGAGATTTGGTGCCCTGCAGGGATACATGCAGACAGAACACTGTATACATTTATTTTTTAAATAAATCTTTTAAAAACTTGTAACAAATGAACACAGATGTGCACATAACTCCCCACACACCCCATAAACAAACCACAAAGGCTGGGTTGGTGTAGTTGGGAGGCAGAGACAGGAGGATTGTGGCAAGTTCCAGGCCAGCCAATGCTATTTAACGAGACCTTAAAAATCAGAGTGATTTGACTCATCTTTGTAATCTCAGACTCTAGAAGGGCAAGGGATTGCCTTGAGTTTGAGCCCAACCTCAAAGCCTCAAAGGAAGACAGCTCAAAAACTAAATAAGCAGATGAACAAATGGAAGAAGGGGGCAGAGATCCCATTTTAAGAAAATGTTAGGGTTCGAGGGGGATGAATTCCTGTGTCTTAGAGCTGGTTTTAAAGCTGTGGGTAGATTGAGGTTGGTCACAATCCACCCTTTACTGAACCTGTCTGGAGAGATGGAGGCCCAGGGGCGGGCTTTCCTGGGAGAGGGAAGGATGGGTAGGAGGCTCAGCTGGGGAGGGAGCGTCCTGCTGTCTGTCATCCAGTGACTTTTCAGTGGCTGGTCAGCTCTAGAGAGGGTGGGCATCCCTATCCCTGTGTGGCTCAGGCTATCCCAGTGGATGTAGTCAGCTGGTAGGTGGCTATTCATTAAGGCATTTATTTATTTGTTTATTGAAACAGGATCTTGTAAGCCCAGGCTGACTTTTTAAAAGTGCTCCTTGACAGGTGGTGGCAGCACACTCCTCTAATCCCAGTACTTGGGAGGTAGTGACAGGTGCGTCTTTGTGAGTTCAAAGCCAGCCTGGTCTACAGAGCGAGTTTCAGGACAGTCGGAGCTGTTATACAGAGAAACACCCAAACAAAACAAAAAGCAGTCAAACGAAAACAAAATAAGCGCTTGACAAACAAAAACAAAACAAAACCAGCCAAACGAAAACAAAACAAAACGAGCGCTCCCTTTCAGCATTACAGACCTCCTACAGGTCCCCCACTCCCCTTAACTCCAGAGTCTCAAATGCTCTCTCTGGTCTCCAAATCACCTGAACTACAGCTCCTCCCTTGCCTGTCAGGCCTCTCTTCGGGACCTTTCTTTAGGGAAGCAAGTCCACCTCCTCCTCCTGCCCTCGTGCACAACCCTGGAAGCGTAGATTTGTGCGCTCCAGCCACAGGCGGGTCTCGGTGTCCTGGGTGGATCTCTGGTCTGAGGGCTGGGACTGTGGGTGTGAGCAGGCAGGTCACCATGGGTCACTGAGCTGTTTCCCCGCCGAGGGCTGCTGCTGCACTCTGTACTCTCGGTTTCTTTTCCCCTTCATTTTCTTTGCAAAGCACCTTCAGTCAGCGTGAAGATTCCTCCAAGTCATGGGAGACTTTCTGTGGGGAAGGGTGGGACCCTGTGGTTCCCCTCCTGAGTCCCAGGGGCTGTCCTGTTAGTGTCCCCAACAGGGCTTCTGTAATTGGCCCAGGGACCCTGTTGACTGGGGGTGGGGGCAGGATGTGGGGAGCTGTGGCAGATTAGCATGTAGCAGTGGCCTGCCCCTGCTCTGGTAGGAAACTGGAGGTGAGCCCAGGGAGAGTGGGGCCTGTAGTGTGTGTTGCTTTCTTTATTGGGGGGGCGGGTGCTGCAGTGTGGTGGAGGTCGGAGGGCAGCCTCGGGTGTCGGCTCCTGCCATTTACCTCGTTGGAGATGGTCTCATTTCGTCCCGAGTCCACTGGGCTAGCAGCTGGCCTGTGAGCTTCTGGGGAGTCTCCTGTCCCCGACATCTCCTGTCTTGCCCTGGAGTGCCGGGATTATAGATGTGTGCTACTAGATCTGGCTTTATGTGGGATCTGGGGACCTGAACTTAGGTCCTTACGCTTGTACACCAAAGCGCCCTTCCCACCCATCCGTCTCCCCAGCCCTGTTTCTGACGCAGTCGCACAATCACATCCCATAGCATAGCCCACTCTTGAAGGAGGAGCGCTACTGTCCAAAAGTAGTTGTGTGAGAGTCCCCTATGTATGCAAATTTATAGTTTCCGGCAGTCTAGTATATCTCAAATATCTCATCACTGATCAGAAAAATGGCTAATGGGATAATTAACATCTTTTTTATACTGAGCCTGCGAAATGAGGTATTTTTTTCTTTTCATGTGAATGTGTGTGGTGTGCAAACATGTGTGTTTGTATAGTCACATGCGTGGTACACTCATGGGCCAGGTATTCATGAATGTGTGAGTACATGTGCATGTGTGTGTGTGGGTATCAGGAATCTCCCCCAATCAATTTGTCCACCTTATTTTCTTGGAGGCAGGTCCCAGTCAAACCCAGAGCTCTTGGGATATAGCTAGTCTCTCTCACCAGCTGGCTTCGAGGGTCCACTGTCTTCATTTCCGAGCAGTGGAAGCTGCCACACCTCCCCCGCGTTTATGTGAGTTTTGGGGATTTGAACCTCTAGTCCTCTCGCCTGTGTAGCAAGCACATCAACCACTGAGCTCTCTCCAGGCCACAAGAGAGGTTTGCATTCATTTCTTTTTTTTTTTTTTTTCTTTTCGAGACCGGGCTTCTCTGTATTGTTTTGGAGGCTATCCTGGAACTCACTCTGTAGACCAGGCTGGCCTTGAACTCACAGAGATCTGCCTGCCTCTGCCTCCCGAGTGCTGGGATTAAAGGCGTGCGCCACCAACGCTCGGCTGCATTCATTTCTTCATAACCACATTTGACCTGAGATTGCTCAGCCAGAAAAGTGCTCATTGTGCAAGCAGCGGGGCCTGGCCTCTCAATACCTAAAACCTGTATAAGGAAGCCAGGCCTGGTGGTATGGACTTTGCAATCCCAGCACTGGAGGGATGAATGGGTTCCTGGAGTTCACTGGCTGGACGCCTATCTTAGGTGAATTTCAGGCCAGTGAGAAACCTTGTCACAGGGAACAAGGCTCCAAGATTAACCTCGGGCTTCTCAGCATGTACACGCACGAGCACGCACATGTACACACATGTATCCGTACACATACACGCGTGTACACACGCATATACACACAAGCATCACGAACCAGGCTGAGGGCTGCTGCGGCTGTGAGGATGGCTGCAGTTTGTGTTACCGATGCCTTCCTGAAGGCAGGGTTGTTTTGGTAGTAGGTCCCAGGCCTGGCTACTGCCATCCTTGGCCTGCCTCTGCAGTTAGTGTGGGTTGAGACAGTGGCCGCGCTAGGCTGGCACTCGTGTGGGACGTTTGCCTGAAGCCTTGCTTCTGGCGAGCTTTGGAATCTCAGGAGAGGCTGTTTTCAGCTCCTACGTCTCCTCTGTAGCATGAAGTCCCACAACTATGTTTTCTGGGGCACTTGGGTTCTACGTGCAGGGAAGGTAGGTGCCCAGGACCGCTGCGCCTGCCTGGGCTTTGTTTCTGAGCCAGGGCGTTGGAGAATGGCTACAGCCGGCTTAGCCGTGGCCATCACAGATGCAACACCCATGCATTGACTTATCTACTGAAGACTGCCTGCTCACCTCTCTGGGTTCCACTCAGCCGTCAGCTGCCTGTTACCCTGTCCCATGTATGGAGGAACTGCGACTTCTCTCTCAGGGTGGGACTCCTGGCCTTTGCCTCAGGCCTCACAAGACCTTCTCTCTCAACAGGCTCAGCTGGAAGCTCAGAAAGCCACACAGGACTTCCAGAGGGCCACTGAGGTGCTCCGTGCTGCCAAGGAGACCATCTCCCTGGCCGAGCAGCGGCTGCTGGAGGATGACAAACGGCAGTTCGACTCCGCTTGGCAGGAGATGCTGAATCACGCGACTCAGAGGGTAGGGTGACCCGTGTGGATGCTGGTCGTGGGTCCCTGGCCTATATGCTGCATATTGTTTGTCTCCCCACAGGAGTAGAGACCTAGGCTCCTGTAATGGTCATGGGCTGTATGCTTTATGTAGTCTTTGGCTGGCCTGACTTTAAGTCACACTCAGGCATGACAGTCTCCCAGGGACATGTGAGCATAATCTTTCTCTATATTGCCTGAAACTTGTCTGGTTCATATGGTCCCTGAATGTCTTGGCAGTGGAGTCTGGTTTCCCAGAGGGACCAGGATACTCTCCAAGGTCAACTCCTAGTACACCAGAAGGACCAACCCCCCACCCCCACCCCAGCTCACCCCCGTGGAAAGCCCGTTAACAGTCTCAACCTGCCCTTGGGTGTGTATGTCGGTGGGTGAAGTGCCTCGGCCAGAATCAAGTGGGCACTCAGTCAACTTCCCAGGTGAAGTTGGGGTCTGGGGAGTAGCTTGTCGTAGGCATTACTAGCTGGGCGTGGTTGTCATGTGGGATTTATGTCACCATTATTCGGCTCTCTAACTGCTCCCAGGACAGACTTCCTCTCTGGCCACCTTCCTCGGAACTGGAAGCGATGATTGTCTTGGTCTAGGTAGGCTACTAAACAAAATACCGTAAACTGCCTGGGCAGTTTTTTCTCTCACAGTTCTGGAAGCCAGGAAGTCCGCCCAGAGCCAAGGCCGACTTGTGCGGTATCTTAACTTGTTTCTGGCTCTCAGAGGGCCGTCTCTCCTCTTGAACTGACAAGTACGCAGGGCCTTCCTGTGCTAGGCATTGAACCCGGGAATTTTCACGTTGCAGGCAAGCACATCCCCGCCCCCTCGGGGCCCTTGCGTGAAGGGCACTGGTCCTACAGCCCTGTTCCCTCGAGGCCCACAAGTGTCACCACACTGGCGACATTGCTACTCTAGCAGTTAGGGCCACGGTTTGACACTGGGGGCTTGGGTTTGCTGGAGAGGGGCGTGTCACAGACTATCCCTGGATGCTGCTCCCTTCTGCCAGGTACAGCTGTGGCTCTCCTGATTCTTGGTCCCCTGGGTGCCAGCCTGTCCTCCCACGAGGCCACGGGGCTGTTAAAGGGCAAGCGGATGAGCTGCAGTCCCTGGGTGCAGACTGTAGCTTTGGTTTCAGTGAGTGACAGGAAGGCTGCCTGTCGGAGTCAGTCAGTCCCTGTGGCTGCTCCCCCCCCCCATCAGAGCCACCTGCCACAGTTGCGCAAAGTCCCTGGGGGTTCTGATGATTAAAGGTGGCCTTGAGTATCTTTAAATAGAAAAGCCTGACATACAAATGGCTTCAGGAGGCAGATCGGACTTGACTTTCTACCAACTCTACCTGGGGCTGTGGACAAGATGCCTGTGGCTTGTGGCCGTGAGCTTCCTGCCCCCTGGTGGCCATGATGCTTGTAGACCCAGCAAGGCTGAGAAGATTCTTACTGGGTCAGCTGTAGACAAACCTAAAGGGGAGGCTGGGAAACGTGCGAAGCCAAGCCTGGTAGAGGAAAAGAAGCAACTAAACCAGCCGCAGGAAACCTGCCTTTCCTCTTGAACCTCTTGCCCTCCAAAGCTGTAGACCTGTAGCAGCATTTCAGAAATCACCAAATGAACCTGCGTATGGTGGTGTATGCCTATAATGCCGGAGGGGTGGGGATCAAGGCTAACCTGGGCTACGTAGGGAACCCTACCTTTTAAGGAAGGAGAAAGAAAACACTGCATCTGTTACTATGAAATAAGAAAATCCACATTTTAGCCATGGGGCTGATGGTAGTGGGTTAGACTCCTGAGACCCTCACACTGTCCACATGCTTAGTCTTTGGAAACAGTGTTCTGGGGTCCGCATAAAACAGTCTGCTGGAGCTTTACGAGATAGCGTCAGACCTCCTCAGGTCAGTTGGAGCTTTGTAGAGTGCAGTCTTCCTTGCCAGTCGCCTGGGCCCTGCCGCGCTGTCTGAACCCCCAAATAACACACAGGACACTATATTAATTATGAAGCTGATGGCCGTTTGCTTGGTTTCTTACTGGCTATCTCTGACTTAAGTATTTACCCCATAACTGTTAATCTAAGTATTTCTCTTACCGGAGAAAAGGGTCCGGACCTCTTACTCTGGCGGTCTACATGGTGTTTCCCTCTGCCTCTCGTTCCCAGAATCCTCCTTGACTCCTAGTCCCGCCTATCTTGTTTCCCTATTGGCCAACAGTGCTTTATTCAACAACCAATAAGAGAGACAGATTTACAGAATGACATCTCCCATCAGGGCTTCACAGTGGCCCATGGGCCACCGGATATGTACCCTCTGGCCACCAAAACAAAGGACCCAGGCATCTGGTTCCTGTGCTATGGTGGCCGCAACCTGTGTGAACCAGCAGGGAGTTCTGAGTCACAGGCTTGGCCTTCCCTTCAGGGGTGGCGTTTCCTTTTTTTTGGTTCCATCATGGTTGCATAGCCCTAGGAAGAATCTCCTTGAACTGGTGAGAAATGATTCTCTCCTCAGAGCAGATGGCTCGGTAGTACAAGCACTTGCCCTTAGCCTGTAAGAAGCCAAATCCATCCCTGGTAACGGGGGAAAAAAACCATAAAAGTGCTCTGGAGACCACAACCTTTCCCCTACATCTCGATACGCTATTTGGAGCCTCAGCCTGCTGGGTAATGTAGACCCAGTCCTTCCTGCAGTCCAGATGCTCATGTTTGGCTCTGAAGTGGCATGAGTGACTGTGACCCTCTGTCTGAAGTGAGCATTCCTCCCAGTGGGAGTTCTATGGACCGTTTCCCAGACCTCGTGGGGCTAGCATGCCGCCAGGGCTGCCTTAGCAGAAGACCGTGCAGGGACTAGCTGACTCATGGAGACGCCAGAAAGCCTGTTTCCTTGGGGAGTGGAGTTTCTTATAGCATTAGATGGCCGTACTTGAAGCTTTAGCAGAAGCTAACACCCTAGGTGCTCAGGAGCCCCGATATCCTCCTCTAGTGGTCACATGTGACATCACAGACAGGCCATGGGGACAGTTCTCGGTTAGTTCCAGCATCACTGCCAAGCCTGTAGCTGAGCAGCCTCCCCTGGGGCACACGGCTGTGTCTGCCGTTTCTCAGCACCGGAGGGAGTTTTGGCGGCGGAGACATTTCCAGCACTTGACTGCTTTGATATTGAAGCAGTCTTTTGGGGAAGGCAGCGGCTTTCAATTTTCCGAGACAGGAGTGCTGGCAGCCTGGCAGAGAGAAATTGGCTTTCCCGATGCCTACTATGGAGGGCCAGGTGGCAGAAGAGGGAAATGTGGCTTGGACTCGGGAAGGCAATCCTTGTTGATAAGCTGGCAGCAGGGGCCCCTGGAGAGAAGAGGTGGCCAGCCTCTCCTCCAGGCTTCCAGGATGGCCATGAAGGCTGGGATGGAAGACTGCTTGAAGGGGGTCAAGGGCCATCTAATGCCCCCTCCTTAGTGTAGAGCAAACAGTCTGGAGCTGTTCAGTGAGGCCGTGAGGAGATGGGAAAGCCCCTCTCCACCTGGATAGATGCTTCAGGTTAGAGAGAGGCTGTGGATGGGGCCCCAGGACGAGGCCCATGTCGGGAGAATATTCTAAACTGCCTGAATGAAGGAGAAGACCTCTTTCACCTTAGACAGTTGGTTTCCTTGAGCTAAGTTCACCTTTGGCCTTCTAGCTCAGAGAGGGGTGGAGAGAGCTGAGCACCACTGCCCATCTCCTGTGTGTCCCGTGGGGGTCATACCATGGCAGTGGCAAATGGGGCGTATGGATGCAGAAGAAAGCTGAAGCCTGTTAGAAGTGTCTCGTCCAAGCTGGGCGTGGTGGTACATGGGGTTAACCTGTACCATGTACCAGATGGTACAGGGGATATGTGGAGAATACAGCATCTCAGATAATGAAACCAAAACCAGTTACACACTTACTCCCACCAACTGCCCAAAATGCCACATACTCAAGACCCCTCTCCAAATGCTGCCTCTGCTGTCCCAGCTCTTCTGAGTGGCCAGAGCCAGCCCAGCCGCCTGGATCCTACACTGGGATCTTTGAATAATAATACATACTGCAGCAGGAGTTTTCATACCCTGCTAGACTATCACCTCCAGGTTTGGCCTCTTGTTTTTGTTTTTGTTTTGTTTTGTTTTGCCCCAGTAGGTGCTTGACCAGTGAGAAGGGGTGGCAGTAAAACAGAAGAGTACCTTGTAGAGGTGGGAACAAGGATCTGAGTCTGGACTAAATACCTGACCAAGGGGGGAGCCAGGGGTGGCCCAGGGAAGGCTTTCCTCCATGGCTCCGTCTCTGTTGCTCCATGCTGGCCCTGCATTTCTTGGGGGGGGACTTCTGTCTGTCCCTGGGACCCCGACTTTGCCTCCCCGTCATGCCTGACTTCCCGCCCCCATCACTGCACACAGCTATGCGTGACTCTAGGCTGCAACTGGAGGGAGCTCCTTGGTTGCCTGGGCAACCAAGGTGACATGCTTGGTGGCCATGGGGCAGGAAGCTCCGTGTGTAGTGGTGGGGTATCTTTGCAGAGCTGGAGGCCGCGTAGATGGAGAGGGAGATGCACACGGAGTACAGTGATAAGGCAAATAGTTTACGGTGAGACACACGGCGTTGCCGGCAGTACAGCCGAGCGTGCCTGGGGCATGTGGGCGTTTAAGTTGAGGCAGCCATTCGGCCTGTTTGCAGCCCGGGAGCTGAGGCAGAATGAGGGCCTGTGTCCAGCTGGGGAGCGCCTGCTTCTCCCAGGAGACACTTCCTGTTCAGCGGCTTTTCGGTTGTGTCTACTCCGGGTGGATCCATTCAGTTACGTACAGAAATCCTCGCCTCTGATGTGTAGTCTGAGAAGCATGGGTTTAACGTGGCTCTTCCCGCCAGCCTGGTCCCTGAGCTGCGTCAGTCCCAAATGAACACGCAGGACGCTACATTAACTATAAAGCTGTTGGCCGTTTGCTGTGGTTTCTTAATGGCTAGCTCTGACTTAATTATTAACGCATAATTACTAATATATGTTTTTATAAGGTCTTATCTTACCGAGAACGCCAGACTTGTGTCCTCCAGTCCCGGGATCATATGGCGACTCTCTACTTTTTGACTACATTTCCCAGAATCCTCCTCAACTCCTAGTCCCACCTATCTTGCTTCCCTATTGGCCAACAGTGTTTTATTTATCAACCAATCAGACAAACATATACACAGAAGGACTCCCCCCCCAATCACATGGGGTTTTCAGTCTCCGTAAAATTAGGTCAATAATTCAATAAAAGCCCAGCCCGGTGGTGGCAAGTACCTTTACTCCTAGTACTCAGGAAGCAGAGACAAGATCTCTGTGAGTACAAGGCCAACCTGTTCTACCAAGTGAGTTTCTGGATGGCCAGAACTGTTACACAGAGAAATCCTGTCTCAAAAAACTAAAATAATAATAATAATAATAATAATAATAATACGACTCATTTAACACTTAAGATTCAAGACTAGACTGGAGTTACTGCTGTTTCCCCAAGTGTCAAGCATGAGACACTATTAGTGTATTTTGTTCCATTGTGTTAGAATGAAAAAGGGAAGGATTCTTCTAACTCCCAAGGAGTTGCTTTAGTCAGCAGGTTGCCTCGCTACAGCCTGACTCTCTTCTCTCCTCTTTTCCTCAGAAATTACTATACCTTTATAAAACACACATTGTAATAAGGTGAAAGCATAATTATTATTCCACAAGCATAAAAACATTATCATGGCAGTGGTTTGACCTGATAAAGGAAGAAATTTTTATGTTATACTAGCTCCTGATAATTTGGATTCCAGTAATTGGATTTAGTCATTGATCAAAAAAAAAAAGGAAAAAGAAAGAAATGACCCACAGCTTAGTCAACAGGGCAGTCTGAGGGAGTCACTCCTTCCCGAGCGACCCCATCTTAAGTCAAGCTGACAACAATTAACCAGCACTGTTGGCCCCTTGTCAGTTTGATACACGAGCCCATCATTGTTAGACCATGGTCCCGAGACCTCTTACTAATATCACAGTGTAAAATACAGGCCAGAGCCAGGCATGTGGTGCACACCTTTCATCCCAGCCTTCAGGAGGCTGACGCAGATGGATCTTTGAAAATTCAAGGTCAGCTGGTCCTACAAATTGAGTTCCAGGTCAGCCAGAGCTATACAGTAAAGACCCTGTCTCAAAAACAATAAAATACAGCCAAACATTTCAGAGTGCCCTGGTGGGCTGGAGAGATGCCTCAGCAGTAAATAGCACTGGCTGCTCTCCCAGAGGACTCAGGCTCTGTTCCCAGCACCCACCTGTTGACTCATAACTGCCTGTAAGTCCAGTTCCAGGGGAATCCAACACCCTCCTCTGGCTTCTACAGGCAACAGGCGCTCGTGTGGTACACAGACATACATGCAGGCAAAACACTCACATAAAATAATAATAATTACGTCTAAAAATGTTTTTAAATGTCCCATTGTCAAAAAATTCAGCACAAAAAGTCCAAACAAAGTCTCTTAACTCTGGATTCTTGTTTTAAAAAAAAAAGAGTTAAATACTTTCTTCAGAGGGAATATAGAAACAAGTCAAAGAGAAGCCCAGCATCCAGCAGTCTGAACTGAATTCTATAGCTCTTTGTCCGGTGTCTGGAACTCACTCATCGTCTGATCCACAGGGCCCCACGTCTCCAGCGCCGCCACGCACAGCTTGTCTCCTAGCCTCGGGCAGCCTCCACTCTGTCCTTCCTTGTGCTTGTCCCATAGTCCTGGCTCCTCCCATATCCTGGGGTCTCCACCTTCACCAGTGACTTCTCCTGACTGCTCATGATGCCAGCCGGTCCTGTTTTCTTTCCTGATCGCACCAGTCCCAGGGGTCACCACTGAACCATGGCTGACTGGACGGCAGATGATGCCAGTGACCTTTCCATGAACCTCCTCTTACCCTCAAGTCACAGACACCACAGACAGGGCTCTCTACAGGTGTCCTGCCGGGGTCTCCCGGAGAGTAGCCAAGGGCCACTCCTCCTCCCGCCCCTCCTCTCGGGTTAACAGAGACTGACCCGGTGGCCTCGCCATCCCTCTGGTTCTGCAGTGTATGGCAGCTATACAGAGAAGACGGGTCAGTAGCTGCCCGCGCAGGCCAGGCCTTGCTCTGATGCTTCTTTAAAAACAGGGAAGACCACGCTGTCGCGGCTCTCCTCGGTTTGCAGGGCTCAGGACTCTTGCTGTTGTATTATCCACAGGGTTAGTTCCGTGTTCCACCAGAACCCTGCCTTTCTCTTGATGGTGGATTTTTGCAAACCTCAAACTCTAATATGAACACCTTTCATTTTAATTTTAATTATAACTGGTTAAATGTGAAGTCTGACTCCCTTTGTGTTCCGGACTTTTCTGTGCCCAGCTAACTTCAGGACCTTTGGGCTTTTCTGGCGCTGTTTGGCCATTTGCCTGTCCCATCAGGCTGGCCCCAGGCTTCTCCCAGATTCCACAGGTCCATGCGGAAGGAAATAGATAACGGTTGAATCTGGGTATTTCACAGATTTCTCAGGATTTTTTTCACGTTTTGATTTTACTTCCCAGTCACTGTTATAGTCAACTTGGGTATGTTATCCGGCAGGCTAACGTATACGTTTTCAAAACCGTATCAGGAAGAAAGCGGATCCTGTGTTACCGACATTTAATCTTGATCTTCTGTAGATTTACTCAAGGGAAACCTCTTTCTGTTTTCTTAAATGACTCGAGTATAAGCCGTATATGCCAGCCGGGGAGCCGTCCTGGGCTTGCCCAGGCTGACCTCTGCTGTCGTTTGAAAGGTCATGGAGGCGGAGCAGACCAAGACGAGGAGTGAACTGGTGCACAAGGAGACTGCAGCCAGGTACAACGCGGCCATGGGCCGTATGCGGCAGCTGGAGAAGAAGCTCAAGCGGGCCATCAGCAAGTCCAAGTAAGTCTGGGCGCGCTCTTCCCTGGGCGGGAGCAGCTCTCGTCTGCATCCGCCTCTTACCCACTTCCACTGAGGGGCTGCCTAAGCAAGCACTTTATATAGCTAGGCCCTGGAGCTCCCTGCCTAGTGCCCTGTGCCTCAGCCGTCATATGTGACACCCATCGCTGCTGCCGTGGGCAAGGGGGGCCGGCAGGAGAATTGCTCCAGATTCGACTCTCATGGGCCACACAGAAAAAGGAATTTCCAAAGCAAACCATTATCTACCTGGCCTATAGGCTGTGCTTGGGGGTGGGGAGGACGACTCGGCTTGTACTCCCAGCTCTGTAGCTGATGGTATGGACCGGACAAGGCCCTGTCCCTCGGTTTACCTGTCAGCGTAGCAGGGGTGAGTTCTGCTCTGCATTCCGTGGTCTCCGTGGACTGAGAGCTGGTGAAACGCTACAAGACTGGCCAGTGGCGCTTTCCCCAAGCTCTTCTCCCTAGTGTGTTGACAGAGTAATGGTTAGAGTGGGAAAACATGGCTGGAGGGACAGGGTCCCCGCTTCATTCCCTGGGCCTCCGGGAGGACCCAACAGTGAATCAGAGCTGGGACAGAAAGCATTTGCTAAGCTATTGTCTGCTCCTCTTGGGACTGGGCAGCCAGAAGCTTGACAGAGAACCTGTGTTCAGGTGAGAGGACGCACAGGGTGAGTAAGAGGAGTTACTAAAGGGAGAGGTTGATCCTGTCTGCTCTGAACTGCCCCCGTGTCTTCTCCGGGGCTTGCCCTCAGATTTCTCACACGCATCTATAGAAAATGTCCGTGTTTGCTACTGTCCTTGAGTAGACAGATATATGGGACCGTCTCGGGGGACACCACTGGGAGAGGTGGTGAGGGTCCCTGGAAGCCCCTCCCTTCCCCTACCCCGTGGCTTAGGGAGAAGCCTTCCAAGCTGCTCGCCTTGCTTGGTGTGAATGCATGGAGTTTAAAGTCCCCGGTGCCCCCCTGTGCTCTCCTCTCACACTCAACCTGCCCCTCATCACTAAGGAAACAAAATCCCCGCGGCCACACTCTGCCAGCCTCTCCAGATACCTTTGGATGCCTCTTTTCTGCCTATGAGACTAGATGCCAGTCAGTGCCTTCCGTGGAGTGGCTTCAGGGGCTCTGGCGGGTCCACCCCTCCTTCCCGTTGCTTTGGTCACATCCCTTCCCTTGTTCCCCATCGCTGACGCCCATGCTCACATTCCTCTTACCTGGACATCCCGTGGGCACCTACCATACTTCCTCTGCACCTCGACGGGGCTGATGTCCACTCTGTTTGGTCACTAAAAGGAGCTCATGCCCACATCTCAGATGTTTCCTTAGGCGCCAAAGCGGTCCTGCAGTGTGTTGTCACCCGCCATTACAGATGCGGGACTCGCTCAGACACCAGAGCTGCTACCAAGTGCCAGCTCTTCTGTCTGACCCGGAGTCCAGGGGACTCCACTTTTTCCTTTCCTGTGACCTGGTTGCTTCAGCGGCTGGCACCTGGCCTTGATCAGGGAGCAAGAGGGCTGACTTGAGGCTGAGGATGTCCTGCTGTGCCCAGCTGACACGGAGTGGTGTCTCTTCCTCCCACAGTTGGTCTCAGCAGAGGGAAAGTTTTTTTTTAGCACTTGTTGTTCAGCCCCTCTTCTTCTATTGGTCAGTAGATCCAAGCAGTCTCCCTAGAGTAAAATGAACCAGGATGCAAGGTTTCCAGAATCCTGAGGAGGCTACTGACCTTACGTATCTATTGAGGCCTTGGGCCAACCAGTAGCTCTGCCGGTGTCTTTGTCACTGCCGTGGCCTAAATCCTGTATGGCCCGACCAGCTGACATGGATGTATCTGCAGGAGTTCACCATGAGATCCTAGTCTTATATTTTCTTCCTGTCTTCTGCAGGCCTTATTTTGAGCTCAAGGCTAAGTACTACGTGCAGCTGGAGGTATGTGTGACCTTGGATTTGCCACTGTGTTGTTCTCCAACCCTCCCCACACTCAAAACTCGACTTTAGTGTGGTATGGCAGGCCTTTGGGTGACCCAAGTGCTGTGAGAGGAGAATGGAGAAATGTATTCCTAGGCTTTGGTTCTCAGATAGTCTTGGGTGTTGTCTGGAGCTAGTGCCCCCTGCTCACTGAATCACACTAAACTTACTAGGTCTCAGTGTGAGCTCCCAAGGTCAGTAGTCCCGGAAACTTTTTGGTAGTACAGTTCCCAGGCTCTGCACCCTGCTCTCAGAACCTTTGGGGTTGGGTCAGCCATCTGCATTGTAAGTGGCCCTACAGGTGATTCAGATACAAGACGAAGAACTCTGTCTGGGACCAAGTAAGGAGGCTACGGGACTTAGGTGTCTCCTGTTCCTTCCCTGGGGGCCACATTGTATTAATTACCATTTCTGCCTAGTCTCATCTATCACATGGACTGGTGTGGACATGTACTGATTTTCTTTTCTTTCTTTTTTTAAAGATTTATTTATTTATTATGCATATAGTGTTCTGGCATGCATGCCAGAAGAGGGTGTGAGATCTCATTACAGATGGTTGTGAGCCACCATGTGGTTGCTGGGAATCGAACTCAGGACCTCTCGAAGACTAGCCAGTGCTCTTAACCTTTGAGCCATCTCTCCAGCCCATGATTTTTTTTTTTTTATAGTGAATGGGTAGCTATGATGAAAGTAATGGGATCCTCCTTAAGACCATCATGATCATGTCGGGCATTTTAGGGAGTTCTGTGTTGTAGTCATGTGAAGCCCCTCTCTCAATGGGGATAGAGGCAGAGTCACTTTGGCTGGCTCACCGGGTCCTCCGCCTTCCCATTAGCAACTGAAGAAGACAGTGGATGACCTTCAGGCCAAGCTGGCCCTGGCGAAAGGCGAGTACAAGGCGGCCCTGAAGAGCCTGGAGAGGATCTCTGACGAGATACATGAGCGGCGGCGTTCCAATGCCATGGGTCCTCGGGGCTGTGGCGTGGGGGCTGAGGGCAGCGTCTCATCCGTGGAGAGTCTGTCTGGGAACAAGCCTGAGCCTGATGCCATTTCTGGTGAGTGTCTCCGGCAGGGACCACACAGCGTGTGTGATCTGCTTTCAGGGCCGCAGTCCCTATCCTTTGCCCATCTTTGCTGGAGAACGGGAGAACTGGGCAGCCCTGCGGGCTGTTTGGGTGGTTTCTCGTGTTTTGTGGGACACTGTGTTCGTTGGCTTGCTGCTGAATGTTAGCATTCTGTGGTCAGGTAAGTTTGGGAAGTGTCCCTGTTCCACCTCCACCCCTCTTAAAGAGCCTAAGTACACATTAGAACATTCACGACTTTAAGAAGTTGAGGACAGATTTAAAAGGGACTTGGGGCCCAGGTTTGACTCCGACCCCACTTTACCACTGCGTGTGGGCTATAGTGGGCCTTCATGCGGGACACTGTGTGATGGGGACAGTGTCTCCTGTGCTGTGTAGCGTGCTGAGGAGGGTTGTGAGAAGTGACAGCTGGCAGGCCTCCCTGGGGTCTGACCACACGGGTCTCGTCTGTCCGGGGATGTCCTGTGCAGATAGGATAGAGAATTTAGTGTGTGCTTATCATCAAGAAAACTACACTGTGACACTCAACACTTCACGGCTTTTCTTTTCCCGTGGAATGATCTGTTGTGGCTGCTTTAGGCCTCATCCTCGGACGTTCTGTGTAGGAGTGTCTTCCCTACGTGTGTCTGTGTGTACCGCATGCTTGCCAGGTGTTAGAAGAGGATGTCGGGTCCTCTGGAATTGCAGGCAGTTGCGAGCTTCTGTGTGAGTGCTGGGAATCAAACCTGGGTCCTCTGGAAGAGCAGCAGGTGTTCTTCACCTCTGGGCCATCTCAAGCCCCATCCTCAGCAATTCTTGAAGGCCATCAGCAGATGCTGAATTGCCAGGCTGAAGGGAAATGAAATTATAATGCAATCAATGGCTATGAGGGAGTTACTTTATACGTCACTTCATTAGTCCTGCCTGTAGAGCGTGACAAGGCCACACAGTCAGAAATGGAGTTAGGATCTGAATTCATTCTGCCTGTCTGAAGCAGTATAGTGCTTATAACAATCCTCTCTGGAATGCTATAAGGTCATTTTTAAAGATGTCATAGGCGTAAAGGGAACTAGGAAGGGTCTTAGAAGCGAGAATGCAGGCTGAGAGACTGAAAAGAATATGGCGTCTCTGCGCCTCGGCTATTCTGATCCACAGACTCGGGCACAGTCAGAACACTGAGAATGAGTGTTGTTCTTTGTTGCAAACAGCTGAGGGCGTCTCATGAGATCAGAAGATGCTACAGACATTCCGGCAGCTCTTGCTGCGTATGCCAGAAGGAAGACCTCCAGTCTTCGCTGTAAGATTGCCTCTGTTGTCGGACACATTACAAAGGGCTAGTGTCTAAATTTATCTGTCTCCCCTTTCCTTCAGTGCTGGGGATGGAAACCTTTGTATGTACTAGACGTGCACTCTGCCCTAGCCATGCCTAGCTAGCCTTTCCCTAGGTAGCACTTGCTGGCACAGATTATAGAGCAGGAGTGAAGTTCCTCTAGAACACCGACTTTGCCCAGGAGCTAACTGCTGCCGCTTCCTTTCAAATGCTGTGGAGGCTGGTGAGAAGGCTCAGGAAAGGTGTAGGCCCAGCAGACTCCATGCTGTGGGACTGCCTGCCCACAGAGAGCATCAAGCCTTTAGGAACTGGGGAGCTACTTAGCAGACTCCGTGTGACTGATGTCCTCTCTCATCATAGTGGCTTCCGAAGCCTTTGAAGACGACAACTGCAGCAACTTAGTGTCTGAAGATGACTCAGAAACCCAGTCTGTATCCAGCTTTAGTTCAGGACCGACGAGTCCATCGGAAATGCCTGACCAGTACCCTGCAGTAGCAAGGCCCGGCAGCTTGGATCTGCCCAGCCCCGTGTCCCTGTCTGAATTTGGAATGATGTTTCCAATTCTGGGCCCTCGAAGTGAATGCAGCGGGGCCTCCTCCCCCGAATGTGAGGTAGAACGAGGTAAGTTGCAGCCCAACTTGTGTACTGTCTATACCTTTGCTCGGGGCTCTTCTGGGGCCCCTGCCTGGCCGGCTTCAATCACACAGAACTGAGGTCCCGTGTCTCTCCTTAGAACAGTCCTCTACAAAAAGATAGCACACTAAGGAATAAATGCCGTGCATCATCCAGTGCTGGAGAAACCCGAGATGCCTGGTGGGCGGCAGTGGGAACCACAGAGGCTGGCTCAGGCGGCTGATGCCAGTGCCTGTGGGACTCTTGGAACTGTCAACTCCCATTTGGCAACCTTTGTATCTCCACAGGAGACAGAGCGGAAGGGGCTGAGAATAAAACGAACGACAAAGCCAACAACAACCGAATTCTCGGCAACAGCAGCAGTGGTGGCGGCAGGGGCAGGAGCAGAAGCAGCACGTCCCTTGAGGGCCAGGCCCTGGAAACCCGTATGAAGCAACTCTCCCTACAGTGCTCAAAAGGAAGAGATGGGGTTATTGCTGACATAAAAATGGTGCAGATTGGCTGATCCAACCAGGGCTGTGGCCCATGTGCAAATCACATTTACACATGAAACTCAAGAAACATCGTGCCAATAATCATTTAACCTAAGCCAAATAGTTTGCATTTACTCTCAACTGCACTAACCAGGTTTCAGTGACCTTGAGGGCTGAAGAATTCCCCCTCTGATAAGAGCTCTTGGGCTGGCGTGTTCTTCAGAGCAGAGCCATTGCAGGTGAACTGTGACCAGGGTCACGGCCTTTGCAGAACGCTCCCTGTGGCGGCAGTGTGGAAGCAATAACTAGTTTCTGTGAAGGAACCGGAGCCAGGAGGAGAACTGGACACTTAGCCAGACTGGGATCACTTAGCCCACATCTCTGTCCCCTCTTCCCTCTGTTTGGGGAAACTGAGATGTTTTCTCCATTGTATCACAGGGCGCCAAAATAATTTTAAAACTCACACAGACACACACTCAAGTGTTCAGAACACATTGTTTGGACCTGGTGGAAGCTTAAGAGCAATGGTGAGAACATGAATTATCTTCTTTCACCCGTGGTGCTCAGAGGGAGATTTTAAGAAAGCATGTCTTCTGGGACACCCACGGACCATATCCTAGGAAGCTACCGTGAACCGCACTTTTGGGGGGTGGGAAAGGTGAGTGAATGCCAATGTGGGGATGGGTCAGGAGGTGGCAGGGACATAGCGTAGAGGGGATTGGTGGCCGTGGGAGGTTCTATAGCCTGACCGTGGCCTGACCGCCGAGGGGGGTTTATTCTAAGACAAGTGCATGTGAAGAATGGTTGCCACTGTTCTCTCTAGACTGACAAGTTGATTTCTCTTTAGGCTGTAACTTCTACAATAATTGCGATTATTTAAGGGTTATGCTGCACCTAGTATTTCTTAGAGGAAACGGTCCTTAAAGCTAGGAAAGGGAGTGGGCATGTTACTGGCAGAGGCTGGTAAATAGAAGCAATGGATGTCATGATAATAGTAGCGTGTTTAGACTTACTGTTTATGGTTATGCATATTTGGGGCACTGTATTTTATTTGTCCTGTTTTATTGATTTGGCTTTTCTGAAGAAAAAAGCACCCCCCCATTTCAAATTGTCTCTTAATTCTGTCATAGCTTGTATATTTTAGCTATGTGTGTATAGCTTCATACAACAGTGGTGTCTCCTTTTTTATTGATGAATATAGTATCCTAATTACAAGGTTATTTTGTACTTGTTTTAATACCTTGAGGGTAATAAAAACTAAGAAAACTTTGTGACTTCAGATGAGAAAGCCCACTGTTGTCTTACTCTGGGAAATGCTGTTGCTTTAAGAAAGACCATGAGTTCTGTGGGCATCTGCTCTCATTTTCAGATAAGGTGGTAATCCTGGTCATTTAAGATCAATCCCAAGGCCTGGATTCGAATTCCACTCATGATGTTACACAGGTGAGCACCGAGGAGAGACAGGCAGGCAGCCACAGGTGACATTCAGCTTCACTGGTTAGAATATTCTCCTGGGGGAGGGGTGGGATAGGGGCTAACATCCTGCAATATGGTTTCATCTGTCAGTCTGGTTTTACACTTGGGCACTTTTTCAAGGGAGTACCAGATTTTAATGTCTATGCTGCACACTGAAATGTGTTGTGGGATAAATGCCTATTTAGTGTTGCCTATTAGTTAATACTCTCAGTTGCTGGAAGTCCCTTCCAACTGCTCTGTTCTCTGCAGCTGAGACTTCACGCATTTCCCCTTCCTGCCAACGTTTATGAGGTAAAGTTGTGTGGTCTGATGTTCAGGATACACCACGGGGGATTTCTGGCTCACATATCTGTCACCCTGAATGTTGTTTCTTCCATTTGCCTTTTACGTGGGAGTCACACAATAAAATCCCATGAGCATGTAGAAGATGGAATTTTCTTGTGCTGGGAAGCATAGCACTATATCCCTTAATTGGGCCTCTTGCTTCAGTTCCCCATCCCCATCGGCCTGGGAGAGCACAACCTCCCTGTTTCCTATCGCTTCCTCACATTTCTAAGTTGAAGCAGGCCTCTCGTCATCTCTGCAGTGTTGGGATTCACTGCTCTTTGACTCCTATCTTCTAGCAATCTCTAATTTTTCCCTTTTTAAAAAACCTGTTCCTCAGCCAGGCGTTGGTGGCACATGCCTTTAATCCCAGCACTCGGGAGGCAGAGGCAGGCGGATCTCTGTGAGTTCCAAGACAGCCTCCAAAGCGATACAGAGAAACCCTGTCTTGGGGGGGAAAAAAAAACCTGTTCCTCTATTGTGCTTCTGATTCAATGAAGTCACCTTCCTACAACACAAATCCAATTGTCAATTCCAACTGCCACTTCCAGCCTGCTGTCCCACATGCAAAGCAGCTGGGCTGCAGGTTGTGATCCTTCAGGCTCGTGTCCCCAGCTGTAAAAAGAAGTAATAGTGCCTGTACTTGGCTTAGCCACTGGGAAGATTAAAAAGAGTATGCATGATGAGTAAGTTCATAGCAAAATATAACTCCTGGCTACTTTTCTATTCTGTATTTGAAGCTTCAAGTTCAAATGGGAGGGGAGGGAAGTGAGAGAGAGAGAGACTGTGACTGTGTCTGGTCCAGCCTTACCTGTACACTTGTACTCTCCACAGAGCTTGATTACAGGATCCGATTCTGTTTACATACAGGTTTTCTTGACTCGGTTTTGTTTTTGTGCTCCTGGGGATTGAACGCAGGGCCTTGGACATGCTAAGCCAAATGCTGCCTCTCACCCTTCTACTAGGTTTTTGAGTGCAGAAATTAACCCTTCTCCTTATATTCCTTATGTGGCTAAGTGGAATCTCATTGATACAAACCTTCCAACTACTGAATTAAAAGCTATCCTTGAAACATGTGTTTTCATATGCACATCTGTCTTTTACAAGGAACACTGTAGATAGCTCAATAAAGACACTTTCCATAACTATAAATATTTTATTTCAATTAAAGGCAGTAGAAATAGTTTTGATAATTATAAAGTAGAGACAATGACAGATCCCATCCTATTTTTCAGAACTTTTAAATCTTGAGCATCATTCTGTACTGATGACTTTTATGTAAACAAATGGGAATTTACACCACATTAATTCCTGGCAACTTACTTTTTATGAATGCGGTATAACTCAATCACCACATACTAAATTCTTAAGGACTCTCCAAATCCATTATGAAAGCACTACAGAGTAATTTAAAAACTCTACTTTAACCTAATTTCCAGTCTCAGATTACTACATTCACCAACCTAAGAATTAAAAAAATGGCAACAGTAACTATACCTCAGTTCTGTCTACAATGGATGATGTATCTAACACTGACAGCCTTCATCCTTAAGCCTGAGCATCCTCACGCTAAGCTAAATGGTACTTTTTAAAGCTTTATTCTCTCATAACATCTAGGCAACAATAAACATTTAAAGACACAGTAAAAATTCAAATTAATTATAATGACATTCATTTGGTAATTACTTGCCTAAGATGTATGGTGGGGTTCAACATGAACAAGTTAAACTCACGTGCTCTATAAAAACGGGAAACATAATGTAAATATTTCAAGATACTAAAATAGCCTGCTCTTGCATTCAGTGGGTCTGTGAACCTCGTTCTAATCTTGTTTCAGTTTCCTTGTCCTGTTAGCAAAAGCATCTCACAGTGATAGCTGAATCTAATCTGTAATCATATATAATTTTTGTACAAAGTAGCCCTAAATACATGCCAACTCTGTATGCACAAAACCATGTAAACAGTGCGTTAGATGATTAAGGTAATTCGACTATGTACAATTCTTACCAAACACCACAAGTACCAGACTCCACTGTAGCCTGTCTGATTGAACTCCAGTCTGATGGTTTACTGTCATGAAGAATTGATGACTGCTAAGTGTGGGATCCAGTAATAGCCGAGGGCTCTCTATCATTGGAGTTGTGTTGTCTTAATGGGGACAGTGCTGTTAAAGTCCAGGAAAAAAGGTCCTTCTTGTTTAGGCAGAAAAGTACTGGGGACGATATTGAAGACCCCAGCAGGTATATTTTCCAATTCTAAGTAGCAAAATCCACACCTATATTAGGGGAAATGAGAGTAAGGTTTACAGACCATCATGCCACATAAAGTATACACTAAACACAAACAAAATGCCAGCTTACCTATAGTCGCCACTAGATTTCCTCTGAAAGCCATGAGGACCAGAATCTCCTGTTATGGAAACTGCTACAACCTCAAATCCAACACTGTATTGCCTAGTATTAAAATCAAACAGCATTCCTATATTAGTAAATTTTCAAATACACATTGTAAGTGTAGGTGAACTATTGTAAGTGTAGGTGAACTATTAAAGCATGTATATGCATATATGCTTCAGTTTTTACCAAGAGGAAACAGTACTCTGAAACCACACACACACACACATTTTTATTCATAATTTCTATTTAGCTTTGAAATCAAATCCATAAAGACTAATAATGCATCAAGCTTACCTTAAAACAGACTTTCTGTTTTTGGGACAGGGTCTCAGTAAGTAGCCCTGACTGTCCCAGAACTCACTATGTAGACCAAACTGGCCTCAAACTCAGAGAAATCTTTGCCTCTGCCACCTGAATGCTGGGATTAAAGGTGCTGGGCCATCACTCCAGGCTAGACTTTCTTTTTAACTACAGGCCCCCCGGGGAATAATATAAAAGATAAACATCATTTAACATATATTTCTAAATTAAATATAGTCATTGTAATTGACAGAAAACCCTACAGAGCAGGAGAAAGCTTGGCAGTAAAACCTAAATTAACAGTTAGCACACGGCTCATATAGCACTGAACAGTGTTTCATACCAGATATTCATCAGTATTATATTCTACAAGTTATTGTTTACTTTTAAATCTAGAACTGATTTTTAGGTGTGGTGTGAGATAGGTTAAATTACTATTATACATGGATACTGAATTCCATACCATTTACTGAAGGCTGACCTCTCCTCTATAATGTCATCGTTAACATAAATCCTTTGCCTATGTTTGCTTCCAAACTTTGTCCCCTTAAAGCCAGTTTTAATATATCTCCATTAACTAAAACTCAGGATTTTAAGTTAATGAGGATACGGCTCAGTGGTAGAGTGGTTGCTTAGCATGCATGAACAAGGCCCTAGGTTCATTCAGTCATCAGCACAGAAAGAAATCGTGGCAGCCGCTCATCACAAACCTTGGTCCTCTCAGCTCAATCAGTAACGGTCCAGTCTTATCTACATGGAATTGGTAGATGGGGTTATTTTTGTGAGTCTCCTGAAAATTTCCACATCCTCCGGCACTCTGACCACTCCACTTTCCATTAATCTACAAAATAAAGTTTGTCTTAGTAAAATTTCACATTCCGATTCCACCATGGTTTGCGTTTGTTCTCAGTCTTTGTCACTGACAGTCCAAGTCTTCAGCCAGCCAGGCTGTTTTACCATCACCTCCCACCAGGGGTCCTCCCTAGAAACATCTGCACTTTTAGTTTACCCACACTGCAAGCCATTCTCAAATTCTCTGAGTTCATGTAAGAGGACTTCTAACAAGCAAAGTTACACCAATCCCTTCTCTAGGCTTACTGTTTTCTATTTGCACAGAAACAGTGTTGGCCACTAATGATCTTTTATTCTAACCAAACTAGGCAAACATTTGTTTCCTTTGATTTCAGTAAAATCCCAGAAAGTGTGTTAATGAGAGCGTGAAAGGAAATGGATTTCTAAAAGGCTAAAAAGAACAGAAAGATTACAACCCACAGATGTTCTTACCCGTTTTGATAAGGTGTATGGTGAAGGGATCTTCGAAAAAGTAAAGCTGCATGCTGAATATACCTAGATTTAAAAAAAAAAAAAGGTAAGGTCCAACAAAAATTATTCTGAGAAATATCATAGGAACTTATAAAGGGATTAAAGGAACCCATTGGATCTATTCTACAGCTAAAATACTAGTTGGGATCAAGTCAGACTTAACTAACTGGCAACTAAGGGATCCTGTCTTTGTCACTTGTATGACTTAGGACAATTTTGCCAGACCTTGGTTTCTGTGACTGAAGAACAAAGTTCCCAATGTCTCTTACCATTAAAAATCCATTCAAATTGAACTTATGTGACAAGCAAATCTATGTACAACAAAATAACAATGAACTTTGCAGCAATGTGAGCAGTATAGGTAAATAAAAATAGTTAAAAATGGTTTTTGTTTTTGGGAGGCTTAAGACAAGGACTCAAGCTGGCTTTGGACTTGAGATCCTCTTGCCTCTGGGATTACAGGTGTGTGCCGCCACCACCATGTCTTCTGAAAGTTGTCATTTACTTGCCATTTATTAATCTAATATACCACATTATCTCAGGGATAAATCATGAGAATGTATGTGTTCATCCAAAATGTTATTCAAAGTACAACTCACATTTTTACAGGGAGCATAATTACTTAATAAACATATAAAAACAGAAAATGATTTTAGGAAAAAAACTTTCCCCTAGCACTCTAGAAGCTGAGGTCAAAGTATATGAATTCAAGGCCCGTCCATAGTGAGCTCGAGGCCGTACATAGCAAGCAAGACCCTATCTCAAAAGTCTTCAAGTAGTCCAACATGTAAAGCAGGCATGTCGTAGACCCTGTCACTACATGGTTTGTTTCATGGTTGGTGAATTTCTTACCCGGACTGTGTAATGAATTGTGTTCTGTTTTTCATACTGAGAAACCACTAAGGTAAAGGTGTGAGTTCCAGGTGTGGTCAGCTTTATCTTAGTCAGGTAATGAGGGCTGTTGATCCGAATTCCATCAATGTATGGAGGTGGGTCAGCTGCACAGTGAGTTTACAGAAAAGGTTTTCAAAGACACAATAAGTATATAAAGACATCTATTTAGCACACCCTCCCCCCAACTTGGAGGATATTAAATTAGCTTCTTTGGGGGTGGGGCGGCGGTTCAAGGCAGAGTTTCTCTGTGTAACAGCCCTGGCTGTCCTGGAACTCGCAGAGATCCACCTGCCTATGCCTCCAAAGTACTGGGGTTAAAGGCATGCACCGCCCGGCTAAATTAGCTTCTTAAAGTTCCTCTTAACCACTAATCTTACCTTCCTTTCACTAATGATTTGGTGGGGCTTTTTAAAAGGGTTTTTGTTAATGATGATTTGTGTGCTCACACGTGTGGAAGTCAGAGGGTCACTTGGGGGAGTCAGTCTCCCCCTTCCACCATATGGTAGCAGGGATTAGATTCAGGCTGTCAAACTTGGCCACCAAAATCTTTATCCACTGAGACATCTCACCAGCCCAGGGGCTAATTTTTAAATCAGTGTCTCTATTAATGGAGAGTGAAAATGCCTGTTCTAGTGTAATGAAAATAAAACTGTAATCCTAGAAGTATTCGGAAAAATGACTACACATAGAAGAGGGAACACTGTTTAGCTAGTTTTAAAAGCAAAGGGGGTAATAGATGTATTTGAAATTATAAACCCATATAAAATTTTAATGCTAGGAAAATATTTGGGGTTTTGTTTTTTAGTTATATAATGATCAGCATTTGAAAACAGCTAGTTTGACTTGGCACAGACCACTGGACCTTATGTGTCATGCCAACTTCAGACTGAGAGATATTGACTGGTAAGGTTTAGTGCTTTCTATAACCAGTATAATAATGAAGAATTCACATTTTCCTCAGTGACTGAACAAAAAGACATCGACTAATTCTGATCCTCTCTAGAGCTACCTTCCTACTGAGCCTCCATCTACATCTTCTCTGACCTCTCGAACAGCAGGAAACAGAGATGCTCTCTTTTTTTCCTCACGGATACCATTGCTTAGGTTATATCAAACCTCACTATATCATCAACTGTTGTTGGGTTCTAGGGTTCCCCCTACATCAACTCAGAAAGTCCTATACAACCCTACTGAAAGGTAAATCTACAACAACCCAATTTCAAACCATCTTCATTTCTCAAATAAAATTGCTTCACTTGGGACTATAACTAATAAATGCTTAGAAGAACTCAATGCTATTTTTAGACACAAGATCAAGCCTTGTCATTTCTCCCTATGTTCTCTCTTTGGTGGTTTACAGACCTTTGCACATCTTAGAAATTAAGTCCCAATGATAATGCACAAGAACATATAAACCCAAATTCCAAGTTTCAAACAATAACTAAATACTCAATCTGTTTTGCTGGTTTTTATTAGTCTAACAGCATAATTATTACTGATTTCTACATGCCATCTACATACAAGTCTTTCCTTTCCAACTCAGTTATCTAAATAAGAGTGTTTCGCTGTCTGCTCAACACAACTTACCTGGGTAATAAACTTTCTTGCCATCAGTCTTGTACACAACCATTGTGATAAACTCACGGTTATTTGCAAAGTCATCCTAAAATCACAGAGAACCCAAGGTGCTTAGGAAAATGGACTCAAGATGTTCTCCATTCTAAATGCTTACTGAACTCATTTTCAAGAATATTTCAGCTACTTAGTTCTATAAAAGCCATGCTTTTCTGAATAAATGACTACTATGTGAATGATTAAAGATTATAGTTAACCTTTGTACAATCAAAACTAATGATCCAACCTTTCCAAATCCCTTCCAGAATATTCTAATCAACCTCAAATTCTCATTGAAAAGCAAACTCCTCCTTTAGAGAAGTCTGATTAAGACTTAAGTGTCTAATTATAAAATAAGAAAATTTACCTCATGATAATAATCACTTACTTGAGAAAACATTTTTAGACCACCTATACAAATGGAACTGGCTGGTGATAAAACTATGGATCCAACAGTTAATTATACTTGAAAGAATTTGTGTGGTGATGGTGTCATTTGAAGGTATCCTACCTTGTCTGTTATGTGTCTACTAAGCAAAACCCAAACTGCAGCACCCCCTTGTGGGCACTGCACCTCCAGTTTGTACTGGGGGTTGTTGGCCAGGCTATAAGCATCTTTCACAGGTCCTTGTTTAGCATCCCAAGTACTAAAAGATAAAATCAACAAAAGACAGCAATGATTAAGTTTCTCATACAGCTAAACTTCTAAAAAGATAAATCTTTTCTGATATTTACTATTTTTTATGTTATGTGTATTAATGCTTGGCCTGCATGTATCTATGTGCACAGTGTGTGTGCTTGGTGCCTGTGGAGTTCGGGAGAGGGCATCTGACTCTCTGGAACTGGAGTTAGAGATGATTATGAGTCACTACGTGGGTTCTCTGCAAGAGCATAAGAACTCTTAATGCTGAGCCACCTCTCCAGCCCACAGCTAAACTTTTAAACACTGCTTTTAAAAGTGTTTCAAATACAATTAAGCTATCAGGATTTTTATTATTAATTATTATTTTTCAAGACAGGGTTTCTCTGTATACCTCTAGCTGTCCTAGAACTCACTATAGACCAGGAGGGTCTTGAACCCAGAGATCTGCCTGCCTCTGCCTACCAAGTACTGAGTAAGATTAAAGGTGTACGCCACCATTACTCAGCATAGCTATCAGTATTCTTTTGTTTCATCCTTTAAAAAGTTTTTGTATAATAAATAATATAGAAAAATTTCTACTGGGAATGACAAAAAGAGGGGTGGATGGTTCTTCTGAATTGATCATTGTTTTTAAACTTTTTATGTGGAGACTAGGCACTGGAGAGATAGCTTGTGGTTAAGAGCATGCACTGCTCCTGGAGATGACCTGAGTTCAATTCCCAGCCCCCACATTGGGTGGCTCACAACTGTCTGTAACTCCAGCTCCAGAGAATCCAGCATCCTCTTCTGGCCTCCCAGACATATGCACTCATGTGCCCCCATTCCTATTCTCCACATAAATTTTAAAGTTTTTAAATCTTTCAAATGTAGAGAATATTATGAATCATACTCTAAAATGTATTTAAAAACTTACCTGTGAATGCAAGTTGATTCTTTAAAAAGAGATGGATTCCAACTCAAATAAACTACATCATAATACTGGCAAAGATCATCCCAGGAAATCCAAAATATTCCTAAAAATTAAATGTCTTTGTTAATCTAAAAAAATCATAGCAATAAGTAAGAAAGAGGCTAGAGAGAAGGCTCAGTGGTTAAGAGCACCTGGCTGCTCTATAAAGGACCCAGATTCAATCCCAGCACCCACATGATGGCCCCTAACTCTAACTCCAGCTTCAGGGATCCCCTTCCAAGGGCACCAAGCACACATAGTGCACAGATATACATGCAGGCAAAACACGTCTACACATAAAATTGAAAGCTCTTGAGACAGGTATGCCTCATCTTGAAAACCAGGTTATTAGGAATGATACTGCAGGGCTGGAGGGCTACAGTAGAGTTGAGTGTTAAGAGCACCTGCTGCTCTAGAAGACCTGGATTTAGTTCCCATCACCCACACAATGGTTCACACCTATCTGTAACTGCAGTTCCAGGGGATCTGAAGCCCTCTTATGACCTCTGCAAAGACTGCACACACATACATGGAGGCAAACACATACATAAGAACAGTAAGTGAATAGGCTGGAAATGGCTGTCAGTAAAGTGCTTGCTGCACAAGCCTGAGCACCTGCGTTCCATCTCCAGCACCCATATAAAAGCTGGGCATGCCAGTGTGTCTTTATACTCCCAGTGCTGGGCAGACAGGACCATAGGATCCTGGGGTCTTGCTGGCTACCAGGCTAGCCAATCAGTAAGTTCTTTGTTCAGTGAGACACCTTGTTCTCAAAAAGTAAGGTGGGGAGCAATAGAAGAAGACACCTGATGGTGAACTGTGATCTCCATATGCGTGCGTGCACACACACACATCCACACACCCCTCCCACCTGCAAATGGTGTTAAAGTTACAAGGAGATATTTACCATTATCTATTTTCTGAGCTGTTCGGGGATCAAAGTTTAAATACTTTTGCAATTCTGGGGTCCAGTTTTTCACGTCATTTTCACTGTACCTTCCTTTCCAGCGTAAATGGCTCCAAGGATTTTTCAACTGGATAAATCGCAAGCCCTATATTAAAAGACAAAACAAAAAATAACAACAAAAGATACCATTAAATTGAAAGAGACTTACCATATATTAGTTATAATCCTCTTAGAATAAACTTTGGTTACTTATCAAGTATCAACTCTCAATTTACATCAACACTTTCTAAAAAGGGAGCAAAAAGAAGCAGAAATTTCTGCTAAATTTTCCAGAGTCAGATCTTAGGCATCAGAGACATTCAAAGGCATATGACTGAAAATTTTTATTGATAAACAGAAAAGGCCCAGAACAGAGAAAGAAATGCAAGAGAATCTTAGAAAAAAAATTTGGCATATGCTGCAACATACAAATCCTAGTTATTTCCAGCAAAGGAGAACGCTAGAGATAGGTTAAGAAATGCTGACGGGCTTTTGTGGACCGAAAAGAAAAGGGCTGGAGCTAGGGATGTGCCTTAGAGTGAACTATGGAACACTCCTCTCAGGAGAAATGAAGGAGGATGGGAAATGGAACTGAAGATCACAGAGCATGCACACATGTTAGATACAGATACACACATACACACACACAAATACTTTTAATAATGTATCAATAACGCCGGCGTTGGTGGAGCACGCCTTTAATCCCAGCACTCGGGAGGCAGAGGCAGGCAGGTCTCTGAGTTCGAGACCAGCCTGGTCTACAGAGCGGGTTCCAGGACAGCCTCCAAAACAATACAGAGAAACCCTGTCTCGAAAAACAAAACAAAACAAAAAGAATGTATCAATAAAAGTCTCAAATGAGATTGTAAGTAGCTTTAAGACTGTGAAAAGAACTCATAGGTGTAGTAACATTTCAGAAGGAAGTCAAAATTGGCAGGGTATGGTGGCGCACACCTTTAATCCTAGCACTTGAAAGGCAGAGGCACTCTGACTTCAAGGCTAGCTAGGGCAACATAGTGAGACCCTGTTTTAAAAGAGGGGGGATGGAGGAGGTGTCAGATTTAAGTAAACGTTTCAAAGACTAAATATAGCAGAAATAAAACCACACATGCATAATAAAGGACTACTCAATTAGAGAACACTAATTAAAGCTTTCAATTTTAACATATTGACAGCACGAAGTTCACAAGCAAGCTTAAACTGGGTACTCTAGAGGCTATAAAATCTGCTCACACCTGAAATCCGAAAGGGAACATTAGTGAAAAAAGTATTACTGGGCCACCGCTTATTTGGTTTACACATACTGCAGTAAATGTCTCAGTCTTCACAGAATCCCTGTTAAGAAATCAATACTATGTAACTAACGGCACTAGTTTGCAACTAGAAAGGCTGTTGTTTCTCTGTCCTCACATGCCACCACCTTACATTCTTCCCCTGCACTGACACCGACCTCACAGGAGGCTCTAACGAGAAAAGGAGCTCAGCGTAGTAACTGTTACTTGCAGCATTTCCTGTGTGTAGAAAATTGCAATTCTAAAGCAGGCACACCTTCTGGCTTTCCTACTTTACATTAACTTTTTTCTTTAAGAAGTCAATTTTACTGCCATGTTTAAGGAAATAAACAAGCTTGTACAATATGGTTGGGGTTGGAATCCTGCCTAATTCATAAAGCCTTGAGATCATCAAGTTTTACTAAGGATTGAGGAGTGAATCCATGACCGCATGCCTGCTGGAAGTGCTCTGCCCCTCAGCAACATCATCCAGTGGAGAACTCAATGTTTTACCCTTGTGACAGGCTCACATTGCCTTTTGTTCCAACGCAATCATGTGTCACAGCAGCATCTGGCCAGTGATGGACCTTATTACTACACTGGTCACAAGACTACAATGGATCTGAAAATCCCTGCTGCCTAGTGACATCACTGCCATACTAATGTCAGAGTGCAATATTACACACTTGCAACTAAATAAGCTAGGAGGCTTGTTGGTTTAGAACTGAACACACAACCACTGGTCAAAGTACTACGTATTTGTTGTTTGAAAGATCTTATCACATATCCCAGGATGACTATATAGCCAAGGCTGGCCTTTAATTTGCTTCCTATCCTGTCTCCAGAATTCTGGAATTTTTTTAACCTTTTTTAAAATTTGTTTTTCTTTTATTGTGAGGCTTGTGAAAACAAACCTATTGTACTTGTACAGTCAACTGTAACAAGTACAGTACATATAATTATGTACAGTACACACTATCTACCAACGACAAATACTTATGGCACTAGTTTATATACTCCCTGCATTTTTTAGCATTATTTTAGAATATACACCTACTGAAAGAAAAAAAAGAAGAGTCAGGCATGGTGGCATGTACCTGTAATCCCAGTACATGGGAGGCTGGGCAGAAGGATTAGGAGTTCAAGGCCAGCTTGGGATACATGGGAAAACCCTGTCTCAAAAGAAGGCTTAACTATCAAACTGTATGCTGCTGCTTTAAGCTAACAGCTTCCCACATCTTATGTCCCCTGTTGTGCCATTTTCTCTTGTGTTTGATTTAGTCTCGTATTTCTTCCTGAAGGCCCTAGGAGCAAGAGAGACAGACAGACAGACACAAAATTGCCTAGCTCTGTAGTAGACCATACCATCTAGGCTTCTGTAAATACAATCTCATGTCTACATAAACAACAAAATCACAGACAAATTTCTTTGATTATATCCTGGACTAAATAACCTATTTCTGTGTGCCAGCTTAACACTTAGTTTAATTTACAAATAATGGGTAGTATTTTTGCTGAATGATCACATCTCTCTATGGGGCACTTGTGTCTTCTACTACAGAGAACTCATCAATTTTTCATTTAAAAATTAGAATAACCTGAGAAGTAATAAGGTCACACATTTGAAGACCTTAGCCCAAGGACACATTATACTGAGAAAGGTTGTAAAGCCCTGACAGCATGCCAAGACTTCAAGGAAGAGAGATGTACGTGCACACAGACCCAACGGTATCTTATTCCTAGCCATCTTCCTACATTTCCTTTCAGAGATAGATACCTTCTATGCCCCAGAGCCTTCTACCATGACTAACCCAAAACACCAGCATGCCCGCCGGGACCTTCGGTGCTGTGGATTAGTCTCAACTGTGGTGGCGTTCGTGGAAAGGAAAGGTGTAGCGGCACTCTGCTCTGTTGTCACTGTCTCTGCTGTCACTACCTGTCACTTTCCACCTTTGCATATCCTAATTTCCAATGGCAGAAGCCAAGTCGCTTACATCAGTAGGACGGCTCTAAAACTCTGATCATCGTTGCAGTACTATCACATCTTATCAACCGAGAAAAAAATAAAAGTGTAAGGCTTAACCTTGAACTCCCTGATATCCAAAACCGCATACGCATGTGTGGGAACCAAGCCCCACCTCTCCCCTTCAGCTTCAGTCATCGTCCCAGTCGATGCAGTGATGAGGACGTCCCCCTTGTGAAACCTGCAAAGGCCCCAAAGACAACAAGTCAGACGGAGGTGCGTCCTGAAGCTCTGGCCACTCTCTCTTACTGTCTTACATGAAAACTTTTTAAAAACTGGCAATTTTAGCAGATGAATTATTGTTTTTCTTTTCTAGGACAACTTAATTTCCACACATAAACCTACCAGTGAAGAACAAGTGCTAAATTTTCAGCTTACAAATAAGGATGCAGATGTGAAATACCAAATTTTCGTCACCAAAAGAGATCTGACTTTGTTTACCAAATCACAGGGTTTCTTACTTCCGATACTGCATGTTTGCTATGGTCTGGAGAATTTCCCAGAACTTCCATATAAATTACCCACTTGCAGTTTAAACTCTCAAGACTTCTCCGACCTTCCCTCAAACTTGGTAAGTACGTAGCAGGAGCAAATGCTTTTCCACATTCCACCTTCAAGTACTTTGGGTTACCTGTGCCCACTACTGAAGATAACTAAGGCTGGTGGTAGCACTCACATAAAGAGGAGGCTCCTGTTGGAGGTAGTGTGTGCAGAGTGACCCCAGCACTCGGAAAGCTGAGGCAGGAGGATCACAAGTTGCAAGTCCACCCACACTTCTCAAAAAACAAAAGGTGACAGCTTCTGCAATCTCTACCCTAAATAAAGCATGATGCCTTTAAACAGGAAGGGGGAGGGAGAACACAATTACCGTTGGTAAAGCATTCTGAATGAGCTGTCCTTGCTGAAGGTCTGGCTATCTGAGTGCATGGCAATCCTTTCCGGTATCCACCCAGTCAGTGCATGCAGATCAATATTCTGAAATATAAACACAGCTCACAAGTGTCAGTGCTTAGGCTGTTAACAAACCCTCAGAAGACCTATTGATCTTGATAGGTATAAATCTGAAGATAAAGTTGCTTTTCTGCTCTCTGAACTCAATAGGATTCTTTAAAAGATTTGTGTGTGGGGATTTTGTCTGTGTACCACACGTGTGCCCAGTGCCAATGGAGGCCTGAAAAGTATCAGATCCTCTGGAACTGGAGCTGCAGACAGCTGGGAGCTGGGAATAGAACTCAGGTCCTCTATGAAAGCAACAGGTGCTCTTAACTGCTAAGCCATCTATCCAACCGCATAAAAGATTTTTTATGGTAAATATGGCAAGACTCAAAATCCAACATAAGAGATGCTTTAATGGCAAAATTTTTACCATACAGTGAGTTTTTACAATCAGACAGCCAGTTCTAGCATGTTACATACACCCCTACTCTTTCTTTCTCTAAGTTGAATAAAAAGGCAATCAGTTAGGTGGGCATGATGGAGGCAGAGGGAGACAGATCTCTGTGACTTCAGGCCAGCCTGTTTTATATGGCCAGTTCCAGGACAACAAGAGTTACACTGAAAGACACCATCTCAAAAACAAAAACAAGCAGTGAATTATAAAGCTAAACTAAACGTATCTGGAAAAACATAATTGAACGTGCAGGTTGGGAAGTAAAACTGTCAATGTCTATTTTAAGTATGACCTTTACATTCACTGTCATGCACTGTAAGATCCTGAAGAGTGAAGGAAGGACTCAATTTAGGCAAGGAAACTTACCAAGTACAAATGATGGGTGATTTGCAATTAATAAAATTCATGTTTTCTATGCACACAGGATCTTCTTATATCTCATCCTGAAGTCACTAAGTAGCCCAGTCTGACCACAATGTTACAGTAATTTCACCTAAGCCTCCAAAAGACTAGGTCATCACCCACTGACTCATTCTTTTTTTTGTTTTGTTTTTTTTTTGTTTTGTTTTGTTTTTGAGACAGGGTTCCTGTGGCTTTGGAGGCTGTCCTGGAACTCGCTCAGTAGACCAGGCTGGCCTTGAACTCACAGAGACCCACCTGCTTCTGCCTCCCAAGTGCTGGGATTAAAGTTGTGCGCCACCAATGCCTGGCGGTATACTACTTCTAAGGTTGATTATTATCAAAATTTAAAGTTTATGTCAATTTGACTAACTTATGGCTTAAATCTAATAGTTTATCTCATGTAAATGAAAATTCAGTTTTACAGGTTATATTAATGATGGCTGGAAAACAAGTCCTTGTACCTGAACTAACAAGGGTATACATAAGACTATCAATATGATACCACCCACCCCTCTTTGACCTGGAAACACACACTGCTCTGTATCTCGATGTAACAGCAGACACATATATTTTAGGCTTTACTGTGCACATAATTTACACAATGTGCTATCTTTACATAAGAAAATATGCACCCTTATCATAAGGAAACTGATCACGTTTCTCAGGGATTGTTCACTTGTTTTATTTTCCCATAAACAAAACCATCTATAACTTCAACTTTAAAATATATTAGGCAGCGTAAGTGTGTGTCTGTAACATATACCACAACTTACCGAGTTGGAGCCTGGAAAATCATATCCTCCCATAACTTTCATGTATGCTTTCTCTATAAGTGACACCCACAATTCACTTTTATTGTTGGAATAAGAACACAGCAATTCTCCTTTATGATCAACAGGTAACTGGTCATCAATTATCACCTGCAGAAAGAACATTACCTTCCTTAAGTAAAACAAAAAATTCTTTTCAAGATTTTAAGAAAAAAGCCAACTTTGTATCAATAAAAGCCACAATATAACAATAGCTCATCATTTTAACACAATGTCTTTATTCAGTCTTACAAGCTAATCTCACTGACAAGTAAGCCACTAATTACACATGTCAGGTGTGTGTGTGTTTGTGTGTGTGTATAAAATCAAAACTATTAGGGATTTTAGAATGTATACTATTATTTAAAATTATAAAAGAGCCTTGCTATTTTTGACCTAACCCTATAAAAATATTCATACTATATATGATTGTAAAAGTAGAATGTTATAGCTAAAAAAACATTTAAATAGATGAGCAAATACCCCAAATATATGGTATCTAATTAATATTAAAAATAATTTGAAAGACATGGGGACAAAAGAATTTTAATCTTTTAAATAGTACAAAGATTACTACTTCAAAACCTTTTTTTGGGGACAGGCTATGTAGCCCAGGCAGGCCTCTAACTAGCTATCCTCCTGCTTCAGCCTCCTAGTGCTAGGTATACGTATGCGCTGCCTTGCTCAACACTGAAAGACTCGAAGAAGAGGTTACTATGTTACTCAAAATTGTTTAGTTTTTAAGTAATTCAAGTGATTCTAAAGTGTTCCCAAACAACAACATCAGCATCAGGATTAACACTGAGCCTGTTAGAAAGGTGAGTTCTGGTCTAAACCTAGACCCACTAAATGAGAAAGTGAGCCAGGGCTGATGACACAGGCCTGTAGTCTAGGCTACTCCAAAGGCTGAGGCAGGATTACAAGTTCAAGGTCTGCATAGGTACAAGCAAGAGTTCAGGGATAACCTGTAAGTTAGTGATCTCTTGTCTTAAAATTAAAGAGAATGTGCGTGCGTGCGTGCGTGCGTGCGTGTGCGTGTGTGTGTACACGCAAGCGCACCAGACTGGGGAGTCAATACAGCTTAGAGACTAAACTTTTGCTTTACTATAAGCAAAGCCCTAGTAAATTCAATCTTCAGCTCTACCAAAACATACATACTTGGGGGTGAGTCATAGTAATCAATGCCCACAGGTAATTCTATACACACTAAGATTTGAGTTTTACTGAGCTTTGGAACAATGGTTAAGAGAGATGGCTTGGGAGTTAACAGCACTGACTGCTCTTCTAGAAGACCTGGGTTCTATTCCTAGCACCCATGTGTCAGCTAACAACAGTCTTAACTCTAGTTCTAGAGCAGGGTGCTCAATCTTTCTAATGCTGCAACCCTTTTAATACAGTTCCCCACCTTGTGTGACCCCCAACCATAAAATTATTTCCTGGCTACTTCCCAACTGTAATTTTCCTGACGTGGCCGGGCGGTGGTGGTGCACGCCTTTAATCCCAGCACTCGGGAGGCAGAGGCAGGAGGATCTCTGTGAGTTCGAGGCCGGGCTGGACCTCCGAAACAATACAGAGAAACCCTGTCTCGTAAAACCAAAAAAAAAATTTCCTGACATGATGAATGGTAAATATCTGATATGCAGGGCATCTGATATGTGACCCCTGTGAAAGGGCTATGTGACTCCCACAGGTGTCACAGCCACAGGTTGAGAACCACTTCCCTAGAGGCTCTGATGGCCCTTTTCTGGCCTGCTCAAGTGCTGCACACACATGGTGCATAGATCTGCATGAAAACAAAGCACCCACATACATAAAACAATAAGTAAATCTTTAAAAAAAAAACAATTGCAACTCTGACGCAGTACAACTGAAGAAAGGCCTGAAATCCTATAATTCTAAAAGCTCCTCCTAGGTGATGCTGAATTTGATGCATGGAGCTGGTAGACAAGTGCTAGGAATGCTAACTATACAAGGAAGGCCAGTTATGGAGTTCAGACCGCTAAATGAGACCAGAGGAGTATGATTTAAAACCGTATATATTTCACAAGGGAAAATAGGCTTCTTATACTGTGTCGTGACTATTTATGAACCCCTCTGATCTAACAGACTTAGTTTATCAGGTTTCCCTAATCAGTTAACTTATTTACTGATTTTTTTTTCTTGATTCAGGGTCTCACTATGTAGTCTTGAGTGGCATGAACTCCCTATATAGACTAGAATTCTAAGCCTCAAACTCAAGAGATCCCTGCCTGCCTTTGTTTCCTGAATGCTGGGAGTAAAGTCATGTGCCACCAACCCTTTATTAATTGATAATTTAAAAAATTACTATTGTAGCTGGGCATTGGTGGCACACACCTTTAATCCCAGCACTCGGGAGGCAGAGGCAGGTGAATCTCTGTGAGTTCAAAACCAGCCTGGTCTACAAGAGCTAGTTCCAGGACAGCCTCCAAAGCCACAGAGAAACCCTGCCTTGAAAAACCAAAATAATAATAATAATAATAGTTATTATTATTATTATGTGAGAATGTGCATGATACATGTGTATGTGTGTAAGCACATGCCAAGGTTTGCAAGGGAAGTGCTTTAACCCATGAAACTATCTGGTTGATCCTCATTTCCTTTAATTAAGAGTTAAAGAGCCTTCCCATTGTTCTCAAAGAGTGAGGAAGGAGCATTACAAGTCTGAGGCCAGAATGGAACACATTAACCACACCCTGTCAGCAAAAGCAAACAAAACAAAAATTTACATCAGTTAAAAATGTTTGTTAGTAATTCTTTATTAGAACTTTGCATTAGGTATTTGAAACCAACTTTTAAAAAAGACTTCAGCACAGTGACTCATAGCTGTAGCTCCAGCTACTGATGAGAATCACTGGAGACCAACTAAAGACAGTTTAATCTTACAGATGAAGCACTTCTATAGGAAAAGATTTTTATGGGCTATAGAGTTAGCTCAGTAGTTACAAACACTTACTGCTCCTCCAGAGGACCAGAGTTCAGTTCCCAGCACCCACATCAGACAGTTCACAAGGACCTGTGACTCTGAGCTGTTGGCCTCCATAGGCACCTGTACACATGTGATGTGTGCACACACATACTCACACACGAATTAAAAAAAATCTTTAAAATCTGTTATACTTGTTTTATTTTTAATTATTAACAAAGGAATCTATTTGGTAGTAGTAAGTACAATTTATCACATATTCAAATCAACCAAACTGACTTTAAATCTTTACACAGTCAACTTTTCTTAGTTTGTTTCCCTTCAAGAGTCAAGGAGGTGAAGGAAAAGGAGGTGAAGTAGGGACTGTGAAGGAAAAGAGAGACATTCACCTTTCTCGGGACACCATTGAGGTGAAGTTTTACCATATACTTTCCACAGGGATTGTACTCTGGTTCGCCATCCTTATTCTGTGGGTAAATTATGCTTTTGGAAAGGAAAATAGGTATTAAAACACCAATGTTAATATTCAACATCAACTAATATATGACTTTATATTTTATTTAAACATGCTATTCGTTTATAAATATTTTCTTCCCACTTTATAAAAATGAACCTAAGGCTATTTTAATATTTTAAATATTTCTTGGTTTTAGTTTTCCTTTTGAGATAGGGTCTCAATATGTAGCCAGGCTGGTTTGGAATTCATGAGCCCCTGCTTCAGCCTCCCCAGTGTATCACCACTCCCAGCTTAAGAAAATATCTTCTAAAATCATACACTAGAACATAAATTTTCATAATATTCTGAGTCAAGGCCTTATACTTCAGGCTGACTCTTAGCTATAAACCAGAGGAAGATTTTAAGTCTCTGATCTTCCTGTTTCCACTTGCAGAGTGGTGGGATTATAGGTGTGCTCCATCACGACAAGTTTATACAGTATTGGGGATTGAAGCCAAGGCCTCGTATACACAAGGCAAGCCCTTTAACTGAGCTACAGTCTCTAGTGCTTAATTTTTAACTATATGTTTTAACGAATTACATACTGAATTAATATATTTTAAGCCAGTTTAAATTATCTTTTATCATTCATTGGTTTTAAGAAGTAAAGATCATTTCACTAAGTCACAATTAAGGCATTAAGCACAATTCTAATAAAGGTACATAAAATTAAAAATACTTAATGAATTCTAGAGAGATGTGTTACAGGATTTCCTGCCCGGTTCCACAGCCGCCTTGTCCCAAATGAACACTCAGAGACTTATATTGATTATAAACACAGTTGGCCAGTGGCTTGGGCTTCATATTGGCTAGCTCTGTCTTAATTATTAACCCATTTCTATTAATCTAAGTATTTCCGCATGGTCTTATCTTGCCAGAGAATGCCTGGTATATCCTATCTGCCTGGTGGCTATATGGCAATTGTTTCTGGCCTACATTTCCCAGAATTCTCCTAGTCCCTCCTATCTCCCTGTCTCTATTGGCCACAGAGTTTTATTCATCAACCAATAAGAGAAACATATACACAGAAGGACATCCCCCACCATAGATGGCTCAGCCTTAAAAGCACTTGCTGCCTTTGAAGAGCACCTGGGATCAGTTCCCAGCACCCACATGGTGACTAATACCCATCTGTGACTCCAGATCCAGGGAATCCAAACCACCTCCTAACTCTAAGGGCACCGCACACCACTCCTGGCCCAGACAGCTTTTGTGTGGGATTAAAGGCACAATGCCCATGATCATGTAACTAATAAATAACAAAGTTGCACAACACCCATCATCATGTAACTAATAAATAACAAAGTTGCACAAACGCCCATGATCATGTAACTAATAAATAACAAAGTTGCACAAACGCCCATGATCATGTAACTAATAAATAATAATGTTGCACAATGCCCATGATCATATAACTAATAAATAACAAAGTTGCACAAAAGGCATGAGGTGCACAGATAAACAAGCAAGCAAAGTATCCACACACATTTAAAATGTGTAATTATACAATGAGATACTGTAAGAACTTTCACTACCAATTTTAAAATATACTGCACCAATCAAGCACACTCCAAATTGTTTCTTTATATAGTAAATAAGTGAAACTAAGGACTATTTGCTTTTTCTTTTATTCTTAGGACAAGCTAAATAAAAACAATTGGTTATAATTATACTGAGTGGTTTTAAACTTAATATAACTTTCAAAACTGAAAACATTTCAGAAACATTTCAATATATTTTAAAGTTGTTATAATCAACAGAAATGCATGTCATTTCATATTTTCCTGTTAGCCATATTAAAAGTTAAAGATAAAAAAGAATTTAATCACAACACTAGGGAGGCAGGAGCAGATAGACTTCTGTAAATTCCAGGCCACCCAGGTCTACACAATGAATTCCAAGCCAGCCAGGCAATGTAAACACCCTGTCTCCAAAAACAAAAACAAACAAAAAGGTTAAAAAATAAAATTCTAACAACATATTTTGCTTAGTCCAATTTTGATTTCAACATATATTCAACACTTAAGAGATATTTTCCAATTCTACAATTTGTATGCTAAGTTTTCAAGATCTCATGTATATCTTGCACTTGCAGCCATGTTAACTCAAAATAACCACAGGTATCTAGTGGCTAACTTACTATACAGTTTAAAATAAAAAGTATAAATAGGATATGGTTTCTCCTTTGATTATATCAATTTCAAAACACATTCCACGTACATTACTTTGCTTCATATGTGTATATTCTTACTGCTTTAGAAGAAGTTCCCACATTCAGGAATCATCTGTTTAACCTCCACAGAAGGGCCATAATAGTCTAACAATATGCCCTCTCCACCTTCTATAACATATGGTCTAAGTTTTAAATTTCCAATTAAGTAATAATTATTTTTTAAAGATTTTATTTGTTTGTTTATTTATTATGTATACAGTGTTCAGTCTGCTTATATACCTGTACACCAAAGAGGGCACCAGATCTCATTATAGATGGCTGTGAGTCACCACCATGTGGGTGCTGGGAATTGAACTCAGGACTTCTAGAAAAGCTGCCAGTGCTCTTAACTTCTGAGCCATCTTTGCAGTCCCAATTAAGTAATAATTTTATGAAGGACAAACACAAAAATTTACCTGGTAATCAATTTCTTATTGAATCGTCTCTCATAAGCTGCACTGATAGCCAATGATGCCACAAAGGAACAATCTGATACTATTGTCTGTTAATAAGAACCACATATTCTTTCATTCATGTAATTTCAACATTTGAACAATATTTATTCATTACACCTACTACTGGCCTGCCTTTGGAGTTCTGACTAGATAAACCCTCAGCTGCTGCCACTAAGAGCTCTACCTGTGCCTACTCAATATGTTCCCTTTTAAAAGGGCCCTGCCTACCTCCCATCCCCCTGTCTTTCTTTCTCTCCCTCTCTCTATCTGCCCTCCACCTTTTCCCTCTTTCCTGCTGCTTCTGTCTCCAGAGGCTTGTCTTCCCCCCCTCCCCTCTCCTCTTTCCACCTAATTAAAAAAAAAAAAAATTCACTTGAACTCTCATGGCACTTTTTAAAAATTACACCTACCACTTTAGCTTTTAAATTAAATATCTTAATTATTATTCAAATAGGAAATAAAATGCCATGCTACAAACTCATATCTTATTCAAACAAATCCTAGAAAAAGTGTCTCAATGAATAACTTAGGGTGTGTGTGTGTGTGTGTGTGTGTGTGTGTGTATCTATTAGTGTGAATGTAAGCAAGTACACATAGGTATATATGGAGGCCCAAAGTCAATGATAGGGATGGTTCCAATCAATCACTTTCTACCTTTTACGTGTGTGTGTGTGTGTGTGTGTGTGTGTGTGTGTGTGTGTGTGTGTGTTTTAAATTATGTGCCTCTGTATGTGTCTATTTTAGGCTATATGTGCACATGGAATGTGGAAATCCATGGAGGCCAAAAGAGAGTATTAGGTACCCTGAAACTAGAGTTACAGAGTGAAATTCAATTCTCAACTTTCACATCTACAAATACAAAAGTCGGTAATTGGGGCTGGGGCTGTAGCTCAGTGACAGGGTGACTGCCTAGCATGCACAAGACACCAAATTCAAATCCCAATACTGAAAAGAAAACCTGTAATTTCTCAGAACAGTTTCTTACATTATTTTCTCAATGCTAAAGACAGAATGTGCAGAATGCACTGGGCATGGTGGCACACACCTATAATCTCAGCTACTTGGAGGCTGATGTTGGACATTACTGAGTTTAAAGCCAGCTCGGGTAACAGAACAAAGTGCTGTCTCAGAAGAAGAAAAAAAGACTAACAAATTTTTGGTCTCATTTTGAGAATTATCTTGTTATGCAGACTGGTCTCAAACTTACTATGTAACCCACGATGGTATTGAAACACAAGTGTTGAGATTATAGGTATGTGCTACCAAATCAAGCTGGAAACAATGAGAAGAATGAGAAAGTTTTGCAATTATACTCATGCACCTAAATATATACAATCTAAGAAAAATCAAATCTATATTCAAATGTCCTTAGAGTGCTAACCTTATTGATCATTATACAAAGTAAATATTTACCTGCTTTATGCTAAAACTGGATACAGTATATATCATTGTAGGATTATTGGTGAGGTCTTCTGGCCGCACCCATTTAGAAAATGTAGCTGTTTGTTTAGGTGATAATGGAAGCTTGCCCCATCTATCACTGAGGTGAAAATAAAGGTAAAAGAATGTATTACTTTTTAAAGACAACTTGAAGCCAGAATGAAACCTTCTTGGTGCAGAGATCACATAGCTGTACGTTGCTCTTCCTAAAATAATCAGTCAGATCTGGCTCTTTACACTTAACCTTGAATTCAGTCAACCTGAACACCTTCTCCGATTTAAGAAAAATTAAGTGAAGACAGAAGCTTATAATATGGTATAGACATTTAACTTAGCATAGTTATGATGTTCAGGAAACTCAGCAATCAAATGGGTCATTAACAATACAAACTGATCCACTGAGGGCCTGGGAGGCTGCAGATCCTTTCCTTACCTCTTTAAAGGACAGAAAGACTAGCTAATTTACTAAGCAGTAATACATAATACAAGCTTTATGTATTATTCTCCACTTAAATGCTCAAGAACTATTCAGTTAAACATTTTCGGGGAAAGCATAAATTGGTTATCAAGGTCATGAAGCTAAGAAGTGACATTTGAATCCAGGTCTGTGGCGTCTCATCCACCATGTCTCCCATTACACTATAATCACTGTGCTGCAATACCTCCTTAAAGTCCACATGCAATACCAATAAAAACCATCTACTTCCCAACCCCAAGTCTTCACCTTCCTACAGCAATGGCAGCACGTCTTTGGATCTCAAAAGATGTTGTGGTAATGTGTAATATGCAAACTAAAACAAATTTGTGCAACATTCTTTTATCCAAGAATGCTGATGAGTATTAGATAAAAAAGATTTTGTGTTCAAGTATGACCTGAAAACTTTTAAAGTACTAGTTTCTTCACTGTAGGTAGGACACCTCTAGACTTTTATGAACCCATGTTGCAAATCTCTTAAGTAGAAAAGATTGCCTACAATACTGCTCAAAAAAATTTCTGTTGTTATTGAGTTTTGAGACACGATCACCCTACCTACCTCTGCCTCCTGAGGGCTATGACTGCCATCTTGTCTTCACACCGAGTCCTAACAATTTAGCTACAACTATGTGATGTGAGGAGCTGATTATGAACAAAAACAGAGCTGAGTGAACCTGGGAGTTTAAAGACAGTAATCACAAACTTGTAAGGGAGAAAATCAAAGCTAATAATTCAAACCTATAATTTTATCTATTACCCATTATTAACTTTCTGCATAACAGACACTAGAGAATAAATTTAAAGTTCCATAGTATTCTCTCAAATCACTGAGTAATTAAAGTCTGTATTAAACACATTTTTCTTAGACCCATAAGGCTATTGAAAGTATTTTATAAAATACAATGCTTATGACTTAAAGGTTAACACATCACCAGAATAAAAAAAAAAGAAAAAATTTTAAATCAATGGTTCTCAACCTGTGAGTCATAACACCCTTCAGAAATCCCATATAAGATATTTTGCATATCAGATATTTACATTACGATTCATAACAGTAACAAAATTACAGTTATGAAGTTACAACGAAATAGGTTCACTATAACATGAGCAATTGTATTAAAGAGTCACAGCATTCGGAAGGTTGAGGACCACTACTCTAAGTTAAATTATGGAGCCCTTTTCCTGGCAATCTGTTAAATGAATTTTAAAATGTTTACAATTATTTTTCTTTTGATTATTCTCTAAGTAAAATTATTTAGATGACAAAAATATTGCTAATAATTTGGTATTCATCTACTCTTCTTCAAATTTAATTCATTCAATAAATCTTGTTACTATATAACAGATATTGTGCTAGATATAGGGTGGGACTTAATTAAACAAACATGGTCTCTGTCCTTATGAAGCTTATAATCCATTAAAGGACATGTATTAAGCAAGTAATTACACAAAAAATAAAAGGCGGGGGGACTTCCAACTGTGAAATTTAGGAACAGCAATTCCTACATTAAAGGTGCTCTTGTCTATGGCCACACCACCCTGAATACACTGCTCCCGTAAATTAAAGGGGTTTCTGTATTTCATGTTCTACTTTTCCAATTATATTATTAAACTGCCTCCAAATTTTATTGTTCATACCATATTTTTCTTTTGGACATTCTAACATGAGAGATGTAATTTATCTTAATTTGCGACATTAAACTGAAACCACAAATTTACATCTCCTTAAATGTAACTACATACTAGAGTGAGTGTATACATACATACAGCAATACTAGAGTGAGTGTATACATACAGCACATACTAGAGTGAGTGTATACATACAGCACATACTAGAGTGAGTGTATACATACAGCACATACTAGAGTGAGTGTATACATACAGCACACACTAGAGTGATTTACTCTCATGATTATAATACCAATTATTATTTTATAGGTATTTAAGTACATCTCTAAACACTTATATTACTTTCTGGACTTTTTTCTATTGTGATCCAATCATTAACTGAACAAATGTTTGCTCAGTACTTACTCTGTAACAAGTACTATATCAAGCACTGTGTCTATAATGTTAGATTTTTTTTAAATACCTGTGAGCTCATGACCAAGCCAATTAAATAAATGTGATACTGTGGTACTCTATCACGGTACTGCATTAAACTGACAACTTCATGTTGTTCAGATTTTTATTTGGACCTCTTTACTTCGTTTTCCATCTCTTTTCCAACCAACTTTGTATGTAAGATTTAATTTAAAGACTATGAATTAAATCAAACTTCAGAATACTGGAAACTTCTTTAAATGATCTTGGAAGCGAAAGTTAAACGTGCTTACTTACCAAAAAGGCATTGGATAAGCAAAACGTTCCCTCAGATCAACACTCATGAAAGGAACATATTCTATACCATTTATTTTTGATGTTGTCCTATAAGGCACAAGAAAAAGATCTAAGTTTACAAGTCTATCTTAATCACCAATCTCAGTTAAACTCTAAGCTTAAACGACAATAGCCTTGAACTCAGAATTGCAGTGCATGCCACCATGCTTAGTAACCACTTCTTTCTTATACATCTGCTTTTGTTTTTAAAGAGTAGTTGTAGTCTTGGGTGGTCATTCTCAGTGAATCTGAAGATTCATGCAGTCAGCAATGGGTACAATGATTGTTGGGGCAGTGTATACTTACTTTCACTTGTATGAAGGAAAGCTGTGTTTTCAGAGAGTTCTTTTGATACTGTGTAGAATTTCAAATGTATAGTATATAGAAAAGTAGCATACAGATGCTGAGTAGCCAAAATGATGAATTCTTACTATACTGAATAGCTTCAATTGAGAAAATATCTCCATAGGATCAGGCTGTAGGTGAGCCTGTAGGTTATTTTCTTAATGACTAATTGGGAAGGGCCCAGTCCATTGTGGCTGGTGCCATCATTGAGCTGGTGGCCTGCATTCTGTAAGAAAGCAGGCTGAGCAAGCCACGAGGAGCAAGCCAGTAAGCAGCACTCCTCCACAGCCTCCACATCAGCTCCTGCATCCAGGTCCGTGCCCTGCCTGAGTTCCTGTCCTGACTCCTGTGATGATGAACAGTGATGCGGAAGCTGAATAACAAACCCTTTCCTCCCTACAATGTTTGGTCATACTGTTCATCGCAGTAATAGCAACCCTAAGTAAGACACTCAACTAGCTTAGAGTCTCACCTTTAAAAGGAACCTTGGTTGTTGTTTTGCTATGTACTGTGTTTATTCACATACTATTTTTCTAGGCAAAGGAACCAGGCTAATAGCTGTATAACTAGAATCTTTGGAAAGAAAGGAAGATGCTCTGGAAGGTTGTGACCAAGGAGGGAACCCTGCTCCTTTCAGCTCAGTCTCAGGAAATGTAAATTAACCCGATGTGACCTGCCCAACTCAAGAGCAGCCCTCTGGCTCACAGGCTTATCCTCTGTCAACAGTCAACTGACTCAGAAGACAGTGAAGGAGTTCTACATTACTGCGGGGCTTGCTGTCACTGGGTTTTGAAGCAGGGTCTCCTCTGTAGCCCAGGCTGGCCTTGAACCTGAATTTGTAAGTCTCCTTCCTCCAGAGTGCTGGGATTTCAAGTAAGTGTGATGCCAAGCTCAGGCTTTGAATTTTTAACAGCCCCCAAGGCTGTTTTCAAATAAGGTGAGCTGTCTGCCTAGGCCAGGAGTCTGTGAACATTTTCTGTAAAGATTGACATACTATACAGTTTAGGTTTTAAAAAGTGGTCTTTGTCAAAATTCTGTTTTTCATTTCTTTTAAATCCCTAAAAAATTAAACAGTAGCCAAGTGGTGGTGGTGCACCCCCCCAAAAAAAGGGGGAGAGGGATTCATAACTCCAATTTTTTGTTTGCTGACTATTTCAAAGTAACCCTCCACCCCCATGAGAGTTGTGGTTATAAAGGTGCACAGAGCCTTAGCAGCCTGCCATAACTGCTATGTTCCCAATCTTCAGGACGCAATTATGCAGAGTACCAGCTTTAAAAAAAAGTCTAGGAAAATAATGCTAACACTAAAAAAAGTTGGTTGGTTCTACTCTGTAACTATTCAAGCTGATATATGATATAATGCATAGTTAAGTAACATATCACAACAAAGATCTGGAGGTAATTCAGAACGAAATGGTTTGCACTGATTATGTTTAAAGTTTTCTTTACCCTGAGTCACAAGTGGATTTACCTGAGCACTTCTATTTCTTCTGCTGTGTATCTTTGTCCTTGGGCATCACATGACTGTGGACTTATAAATGGCTGAGGCTTTTCATGGAAAGGATTAGGTCCTAGAGGAAAATGTGTTCTTACTGCAGGAGTCTTCGTTTTCATATTTGTTGACTTGAGTTTACAAAACGGCTTTGTCAAAGGTTCACTCAATGCTTCTGCTCTAAAACAGAAGCACAGAAAAATTGTTCTAGTTTTCTTCTTACAGTTATTTTTTTACACTTTAGTTTTTTATAAGACAGGGTCTCATAAAGAGGCTGGACTCTGCCGGGTGGTGGTGGCGCATGCCTTTAATCCCAGCCCTTGGGAGGCAGAGGCAGGCAGATCTCTGTGAGTTCAAGACCAGCCTGGTCTACAAGAGATAGTTCTAGGACAGCCTCCAAAGCCACAGAGAAACCCTGCCTCGAAAACAAAACAACAACAACAAGAAAAAAAGAGCTGGCCTCTAACTTGCTATGTAACAGTTTGGCCTTGAAGTCCTGATCCTCCTACCTCTCCAAGTGTTTCATTTATACTTACAGGACACAAAACTTACTTCGAGTTAGTAAAGCATCCTAATGTAAAGTCAGTTCATAAACTCCACACTAATCAAAATTTCTCTATGTAAGCTACTGCACATATTTTGTAAGTACTAATTAAATGGACATATGTTTATTATATGTCAGATACTCTGCAAGGTAAAGGGTATATAATAGTATATAAATCCTATCCTTAAGATTTTCTAGATAAGGGGCTGGAGAGATAGCTCCGTGGTTAAGAGCACTGGCTCCTCTTCCAGAGGTCCTGAGTTCAATTCCCAGCAACCACAAGATGGCTCACAACTATCCATAATAAGATCTGGTGCCCTCTTCTGGCCTGTAGGCAGACACACAGGAAGAACACTATATACATAATAAATAAATAAATAAATAAATAAATAAATAAATAAATATGTAAATATTAAAAAAGATTTTGTGAATAAAAAGACAACTTCATCAAAACAATAGATGTCAGGACTGAAGCATTTCATTCAAATGAATGCACAAAAGAAATAATAGCCCTAATGACCAAGAAAAGAGAGTGAATCAAGGGAAGGACGCTTAGACTTAATGTTGAGTCTCAGAGAAATCCACCCACAGTAAGGAAATATATACAAGGTGCGGTAGTATCAAACAGCAGAGCAAGCTATGGCAACTTCCAAAGGATGGATGCAGGCCCTGTGAAAAGTACAAGAGAGACAGCAGGAGATGAGGTCAGAAGAAAGCAGGAATTGATGACAGAGGGTGTCACATGATATGCAAGGGGATTTTGACTGTTCTGTCAAAGAACTAGAAAGCTAAAAACGTTCTTAACCTAAGACCCACATGAGTTTCATGAGTCTTACAGCACTCCAAAATTATATGCCAAGAGCACTCGATGTGCAGTTTCCTACAAAGAAGGTCCTCACTCTTCAACAGATCCCCAAAGGAGTCTCTAACTGACACCTCACCCCATTTACCTTTTCTTAGGATGGACTCAGAAATGCTGGTTTATCTGCACAAGTGTAAAAATCAACTGTGATTATAACTGGTAAAAGAAATCATGATGGAGAAGGCAACTATGTCTGATGAACATAGTAAACCCCATGTCATGGAAACTGGAGAAGGTAACTATGTCAAGCGCTCATACTTTCATGAATTTGGGTAAATAAACTAGAGCTAAGCTGATGATGAAGTGGAGAAGGGGTGAGTTATTCCTCAATGAAAGGGCCAGAACATAGGTAGAGCTTCAAACTAAGGTCATTTCAAAAATTCACATTCTAGAAACAGATGAAATTTCTACTCCTCTCCTTTACAAGAAAGTGGTTTTCTACCTCAACTCTTGAAAGAGGTACAATTCACTTACACAGACCCATTCACTCAGCAAATACTTACTGAACAATCTATGTTCTGCATTCTTTGACGTGCTTACTTAAGCACCGAACAAAACAAGCAAAACTCTGTCCTCACAAGCTTCTACTTAGGGTATGAAGGCTAAATGCAGCACACATACAACAGACTGCTCCTTTCGTGCATTCCACAATGTGGTAATAGCAATGGAAAGAGTATTAAAACAAGCAGAGCAATCAGAATGAAAGTGCAGGGGAGACGCAACTTCAAATAAAATGCCTATAGCAGGTCTCAGAAGTGACACAGCTTGAGAGGTAGGCAGCACATACAGTTTGCTGTTGGGAATGAATGCAAGGCCATTCTCAATGTCTATCTTTTAATAGTAACTCTGGAGGGCTTTCTGAAGTGTCTTGGAAGTCTGACATTGCATAACACCGGAAGTTATCTATTTGAATTATGACTGCTGGAAATACAGCTCAGTGGAAGAATGTTTGAATAGCATGCACAAGATCCTGGGTTCAAGCCACAAAACTACCACAGACACTCAGTAATATCAGGGCAATAAAACAACTCAGATATCACAGTTAGTTCTATTTTCTTTTTTTTTTTTTTTTTTTTTTTTTTGGTTTTTACGAGACAGGGTTTCTCTGTATTGTTTTCGAGGCTGTCGGTCCAGCCCAGCCTCGAACTCACAGAGATCCGCTTGCCTCTGCCTCCCGAGTGCTGGGTCTATTTTCTAATAGCAAAACTTAAAAGGCTTCTTGACTAATGGATGGGCTACTCATCTGGTCTAAAGCAAGGAACTAGAGAAAAGGTAAATTTAATCAGTGAAAAAGTCTCAGCTTGTAGAGAAACATTTAGACCTTTACCACACATTAAGATGTTATGTTAAAAAAAAGCACAATTCATGCTATCCATTGATAAGAATTTGAGTGACAAAACTCACCTATCTAGTGCCTGTCGAGCCAACTGTTTCAATTTATTTTGCAGAGTCTTATCAGCAGTTTCGTAAGACTTAAGAGAAAGAGATAGACATTCTAAAGCATAGTCCTTTAATTTATTTAATCGATATTTCTATGCAAAAATAAAATATACTTCTTGAAATTATGAGTAAATAAATACAACATTTTATTTCTGTCTTTAAAAGTCATCACGTAAAACCATGTTGACTATTTTGTCACTAGGGTGACTTAGAAGTCATCTCTGTAGACCAGTGCTAACTAGACCATCAATGTGTGAACATGTGTCACGGAAGGCTGAGGAGGAGGGACCTGGGGAGACCAGCCCTTCTCTATAGATATTCTCCAGGGTTATAGAATCAAGGCAGATGGTTTTACTGACCACACAGCCTGCCAAAAGCTGGCATATAAAAGACAATGGGAACATCCCCTGCTGCTTTACCTCGCCCTCCTCCCAAATGCACTGTGCTCTCACTAGAGATGCCCCTTGACGCTCAGCATCTCAACCAAGGCCTGGCAGGAGTACTAAGAGCCACTCAGCATACAGATTTTATATTGCAAGTTAATGAAGCGCTCCCAAGCCACTACTCACTTTTTACTGTATGAAGTAGAAAAAAAGCTTATGCTAAATTCACAGATTCATGATAGCGAATTCTTCTTATAGTATTTTTAGTTACTAAGATAACCTTGAACAGTTTAAAAACAAGCAAATACAATTTTTTAAAAGCAATTGCTTAGTATTTCAGTAGCAGCAAAACTTTAATAAGGTACAAAACTCTATTATTAGTGTTCTCAACATTTTCAGTGAAGATTAGTTTTATTTATAATGATAGAATGTGGGGGTTCCTTCAAATTAAATAACATTTGTGAGTAAGGGAAGCACTTTCTTAACATAATTCCATCAAGTTTGGCCCACAGCGATACCTACGGTTTTTAGACAGAGGTCCACAGCTTCCGTATATAATTCTATGGCGTCTTCCACACTCCCCTTTTCATCCTCATCAAAAGCTTGTGTAACAAGAAAATGGGCACGCTCTAGATCCAACTGATGTTTTGATTTCAAAGGATCAGCACTCTTTGACTGAACTGGTACAGAATGAAAAAACATGCAGAAAGAATATTACTTAAATGTAACCAGGAAAACCAACATTTTAATATATTTAAGATATTCTTTCAAAGGAGGAGAGGAAGAAGAGAGAGCTGGGATTGACATGTGAAGCAAGCTTGTTTCTAATTTAAATTTTAAAAAAGACATTTTTAACCAAACTCTATATCCCTCATTTAAAATGCTTAGCAAAATACTCAAAAAAACCTTTAAGAGGAATAATTTTCTCTTTCTATCTCTAAACCCCTACCCAAACCCCATTATTTAGACATCAGAGACAAAATATTAGAAATGCTTGAATTTTTTCTACTAGTACTCCCTTCACTAAAATAAAAACAAAGGAGTCTTCTTCGCATTCTTCTCCCTCCATAAAAACAAAGTAAAAACTTGGAAAGTGCTAAATATTAAGAAGCACGCAGGTTGTTTTTTCACAATTGTTGGAAGAACTTGAAGGATTTAAAACCCACTGACTGGAATGAATGTAACAGCCCATCAATAAGTGTAACTGTGTATATAAGACAAAGGAAGATGGAAATTCCCTCAGTTCCTACTCCTAAGCTAGCCTCATACATTCTTTTCCTTCTAGAAGTCTGTGTTAACATTTAGCCTAATACGTTTCAGAAAGATTTCTACAACATTGTGATTTTTCTACTTTTATTTTTCCATGTTTGACTTAGGGTTTCCTGGGACCTCTTCTACCACCCACCCACTTACCATAGAGCCCAAACATTGACTCAGTAGATGACTGTTGAAATAAACCAAAATATTTATAGAGAGGACAGGGAAATCATGGAAACAGTTCTGAAGGATTTATGAACTTTAAAAATAATTTTCTTGGAAAACAGTATATGAAATAATGTATATTTATAAAACAAGGCAATTACATTTGAGAACTTCACTTACTTACCCGGGAAAATGAAATTCCTTGTTAATCATGCAGGGTCCTATGCCCCACCTCCTCCCCATGTTAAGAAGGAAACCCAGAACCTCAAGTATGCTAAATAGGTCTGAGCGACTCCCAGAGTTTCCAACAAGAACTGCTGAGTGCAACAATTAGTGTAGCTTTCTATCAAGCAAAGTTCAATACACAGACAATTCCTACAACTCAAGCAACTTCTGGACACCATTTTAAAGTAGCCTACCACCTTTTAAGAAGACTGTTGTAACAGGGAATCAAAAGCAGATCACACAGACTTTATACTAATTATGTGTTTATAACTGCTCATTCCATTCAGAGTAAGTGGTAGACAGCAACAGAATCGATCTAGAGTAAAAATTCTGAGTATTCTTCTGTGAATTATCCAACAATACAAAAAGGAAAAAAAGGTTTAAAAATCATCCTAAAGATGAATACACACACACACACACATATTTTGGTTTTTGTGTAGCCTTGGCTGTCCTAGAACTCACTTTGTAAACCAAGCTGTCCTCAAACTCACAGAGATCAGCCTGCCTCTGCCTCCAAGTGTTGGGATTAAAGGTGTGCAGCCTACTGCCACTACCACCTGGCAAAATGAATGTATTTCTAAGCCAAATGTCAGCAATATTTTTCTTTTCTAGCCATATGAACAACATATTTTGACACGAACCCTTTTCTTAACGAAACTGATCACTAAGCTTATATATACTTCTCCCGTGGCACCCGCTACGCTGTTTATAAAAATAAACGCAAGCTGTTCCAGGCCTCTGCTTACATGTTGTCTTTCCAGGGTGTGGCATTAAAACAAAGAGTTCACCAAGGTCTGTAAGTAGAGGACACTGACAGAAAAATGTGAATCTACTGCCTACTGCTGAAGTTTGTAAGCAGTAAAAATGCTGAGTGCCTTAACTTTAGTGTCAGAACTGACACTTTAAAAACAGGCTCCGACATGGTCCTCACTGCAATTTTGTCAATGATAAATTCAATGTAGAGAATTTACTATCCTAGAGAAAACTCTATTATCTCTAACATTCTTCTTGTAGATCTATTAATTTATTTCCCGATCATGATTTCTTAAATCTCCTTAAGAGATTCTTCTCTTCCTGTGCTGTGGTGGCGCACACCTTTAATCCCAGAGCTTGGGAGGCAGAGGCAGGCGGATCTCTGTGAGTTCGAGACCAGCGTGGTCTACAAGAGCTAGTTCCAGGACAGCCTCCAAAGTCATAGAAAAACCCTGTCTCAAAAAAACCAAAAAGAAAAAAGAGATTCTTCTCAGTGAGCAGAAAGAGTATCAAGATCCAAGATGATGAAGCTGGGCTATGGTGGTGCCCACCTTTAGTCTAGCATTCGAGAGGCAAGGGCAGGCAGATCTCTGTGAGTTCCAGGTCAGCCTGGTCTACAGAGTGAGTTTTGGGACAGCCAGAGGCTACACAGAGAAACCACGTCTCAAAACTTTACCCCACTCCACCCATCTTCCCCCCAAAAGATCCAAGATGAAGAGGACAGAGAAACAGGAGTAAATGTGGTCAGGAGCAAGGGAAGGGAAGAGGGAAAGTCATGTCTGACCAACCTGCAGAGTGCAGAGCTTGGACTCTCTCCAGATATTCACTGATCTTTTCCTGGATCCGTTCTAAGCTGGAGCCTGCCATCTCAGCATAAATTAAGGCTTGTGCAGCTTCCTTAAAATAACAATAATAATAATATAATTCAAAAGATCTTCACAATATGAATTTTAATTACTACTTTCTAATTCTCTCTTCATTTCACAACAAAACAAAAACATCTTCAAGTTTTTTTCATACATCAAATAAGTTATAAAACCCTCTATATTACCTTTCCATTTTCAATATCCTTAATCTTTATATTCTGTTGAAAATTTAAGAACCCAATCGTTAAACATTTCTTCAGAATAGCTGTGACTGGCATGTTTTCTGTTTTCCTTATGTGTAAATTATATACTTTGAAAAGGTACCCTTGAGTTTTAAAAGCATTAAAACAGGGGCTAGGGCTTAGCTATGTACAGCAGTTGCCTAGCACGTGTAAGACTCTGGGTTCAATAACCAGGACCATCACAACCAAAACCAAATCATTAAAACCATCACCAAAACAATAAGATCAATTAAAAAAACAAGAAATTGTAAAGATTTAAAGTCTCACAAGAGAATAAAAATACTAGGGTAGAACATAATGAAGTAGATTTCAGTTTTTAATGAAACAAACTTAACTAAGAAAGCCTAATTCACCTTCCAGCTTCCCAGAGCTCCCACAACCAGCTGTGCTATGGCTAGTGAGGGAGGGCTTCCATTCTCCCTGTCCCTGTTCTGAGGTTAGGACAGAGATCCCTGCAAGGGACAGCCCCTCTCTACAGGAGCTGAATGGGTGTTACAACTCACAGGCCTGGCCTCTGTGCTGTTTGTTTCCAAAGCCTCTACCACTGACCTTCATTTTGCAAGCCAGGTTTTTGTTTGTTTGTTTGTTTATGTTTTTTTGTCTTTTTATTTAGAGAACGCTTTATTAGTTTTTGTGATCAAACCCACGTAGATAAGACCTTACATATTTAATACAGCGCCTCAACCCTGTGCAAATGGAGAAAAAAAAATTAAGTTCAACATTTCTAGACCGATGTGGCTGTTAATGTTCCATACAATGCCAACTCAACAGGTAAACTGGGATACTTCTTTTTCCAAAGTTGACAGCACAGCTAAAGTTTCCAAATATTCAAATTGTATATACGTGTGTATATTCATATTTATATAAAAGACCAATAATAGTGTGTTACTACGAGTCAATAGCAGCAGCAGCTTCTCCGGGTTCTGCGATCATTTGAAACAACCGGAAGAGACTGCAAATGTAGCACCTGCGAGCAACCAGATTATTGAGGCACACAATGCAGAAGTGAGGTGTTAAAACAATAATAAACGATACGATTCAAGTTTGGGGAGTGAAAACCCGTAAACTCACATGCGTTTAGAAAAACAGCCATGCATATATATGTATACACACATACACACACACACACATCGAATGCTGGAGCAAGGGATGAATTCCTTTTCTATTTTACTTTTTCTTTTCTACATCGAACACGCACTCACGGCATATTATTTGTGACAGATCGCCCACGCGGGCCACACACACACACACACACCAGGGCCAAGGGACAGCGCACAGGGCATCCACTCCCCGTGTCACCCCCAGCCGCGGGCCAGCAGAGCCGCCGGCACCAGCCAGCTACAACGGCGGCCTGGGGAGCAGGACCCCGCCCCTCCGCCTCGGGCTCCGCCAGCACTCGCTGCCGTGACTCGGCTCGCCCGAGCACGAGCCCGAGCCCGAGCCCGGCGCCCGGCCCTACCTTGTAGTAAAACACCGCCTCAGAGTAGCGGCCTTCGTGGTCGCGCTGCACCGCCAGCCGCGCGAACTGCACCGCGTCCCGCTCCAGCGCCGTCGCGTCCATGGCGCCCAGGCCCCGCGCCGGGGGAGGCAGACAGGCCCTGACGCCGGCCCACGCCGCCTGGAGACACTGCGGCGAGTATCGGGGGCCCCGCGAGCAGAGCGGCAGAGTTTACTTGCGAGGGCGGAGGAAGGGGAGACGGAGCCCCCTCGGCCCGGCCAGGACGCCCGCCAGAGCCGAGCAGCCTCCGCTCCGCTCGGGACCCTCCAGGCCGCCCCGCCTCGCGCCCTCGCCCCGCCCACCGGCGGCATGGCGCAGGCGCAGGCGGCCCCAGGCGGGGCTTCCCTCCCGAGAGGGCGGGGCTCAAGGCGACCGCTGGTGGGCGGGGCCGGAATGATGTCCGGTGTGGATTGGGCGAGCGGAGGCAGGTGCTGCCGGGCCGAAGCCGAGGGTTTCTCTACGTCTTGCTAGGAAGACCAGGTTGGCGGTGCCAGTGAGGTTGTTGCCGACGGGTTCCGGTTTGGCTTCAGAGGAGCATGCGCTCTATGGAGACTTTCATCCACTAAATGTAAAAAAGGGGTAGGCGGAAAGAAACAACCAGCAGCACCTCCTGTCGCCAACTGGATTAATTACCTTACCCGGAGGCTGAGGTAAGAGGACTAGGCCAACATGATCTACACAGCTAAAAACCCTGAACGACCCCCAGGAAGCATATGTCTGCCATAGCTCAGTTCTTCTCCACGCAAACATGAACACAGATCACCTGCAGATCTTGTTAAGAAGAGTTGATTGTGAGCCAAGCATGGTGGTGAATGCCTTTCATCCCAGCACTCGGGAGACAGACGCAGAGGCAGGCGGATCTCTGATAGTTCGAGGGCAGCTTGATCTACAGAGCATATTCCTGGGCAGCCAGGGATGCACAGAGAAACCTTTTCTTGGGTGGGAAAAAAAAAATTGATTGTGATCCAGTCTAGAGTGGTGTCAGCTGTCCTCAAACTCAAGAAAGACTCCCTGGTAACGCTAATGCTGGTGGTTCATGAAACTCATTATCAAGGTCACAATGATGTGGGTGCTACTACTAGACCAGGTCAGTGCACAGCTAACTAGGCTGGGATTTTCATCCCTGTACATCATGTATCTCTGGACATTCTGCCTTCTTTGTGACAGCTGACTGCCATCTCCTTCCTCCCCCCCTTTTTTTTGTTTTGGGGTTTTTGTTTGTTTGTTGGGGTTTTTGTTTGTTTGTTTTTGTTTTGTTTTGTTTTTTGAGACAGGGTTTCTCTGTCTTTTTTTGGAGCCTGTCCTGGCACTCTGTAAACCAGGCTGGCCTCGAACTCACAGAGATCTGTCTGCCTCTGCCTCCCGAGTGCTAGGATTAAAGGCATGCGCACAGACGCCCAGCATCCTTCTTCCCTTCTTACAGTCCCTAGATCCTGTAATAGGGTTTTCTCCACACCAACCCCTGAATTCGGTCCAGGGCTTCTGTTCTGGGTCATCATCTCCTAGAGGAGTTCTAGGCTGAAGCTTACTCTTGACAGTCCCTCACAAATGAGCCACAAGACTTAGACAAATCATCTCTCAGATGGGTGCTTATTTGCATGTTTGTTCATCAATTGACAAGCATTTGCTTATACTCACACATGCCAGGTCCTTACCTGTCAAATCTCTTAGGTTTCAGGAAGCTCAAAAAGGCAAGAAGTACTTGTAAGGGTACTCTAGTTCCAATGCCCTCCTGTGACTTCAAAGGACATCAGCCACACACCAGACTACATTCGAGCAAAATATTCATATACACAAAATAAATAAACCTAAATTTTTAGGAGTACTTTTTCGCAAAATAAAGACCATGAATGTTCATAGCAGTTTTATTTTTAAATTTATCTTGTAACTGATAAATATACATACCCATGGTGTAGAAGATGCTGCCTTAAAAAGATTTTTGAGAAGTAAAATCAGGCCAACAAAGGCATGTAGCGTTATTCTTACTAACTAAAAACTAGAAGTCACTCAAATGTCCCCCAAATAAGTGCATGGGTAAACAAGTCGTGATATATCTGCACCATGAACACAACTGCACTCAGTTTCATTACTGACACACATTCCAACATGGATGAATCTCAGAAACACTATCCTGAGCAAGGAAGTCAAGGACAAAGAGTAGGTTCTCAGTCTCTATGTCTCTAACACTGAAGGAAATATTAATATGTAATGACGGGAAGTATGTCAGTGCATGCCTGGAACATGGGGTGGAATGGTTGATTGGGAAGGATCCCCAAGTTCTCAAGGTGTTCGTGTTATATAAGAATACAAAAATGTAAGCCGGGCATTGGTGGTGAATGCCTTTAATCCCAGCACTCGGGAGGCAGAGGCAGGCGGATCTCTGTGAGTTCGAGACCAGCCTGATCTACAAGAGCTAGTTCCAGGACAGCCTCCAAAGCCACGGAGAAAACAAAAAACAAAAGCAAAAAAGTACAATTATGCCCTAAACATCTTGCCTTTTATTACTTACAAATCTCACCCCAGTAAAGTCGGATTTTAAAATAGCCATAGGACGGGCTTCATAAATGTGACCTACTAGTCATATCATCACTGCTCTTTTTAAGGCTCCCAGCCGAGCAATAGTAAATTATTACTGCACTCACTAAATACTGTTGGTCAGATGCTGGGTGTTAAAGCAAATTGACCCAAACGGCTGACCAGCACCAGCCAACAGGTAGCAGCACCCTTGGGTGATTGCTGAGAAAGCTGTCAGGGTTGGGGGGGCCTCAGAACAGCAGCTGAATCAGCATTGTGGGTCCATGTTGATGGGTGCGGAGATGAGAACCATCACTTTGAGAATGGCCTGAGAGCTGCTTATGAAGTTAAAAGAAGCACAGCTTCTGATTCAGCAACTCCATTTCCAGGCCCGTATGCAAGAGAAATGGCTGTGCATGTCCACCGTAAGACGTAAATAAATATGTGTAGGTAGAGATCTCACGTATCCGCGAAAGGTACGTCAGGAAAGCCGGGGGATAAAGGAAAGGAAGGAGGGGTCGCGCTTTCTCTTAGGGCTGCGATCAAGGTTGGAGACCAGCAGAGAATGCCTCTAACCTCAGTTCTCGGCTTCTCATATAAGTGACTTCTCTCTCTCTGATAACGTATGACTTCCCTGCCTGGTATCCTTGGCGTGGCTCGCTTTCCTTCATCAAATACGCTTTCATGAACTTTATTCCTGGAACTGGAAGTGACTAAGCTGTTCATCCGGATCAGGATGGGTAGGGGCGGGAGGAGCTGGCTTGTCAGAGCACTAACAACTGTCTATAGCTCTAGTTCCAGGGGATTCAACATCTTCCTCTGGATTCTTCAGGTATCAGACTCATGTGGAGCACAGACAAACACACACATTAATTAAAATAAAATCTAAGAAAAGTTCTAGAATAGAATGGGTATGTTGATGAAGCCATATTTAGGCAATTGGACAACATACAATAATTTTGGGGAGGTTTGTTTGTTTGTTTGGGTTTTGGTTTTTTGAGGCAGGGTTTCTTTCTCTGTGCAGCCTTGACTGTCCTAGAACTCCCTCTGTAGATAAGGCTGGCCTTGAACTCACAGAGATCTACCTGCCTCTGCCTCCCCAGTGCTGGGATTAAAGTCCTGTGCCACCACCACCTGGCTATTAGAAGTTTTAAAGGAACATTAGAATGAAAAAGAGAGAAACATGGATGAATCTAATGCTGCCACAGGGGCCATGCCAGTCTGTGTGGCTGTGCTGCCACACGGTGTGTCATGGTGTGTCTGGGCCTGGGCTGCTGCTGTGGACCGTGTCTGGGTCTGGGTTCCTGTTATAGCTGGGGTCTGCGATGATGTCCAAGGCCCATGTGAACACAGGAGATAGTAGGAACCACGCATGTTGAAATCCCAGGGCTGGGCTGGGATTGACATGTGAAGCAAGCTTGCTTCTAATTTAAATTTTTAAAAAAATCCCAGGACTATGCTGAGCCAGCCAGTGCCCCCACAGGTGCTGGGACAACTGGCCCTGCTCCTCATTGGGACCCTGCAGCTAGAGAGCTGGACCCAGCCCCCAACAGGTGAGCTGACACCCCTCCCCCGCTCCCCGCCCCCCCCCACCCCCCACCCCCGCACTCAAAGAGATGGTCCCACCCCTCACCACTGTAGACCAGGCTGGCTTCAAACTCACAGAGATCTGCCTGCCTCTGCCTCCCAAGTGCTGGGATTAAAGGTGTGTGCCACCAACCCCGGGCCCAAACCCAGAGTCTCATCAGCTGAAGTTGGTGGTAACCTGTATCTCTCCATCTTATAAAGCCCTTGGCAGCTTGGCACTGTTATATGCTGAAAATTACATAAACAATAGAAACACTAATAAAACTTCGACCAGCTAATAATTAATTTCATTAAAAGTCTGCAGGACTTCAGTACAAATAGAGTAGAAATTATTGTGTTGGAGAAATTCTTGAAGAAGGCATTGAACTATTTTCGTTACATTTTGTGGCTTAAATTTTTGGTAAAGTGAGATAGTAAAGAAAGAAAAAGATCCCACAAACACTTGCTTCCTACAAAAGCATTTGGAAACACCACCCAGAAATGTAAAAGTCAAGGTTACGACCCAATTAGGCTCATAGATAAATTGGTTTCCACCATGAATTGAGTCTACATTAAACGTCAGGAGTCTTCTGCAGAAACCTGGGTTTAAGGTGTAAAATCCAGTCTACTTTGAGTCTGCATGACATTTTGGTACATGTGTAGAGGACACCACTTACATGGGAAGGCCATGTTGCTCCGGTTTCCCGGGAACACACCTGGATATTTCCTCGTGGTGCCTACGTTTCCTGCATATGTATTTGGGTTTACAACTTCAGTTTGTAGTAAAACGTCTCGTGGTTTTCGATCTGATTTATATTGGGGCTGGGAAGGCAGTACAGTCAGCAAAGGGCATTCCAATCACAAGGTCCTGAATGAGATCCACTGGGAAAGGGGGTGTGGCATGCGCTTATAATTCTGGTGCTCTAGCGGAGGCAAAGGTTCCTGAGCATCAATGGTGAAGCCTCCCAGCCTAGGACGATCGAAAACAAGACTGACAGATGCTGAGGAACAAACAACACTGGAGGTTAATCTCTGGCTTCCACATGCATGTATGTGTGCCTGCTCATACGTGGGCACCCACACTCACACATACACATGCAAAGAGAACGTGTAGTTTATGTTAATGTCTAAGAATATTAGCCTGTGCTTTGTGACAACTACAGTCCATATTAGACTCTTAGAAATGGGATTGAAATTTTCAGGTTAGAAGTTACTATTTTGAAAATCAATCTACATTATAATCTCATTCAAGGTGACCAAAAATAATAAATATAGGTTACTATTCAGAGTTTTATTGCTAAACTGGAATATATGTATTTCTGGATTGTGTTTTGCCTATAACAAATATAACAAAAATAACTTTAATTCCTAAAATGGAACCAGATGATAATGGGTTTAAAGTAGTAGCTTTGCATGCTGTTCCTGGACTATTGTTATTATTTTGTTTTAGTGACAATTAATGTATTGAGGATTCTAAGGCATAAATCTTGTTTTGCCTTTTTAAGATTTTAATTAACAAAAATTTTATTCAACATATTCTGTTCATCCTTTCCCTTTCCCCCAACTCCTCCCAGACCCTTCCCACTTACTCAAAGACATAAATAGTGTCTCTTAAAGGAATAAACAATGAACCTTAATTCAAGGCCTTTGTTGTTTAATTCAGAGAAATTTCCTGAGGGGCTCGTTTGGAGCAGGAGCACCTGACAATGGTACCTGGTTTCTGCCACCTTAAATAGAAGAGGCTCAATGACCTACAGAGCGTCTAACCTGGTGCAGACATCTGTGTCATTGGAAAACTGTAAACACCATTTCCCTAAAACCCTTCCTCAAGTGTGAGTACTCCCCATGGAATCAAAAGTGGTGTCAAGTGTGGGTTAAGTTAAAGAGATTTTTTTTACTTGTTTAGCATACTGAACCTGTAATGAACGGTTCTGTGATGATGGACTCTTTCAGTTGGTGTTTCCTTTGAAATACAGATTGAGGAACTGCTCTACAGATGCCAGTGGAGCTCACACATTCACCTTTACTGCTGCGCATCAGGGTTGGAGCAATGGGGTCAAAACTCCGTGTAGCTAAGTAGCTTGGAGAGTTTGGAGGAAGGTTCCGGAGAGGGGTCCCGGGTAGGGGGAGGGTGTGTCAATGGGAAGACGTGTGTAGTGCTAAAAAAGCATCAGATCTTGTGTTCCAACTGAAAGATGCCAGTTCCCCCCTGCAGTGTAGCATGCTATCAAATGTATGTCTTCATGAAGAATTATAGCAGGACGAGGAAAGTTTTCAAGGACCCATGCTTGTTTCCCCTGTGATTCCTGGCTTTGAAAAGTGAAAAATTTCTTGGGGCATTGGTGGCACACGCCTTTAATCCCAGCACTCAGGAGGCAGAGGCAGGCGGATCTCTGTGAGTTCAAGGCTGCCAAGCAGCGTTGCACTAGTTTACAAATCTCACACCTCCTAAACTTATCTGGTTAACTCGATGAGTGTATTAAGTAACTTGTCTGAGCCAGCCTTAAGGTACTGTAACATTTGGTTTGTGACATGATTCAGTGGGTCACTCCCCCTCGGGGCTTTGAATGAATCCTTCAGGCTTCGATCTCACTGGTCCTGCTGTGAGTAGGTGATGGTGCTGGAGCAGGCATCCCCCAGGTGTAACAGTCAGGGTTAAAGAGTGAGATCTCCAGAATCCCTTCTTGGAGCTCAGCAGCTCACTGGCTCCCCTAGGCTGTGGGTTCACGCATTTCAAAGATCACCTTCACTGTTTTGCTATCCCAGAATCTCGCGGGCGATTGCCATGCAAAAAGCACCAAAGCAGTGCAGCAGGGAGAGAGCGGTCCCTTTTGTTCCCGGGCCCCACAAACACATCCTCTAAATCTGGCTGTTAACACAAAGTCCGGGTCATAAAGACAGGAGTGGACGCATTCTATCCTTTTCTTTTTATGTCTTCCCATTATATAGAGAACCAAGAATGTAAAGCAGAGAGCTGAGCAGGTCCCGCTCGAAGGTTTTAGAAAACTCTAGGTCTTTTAACCCAAGCCAAAAGGAAGCAGAGGTTACAGGGTGTCGGCAGCCGTAGTAATAAAATTAAACTGAGTACCTGAGCGTTGTATAGACTAAAATCTAGACAATGAAACCTACAAGGGGCAAAATGAATGAAAGTGGTAAAATTTAAATGAAAAAATAACCTCTTAAATGTCCTAACAGAACTGAGAAATAAAGCCCAAATGTCTGCCATACACGTCAGCCCTTTCGATCGTGCCTGTGCTGACCTTGGTGAGGCCACAGACCCATTTCACTCGACTGGCCGGGCTCTTGCTCCTGCTGTTGTTCTTCTGGCTGAGGATGAAGACGACAAGAGTATTATGCACAGCATCAATACTGAACCTGGGTGTGGCATTGCTGATGCCATCCATCCTAATAATGATGCCAAACACTTTTTCCTTCCTATTGGTGATGATGACAAAGGTGATATAGCCCAGTTCCTCCTAGGGAAGCCGGGGAAATGGAAAAAAAAAAGTTAAACTGTGGTAATAGTTGAAAATAGATGATTGTAGGCCAGGCTGTGGTGGTGCTCACCTTTAATCCCAGTACTCGAGAGGCAGAGGCTGGTGGATCTCTGTGAGTTCAAGGCCAGCCTGGTCTACAGAGCGAGTTCCAGGACAACCTCCAAAGCAATTCAGAGAAACCCCGTCTCGAACCCCCCCCAAAAATGACAAAGTCGGTTTAGCCCAACAAAACTGACCAAGTAGTAGTTAGTTGGTTTGTTGTTTCCTATTCTGGCTGACAGAACTGTTTTCACGCTCAGCAGTAACCTTACGGTTTGTGAGTGGCTAAGCATATGCCAGGAACCCTGCCGTTCAGTGCCAGTCAGTGTCTGCTTTTTCTGTGTCCCCACCCTGTGACTTGTAACAATAAAGTCATACTGAAAACAAACACTCCAAGACAAGCAAGGTCTCAGAAGGAAACCAACCAAACTTCCACCTTCTCAAACACACAAAAAGTCTCAAGAGCCAGAAGTAAGGAAATGTGGTAGAGAACACACCCATGCACACTCAGGGCTTCCTTTCTGGGGAGCAAACAATGACAGGGCAGGGTTACAAGAGTGCAGAACCAAAGTTTGAAGGTCTACACCAAACCCACTAAAACATGCCAAGAGCTGACCAGAGATGTCTGTGCCTTGTTTTGTCTGGGCTCCTGTGGCTCCCTGTCCAGACTAGCCCTGCTGTGAAATCCTTCCAGATCAGAACTCTGGATAACGGTGGATTTTCCAGTCCATGGAGGAGGACAGCATGTGTTTCCCTGACATTCTCACACTCCCCTAGAAGTACGCCGCCTCTGAGCCTGTACCCTTCCCTCACTTTACCAGGGTGTGGAAGCGAAAGCGCCAAGCTCATCATTGCCCGGCTCCATACAGGACTGTGAGGCACCCATCTTCAGCAAATTCCTTTGGCTACACTGCTAAGGGCTTTTAAAATATGTGAACAGTTAAAACAAAACCTCCAGCTGGGTGGTGGTGGCACACGCCTTTAATCCCAGCACTCGGGAGGCAGAGGCAGGCGGATCTCTGTGAGTTCGAGGCCGGGCTGGACCGACAGCCTCCAAAACAATACAGAGAAACCCTGTCTCATAAAACAAAAACAAACAAAACAAAACAAAAACAAAACCCTCCAGACAGTGTACTTGAAACACGCATCTTAGTTTCTTTATCTGTTGACAAAGCAACTTTAGAAAGAATGGGTTTAGTTACAGTGGGAATTCCCAGGAGCAAGAGCTTGAGGGGGAGGGGGTCTCCTATTGAGTCCACACTCAAAAGGCAGAGAGCAATGAGCACATGCTTGCTTGGTTCTCTCTGTCTCTTTGTACAGTTGATCTGGGTCAGGAATGGTGCCACCCCTGGTGACTGGGGCTTCCCACTGTAGCACAACTAAGATACCACCACCACCGCCACCATCATCACCACCACCCCCGACCCCTTGCCAGGCATGCCCAGAAGTCCAGCTCCCAGGGAGGCTCCTTCGCTAAGGTTGACAACACTATCACAGCATGTGAAACTCAACCCTCACCTTCCTTATGGTTTCTAATAGGATTTATTGTAATATTGGGAGTGTTTGGAAAGAGCTGAGAGGGTCTCCTCTTTCCTTGAAATGATTGTGGTTTTGTTTCACTCTTAAGATTTATTTTGCCAGGTGTTTGGTACATGCAGCACTCGGGAGGCAGAGGCAGGCGAATCTCTGTGAGGTAGAGGCCAGCCTGATCTACAGATCGAGGTCCAGGACAGCCTCCAAAGCAACACAGAGAAACCCTGTCTTGAAGAGCAAAGGAAAAAAGATTTATTCTTATGCATATGGGCATTTTGCCTTCGTGTGTGTCTGCGGAACGTGTGTGCACCTGCCGAGGCCAGAAGAGGTCCCTGCTACTAGAGCTGAAGACAGTTGTGAGCTGCCACGTGGGTGCTGGAGATTGAACCCTGGTCCTCCGGAAGAGCAGTCAGTGCTCTTTACCATTAAACCGTCCATCTAGCACCTAGAAGTGATGTTTTTAAATGGAAACACACACACACACCTTACTTATGGGTTGTATTTGTTATTTTTCCGTTGCTATGATAAAGACCACAACCAAAGGCAACTTAAGGAAGTCAGGGTTTACTAAGGCTCTGCGTTCATCTTAGCTCTTCTTGGTTCCAAAGACACTAAGTGACATTTAGCAGAGTGGGTGGCTCTGTGACCTACCAAGCGTCCCACTGCTAGGAAATGTGGGTCTGCTGAATTTCACTTGAGCCCTCCCACTTAACACCCCTTACCAGAACTAAGAACTACCCACTTTGAGAAACAGGCTTGTCTGCTCACCTTTCACTCTCTCCCCTCCCAAGCTCTAAGGACCAGTATAAGAGGGACCAGGACTTTCTGATGACTCACCGGGCAAGCCTCACCCTCCACTAAGGCTGAGTTTTTCCACCCTCAAAGTGGGGACAATACATCCTACCCAGCCCCATGCTGAACCCACCTGTGTAGAACAGGGCCTGGCTAACGGTAAACCACTGCCTATGCACTTCTCTTGGGGGTCTCCTGGAAATGCCCTGTGGAAGATGATCGCTTTTTCCAGGCCTACTGTCTGGAGCGTCACCTGAGTCAGGTGGGAACCATGGGGAGACCCTCCCACCCACCTGCAGCTTCCTGGAGAGCAGGGGCTCAGAATCTTGGACCCTCTTCCAAGAATGTGGTCTTGAATCCTGGGTGAGAGGAAAGCAGTCTGGGATGGAGGGAGGGAGGGAGGGAGGGAGGGAGGGAGGGAGGGAGGGAGGGAGGGAGGGAGGGAAGGAGGGAGGGAGGGAAGGAGGGCATGAGGAGAGAATGGGGACACAGCTGAGAGCACAGTGAAGACACATCACCGTGTGACCACCTACCTAATAGTATTGAGGAGGATGTGTGTGCACTGCGGGCTGAGACACCGGTGTGTGTGTGTGTGTGTGTTTCTCTGCAAACACTGCAGCCAGAAGGGTAACCGTACACACAGGAAAGAAGGAAGTCTGGTTCTATGTGACTCAGTAGCCAGCGTGGGTTCAAACTTCAAGCATCTGACACTGGATAGTTTATTTTAGGTATATTTAAGTAACATAACAATTTGTGGGGAGGGGAAACTTCCCTGGTGATAATTAACCCAGTCTCGTGTGCACATAAAGCTTAAGGTACGGCTATATCAAAACTCTTTGTACACGTGGCATCTCCCATAAGGATGGGTTCCGTATATGGACTACACGTGACATTTTACGGGTCTGGGGGAGGGTCTGGTGTGGTCTCCGTCCCAATAGCCAAAGGTGTGTGTGTGTGTGTGTCCCGGCTATTAACCACATCCACTCCCAGCCTTCCGGTGGGAACAGGTCATATACCTCTCCCTTTGAAGAGACAACCCTGTGGGTTTAACGTTCCTGCTTTCCCTGGTGCTTATCTGTGAGCACAAGGACCTTGTGTCCTCTACACACCAGGAGACTGAGGAGGAGTGGTCTGAGATGAAAAGAGAAAAATGTAGAAAGTCCAAGGAGGAGGAATGCCGGCCCACAGGTACCACGGGGCAATGTGGGCTGGGGCTGGGGTGGGTGAACTCTGTTCCCTCATGGTCCCCAACCTTCCAGACTCCGATGCTCCCCCACCCCCAGACTAGGTTTTCTACTGCTTTTCTTTCTGTCGACGCGGCAATACGAGTCAAAGGGAAATTAATTTGTCTAAAATGCAATCAAAGAAATGGATGTGCTGCTCCAAACCAGGAGGGTGCTGGGCAGAGCGGCTGGGGCTAGCTAGCTAGCTGCCTGGTGATGGGGACCAGGAGAGCCAGAAGAGGAGGAACCTCAGACTTTGTCCCTCTCTCCCTCTCCTCTCCCCTCCCCAATCCTCTCTCTGCCGTCTACAATTCTGTCTCTTTGGACAGCAACTCAGACCATCGGTCTGCGACTGTGACTTGAACAAATTCCCATTTATCATCTCCTCACACGCACCCTTCTTGTTGGTGTTCAGCGGTTGGTTATTGTCGATGGCGCGTTGTTCTTGTTGTCTGGGATGGGGAGGGGGGTGGTCTCTTGTACCCACAGCTGGGAGTGACCTTGAACTTATGATCCTCTCGCCTCTCGACCGCCCCCACTGCTGGAAATAACGGGTGTGTGACACCAGTCTGTCTGCAAACGGGCGGACACTCTACCAACTGAATAGCTCTCCAGACCCGATAGCTTTGATTGTGGCAAGGTTTCGGGTAGCCCACGAGCTTGACATCAAACATGCTACGTGACTCTAGGATGGCTTCTCCACCTGCTACATAGGTGCTTGAGCCACAGATCCGAGCCATCTCCCCCCCCCCCCCAACCGCATGATTCAAAGCTTACACGCGGCACTTGGCTGTGTGTTGTCTCTTAGTGTTAGAGGTAAAGGGGGACGGTGGGTTACGGGGTCTGAACGTGAGAACCAGACGCCCACCTCCCGAGCAGCGGAGCTGTAAAAAGTCTCAGCTCTGACCAGCCTTGCGAAGAACCAGGCGTCTAGGGAGAGCTTGGGCAGTCCAGGAGGAAGTTCGCAGCCGGAAGCTCCCGCCCCCAGGGCCGGATGGTCCCGCCCCCTCGCAACGGGTCCAGCGTCCTTCCCTCCCTCCCTGGAGACAGGAAGGACGGGACAACTTTGCTGTTGAGGGGAGCCGGTAGGTCCGTGAGGGGTCGGGGCTGGGGGAAACGGGGTGTAGAAGGCGCCTTAAGCGGCAGCCTCGCTATTAAGCAGTGCACGTAGCACACCGTACCCCTCTGCTACAGGGAGTGTGACTCAGTGCCCTCCCCGTGGCGGGCTCCTGCAAGGATCGCTGCAAGAAAGGAGCCAAGACTCTGGCCCTCACCGGACACCGTTCTCTTTCTCTCCCTAAATGACCGCAAGGTCGTTGCAGAGACCGACACCATGCCTTCCTTTACAAACCCCATTCAGTTACTTGTTGGCTCATAGAGTAATTCAGAAAGTGCGTTCTGGGGGGCCTGCTGCGTGCCGAGCCCGTGGCTGTCCCACGGTAGGCACCCGGATTTTTCCAGAGATCAGTGTTACTTGAAAATCCCTTGTCGACAGGCACGAGGGAGCAAAGTACCGCATGGTTTGTGGCTGTAGCCAATGGTGCAAGAAGCTGTAGGCACGGAGCTCGTTTTCCTAGGCTGAATACATCAGAAGGGTGAAAGACCCCCCCCAAGCCGCCTATGAGAGAGGTGGCCACCTACTGTGCTGCTCGCCCAGTACCCTCAGCAGAGGCAGAGACCCCAGATCCTTTAGAGTTCACATCGTTTGTGAATGAGAGCTTATATAGCACCCTGAGGTGTTCAGAGGTGGGAGTGCAGGGTTCTTTTTGAGTCAGGGGATGGTGACTTGGAAGCCCCTCCTGCTCAAGTCCTCGTGGGCACCTATTTTTGCACAGGTCTCAGGGTTTCTCCGTATACCTCTTTGGACCTGGGTTTCCTTGTCTGTAACTGTGGACAGTGCTCCAAGTGCCTGCTGTGAGGACCACACACCTCCTTCCTTCCTCGCCCTACCCCGCCCCCCACCTCCGTTTATCTGTATATAGTCAACCAAGTGGTTGAGCGTGTGGGTGCCTCTGGCTGACTGTGAAACACAAGCCAGGTCACGCAACCTTCCGAGGGCTCATCTCTGAAAATGAGAGTAGTCGGAGTTTCCACGTAGGTTTAAATGGGATTGTGTATGAAATGAATCTGCGACCTAGTAACGCTCACCATCCCTAGTTCTGGGCCCTTCCAGGACCAACCCTGCCACCTCACTGCCTTGTTTACACACACACACACACACACACACACACACACACACACACACACACACACACACACACACACTGTTTCTCCTTTGCTAAGATGCCGGATTCTGTGCTGGGGGTGGGGGAGTGGTGACTCAGTGGGCAAAGCACTTGTCCCACAGGCATGATGGCATGATGACTTGGGTTCAGTCATCCTCGGGACTCACGTAAAAAAAAAAAAAAAGCCAGGCGTGATGACACATGTTTGCAAGTCCAACACTAGGCAGTGTCAGAGACAGGTGGATCCTACCAGCCCACTGACCTGCCAGCCTGACTGAACTGGTGTCCCCGAGGTTCCATGAGAGACCTTGTCTGAAAAACAAAATAATGTGGCCTGTGAAATGCCTTAGCAAGTAGAGACGTTTGTCACTGGGCCTGGAGACCTGAATTCAATCCCTAGATTGGAAGGACAGAAATGACTCCCAAAAGTTGGCCTCTGACTACAACACACCACACACACACACCCCACACCACACACACACACCACACACACACACCACACATGCACACACCAACACACACACCACACATACACACCACACACACACCACACACACAACACACACACAACACACCAACACACACATACACACACCACACACACACCACACATACACACACCACACACACCACACACACATACACACAACACACACACACTCACCACACACACCACACACACCACACACACACACCACACACACACACCACACATGCACACACCAACACACACACATACACACACCACACATACACAACACACACACAACACACACACAACACACACACAACACACCAACACACACATACACACACCACACACACACCACACATACACACACCACACACACCACACACACATACACACAACACACACACACTCACCACACACACACACTCACCACACACACCACACACACCACACACACACACCACACACACCACACACACATACCACACATACACACACCACACACACAACACACATACACACACCACACACACCACACACACATACACACAACACACACACACTCACCACACACACACACCACACACACCACACACACCACACACACACACCACACACACATACCACACATACACACACCACACACACAACACACACACACACAACACACACTAAATAAATGTACAAACATGTGGAAATGTCTTGAGGAATATAGCTGAATTGAGCCTCTGGCCTCTACATGTACACACACAGGTGAGTACACCCAGACACATGTGCACACACATTCATGCAGAACGCATATATGATATTTTTTCATTGAATTTTTGAGGTGATTATAGACTTTATTTTATTTTTGTACTGCCATTACATGAAAACCTCTTCCCCACACATTCATCTAAGTTACTGTAACATTCTCCCATTTAATGATTTACTCTGGTGGTAATGTTTTGAAGTACCTAAAAAGCAGCTGTGGTGTGGGAAAGAGTTGTTAATAATCACCCTGCAAATCCTTGTCCTCAAGGTAGTGGAGGTGCCCATAGCCCAGAGACTCCAGCTACCCCTTTGTGAAGACAGGAAGGTGACATTCCTTGAGCTGATCTGACACTGAGTCAGGGTGCGTGAATGCCACTTTGTGGCCTATAGGAGGGTCTGTGGGCCCACAGATGGTCGATTTTCACATCCTATTGACAAGGTCATTGCATCCTCTGACTCCTGGGATGTGGGGGAAATGGATGGGGCAAGCATGACAGCCTTGTGCCCACGTTGAGGAGGAGGAGGGGGAGGAGGAGGAGGAGGAGGCCAGTCCTGCAGATCTGGGCTAGGGCGCCGGGATTACTTCTGTGTGCATGAAAGTCGCTGGGGGAAACTCACCGAGTGAGTGAGCTCTGCGTCTTCCCCACATCTCCTTCAGCAGGGAAGCCAGGCCTTGCTGCCTAAAAGAAGGGTAAGAGTGGGAAAGTGAGGGGGCACTGAGCTGGAGGCATCTACAGTTTCCTCCCCTCAACCCTGATCCTCAAGGAAGGCCACCGCCACCCCTGGGCCTCCTGGCATTGTCCTCTTCTGTTGCCCATGGAAAATAGGCTTGGGCTTGATGTAGAGGGGCAGTCTGTCCATCTGTGACTCACGGTTGTCAAAGTGTGAGCGGTGCTGTATCGTTTTGTAGGACTTCTGTCTGGGGAGACTCTCTGAAGAGCAGCATGGACAAGCATAGTACAGAAAAGCCAGGAAGGAGCACTCAGGACCCAGGATGCTGCCCAGTGCCGGCTCCTGGAAGCCAAGAGCATGACCTGGAGAGGATACTCCAAAAATCAGCTCATCACGTGGAAAGAACACCTTCAGTTCCTGACCCCAAGCCCCCACCTTTACCCCTCTCAGACTTAGGGCAGCCCCGGAAGTCACCTCTGACAGGCACGGATAAGAAGTACCCCCTAATGAAGCAGCGAGGATTCTACTCTGACATCCTCAGCCCTGGAACCTTAGACCACCTTGGGGTGAGTATGGCAGCTGTCCCTTGCCAGCCTTGATAGTTTCCCTGTGGGTTCCATCTCCCATCTTATTGTCCTGCTCAATGTCAAGTCATCGGTTCACTTAGCCACCCAACTGTATCTATCCGTCTGTCCGTCCATCCGTCCATCCATCCATCCATCCGTCCGTCCATCCATCTGCCCACCCACCTAGCTATCCCAGTCGCCAGTCCATTATTTTTTACCTCATTGATAAGCCCCACCTATGTGCCGGACCTAGGGCTGAGCACTGGAGACATAGCAGAGATAAGGCCCGCACACCTCCATTGTGATGACCGTCCCAAGTCCCCAGAACCAGTTAAGTTCCGGTTTAGAAGTGGGTGTGTGAATGAGGCAGCATTCTGCTGAGATCTAAAAGTTATTTCCCTGCCGGATAAGACAGGGGCCGAAGAACACGTCAGGCAGGGAGAAACGTGGGCCCAAAGCCCCAGGGATCCCGAGAGAAGGCATGGCCCATGAGAAAAAGCAGGCGTAGGACGTAGAAAACGCCTGCTATGAAGGGACGGCGTCGGCGCCTGGAGGAAGGCGAGAAGGAAATACCTGGAAGAGGATTCCCAGAGTCCTGTAGGCTCCGAGCTGCCCTACGAAAGTTTTAGGCAGGGGAAAGACTGGAAAAGCAACTAGGACCCACTGGTACCCAGCTCACCAGTAGTGCCAGAGGGGACCCCGTGACGCCTAGAGACAACTCCCGACTTTGCAGTTTCTGCCTAATGGCTTGGCCCTTGGACACACGCTAGAGTGTTCTCTGGAAGGAAGGAAGCTACGTTGGACTCAAATAGGACAGCCGGTGGTGTCCCAGGTGCCCTTGGTCTGTCACCCACTGTGGCCTTTGGACAATATGTAGAGGTTCACCCCCCTTACTCCTGGGGCGCTCTCTGGTGGGCGGCAGGAAACACTCAGCCTTGGAGTCCTGGGCCCTGACTGCCTGTGGAATGTTTGCACACACTCAAGGTCTCCGGCTTTGTTTCAGAGTGTGTGCTGCGGCCCCTACATGTCCCAGAATTTGATTCGCAAAGCTGACCTCGACAAGTTCACCCCAAAAGGTCAGTGCCAGGAGGATTGGGCACACAGTGGTAAAAGACATTCAGACTAACCTAGGGCCTCGGACAAGTGGCCTCTTCCTGGCAGAAAGCCTCAGCTTCCTCAAGGGTGAAATGATATCCGTGAATTGTGAGCTTTGCAAAGGTCCAGTTCACAGGAGTGCTTTGTCCTGACCGCACGGCAGAGCTGAGTAATGGCCTGAGACTGGCGTCGGGCTCCTGAGGGCCACAGTTCTCTCTCCCGGGCTGGACTCGGTAGGGTTTGAGTTTTCTGCATCCCCCAGAATGTGGGCTGTAGGGAAGTCGAGATCATGTTTGAGCTGTACCCGAAACACAAGCCTGGCCCAGGTAGATACCTGAGAGATCTTTCCTAAAGGAGAGTGGACTAACTGTCCACAGCTTCATGGCAAGTCTCTGAGCGTGCCTGAGGTGACTTTAGCAGAGTCCAGGTTATATAAAGGAATTTGGCCTCCCTGTTTTCCTCCTCCAACAGATAGACGGTGTGTACCCCTCCCATCAGACCCAGGTGCCCCATGGTCCCAAGCATCTGTCCTTTATGCCTACCCCAAGAAACGACTCGCTCCTCCCTAACCCAGGCAAACCTAAGCATCCCACAGCCCAGGACACGCCTGCCTGGTCCCTGTCTGAGGATGCGCCTTACGGGCATGGCTTGGAGTAGAGCTGTTGGCCCTGGCCTACACCCTCAACCGCCGACGTCCCCTCTGCCCACAGCTGACTCATTCAAGATTCCCGAGGACTTTCAGGAACGCGTGGAGCAGCAGCGCATCGGCGCTACCACGGAGCTGCTGACCCAGACTGACTTCCCGCTACAGGCCTACGAGCCCAAGGTGCAGGTCCCATTCCAGGTGCTGCCCGGCCAGTGCCCTCGCAAGACTGAGATAGAGAGGTATGCCGTGGTCGGGGACAGGGGTGGGGTGGGGCGGGAGGGGGGGGGAGCTGAGGGGGAAGCCTGTCCCAGGGAGGCAGCATCTGCCAGGCCCAAAGGGGGGGTGACAACTGCAGACCGTGAGGGGACAAGCCCCACAGCCCAGCATGTGCAAGTATGTGAGAGACCCTTCTCCGAGCAGGAGCAAATGGCTCTCCTGGCTGTGGAACCGGGGAGAGGTAGCAATGGGGTCACAGGGTGGGGCTGCCAGGGAGGATAGAAGGGGCAGTTGGGACTCTGGGCCTTTACTGACGCCCATGAAGCCACCTCATAAACCGTCATCCCGTGACCCACCCCCCCCCTCCCCGCTAGGAGGAAACGGCAGTACTTGAGCCTGGACATTGAGCAGCTGTTGGCCAGCGAAGGCATCGACCCCAACAAGCTCATGCCCAGACACCCAGACCCGCAGCACCCACAAACCATCGAACAGGGCCACGACCCACTCTTCCCCATCTATCTCCCGCTGAAGGTGAGCCACACCGTCACGACGGCTGGTAGGCCCCGAGCCCCAGGAGAAAGAAGCTCCAGGAGTCACATGGCAAAGGGGACCCCCACTCCGGTCACAGGCACTCATTTGTCACACCGCGGAATAACCCCCAAGTGTTTGTAGCTCCTGAGTTGAAACAGGAGTGGTCGCCGAATGAAATCAGTCACCCATTCCCTACGTCTTCCCTGGAATCCTGGACAGCCCGTGTGCCTGCTCCATACCCCAACCCTGGCCACAGGCATCTGTAAGCAGCCAGGTTGAATGTGGGGTACGGTCCTGACCCTCTGACCAGAGGACCGCCTTCTGACGGGAGCTTGTGAAATGAAGAGGGCAGGGATGTAGGAGGGATTTGGTACCACTTTCTCAAGGTACAGACGGGGAAAGTGAATCTGGGGAGGAGAAAAGGGGAGCACAGCCAGGCCCTAACCCTCGCTGTCCTCTCTTCCCTTCCTCTGTGGCCCCGTGTGTCCCTTGGCTGGAGTCCCTGTGGGAAGCAGAGCAGAGTCCAGATGAGAATCACTCTTCCAAGGCCGTCCGCTGATCGCCTCTGTTGTCTATGATCAGCATGGGTTTCTCAGGAAATCCCAGAGCTACCTGTCCCCCTTGGGCCTGAGTTTGGTGTTTCTCCACAGTAGTCAAGAGAGCCCACATCCTCCTCTGAGACCCCTGGGCACCCTCAGCCTGAGCATTGGGTGGCTTGACTGAACAGGGCACCCCCCCCCCAATTCAAGCACTGTACATCAATAGAAGCAGCATGGTCTTAAAGATCAGATTCTACCAAGGCTGCAGAAGCCCCTGGCATTGCTCACTTTTGCTTGGCCACTGGGGGAGCTGTTTCATCGGTCAGTTGCCTGCTTTCTCCAAGGTGTTTGATAACGAAGAGTTTGATTGCCGGACTCCCCAAGAGTGGCTCAACATGGGCTTGGAGCCAGGGTCCCAAAACAGGAAGCCTGTCCCTGGAAAGGCCCTTCTTCCCACAGACGACGTTCTAGGCCACGGTGAGCAGGACCACCCCGGGGTTGGGAAAACCGTCTTTTCCCAGCAACCTCTGGCCAAGGCACTACTTAGTCTTCCCTGGGACCTCGTTACCAGGAGAGCTAAAGTATCTACTGGAGAACCCCAGCTGTGATGCAGTCCAAGAATCTGGTCACACAGAGGCAGGGACGCAAAGACCAAGGACAGCACTGCCAAGAGGGCTGGGGACAGGACAACGAACAAACAGACTTTGGGGGGTCAGGGAGATGGCTCAGTGGGTAAGAGCACTTGCTGCCCAAGCACTAGGACCAGAGTTCAGATCCCCAGCACCCATGTAAAAAGCAAAGTGTGGTGGGCACACCTACAATCAGAGTTCTAGGGATGTGGGCGCAGTTCTAGGTTCAGTGAGATATCTTGTATCCAGGGATCAGGCAGAAAGCAACAGAGGAAGACACCTTTCTCTAAAGTAAAAGCACAAATGCTCGTTGGAAATGCTTAAGGGCACAATCACACACCTTCCCACTCATTAACCCCGAAAACACTATTGCTTCTGCTCTCAGTGACCTCTCTGCTCTCTCTCTCCCCTCACCCCCAGTTTTCAAGACACGGTTTCTCTGTGTAGCCCTCGCTGCCCTGGAACTCACTCTGCAGACCAGGCTGACCTTGAAATCATAGATCCGCCTATCTCGGCCTTCCGAGTGCTGGGATTAAAGGCGTGCACCACACCACCACCCAACCTTGGCTCTTTCTCGTACACTGTCACAGAGTTGCTCACAAGAGCAATACACACACAGTTTGTCACATACATTCACAATCACATTGGCTATATCACACAACAGGCCCCTTCCAGGCATGTCATCGCATCCAAACACATTTCTTCGACACGTATCCATGCATCTACTCTCCAGTCACACATTCGAAACCAATGACTCCCCCTTTCCACATATATCCACCACCCAGGTTGGTATGTCTTATCCCTGCCTACATCCTGTTACCGTACCTACGGTTTCTCCATTGGCCCCTGGTCTCCCCTGATGGCCACAGAGGTTGTCTTCAGTTTCCTGCTGTCAGGAGCAGTGACAGGGTGAATATAATAGATGCCACTCTGGCCCGCATGACTGGGTCCTACGCGGACTCCTAGGAAGATTCCTAAGTACGGTGTGGAGGTTGGTAGTGAGAGAGCTGAACAAGCTGAGGGCTGCCCTGTGCCCTGTCCTAGGGTGGATGGCACTGTGCAGACCGAGCAGTCCCGGGTACCCAGTCATCAGCCGGAAGGCAGGACTGTATGAGCAAGGGCAGGGCTGAAAGTCGTGTGTCCCTCCCAGGACAGTTCTCTGAGCAGGCTGCAAATGTGTTTCATTTTAAAATTATATATTCATACTGGAATCAATTTATCTGAAACAGACAAGATGCCCAGAGTGTCCCCCACACACACACACACTCTGGGCTTAAATACAGCAGAGACGTTTAATTAAATCGATTCCAGTTCTCCAGTTCCTGGCAGTTAAACCATAAGGAACCGGGCTGCATTAACCTTAAATACACCAGGCACCAGCCTCCTCGCCCCGCTGGGGCCCTGGCCTCGAGCTGGTACACTAGAGCAAAGAGGGGCTCGCAGCGAGCATCTGCCAGGGACCTCTTGTTTTTAGCTGGCAGTCTCTTGGGACAGATTTTTTTTCTCCATAAGTTGAGCCAAGATGGAGATGATGTTTTAAAAAAAGGAAGTATCCCAGGAACAAAAAAAGCAAAGTAAAGCCAGAGCCGATGTGAGGGTGCACAGCAGAGGCCCCTCAACAACTCTCTGATGTCAGGGACAGGCCCCATCTTCCCAGAGTGCCAGCCAGCCCTTCCTTCCTTCCTTCCTTCCTTCCTTCCTTCCTTCCTTCCTTCCTCCCTTCCTTCCTTCCTTCCTTCCTCCCTTCCTTCCTTCCTTCCTCTCTCCCTCCCTCTCTCCCTCCCTCCCTTCCTCCCTCCCTCCCTCCCTTCTTTCCTTCCTTCCTTCCTTCCTTCCTTCCTTCCTTCCTTCCTTCTTTCCTCCCTTCCTTCCTTCCTTTCTTCCTTAGCCCAAGCTGTAGAGCCCCTCGGCTTGTCTTAAGCCACTCTGCGCGGAGAAGTTCCCTGTTGGGCACTGAGTGTGCATCTCAACTTCTTCAGTAACGTATTCGGTACCGACCTATGCACGCACCAGTCTCAGTCTGGAGCCCAAGTCCCCAGCTGTGCTTAAGGTGGGACAAAAAGGGAGCTGACAACGGGCATGACCAAGGTCAGGGTGAAGGCCACAAAGAGTAGTAGCTGGTCAGAGAGCACACAGGGCAGAGGCGTTAGGTGAAGCAGAGGTGCCTCCCTGAGGAGAAGCCAGATCACCAGGCAGGGGACAGATCACCAGGCGGCAGCAGTCATGGCCCCTGCAAAGCGCCTGAGGCAGAGCAAGCCTGACAGTCACAAGGGTGGACAGACGCACAGCGCGCAGGCACGCACGAGCAGAGTGGTCGTTCCCTGCCCTGCCCTGCCCCCGTCCCTGCCCCGTTCTGTCACACAGAGGTCAGTGACTCTACAGTCAGAGGTGTCCTGGTCACCTTAAACAGAGTCATCTAGCTTGGCCCACGGATGACCGCTCGTGGCGGGTCCTCAACAGTGCCGTTTGTATTTCTGTTTTGTTTTGTTTTGTTTTGTTTTGCTTATGGATATCTTGCCGGCACCATTTGTGTGTACCTGGTGCCCTTAGAGGCCAGAAGAGGGCAACGGATCCCCTGAAATCAAGACTTGCAGACAGTGCTCTTGACCGCTGACTGTCTCTCCAGCCCCCAGCCTTGGTTTTGAGGCAGGGCGGCGTGCCCGAGTTGCCAGACTATCCTAGGACTCACTCTGTGGCCCAGTCTGGCCCTGAGCTTTTGCCACCCCACCCCCTCTTGTGTCCCAGAGTAGCTAGGATTGCTGGTTCGTGCCACCAGGCTCTGCACTCGGCAGGGCAGGTTTTCGTTGGGCCGCACCTTTCACGGTTCCCCGGTGACCTGTGTCTCTCGCCACTCTGGTGAGGGCTATGCCCTGAAGTCTAGCCTTTCTGGGTCCCCTTGTGACCGAAGCTTCCTCAGAGGTCAGCTCACCTGAAAGGAAGCAGGACTGCCGCTCGGCTGGAGCCAGAAAGGGCGTCCGGTGGAAAGAGATGCCAGTTTAGCCACCCCCGAGCCCCATTCCCAACATCGGCTGCCACACTGGGAAAGCCCTCTCCGCCACTGTGGCAGAGAGTACGATAAGGCATCCCCCCTCTCTATTTTAGAGGACCCCAAGAGTCAGAGCCTGGACTACAAGTGGTGTGATGTTGGTGTCCTTGACTATGATGAAGAAAAGAAACTGTACTTGGTGCAGAAAACTGACAAGAGGGGCTTGGTGCGTGACGAGATGGGGATGCCCATTGTGAATGGAGGAGTCACCCCCGAAGGTAACAAGCTCTGTACCTTCCCACCAACCCCCGGGGTGGGGGGGGGCGGTCCCAGCTCAAGTCTGGCCCAGCCTGTGACTACAGCTCAGTTCTGGATTCTACCTTACTGGGTTTGTTAACCAGGGCCCACCCCTGACCTGTTTGAAGGAAAGGACCCGGAGAAGGCAAATGGCCCCTCACTGGCCTGTCGGCTGTGAGCAGCTGGCCCCGTGGCTTTCATTATGGTTCTGCAAAGTAAACCAAGCCCTGTCAATCGTGTTTGCTCCGGAGTATGGAGGAAGGGACACTTGAATAGCCACCCCTGTGTAACTCCTGCCAGAGCAAGGCTCTTTACAGTTTACAAAGTATTTTCACATGCATCCATGACACCTTATGAAGCAGGCAGAGCAGGAAATGTCATTTTGCCCGTTTCTCACATTTCACTGTGCGGGGCTCCACACCCCATGATAGCAATGACATCTTAATCAGAGCCACCAGCCCAGGCAGAGCTGACCAGAAGCAAGGACCCCCCCCCCCCGGGCTGGGGAGCCTGACTGTGTGTCACTCCACCACCCCCAGGAAGGCCACCCCTGCTGGCCTCCCAGTACTGGGTGCCGCGGATCCAGCTGCTCTTCTGTGCTGAAGACCCTCGTGTGTTCACACAGCGCGTGGTCCAGGCCAATGCTCTACGCAAGAACACGGAGGCGCTGTTACTGTACAACCTGTACGTGGACTGCATGCCCACCGAGGGCCGGCGGGTCATTGACGAGCAGAGCCTGAGCAAGATAAAACAGTGGGCTTTGAGCACACCACACATGCGCAAGGGGCCTCAGTGAGTCGGGGGAGGGGCTGCAGCCTCCCTGGACCTTTCTGTGGGGGTGGTGTTGCCAGGGTCCAGAGCAAACCACTGACACATCTCTGTGGGGCTTCTGTTACTGTGGTTAAACACCACAACCGAAAGATACTTGAAGAGGGAAGGGTTTATTTCATCTTGTACTTCTGGGCCCATCAGTGAGGGACAGGAACTCAAGAACAGGAATCTGAGGGCCAGGCAGAGTCCTTGGAGAATGGCCGCTTCCTGGCTGGCTCCTCATTCGCTTGCTCAGCCTGGTTTTTTTTTTTTTTAATATGACTTAGGACCACTTGCCCATGGGCGGCACCAGCCCCACATGGGCTAGATTGGCCCACAGTCATCATTCACTCAGCAGGAAACTGAGAAAACATCCTACAGATTTGCCAACAGTCAATCTGATGGAGGCATTTCTCAGTTGAGGTTGCTCTTTGCAAATAACACTAGCTCGTATCAAGTCGGCACAGGTGGTTTGCTGCCTGCCCAGGGACTCGGACTCCAAGCAATGTCTGGTTGTCTCCGGTTGCCTCACTGTAAAGCCTTGTGGACTTGTGCGCTCTTGCTGTGTTGAAGGGATTAGCGCGCATTGCTGCTTCTTTCTGACGTCCATGCTGAAATGTGACCTCTTCGGGCTAACCTCGTATCTGTATGCTACGTCCTGGCGTGTCTTACCTTGAGTATGCTCTTACTTCCTGGCACAGCAGGAAATCCTAGGCTTAATACGTGTTTTCCCAGATCCAGTCTTGAAACTGACTTTTTTTTAAAAGATTTATGTATGTATGCGTGTATTTATTTATTTATTATGTGTACAGCATTCTGCCTCCAGGTACGCCTACACACCAGAGGGCATCAGATTTCAGTATAGATGGCTGTGAGCCACCATGTGGTTGCTGGGACTTGAACTCAAGACCTCTGGAAGAGCAGTCAGTGCTCTTAATTTCTGAGTCATCTCTCCAGCCTGAAACCATCTTTTAAAAAAGACTTTTAAGTTCTATTTTTATTTTATGTGTATGAGTGCCTGCTTGTATGTATATACAACATGGGTGTGCCACGTGTCTGTGGAGACCAAAAGTGGGAGTCAGAGTCTCTAGAACTCGAGCCACAGATGCTGTGAGGTGCTTTATGGTTGCTGGGAACCGAACCCAGGACCTCCAGAAGAGCAGACAGCGCTCTTAACTGTTGAGCCATCTCTCCAGCCCCCCAAATGGGCTTTTTCTCAAGAAGCCCCAGTTACTTTTAGTGGGAAATCTAGAAGCCAGGATTTGGGCATTAGATGTGTCTCTGCAAGGTCTTAGATTAGACACATCCAGGGGAAAATGTTTTCCTGGACATAATTAATCTTATATATAGCACCTCCACACACACCCATATTTCCTCTATGTTTATCTTTTTTTTTTTTAAAGCACGAGCCCCAATGATAGCTTCAAATTGACTCCAACACCACTTGGCTCATTCTCACGGTGACAAAATTGTAGCTTTCTTCACCTGAAGAAAATTGGTTCCCATTGTTCAACACAGGTTGGACTAAATGCTCAGTCCTAGAATATACCAAAAGTAGCTTCAAATGGCTGGCACATGCCGGTTAAAAGAAAAATTTTTATTTGTTCTGCTTTGTTTTGAGACAGTCCTGAATTTACCATCCTTCTGCTGCAGCCACCCCAGTACTGGAATTACAGGCATAGACCATCCATCACCCCAGTACTGGGATTACAGGCATGGGCCATCCATCACCTCAGCTTCTCAGGAGACATTCTGGCACTGTGTCCTTTTTTCTTTTTAGGATGGGGGAAATATAGTCAAAATATTGTGTTCAACGCTGATTTGATTTGATTCTTCCTCATCAATAGGGTATTTATATATTTTATGAGACATAGTTTAGTTCAATAGGGTATTTATATATTTTATGAGACATAGTTTAGTTCAATTTTAAAATTACATTTGGAGAGAGAGAGAGAGAGAGAGAGAGAGAGAGAGAGAGCATATAGAAGACACAAGATGGCTTTTGGGAGTCTGTTCTCTCCTCCCACCATGTGGATTCTGGGAATCAAATGCAAGCCACCAGGCTTGGTGACAAGCACCTTTACTCACCGAGCCTTCTCACTGGCCCTCGGTTTGTATCGTTTACACATAAACTGTGTCGCACTCGTAACGTGTACTCAGCAGGGTGTGTGAACCCCCTGACCCCCTGTCTCCCTCCCTGTGGCAGGGTCCTGGAGCACCTGAGCAGCCTGTCTAGAGAAGTGAGCCTGGACTACGAGCGAAGCATGAACAAGATCAACTTTGACCAAATTGTCTCTTCCAAGCCAGAAACGTTCTCCTACGTGACCCTGCCCCAAAAGGAGGAAGAAAAGGTGCCCAACCAAGGTGACTCTCGCTGCCCACCTGGCTGGTTCGCCCCACCCCTGCCTCTCTCTCCGTTCAGCCACTAAGGGCCTCATAAACATGGTACTCCCTTGTGCCCACCCTGTCCCTAACCTTTATACCTTTCTTTGCCAGACACCCAGGGAATTCTTGTCCAGGGAACAGTGTGTGTGTGTGTGTGTGTGTGTGTGTGTGTGTGTGTGTGTGTTTCCCAGGAATGCAGAAGCCACAAGGTAAATATGTACCAGGAAAGCCATGATTAAAAGTAGACAGATGTTAGCATCCTGCTAGTCAGTATAGAAGCCTTTCTTCCTTCAGTAACAAGAAGACAGTTGGCATTGCTACAGCTCCATGGACACATGGAAGACCAAGTCTCAGAACAGACCCCAAGAGTTCTTCTTGCCCTGAGCCCACCCATACATGCAGAGTACATTTCCAGGCCCCAGATGCTTGTGTGCGATGAGCCCAGGATACAGACTGGGCTGTGGATAGCAAGCCTTCTTGTAGTCAGATATTCCTTTGGGGCCCCAGGGCAGGCTCCAGACCAGCCTCTGGCTTCATGTAACCTGGGTAGAAGATAAGGAGGGGGGTCTACAGGTACCCCCCACTATTCAAAGGGGCCAGTGACCACTAATGACCCTGGAGGAATCTCAGAGCCGGTGACTGACTATGGGCCCCAGGGCTGCTCCCAAAGGCTAGAGTAGGAAAAGAAGGGTCTGGGGATGAAGCCGACTGTGCTGGGAAGGAAACAGTTGTGTCCTCTCCATCAGGCACTCTGGATGAGTCCTGGCCCGCAGTGTGTCCCAGGCAGGTCTGATGCTGGCTTTTGCCCCCCACCTCTGCAGGGCTGGTGAGCATCCCCAAGTACCCCTTCCGGGAGCAAAAGGAGGATTTCACTTTTGTGTCCCTGCTCACTCGGCCAGAAGTCATCACAGCTCTGAGCAAGGTGCGGGCTGAGTGCAACAAGGTGATCTCCATGTCCCTGTTCCACTCAAGCCTCTCCAAGTACAGCCGCCTGGAGGAGTTTGAGCAGATCCAGTCTCAGACGTTCTCCCAGGTACCTGGGCATCAGAGCGTGGAGGACAGGGGCCTCCAAACCCTACAGCCATCGCACTGGCCTCAAGGCCCTACTGGAGTGGGATAAGGGTGGGGCTCATCTTGCTGGGCAATGAGAACCAACCCGGGCTTCCCTTCCAGTCCCTCTGAGCTAGCCCTGGTGGCCTTAGGGCAGATCTCCCTGTCTTAAGGGAGAACAGGAACCACAACCCCAACACAATACTTGAGGACAGGGTTTGAGGGGCATGGCTGCAGCCTGTCTCCACTCAACTCCTGCATTCTCCCTTTCTGCTCCTCCTCGTCTGTGTGTCTGTCTCTTTTCCCATGGCTGCTTCAGAGTCCCGTGCCCTCTGCCCCTCCTCCAAGCAGCCCTGGACCCCAGATGTCACACGGAAGTATCGGTGCACAGAGCTTGGCAGCAAGTTGTAGGGGATTCCCCTCCATCTGTCCCATGAGTCTCAAGAACCCTGGCGCATCACCTTTGAGCACAGTAGCTATGGACGGTGGATCCCTGGGGCGGCCTTTCGATGGCATTTCTGTCTGCTCCAGGTGCAGATGTTCCTCAAGGACAGCTGGGTTAGCACCCTGAAAGTAGCTATGCGGAGCAGCCTCCGGGACATGAGCAAGGGCTGGTACAACCTTTATGAGACCAACTGGGAGGTGTATCTCATGTCCAAGTTGCGCAAGCTGATGGAGCTCATCAAGTACGCGCTGCAGGACACGCTGCGCTTCCTGGTGCAGGACTCCCTGGGCAGCTTCTCACAGTTCATCGGAGATGCCTGCTGCAATGTGCTTGACTGCACAGACAACATGCCCTGGGGTGAAGACCTCGTCAATAGCCCCTACAGGTGGGTTCAGACGAGGTACCGGGAAATGACTGTGTTGGGCAACCCTTGTCAGGATACCCAACATACCAGGTTCCTGACATAAGACAGCATTCACCGTCTCTAGGTCACCCAGCAGTGTCCCCTCCAGCTCCAGCTGACTTTCTGGTGATCCTCATTCACGCAGTCACTCTCTGAGTTGCTCTGGTAATGCTGATCCCTTACCATGAACCAGATGTGGGTCTCAGGGTACTCTGAGACACAGTTTTGCGGGTTTTGTTTGTTTGTTTGTTTGTTTTTGATTTTTCGAGACAGGGTTTCTCTTTGTAGCTCTTGCAGACCAGGCTGGCCTGAACTCTCAAGAGATCCACGTGCCTCTGCCTCCCAGGTGCTGGGATTAAAGGCCAGCGCCGCCACCACCACCGCCTGGCTTGACACAGTTTTTACTGTGTCCTTCTTCAGTGGGGGAGCAGGCACAGCAAGACGTTTCATAAATACTATCATCGCCAATTTTATGATGTACCCTGGGGATGGGCATTTGCCTCGGAGTCAGGGAGGAGGTAGCGTCTGAGGCATGAGGACACTAGAGGTAGCCGGCAGGACCAAATGGAGCAGAAGCAGCAGGAGTAGAAAGGACTTGGAACGGCTGAGGACGGACAGGCTGGCAAGCATGGCTGGGATACAGGAGGGCAGATAGGTGTGGTCAGAGGAAATGGGACAGGTCAGAGGGACCAGTCTAGATCACCAAGCACTTCCTGGGTTCAGCACTGGGGGCTGAATTTTTAGTAATGTCAGAAGCTATCAGCAGAGCCCTCGCTGGGATCTATCAGCAAGGCTTCTAATGTAGCTCATGCTTTGGAAGCTGAGGATAGTGGATTCCCAGGAAGAGCATGGGGACCTCTAGCAAGCACCTAGGCCTGGCCAACCGGCCCCATGACCTCAAGACTAAGGTAGGATGGCATTGGCTCCAGAATTTCTGGGGCAAGAGCCAAAGCACCTTTCTGTCTGGCCTTGAGCTTTCTCTCTAGTAAATCAGGGGTTTCTGTAGGGAAAGAGAGGCCACGGTTATAGAAGCTTGAGATCACAATACTGGCAAGAAGGAGGAGGCATTCTTGATCAGCCCAGTTATTTGCCTCCAGGCCTCGGAGGAATCCCCTGTTCATCGTAGACTTGGTGCTGGACAGCTCAGGGGTGCACTACAGCACGCCCCTAGAGCAGTTTGAGATGACTCTGATCAACCTCTTTGACAAGGGTATTCTGGCCACCCACTCCGTACCCCAACTAGAGAAGGTATGTGCTACAGGCTGGGCCAAGCCTAGGTGCTAAGAGCCATGGAGTGCTTTCACAAATACCAGAGTAGTTCCTTACCACTGGCCTTCCACTAATGGGCAAGTAAGTGTGGCTCTCGAACTCATAAGCATCTCCTCTAATCCTCACTGCAAATAGAACTACTAGCATCGCTGCCTTGGAGACATGGAGAATTAAACCAGTTAAACCTAGTTTATAAGACAGCTAAACATCAGGACATGCATTTGAATCTTGGACTCTTTGGAGTAGTCCTGTCACAGCCATATAGGCCTTGTACCCCAATCCCTTTTTCTCCTCCATCCCTGAGCCCCTTTCTCTACCCCAAGTGTAGATCCAGGTGGAGTTCCACACAAAACTAAGTATCCAAGGTCCCAAGTCACCACTGCTACCCAAACCCCAAGCGGCACAGCGCCCGCTCTCCAGGCCTAAGAGCCTTCGTAACTCAAGTCCCTTCCCGCTGTCAGCACCATCAGCAGCCGGGTTGCCTCGTCTGAGTGAGACCAGGCAGAGGAGATATGGTCCCTCAGTCAGCCTCACCATGGCTTCTGCGTTTGTTTTAGTCCACGGCCATTTCTGAGCCCTTCCCCCACTCCTACGACACATTGCCTGTTCTCGCCCACATCGCTGCCCGTTCAGTCTCTAAAGTACTCTGCTACCCACTCCAGGGCTCATCCAATTCTGCCTTTCCTTGTCTTTCTCCTTAAAGCTGGTTATGGAGGACATCTTTATCAGCGGCGACCCTCTGCTGGAGTCTGTGGGGCTTCATGAGCCATTGGTGGAAGAGCTGCGGGCTAACATAACCAACGCCATTCACAAGGCCATGATCCCACTGCAGGCTTACGCTAAGGAGTACAGCAAGTACCTGGAGCTGAACAACAATGACATTTCCACCTTCCTCAAGTATGTGTCAGTGTGTGTGTGTGTGTGTCTGTGTGTGTGTGTCTGTGTGTGTGCATGTGTCAGTGTGTCTGTCTGTCTGTCTCTCTGTGCACGCATCCCCTCCCATCCTGCTAACTATCCTCTGCTCCCTGCACATGTATACTGCCTTCAGAACCTATCAGATCCAGTGCCCGTCAGCAGAGGAGGTGCGAGAAGTGGTAATCACCCACCTGAAGGAGAAAGAGATCCTGGACAACTCACTGCCCGGCAGCATCATCATTGGGCCGTTTTACATCAATGTCGATAACGTTAAACAGAGCCTGTCCAAAAAGCGCAAGGCCCTGGCCACTTCTATGCTGGATATCCTAGCCAAGAACCTACACAAGGAGGTAGACAGTGTAAGTAATGGCATTGTAAGCAACCACGGAAACACACAGGCAGCCCTGCACCCGTGGTGTACTCCAACTAGTAAGATTCCTAGGTGAAGCCTGCTGTGTCTTCAGGGGCCTGGGTCAAAGAAGGAGCCTGGAAATCACCCTCACTTGATCCTTGTCTGTATTCATCCGTCTCCATATGTTAATAGAAGGTTGACACCTCCATCCCTAGACTTTTAGAAACATGTGAAGCTCTTGTGAAGGACAGCCTGAGCTAGACTGTTCCACAGAGCTGAAGGTATGCACGTGCAGATGTCAGAAACCCTAACCGTGTTCCTGGGTCCTGAGGAGACTGGGAGGGTGGAACACACTGGGCAATGCCTTTGCCTCAGAAGAGACCTCAGCAACCTAGTGAGCCTGTCAGGAACCCCTCTCTTGGAAAGCATGGCAGAGGATAGCCATGGTAGAACAATTGACTTCCAGGCCCTGGGGACCTTAAAGAAGAACAGGGCCCAGGGTAGGCAAGGCACATAACCCTCCCTCGAGCCCTCCAACCCTCGCCCACCAGATCTGTGAGGAGTTCCGCAGCATTAGCCGCAAGATCTACGAGAAGCCCAACAGCATCGAGGAGCTTGCTGAGCTCCGGGACTGGATGAAGGGCATCCCTGAGAAGCTGGTGGTGCTGGAGGTGAGGCAAGCACACAGTGCTGGGCGCCCAGGAGCCTCCTGGGACCCGACATCGGAGTCGGGCGATGCATTAGGGACCCGGGGCTGGCCACCTAAAATTATTGGTCAGAGGCTAGGGGCTGGGACAGGCAGAGACTGGGAGATCAGAGCCAGGTATCGAGGTAAAGCAGAGACCCAGGGACTGGTGGGGGGGGGGCAAGGGTTATATGCTGCAGAGATTTGGAACTGAAGGCATAGGTCAGCCACTTTGGAGTAGCCCCTCCCCAGCATGGCTCATTGTTCCCTGCTCACGCAGGAGCGGATTGTAAAGGTCATGTCTGACTACGAGGTCATGGACGAATTCCTTTACAACCTTACCTCAGACGACTTCAATGACAAGTGAGTGGGAGCGTTGTTCCCGACACTGGGGGTCGGGTGGGCAGAGGAAGATGCTGGGCTGCATCAAATGTACCTGTGGTCACAAGCTATGGAATCATACCAGAAATGCCTCACCACATTGCTCCAAACCATGGCTGCTACCAGACAGGGCCAAGTGTCCTGTGGGCAGAAAGGAATCATGTGGGGGCAAATTGTCTCAGTCCGGGGACCTCATCCCTGTCGCATCAATGATCTTGTATGCTCATCTTCCCCGGGACATGGAGTGGCTGGGGGAACCCTGCAGGAAAGCAAGATTAGCCTGTTGGACAGCTTGTGGACACTAGAGGCCCCTCTCCGAGGTCTGCCTTACAGATGGAGGTCCCACACATCGGCCTGACAGGGCTTCGTTTCAGAAGGAGCCTTCCCAAGGGAGGACACCCCTAAGCCAGCCGTGGCCGGAAGCCTTGCAAGCTCCACCGAGACCTTGTGTCAGGCGGCTGTGAATGAGGGGAGCTGGCCTGATGGCCCCGGTTGGTCAACAAGGGCGTGCAGGCTAGAGACCCGATTTTGCCTCATCTGAGAACCCTGGGATGTCAGAGGAAATGTATTCTCTTAGCTAAGTTTCTGTTCCCGTGGTGTTAATGCCGTGACCAAGGCAGCTTAGGGAGGGAAGGGCTCATTTTTCCAGCAGTTGTGTGTCACACTTCATCAGCAAAGGCAGTTAGGACAGGATCCTGGAGGCGGGAGCTGACGCAGGGGCCATAGAAGAGTGTTCCTGGCAGGCTTGTTGCACACACCTCACCCAACCTATACAGCACTCAGGACCACTAGCCCAGGGGTAGCACCACCCACAAGGGACTGAGTCCTCTGCCATCAAGCACTAATTAAGAAAAGGCCCCATGGGCCTGTCTATCTACAACCTGCTCGGGCAGTTTCTCCATCAGGGTTCCCTCCTCGCCAATCGCCCTGGCTTCTGCCGAGTTGGCGTAAAACTGGCTAGCGTTCTTGGTCATCACTACCCCCGTTATTTCCTCCCTTGCCCCTTGCGTGGGCGACACCGGAGCTGCATCTCTCCCTGAGTGCTGACCGCGGGCCCCCTCCCCGAAGGCAGGGCAGGGGTCTCGGGCAGGGGTGTCTCCCCACAGGTGGCAGTGGCAGCCTCCCAGCTTACTCAGATCCCCCAGCTCCCCAGTTCCAGCTAGATCCAGCTGACAGTGTGTTTCTTTCCTCCTGCCCCAACCTAGCCCTGCTCACACCCCGGCCGCTTAGCTTTGGGGCCTGGGAACCTGGAAGGGTGGCCCTTCCTTTCTATCCTATAATTTCAGCTGTAGCATTTTCCCAAATCCTGATCCCCTTCCCTGCCAGATGGGCTGCCAGCAACTGGCCCTCTAAGATCCTTGGGCAGATAGACATGGTGCGGCAGCAACACATTGAGGATGAGGAGAAGTTCCGCAAGATCCAGATCATGGACCAGAACAACTTCCAGGAGAAGCTGGAAGGACTGCAGGTGGGGCTTGGCTTAGGGCTCTACTAGGACCTGCTCTCCTACACACACACACACACACACACACACACACACACACACACACACACACACACACACACACTATTGTCCTACATCTTGCAGTAGGAGATGCCATGTCAGTGTACGGTGGATGACTTGACTGGATGGACAAATTTACAAAAGGGCTGAACGGATGAACAGAAAGGCACTGAGATGCCTGGATAGAACATTTTCAGAATACGTAGCAATAACGGACCCAACCTTCTTGATTGTGTAACTGGCATCCCAGCGGGCAGTGAGCACAGAATTCAAAGATTTACATTTGCCCCCCAGTCCTGTAGCAGAGACTGGCTGTGATCTCTGGTAAACGGCTCACCACAAAACAAAGTTCTCCCAGCCAGGCGTCGATGCCCCGGGTACGTGGAACACGCGGTCACCGTAGGACTCGGATGCACTTAACCCTTGCTGCTTGGCCCACAGCTGGTGGTGGCTGGCTTCTCCACCCACGTGGAGATTGCGCGAGCCCACGAGATTGCCAACGAGGTGCGTCGGGTCAAGAAGCAGCTGAGGGACTGCCAGCAGCTGGCGATGCTGTACAACAACCGCGAGCGCATCTTTGGCTTGCCCATCACCAATGTAGGCCTACTGTGCGCACCTTGCCCTACCTCCCCGATCTGCAGCCACAGCAGAGCCCGGCTGCCGTGGGGCCCGGCAGGGCTCAGGCGTGGGGGGGGGGGTAGAGCTGAGCTGGCTACAAGGTAAAGATAACGTTCCTCGGCTCTCAGGATGGGGAAACCAGTAGAAACAAGCTTATGAGGGTCAGCCTAGACCTTGGAAGCTCAGCATCCAAAGCCTAGATTTGGCAGGCATTGAGTATAGTTTCCCCCTACCCCTCGCCAGCCACTTGGGCCCTGCCTCGCTGTCTGAACCCCCAAATAACACACAGGACACTGTATTAATTATGAAGCTGTTGGCCATTTGCTTGGTTTCTTACTGGCTATCTCTGACTTAAGTATTTACCCCATAATTGTTAATCTAAGTATTTCCTCTTACCGGAGGAAAGGGGTCCAGACCTCTTATTCCTATGGCGGCCTGCATCGTGACTGACTCTGCCTCTCTTTCCCAGAATCCTCCTCGACTCCTAGTCCCACCTATCTTGCTTCCCTATTGGCCAACAGTGCTTTATTGACATACACACAGGACGCCCCCATCAGTCAGGAGAATGGGTCCATGGGGCAAGAGCAGGGGTAGCAGCCAAGAACATAGAAGGGCAAGGGGGCCTGGACCAGCATAGCGGTGGCGTGGAGAGAGCCCTCCGAGCACCCTGGCATCCCCTACCTTCTGTCCCCGTTAGTACGACAAGCTCGCAAGGATGGTGAAGGAATTCCAACCCTACCTGGACCTCTGGACCACAGCCTCAGACTGGTTGCGCTGGTCCGAGAGCTGGATGAATGACCCCCTGTCAGCCATCGACGCTGAGCAGCTGGAGAAGAATGTCGTTGAGTCCTTCAAGACCATGCACAAGTGTGTGAAGCAGTTCAAGGACATCCCAGGTAGCTGAGACTATCTGCCAGCAGGGGCCCATGCGAAAGTCAACCGCTTGGTCAGGTTGGTTCTCCTCCCCGCCCGGCACCGACCGGCCAGACAGCCTGACAGCCAGCCAGCCCTTTCCTGGACACCCCGGATCATCTCGCCTCTTCCTTCCCTGGACTGGCCTAACTTCCCCGCCCTCCTTCCCACCCCCACAGCCTGCCAGGAGGTGGCCTTGGACATCCGAGCCCGCATAGAGGAGTTCAGGCCATACATCCCGCTGATCCAAGGCCTGCGCAACCCTGGCATGCGGAACCGGCACTGGGAGATACTGTCCAACGAGATCAACATCAATGTCAGGCCCAAGGCCAACTTGACATTTGCCCGCTGCCTCGAGATGAACCTTCAGGACCACATTGAGAGCATCAGCAAGGTGGCCGAGGTGGCTGGCAAGGAGTATGCTATTGAGCAGGTGAGTGCCAGCAGGCCTGATCCCACCTTGCCGCTGCTGGATGACAGCCACTCGGGAGGATGACAGTCGATGGCTTCCCCTCTGGCGTGAGGGCACATCTTAGGTTAATAATGTAGGTGGAGTGCTTGGCACAGTAGCCACCACCACTGTAATACTCCGTTTCCCTCTCAAGACTAGCGAGGAGTCCATAGCATTGTCATCATTCGTCAGATGAGTACAGGAGTTGAGAGTGTAGCCAGCCTTGATGCATGAGTTAATCCCCTACAATGCTAAAAATTAATTACATTAATTAATTAGAGAACCTTAAGGCTCGGGGCGATTCAACAGTGACCAAAATAACACACTCTTGAGGAGTGATCGCACTCCTAACTGGCACCCAGCTGCCTCTCATGTTGCACCCATGTGAGTTTGAGTCAAGCCTGAATTCAGACAGAGGCCCACTGGGAACTTGCTGATTGGCAAGTTGGGAATATTTGTCAGTGGGGCCTGGAAGGGTCCATGGTTCCCTGCCCAGTGCTGGCCAGAGAGCCTAACAGCCAGTCTTTTCCGAGCACACAGCTCTGATTCTTCCCTACCGCAGGCACTAGACAAGATGGAGAAGGAATGGTCAACCATCCTATTCAACGTGTTGCCCTACAAGGAAACAGACACCTATATCCTCAAGAGCCCGGACGAAGCCTCGCAGCTGCTTGATGACCACATTGTCATGACCCAGAGTATGTCCTTCTCGCCGTACAAGAAACCCTTCGAGCAGCGCATCAACTCCTGGGAGACCAAACTGAAGCTGACCCAGGTGGGCCTTCCTCCTTTTGCCCCCCCCACCAAGGGAGCACTGACCCCCCACCAAGTCTCACTTAACTGTACTTAGGCGTAGCATCTGTCCTCCCAGCTCCTGGGTCCATCTGGGAGAGGGTGCCGGGATGGTGCCATCCACAGATGAGGCCTTGCTATTGACGCTCAATCAGACAGCATAGCTGCCTAAGCCTGGGGCAGCCTAGTCATTGGAATTGTGTTCTCTGGACACTGTAAGGGCCCCCCCAGGCACCTCAGTGCCCTGTCCGCCCTGTCCTGAGCCTCCCACTCCCGTCCCGTTTGTGATAACCTGAGGAGAGAGGCCACCCACTCCCGTCCCGTTTGAGGAGAGAGGCCAGGGTGCTTGGTACGGCAGCTCTCTCAGGCTTTCAAGACCAGAGGTGGGGGGTGGGGGCCGTCCACAGAGCAGCCTTTTCCTTCGGTCCCTCTTGGAGGCTGCCTGTATGCCAGGGAAGACCAGAAGCCAGGTGAAGGGGCCTCCCTGCAGCGCTGTAATGCCAGCCCCGTCTCCCATCCCTGACTCACCCACGCCTGCCTGTAGGATATTCCCAACGAGGCCCTTGCTCAGCACCCCTCAAAGGGGCTTCACACATACGGGGGCGGGGCCCTAGTGATCCAGGAGCAGAATGACCCCCGGTGTAGCCCTCAAGGACGGAAAGCCACGCCCGCTTGCCCTGCTCTCCTTGGTGCCAGTTTAAGCCTGGCATGGTTGTGGAGCAGAGCTAGCCATGGTGGTGCTCTCACGGGCAGAGGTGAATGAATCAGTCTGCCCTGGCGGATGGGAGGGAGGAGACAAGCGAGGTGTGTCCCAGGTGGGGACATCGAACCCAACCCGAGCCGCGCCCCCCCCCCCCGACAGGAAGTGCTGGAGGAGTGGCTGAACTGCCAGCGGTCCTGGCTCTACCTGGAGCCCATCTTCAGCTCTGAGGACATCACCCGGCAGCTGCCCGTGGAGAGCAAGCGTTACCAGACCATGGAGCGCATCTGGCGGAAGATCATGAAGAACGCCTATGAAAACCGGGAGGTGAGCCCCCCCCCCCGGGGGCCTGGGAAGGCCGCTAGCACCCCCCCAGGGGACCCTAATCACATTGCTGAGGATGTCTCCGTCTTTTCCCTCCCTAAACAAGGACTAAGGGCCGATCTGAAGGCTTTGGCCGTAGCTCACGTCTTTGGGAGTGGACTCCTGGTACCAGAGACGCCCCTCAGAAACAGTGGCTTTAGCATTTCAGAGACCCTGCCCAGTCCTGCAGCAAGGCCTTGCCTCAGCCTTATTACCCTTCTTTTTTGACTACAGAATGGTTTCTCAGGGCTGATGGAGGCAATCCTTAGCCCAGGGATCAGGTTCCTGCCCTTGCCCCCTGGTGGTATCTGGCGGGCACTGGTTACCCACCCTACTCACTCCCTCTCTCTCTCCCCGGCTGGGTCTGGCTCCTGCAGGTGATCAATGTGTGCTCTGACCAGAGGCTTCTGGACAGCCTGAGGGACTGCAACAAGCTGCTGGACCTGGTCCAGAAGGGCCTCAGCGAGTACCTGGAGACCAAGCGAAGTGCCTTCCCCAGGTAGGCACCACAGCCTTCGGTCCACACTGTGCGCCCTCAAGTGCTCTCTGCCAAGCCAGTAAGCACCACGGCGGCGGTGCTGTGGCTGTGAGGGCCTAACGAGTCCCCCTAACCCTGTTCGTCGCCCCTGTTCCCCTGGAAGATTCTACTTCCTGTCTGATGATGAACTCCTGGAGATCTTGTCACAGACAAAGGACCCCACGGCTGTGCAGCCCCACCTACGCAAGTGCTTCGAGAACATCGCCCGGGTGCGTAGCTCTGCCTGAGGCGTGGCCAGTGCGCGAGGGAGCTCTCCACAGGAGACATCTCTCCCCTCATGTCAGTCAGTCCCTCTTAGAGGTGAAATGGCAGGAGAGACCTGGTCCTCGGGAACACACCTGGGGCTGGTGGGAAGGAGGTGACAGCTAAAAACAAAAAACAAAACAAAACAAAAAAACCCCCACGTGTTGCCTTGAGCCTGGGAGCCCAGAGGCCCTAACTCAGCTCCCGTCCTCCTCCAAAAACGCTGAGACCCCCGAGGGGTGGAAACACGGAGGGCAAGCTTAGCCTCATCCCCAGGGGCTGAAATACACCCTGTCAAACTGCTGTTGGGGAAGCGAGGGCAAACACTGGTGGGTTGGGGGTGGGGGGTTGGGGGTGGGGGATGGGGGGGTGGGGGGTGCCCCTGCACAGAGCTAGCTCCTCTAAGGGCAAGGGTCAGCCTGGGGCCGAGGGCGAGCCCTCTGGCACACCAAGAGTAACCCGCTCCTTCCTATTCCTCCCCACCCCCACTGCCCACAGCTGCTGTTCCAGGAAGACCTGGAGATCACGCACATGTACTCAGCGGAGGGTGAGGAGGTGAAGCTGTCCTTCTCCATCTACCCCTCCAACAATGTGGAGGACTGGCTCCTGGAGGTGGAGCGCAGCATGAAGGCCAGCGTGCATGACATCATCGAGCAGGCCATCAAGGCCTACCCCACGGTGAGCGCAGCCCTCCTGCTCGGGTGGGGGGGCAGTGTGCTCCCCCCAACAACAGCGCCTCCACCTCCAGCCAACTCCCTCAACCCCGCAAGAGGCTCAGTGCTTTAGCAGCTGCTGTCTTGCCGAGAAAACATTGGCCCCCGCTGAAAAGGCCAAAGCGCCAGGCTACGGGAAAGCAAGCGTGCGAGCGAGCGAGCAAGGAGGAGGAGGAGGAAGAAAGTAGGGTCGGGACTGGCAGCCCTTGAGTCAGTCTGCACCCGTCATCTTTCCAGATGCCCAGAACCGAGTGGGTTCTGAACTGGCCAGGCCAGGTGACCATCGCCGGCTGCCAGACGTACTGGACCATGGAGGTAGCCCAGGCGCTGGATGCTGGCAACATCAGCAGCAACCTGTTCCCCCAGCTCGCCAGACAGGTAGGGTTGAAGACGATTGGTGCTCTCCCCACGTCCCAACACCCCGCACCCAGCTCTCCTAGGAACGCTCCCCTGCGTCGAGCCTGGAAGAGGGTAAAGGTGAGGCCCGAGGAGCAGAGCAGATGGGACTATAGCACCAGCAAGAGGGGAGGGACCTCAGCAGGGCTCTGGGACAGGGCAAGGCGCTCGCTCCTCTTCAGGTCAGTGAGGCAGCCACTAGGCTTCTCCTGCGCTGTCCCCTGGGCTACCCATGACCCACGCTTCTTGCCACGCTGCAGACTCCGTTCCCAGCCCCGAACGCCACGGAGGCACCGTACGCCACGGAGGCAGGGGCCACGGGTGTGCTGCGTACGCTCCCCTCGCCCTTGCTCTCCCCCCCCCTCGCCCTTGCTCTCCCCCCCCCAGCCTCAAGAGCAACAGAAGCCCCAGAATATAGAAGCTCCCCGTGGCAGGAGCCCCGCCCCCGCCCCATGCCAGGGATGAGGGGCTCTCCCTACAGTGATTTCCCCCACTCTTCCAGCTCAGTGACCTGGTGGCCCTGGTGCGAGGGAAGCTGTCCCGCATGCAACGGGCAGTACTCTCGGCACTCATTGTCATTGAGGTCCACGCCAAGGACGTGGTGAGCAAGCTCATCAATGAGAATGTGGTCAGTGTGCATGACTTCGAGTGGATCTCACAGCTCAGGTGAGGTCGCGGAAGGCTGCCCCCAGGGCCAATGACGGACGAGCTTGGGGGTGGGGCTGCTGCCAATCCACACGAGGCTTGCCCCTGTCCTCAAAGCAGAGAAAAGATGGACAGGGGTATCTCTGTGCATTTACTCTCTAAAACAGTACCCCCCTCTTTTTAATCGTATACCTGCTTAATGGCCTGTGGCCCCCATTGTCCAGAGAAGCCCATGTCCCTGTGTCGCTAGGTACTACTGGACAAACAATGACCTGTACATCCGGGCTGTGAATGCTGAGTTCATCTACGGCTACGAGTACCTAGGCAACAGTGGGAGGCTGGTGATCACGCCCCTCACTGACAGGTGAAGGCCCCCTCCCCAGTCCCGACAGGGGAAACTCCACGGTAGCTAGCCCCCAGGCTCCAGCCCTGGCCCTGAGAGGAGCAGGAGCTGCTGACCCATGGGACCCTGCAGGGGAAGTGCCTCAGGTCTGGGGAACACCCCAGGGAGGGTGTGGCCCATGCCCGCCTCCTCTCACCCTCAACAGGTGCTACCTGACCCTGACTGGAGCCTTGCACCTCAAGTTTGGAGGCGCGCCGGCCGGCCCGGCTGGCACCGGGAAAACAGAGACCACGAAAGACTTGGGAAAGGCCTTGGCCATACAGACAGTTGTGTTCAACTGCTCTGACCAGCTCGACTTCATGGCCATGGGCAAGTTCTTCAAGGGTCTGGCCAGGTGAGGCTGGGTGCGTGAGATGGCCCAGGGAGAGATGTAGGGGAGAACACTGGCCAGGCGGATCCCCACGGGGGACAGGATGAAGGGACGGGGGGGGGGGGGGCCGAAGGCGCCACTCAGTGGGCCAGGGTTGGCGCGGGCACGGGACTGCAGTTGAGCTGGTGGTCACCACTTAGCGCCTTCTCTCCGGTTGAGGTCAGAGGGTGGCCGGAAGGAGGTTCCAAGTGCGTGCCGAGTGCGTGCCCTACCCGAGTGCCTTGTTTTGCTTAGTGCTGGAGCCTGGGCCTGCTTTGACGAGTTTAATCGGATCGACATTGAGGTGCTGTCTGTGGTGGCACAGCAGATCACCACCATCCAGAAGGCACAGCAGCAGCGGGTAAGTTTGGGCCCCCGAGAGGGCGGGCGCCGCCCCCCACCCCGAGTGCTGTGTCCAGAAGGGTTGTCTAGTCGGTTCCAGACCCCACATCCTTACCTCAGCCTATGGCCAGGCAGAGGGAGTCCTGTCCCATGTCCCGGCTCCAATGGAAAGTCCAGGGCATCGGCCTTCTCACCTGCCTTGCTCAGGGCAGCTGAGGATCTTGCCTCAGGGACAAGAGCTGAGAATCTGACACACCCCACTTGTGCTGTTCTGGGCTGAGTCTGAGTAAATCGTAAGGGACCAGTCAGAAACGTGACCAATAGATGTGGGGAGGTAGACACTGTGTGGACACCTCTGGGGACTGGGCCCATTGTAGATCCCTGAGACCTAAGGTCTTGGGTTCGACCCTGGGAGATCTAACCCATGACCAGCAATACAGCCTAGCTGACCTCTGATGGCCAGGTCAGTGGCTGGAGGGAGCCCAGTTAGAGGAAGGGGAGACCTGGATGCCTCTAATCTCTCTAATGTGGGCCAACCTCCACCCCCACACACACACAGGTGGACCGTTTCATGTTTGAGGGCTCTGAAATCCCCCTTGTACCAACGTGTGCCGTGTTTATCACCATGAACCCGGGATATGCCGGCCGCACAGAGCTGCCTGACAACCTGAAGGCAAGTTCAGGCCCACGGTGGCCCAAAGACGACAGAGCCTGGTGGCATCCTGGCCTGGACCCTAGGATGCAAACACTCTGATTCAAGAACACATAACTAGCTACCTGGCATGGAGAACTGGGTTTCCCTGTGGTAGCTTTCCTGTCCAGGAAACCCATTGAACCACAAGCCAGCTATGGAGAGGAGGCCCTGGACCAGTCTTCAGGGCATGGGAGAAGTCTGGGATTCCCATGGGGAGGGTGCAGGACATCAGGCAGAAACTGCTAAGACGGGTGTGTGAGAAAAACGGGAAGACAGGAAGTGAGAGGGGGCCCACCCCTTAGAGAAGGTGTTCGCCAACAAAAAGCAGCCGTCTCTGAGGTTAAGCTTTGCGCGAACCCTGCAGAATGGAAGCCTCAGTGTGACAGGTGTGGCCCAGAGCAGAGCCCAGAGAATGGGCTAAGTCCCTGGGGGGGGGGGTTGTGCTGCGTCCGCCTTTACACGTGTGCCGCGTGTCCAGGCCCTCTTCCGACCTGTGGCCATGATGGTCCCCGACTATGCCATGATCGCCGAGATCTCCCTCTACTCGTTTGGCTTCAATGAGGCCAATGTGCTGGCCAAGAAAATCACCACCACCTTCAAGCTGTCCTCTGAGCAGCTCAGCTCCCAGGTAAGACCCGGCTGGTTCCACAGCCCCAGACTGAGGCATCGCCATGGGCTCCCACCTCCAGAGCTGTGCCACACCCACCTTCTGTGAGGGAGGGACTCGGCATAGGCACTCCCACAAGCCAGAGGATCGTAGGGACTAGGGAGTAGACGGTACCACGGCAGCCCAAAGAGGGGACACCCAGCCCAGGCTGCGGTGCGCAGGCCTGTGGGGGAAGGGACATCCCAGCTACAAGAGGAGCGATGAGGCACGGCCAGGTTCCGTGCGTGCGGGAGGCATCACACCGCGATGGACAGCACCCACCCGCGCGTCTCTTCCTACGTTGCCAACAGGACCACTATGACTTTGGGATGAGAGCTGTGAAGACTGTCATCTCAGCTGCTGGGAACCTCAAGAGAGAAAACCCCACCATGGACGAGGTAAACTCCATCCACAGAGCTCCCACAGAGAGGGCTTCAGGAGTGTCCCCGGCCCTGGAGGGCACCCAGCACACGACCCTGAAGCCCTTGCCGGCCCCTGCCACAGGAGCTGATCTGCCTTCGGGCCATCCGGGATGTGAATGTGCCCAAGTTCCTGCAGGAAGACCTCAAGCTCTTTGCGGGTATTGTGTCCGACCTGTTCCCTACCATTAAGGAAGAGGAGACTGACTATGGCATCCTGGACCAGGCCATCCGCAAGGCCTGTGACAAGAATAACCTCAAGGATGTGGAGGGTGAGCCCCAGCCCCAGGGCTCCTGCAACTCCCATGGTGTTCCAATCTCAGGAAGTGCTGACTCCCGGCCACCTTGGAGTCCAGGGCTGGGAGACAGGGACAGGACAATGCTGTCTCAGGGTCCATCACCCCTGACCAAGGTGCCCCCTTGTCCCTACTAGCGCTCTCCAGGGGGTGGGCAGCATGTCTGTTTACCGAGTCCCCGCAGCTTAGGTCCTCTGCCTGTGGTGGGAGCTGTCCCAAACCAAAGGTCCCCTCTCTGTCCAGCCTTGCTTCATACAGCAATGGGTGTTTGTTGAGTCTCCTAGTCAGGGTTTCTATTGCTGTGACAAAACAACATGGCCAAAACAATCTGGGGAGGAAAAGGTTAATTGCGCCTTATAGCTCTCAGGCCACAGTCCATCACTGAAGGAAGTCAGTGCAAGGAGCCTGGGAGCAGAAGCTAAAGCAGAGACCAAGGAGGAGGGCCGCTTACCGCCTTGCTCCCGCGGCTTGTTTGTTCCTTTCGTTTTCGAGACAGAGTTTCTCTATGTAGCCCTGTCTGTCCTCGAACTCACTCTGTAGACCAGAGCTGGCCATGAACTCGGAGAACCACCTGCCTCTGCCTCTAGAGTTCTGGGATTAAGGGCACGGCCGCCCAGCCTCAGCCTCTTTCTTAACCGCACCCAGTGAGCATCCATCCAGAAGATGTATCACAGGCTTCCCCGGGGACCAATATGATGGGGATTTTTCTCAGTTGAGGTTCTCTCTTGCCAAATGGCCCTATCTTGTGTCAAGGGGACACACACTGGTTGAAGCCATCCTCTCCCCTACCTTGGCTGCCGGTGCAGGGGAGCACCTCGTCCTGGTCACCCACCACACGCCCATGCGGCTCGCACTCCTGATTCCCACAGTTTCCCGGCACAGCTGCTCCTCCTCCTCCTCCTCCTCCTCCTCCCCCCCAGTACCTCCCAGAAGGTCCTCAGGGGTGGGAACTCTCTATGGAAGATTGTCTGGCCACACAGCTCTCCACTAGGGCCTGACTGATTGGTCGATTTGCTCATCTCAGCTCTGCTGGGCCCCTACCTCAGTGTTCCTGTGGCTTTCTGCTCCATGTGTAACGCTAACACTCCCTTCCCTGACCACCCCCTGCACTGAGACCCAGCAAGCTTGTTAAATCAAGCCCTGGCGTCTTCTCTTCCCCCCACAGGCTTGGGTCAGCCTTGTCATCCCTCATTAACTGGACTCTGTCCCTTTGGAAGTGACCCCTGGGCCTGACAGAGCCACAGCCACCTCAGCCCCTTGGGCCAACGCGATGTGCTCTTTCCTGTAGCTCCCGACTGACTAGGATGCTGGCCCCTGAATTTCACCTCGCACTGGAAAGCACTTTCTCGGGCTGGTGCTCTCAGGAGGCTGGGCAATTGCTTCATCAGGGAGGAAGTTCATTCTGTGGCCCGTAATGACTGATCACCCAGCTAGACAATGTTAGGCAACGGTGGTAACAATAATACCGTCTTCCGGCACCTAGAGAGCTTCTACTCTGTGCCCTGTAGGCCCTGTGCCCGGGCCTTCACCCGCCCCCAACCTACGGGCGTAAGCGGTACTGCCTTCCCCACTCTGCAAGCGAGGACACTCGGGCTCAAGCGTCACACCTAAGGCCACACGAGCTAGCCTCGGAGACGTGGTCCAACCCCACCCTCTTCACCCATGTCTCCCCCGCCTTGTCCCTAGGCTTCCTGATCAAGTGCATCCAGCTGTATGAGACCACGGTGGTGCGGCACGGCCTCATGCTCGTTGGACCCACAGGCTCTGGCAAGAGCAAAGTAAGCGGAGCCAAGGGCGGGGCCTAGCGGGGGCGTGTCTCCAGCAGGGGCATCAGTCTCCACCTGGGCTCCCACTGCCTGTGGTCCCTGCCCTCTGAGAGGAGAGGCCGGGAGGTTCACTTTCAGGTGGTGACTCCAGTGTTACAGGGTCCTGGCAGCCGCCATGACGTCCCTGAAAGGGCAGCCGTCCATCAGCGGCGGCGTGTACGAAGCTGTCAACTACTACGTGCTCAACCCCAAGTCCATCACGATGGGCCAGCTGTACGGGGAATTTGACCTGCTCACCCATGAGTGGTGAGTGCCCACCCCCCACGTCGCTCCAGCGACGTGCATGTGCATACTCTCAGACCGCCTGCCCGCCCGCCCGCCCACCACCGTGGTTGGGAATCTAAGCTCTCAGCAGAATGGCCTTTTCCACGCCTGCTCCAGACACACACGCGAGAGTGGCCACGGGGTCCACAGGTGAGCCCGGGAAGATGCTAACGAAGACTTTATCAGGTATAGGGACCGCTGGGGCATGGGCTCAGGGTAAGGGACAGGATGGGCTCAACTCCAAATACAACATGGGCCAGTGCCCTGGACACTGGAGGGTAGGAGGTCCCTAAAAGGGCATCAGGGGTAAAGGGTGCTCCCAACTGAACTGGCCTCCCAGGATTCTTTTAAAATGGGCCAAGTGGTCAGACCTCACTTGGAGGAGGACGGGAAATGGGGGACCCGGAACAGGCATTGAGGCGGACAAGTGTGTGGGGCGAGGTCTCGTGTCCAAACCGACTCAGCAGGGCTGGTTGCTGATGCTGATTCTATGGGGGAAGAGCACATGCGGGGTCTGCGGGACTCTGAGGCCCCCCCAGCAAGGCCCGTTCCCCGGCACACAGAACTCGTCAAACCTGAGCCTTTCTTAGACTCTGAAACAAAACGTGCATGCTCTCATATACCCCCCAGCAAGGCCCGTTCCCCGGCACACAGAACTCGTCAAACCTGAGCCTTTCTTAGACTCTGAAACAAAACGTGCATGCTCTCATACCCTCCGCAGCTCTTCCCTCCTCCCAGAGCTCACAACCGAATGTGCTGCCATCTCTGCCGTTGACTCCTGCCACCATCGGGACGGCATAATTGACTTTCCCTTAATGTGGGCTTCCATGGGAACTCAGCAGGGAGGGAGGGAGGGCGGGATGTGAGCATGTTTTCATTATACCGTGTTACACTAAAAAAAAAACATTTCCCTATTATAATTTTAATGAGTGAAAATATGAAAGCTAAAAAAAAATGAGAACCAATGATCACACTACACTGTATGTAAGTAATATCCAAAAAAAAAAAAAAAGAAAGAAAATTAGAGACACCCTTAAGGGAATCAATAGACAGGTCATAGATTCGTAAATACATTTGTATCTATATATGACCTTGGAGTTTTACTCAAAATATAGCAGAACCCTGACTGTCCCCACCCCACCCCATCAGACACTTCACTTTCTATAGATTCATTTACCTGAGGTCAAGTGCAATCTGCAAATATTAAATGGAAAGTTCCGGATGTGCAGAAATTATGCATTTTAAATTGTTCACCATTCTGAGTATTGGGGAAAGAATCTTGTACTGAGCCATCCCAGCCCACCATGGGAAATGAGTCAGTCCTTTGTCGAGTGTGCCCACGCTGTGTACACCATCCTCCCCCCCCGTTAGCCCTTGTTAGCTATGTCACTTGTCATACTGACTCATGGTCTCGTTGCTTATACTCAAGTAGCCCCCATTTTAACTAACTACGGCCCCATAGTGTAAATTTTTGTTATAGTATCCTGTTCAATGGCTTTGCTTGTTAATGTGACCTAAATTATAAATAGACTTCCTCATACTTATTTATACATAGGATTAAAAAGTTTGCAGGGCCAGGAGGTGGTGGCACACGCCTTTAATCCCAGCACTCGGGAGGCAGAGGCAGGCAGATCTCTGTGAGTTTGAGGCCAGGCTGGACCAACAGCCTCCAAAACAATACAGAGAAACCCTGTCTCGTAAAAACCAAAAAAAAAAAAAAAGTTTATATATAGTATTATATATTATACACAGTTTCATATACCCACAGCACCAGAGGGGTGGCGATCTTGGAATATATCTCTTGAAAATAAATCAATTTTTTTAAAAGTAAGAAACCTATTTTTTTTTCAAAATTGACCAACGCTTCAGTAACTGTTCGGCAAACACATCAAAAACTGCGTTACATAGGTGTATGAAGACAGTATGATGAAACCCACTATTAAACATCATTAATATGTGCCACTAGTGTTTTTAAAGATAAAAGCCAGGTTTCCCCGGGGGGCTGTTCGCACCCACACCCCACGTACGTCCCTGGCACCTACAGCTCTCTCTCCTCCCTGTCGGTTACAGGACAGATGGGATTTTCTCCTCCCTCATCCGGGCCGGGGCCGTCGCTGCCGACACCAACAAGAAATGGTACATGTTTGACGGGCCAGTGGACGCCGTCTGGATAGAGAACATGAACACAGTGCTGGACGACAACAAGAAGCTGTGCCTCAGCTCTGGGGAGATCATCAAACTCACAGAGGTAGCCGCCCGCCCGCCCGGTCCTTTCTGCAGCCAGTTGGGTTTGGCGGCTGCACCACGCTGGCCAGGCCTCACCCCAACCCCACCTCTGCTTCACCAAGGAGCCTGGATGGCAGGATCTTGGGTCCAGCCCCCAGCAGCCCTCCCAGACCTGAATTCCCTCCTCTAAACCATGTCCCATGCAGCTTCTGTCCAAGCCCAGGGCCATGGCGGCTGCCCAGCTGCTCCCTAAACTATGCTGCCTCGTGTCTCCCAGCCGGCTCTACGTATTAACCCGGTTCTAGCAAGTGTTCAGGGGCCGGGGACTTGGTGGCACAGACCTGGCCACGGGGACCTGCTTACTCTGTGTAGCTTAGCTCTTGAGAAAGCCGGCTATGGCCTGGCTATGAATGAGAGCATTTCAGAGTGTACACTGCACTAAACTCCTGAGAACGTGTGAGTCAATGTGAGCCTGTGTGTGTGTGTGTGTGTGTGTGTGTGTGTGTATGTAGCTCTGGTTTGGTGTTTTGTTGTTTGTTTGTTGTTTGTTTGTTGTTTTTTTTTTGAGATAGGGTTTCTCTGTGGCTTTGGAGCCTGTCCTGGAACTCGCCCTGTAGACCAGGCTGGCCTCGAACTCACAGAGCTCCGCCTGCCTCTGCCTCCCGAGTGTGGCTAGAGCTCTGAAGCAGAGCGCGTATGCCGTATCAGGTTTCCCAGGCCTCTAGGAACTCCACACTGGCCAGAAAGTCCAGGACTCCGCAACTCTGACTCTCCCCCAGGGCTCTGCGGATGAGGATCCAGGGATCCCTGAACCTCACCCCGCCCTGCTCCACCCTACAACTGCCCGCAGAGCAGAGCCTCCCGGCAGGATGGGCAAGCAGCTCTCCAAAGCTCCGTATCCCTTTCCCCTACTCGGGGGCAGGTCGCTGACCCTCTCACACGTTGTATCTCGACACCAGGCGATGACCATGATGTTCGAGGTGCAGGACCTGGCGGTGGCCTCGCCAGCCACAGTGTCCCGCTGTGGAATGGTGTACCTGGAGCCCAGCATCCTAGGACTCATGCCATTCGTGGAGTGCTGGCTGAAAAAACTCCCTTCCATAATAAAGCCCCATGAGGAAGCTTTCAGGATCCTCTTTGTCAGTTACCTGGAGGTAGGTGAGGCCACCCAGCCAGAGGGGCGGTAGCTAGCGCACACTGTCACCGCCAGCCGCGACAGCCTGGTGCTTCTTCTCTCCAACAGAGTTCCATCGCCTTCGTTCGAACCACGGTGAAGGAGGTGATCGCCTCAACCAACAGCAACCTGACCATGAGTCTCCTCAAACTACTTGACTGCTTCTTCAAACCTTTCCTACCCAGAGAGGTACAGCCCGAGCAGTGGGGGCCGCAGGCCTGGCCCCGTCCGTCCATCCGTCTGTCCATCGTGTGTGTGTCCCCCCCACCCCTGCTCTCCTCGCTCGGCCCGGCCGGCCGGCCGCAGAGAGCCCATGAACTCCACCCCCAGCTTCCTGGAAGAACCGGGGTGACACCCCCACAGATCATGAGCCCACCCCACCGGACGCGCTGTAGGGAAGCAAACTACACGACATGCCCACTGAGGTTCCCCACTACTGCCCGGGTCCAGCCTGACGCTGTCCCCTTTGTTCCCCAAGGGCCTCAAGAAGATACCCTCGGAAAAGCTGAGTCAGATCCCAGAGCTGATAGAACCCTGGTTCATCTTCTCCCTGGTCTGGAGCATAGGCGCCACAGGGGACTACACCAGCCGTGTCAGCTTCAGCCATTGGCTAAGGATGAAGATGATGATAGAACAGGTGAGGCGTGGCAGGGACCTGGCCAGGTCTTGGGGGGCGGGGCCAACGGCAGGCCACCCCCACACACTGGGTAGAGGCTCACGAGGCTGCTCTCTGGGTCCTAACCAGGTGAAGCTCCGCTTCCCAGAAGAAGGTCTGGTGTTCGACTACAGACTGGATGATGCTGGGATCAGCAGCGCTGAGGAGGAGGAGGATGACGAGGAGGAGGGCAAACAGGTGGCCATGGGCCTGCCCAGGAAGGAGGGAGGGAGGGTAGAGCCCTATGTCCCCCCTTGGTGAATAATGGCCGCTTAGAGAAAGCACACTGACGGCCACCAGGTCTGAGGCTGCTGGCTGCTTCCATCGCTGCCTGGAGGTTTGCAGCCCAACAGGTGTTTACTGTTGCGTGCGGCTTACAGACTTGGGGACCAACAACTCAAAGAAAGCAGTCACAACCAGCTAGTCAGTGGTAGAACCTGAGCCCGGCGTCTGGGGGCTCCAGAGCGCCTGACCTCCCAGACGAACGTTTCTTCTTTGCTCGTTTACGAGTCCAAGGACCAGCCCTCTTTCCGAGTTAGCAGCCCCCATTTACCCAGAACCGAGCTCCCTAAGGGTCCAGGAGCATGCCTGGTATCCTGGTTTAGCATCACCTTCTTACCTGTCAGCCAATCAGGGCTTCTGAGTCCACTACCATCCCAGGGTCAGGGCCCCTAAGGAGGGGACAGAAAGTCACTATGTGGAGTCCTGCCGTGGAACTTCAGGGTACATTTGGGTCTAAGAGTCAGAACTGCTACCAGTGGGACATGTTGGTTTGACCAAAGTGAGCCCTTCCTCAAGGGAGTTTTGCAAGGGCCATGAGTAAGGGAATCGTGAGGCAGGGACGGTGAGGAGACAGTGTGAGGTGGCCTCTCTGGATCCCGCTGTCAGTGCCCTGGGTTCTGGTGTCCCGACTCCTTGGCTAACCGAAAAGTAAACAGCGAGCACCTTGGCATCCCTGGGTTATCCAATTCCCAGAGCATCTTCTTGCCAAGACCTAGGGACTAGCTGTGAGTAGGAACACCACCACTGAGCAGCTGCAGCCGGGGAGCCCCCACCGGCTCAGCTGTGCTCACAGAACCTCCATTCCTTGTGGTTCGTATTGGGCGCCTCCCATCCCATGCCATGCAAAGAGCAGGCCACAGAAGTTCCTACGTCTGTCAGAAGTAGCCCTTCCCCGGGGTGCCCTTGCCAAGACCCAGCAGGACAGTACCTCATCCCCCTGCTGCACTTAGCAGTGGGGCCACAGCCAGGAATGGGTGGAATGGGAAGGGATTTCGGACCCACCCGCCCTGAACCAGATGCGGTTCCAGGTGTCCTGGGTAAAGTGGATGGACTCCTCGACTCCCTTCACCATGATGCCAGACACCAACTACTGCAATATCATCGTGCCCACCATGGACACCATGCAGATGTCCTTCCTGCTGGGCATGCTCATCACCAACAACAAGCCTGTAAGTGCCGCACCCTGCCTGTCCCAGCCCACCCAAGGGTCAGGTTAGGGCATGGCTGGTCTTCCACACCAACCGAGGTAGCTCCCTCACCCCCCCGCCCCCCCCCCGCATTAGCCCTGATCCCCACCCACCCTCCCAGGTGCTGTGTATCGGGCCGACCGGCACAGGGAAGACGCTCACCGTCTCCAACAAGCTCCTCAGGAACCTGCCCCTGGAGTACATCAGCCACTTCCTCACCTTCTCAGCCCGCACTTCAGCCAACCAGACCCAGGACCTCATCGACAGCAAGCTGGACAAGAGGCAGGACACCTCTGGTTCCTTTCCCGGCCACAGCGTTCCCAGCCTCACTGAACCAGCTGTCTCGCCGTCTCCCCCCTCCAGATTATGCTCCTGGCTTTGAACGAAACCATCCAGCGGAAGCCAGGAAACCCCCTAGGGGCCCTGGGCCGCCTTTCAGATCTCCCCTTGCCTCTTTCAGGGTCCCCCTCTTAGTCTTCCCGTGGGGCCTCTCCTGAACACTGAGGCAGGGCGGTGAGCTACCTCAGAGGCGGCCGTTATCCTCCTTTCTGGGAAGTGGGACTCTTTTTAAAGGCCCCCTCAGATACGGGTCAGCCGGCCCCAGATATCCCAAATATCCCAGAGGGCCAGTCGTGAGGTTTAGCAACTTAGAGGAGGCTAAAATTCAGTGAGGTGCCACTCGGCTGCCTCTAGGATTCCCAGAGGGCCTGGTGTCCACGGGCGCTGGGCTCACACAGCCCCTCCCACAGGCGAAAGGGTGTGTTCGGGCCACCCCTAGGACGCACCTTCATCTTCTTCATCGACGACCTGAACATGCCAGCCCTGGAGACGTACGGTGCGCAGCCCCCTATCGAGCTGCTTCGCCAGTGGATGGACCATGGCGGCTGGTATGACCGAAAGATCATCGGTGCGTGCGATGCCCGGGCAGCAGGGAGTGGGTGAAGAGTACAGTAGGTGTGGGGGGGTAGGGACCACTTTAAGGGTTCACAAAAGCATTTTAATCCCTCTTGAAACTGGGGAGAATGAACTGTTAGAGCAAAGAAAACTCTTGGTGCCTGTTAATACACTCTCTTTATATCAGTACTGTTGCAAATTACGTTTTTGGACGCACATGTGTACACGTGTTTGCATTACTGTGGGCACATGTATTTGGGGGCTTGTGCTGAGCGTCTCCCTTGATCGCTGTTCATGTAACTGAGGTAAGGTCTCTCCCTGAACCCGGAACTTGCTGGCCCAGCATGTCCAGCTAGCCAGCTCACCTCCGGAGTCGCTAGTATCACAGAAACCCTGCCACACCCACCTGGCTCCTATGTGGGTACAGGACATGCAAATCCTCCGAGCCACCCCCCTAACGCCACGAATTACAGCATTAACATACATTCCTGTTATAGGCAAGGGGCCCACAAAAGTCATGTCATTCCGAGAACGCCCATGACTGACCTTCTTCTCCCACTCAGGAGCCTTCAAGAACCTGGTGGACATCAACTTCGTCTGTGCCATGGGCCCCCCGGGAGGAGGCAGGAACGCTATCACGCCACGGCTGACACGCCACTTCAACTACCTGTCCTTCACTGAGATGGACGAGGTCAGCAAGAGACGCATCTTCTCCACAATCCTGGGCTGTTGGATGGGTGAGTGTAGGACGGGGGCAGGAGAGGCCCCAGCTGGCTCGTCACGCCAAAGACAGCTGAGCAGCCAGCGCCAGGCAGGGAGAAGGCACCGACCACTAGTGCAGCCCCGGCCCTGCTCCTTTCCTCGGCAGTTACGGCTGGCCGTCCGTCGGAGGAACCTCTCCGAACCTCCTTCACCAAGGGTGCTAATGTCAGCACCTAACCCTCCAGGTCGTGACAGGGAAGGGAGGGCACATAGTGCCTAAAGTAAAGCTATGCGGCAAGCGTGCACAGTGCACACGTGACAGAGACGCTGCTCCGCACCTGCGTCCTCTCGCACAGAGACACGTGCTAGTGTTTGTCCAGAAGCTCACGTGCAACGACAGTAACTTTTGTAGAACAGGAAAACCCAGGAAGACCAAAGGGACAAAACAGCCCTGCCCCATCCTGGGGCTTTGGCCCAAGTCCACCCAGGATGCTGTTTTCTCCAGTAGCCCAGCTCCCCTGCCCAGCACCCCCACCCATGGAATGCCACTTGGTGTCATGCTGGGCAGAGAGCACTAGAAGTCAAGCCTTCCATCAGGTCTTGCCCCCCTCCCCCCACCGCCGCCAGAGCCACAGGCCAGGGTTCTCCTTCACATACAACTGGCGCATGAGGACCTCCCAGCACAGGACACAGCTGGCCAAGGTAGCCAGCGAGTGACCACCTAACACTGTACCCGGTGTCTGTCCCTCAACCCTGCAGATGGACTCCTCGGAGAGAAGAGTTACCGGGAGCCTGTGCGTAAGTGTGGCCTGGACCTGGGAGGATCTTAGAGGACCTAGACTGGGGGCAACCCTGGACGCGGACTTCAGCGGGTATGATAGCCTCAGGATCAAGGACCACGGTGGGCCCTCCTTGGGCTCTCACGGCAACGGAGCTCAAGTTAGCTCAGGCTGCTCTCCAGGGTCCTGGACCGCTCTTTGAGCCACGCCGTCCCTCGGTGTTGGGTTAGGGTCACGCTGGTGGCAGGAAAGGAAAGATGAGTAGGTGAAGAAAGGAGTCCGGTGAACTCTGCCGTCCGAAAGAGCTATAGTAGAAAGAAAGCCAGCGTTCTCCAAAGAGCAGGCGTGAGCATGAAAGCAGGCGATCTGCAGTTAGGAGGCAGACACCCCTCTGCGGCAGCCTCACGCAGCAGCTCTAACCTGTCAGGCATCACTGCAGGGCAGCTGGCACCTCCAGGTTCTGTGCTGTCATGGCGTCCACCTCTTCATTCCCTCTGTTCCTCTCAGCCGAAAGAGGCTGCCACACTCCCTCTTGGAGCCCTAGTCTCTACCTCTGCTACTGGCATCCCTCGTGGCTCCTGTCCTGGGAGTGAACTTCCTATTCTAATGCAGGCCAGACTCCTCCTCTTTGGCCTGATGGAGGATAAGAGTGACACATCCCCCAATACCAGTATTCCCTGTCCTGCCGGGCCACTCTGTCGACACAGAAAGATGTCGCGGGGCATGGTGGCACATGCTTGTCATCCCAGCACTCAAGAGGCAGCGGTGGGTGGGTCCCTGTGAGTTTGAGGCCAGCCTGATCTACCGGTCTACATGGTGAGTTTGAGGACATCCAGAGCTACATAGGGAGACTCTTATCTAAAAACAAAGCAAAAACTTAAAAACATGTCCCGGTTTCTCCTGTCTTGACGAAAGCACAGAATTATCTCTGCCAGCCGGATCCCTCCTTCCTCCTTGCCTCACTCTCTGCTCAGCTTCATAACGAAACTCACCCTCCTCACACTGTCACCTCCCTCTCCCTCCTTGACGCCGAGCTGCCTCCTCCACTTGTGTCACCGGTGACAAGAGTGTAGCCGTGCAGTAGTCAACCCTCAGGCCTCATCCACTCCGAAAACAGCCTCTTCTTCCAGCAATTCCTCCCTCCCTGGGCGTGTCAGCCAGCTCTGCGGTGGCGCTGATAAAATAGCCTAAGGAAGGAACGGTTTTTCTGTTTCACATTTCAAAAGTTTCCCCCACGGCTGGCTTACCCTGCTGCTCTGGGCCTGTGGTGAGCAAAGCAGCATGGCAGCCGGAGGGCATGGGAGAGCAAAGTTGTTCACTTCGTGACAGCCAAGGAGCGGAGGCAAGCAGGAGGGCTTCAGGGAAACGCGCACACTCCAGGGCTGCCCCCCAAGCCATCGTCTTCCTCCGGCCTGGCCTGCTTCCTTCACATATCCCTTCTGAACCCCACTCAGGAAGCATGCATCAGTTAACTGGCCTGTTGACGAGGTCAGCGTGCTCATGGTCCAATCCCCTCCCAAGGACTGGGCCCACGAGCCAGCTGGGAACCCAAGCTCTCAAACCACAGACTTTTGCAGGGAGGCGCTTCCAACCCAAACTGTGACAGCAGACACCCATCTTGGGCTAACCAGACTCTGACCTCCAGCCCCCTGTCCCTCTTAAATACACTGTCCTCAGACAGTCTCATCCCGGCTCAAGAGTAAAGTCATTTTTACGTCACCAGCATCCAAGTTCACACCCTCAGCTCAGATTCCCCCCCTAAACGTCCAGTTCCACATTTCTCAGACTGAGCCCGTCCGAATGCAAACTCCCAGATGCCCTGTCAGTTCCCCTCACTTCTGGATGCTCCCGACAAGAACTTCTCCACCATCCTCTTCCTCTCAAACCACGTGACAACTTCCAGAGACTCTCTTGACCGTCCCTGCAGAGTCTGTCCTGAATCACCACCCTGCCCTCATTCACCTAATCATCATTGGGACATTCACTCTAGTCTGCTCACTCTGCATTCACTTACCAATGAGCCGTCCTCCTCTTGCAGCTAGAGGGACCTGTGAAAACATTAGATCAAGCTGGACAGTGGTGGCGCACGCGCCTTTAATCCCAGCACTCAGGAGGCAGAGGCAGGCGGATCTCTGTGAGTTCAAGGCCAGCCTGGTCTACAGAGTGAGTTCCAGGACAGCCAGAGCTACCCAGAGAAACCCTGAAGAAAAAAAAGACAAAATAAACAAAAGAATCCCCATTAGATCAAGCTGGGTGTGCTGTTAGTCTGCCTGTAGTCCCAGCTACTTAGGAGACTAAGGTTAAGAGGATCACTCCAGCCCATCAGTTTAAGGCTAGCCTGGGCAAGACCCTGTCTCAAACACACACAAAAACAAAAACATAATAAGGCCATGCCTGCTCTTCTTCTTCTCGACTGGCAATAGTCCCAGTCACAACAGTGCCAGGAAGCGTTGTCTGTGCTCCACATTCCCTCACCACATCTCCCTCTCAGCCTCTCCACGCTGGTTCTTCACTTCCTGCCTCCCGGCTATTGCTATTGTTGGCCCCTCTGCCAAGAGCACTTTTTCTCCAGCAGTGTTCGCATCTGCAATCTCACTTCTTGGTCTCAGCTTGAAAGTCCGTCTCCCTTCTCCGTGTGATATCCCACAGCGTCTCTGTAATCGCTCCAAAGCCTAACCTTGAGGCTCCCCAAACCTTTCTCTGGCTGCAAGTCTGTCCCCAGCATTTTTCACCTGGCGGTTGTGTCGATGTGTCTCCAAGACAAAGCTTGTTAAGGGTGAGAGATGTCTGCTAGGCCAGCCTCTGCGGTCATTACCTAGAATACATCTTTTCTCCCGACCCTCTTCTTCTGCCATTTCTGAGTTCTCCCTGGACCCCCAAGTTCCTACTCCCTAGAGTTTAGTTCCCGGTAGAGACAGGGGCATCTTTCATAGAACAGGCACATGGGTAGGGTAGCAATGGAGAGCAAGATGGAACTTGGACAACTCCACAGAGAGTGGTAGACCCCCAAGTGTCCATCCTGAGATCCAGGTCACCCCATAGCCACCATTAAGCCCTCCTGAAGCCTGTGCAGACTAAATGGACCTTGCACATATGTGACTCAGTGCTGCCATGTGCAGGCCTCAGGACAGGCTCAGGAGGAAGACAGGAAGGGCCCAACCAGTACCGAGCCCACTGATACCCACAGCTCCGTGACTACATCTCAGTGAGTGCCCTATGCGTGGCCAGTTGTCAGGGAACGTGGATGTAAATTTGGGGCACACAGAGCAAGAGATCTCCGTCCTAAGGTAGGGACATCAGGAAGGCTTTGCAAAGGAAGGGAGCATCTAAGAGAGGACTGAAGCATGAGCAGCATCCAAGCCCAAGGCCAGGGGATGGGTGCTGGGGGAACCGCAGGAGCACCTTTAGGGCCTGCGTTGCGGCCCTCCTGTCCGTGTGACGCAGCCCACTCTCCTGTCTCCACAGCTGGGGCCCCCAACATCGTCCACTTGACGGAGCCCCTCGTGGAAGCTACCATCAGGGTGTATGCCACCATCACCTCCCAGCTGCTGCCCACTCCAGCCAAGTCCCACTATACCTTCAACCTGAGGGACCTCTCGAAAGTCTTCCAGGGTATGCTCATGGCCGAGCCAGCCAAGGTTGAGGTGAGGATCTGCCAGGCCCAGCCCCCATGCCCAAGTTGCCCTTGCCGTCCTCCCCAGACCCATCCTAATTTTAAAACCTTTCTGCCTAAGTAGTCCCCAGCCCTGGTCTACCTAGGCCCTGAGGAAACTGGGACACAGAGGGTCAGCCCACCAGAGCCAGACCTGAGCATAGCAAAGCCTATCTTGTCAGTCAAACTCATGTCCAAAATTGCGACCATGGTGAGGTCGTACAAAGAGAACAAGCCAGGAGAAGGAAAGGGGGGCAGGAGAATTTGTAGTAGAGGCCTCATGTGTGAGAAGACTTGGGGAGAGGCGGACCAGGTGCCTTTGAGAAGTAAGCATGGTGCAGGTCTAAGGAGTGGGATGCCAGGAGCCAGAGCGGACAGGCTGTGCACACAGCTCAAACGGGGAGCCGTGCGGAGTCGCTGGCTAAGCCACCCAAGTGCTGCTAGCCCCACCCAGGTAAGACGAAGGCTGGTTCTGGCTTCGTCAAGCCCACGGCCAATGAGGCCAGAGAAAAGCCTGGAACTTTCCTTAGTGCGCCTTGGGTGAGGGGCGTGGAAGCTGGAACAGTGGACCACTGATCCAAACAGCGAAAGAGCTAGGTGGGGCTTGCTGAGCAGTTAGGGGTGGGGTGTTGGGAAGCTGTCAGGAGAATGAGGTCTCCTTCCCAGGCTTGGAGTTTGGAGCTTTAAAAGAAGGGAAGTGGTGTCTTTAGGATACCATGGCCAGCTACCAACGCTGGGTGCCCAGTGGGTGCTGGGAGCTAAGGTGGGCGGGGCGGGGCGGGGCCGGGGGGCGTGGGGAGCCCAAGCAGCTCTCTGGAATCTGCTTGGTCTTCAGCCGGCCAGAGGCACATCTCCCAACAGCCCTTGCGTGGGACTCTGGCCCCGAGGCAGAGGGAGGAGACTAGTCCCACAAAGCACGTTCCTGCCGTCTGTCTGTCTGTCTGTCCCCTGGCACTACAAATGACGACTCAGGGCCTGGGGCCGAGGCCGGCACTGACTCTGGGCACCTGCACGCAGGACAAGGTGCAGCTGCTGCGTCTGTGGTACCACGAGAACTGCCGCGTGTTCCGTGACCGGCTGGTGAATGAGGAAGACCGCACCTGGTTTGACGAGCTCCTGGAGACCCAGATGGAGGAGTTCGAGGTGGCCTTCAGCAACGTCTGCCCCTTCCAACCCATTCTTTATGGGGACTTCATGTCTCCAGGCTCAGATGTGAAGTCCTACGAGCTCATCACCAGCGAGAACAAGGTGAGTTGATTGATGCCCTACTCTGGTAGGTCCTCTGCTAGCCCACAAGCGTAGTACCTAGCGAGTCGGAAATCTACACGGGATGAGTGAAAGACCCAGGCCATCTCCTATCACCATTAATGAATCATGTACCAGACTAGAGTCGAGACAGTCGGACAAGCTTTTGGCTTCAGAGCCCTCCCCCCCACCCCCCACCCCCGCCCCCTTCACAAGGGTTCAGCTAGGCAGCCCATCTGTGAAAACAAGCCTGGAGTTCATCAGGGACAAATGCACAAACAGTGGCACACCATGCCCCATTCTCACTCACGGAGAAGGGTTTGGGTACCACAGCTCAGCTGGGACCTTGGGAGACAGGGTTGAGGTTTCATCAGTGGCCTCCCTCAGTGGCCTCAAAGCTGTGAGGCTGCAGTGGGCCTCCTGGTGGTCTTCCCCATACACATCCTCTCCTAGTTCCCAAGTGGTCTCCCCAGGGTTGCTTCAGACTGGTGTGTCTCATGCACCTGACTTCTGAAAGCCAGCATTCCCACCACGCACAGAAGGAGCGGAACTAGCCGTGGGAAGGGTCAGCTCTCTGTCAAGGAGGGCCTAGTACTCAGCATTCCAATGTTCCAACCACGGAACCCATCTCTAGCTAGAGCTAACACAAAAACAGTGTCCGGGGATTCCTACAAGGGCCAGCCCAAACACTTCCAAAGAAAGCAGCACCGGGTGGCGGGCCCAAAGCATTCATTGTGGGCTTTGTGAATAGAGAGACCTACAGATTCCTCACGAGGCACGGTGAGACAAGGGGACCCTGGTGTGTCCCCACTGGGGGGTGGGTGCCGGTGCTGTGAGGGCGCAGAGACCCGACCGGGGGCAGAGCCAGCGTCTGCGCGGGCAGGCTTCTTTCAGCACGTCAAGTGACAACCTGAGCCAGCCCGTCAGCACCTGAAGACGACGCACAAGGCACGGGAGAAAGTGCGCGACTGGGCAGCTCACACAGTGCCCAGTGTCGCATTTCTGAACAGAGAGAAGTGGGGGAGCTGGGGAGCCCCTCCTTGGAGGAGGAGGAGGCGGAGGAGGAGGAGGAGGAGGACCTGCCATCCCCTGCCACCTCACTGCCCCGCCCCCAGATGATGCAGGTGATCGAGGAGTACATGGAGGACTACAACCAGATCAACACGGCCAAGCTGAAGCTGGTCCTCTTTGTGGACGCCATGAGCCACATCTGCCGTATCAGCCGCACCCTGCGCCAGGCCCTGGGCAACGCACTCCTGTTGGGCGTGGGTGGCAGCGGCCGCAGCTCCCTCACTCGGCTTGCCTCCCACATGTAAGGGTCGCGGTGGGCAGCGGGCGGCCAGCGGCGGGCTGTTTAGAACAGATGCCTTCCCACCACGGCAGAATCCCGGTGTGGCCCCCAACATAAACCCTACCCAGCACGTGAGCTCCTGGAAGAATCGCGAATGGGACCTGGGCCCCCAAGAGGAGGCAGCAGCAGGACCCTTTGGGGCTATGGGTGGGAGGTTAGAGGCAAGCACCCCAGAAGGATGCCTAGGAGAGGCACAGAGGGTCGGGGATGGGAGGGACGGGACTCTCTCTAGGCTGCAGGAATAATAGGCAAAGGTCAGGAAATAAAGAGAATAGGTTCAGGTCCCAGAGAACCTACAATTGGCCCTGGATAGGAGCAAGATACCCAGTGGATAGCTGGGATTTGAGCACCCACCATCCATCAGTGCCTGGCCTTGGGCTTCTGGCACACCTTGACCCAAACTCCTGCCTCCAGGGCTGAGTACGAATGCTTCCAGATTGAGCTGTCCAAGAACTACGGCATGTCGGAGTGGCGCGAAGATGTCAAGAAGATTCTGCTCAAGGCTGGCCTGCAGAGCATACCCATCACCTTCCTGTTCTCAGACACCCAGGTGCAGCCACCACAGCAGTAGGCGGGGCTCGGGGCCGGCCGCAGAGTGTCCCCAAGTGGCATCCTGTAGGTAGTCAGTCCTATGTGTTCAACTCCCTATACATCAGGACCAGGTGGGATTATGACTGGGTTGGTCAAAAGAGGAACCAACCCAGCATTTGGCACTCGGGAGAGGCAGAGATCATTATGTATGCTCCAAGCACAAAGAAGCACCCTGATACTATAGCACACCACTCACAGGCCAATGGCTTCCTGCTTTTAGAACCACAAGTTTGTTCCTGAGGTATAGGGGACCCATAGCTCCATTTTTGGGAGGCATAAGGCCTCTTTCCAGGTCTCTGAGTACAGAGAGGCCACAAGACAAACAGCGCAGCACTCAAAACCTGGTTGGCAGTATAGGCTGTGTCAGGGGACCTAGTCTCTGAGACGACGTCCCATTCCTAGACAAGTCCCTCCCTGCCTAGACTTGTCCAACCCCTTCATATAGTCAAGAAAGTGAGGTTTCCCTCTAACATGGGCCAGATTCCTCTGTCAGTTGCCATGGTTTCTTCCTGTAGTAAAATAAGGCCTGGAGGAATGCTAGAGGGGGATCAGGAAGATGCTACATTACCCAAGACCTGGGGCCCCTCGCCACAAAGCCCATAGGTTACAGTCAGAGCCTCCACAATGGGGGCCAGATCTGAGTACAAGTCCAAGACTTATAAGACCACTTGAGTGTCCTTGGCCTAGGTCTATCTATAGGGCTGTTACAAAGGTCCAGGAAGACTGTTCAAGATGTGACACACAGGGCCTTCCATAAAGGCCTAGCTTCTACCCCTTGTCCTTCTCCAGATCAAGAATGAGTCCTTCCTAGAGGATATTAACAATGTCCTGAACTCAGGTGACATCCCCAACCTCTACAGTGCAGATGAGCAAGATCAGATTGTCAACACCATGCGGCCCTACATACAGGAGCAGGGCCTGCAGCCCACCAAAGCCAATCTCATGGCCGCCTATACCGGGCGTGTGCGCAATAACATCCACGTGGTGCTGTGCATGAGGTACGTGCACTTGTCACCAAGCCACACTGGGGCCCCGGGGATGCTGGAGGGTACTTGTGAAATGAAAAGTGTCCCCAGGCCTGGCCACCACACCCTTCAGACCAAACCACGAGGCTGGCATGGCCGCTGTGACACAGAGCTATATCGGCAGGCCCTGAGTCCTGAGTGCCTAAGCCCGTGCCCCTCAGCCTTACGTGGACCCTTCTCCCTCAGTCCCATTGGAGAGGTCTTCCGAGCTCGCTTAAGGCAGTTCCCCTCCCTTGTCAACTGCTGTACCATCGACTGGTTTAACGAGTGGCCAACAGAGGCCCTGCAGTCTGTGGCCACCATGTTCCTGAACGAGATCCCAGACCTGGAATCTTCCGATGAAGTAATTCAAGGACTGGTAGGTATCTCGGTGAAAAGCAGCCTCTTGGGGAGAAATGTTTCCCTTTGGCCAGAGGCTTGGGGCCACCAAGGCCTGGGTAAGAGTCCTACCCCCCGGCAGCAGAGCTTTGGCGAGACGGCCTTACCTGCCTATGCATCATTTTCCCACCTGTGAAATGAGGCCATAAATCCGTGTGGTGACCTTAGTGTTCTCTTCTACAAATGCCTAACATCCCCCTATCTCCAAAGAGCCCCCTTACACCTCTCTAGAGACCTCAGAAAGATTAGACCAGATTTGTCTGCTGCAGTCTCAGAGAACGCTGGCCCTCAGAGGGCCAAGAACTAAGACCAACTCAACATTTCCCTGTCTTAGACCCAGCCTCTGAACGGACACATTTTAGGGATTTCAGAGAGAGACAGCTCAGGGAGCTGTGGCAAGGGTTCTGGGCCACACAGCTAAGGAGACACCTGGGCCCATGTTCAAGGTCAGCTCTGTTCTTGACCAGTATGGGCCGACCTTGGGCTTTTCATCTGCATAAAAGGGGGGTACCTTGACCTGGATGTTGCCAGGATCTTAGGAAACAGTAAATAGGAGGTATAGAAGCTCTGCAACAGCCTCTTCCTCAGGAACAAGACACAGTGGCTTTGTGGGTGCCTGGTACCTGGTCTTTGCTGAAGTGCCGCAAGCATCCATGGTCTCCCCATTCACAGATTCAGGTTTGCGTGTTTGTCCACCAGTCCGTGGCCAAGAAATGCATTGAGTACCTGGCAGAGCTGGCCCGCCACAACTATGTAACTCCCAAGAGCTATCTGGAACTGCTCAACATTTTCTCTATCCTCATTGGGCAGAAGAAAATGGAACTGAAGACTGCTAAAAACCGCATGAACAGCGGCCTTGATAAGGTAGGCCCGAGGGAGGCCTCACAGACAGCGGCTGCCGGGTCTTAGCAGTCTGTGGTGCCAAGGTGGCTGCAGTCCAAAGTGCTGCCAAGGTGACTTCCACAGTGAAGGGAAAGGGCAAACCAAGGTGCCCCGCAGCTTCTCAGGCAGTGAGGCCTCCTCCCCCAGTGACCACCAAGCAACCTAAGGGCCGTGAATGATGGTGACCAAACAGGGCCCTCTCCTCAGAACCCTACAGACCTGACCTCTCTCTGGCCCCTGTAAGACCCGTGCTTGCTTTGTTTTGTTTTCTCTTCTCCTCTCTGCTCTCCCCTGACTAGCTGCTGCGGACCTCTGAGGATGTGGCCAAGATGCAGGAGGAGCTGGAGATTATGCGCCCCCTGCTGGAAGAGGCTGCCAAGGACACTTTGCTCACTATGGAGCAGATCAAGGTTGGGTTGCCCACAGAGAGCTCCCTGACCCTGTGCAAGGATGCTCAACATTTCAAAACATCAAGTGGCCAGCCACTGGCCTTGTGCACCCCGTTTTCCTCGTTCATCAGCTGTCTATTTACTTGACAGATGCTTAGGCAGGACCATTAGTACTCTAAGTCAGGCACTCCCTAAGGCAGGGGTCCCACAAAGAGCAAGGCAGATGAATCCAAACAGACCAGGCAACGCCGACAACCACAACTCAGGCTGAGTGGCAGGACCGTCGCAGGCAGACTCTGCCCAGGACTGGGGTTTACGGTGAGGGCCCAGTCTTCCGGGCACTCGCCACTATTAGCCTGACAGCTTTCTTCCGGCATTCAAGTGTCCTGCTCTATAGGGTCAGACTGCTGTAACATGCTCCCTCAGGAAATGGGAGGCGCATCTTCTTTGCATCATGTACAGACGGCCACGTGGGCCTGGTAGGGCTGGAATGGCCAAACCTAGACACCCCTAAGCTCTATTGTGGGCCCTCGAGATGTGGAAGGAACTCCTGGCCTTCCCAGGTCTCTCGCTCTTGCATCTCTGCCCACAGCAAGGGGAGGGCGGCATTCCTGTCCTTGCCGCTGGCCGCTAAGTGGATTCCCCCGTCTCCCACCCGTCCCCAGGTGGACACAGCCATAGCTGAGGAAACCCGGAAATCCGTGCAGGCAGAGGAGATCAAGGCCAACGAGAAGGCCAGCAAGGCCCAAGCCATCGCCGACGATGCCCAGAAGGACCTGGATGAGGCCCTGCCGGCCCTGGATGCAGCCCTGGCCAGCCTCCGGAACCTCAACAAGAACGACGTCACAGAGGTGGGCAGCCAGGCATCTTCTCACCCTGTCACGTCCCCTCCCGGTGTCCTCTCAGGTCCTAACCGTGTGCCCAAGCCCGCCCCCGCCCCGCGTCTTTTGGTGACTGCATCGACAGGTGAGGGCAGCGTGACGGCCAGGGTACCAGCTCCTTGTTCCCCCTCCTTGTGTGGTCCCCACGCATCTCCCCAAGGCTCTAGGCCCTATGGCAGCAGAGACTTGGTTGGCGGGACCCACCTTGCCCAAGGATAGGACCCTTCCCCCCCCCGCCTCTACACCTTTTTGGCATGGCCCGTAGGTGCGCGCCATGCAGCGCCCACCCCCGGGGGTGAAGCTGGTCATCGAGGCCGTGTGCATCATGAAGGGCGTCAAACCCAAGAAGGTTCCCGGGGAGAAGCCGGGCTCCAAAGTGGACGACTACTGGGAGCCAGGCAAGGGGCTGCTGCAGGACCCAGGCCGCTTCCTCGAGAGCCTCTTCAAGTTTGACAAGGTAAAACCCCGCTAAACAGACAGGCCAGACACGGTGGGGGGATAGAAGTGGAGAAGCAAGCGCCTGCCACACCAGCGTCCGCAGGTGCAGCCATCTCTGTTCTGCCCCCCCCCGCCGCCTGTCCCACCGCTAGCTAGCTGCAGCCCACATGGCCCCTGGGGACGCAGAGCTGTCTGGGACCACGGGACACAGAGCTTGTCCCCTGCCCCAAGGAACTGTCGGGGGGGGGGGTGACAGCCTCCTCCTCCCCAACTGATGCCAACTGAGGAGCCTGGGACCAGGTCCGGTTCCTGTGCCTGTGGGATGTCACCCGCAGTCACTCCAAGGCTCCACAGCCTGGAGATCATCCCCTGCCCCACCCCCACCCCCACCACACCACACCCCCCCACACACACCCGCCCCGCCCCCACCGCATTGGTCCTAGTCAAGAGATTCATCACCGCCTGCTGTGCGTTTATCTCCCTCCTAAGCTCCAGCTCCCTCCCCCTCCAGCTGTCTCTAGGGTCCCTGCGTGTCTGCCCATTTGGGATTTTCAAATGTGCCCGTTGACAGTCTGCTGTCTCGGACTGTGCCGTGGTGGAGCCCACAGACCCCCTGCGGCAAACCCCTCTCCAGTCCGGGAGTTCACTGAATGCCGGTAGCCCGGCCTGCGTGGGCTACCCCCTGCGATCACAGCCCTCCTCCTACTGTTCCACTAGAGGGGAAACCAGAGATCTGCAGGCCCAGAGACGCCCTTCTGGGGAGGCACCCACTCCAGGAGGGCTCACAGCCTGAGCTCTGATTCCTCTAGGCTTGTCTTAACCTGTGATCTCTGAGAGCCTGCCAGCGGCTCAGTCCCCAGGCCCCATGGCTAACAAAGGCGGAAGAGGGCCTGGGTGTGGGAGGCTCTCCAGCACCTAGATGCAATACTGAAGCAGTAATAATGAAGCAGAGCCCTGAGGCCCGTGATTTCCACCCCCCTTCCCCCAGGACAACATTGGGGAGGCAGTTATCAAAGCCATCCAGCCGTACATTGACAACGAGGAGTTCCAGCCAGCCGCCATCGCCAAGGTGTCCAAGGCCTGCACCTCCATCTGCCAGTGGGTGCGCGCCATGCACAAGTACCACTTTGTAGCCAAGGCCGTGGAACCCAAACGGGTGAGGACTGCACAGAGCTCGTGGAGGCCAGCTCCCCTCCCCAGGTACCGGCTGCGAGCTGACCCCTCTTTCTGCTTGCAGCAAGCCCTACGGGAAGCCCAGGATGACCTGGAGGTCACGCAGAGGATCCTAGAAGAGGCGAAGCAGCACCTGCGCGAGGTGGAAGACGGCATCGCCACCATGCAGGCCAAGTACCGCGAGTGCGTCGCCAAGAAGGAGGAGCTAGAAATGAAGTGTGAGCAGTGCGAGCAGCGCCTCGGCCGAGCCGACAAGGTGCGTGAGCCCACGGGCAGGCCCGTCCCCTTCTTAGCGAGCAACGGACAGGGCCGCAGCGGGCAGAGCCAGCCCCGGGGCCCCAGCCCAGCCTCCCATAGCCCACTCCACAAGGCTGCTCTTACAGCTCATCAATGGACTGTCGGATGAGAAGGTCCGCTGGCAGGAGACCGTGGAGAACCTGGAGAACATGCTTGACAACATCTCTGGAGATGTGCTGGTGGCTGCCGGCTTTGTGGCCTACCTGGGCCCCTTCACGGTAAAGAGCCCCCAACCCTACCCCTGATGAGCTCCATCCGGTGAACAGACCCTCCCTCGAGGCCTTACCTCTGCGAGGGCGACCTATGGAGTACCTCTCCTTCCCTCCCTTGTGTAGCATGCAGGTGCTGAGCAGGTACATAGCTGTGCACACACAGGCCAGAAGAGTCCCCCCCACTTGGGGGTATAAAAAGGCTCACACATGTGCACCTGTGCCAGACACTGCTCTGAACGCCCCATTGCGTGCCCCATTTAATCCTCACAGCCATCTTTGGGGACGGTATTGAAGGCGCGACCCCTCGCGTAGACAAGGGTCCGTGGTTTGCAGGGCCCAAGCAGGTCTGAAGTGTGCCGTCCAGCTCCACACCTGAGCCCTGCCTTCCGCATGCCTTTACCAAGCAGTGTTGTGGTTAGAGGGGAGGGGACTCTGTGTGTCTGGTGTGGTGGCTTCAAGTTTTACATCTCTCCAGGGCCAGTACCGCACAACACTCTATGAACAGTGGGTCAGGCAGCTCACAATCCACCATGTGCCGCACACCTCCAAGCCCACACTGATTGCAACACTGGGAAACCCTGTGAAGATCCGCTCGTGGCAGGTAACTCTCAAGAGATGTCAGGATTTGTCTCAGGCTGAGCCTAGAGCCTGCCTCCTCTCTACCCCCTTTCCGAAGCCTAACTCATGGATGCCTCCTCTCGGCCCTCCCGGGTGTAGCCAGAGGGTAGTGAGTGAGAGACAAAGGGGAAGGAACCAGGATGGGTGTGACACAGGTACTAGCAACCATAGGGAGAGGTTTCTTTGGGGGAGGGGGTTGAGACAGGGTTTCTCTGTGTAACAGCTCTGACTGTCCTGGAACTGGCTTTGTGACCAGGCTGGCCTCAAACTGATAGAGATCCACCTGCGTCTGTCTCCAGGGTGCTGGGACTAAAGGTGTGCCCTACCACTGCCTGGCCATGGTAGAGGTTTTTAAAAAACAAAAACAAAAGTCATGTCTGAGCTAGGCCCAAAAGGCAAAGAAAGAGGCTAAGCATGGGCAAATGCAAGAACAGCCAATGGGATGTGGGCACCGTGGAAGTGATGTCACTAAGCAGGGATGTGGCGGGCACCGTGGACGGAAAGGCCCGGCAAAGGAGAGCATCAGAAGACTGTCCAGGGTCAAAATAGACAGGCTCCTATCCACACCGCTGCCTGTATCCCTCATGCTCCCCATCCAAAGCACACAACACAGTGAAACCTACACCCAGAGCAGAGCCGAGAGCAGCTAATGTCCCAGCCAGCTACACACCCATAAAAACCCTGACCCAGCATGGCACCTGGCTTCCCACAGATCGCTGGCCTCCCCAATGACACTCTGTCAGTGGAAAACGGGGTCATCAATCAATACTCCCAGCGCTGGACCCACTTCATTGACCCCCAGAGTCAGGCTAACAAATGGATCAAGAACATGGTAAGCGGAGCCCCTAATGCTAACCTCACCCACACACACACAGGCGCAGCCGGTGCTGGGGAAGCAACTGAGCCTTGGCCCGGCTCTAAGCTCCCTTAACCCCACTTTCCCCTACAGGAGAAGGACAACGGGCTAGACGTGTTCAAGTTGAGTGACCGTGACTTCCTGCGCAGCATGGAGAATGCTATCCGCTTTGGCAAGCCATGCCTTCTAGAAAATGTGGGTGAGGAGCTGGATCCCGCACTGGAGCCTGTGCTGCTCAAGCAGGTAGGCCCGTCGAGGAAGGGGAAGCTATGGCCCGCAGGCCCGACCAACCACACTCCCACCGCAGCGCCCATCCATCCTGCCTGCCACAGACGTACAAGCAGCAAGGGAACACAGTGCTGAAGCTGGGAGACACAGTGATCCCCTACCATGAGGACTTCAGGATGTACATCACCACCAAGCTGCCCAACCCTCACTACACACCAGAGGTTTCCACCAAACTCACCCTCATCAACTTCACATTGTCACCCAGGTAAGCCTCCACCCACGAGAACACAAGCATCAGTTGTCCCTTCCTGCCACCTGTCATCTCTTGGCCATCCCTAAGCTGCAGGACTCAAGAGGTCTGTCTTTCCTGCTTAGCGGCCCCGTCAACTTCCTCCCGGGTACTCTGGCATCCCAAGTTTTTCCAGACCCTCCACTGATCCTTATCTTGATCACTCATAGCCCCTTTTGCCAAAGAAGAACTCAGGGTCTGGCCAGCCAGTCCCTGCTATGCAAGGTCTCGTTAACAATCCTACAGACTGAGGCTAGGCCTCCAGGGCCGACCATGGCGGCGGCGCTGGGCCCGCCCTTGATAGCTAAGCGCAGGCTAACACTGACCCCTGGAGTTGCCCAGGTGTGATAAGCATGGTCTTCCACCCCGGCAGTGGCCTAGAGGACCAGCTGCTAGGCCAGGTCGTGGCTGAGGAACGACCTGATCTAGAAGAGGCCAAGAACCAGCTGATTGTCAGCAACGCCAAGATGCGCCAAGAGCTGAAGGACATTGAGGACCAGATACTGTACCGCCTCAGCTCCTCTGAGGGTAACCCCGTAGATGACATGGAACTCATCAAGGTGCTAGAGGCTTCCAAGATGAAGGCTGCCGAGATCCAGGTTGGGGGCCGCCTTCCTTACAAACCTGACGGACCTTCCCCCCCCGCTACTTGCCCCAGCGCTGCTTACCTACTGCCCCATGCAGCCTCCTGGACCTAATCCCTTTCCTTCTGCCCCTGTGCCCAGGCTAAGGTCAGGATTGCAGAGCAGACAGAGAAGGACATCGACCTCACACGCATGGAGTACATACCTGTGGCGGTCCGCACCCAGATCCTCTTCTTCTGCGTGTCAGACCTGGCCAACGTGGACCCCATGTACCAGTACTCCCTCGAGTGGTTCCTCAACATCTTCCTCTCAGGCATCACCAACTCAGAGAGGGCAGGTAGCTCCGGCACGCTGGCACGGCGGGCCCACTCTGAAGTGGGTGGGATGCGTATGGCACATTGCTATGGTGGGGCACACGCACGAACCCCCATCTAGGCCCACCCCTACATCATACACTCATGACACGGAAGAAGGCGCCACCTCCCCATCCCTCCCCTGCTCAGATCCCCCTCCTGCAAACATTTAGGAGGGGCACAGACTACCCCGATAGCTGCTGGGAAACTTTCAAGCCTGGGCTAGACCCCAAGATGGTCTCCCTTCTTCAATTTCCCCACGCTGTGCCACCACCTGCCCCGCCCTGCAGACACCCTGAAGAAACGCATCAGCAACATCAACCGCTACCTGACCTACAGCCTCTACAGCAACGTGTGCCGCAGCCTCTTCGAGAAGCACAAGCTGATGTTCGCCTTCCTGCTGTGTGTCCGGATCATGATGAACGAGGGCAAGATCAACCAGGTGCAGAAGCAGGCAGAGGGCCGGCTCAGGGACTGTCCGCCTTAGGGTCACCCTAGGGTTGGGCCCGAGACCGCAGCATAGGTGTTAAGTGAAAGCCTCAACACCCGTGGGCACAGTGCAGTTAAAGGGGGCAGAGATCTTCGGAAGCACAGTTCTTGTTTAAACAATACAACAGGGGACTCTGCATTCATATGGCCCCAAGGATGCTGTGAGCACAGATCTCCTAAGAGCCTTAAGTGTGTTGCTGAGCAGAGACTGTCCCCGGGGACAAACGGTCCCGAGCCTCCCACACTTGCTCAGCCGGGAGCATCCGTGTACCTCACGTCCAAGGAAGGGCAGAGCAGAAGACACTGGGAGTAACCCAGCTCCTCGGGCGAGGTGCCTAAGCGACACCAAGGAGCTGGTTACGGGGCATAGGCACCAACTTGAACCTGTCCTCTGCTAGGCCGAGTGGCGCTACCTCCTGTCTGGAGGCTCCATCCAGACCATGACTGAAAACCCTGCACCAGACTGGCTCTCGGACCGGGCCTGGCGAGACATCTTGGCACTTTCAAACCTGCCAGCCTTTGGCACATTCTCATCCGACTTCGTGAGGCACCTCTCAGAATTCCAGGCCATCTTTGACAGTGCGGAGCCTCACAGGTAAGCCGGGTCCCAGACTATGCTATCAGGAACACACAAGAAGACACGACCCCAGGGACAGGCTGGCCCAGAGGCCTCCTTTGAAATATTACCTAGTGCTGCCCTGCATCTATGGCCACGTCTCCCTGTGCCTCTAGCCCTGTTCTCTTGGGAAACCCCACCCTACCGGCAAAGTCCGTGGGTCAGTGGCTTTCCGTGGGCTGGCTCTCAAGTGGGCTTTGTTGCAGGGAGCTCTTGCCTGGCATCTGGAACACATACCTGGATGAGTTCCAGAAACTGTTGATTCTCCGTTGCCTGCGTGGGGACAAGGTTACTAATGCCATGCAGGACTTTGTGGCTAACCACCTGGAGCCCCGTTTCATTGAGCCCCAGGCAAGTGCTGGTCTCCAGGCAGAGCTGGTGCCCTGGGTCTCAAGGACATGGGTGCCTTGAGGACCACCTTCCGGCCCCATCCAGGCTAGAATTCTTGGAGAGGGACATTCTAGGACCTAGAAGGCCCTTGTGGAAGTGCTCCGGGAACCTCGGGAGTCCCTTCCCCTTGCCCTCCTGAACCCTGTCTCTCGTCAGCGCCATCTGGTCTCAGCATCTCTCCCTGTGCTTGCAGACAGCCAATCTGTCTCTGGTGTTCAAAGAGTCCAACTCCACCACACCCCTCATCTTCGTGCTGTCGCCGGGCACTGACCCTGCTGCGGATCTCTACAAATTTGCAGAAGAAATGAAGTTCTCCAAGAAGCTCTCTGCCATCTCCCTGGGCCAGGGGCAGGTAAGGGCAAGGCAAGGAAGGAGGAGTGGGCTGGGCAGGACGAGAAGCCGCCCCCCTACTCAATGTTTCCATCCTACAGGGCCCTCGGGCAGAAGCCATGATGCGTAGCTCCATAGAGAGGGGCAAGTGGGTCTTCTTTCAGAACTGCCACTTGGCACCAAGTTGGATGCCGGCCCTGGAGCGTCTCATTGAGCACATCAACCCTGACAAGGTGTGCCATGCCGCCTGCCAGTGGGTCCTTCTCAGCGAAAGGACTAACGAGACCACCCAACAAGAACTGAGGATGCTTTAATGAAATAGTCCCACAAAGCATGTAGCCCAAACCCAGACACGAAGCAGGTGTACCATGCATGATGCAACTAATTATTCTGGATTTTCGTCATCATTGAATACGCAGGGTTTCTCTATGTCTTCCTGGCTGTCCTGGAACTCAAGAGAGCTGCCTGCCTCTATCTGTCGAGTACTGGGATTAAGGGCATGGGGCCACCACTGCCTGGCTATTCTAGATCATTAACTAGATTTTTATTGGCCCTCCAAGTCGCTGAGTCTCAGGGGGTTAGTGACTTCCCTAAGGCGACAGACTGATGACCCTGGAGTTTGCTAGTCCTATCCCACATCACCTCATAGCCTAACCAGCTCAAGGAGGGAGAAACTCAGAGGGTGAGCTTGAGTTTCTGGGTAGGAAGGAGCCTAAGCCAACATCTTTGTGCTCACGAGGTGCTGGGGCCACCAGGTACATCGGGACTTCCGCCTGTGGCTCACCAGCCTGCCCAGCAACAAGTTCCCAGTGTCCATCCTACAAAATGGCTCCAAAATGACTATTGAACCACCACGTGGTGTCAAAGCCAACCTGCTGAAGTCCTACAGCAGCCTCAGTGATGACTTCCTCCACTCCTGTCAAAAGGTGAGGCGTCAGATGAAAAGATGATGGATGGCTCAGTGGTTAAGAGCACTCGCTGCTCTTCTAGAAAATTTAGTTCAGTTCCCAGCAACCACATCAGGCAGTTCACAATAACCTCAGACTCCACCTCCGTGGGGATCTGACACCTCCGGCTTCTGTGAGCAACAGCATCCATATGCACACAACCCACACACTCACACACACAATTTAAAGTAAGTTTTAAGTGTGGTACAGTCTGAGCTCCCGTCTGCCTGCCCTTCCTCTTATGACCCTGTCTCTTTCTGTTCTGCAGGTAGTGGAGTTCAAGTCCCTGCTGCTATCGCTGTGCTTATTCCACGGGAATGCACTTGAACGCCGTAAATTTGGGCCCCTAGGCTTCAACATCCCCTATGAGTTCACAGATGGTGACCTGCGCATCTGCATCAGCCAGCTCAAGATGTTCCTAGACGAATATGAGGACATCCCCTACAAGGTAGGTGGGGCAGGCTGGGGGCCACGGACTTGGGCACCTATACTAGGGACCCTCACTCGCTCACTCACTGGCTGGCCACATAGGTTCTCAAGTACACAGCTGGAGAGATCAACTATGGTGGCCGTGTCACTGATGACTGGGACCGCCGCTGTGTCATGAACATCCTGGAAGATTTCTACAACCCCGCTGTGCTGTCCTCTGAACACAGCTACAGTGACTCTGGCATCTACCACCAGATCCCAGCCACCTATGACCTCAATGTGAGTCCACAGGAGGGGACCGGAGGGGAGCCTAGGGTCCCGTGGAACTTTGGTGCAGAAGGGGACGGCAGAAAGGAGGTATAGCCCTGGCCTCCAGAACACCTTTCTAATGAAGAATCCCATCCCAGGGCAAGCCACAGTCACGTCCAGTGGGGACCAGCTTCTGTGGGAGCATCACCCAGTGTGGTGGCAATGCAGGCTATGTATAAGGGTGGGGACACTCTCTGAGGACATACTTCTTCTAGAGTGACATCCTGAACTGAGGCTAGGTTGGGTGAGTGTCAGTACCTGTGGCAAGAAGGAGCATGTTAGGTGTGAGCAGCTACGGAGAGAGACAAGTAGAGGGATGGCGGTAAATAGCTCAGAGGAAAGCAAGAGCCACAGCATACGACACCACAGAGACCGTTTCAGTCCCAGAGACAGCAGGAAGGTGAGCCGGGGAAAGTGACCATGACTCTGAAGGCTGGGGAGAGCAAGCCAAGGCCTTCAGTTTCGGCTCTCGTGCCTCCTAGGGCTATCTCTCCTACATCAAGAGCCTCCCACTCAACGACATGCCTGAGATCTTTGGTCTGCATGACAACGCCAACATCACCTTTGCCCAGAACGAGACTTTCGCCCTATTCGGTGCCATTCTCCAGCTGCAGCCCAAATCGTCCTCTGTGGGCGGCCAGAGCCGGGAGGAGGTAGGCGGTAGGAGAGGGAAGGCGCCAAGGTCTGGGCAAGGCCAGGCTGCTCCATTCTGCCTGCACCAGCGAGTAGAACTCTCCAAGTAAAACCCTGTCATGGCTAAGGGTAGCCAGCCCTGTCCCCTCATCTTTTTTGCCCCTGCAGTTAGTAGAAGATGTGGCTGAGGACATTCTGTCCCAGATCCCTGCACCTATTGACTTGCAAGAGGTGACAGACAAATTCCCTGTGCTGTACGAGGAGTCCATGAACACAGTGCTGGTACAAGAGGTCATCAGGTAATTGCTCGCCACCCCTTAGCCAACTCAGACAGGGCCACTGCGCCACAGAGAAATGGCAACGGTGTTACTTAGCTGTCTCGCTAAGTGCTAAACATCTGTCTTCTAATTCAGCTGCTTATTTTCATTTCATAGATGAATAAACCGAGGCCCCAAGAAAGTTGACTGTCTTAAGTCACATACTGAGTAAGGGCCAGAGCTAGGATTACTGTACCCGGAATGCCTCACCCGGTTCCACACCCAGCATGAGTTCTGTCATTGCTTCCCAGACGGAAGGGCGCAGACACTGCCACAGAACCCCAGCCCACTAATACCTCGCCACTGACCCCACAGGTACAACAAGCTCCTAGTGGTGATCACACAGACACTTAGTGACATGCTCAAGGCTCTCAAGGGGCTAGTGGTAATGTCCTTGGAACTGGAGCTGATGTCCACCAGCCTGTACAACAACACTGTGCCCGAGCTCTGGAACACCAAGGCCTACCCATCCCTCAAGCCACTGGCTTCATGGATCATGGACCTGCTACAGCGCCTGAACTTTGTGCGGTCCTGGATCGAGAAAGGCATTCCGCCTGTCTTCTGGATCAGCGGCTTCTTCTTCCCTCAGGCTTTCCTAACAGGCACTCTGCAGAACTTCGCCCGCAAGTTCGTCATCTCCATTGACACCATCTCCTTCGATTTCAAGGTCTGATCACAAGCTGGGGGACGGGGAGGACACTGCACTGTGCCCATGCCCACCCACGAGGAGGGGGGGAAGACCCAGGCATGAGCCCCAGGGACACTCAGAGGGACAGGGCAGGCTACAGGCCATAGTGTAGACAGCGAGGTGACGGGCAGGCAGCAGCTTTCAGGAGGGGATCCGTGCCTCCTGATGCAAATCCTAATCTTGCTTCCAATCTGGGTGTCTGTGTGCCCATCACAGGTGCTGTCCAGGACACCACCAGAAATTGAGGAAAGGCCCCACACAGGATGCTATATCCATGGACTATTTCTGGAAGGTGCTCGCTGGGACCCATTTCAGTTCCGGCTGGCTGAGTCACGGCCCAAAGAGCTGTACACAGAGATGGCTGTCATCTGGCTCTTGCCAGTGGCCAACCGAAAGGTTGAGACCCAGGACTTCTACCTGTGCCCCATCTACAAGACGCTGACCCGCGCTGGTAAGGCAAACAAGGCAGGCAATCTGCACTGCAGGTGGGAGTCTGGGTCAGTTTACATGGACCCAGGTTAGCTGCCCAGGAAGGCCGATGGAGGTTTGGGCCAATGCAGCAAGTTAAGTGTTTAGGGCCTTAATCCCCTGCCTGCTTGCTCTCCTTAGTAATCCATTGTGCAGCCCATGGGCCCCATCTTCCGTCAGTGGCTCAGAGGAAGAACTGAGGCCAAAGCCAGGGTTCAAAGGAATAAGACGGGCGGTAGCAACTTCATCTTCAGGGTCCTAACTTTAGGCAGGCCTGGGCCTTGATCAGATCAAGTCACCAAGAAGCCTGACTTTTGGGCCCTGGTCCCTTCCTACTTCCCACTCAAGTCTGTCAGACTCACTGTTTATGCTCTTCTCAGTAACCCAGCCCTTCTCTAGTGGTGACAGGGATAACCTAACCGGCTCTCTTTCTTGCCTGCTTCAGGAACATTATCAACCACGGGCCACTCAACTAACTATGTCATTGCTGTGGAGATCCCAACTGACCAGCCTCAGCGACACTGGATAAAACGTGGTGTAGCCCTCATCTGTGCCCTGGATTACTAGACCAGGGTCATTAAAAGTTTTCCAATACGTCTTGCTGTGCCTTGCTGTGTACACGAGGCCCCATGTACAGGGCCACAGTAGAGGAAAAGAGATATAGCAGTCTCTGAAGAGAATAGTCAGTAAGGGGGAGAGGGGCAGAGGCAGCTCTGGCCTGCTGTACCTACCCAAAAGCAGTAAGGGATGAGACATGCAGTCTCTCAGGTCCCAGTGCCCCTCCAAGAACTCACCAGATAGACAGATCTACCTGTGGGCAGCCTTGCCTTGATGCAGAGCCCCAGAGCCTTTTCAGGTTCAAAGCCATCAGATCTAGTGAGAGCCAAGCATTCTCACCTCAGTAGACCTTGTCCACCACCCATCTGAAACATTCCCCTCAGTTGAGGTCCTGAATCCCATCCCAGACCTGCCAATCATCGCAGCCAGTCAGGTTCTGGCCCAGGAACACACACTGCCTTGCCTGAGTAAGTACCTCACTCTACCACAGCCCAGCCTACAGACCTCAAGACAGCAAGCCGGGGACCATTTGTTAGCACACTTTTATTCACTCACTGATCCAGTATTTACAGAACGAGGGGTAAAGATGCTGCACCATCTCCCCACAGTTACTATGTACAGATAAGGGTCTGCTTGGATCACCTAAATCTAGCAGAGGGCAGGGCTGCTTGGGCTGGAGCTTGAAGCAGTACTGTGCTTACTGCCCCTTGTCATCAAGCCCCATGGGAACACAGGAGTTCTAACTCACCCTGACCCTGTCCCCTACCCTGAGTACCTTGCAAGAGGCCAAGGAAGCTGTTACAGCTGAGTAGTACCAGCTTCATTCAAGCAGTTCTGTCTCTGATATCCCTAGGAGGAGGGAGACATGGTAATACTGAGGGGCTGGCTAGAGGATCCTCTGAGCCCAGAAACAGATTAGGAGCCCACGGTAGGCCCACAGCCAGGGCCACAACACTGAAGGCAAAGGGCCCCAGAGCCTTGCTCTGCAGCATTAGCAAGTCAGGATGGAACTAGGACAGTCTGCATGCCGCTGGGACAACTCAACACTTCTCTCCTCTTCAGTTGTGGGACCCTGGTAGGCTGAGTGCATCCTAGTAAGACACCCCATGCCCATTCCAGCTCAGCTGCCAGCTCCCTGAGTTTGGCACTCTCCCAAGAGGAATGAGGAGTAGGCCAAGCTTCTTCACAGGACAGGCTAGTGGCTGGGGCTGAACAACCAGGGCCAATGCCTTCTCAGTTTCCCAGCTGGGACCCCGGTGTCATCCCCAGCAGGATGACAGCTGCTGGGAGAGAAAGCAGAGTCAGGAAGCTGGCCGTGATAATACAGTGGCAAGAAGGGCAAGAGCCCAAAACAATAGACCTCTCCAGTAGGTAAAATGTATATCCTGCTGCCCAGGCAACAAGGCCAGGTCCTGCTACTCCTCAGATGGTTGTGAAGGCCACAGCACCATCCAGTTCCAACTGCTGCTTCCTGAGCATCTGGGGCCCCTGCCAGGCCCCAGAGCATAATAAAGCAGAACGCACAGCTGATCCCCACTCCCAGGGCCTGGGCTCTAGCTGAACTATTCAGTAACACTGGGGAAAAAAGAAAACAGTGGGACAGGGAGGGCCTTGGTGAGGGCCTTGTGGCAAGAGAGGCTGCAGAGTCCGCACCAGAGGTCCTCACTGGCGTTTGGCCTTGTAGGGGCGAGAGCGTTTCCGTCGGTCAGGCTTCCGCTGCTTGTGAAGCCGACCGATGCTGACCCCTTGTCGGCGCCGCACTGAGATGTTCTGTTCCACTAGGTTGGCCAGCATACCTGTGTAAAGCACAAACTCCTTAGTAGGCAGCTGGCTCCCAGGTTCCCTGGGCTTTAGTCTGATCAGCCTCAGAAGAATTCTTGCGGGGGTGTGTAGGGAGTTTGAGAGACATGACATTCAGCAGGATAGGACAACTAAGACATTGTAGGAGTCCCCTCACCTTCCTGAGCCAGCATAGATATGAAGGTACAGATAAACTCGTCATAGTTGTGGGTCCTTCGCTGGTCATCAATCTGCGGGAAAGAAGGCACATGAGGGTACCAGAGCACAAGTGTTTGGGAGAGGACAGAGGAACAGGCAATAGAGGGGCCACTCACCTTGAACTTCTTCCTTTTCTCCACCTCCTCCTTGAGACAAGCCTCATAGTTTGCAATCTCAGCTTCTACACACTTGAGCAGTGCTAGCAGCTCCTGCCAGAAACCAACAATGTACCTTAGAGGTCCGACTGGCACCAAAGCTCCATTACCAAGAAGCAGCTAGAAGCAAGGGTGAGCAGCCATACGTAGTCTCCATGGGGCTACCGAGGCCACCCAACCCAAAAAGGCTATCTGGCTCTAGCCACCAACTTTCACACCAAAATTCCAATCAAAAACCCAATACCAGCTGGGTTTGGTGGCTCACACCTTTGATCCCAGCAGGTGGATCTCTGTGAGTTCAAGGACAGCAAGAGCTCCTACATAGAGAAACCCTGACTCAAAAAACCAAAATGGAACCCAATACCCGGGGAGTATGGCCCTAGGTCTTTCCCTCTGCTAGGAAAAGAAAGCTGAAAGGGAGACTCACCTTAGGTGAATACTTCTCTCCACTCAAAGGCTCACTGGGCCTGCTCAGGCCAGACTTGTCTCTGCTATCTGTGGCTTCCACCACCTTCTCCTCTAGGCTGCTGGACCCTTGGTTGCCTTGGCTTGATCTGGTAGAAGGTGAGGAACCCTTCCCACCCTCTGGGAGAGGACATAAAAAGATGCATCAGAGCACATGACACTTTGTAGTCACCTGGACACCTCCCTCCTTCTCCTCGGGTGTACCGGAGTGGTCAACGGGGCAGCCCAAGGCCCACCTGTGAGTGCCAGGGGGCTCAGTACACCATCTTCAGCAAGGTGCAACAGGCCTGTGCTAACGACAGGACCCAGGTCACGGACAGCACGGTTGTAGCGTATGCAGTCAACACGCAGAAGGCTATCATCTTCTCCGAAAAGCACCTTGGAGATGTGAGAGGTGACAGGGCTGGAGGGCCGTGTTGGGTTGGCTGAGCGGATGGGCGAGCGCAGGGGTGAGTTGAAAGCACTGCCGATCTCAGAAGCTGTGTCCGTGCTCTCGTTGCTAGGGGTGGGCGAAGGCTGCGAGTGTGTGGACACAGCCACAGCTGGACTCCCAGCTCCACTGCTGGTCTTGATGGACAGAGGAACTGAAAGGTCTTTCTGAGACTCCTGAAGCTTCTCTGCTAAGACATTGATGGTGTTGGGCTGCAGCACTGACAGCTGCCCATCCGAAGAATTGCTCAACGATCCTGGCTTCCCTGTCCCCTTCCGCTTGTATCTGTGGGGTCCGATAAAAGGTAAAAAGAGGGAAAGGGCTAGGTGACCACGCCTAGCAGTGTCCAGTATGGCTCAAATATATCCTCTTCTCCTCAAGCCAATCTGGAAGCTCCTTACACTTGGTCCAAGCAATATGACCAGCCATGGCACCTTAAGTGCCACAGTACAGACAGTGGCTTCAAAGGACCTCCTCTATGCTAGCTACCCCACTTCTAACCTTCCAGTGCTATACCCTCCAACAAAACTGCCATCCTACTCAGTAAATCATCTCTCCAACCTCTTCTACTCAAGTTCTTCAAGGTCCAGCCGAAAGACCACCTCAACAAGAAATGTCTTGATAGACAGCAAGACGCTTACCTCCCCCTAAACCCACCACAAGTTCCTGAAGACTTGGGGTTGGCCCCTCAGGCCAGCCTCAAGGCCTTCTCAGATAGGGTGGAAGCTTCAGAGCGAGCTTCCCGAGTCGGGACTGACCTGATGGCAGCGCTGGTGTTCTGCACATCATCCTCGTCATCCTCATAGTCGTCCTCATCATCAGAGTACTGCTGGGGCGGCCGGACTGCAGCTCGGCTGCGGCCCACACCTGCCGCCAGGTCTTCTTCCTCCTAGGGCAGACAATGACAGGAATGAGGAGGGCTGCTCACCTAAACGGGCATGGATGGCACTGCCGCTAGGGAGGAAGGTGACAGAATGCCCGCCACATGCTCTCATGTCACCAGTAGAGGCCGTCCCACACAGCCAAAGAGGACGCCCACTGTGCAGCCCACAAAGTGAACTTAAAGCCAGAGGAGCTCTCTTAGCCGCCTTAAGGCCATGCTATGTCTATGGTGCGGCCTGTGAGTATCAGGGGAGTCGAGTCATCAAGGCCCAAGCAGAGCCAAAGGATAACACTGGGGACCCAACACTGTGGTCTCTCATATGAAATCCTGCCCAGGTGCCTCCATCTTACCTGCATAGGGGATTTGGCATAATTGTGATTGTCTAGAAAGGCTGGCAGCCGCTGGACAATGGGGGTAGGATTTGGGGGGACCCCATTGAGGCTCCCTGGAGGCTTCACAACCAGCTTAGATTTGCTGGGAGGACTGTGGGTCGGAGCTTGTGAGCACGAACCAGCCACTTCCTCTGTACCATCTGAGACAAGCAGAGTAAAGACAGGACATTCAGTTGGATCCTTAAGAAAAGCCTACAGTTGGCCAGGCAGTGGTGGCACATGCCTTTAATTCCAGCACTCGGGAGGAAGAGGCAGGAGGATCTCTGTGAATTCAAGCCCTCAGGTACCTGTGTGAGTGCACTCAGAGGCTGCTGGGGCCCTGCTTGCCTCCAGTCCAAGGGGGGACTTGCTGCTTGCTGGCTTGGTTTCCTCAGGCAGTTGTGACTCTTGAGATTTGTGGGTCTGAATCAGTTCCGGCTGTGTTACTCTAATCAGCTTAAAACAGAACTCAAAGCTTAGCAGAAAAGGGGTAGAGCAGGACTCCATGTTAGACAACCAAGGGCCTTGACCCACTCATTCATTTATTTACTGGAAGATAAAAAGGCCAAGCCATAACTTCTCTTTAGAAGCTTCCCACCCTAAGTTTTGCCAACCCTACAAAGGAAGCAAAGGAAAGAAATGTTCAGTTAAACCTGGACCTACAAGACACTGTGATTTTGGAATTAGAGACAGATGCTACAGTGTGGGAGAGACAGGGATGGCTGGGTTGGCATGGCCAGGCAGAGGCCCACTTACCTGCTGCAGGGCCTCCAGGACCGTTTGTCGGTTCACCTTCAACACATGCAGCCTGGCCTCATACTTAATCCTGCGGTCAGGCACCACAGCCATCAGGTTGAAGCGGATGTCATGGTACGGCTCCCTGAAATCACAGTGACAGCTGTCAGGGCAGTTCCCACCCCAGCCCTGCTGCCAGGCTGAGCAAAGTGCCTTGTAGCTCTAGGCACAGGCCCCGCACCATAGGCAGGCAGCAGCCAGTCACACACCCAGAGCCCTGAGCTGTACCTTTCCATGAACTACATGAGGTGCCTGTCAGGGAGTGAGCCAGCACACCTGTGCCACCCAGGCCTCTCTGCTACCCAAAGGCTTGGCCCTCCTCTAGCCCAGCAGGTCATAGGCAGTCCAGGCAGGAAGCCCAAGACCCAAGCCTGATCTTGCCAGACACACAATGTGCCTTACAATGTACAGATCATCTGGTTTATCTCTTTCCCTCCCAAAGGGGACACAGTTCCAGGAGGTACAACAGGCAAACTGAGGGTCCTTACCCTGCAGTAGCAAGGCCGATTCGTTCCATGATGACCCGCCGGGCTTTATCTGTCCACTCCTCATCCTCCCCCCAGGGCCCTGAGGGAGAACACATGAGGAGTCAGCAGGTGGGAAACCCTGAGATGGGGTGGCCAGGGGTAAGAAGGAAAACAGATTACTGTGGCTGAGCCAGGTATAAGCTTGTCACATAACTCGGTGCAAGATGAGATCATGGCCAGAGTCAGATGTCTTTGGTACCCAACCGCAAGAGCCAAGGGCCCTGAGACCCAGAGAAGCAGAGGGAAGCATGAGAAACCCAGCAGACCTTTCTCAAGGTGCCTACCATGATCAATAGGGTAGACTTTCAACCCGTCCAACTCGAAGAGCCGCCCTGTGATGGGCACGTAGCTGACAAAGTGGAACGCCTCCATGGTCCGCACTGCACTGAGGCCATTCTGCTTCTCAGGGAGGTGACGTGGCTCCGGCCTGGAGAAGGACAAAGTCAGAACCATCCTCCACTGCCCCTACCCCCCACCAGCGAGCACAGCTCTCACCTACCTGGCATGGCTATTGTGTGCCTTAGCCAGCTCAGGAGCATTGCCAATTGCATAGCCTTTGCTCTAAGGGGAAAATAAGAACAGATTCTTAGGTGAGCTTCTAGGTAAGGGCTTAGAGGCATTCCAGGAATATCATCAGTACAGGTCACTTCCTAAAGGGCTAGTCGTGGCAGATGAGAGCATAAGACCTCCCAAAGGGAGGGGCCACACTGGCTTTGCGCAGTTACTGACTACCAGGGAGCAACACAGCTTGCTACAAAAAGTTCTGACATAGGTGACTTAAATCTCTTCCTTGTCAGCCGGGCGTTGGTGGCACACGCCTTTAATCCCAGCACTCGGGAGGCAGAGACAGGCGGATCTCTGTGAGTTCAAGGCCAGCCTGGTCTACCGAGCAAGTTCCAGGACAGCCTCCAAAACAATACAGAGAAACCTTGTCTCGAAAAACCAAAAAAAAAAAAAAATCTGTTCCTTCTCTACTTTGGTCATCTCCTTTCCTTTATTTATTTTTTTTTTTGGTGGCATTACCAACATCTCTGAGGGTCAGATGTGCCCAGCCAGCTGTGAGCCATGGGTAAGTTAAGGCAGGACAGCATACCTCTGGACTGAAGCCTTTGGTGAAATCCTTCATTCGGCTCAGGGTGGGCCCCAGATCCACATTGCTGCAGTTCAGAAGCACGCTCAGCAAGGCATGAGTGGCACAGGAGTTGGGAATCAGCTGTAAATCGAAGTTAGTCATTCACACAACCCTCACACACCTTTACCTCAAGCTTCCCCAAGCTTCGCGGAGAAGACTGAAGAAAAGATGTCAACAACACTCATCAGCCTCCTTTGTCTTGCTCAGTATTTACTCATAAAACACAGACCAAATAAGAACCACGTATCTAGGGACATGGAGAATATCCTACGAGACCCCCCCTACTCTAAAGGTATCCCTTTAATGAAAAGGAGCTAGGTTCTGTCTGCCGTGCGGCTTCTGTAACAACCACTCTTGGTACTGGTCTCTCTCTCCTTCCTGCTCCCCCCACTGTCACTGCCCATGCAAAACCAGTAACAACCGGGAACAAACGAACAGCATCCGGCCCTTCAAACAAGCTCAGAACTCAGCAGACCTGGTGGGCAAAGAACATGTTATTCACAATATCATCATCAATCACGGACGTGTCATCCACCAACGTAGAAACCTTGCGGCGGGACCTGCGTTCTTCGATCCACTTGAAGAGAAAGATAAATCCATACACAGGCCTAGAGGAGGAAGAGGCAGATGGTAATCGGCGGTCCCCTTCTTCCTCCCCCTTTTCCTTTGCTCTGGGCCCCTCACCCTCACCAAGTCTGCAGCCCACACGGCTCGGACACCTCACACCCAGAACCCTATCACATGCAGTCAAGGGTGAGCCTGATGCTCTGAAACCTCACTTGGGGTTGGAATGGAAGTCTGGGCAAGAGGGGAGGAGGAGGACATCTGGAACTGGCGGCCCACCACGGAGCAAGGCGGAAACACAGTGCAAGGTGCAAAAACATTGATGAGGCGTTGAGTACCAGCTCTCCCTTGTGGACCTCAGCCCCAAGCCCCAAAACTAGGGAAGCCCACGACCGCCTGAGCCAGCCCCTGCACTTCTAGGAAATGAAAGCACACTTCTTGGATCATCACCGTTAGTTAGCTGGTTCCTCTGTCTCACAGATCACCAGAGAGTCTAGGTACCTGAAAAGGGTCTTGTCACACCAACCAATCAATATAGGACAACTCTGTTTAGTTCTGTTGAGACACGGTCTCATGACGTAGCTTACACTGGCCTCAAACTCAAGAGATCTGCCTGCCTCTGCCTTCCAAGCCCCGGGATTAAAGGAACGCGCCACCACTCCTGGTCAGGACAAATTCTTTGTGACGATTACAGGCACAGTGCACACGTGCGGTTATGCAGTGAATGGATTGTTCACTTATAAAAAAAGGGCACTGTGCAACCAGAGGCTTCCTGCTACAAAACCAGAAGAGGCAGCTGAACTGTACTCCAAGAAGTGAGGGTTAAAAGATGTGCTTTTGTGTGTGTGTGTGTGTGTGTCTGTGGTTTTTCGAGACAGGGTTTGTCTGTATTGTCCTGGAGGCTGTCCTGGAATTCACTCGGTAGACCAGGCTGGCCTCGAAAACAGAGATCCGCCTGCCTCTGCCTCCCGAGTGCTGGGGTTAAAGGCGTGCACCACCAACGCCCGACCCAGAGCAGCTTTCTTGTGTGACATTTTACACAACTTTGTTTTCCAATACTGCCTCCCCTGAAGGGGAACCATTCCCCTGCCCTTCCCCAGCCCTCGGGGAGGTCAGGGCCCCGCCACTCACCCCTGGCATTTACTCTGAAGATCATAGATTTCCTCCACTTGCACCCCTTTGACACCTACGACCAGGAAAGGAGAAATCGGCAGGGCTCTGCCGCCGGAACTCAGGAAGCCCCACCACAGACACACACACACACACACACACACACACACACACGCTCCCCTAATAGCCAGGTCCCAGCGGGCAACACACACACACATACACACACACACCCCCCAACAGCCAGGTCCCAGCGGGCAGGGGCGGCTCTTACCGAAATCTTCCACCAGGAGGGTGAAGAGGCCTGGGTGGAAGGACAAGAGGAGGAGGGGGGACTGTCAGGCAGGCGCGTCCGGGGGCCCCTGCGGCCTCCCCAGCCCCCAGGGCCCGCCGGGCCGCCCTCCCCCACCCCCCTCTCCGTACCCGGGTCACTCTCCAGCTCCAGCCAGCCCTTATTCATCTTCCCGCGGGGCGGCCCCTCAGCGCCATGTCCAGGCCCGGCCAACCCCGCGCCGCTCCCAAGGGCAGCGCCCACCGCCCTCGGGGCTGCCGAGCCCCCACACGCACGCACGCACGCACTCACACACACACACACAGACACAGACACACACAGACAACGGGCCGCCGCCGCGTCGCGTCACCAGCCCGCGCCGGGGGCGGACGTCATCATCGCGCGACGGATCGAGCCGGCCTTCCGCCCGCCACCGCGCACGCGCGCGCGAGCGCGAGCGCGCCCCGAGGCCCGGGGCCGAGCGCGGGCGCGCGGCCGTCAGCACGCCGCCGTCAGCGGCTCTCGTTGTGACGACTGCGGGGTCCGCACGGCCCGCGTGGCCCGCGCTCCCCCTGGGTCAGCGCGCTCGCCTCCGTCGTCCGCGCAGTCACCCGCGCGGGGCGGCCGCCCCTCGTAGTAGCGGCCACGGCTTGTGTCAACGAATAAAAGCCCCCGGGACGGCGTCGCCCGCGGCGGCGGCGGCGGCGGCGGCTCGTAGTTTCCGTGAGGAGCAGCGGGAGGCGGAAGCCGACTGCAGCCTGGCCCCGCACCGGCTGCCCGGCAGGCGTGCCCTGAGCCGAGTCTGGCATCCGCGGAATGCTCCCGGAGCCCCTCCGGGGGGACGGTTGTGGCCACACCGACACGTGTTCCCCAAATAAATCGCGTATGCTCGCGGCGGCGGGGCCGAACACGGCACTGTATTTTTAGTTTCCTCAGCAAGCATCCACCCAACACTTTTTATACGGGTTAAAACAACGTGGTAAGAGGGGTTTTTCTTTTTTTTTCTATTTTTTCTCTTTTTTTGTTTTTGTTTTGTTTTGTGTTTTTTTTTTTTTTTTGAGCGAGCATCCGCCGGTGTAGGAAGTGTCACGGACTTGAGCAGCTTGTGTTTTTTCCACGTCTGTCCTCTACTGTTTTCTGGAAGACTAGCCCCACCTTCTAAAAGCTACCAAGTGTGCACAGACTCCATCCAGCTCGAGTCACGTCGTGGTCCAGCGATGCAAAGGACTGAAGTCTCAAGGTTTCGTTACCATTCTGCCACGGTTGGGTTTAGCGCCGACCACAACTGCGAAGTGGTTAGGGTAGATCTCGTAGGGAAATGGCAAACGTCACAGAGACGCAACATCTCACCCCCAGCCCGCCCCCACGTTTAGTAAAAAGTCAAACCAATCCTGGAACTGCATCTCCTGTGCTGGGAAAACTTAAACTGACGTTTCCACGGCTGGAAATATTCGTAATCCCCAGGCTTGACCTGAGGCCCCGGGTACTGAAGTGTAGTAGTATGTCTCTGGAGCGACCTCATTCACTGAGCTCTCTTAAGAAACGTGGCCCTCCTTTGCCTTACTAGACATAGCCCTTCATGAGGTGGCCCCGCCACCCCTTCCTCAGCCTCAGTTCACTTCTGAAGACTTTGTAACGGCCAGCAACTTTGTAATCGGCTTACATTGGTAGCAGGAGTGGCAGTTTGCTTAGTTGACATCCAGACAAGGATGGGACAGGCCAAACCTCAATAGTCATCTGAACCTGGTTAAAAGGATGAGAGCTAAGGGGATGATTTGTTACTTCTCCCTCAGCCAGATGGAGTTACGGCTTTTAAGCTGCCAAGTTTCTCAGTAGCTAGGAAGGAGCTACCTTGTCTGATTGGGCAGAAAAGACACCCACACGTCAGGTGCATTTTTCTTGAGTGTTGTCCCATGCACTTAGTAAAAGCCATTTAACCAGGTCAGTCCGTGGTTCCAACATCTTAACACTGCAGTGTTACGCTGTTCCAACATGGGAGTTGATGTCAGCTTCTGTTAGCTTCAAGGCTCAGCTTGGATCACCGATTCTGACCTTGACCGAGATGTTTTATCTTTCTGTGCCTCAGTCTCCTCAACTTGAAAATAAGGGTGATAATTGTGTGCCCGAGTGTGTGATAAGTGCCTAGAACAGCTCTTGGCACGGTTTAATCGTTACTGGCATGAATGTTGGAGATATCCCTTTAATGAGTGAGTTGAGAAGTACACTTTGATCATGTAGACCTTGATAACCAAACGTAAAATTACATTGCTAATCTACCTTGTTTATGTTTATAGCTGGGAGAGCCTGTGCTGTCTTCAAAATAGTACAACAGACTTCTAGATAGGAAGGAAAGAAGGAAGCGAATGAAGACTATAAAAGAAAAGAAGGCACATCCAAGATTGAGGTAGAGTTGGGGGAAATCACAGTGGCCGCCGATACATGCTGCATTTTTCTGCTCCCTTTGGCGTATTCTTGCGAAGGGGGCGCTATGGTTAGACAGTATCAAAGCATACACCAACAACGCCCCCACCACCACCCGAAGTAGACCTCCTTGTCTTCCCAGTGCTGCTCCCCGTGGCAAAGTGACAACTGTGGGTCTTTACTGCTTAAATCTCTGTCACGCCTATGCTGCTTGATAACTGCAAGACCTAACACAAATGGTTCGTGCCTCGATTTACTCATCTCAGAGCATGCGTTTCAATAGTACTCCCTTTGCAGAGTGTTGTGCAGATCTGTTGATCATGATAAAGTACCAAAAATGCAGTGCCTGGCACTGGGAAACAGTCAACCTTGATGTCATTTAGTGTACTTTGGGTAATTGGCAGAAGAAAATAAAAGGAGGATTTCTCTTTGATTCATTCAACCCAGGCAGCATAGGCACTGAGATGATCCTCTCCTCAAATAATTTAGTATATTTTGTACTTTTAAAATTGAAATATGAGCCGGGCGTTGGTGGCGCATGCCTTTAATCCCAGCACTTGGGAGGCAGAGGCAGGCGGATCTCTGTGAGTTCGAGGCCAGCCTGGTCTATAAGAGATAGTTCCAGGACAGCCTCCAAAGCCACAGAGAAACCCTGTCTCGAAAAACCAAAAAAAAAAAAATTGAAATATGAAAAGCCTTTAGAGAATTTGGACCTTAATCAGATTATGAGTGACATTTTAAGGGAAATTCAGAAGGCTTGTCAGTAGTATCCTCACATTTTTTTTTCTTTATATAGAAAAACTTCCAGGACTAAGAAGGTAACCCAGAAGAAGCTATCTTCAGGCCCTGGTAAGAGAGATGAGGTGGTGTTCAGTTGCCGTTAGCAAAAAAGGCCACCCCAGTGGGACAGTAAACTAGATTCCTTCATCGTCATCCCTACTTCTTTCCCAGATACTCCTAGGATTCAGATCCTAAAGAATTCAGTGTCTGTAGTTTTAAAGTTTCATATCCGAAGTTCAAGAAAGAATGTAATTAAACCCAGTTGAGAACAAAACAGTATGACATGTTAGTCGAAGCGTACTCTGCCAGTGTGACCAAAATTATGTCAAGGCCTGATACCCAATAAGAGTTAGCCTTTATCCTTGCCAGAATTACCCCACTCCTGGTAAAGATGCTCCTGACCACAGTGCTTTCTCTCACTTATTTTGCATTAAGGTGATGCAAAAGTAGACACCGTTCTTCACATTTAGGGTTTCTGTCTTTTCCCAAGCTAATGATACATAGTACAATATTACCTTGCAGGGCTGGCCAGTGACAGCAAGCACAGCTCCTAGTAAGCCCCACAAACAGCCAACTACCTGTAGTACACTGTGCTGCTAAACTGTGGTGTTCCATAGGCTACATTAGCATGTTTTCATTCATGGAGACTTTATCTAAATAAAACCCCTTGGTAAGTAAAGGAGCCTCGAGACTCTGTTCTTAGATGGCTAGCCCACTTCTCTATTCTTTTTTTTTTTTTTTTTTTTTTTTTGGTTTTTACGAGACAGGGTTTCTCTGTATTGTTTAGGAGGCTGTCGGTCCAGCCCGGCCTCGAACTCACAGAGATCCGCCTGCCTCTGCCTCCCGAGTGCTGGGATTAAAGGCGCGTGCGCCACCACCGCCCGGCTCACTTTTCTCTTCTTAATGATCAACTGAGCCAAGCCTTTATTCTTTTTTCTTTTGTTTTTGTTTGTTTGTTTGTTTTTTGAGACAGGGTTTCTCTGTGCAACTTTAGGGCCTATCCTGGCACTCGCTCTGTAGCCCAGGCTGGTCTTGAACTCACAGAGATCCGCCTGCCTCTACCTTCCAAGTGCTGGGATTAAAGGCCTGCACCACCACCGCATGGCTCCAATCCTTTATTCTTAATGTTCATTCTTTCAGTTTGCCTGCTATGCCTTCAAGAACCTGGTGATCCGGAGAAACTAGGAGAATTTCTTCAGAAAGGCAGTCTCTGTGTGCACTATTTCTGTCTTGTGAGTATGAGGTCCTCTCTGTTCTGTATTGTACAGCTTTTGCTAGACAGGCACTTACTTCTGCAGCTAGCCTCAAATTTACAGCTGTTTGTTTCTCCTTACAGTTTTTAATCTTTGGAAATCTATTTTTAAGTAATAAATGACAACAGTATAAAGCATAAACGCCCTCCTCCCTAAATCATATTCCTTTCTCCCTGCCTCCCAGAAACAAATGCTCACTTTGATTGTTTTTCCACTTAATTTTCCACAATATGATTTTTTAATATAATCTGAATACTATAAAGTGAACCAACTTCAGTGTACAGTTGGATGGGGTTTTTTAAAGATCTATTTATTTTTATTTTATGTATCTTGCCTGTCTGTATTTATGCAGTGCCCTCAGAGGCCAGAAGAGGGCCTCAGATCCCCTAGGAATGAAGTTATAGGCCATTGTGAGCTGCCGCGTTGCTGGATAACTAGGACTCAAACCCTGGTCCTGCCCAAGAACAGCCAGTGTTTTTAACTACCGAGCCATACCTCCAGCTCTTCATTTTTGATAGATTGTGTATCCCCATGTAGTCACCATCCACATCATAATAAATAACTCCAGTCATCTCGGAAAATTCACCTCATGTCCTCTGCTAGTCAGTACCACCAGAGATAGTCACTAGAAGGACCATTAGATTAATTTTACATACTGTTTTACTTTTATTTTGCTTATATTCTTTGTTAGGTCCCAACCCCCAAACTGACAGTCTGTGCCCAGCTCAGACTGGACCCTGACCAGGTAAACAGAAGGATTATGACTTAAAATCCGAATTCCTCAGAAAACTTGTAAACCTTGTAAAGTGGGTTTCTGTTTGTCAAGAAAAGCCATTACTTCCCTTCTCTGCACACCACCCACACACACACACACACACACACACACACACACACACACACACACACACACACACATACCGGCCACCTGCCTCCAGAAAGGGCATTTAGTTCCCTATTAACTGGAGCAAGCCTCCAGCAGATCAGAGCCCCATGCTAGCTCCCAGGCTGTGCCAGCTGACTCACCTTCCTCTTGACAAAACACAGCTCCTTATCACTGTCTGTCCTCTATCACACGAGAGATGGCCATGCAGCAGTTTCATATTCCCAACGTTTTTTCGGGTGGTTTCACCCTCGCTTACATCTAGTGCAGAAACAAGGGAAGAAACATTGAGCCCCACCCTAAAGGGGCTCCGCCTCTTGTAAACCAACTATTGATTTTGCCCTCCTGGGTGGAAAACATTCGCTCTTCTGTGACTCCTGGCTCCTATCATACTTGACTACAAAGTCCGTAGGTAGAGTCTGCCTCTCCAGCCATTCTCCTCCACCTGCTCTATTGCCTTGTCTTTCAGTCAGGATCCTCTCTGAGCTCCGTGCTCTGTCTCTGGCTTTCTAGAGCCCAGTGCAAAAGTCACACTGGTGTACCAGGCAGGCCTCCTTACACCCTCCTGTGCTCCCCATCAGTGTGGACAAGTCTTGGTCTCCTGGGGATGCCTTCACATTGAGATCCTGCCTGTCCCTCCCTGTGTCTCCATTCCTGTGCTATTGGAATCCTCACTCTGGCGAAATTGCTCCTCCTGCTGCCCCTGTAAATTCTTTACTGCCACACTTTTAAGGATGTCTCCTTCCTACTTGGTCTCTCTCTCTCCCTGTCTTTCATTTGCCTGCCAGAGCCTAAAGTAGCCATAGACGTTTATTAGACTGATGAGCTCCTCTCCTGCTTCCTCTGGCCTCCTTTCCTCCTCAGACTCAGATTCCACTAACCCTGGCTTACATCTGCTGCTGAAACGATGTTCCCAATGGTGCTTGAGCTTGTTAAAGTTATCTTGTCAACGGTTGGTAGACATTTGACTTGTTTTACTTTGCTAGACTTTTCTGAATAAAGCTGCTAAGAACATTCATGTGCAAGTCTTTTTGTGACATGTGTTCTTCCTTCTCTTGGGCAGATGTCTAGGAGTGGGATTACTGATTACCTGTAAATATACATGTGTGATGTTGCCAAGTCATCTTTCCAAAGTTGTTGTACCGTTTACACACCCATTAGCAATTTATGAGAGTTGAAGCTGACAGTTTTTTACCAAAACTTGGTATTCCCAGTCTCTTTCACTTCAGCCTACCTAGTGGGTGCTACTGGCGTTTTACTGCGCTCTTAATTTGTATTTCTTTGAGGAATAAAGATGCTGAGTTTTTCGTGTGCTTATTGACATATTTTCTTTTGAACTATTTGAATATTTTTGTCCATTAAAAGAAACTGCATTATAAACTGGGCATGGTGGCACACACATTTAATCCTAGCACTTGGGTGGCAGAGGCAGATGGATCTCTGTGAGTTCAAGGCCAGCCTGGTCTACAGAGCGAGTTCCAGGACAGCTACACACACACACACACACACACACACACACACACACACACACACACACACACACACAAAACCCTGTCTCAAAAGGAGGAGGAGGAAGAAAAAGAAAAGAAACTGGATTCTTATGTCCTGCTGGATTGTAAGAGCTACTTATATTTTTGTTTCCTTGTTTTTTTTGTTTTGTTTTTTTTGTTTTTACGAGACAGGGTTTCTCTGTATTGTTTCAGAGGCTATCGGTCTAGCCAGGCCTCGAACTCACAGAGATCCACCTGCCTCTGCCTCCCGAGTGCTGGGATTAAAGGCGTGCGCCACCAATGCCCGGCCGTATATGTTATTTCTAATAGTGTCTTTTGAAATCTTTTAAAAATTTTGATGTTGTATTTATCAGTTTTTCTTTTACGGGTAGCACTTTTTGTGTGTCCTAAGTAGTACTTAAATACCACTAAAGTTCCTAGATGTCTTTATCAGCATCAATTGGCCATATATGTATTTGTGAATCTGGGTAATCTATTTATACTATTAGTCTATATGTGTCTATTCATATACTAGCACTCCACTGCTGTAATTTTTGTGGTTGTATAGTGTCCTTAAATTAAATATGTAAAATTTTACAGTCTTTTGGGTATCAATTCCTTTCTTTTTTGTTTTTTGTTTGTTTGTTTGTTTTTCTCAAGATGGGTTTCTCTGTGTAGCCCTGGCTGTCCTGAACTCACTCTGTAGACCGGGCTGACCTCAGACTCGGAGATCCACCTACCTCTGCCTCCTGAGTGCTGTAATTAAAGGCGTGATTCATCACCACCTGGCTCAAATCCTTCCTGTAGTTGGGTTTAGTTTTTTTGTTTGTTTGTTTTACTCTTTGGGGGCCCACCACCCAGCTCCCAAATGAATGCACACTTATTCTTATGAATACCCAGCCTTAGTTTGGCTTGTTTCTAGCCAGATTTTCTAACTTAAATTATCCTGTTTCTCTTTAACTACGTTTTGTCTCTGAACTTTTTACTCTATATACCTTTCTTTCTTTGTTTTGTTTTTGAGACAGGTTTTCTCTGTGGCTTTGGAGGCTGTCCTGGAACTCGCTCTTGTAGACCAGGCTGGTCTCGAACTCACAGAGATCCACCTGCCTCTGTCTCCCGAGTGCTGGGATTAAAGATGTGTGCCACCAATGCCCGGCTCTATATATCTTTTTTAACTTCTTACCCAGTGGCTGGCTGTGTGGCTGTGTGGCTGTGAGGCTGTGTGGCTGTGAGGCTGGGTGGCTGTGAGGCTGTGAGGCTGGGTGGCTGTGAGGCTGGGAGGTTGGGTGGCTGGGAGGCTGGGAGGCTGTGTGGCTGTGAGGCTGTGTGGCTGTGAGGCTGGGTGGCTGTGAGGCTGGGAGGCTGGGAGGCTGGATGGCTGTGTGGCTGTGAGGCTGGGTGGCTGGGAGGCTGTGAGGCTGTGTGGCTGTGAGGCTGTGTGGCTGTGAGGCTGGGTGGCTGTGTGGCTGGGTGGCTGTGTGGCTGGGAGGCTGGGTGGCTGGGAGGCTGGGAGGTTGGGTGGCTGTGAGGCTGGAAGGCTGGGTGGCTGTGAGGCTGGGTGGCTGTGAGGCTGGGAGGCTGGGTGGCTGTGTGGCTGTGAGGCTGGGTGGCTGAGGCTGGGTGGCTGTGAGGCTGGGTGGCTGTGAGGCTGGGTGGCTGGGTGGCTGGATGGCTGTGTGGCTGTGTGGCTGAGGCTGGGTGGCTGGCCCCTGGTGTCCTCCTCTCCTCCTTTTCTCACTCTTCCCTCTTGAGCCTAGATTTCTCTCCTATTTATTCTCTCTGCTGGCAGCCCCACCTGTGTCTCTCCTGCCTAGCTATTGACCGTTCAATTCTTTATTAGATCTTATCAGGTGTTTTAGACAGGCAAAGTAACACAGCTTTACAGAGTTAAACAAATGCAACATATTTTTGCATCATCAAACTATTCTACAGCATAGATGAATGTAACACATCTTAAACTAATATTTCACAATACCTTTTTTTTCATAATGTTCTGCAGTCCTGTTGAAAGGGTAGAATTGTGCATCTTTTGTTAAATATTTAAAATATTTTGTTGCTGAACTATAGAAATGTAATTCTTTTGTATATTGATTTTGTATTCTATGATTTTGTTAAATTCACTTACAAATTCAACAAAAACTGTGTTTGTTTCTTCTGGGATTCTCTGGTTCTCTGTATCTATAGTCAGTATCATATGTAAATGAAGACGGTTCTGCTTCTTTTCCAAGTTTTGTCCTTTTTAAAAGACAGGATCTCATGTAGCCCACGACGGCCTTCAACTCACCCTGCAGCTTGAGTGTGATCTTGGACTTCCTTTTTTCCTTGCGTGCTGTGGGGAGGGAGTGTACGCATGTACAGGTCCATGCATGTGTGCATGTATCACGTGGGGATGGGGCTGGCATCAGCTGTCCTCTGTCTCTGTCCATCTTGTTTATTCACACAGGATACTGGAGCACGCCAATCTGGCAAGAACATCTGACCATCAAGCTCCATGGATCCTTCTGCCTCTGCCTCCTTAGTGACAGGATTACAGGCACACATGACCAGCCCCAGCTTTCTACATCCCGGATGAGGATCTGAACTTAGGTCTCCATGCTTGTGCCACGAGCCTTTACTGACTAAGCCATCTCTCTTCCAGCTCCCCTGCCTCTGACTCTCAGGTGTTGAGATCACACACGCTTGCCACTAGCTCAGTGTGTTTGCTTGGAAAATCATTTTATATGCATGTGTGTTTTGGCTACATGAGCGTGCCAGGTGCCTGAGGAGGCCAGAAGAGTGGGTTAGATCCCCTGGAGCTGGAGTTATAAAAGGTTGTGAGCCACAAGGTGGATATGGGGAACTGAGCCTTTGTCTTCTGCAATGTTGTGGTAAGGATTGAACCTAGGACCCTATACTTTTTAAGCAACTACTCTACTGACTGAGCTACATCTCCAGACCCCAGTTTTGTCTTTTATTTCTTCTTGCCTTTTGTAACTAGCTAGGGCCTTCAACCTAATGTTCAGTAGAAGTAGTATAAATCGTTATCCATGCCTTTGTCCCAGCATTAGGTGATAGCATCTAGTTTTTCATCATTATAAATACATTAGCTTTAAACTTTTTTCATAGGTATGTTTTGTCAGATTGAAATTCTCTTATTCCTAGTTTGCTGAGGATATCACAAGTGTGTAATGAGTTTTGAGAATGTTTTTGGCATCTGACATGATCTTGATTTTTCTCTCTTTATGGTTTGTTATACCAACTGGATTGCCTGATGTTAAACTAATCTTGCATTCGTGGTACAGGCCCTTCTTGGTCATGTAGTATTATTCTTTGAATATGGGGCTGAATTCAACTTACTAATCTTTTCATTTTTTTTATATCTATCCTCATGAGAAAAATTGACCCCTGATTTTCCCTTCCTGTAAATCCTGCTAGGTGTTAGGGCTTGGTTAACTCTGGTGCATATACATTTTAACATAAAATTAAACATAAACAAAGTTTTGTAGGGTTTTCTTTCCATCACAGGTATTTTGGAGCTCTCTCCATATTCAACATGTAAACCTAGTTTTTAAATAACTGACTGGTGTTTCATTATTTACATCACACTCCAGTTGAAGAGCATTTAGAGCCAGGCATGACAGTGCCCGATTATAACCCCAGCACTGGGGAGGCAGATAGTCATCAGTTCAGAGTCAGCCTGGGTTATACAAGACTCAAAAAATAAGTAGCTATCCAAAATTTAAAACCATGGGCTAGAGAGATGGCTTGGCATAAGAGCACTAGATAGTCTTCCAAAGGACCTGGATTTAATTCCCAGCACCCACATGGCAGCTCATAACTGTCTGTAACTCCAGTTCCAGGGAACCTGACAAACACACACACACACACATTCAGGCAAAACACCAAAGCATGTGAAATAAAAATAAATCATTAAGCCGGGCGTTGGTGGCCTACGCCTTTAATCCCAGCACTCGGGAGGCAGAGACAGGCGGATCTCTGTGAGTTCGAGGCCAGGCTCGACCGACAGCCTCCAAAACAGAGAAACCCTGTCTCGTAAAACCAAAAAAAAAAAAAATCATTAAAAAAAAAAGAAGCTTGGCATGGTGTCACATGTCTTTAGTTGTAGCACTTGGGAGACAGAGGCAGGCAGATCTCTGTAAGTTTGAGGCCATCCTGGTCTATGTAGCAAGTTCCAGGACAGCTAGGGTTACACAGAGAAACCCTGTCTCAATTTTTTTTTTTTTGGTTTTTCGAGACAGGGTTTCTCTGTGGCTTTGGAGGCTGTCCCTGAACTCACTCTGTAGACCAGGCTGGCCTCGAACTCACAGAGATCCGCCTGCCTCTGCCTCCCGAGTGCTGGGTTTAAAGGCGTGCGCCACCAACGCCCGGCTTCCTGTCTCAATTTTTTTTAAATGACATTTAAATTGTTTCTGTTCTTTATCGCTTTGTTTTTGTTTATAGAAGTAGGACATTCTTGGTCATGTGAGGAGCATGACTTTAATCCCAGTACTCAGGAGACACAGGCAGGCAGATCTCTATGACTTCAAGGGCAGCCTGGTCTTCAGAGTGAACTCCAGGACAGCCAGGACTGTTACACAAAGAAACCCTGTCTTGAAAAACAAAGCAACAAAAATAGCACATGTCCTTCATTAAAAAAAAACATGTCTAATATTTAAAATATAAAACAAAAATCCCTCATTATGATGAAGCCTTGAGATAGTGATAAAATGTGTGAGATGCTTTAAGCATCATTAGGAACCTTGAGCTATAGCCAAGTCATCTCACATAGGACCATCTCTCTATCATGTTAAAGTAGGATTTACCTGATAGACTTGGAAGACGGAAGCAGGAGTTTCACCAGTTCAAAACCAGCTTTGACTCCACAGAAAGGCTGTCTCAAAAATAAATATTGCTGCTAGAGAAATGGCTCAGTGCTTAAGAGTATTCACTGGTCTCCCAGACGGCCAGGGCTTGGTTCCTAGAACCCTGATGTCTTGTCACAAACATCTGTAACTCCAGTTGGAGTGTTTCTGACCACTCTTCTAATCTCAGGGACTGCACACACACACATACATGAAGACAAACACTCATTCGCATTAAAGAAATCTTTTAAAAAATAAGTTAGATACATAACCTAAGCTCCCATTACACATTTTATAACCACTGCAAGAAGCACAATACCCTAATACTTTTGAAATATTCTTATTTCTGGACACTTTTAAAGAATCAGACAGACCTTTGAAGTATGCCTTTAAAAGTGCAACTCCTAACCTTTTCCTATTAATGCAGAATGGCCACTAAAGAGGAGACTTTAAAATCCCATTTACCTTCCTGTAATACTCAGAGAAAAAAAATACTCTGAAAGGAACGTCCTGTACTAAAGGGGAACGCAGCAGAAGGTGCAAGCGTATGGGTTCTGTAGCCCAAGCGTGAATGCTTGTCATTCCTTGCCCTGGGACTCCAGTCCTGCCGATTGCCACATTATGCTTCAGTGGCCTCCTCTGTAAGATAAAAGCACAACAGCTTCTGTGTGACGTAGTTTCCATGAGCATGAAGTGAAGCAATCTAGAGAGAACATGTCCCCAGCATTCACATAGTGGCGGCGGCAGCTCTTAGCGCAGACAGAACAGTGGTGCCTAAAGGCACTGGTTCTGAAGCCCAGTGGTCTTTAACTAAAGTTATGTTTCTCCTTATTGGGTTGTCAAAAAAGTTAGTGGTCAGAAAGTGCCGGAGTGTCCAGTACATACCATTGTATCAGACTTTATTAAATAAGTTGTCTTATACACATACACTATATACATACACACATGCGTTCCACCAAACTCCACGTCTTAGTTCTCTTCTTTGGCCATCATCACGCTGCTGTTGTGTGTCGCTGACAGTCTTATACTGACAGCCTGGTTCTGCTGCTCCACAGATCCTATCTAGCAAGCTGCCTCAGAAGGGCCAATCCAACAGAGGTCTCCATGGGTTCATGCTGGAAGACATCAAAAAGGAGGCAGTCCGGGCTTCTAAGAAGGTTAGAAGTCCTTGATATGGGGACCTTGGGGTAGGCCTCTTCTCATTCGTGTTTCAGAATCCGTCTGTCTGTCTGTCTGTCTGTCTGTCTGTCTGTCTGTCCATCTGTCTGTCCCTGGGAGTCAAACCCAGGGCTGGGGTAATGATAATCAAGCGCTCTACAACTGAACTACCCCCATAGCCCCAGCCTTTCTCTTATGTCCCATCTCTTCTGGAATGTTTCCTAAGCAAAGAGCAGAAGCAGCACCCTGAGAGAATAAGAAAATTCAGTGCTTCCTGAAGTTCAGCTCGAGGGTACCCTGGACCCCTGAGGGAAAGGGGATAGCTGCTGCTTCCCAGAATTTCCAGTCTGTAGGAAGAAGAACCACAACCTCTGTTTGTCTTTCTCGGGTCACAAAACACTTTCTGGAATCTCATTTGCAGATCTGCTTTGTGTGCAAGAAAAAGGGAGCTGCCATCAAATGCCAGAATGATCAGTGCGTCAAAAACTTCCATCTGCCTTGCGGCCAAGAGAGGGGTTGCCTTTCACAATTTTTTGGAGAGTACAAGTGAGTGAGGAAGGAGACTGGAGTTGGATGCCCTTTTGCAACCTGTTGTGTAGACTCCAGTGAGATCAGAACCCAGTTCTCACGAGATGGTGTTGATTCTCCAGCAAATCTGTCCCTCCACTTAATAATGGGAAATAGTGCCTTGACTTGGAAGTTTCACAGGGGTTTTCTTCTTGCTTCCTGTCCCCTCCTTAAATTACAAACAGCTGGGGCTCTTAGACAGCTGCTCATAACTAACGAGGGCTCTCAGTAACGGGAGACTATGGAGACAGTCCTTGGATCTTTGCTCCCTGGGCAAGAAGCCGTGAGAAGTCATGCAGTGTTTCTTCACCTGCATTTTGGAGCGGCATAGATAGACGTTCACCGGGCACCAAGCAAATGGCTGAGTGCCCTTCCTAGGTCAGGCAGCTGGGAATCTGCGTCAGGGGCAGGCCAGAAACCCAAGTCTGTTTACCCACCACAGATCATTTTGTGGAAAACATCGCCCAACACAGAACATCCAACAGGGGAGCCTGGGGGAGGAAAGCTGCGTCTTGTGTTGCGAAGACTTATCCCAAACAAGTGTTGAGAATATCCAGAGCCCATGCTGTAGTCAACCTGTCTACCACCGGAAGTGTATCCAGGTGGGCTTTCTCTGCTCTGGGGGGACCTTCCATGATTGCCCTGGCCCTGTGCTTGGGAATGCTCAGGCATGTCTAAGCTTCAGAACAGCACACCGCAGGCCTGTACACGGGAACTGCTTCCAGGTCAGTGAGGGAATTAGTCAACCCAGTCTCTGGTTATCCTTGGCCCAGGGCCTCATTTATGATAAAGACGAGGCAAAATCATCAAACAAAATATTTCCAAGGATGAGTCAAGGAGCTCAAAACCAGCCTCACTACCTGGATGCAAGAAAAGGGAATCCAAGTACCTGACTCCTGCTGAGCCAGCACCACCAGGTCCCACAGGCAGAGATGACAACTGAGGCACCCCCTGGGAACGCTTCAGAAGTGTTCTGGTCATGGGTCTGACACCTGGTGGTAGCCTTCATCCTAGTACACCCAAACTGCCTCCCCTGAGCTCCCCTGAGGTGAGGATGGGCGTGGGAAAGGGGCCTGACGGTTTCCACTGACCCCTTCTTCTCCCGCAGAAATATGCCCACACGTCAGCAAAGCACTTCTTCAAGTGCCCGCAGTGCAACAACCGAGAAGAGTTTCCGCAAGAGATGCTGAGGATGGGGATTCACATTCCCGACAGGTAGTGGGCCACTGTACAGCGGGAACTGGGCCAGGGGGTGGGTTGTGTGCACCTCCAGACGGGGGTGAATGTGCGGACAGCTCAGACAGGCAGCGGCTGACATGCTTGTGCACCGTGAAGTGAGAAGAGTACTTCTCAGTCGCCAAGGGGAGGGGGGCGGGGAGTGGGCAGAAGGCATATTCCTGAAAAGGCGCTTTAAAACAAAGCGGAAGTTTCTGGGGACGGGGAGTTTGAACTGCAGGGTGGGACTAAGGACCCCCGCGTCCACTCATGGGTCAGTCCTCTTCTCTCATCCCCATGGGCAGTGCTCAGGCAGCCTTCGGCTTCCTGCTGTGGGGAGACAGAGGCTCACCTGCAGACTGTGTCCCCTCACATCTTCTTTCCCCCTGCAGAGATGCTGCTTGGGAGCTGGAGCCAGGGGCTTTCTCAGAGCTGTATCAGAGCTATCAGCACTGTGACGCCCCCGTCTGTCTGTACAAACAAGGCAGAGACAACTTTGAGGACGAAGGGTAGGAAGAGGCCCCTTGGGCCGTGAGCGTCACCTTAGGTCTCGGCACTGTCGTTAAAGCAGGAAGTCTGCTCTTTTCCACAGCCCTCTAGATGAACCCCTAGTTGCCAAAGTCCTGTTTTTGACCAGCCCTTGACTTATTCATGCACAAATGGGTAGGTCTCCCCTGCAGGGCCTGCTGTCTGTGCCCAGTGGAGAGATACTCGGGGTCAGTTCCTTCCATACTCATCCTGCCGGGGGATGTGCCTGCCTGTCACCTCTAAGAATCAACGCTCAGCATCCCAGAGACAGGGAGTGTAATAAATGTGTATAGTAAAATTAAACTAATTTAAAATGCCCTTGGGGTTGGAGAGATGGCTTAGTGGTTAAGAGTATCAGCTGCTCTTCCAAAAGACCCAGGCTCACCAACCACATCACAGCTCCCAGCTGTCTGCAGCTCTAGTCCTAGGGATTCTGACACCTTCTTTGGCTGCCATAGGCATTATTTGCACATGGTACATGTACATGCAGGCGGGGGCAAAACACCAACACACATAAAAATAAAACTCCTTGGCTGAGGCTGAGTGGCCCGTAGCATTCAGAAGTGACAGTCGGTGTCCTTGACTGACCCTGCATCTCTCCCTGACTCTTCTGTAGGCGGTGGCGTCTCATTCTGTGCGCTACCTGTGGGTCCCACGGAACCCACCGAGGCTGCTCCTCTCTTAGACCCAACAGCAAAAAATGGGAGTGTGATGAGTGCTCACCTGCTTCCGCCATGGGCAGGGCTGGAAGGATGGTCTAGTGTGAGTACTGGGATGGGGTGGAGACTTCTGCCATGGGCGGGGCTGGAAGGATGGTCTAGTGTGAGTACTGGGATGGGGTGGAGACTTCCGCCATGGGCGGGGCTGGAAGGATGGTCTAGTGTGAGTACTGGGATGGGGTGGAGACTTCCGCCATGGGCGGGGCTGGAAGGATGGTCTAGTGTGAGTACTGGGATGGGGCGGAGACTTGTCATGCCTGGGAGTGGAGAAAGCACGTCCCAGAGAGGAGCTTTGGAAGCAAAGTAGCTGATGAGGGGTTTAAGGACCCGTACACGAGAAACAAAGGCTGAGTTTGCCTTCCCTTCTCTTCCTTTCATCACAGGTTACATATCTGAAGACCCGAGTGACATCCCCTGCTGCAGCTGGACCTTGCATCCCCAGGAGCTTTTCTTCAGGGCCACCAACCTGGAAGAGAATTGGGGCTCTTCCTGCGCTGAGTGGCTCCAGCCATCCCTGTGAGAAAAGCCCGAGTCCTCTGGTGGCAGAAGCCACTCCTGGAGATCCAAAGGAGTCAGAACCACTAAGAACTGCAAAAAGCCCAAGTCACAGCTTCAGAGTAGTGGCTGCCAAGGGCAGTGGGGTACGGAACAGCGCTGCTGCATCAGTTTGGAGGTGGCACTTTGAAATCATGAGACTCGGGGGGCCAGCAGTGAGATGACCAGCCAAGTGGAGAGGTCTGGGGGTGGGGGGGCTGAGAGTAGAACTGACCGGGTCTACATGCCAACAGCTGAGCATAGGGCACCTCGGCTCTTTCTCCCCAATTCCGTCCTCCCTCACCAAGACTCCTCCAGCGTGGATGGTTTTCATACGCCTGCTCTCGTTCACTGTGCAATAAAGTTGTCTCCAGTGGTAGCTCCTTACCAATTTGCTCTGGACTCTCTCTAGTACCTTAAGGAACCTGGAGGGCAGAGTGAAGGAATAAGAGGACTCAGGCTTCCGGTCCCCAAAATGAGCCACTAAACTATCGAACATGATATCGAACATGGAGCATAGATGCGTTCTTTGAGAAGGGATCAGCTTGCAGGGTAACTGTGAATCGTATGGGCGTAAAGTGTCACCCTCGTGCAAATAAGTGCATGCCTTCTGGTCAATGAGTCAGCTTAGCAGTCCACTTCCGTCTGAGAACAGACCCTTGTGGCAAGGAGGGGGCCCCTGGACTCAGCATAACAGGGTTGCCATGATTACGTTGGGTAACTCCCTTCACCCTAGCCAGTGTGGCCTTAGCTCTGTAGCTACAGACAGCCACTGGAAGCCCCACCGCCTGGGCTGGGGTGTCTCTGACTAGCGAAACCATGAGCTTGCCCACCACAACATCCACGTTTGGCAAGGCGGCCAGCATGGGAATCTGGCAGAGGGCCTGGGGAGGAACTGGATAGAGCCTATCTTACATTGTTTGTATGTTCTTAATGATTTCATGGGGCTGGGGTTAGTGGGAGAAACTCAGAGCATTGCCACACCCTGAGTTCCCAAGGTTTCAGTGAGTCACTGTCGCTAGCAGTGGAGGACAGCGCTCTCATTTCAAATATTGCTAAATCCTGCAGACTTGGACCCAAGATGTGTGTGATGGGTGCCTTCAGATTTGACTTGGCCCACTTGAAAAGCATAAGCACTGTTGCCACTGTGAAAATATACAGGAAAGGAATGTGCTCTTTTTAATGTGTAATGTGTATATTTTAAAATCTGTAATACGTTCATTTAAAAGCCTGTAGTGCCTGGGAGTGCGGCTCAGTGGCAGGACACACGTTTACCATGTGCAGGGTCCTGGCTCACCCTCCAGCACTTGCATGCTTATGAGAGTCATTAGACTATTAAGTCCTAAAAGGATAATAATGAAAACCACTCGTAACTCACCCTTCTCTATTCCTAGTCCTATTTCCTAAAGGCAGCTACTGCCATCTTTAAGCAGTTTCTTGATTTAGTAATATTATACCTTACTTATTTCTTATGTCACAATGGGGTTAGCACCTTAGGAAACTCCCCCGTTTTCAATCTCCCATGATAATTTATATTCTCATGACTATGATAATGTGATTTACTATTGATCCAGACAGTGCATCATGTTTTAACTTTTCTTTCCCTAAATTAGTAACTACCCTTTTTTTGTTTTGTTTTCTTTTGGGTTTGGGAGGAGGGGTGTGGGCAGAGAGGCACTGTTTGTGTTTTAGGACTGTCTCTATGTGTAGTAGCCCTGGCTGGCCTAGCACTTGCTGTATAGGAAGACCAGGGTGGCCTCAAACACACAGACATCTGCTTGTCTCTGCCTCTAGAGTGCTGGCATTAAAGGTGGGTACCGTCACCGCCTCTTTCCTTGCTAATTCTAGTAGTACATCGTTGTCAGTTGCACCTCTTTCCTGGGCTGGCTCCTACAGCCCAGCCGAAGCTGGCTGCTCCGGGGCCTTCTGAACAACACTATCCCAGGGGCCCTTTTTCTTCATTTTCTACTTCATAGGTTTGCAGGGCAGGACACGTCTTGTTCTGCAGCCCAGGCTGGCCTGGAACTCACTGTAGCCTAGGCTGGCCTCAGCCTCTCAAGTGCTAAAATGACAGGTTTGAGCCACCATTAATTTAGCTGACTTTTTTTTGTTTGGTTTTGGTTTTGCAGACAAAGTTTCACTGTGTGTAGCTCTGGCTGTCTTGAAATTCACTCTGTAAACCAGGCTGGCCTCCGACTCAAAAAAGGTCTTGCCTCCCAAGTGCTAGGATTAAAGGTATGTACCATCAAGTGCCTGGCTTTACTGTCTTTCCCTGTGGCTTTGGAGGCTGTCCTGGAACTCACTCTTGTAGATCAGGCTGGCCTTGAACTCACAGAGATCCGCCTGCCACTGCCTCCCGAGTGCTGGGATTAAAGGCACGCGCCACCAACGCCCAGCTGTCTTTACTATCTTAACCTAGAGTCATTATAAGGGATACTGTCTTAGAGATTGGTGTTAGCACCTTTCTGTTTATAGGAATCAATCTGTATAATACTAAAATGCAAGAAACTAGCCAGGCGTTGGTGGCCCACGCCTTTAATCCCAGCACTCGGGAGGCGGTGGCAGGCGGATCTCTGTGAGTTCAAGGCCAGCCTGGTCTATGGAGTGAGTTCCAGGACAGCCTCCAAAACAATACAGAGAAACCCTGTCTCGAAAAACCATAAATAAATAAATAAAATTCAAGAAACCATCATCTTGACCTAAAATGATGACTTCTCAGCAGTGATCCTGAAACTCTCACTTTGATTAAAAGGCAGAGTTTATGGTAGAAGTGCAGGATGGTTTTACACCCAGGTGTTCGCTCTGTGTGCATCTGGTTTCATGCATGCACACGCGCGCCCACACACGCACACACGCGCACACGCACACACCCCTATCGACCATATCTTACTCTACACTTATACTCTCCACTGATATCAGCCCCTAATTCCATCCTTATGTTTTTGGTTGTGAGCCCAGCCTTTAACGGCGGAGCCATCTCTCCAGCCCCCTAATCCCATTCTTACAGGCCAGAAAAATCAAATTTTATAATACTCTTTCTCCGGACCAAGCCAATTGTTTTCTACTAGATACCCTGATTCTCTTTAACAAACTTTTTAAAGACTTATTTTATACACATGGATGTTTTGCCTGAATGTATTTATGGGAACCACCTCTGTGCCTGGCACCCACAGAAGTCAGAAGAAGTGAGTAGGATCCCCTGGAACTAGACGGTTGTGAGTGGCCATTCTGGGTCCTCTAGAAGAGCAACAAATGTCCTCAACCCCTGAGCCGTCTCTCTAGCCACTTAAACCAAACTTTTATTTTAAAACAGTTTGGAGGTAAGGGGGGTGTCCACGGTGTTAGACAGCTCAGAGGCTAAGGAGGGGTGGCCACGGTGTTAGAGAGACAGCTCAGAGGCTAAGAGCACTGGTTGCTCTTCCAGAGGTCCTGAGTTCAATTCCCAGCAACCACAGGGTGGCTCACAACCGTCTATAATGAGATCTGGTGCCCTCTCTGGCACACAGGCATACACGTAGGCAAATGCTGTATACATAACTAATAATAAATAAAATCTTTAAAAAAACAAAACAGTTTATAGGGGAAAATGTAAAGATAGTGTGTAACAAGAAAAGGAGTCACACTAAGGATGCCGGGGAAAAGGTAGATATTTATCAAGATAGATGGAAGTAACTTACATGAAAACTGAGAACTGGGTTAGCACTCTATGGTCTCCTAACCTTGGCCTGGCCGAGAGAGAGAGAGAGAGAGAGAGAGAGAGAGAGAGAGAGAGAGAGAGAGAGAGAGTGCCCCCTCCACCATCTCTTATCCCCTGAATCCTCCCACGTACCTATGACCACGCCCCAAGGCGGGGTGGTCAGCTGCGGATACGTGCTCTCTTCCCTACAATAGTGTAGAGAATCCTCACACATCCAAACCCAGAACTGGTGTCTTAGATTCACATGGTAAATTTCCCACCACAAATAAACCAATATAGATACATAATAATTACTAAATCCACACATTCAGCTTTTCTTCGTTTTTCCCTATATTTTTCTTTTGTTTCAGATTTCTACCCAGTATACTACATAACACCAACTCATCTTTTTTTGTTTGGTTTGTTTGTTTGTTTGTTTTTTGAGACACGGTTTGTCTGTATTGTTTTGGAGCCTGTCCTGGAACTCACTCTGTAGACCAGGCTGGCCTCGAACTCACAGAGATCTGCCTGCCACCGCCTCCCGAGTGCTGGGATTAAAGGCGTGCACCAACACCTCCTGGCTTACCTTGTATATTTTAAATGTTTTTTTCATAACAGATGTGTCTATTAGAACAAATTAGTAATAGATGTGCCTATTCTACTAATGGCTATTTCATAACTGAGAATCTGAAGAAATGATTCCTTTGTGAAGGACAGAAATAAACATTCAGTGAAATTCTTCCAAGGCCCATGCTCCCCTGTCCTTCTTCCATAAGTGAAAGTCAGAAGCCTCAGGATTTTATTCTGCTTTCCTCCCTGACCAACCTCCTTTCTTGTCAGTTCATCTTTTTCACATTTTTGTTCTCTTCTGCCATTGCCAGTGTTCATCTCAGACACACCCCTTTTCCTTCCACTGGTAACCGTATGACACGGGGTAGATTCTGTTTAGGATTGGTATCTGTGGCCTTTTTGCGAATAGGGCCCTGAACAGCTACATCTCCCACAACACCCCACCCATGGGCATTCTGCCCTGTTCATTTCTGAACATCTGGGCTTCAGGTCCCCAGAGTGGAGAGCCCTGACTCCAGAGTGGAGAATCCTAATTCCAGAGTGGAGAGCCCTAACTCACTCCAGAGGGGAGAGCCCTAACTCACTCCAGAGTGGAGAGCCCTGACTCACTCCAGAATGGAGAGCCCTGACTCCCTCCAGAATGGAGAGCCCTGACTCCCTCCAGAATGGAGAGCCCTGACTCCAAAGCAGAGAGCCCTAACTCCAAAGCGGAGAGACCTAACTTTCATCCTCAGCCTGTAGAACTGAATGCAATGGCCACCTCCTTGTCATGGGCTTCTCACTTCTGGTCTCTGCTTGTGGCCTTGTAGGATATGTCCTCAGTCAATCCTGCAGTTGTAGGTCTGTCTCTACTGCTGGATTGGAAGTCACTTGCCGTCAGAGACCTGTTTTGTTAGCCATTCTTGTTTGTGGTGCCCAGCCCAGCCAGCCACCTTCCCTGGCAGTTTGCCATCTATCCACACTGGGTCCCTGATCGTGCTTTTCTGGTATTAAACACCAGAGGGCAGTGTTACCACGTTGAGGAATAAGACTATATGTATGACAAGCTTGCTTCTGTTTGGGGAATTACACAGCGTGAATGTGCCTCACTTGTTTTTTTTTGTTTGTTTGTTTTTGTTTTGTTTTGTTTTGTTTTGTTTTTTTGGTTTTTCGAGACAGGGTTTCTTTGTGGCTTTGGAGGCTGTCCTGGAACTCGCTTGGTAGTCCAGGCTGGTCTCGAACTTACAGAGATCCACCTGCCTCTGCCACCAACGCCCGGCATGCCTCACTTGTTCTAAACACATTAGCTGAAGTTTACTCATGAGGTGTATTTATGTTAGGATTAGAGATGAGTATTAAAGCCAACAATGACACTACCCTGGCTTGCCTTCCTCCACCACCAACCGGTGACTTCCGGTCCCAAAGGATACTTCACACACACACACACACACACACACACACACACACACACACACACACACACCATGTGCGGCTGATGGTCCAGAGGCATGGACAGGACAGAGATGGTATGAAAGGCCGCATCTCCACTGGCCCTGACACAACCATCAACACCATCATCCACCCCGTGATCCAGGCAGGCAGGAGGTGAATCACAGCATCATGGAGGCCCCCAGATGAAAGAAGACTCCTTCGTGACTAAGCAAGGAAACTCCATTTTACAGGACCGGACATCATGAGGCCCAGATGGAGGGGTGAAGCCTGACAGCCCCTCCCCCCTCGACCCTGCATTCTTGACCCCTTAGCCTGCATGCATGCCTGGTAAACAGGAAGGCATCCGCGCCATCAGTGTCCATCCGTCTAAGTCCATCTGAAACCTGTCTGGGCCATCAAAGCCATCCCTAGCCATCAGGACCAGACTAGAAGGGACACCATCCTCAAGGAAACAATCCCCCATTGTGTTCCGCTCCTTGGAAATGGTGGATTTGTAAACAGGCTCTTACATTCAGACAGATCCTGCCCTGGCTTTGTGTTGGGGTGTTTTTTTTTTTCTTCTCCTCTGAACAATGCCCTTTCCATTTGGACTGGCCGTTCACATCATTGTCCTAGACCCTTGGACTACAGGAAACAGCACCAGATTCTTATCAGCGGAGGCGGGTGGAGGTTGTATGCACAATGAGGTCATGTCCACAAAGCAAAGCTGCTGTTCTGACTCATCATTCTCCCTATATCTGTATCTGTGAGGGCAGAGCCCCCTTGACCTCCCAAGCAGGCCAATCTGGACATCCAGTATCCCTAGTATAGTCCCTTTGGTTTGAAGGTAGACACCTGGATCCGTTCCCAAACTTTTTTTTTTTAATTCACCTTGGAATCCTAATCAGGTCACAACCTTCTGACGGGCACTAGAGACTTTGAGCCTGTTCTTCCCGGCATCCCCCCAGCAGCAGAGCTCCTGGGAAAAGGCTACCGGCTGGCTGGAGGTCTATGGGAAGAAAGCCCAGCAGCCCTTACAAGCCTCCCTGGAGACTTTGCAGCAGTCCTTACCCCTTGATGGAGAATGATTGAGGAACTAGAAATTTCCTTAATGGAACTCCAGCGAAGAAAGTGAAAGGCTTCGTTATAACGCAGCCGCCTCGTGGGAAGGGGGCCCAAGGTGAAGAGGCTGGGCAGGGGGAATTGGGCACCAGGCCATTGCTGCCTTCCTCGTCTCCAATACACCAGAGAGGAAGGTGAATCAGGAAAAGGAGCCGGTGGGACCCCCAAGCTTCTTATCAGATACTGCGCCCAAATCTGGCCCTGCCTACTCGGTTCTCTCCAAGTTTGTAGTCTTGGGAGAAGAGAGATTGGTTTCTGTTGGTGTGTTCAAGCTTCTCCTCATGGAGAGGCCCAGCCCCCCGCAGCCCAGGGCACAGCGCACTGTTTCGATGAAAATCAGATTATTTCTGAGTACCTCGCTCCTACTTCTAAAAAAAAAAGAGCTCAGGTGGTGTCAGCACACACTTTTAATTCCTGCACTCCAGAGGCAGGATCACTGTGGCAGGTGGATCACTGTGAGTTTGAAGCTAGCCTGATCTACAGAGTGAGTTCCAGGACAGCCTGAGCTATAGTTTTTTTTTGGGGGGGGGGGGGGGATGAGTACTACATAGAGAAGCCTCCATTTCCTGGTCTGACAGATGCGTGTGAGTTGGTCTTCCAGGGAGCCAGGCTGAGAGGGGACTGTCTTAAAGGAGACAGTCTCCCGGTAGCTGCTGTATGTCCACGTGTCACGATCCTTGGGGTGTCTAGGACCTGACCCACGCTTAACTAGATGAAATGGCGGCACAGAAGCCATTGCAGACAGCAAAAGGGCTGCTCCCTCTTGTTCTGACAAACTCCCCACCCTCCCCGAGAGATCGTTCTGTGCAATGTCTGGACAGCCACAGGCTGAAGCTGAAACTCAGCCACTCTTTCCCCCATACACACAGATAAACGTGCTAGGCACTGGAAGAGACAGGGGAAGCAGGCTGAGGGTTGGAGAAAGGGAGCCAGAGCAGGAAAGACCCCAGACCCACAGTTCCTATGCTAGCGGGGTTACAGTTCTGCCGCCAGGGCGGAAGGGCCTATTTTGGTGAAGGAAGTGGAGACTGACCGACAGACATCTGGGAGTCAGGACCTCCAGTGTTTACCAACTTGGGAGGCAACGATTAACAAATTAATCTCATGTGTTAAGGGAAGGAATTAATCTAATCAGCACTTTTTAAAAATGTGCTCTTCAGAAATTAGAAACAAGATGTTAGTTAGCAGCCCTGCAAAAATAAAAAAACGAGAGACAAAAGGCCATGCCACAGTAGGGGGAGGAGATGTATGAGAGGCCATCGAAGGAGTCCACAGGGCAGTAGCCCCCCAGGCCTGGGGGCAGCCATGAGCACAGAAATCCTGGAATCTGACAGATCATAGAGACAAGGAGGTCATGGAGGGTTTCCTGGGATTAGCAGTTGACAGGACGCTACTTTGGCAACACTTGACTAGTCTCTTTGTCTATGCTTCTTTTCAGCGCTAACCCTGTTTGGGAAATCATGAACCAGGGGGTCTGGACAGCAGGGGAAGTGTGAGCCTCAGGGGAAGAAGCTGAGAGAGAGAGAGAGAGAGAGAGAGAGAGAGAGAGAGAGAGAGAGAGAGAGAGAGGGAGGGAGGGAGGGAGGGAGGGAGGGAGGGAGGGAGGGAGGGAGGGAGAGAGAGAGAGAGAGAGAGAGAGAGAGAGGGAAGGAAGGTGAAATCACCGAAGCCGGAACGGAAATTGGTTTTGAGTCATGAAGTGCGAGGGAGGAAGGTGGGAGAAGACTTTGGGAACAGGGGTGGCCCTGACAGCTGGGAGCAGGGTTTGCAGAGTGTGGCCAAGAGCAGAAGGGGCTGGGGGGAGGGGACACAACCGTACTCTTTGCTGGGCCAGGGACTAGTAAGTGCAGTGCTGATGTCTCTTAGTCAAAGGTGATGAAGGGCTGGGGGGTGGTGGCTCATGCCTTTAATCCCAGCACTCGGGAGGCAGAGGCAGGTGGATCTCTGTGAGTTTGAGGCCGGGCTGGACCGATAGCCTCCAAAACAATACAGAGAAACCCTGTCTCGTAAAAACCAAAAAAAAAAAAAAAAAAAAAAAAAAAAAGGTGATGAAGGCTCAGGGCGGGGCAATGATGCTCCAGGCTCAGTCAAGCCTGCATGTTTGTTAGAGGGCCCAGGTTTAACCCAGGGCCAGCCCACAAGCCGAGGCCAGTGGCTGCCCTGTTCTGCTGATCTCCAAGGGACCTATCCAAGCTAGATGCCGCAGCCAGCTTCCTGGGGAGGTAGGCTGCTGTCCCCTCTATTTTCGAAGTGTTCTTGTCGTTTTTTTTTTTTTTTTCATCTCCCCCTAGCATCAGTGTGGTCCATACTTTGGGAAGGATGTCACGTGTCACTGGAGCAGTACCAATCATGCTCAGAAAGCCTTCTGAGCATGCTCAGTAGCTCACCCTCAAGGCCCGGCCTGGGCAAGATTTCATTGGCCTTAACATGCATTAGTGTATGGCTTGGAATGAAGGCCGTAACAGAGTTACAAATGCCAAGAGCTGTAAAAAAGGAGCCGAGCTGCCTGTCCGCCCTTACCAGCTTCTCCCGCCCCCTCAGAATCCTTCTGAAGTTCCAAAAAGGTCAATTTCACAAGCCCTCGGGTCAGGATTTTTCTTGGGTATTGAGCAATCTTTGCCTTATAGGCCAAAACCCTCTGACTCCCTGCACTGCCACACATTGCCCTGTTTGTTAGAAAATGCCATCCAGGCTGACCATTTCCGGGAACGCACAGCACTCTTCCTTCCTCCTCCGTAACTTACGGCCGTCAGTTGCGTACAAAACCACACAGACACAGTCATGATGTAATTGAGTGGTATAAATATTTTTTTTCATCCTTTTATGGCCTCTGCTTTCCTCATCAGAGCTCAAAGGCAACCACAGACAATAAAAATATCCATAACAATTTCAGTAAGTGTGCTTGGAAGACCGAGAAGCCAAAAGGCCCGCTTCAAAACACTAACACAAACACAAATCACACACGTGGGTGTTCCCGGGTGCTCGAACCACAGTACCATGGGAGGGTGGCCGTCGGCAGGAGCTGTCCTGTTCCCACAACGGGGTGTGCACTGCTGAGGATATTGGGTTCCTTATCCCTGCGTTTTCCAGAGTCACTTCGGGGGGGGGGTCTTACCCAGAGCGTCCCAAACCTAGACTTGGTGCAAAGGCCGCTGAGGACTAGGCTGCCACTTTCCGTCTTCTCTGGGTCTCCTCCACCTCGTTCATCCCCTCTGTCTCCCCATCCCTGCTTTCCTCCGGCTTCCGCCCACTCCTCTCTCCCTTCACCGATATCCCAAGGGCCACACCCATAAGCAGAAGGGATCTGGGGTTTGGGCTGGTGGGTTTCAGGGCATCTGTTTGCCAGATGAATCAAGTGAAGAAAAGGGTGCATGTTCAGATCCCGGCACCCTGGGGGTGCCAGGGTAGAGGAAATAAAACCCAAGGTTTTGAACTTCCGTGGAGTAAGAACCTCTGTCTTGCCTTTCCATCTCCCCCCTACACACACACACACACTCTCTCTCTCTTTCTCTCTTTTCTTCTTTCTCCTTCTTTTCAAGGGAGAGAGGTCTCAGGCTTGCCCTCTTGTCTGTCTTGTGCAAAGTCACTGACTTGCTCACCCTCAGGCTGGGAATAACTTTTCATCTAATGGTTCTCATCCTCATCCTCCTCCTCCTCCACTCTGGGCTGATGGCAAAGCCCCTCCCTACAGCCCAGGCCAGATGTGCCCTTGACACCAGCTTTCTTTTCCACAACCTCCAGCTAGAAAGAAAGCGGGGAGAGCGCTTGCCGCCTAGCGTGCCTGAGACCCTGGCGGTTCAGTCCCCAGTACCACGGAAACCATGGGAGTCCTAACAAATGAACCACCACGGCCACCCTGTGTAGTAGAGCAGGAAACACAGACTCCGGGGTTGGAAATATCTGGCCCATCTAGTGACTCCCGAACTGACTGGTGTCACCTTGACTCTGGAGGACAGACACCTGTCACGGACCCCCCCATGGACCCGCCTCTCTCTAGGTCCTTGTGGCCCTGGACAAAGCCCAGGACGCTGACCCTGACCACAGGCTGCAGTTCTCAGAGAGTCCCGGTCCTAACCTCGCAGGCCCGAGTGTGCCGCCTCCCCCTTAGAAAGGTAGCCCCTTCCTGCTCCCATCCACCCACCCCGGCAGCTGCTTTCTTCCTCCCTCCGCCCCCCTCAGGCCCTCCTTCCGATCCTCAGGAAGTGACCCTGATGGTGAGGTGTCATCTTGTGAGACCACTCTTCCTGGTGTAAAAGGGGAGCCAGGCCACCTCCAGGGCTCCGGCTGTTTCTGCGTCTGTACGTTGGAGGTGGCGGTGGGCAGAGGCAGGGAAACCTTCTTTCACACCCCTCCGTTGGGGCAAATGCTTCTTCACAGATGCCAGCTCACAAGGCCACTTTCCCCATCTCTGGTGGACTTGCCAGAATGTCCCCCTCAGAGCCATCCATACGCCCACCCAGAATGGCCATTGTTCTGCAAGCTGAGAACCACCCAAGACTCTGGGCACAACCGGAAACGTGCGTCCGGAAGCCACACCATCTCTGAGAACAAATAAGCAGGCCCCTTGGGACTACAAGTGGTCGGCGGCGGGGTGCGGGGGAAGGGGTGTGTGTGTGCCAGCTCCAGCTTGGGACTGAGTGCGCACAGACAGACGGGGGCAGGCTGAGGTGCGTGGCCCCTCCTACCAGCCTCTAGTCTTTCCTGTAGGCACGGTAGAGACTTCCATCTCTAAGAGGTAACCGGGTGCCCTGGCCTCCTCTGCCCTAGCTGGGTGGGAGGGAGATGCTGTTGCGTCCCCCCTCCCCAAGCCCAGCCTGGCCACCCCCTCTTCGGTCATCTTCTATGTGGCTTCTACCTCCCGGGGTGTCCGATTGTGCTCGGCCAGCACGCGGCTCTTCACCTTCTTGCCTAACTCTGGCCCCGCCCAGCTCTTGCCCTTCGCCTGCTTTCCCCGGCCCCGGAAGGAGCCCGAGCGCTCCCCAAGCCCCCTACACCACACACGCTCACAGTACTCATCCACACGGGGCAGGTTGGCGAAGCCAGCGAGCTGAAGGATGTCCTTGTACCAAGTCTTGGGTGAGGCAGAGGCCAGGCCTCTCCAGGCTGAGGGCTCCTCTAGCCTTGGCTCCCGGGGGAACAGGCTGTCCAGCTGCGCGGCTGCGATCACCTCCAGGGAAAACCGAACCACGGTCTGGGAGAAGCCGTGCTCCAGGGTGGTACAGGTATAGTTCCCTGCATCAAGGCGGCTGAGCCTCCGGAACAGCAGCCCCTGCTCTGTTCGCACGATTCGCTCATCTGTCTTCACCTACGGGGCGCGTGGGAGGACACGGGAGGCGTGAGCCAAGAAGCCGGAGAGGACATTCACCTCGTCTTCTTTGCCCTGTTTTCCCACATTTAGCATCCTCAAGGTCCAAGCCTTGGGCCCTCCTTTTGCCTCCTCGCCAAGGTGGGCCCAGGAGCATGACAGGATCTCAGGGCAGACCATGAGCTAATTGCAGGCAGGCAGACAGACCCTGGTCTTCCCACAGCATAGGACAAGGACCTCTAAAGGAAGCTTCTGGCTGTGTGTGTGTCTGTCCCCCAGGTCAAAGAGCCCTAAGGCACCAGCTTCATAAACTCTGCAGGATCACCCAGGAAGCAGAGGAGTTAGGCGCATGTCTAATGAGGTTTTACTCTGAGCTAAGGAAAACTCTACAAACACATGCGTTCACTCACAGCTGTGCATGCTCTCTCTCTTGCGTGTGCACGCGCACGCACGCACACGCATGCACACACACACACACACACACACACGCACACACCAACAGTGATGCTGGCCTTTCCCTGTCTCGGTCTGGCCTATTCACTCCCCAACAGTGTGAGGCCCACAGCCCAAGCCTGGGGTGGGCTAAGTGCCCACTTGTGTGTGGGAGGCAAGCGCTGGCTCCGACCCCAAGCTCTTCTGCTAACCCTGTCTGGGCTTCGGTTCGTGCATCTGAGCAGCGAGGGTGAACTGCCTGGGTGGTTAGCATTGTGTAACTTCATCTCGTTCCTCCCCCTGCTCCAGGGAGTCTCCTCAGTGCCCAACCCTACAGCTGGTTCCAGGCTTGCCCTCTCTGGCTCCCAAGCTGGAGGAAGGGCCCCTCCTGTAATCGAAATCCCATGGGAAAACCCTTCCTGATCCTGCTCTGCCCACACCCCCAGACTGAAGCCATCTTGGGGGTTGATGGACCTTCCCAGTCACCGGGAGAAAGAGGGCTTGGGAAGACAACTGACTTCTGAGGGAGAAGCCTGGGGCTGGGAACAGGAGGCAATGTAGTGGTCAGGGACCAGGCTTGAAGCAGAGAAAAACGAAGAAACTCTGGGGAAGAGATCCCCTTCAAGGCTGAGCCATGCGTGTTAGCATGAGGACTTCCAGACTAGCTTAGACCCCGTTCCCTCTCTTTAACCCCTGCCGCTCCCCTCACATACTACAGAGCATAGCCACATCTAGCCTAGGCATTCCCAGAAGCAGAAGCACGGGCACAGGTCCTCATAGGTAGCCAGGGTATGTTTTTCTCAGGATGATCTTTGCCGGTTCATCCCAGAGTCCCTTTCTAGAGCTTAGGGTTTGGGGGTTCAGGGAGAGAAGTGGATCCCAAGGCAGGGTGTTCACTCACCTGGTCAGTCCCCTCATCCCCTGGCCTCTGTAAGAACCAGCGCACTGCAGCCTGGGGAGACTTGGGCAGACACTCAAGGAAGGTGCTGTTGTGCTCTGTGCCAAAGACTCTGGTCACCAGTCCCGAAGCTTCCTCTGTAGAGAGGACCAGGTCAGATCAGCTTGGGAACTCGGGGACCCAGGCTCTGAGGGCCAAAAACTAACTCCCGTAGGATACCCGAGTGATGAGGACTTAGACATCCGTCAATCACAAGCCACTCTCAGTGCTAGAAGATGCTGCTCTAAAGCCCGGTGTATAGCTGTATAAATAGGGAAACCGGGCACCTTATTTGCAATAGACTTCATGCTTCCCAAGCATGGAGCCCAGCCCACAGGCTGACCCACACCCCGAGCCCACTACTCACTGTCTTGGCTCTGACCCTGGCCCAGACACTGCAGGGCAGGGTTGCCGTGTCGGATGTCCTGCCTACGGAACCGGCGCTTGCCCAAGCTGGGGCGGTAGCGGGTGCAGGAAGCACCATCCCAAGCACAGTAAGGGTCCCGGGCCAGGCAGCACTCTGCACAGGCACTGCCGTAAGTCTCACACTGGTGCAGTTGCAGCCGGGCCACGCCCAGCGGAGAGCCCACGAACAGTGTTTGCTAGGGAAGGGACACAAACAGAGCCGCCACGGTGAGCTGGGCTTCACCGATGGGCTCTCAACCCCAGATTTTCCCGAGACCCGTCAGTTTCAGGAAGGTTTCCAGAACCTCTTGGATTCACTTGCAAGACTAGAGGTGCTGTGTATTCCAGACCCTGTACTAGGCTGTGAGTGGGTAGGAGGGGCCAGGGGTGGGACTTTTCTGTAAGAGCCGTCCTCAGGCCCTCCTCGTTGTCAGCCTTTGCACCCTAGCCTAAGGAACTCCGTGTGATTGGCCTCTGACTCCAGAATTATACCTCGCAGGCAAGGCCAGCCTTTTTGACATTGTGATATCTGCAAAGTCTGTGTATGAGCAACTGAGTTATCAAAAAACAAAGGGGGCGTGGGGCGCACCAACTCATGTTTTAAGTAAGCTGATGATTTTGTGTTAGGCCAACACGCAGAGCTCAGCCCCTTGTAGCCAGCCAGCAGGCTGTAGATTGGACAAGTCTACAGTAATCCATGCATGAAAGCTGAGATCTGGACCCGTGAGATGACTCTGCAGGTAAAGGTACCCGACAGTCACCTGACAATCCCAGACAGTGACCACCACCCACCCCCTCACCTAGGCAAATGAAAGACTCTGCCTCCACAAACTGTCCTCGGATCTCTACCGTCTCCACTGGCCAGGAGAACCTTTAGGGCCCTGTAGACTCAGCCACTTGCTCACTGAAACTTCAAGAGTGTGGCAGGATAGTTTTTAAAAACTTGGAGTGTTGGGATTTGCTCCCAGAGGCTAGGGAGATAGCTCAGTCCATCAGGTGCTTGAGCACAAGGATCTGGGCTGTCTTCAGAAACTGCATGTTAAAAAAAAGCAGGCTGTGGTGGCCTCACTTGCAACTCCAGGTTGGAGATGTGGAGACATGTGGCTTCAGGGCTTGCTGGCCAGCCACTCTAGCCTAATGGGTGAGCTCTAGGCCAGCGGATCTGCTTCAAAGAAAGGTGAGCAGCACTTGGGAAGGTTCGCCAGCCTCTACATAGACAGACAGGCAGGCACACGCACACACACACGCTTACACACACACACTGTAAACAAGAATTTTTGAGCTGTGATTTACATAAAGACAAACTGGGACAAAGAACATTTGTGACTGGTTAAGAGTATGCCACATACCACTAAAAAACAGTAACCTCGTTTCATTAGAAATCTGGATTTTGGCTGGGCGGTGGTGGCGCACGCCTTTGATCCCAGCACTCGGGAGGCAGAGGCGGGCGAAACTCTGTGAGTTCGAGGGCAGCCTGGTCTACAGAGCTAGTTCCAGGACAGCCTCCAAAGCCACAGGGAAAGCCTGTCTCGAAAAACCAAAAAAAGAAAAAAGAAATCTGGATTTTGTTTGCAAGCCCATTCATGTCCCTTAGAGGCTCCCCCAGGGGCTTTTGTGGCTTCCTCTGAACACGTGAAGCTCTGCTCCCAGCAGGACTCGGTCTTAGCTGCAAGACCTAGTCAAATCTGATAGGCCTAGCTCTCGATAGAATCCAAGGCAAGTGTAGGAGAGGGGGTATGGAGAAGGGGTGGACCTTACCCTTTTGACAGAGATCTCCATCTGGGTGATGGGAGTTGGCACCTAGAGACGGGATAGGGTCTTAGAATGGATTGGTGAAGGCTGTGTGCAGAATCCTTGCCTCCACCATCCCCCAAGCCCTGTGTAGGAACCGCTTGCCAAACCCCCACCTGATCACTGTGCCTCCTGGCAGCAAAAGGATGGATGGGGTTGGGAAAAGGTGGTGCTTGCCTGTAATCTTAGCACCTGAGCACCGAGGCAGGAAGATGGAGAGACCAAAGCCAGCTCGCTTTATATAATAAGTCTAAACTGAGCTACATAGAGAAACACGATCTCAAAAAATTACAAACACTGGGTATGGTAGCTCAGGCCTTTATCCCCAGCGCTCGGGGGGGCATAGGCAGGTGGTAGATTTCTCTGAGTTTGAGTCCGTCCTAGTCTACACAGTGCGTTCTAGGCCAGCTAAGCATATATAGCAAGATATATGTATATACCTTGCTCAGACAAACAAACAAGCAAGAAAAACAGCTGGGTCATCTTTCCCTGATACCCGGAAAGGTCCCCTCATCCTGGCTGGCCACCAGGCCAAGTGGGAGACTTGGCACAGAGTTCCACTGTCCCCTCCCACAATGTTCCCCAGCCGTGGACCAGCTGCCGCCCTAAATCATTTACCTCATGTCCAGAGGCAAAATAGCCCCCCCCAAACAGAGACAATCCCTGTCCAGATATAAGGGGGAGGAAAACTCTTGGGGACTTGGGAGGCTCACCCACTTAGTCACTGCAAGTTGAGCCTGACTAGGCTTTGTCAAAGGTGCTCACCTTGGCTCCCCCCTCTCCAGAAAGCACCAGGCATTTGAGTTCACACTCTGCTAACTCCGCTCTCTCTCGGTAATTCAGAAGCACCTCAGGGCCTGTTCAGTACTCCATAACTTGAGCCTACCCCCTCAGTTCACTCCCCTGGAGCCTACCCCAGGCCCCGGAATGGGGGTGGAGCCTCTCACTAACCCCTGCTCACCTTAAACACCTGGAGCTCCTCCAGAACGACCTCTTCCGGCTCAGCGCTGCCACTCGTTTGGAGGGCAACGACTTTGAGCACAGAGCCTGAATCTGGAGCAGGGTGACAAGGGTTAATGACACAAGAAGGAAGGGGCCAACCCCTTCCCACACACCTGGCTGCTTCTGCTCCACCCTCCTACCAGTCCCTAGGAAGATGACGTCATAGGTCCCATCCTCAGCCTCCACCCGGTCCACCACAATCTGGCGCAGCTGCTGAGCCAAGTGAGTTTTGACCAGGACAGGGCGGCCGCGCCTAGGCCTCACGGGCTGGAACATGAGTGGGTGGTCTCGGACGAACTGCAGCACCTCATCTGGATAGTCCTTGGTGCTGCCAAAGGGCCGCCCGGGCTGTGCAGTCATCTTGCTAGGGCACTGCAAGCAGCAACAAAGGGGCAGTTGAAGTCCCCAGGACGGCACTGCCAGGCCTCTTTCTAACCTCCAGGGAGCCAGGCCCATAGCATAGCAGAGGCTCTCCCTCCAGTCCCCCTGGAGGCCCAGCCCATCACTGCCGTGGGAGGACCGTAAACCTGAAGCTTTTCTATGGAGTAGTCCACACATGTGCGCACTCTGACACACGCACACACACGCGCGCACGCACACACTCGCACACACACACGCACACATACGCACGCACGCATGCACACCCATCATCTACTTAGGGCTCCTTTGCCTGGTCCCAAGCAGCTAGGAGTACACACACACACACACACACACACACACACACACACACACCATCTACTTAGGGCTCCTTTGCCTGGTCCCAAGCAGCAACTTACCACGCCAGGACGGGGGAAGGGCACCTTGCCCCCATAAGGTCCCCACTGATGCTGAGGGCCATCTCGGTGGGCAAAGGGACCGTTGAAGACCTCCCAGATGTCTACCATGTGGTACACGCAGACGGCAAAGCCCCGGAACACAGCACTGCCAAGGGACAAACAGGGACAGTCAGGCCAGGCCGAGGGTGGTCGGAGGTGACCAGAGCTGGCCCAGTGGGTGACACAGAAGATAGCAGGGTCCTGCTGAAGACACAGTCTGGGACACGGGACACAGAGACAGTGACGAAAGAGAGAGACAGAGACAGAGACAAAGAGAGAGGAGAGACAGAGAGACCGAGAGAGGAGAGACAGAGAGAGACAGAGAGACACAGAGAGAGACAGAGAGAGAGAGAGAGACCGAGAGAGCAGTCACAGCGTCACCAAAAACAGGGAGAGGGGCTGGAGAGATGGCTCAGAGGTTAAGAGCACTGACTGCTCTTCCAGAGGTCCTGAGTTCAATTCCCAGCAACCACATGGTGGCTCACAACCATCTACAATTCAATCTGGTGACCTCTTCTGGCATGTAGGCAGAACACTGTATATGTAATAAATAAATAAATCTTAAAAAAAAAAAAACTGGGAGAAAGACAACCGGGCAGGCTGAGTCATGAGAGCGAAGGAAGGCCCCACAGAGAAACCGAGGGTACGGGAACCGGGCTGGGTGCAGGAAGCAAGGCCCACCTGACAGTGCTGAACAGCCCATACACCTCAAGGCTCTTCCCTGCCTTGGGCCACAGCAGGAACACATCCTCTGGGACACAGAAGGAGGCATCGACGTCAGATCGCCAGTGCTCTGACCAAACCCTCTCTGAGACACCCACACCCCCAACCCCTCACCCCCCCCACCTTCCCACTACTCCCAGAACCCAGTCCGGCTTGGCCGTTCCCTTACCCAGCTGGTCAAAGTGAGTCTCGGCCCCACCAGGGCCAGGCACGGAGCACACCAGCCTGGCCTTCAGGAATGTGCTCCATTTGTTCACCAGTACACGCTGGCCACCAGCGTCATTCTGGGGGGGAATGGGAGGCGGGAGTCGGCTTCACGCCCCCCAATGGGGGGGTGGGCCCCACCACCCACCACCTCCTGTCCCTCCGCCCCAGCCACGGGGAGAGGTACGGATGTCAGCACTGCATCCTTGCCTCAGTTTCCCTGCTGTGGAGGGACAGTCTAGGAAAGGGGCCACGACAGGGTGGTGAGGGGGGGGGGTCGTGAACCTCACCGCCCCGACCACAGTTCTTACCACACAGACTCGGCCCACACGGCTGATGGTGACACGCCCTGGGCCACCATCCGGCGATGGGACAGTCTCAGAGAAGAAGAAGTAGACCTTGTCATCATCCCGGTCAGAGTTATCTGGGATCCGGGCAGCCATCACAAACCGGGGGTCTGGGAGAGTGACAGGGTAGCGATGAGAGGTGACCGGGGTGGGGGTGGGGGGGAGGACAGCGCCTCCCTCACCCCAGGAGCTGATTCCATCTGTCTTCTACCATCCTGGTGGGAGGGAGGGACGACGGGTCCCAGGCAGCCTTACCATGGAGGAGGCTCTGGTCAGAGTCAGAACGCAGGGCTGCTCTGGGACCCCCACTGCGGAAAATCATGGCCTCACGTCCCAGGAAATCAGCAGTGAGCCCTGTGTACAGCTCCCCACCTAGAAGGGACCAGAGTCAGGAGAGAGAGGGCCAGGCCTAGCAGCCAGCCCGTCCCTCTCTCCGAAGGCATGATAACTCTCATCCTCCTGGCCTTCCCTAGCCTGGTCATTACCCACCTACAAAGGCGCTGGCGAAGGGACGGCTTGGCTCATGCGGGCAACGTCCCCTTCCGTTCTCCACGGTGCTGGACTCCAGGCGGAGCACGTGCTAAGGGCAGGGAAAGGGCACAGAAGCCTGTCACCTGGGAAACAGGCAGGGCCTCAGCCCAGGCGAGTGACCTTTGCGTGCAACTGGGGCATAGGGCCGGGGGTAGAGGGGGGGACCCCCATTCAAGGCGTCTCTGATGGGGTCAGCAACCCCAGCACAAAGGGGCCTTTCAAGCCCCTACCCCCTCTGTCCTAACCCTGGTTCAATGGGAAGCGTTCAGACAGCAGGGGCGTGGGGCGGGGCGGGGCGGGGGGCGAGGCGATGTCGCTGCTTCCCAGTGCCTCATGGGGCCAGGCCCAGGCTCACCTCCCCTCGGTGCCCCACTGTGATGAGGGTGCAGAGGGGTTGGAAGGCTCCAGTGCCGCAGGCCAGCAGGTGGGTCCGGTTGTGGGGCTCTAAGACCCGCACGAAGTTGGCACACTCTGTCTGCAGGAGAAGGGTTCTAAGGCTCAGCTGCTTCACAGCAGCTCCGGATCTCTGTGAGTTCGAGACCAGCCTGGTCTACAAGAGCTAGTTCCAGGGCCTGGTATTGGGCGGGCTGCAGAGGTTCTTGTCCATAACACTCACCACAGGGTCTCTTCCCTTTCGGACGCATTCTGCCTTCTGTCCTGGCTGTGGCAGCCACAAGACCTGAAATGCAGCCAGTGCCTCAGTGTCTCGAGTTCTCCATCTGGCCTCCCATCTGGAGGTGCCCCAATTCCAACCCCATCAGTCCTGCTCACCTCTCGGGGGTCTGGCCATGCCTGATCCAGCCTCAGAGAGTAGAGGGCGTCGCGGCCTCCTAGGAAGAGGCGATCCCGATACTCATCCAGATACATGACTTGGAGGTCTAGGGAGCCCCGCAGGCCCAGAAAAATGGCAGAGCGGTTGGCCGACAGGAGATCTAGCGGAGACCGAGAGAAGAGGGTTAGAGACTGCTACTCAGTCTACACGCCCAGTCAGGTCTGGGGAATGGGGGTGGGGGGGTCCCAGGTATGCACTCATCACTCACACGTACATCTGGAAAATGTTGCCATGCACAGGGTTGCTGGAGGGCTTTTTGGACATGGTTCTCAGGATATGTAGCACAAGCAGCTCTCAGTCCCCACCCAATCTAGCTCAGTTCACCTTTGTTCTTTGTTTTTTCTTTAAGTGGTCCTGGAGACTAAACTTAGTACCACCTTCCATCGTGCTCAGCACCCAAGCATTCTGCAGCCGAGACAATTCCCAATAAAACCCTCCATCCCCCGTTCTTCAGACCCTTCATCTTTTTTTTTTTTTTTTTTTTTTTTTTTTTTGGTTTTTCAAGACAGGGTTTCTCTGTATTGTTTTGGAGGCTGTCCTGGAACGCTCGGTAGATCAGGCTGGTTTTAAACTCACAGAGATCCGCCTGCCTCTGCCTCCTGAGTGCTGGGATTAAAGGCGTGCTCTATCAACGCCCGTCTGACCCTTCATCTTTTCAGCAGACAGCTTCCTGGGATCCCACCTGGTCCTTGCTAAGTGCCCAGGGAAGACAGCCCCGCCAACAGAGACATTACGCCGGCAAGCCTGGCTGCCTGGCAAAGAGCTTGGAGAGACAGGAAGGAGGCCGGAGAGTGTGAACACTTGCAAGTCTGGCTCCACTGGGAAAGCAGACAGGTTCGGGCAGAGGGAACACCGCGGTGCAGGGCAGATTAGCAGATTCGGCACCGCCAGGCAGAACTCAAGCCTCAGAATTGTGGGCAAATGACATTTTCCCTTGTAGACACTGTCCTGCCAGCTGACCCCGGAGATGGAGGGATCAAGCCCCCCCCCCATCGTAGGTCTTGATATATTTCCCTGGGGAAGTGGGGCGATGCCTCCTCGAAGGACTGGCAGGGTTGTTGCTCTGGGAACGTCTGGTGCCCTTTGCCTTACAGCCCCTCATGCACTCCACTCCATCCCCAAACTCACTGGCAGCCTCTTCGGGAAGCCCCCTCCCCCCCGGCTGATAGAGACTCTGAAACGTCCCCCTGGCAGGTTTCTAACAGCCTGGTAGCCTGGTGGTCTCCCCTCAAAGCCACAATTCCTGGAACAAGGACAACACCTTTCCCCTCTTGGTCTCCCCGGCAAGCTTGAACCTTTCTCCTTCTGACTGAGCTCTCCATGGGGACGGTAATTCTTCTTCTCTCTCTGAGGAGAGTCTGCAGGGCTGGCGAGACGGCTCAGCAGCTGCCAGACCTGACAACCTGAGTTTGATCTCCCCCCCTTCCCCCGGGGTGGGGGGCTTCACACGGTGGAGGGAGAGAACCAATTCCTACAGCTTGTCTTCGGACCTCCACACATGTGGAGCATGTACTGTAGCCCATGTGCACCTAGACACAGTACATTCTCTCTCTCTCTCTCTCTCTCTCTCTCTCTCTCTCTCTCTCTCTCTCTCTCATCCTCTCTTCCAAAACAAATAAATAAAAATAATAAGCACAATACATTTTTCTGTCAAAGAATCTATAATGAAATCTCTGTTTCAATCATCCCATGGACCATCAAAGGAGGCAGGACCACACAGCTGGATTAGAACAGAGGACCACTTCTGCGTGCACGCGCACACACACACACACACACACACACACACACACACACACACACACACACACACCACTGGATGGCAGAGGGATGCAGAGACACTCCTGCACTACAGTGAGCTTGGACGATCAGCCAGGGCAGGTGGGAGAGACCCCTCCCCTCCCCTGTGGCTCAGGACGAGGACAGACTGCTACCCACCCCCTTGTCGTCTGCTCAGACCCTCTCTGCACCCCTCCCGTCTGCCCGGTCCCTCCGTCCCCCTCCCATCTCTGCACCCACCCCCACAGAGGTCTCTGTCATGGCTTCTTCCATCTCCCTCTCTCCCCTGGCAGCAGCTTCCTCAGTTTCCACCCTGCATCAGTCCCCTGCTTTGGCTATGGCTCCCCGGATGTGTCTTACCTTCCCTGCCCGTGGTCATCCCTAGCACCATCCAGGGGCTGCCCCAGCGTGCCTTTCCCAAAGGATGTGCAGGGCGTGACTCTACCCTGTTGCTGCAGGCTGGCTGAGGGGTGCCCTAGAGCCACAGACATTCACAGACACCCACAAGCAGGGCAGCGCTGGTCGGTCAGTACCTCGATAGGAGAGCCGCAGGCGAGGCAAGCCGGAGCTGGGGCTGGGGCTGCCCCCGTGGAGCAGGAGGCCCCCCAGGAGGCAGCAGATGGCCCAAGCCTGCTGGGCCATGCTGGGGGAAAGGAGCTGCCCTCTGATCCAGCTGCTGGAAGTAGTTTGCGCCGCCGCCACCAGGGCTGCCACTTATAAGGCGGTGGCGGCTCCACCCAGCGCTGGGCGGGAAGGCGGGGAGGAAGAGGGAAGCCTAAGAACTCCAAGGGCCTGCCATCTACCTGCGGCTTCTCCAGCCACCCCAGCTGGCCCACGGCATGCGGGGTGTAGCAAGCCAGCCCGTTCCCCTCTTAGGAGACTCTCTCCTAGCTGAGGTGTGGACTGTTTGAGTGACGGACAATCACAATTTGCAAGTACCCAGGCGACAGCCAAGCAGCCAAGGGGCAAGAGGACCTGAAAAGAGAAGTCAGGGATCGGGTAGGGGGTCTGCCTTTGCTCCTACCTCTCCAGAGGCGAGGCTGCCACTAGCCCTGGGCAAGCCAGGTATTGTCAACCTGACTGTCCAGCTCTCCTGCAGTGCCTAAGCTGCTGGCGGGCTGAGGGTTCATTTCGAACCCAAGAAGCTCATCCTGGTAGGGGGCTTAAGACCAAACCACCCTTCACAGGCCTGGTAATGCTAAGAAACACATGTCTAAGACAGTGGTCCTCAACTTGTGGGTCATGACCCCTTTGGGGGTGGCAAAAACCCTTTCGAGGGGCTGTCGCCTGAGACCGTCAGAAAACAGGTGTTTGCATTACGATTCGTAACAGCAGCAGCGAAATCACAGTTATGAGGCAGCGATGGAAACAGTTGTACGGTCGGTCAGGGTCACCACAACGTGAGGAATTGTATCAAAGGGTCGCAGCGTCAGGAAGGTTGAGAACCTCTGGCCTAAGGTCTCCTGCTCAGACCTCCCCAGGCTCCACAGGCCCTCCCTGACTCTCCGAAGGTCCGTCTCACTCGGCAGACCTTTTTCAGAGGTGGGAACAGGGTTTATGCAAAGCCCAGGGGACCTGCAATCGTTCATTCCTCCAGGCCCCAGTCATTCAGAGGCCCCCGGAGGGGGGGGGGGGGTAGAGCACGATGGGTCAGCGGTGAGTTCTTCCCAAGACGGTGGGCCCTACACACCATGGCTCTGCCAGATTTCACTGTTCTGCCCCAAACTCTGGTGAGGAGTGCATGGGAAGGAGCCCAGGGGGGAAATGCAGCCAGGAACTGGATCTGGGTGAGAGGTTCGGAACCCCCACACCACCATTTCAGAGCGGTTTCCCGTCCCCGCCAACCCCCCCAGCCCCCACCTCATCCCCTGTACCCTCCTTTCAGAATCCACATTTAGAGCTCCCAGAATCCTAGAAATGCCTGTAGGGTGGGCCACCCAGACGGAGCGGCCTGCGCCCTCAGAAGGTGGGCGGCAGGGAATTTGCGAGCAGCTGTTCCGGAGAGGGGCTTGACTCCGATCACAGAAGGGCAGGCTCGGCTCAGCCCTGGGGCCCTCTTTTGCTCCTGGACCTCCTGGAGGTTGGGAGGGGGGTGTCCTGGGACCCTATCTCCTCTCTCTATCTCATCTCTAGAAAGGAAACAGATTAGCCCCTGGCTCAGCATGAAAAGGACCACGCCTTACAACTCCACCTCCCTATTCCCAGAGACCCTAGAACGTCAATGCGGTAGGGGCCTTTTTCTTTTCTTTTTTCTTTTTTTTCAACCTGGAAGCAGACCACGGGGGGGCCACATGGAGACTCTGGCAACCGGCCCCACCCACTCCTGCCTTGAACTCTGCCGAAGAACCCTAACCAATGCCCTTTACCACCCGAGCCTGCCTCCTCCTCCTGAGGCCAAGGGACCAGTCGTCCGGGACATAAACTTATAAACTGAGGAACGGTGCCTGCGCAGGGGCTGCTATAGTGGAGTCTATCCTGGAATCACAGTAGGGCGGAGACACCCTGTCCCAAGTTACCTAGCCCAGGCGGAGGCCCTATGTCTTGCTTGAGCTTGAGGCGGGCAAGCCCTTTAACTGCGGTGTGGCTGCCACGAGCCGAGTATGAGCAGGGTGCCTCCTCGGGCCACCACCCCAGAGGTCTATACTCAGCCAGACCCTAGCTCGACAGGCATGGGGGGTTGGGTGGGGCGGGGGAGGACAGGGTGCACTTCACATCACAGAAAGGACCCGTGTCAGAGCCTGGAGGCCCGTACTCAGCTGTACGTATGACTCAGTCAGGTTCTCACTCTTTCGCTCTCTCTCTCCATGCCTCCCGTTGCCCTTCTCTTCCTCAGTTTCCCAATCTAGACAGCAGGTGTAGATCTTTCCTTAAGAGACCCTTCCAGCCAGCCACAGACGCAAAAGGCACCCCCGAAGGCTCCAATCAGAGCCTTGCCCAGACACACAGTGCCACCCAGTGGACACAGGTGGAACGTCATGACGGATCAAAAATGCCAGTCTGGTTCTGTGCTAGCTAAAAAACCTCCTCCCGAGCAATCAGGCACCGCAACACAAAGAACCGGGAGCAGGAAGGACGCTCCAGTGATTTCTTCTGGTGGAAAAGATCAGGGGAGGCTTCGTGGAGAAAGCCCTATCCAGGCAAAGGATGACGTAACTCCACAGTGGAGAAGACAGAAATGGGTTAGGCTCACAAGCGACACAGCATTGGCTGGTGGGCGCGTGGGACCCCTGGGCTGCTTCATGTGGCGCGCGCGCGCGCGCGCGTGTGTGTGTGTGTGTGTTCCTGCAGCAGGAGTCACTAGGTGGGCGCATACAGGGTTATGTAGACCATCCATTCCTGGGTACGATTCTGGGGCAGCAATATCTGGAAGGAAGGGCTCCCCCCTTTTTTTTCTGCTCTCAACTCCCACGCCGTTTCCTAGAACTCCCTCTCTCCCAGAAGGGCCCCACCTCTGGAAGCTGACGAGGACGGCCAGGGTGGGCAGAGACGTTCCCTGTCTCCTTGATGCCCCTCTTGGGACAATTCTCACTTCTAAACCCCACGCGAAGAGACAGCTGTGTGGCAGGCTTAGCCATCCTCCTCTTTCTCTCATAGTGGGCGTGACTCTGTTCCCCTCCCCAGCCACTGCCCATCACCCTCTCCCTCCCTACATATACCTCAGGCACTCTTCGAGTGGCCACCAAGAAAGACACGCCTTTCCGTGTGTATCTTTAGAACATGTCTTCCTCAGGGCTCTACTGCCATACTCAGTGCCCACACCCACAGCCACACCCACAGCCACACCCACACCCCGACCACACCCACACCCCGGACCACAGTCTTTCGCCCACTGAGGCCGCCTGCCCGCCCTCACTGCTTTAAACCTCGTTCTCCTCACCTAGTTTAAATCTCGGCCCAGCACCGTGGCCCGGCCTTGTGGACAGCGGCGGTCCAGCTGCCCACCTGAACTTTATCCTGAGGAAACCCACCCGAACGCTGAGAAAGCCTACCACAGAGCCAGCCTGGGGGCTGGAGAGGAGACTCGCCTGGCAAAGCGCTGGCTCTGCTAGCGCAAGGACCTGGGCTTGGACCCCAGGACCCACTTAATAAAAGAGGTGGTGTGTGCTTGTAATCCCAGAGCTGGGAAGGCAGAAACGGCACAATGCCTGGTGTGCACTTGATGGGCCCCAACCCGACGGGGTCTCTGTGAGTTGCTGGTCAGCCTACGAGTGCAACTTGTTTTACAGTCCAAGTGCTTCCTGTTTTCTAGCCCTGGCTTACTGCCCCAGCCTTGACCCTCTGACATCAACAGTCAACAGGAGGAAAACACGCTGTCTTCTACCTGGAGTTTTTCCACTGTGCTGTAAACTTGTATATAAAGCTCCTCCCTCCTACAAGGGAGACCTCTTAGCACTTGCAATGAAGACACACACACACACACTCACTCACTCTCCTGGCAATAAAGGCAGCACATGCATTCTCTTAGTACAAACAAGTGGACGTCTGGTCTTCCTTTCCCTGATACCTTGGAGTTGCTTGTGGCACTGGCGCCACACGCACTGGCCTGGTCAGCCTGGCCTCACCGGTGAGTTCTCGGGGCAAGTGAAAGACTGTTGCAGAAAAGATACCGGACAGCACATGAGAAATAACACTCTGAAGCTGAAGCTGACCTCTGCCACACACACACACACACACACACACACACACACACACACACACACACACACACACACACACACACACACACACACACACGGGGGGGGGGGATTTGAGAAAGGACTTGGGCCTTGGGAGGTGTTACAATGGGTAGGAGCACTTGCTGTGCAAGCATAAGGACCTGAGCTCTCGACCTCCTGGACCCACATAAAAAGCCAGGCACGGCCACGCACTGGGCCTGCAATCCCCGTGCTGGGGGCGGGTAAAGATGGAAGGATTGCTGGCTGCCAGCCTAGCTCACCTTCTGTGGGAGAACCTGTCTCACAGGAATAAGGCAGAGTGTGGAGCAAGATACCCAGTGTCTCCCTCTGACGCCTTCGTGCACCCGAAAGCATGGATACACACACGTGTGTTCATGCACATGAGAGTACACACACACACACACACACACACACACACACACACACACACACAAAACAGAATGAATCTGTACCCCTTCCAAATCATCAAGGTCTTGAAGGATGGAGAAAGTCTGAAGAGGGCTGGAGAGATGGCTCAGAGGTTAGGAGCACTGACTGTTCTTCCAGAGGTCCTGAGTTCAATTCCCAGCAACCACATGATGGCTCACAGCCATCCGTAGTGAGACCTGGTGCCCTCTTCTGGCATGAAGGCAGAATGCTGTATACATGATAAATAAATAAAATCTTAAAAAAAAAAGAAGACTGAAGAACAGTCACAAACTGACAAGGAGCCAGGATAGCTCAGACATGCTGGTGGTCATCTTCACCACACAGCAGTTCATCCAGCGAAAGGACTCTGGGCAGCTGGCAAGATTTCAGTTAGGTAACAGTGTTGTACTCCTATTCGTGTTGATTTCCTCGGTTTGATCACTGTCTCATGGTTATCTGTAAAGAGAAGCCCGCATCAGTCCCAAATAAACACACAGGAGGCTATATTAATTATGAAGCTGTTGGCTTTGCTTGTTTCTTACTGGCTAGCTCTGACTTAAGTATTTATCCCATAATTGTTAATCTAAGTATTTCTCTTACCAGAGAAGTTTCCAGGCTTCTTATCCCCATGGCGTTACATCTTGACTCCCTGTGTTTCTCCTACCCAGAGTCCTCCTCAACTCCTAGTCCCACCTATCTTACTTCCCTATTGGCCAACAGTGCTTAATTGGCATACACACAGGACTTCTCCAACAGTTATCTAAGATGTTAAAGCTCAAATCCAGGTGTGGTGGCACAGGCCCTTAATCCCAGCGTTCAGGAAGCAGAGACAGGCGGATCTCTGAGTTCAAGACCAGCCTAGTATAAGGAGTGAGTTCCAGGACAGCCTGGACTATATGGAGAAACCCCGTCTCAAAAACAAAAACAAAATGAAAGTTCAGGTTCAAGCCAGTGTAGTTTTCACATCTCTGGTCCCAGCACGTGGGAGACTGAGGGTAACCTGAGCTACACTGTGAGGCCTTGTTAAAGTTTGGGGAAGCAGGCTAAAGTGACATTTAGGGTAGCTTGAATATTTTCCGCATGTATACATGTGTGCGTGTGCACAGGGGTGGGGTGTGAGCGTGCCACTGTGCATGCGTGAAGGTCGGAGAACAACTTTCAGAACTACGGCCAGCATCCCTCCTGGGACAGGCTAGTTCTCTCTGTGACAAGGAGGGGAACCGAACAGTGAAACGGTCCAAGTGTGACAACACCCGTGTCCGTTGGGGTGGGTCCCAGGAGTCAATCTCTGGTCACACAGCCTGGTATTAGCAGGCGCCTTTACCCACTGAGCCGTCTTCCTAGCCTGAAAATGGGATCATTTTGTGCTATTTCTGGCAACATGTTTTTGTTTTTGTTTTTTTCAAGACAGGGTTTGTCTGTATTGTTTTGGAGGCTGTCCTGGAACTCGCTCGGTAGACCAGGCTAGCCTCAAACTCACAGAGATCCACCTGCCTCTGCCTCCCCAGTGCTGGGATTAAAGGCGTGTGCCACCACTGCCTGGCTTCGGCAACATGTTTTAAAGTGTAGAGTTTCATAGAGAGATAAATACCAGAACTGGATACAAAGAAACTTCCGTCCCCGAGAGACCTCTGATCTAAACCTGTACCTTCCCAAGGTTCCATACCTCAAGAAATACCTGTGTGACCAAACTCTGAGCCTTCCGCAATTCTACCTATACTAGCTTCAAATTCTTCCCCAAACCCTGCACCTTTTATGCCCCTTTCCTCCTGCATCCCACAGTACCAAAAGCCGCTCTGCCTGCTCCCCCAGCTGCTGGTGTGCCTCCTGGCTTGCCCTCCGCAGCCCTGCAGCCCCAGGAGTGCCTCACTCTTTACCAAGGCTGAGTTTTTCAAGAGCGTGTCATGCACATTACATTGGTAAATTGTGTGCTGTTCAAGCTTCTAGAAAGTGGAACCTGGGAGTCAGGGGAAGTTCTTCTGTCCCAGACCCCAGCATGCTTATTTCAAAACATTCTCCAAAAAACGTTTCCTGTGGCAAACTCGACCCCCTAGCTCTGCAACGGGGGAGGGGGAGGGAGAGAGGGAGAGAGAGAGAACAAGGAAACCTTCTAAGAATAAAAACACTGTGTCCTTGAGGACAGCCAGAAGGTCAACTGCTTCCAACGGGTATTACTATTATTTAATCCTATGTTGTAAAAGTGCCTGCGGGGGAGTGAGGGGTGGTGGCTGGAGAGATGGCTCTTCCAGAGGTCCTGAGTTCAATTCCCGGCAACCACATGGTGGCTCACAACCACCTTGAATGAGATCTGGTACCCTCTGCCTAACTACGTAGCAGGCAAAAGTAAAAGTAGGGAGCCACAGGCAGAGAGAAGCAGCTAGCGGAACATTATCAAATCATCCAGCAGGCACTTTTTTTTAATATTTTATTTATTTATTGTGTATACAGCCTTCTGCCTACAGGCCAGCAGAGGGTTGGGAGCTCCATACGGCTGCCCAAGAGGAGTTTCCCCAATTGATCTCTGCTGAATGGTTAGCCGTCTCCAGTTCGATGGGGCTGCCTTCTGCTTGCGCTCCGTGTGGCTGAGAGAGCACCTTTGCTGGATGATTTGATAATGTCCCGCTAGCTGCTTCTCTCTGCCTGTGGCTCCCTACTTTTACTCTTGCCTGCTACATAGTTCATAAACTCATTTAGAAACCCGAGGCAGACCAGCGAGGTCACCTCTGAGCACTACAGAACAGGAGGCCTGGCACTGCCTGCCTCTCCCAGAGGCAGCTGGGACTCAGCTTCTGTCCCAGGGATGCCTTCCTGTTTGAGACTCATTTCAAGCCTTTCCCCGGCATCCCACGGCTGGTCCACTGGTGTTCTTGGGGTTCTGCTCAATGCCTCCTCTTCTAGGAAACGTTCCAAGACCATCACACCATTCTGCTTTCCTCCCTGACTGCCTTTACCTTTTCATTTCCCGGGGTCAGCTAGAAATTCTGAGATTAGAAACGAGCCCTCTCTCTCTCTCTCTCTCTCTCTCTCTCTCTCTCTCTCTCTCTCTCTCTCTCTCTCTCTCTCTGATGGACCACAGCGTCTAGCCTATACTGCAGAGAGGGTTGTGGAAGGCAACGGAAGGATTCAGGCTGTACCACCCACCCACTGTGGCTCCTCCGTCTTTGGGACATCATCCCTGCTGGGTCACTCTGGATGTCTCCGTAGGGCCCCGGATTCTCCAGTTCCCAATCCCAAGGGCAGGACTTTGGGGACCCCCCTTCACTCTTCCTGTGGTTCTGCAGGGACTGGGAACTCCTGGCAGCTCTTGCCTGGCCAGAGAGAGGCATGTCTAGAATTCCAAGACTCTCTCTGGAATGTGCAGCCTGTCTGTCTGGAGGATGCCTGGGCTGGGGCGCAGGTGCAGAGTCCGGGCAGATGGAGGACAGCTGCTGGCGTTCCGGCTGGAGCTTGGCTGTCATCACCAGCTGTCTGTCCTGAAAGCATTGCCACCAACACCTCCACTTCCTTGCAAGCCCCCCAACTTCCCCTCCCCAGTCGCTATTCTGACTGCAGCTCCGGCCTGGGAACCCCCCCCCAACTAAGCTGGGGATGTCTCTAGGCCTCAGGCTTTTATTTCCTGTCGGGGGTAAAAAAAAAAAAAAGACCACATGGGCGGCTGGAAGTCAGTCTCAGGGAGCCAAAGGAAGTAGGCAGTAGGTCCGTTTGACCTAGGGTGTCGGAGTCCACGGCTGGCTGCAGAGTGTCTAAGCCCTCTTGTGGATTTGCCGGATGACCTTGGCTTTCTAGGCCACTGGGTCCTGGTCTGTAAAATGAATGCTAGGGTGTGGAGTGAACTATGTGCTCGCCAGAGGCCGGGGGGGGGGGGGCAATATTCCTGGTGGGAAACACAGGTGGTGGGGGGACACTCAGCACCACGAGCCTGCTGGGTCCGACAAGGTTTGGCTTCCTCCCAACCGGTTGGAGAAGTTGTGGTGCCACCGAACACCCAGCACCCACTGAGCTAACTGCTCCCTGTGAGAGGACGTCTGTCGGCTGCTGCACTGGCTGACCCAGGCAACTCACCCCCACCCCCATCCCAGAGCCTGACTAGAGGTGGAGCAGACAGCTTTCAGGGGAGGTCAGTGTCCACTCCACACCCTTCACGAACTCCGGGAGATTGTTAAAACGCAGGTTCTGAGGCTGCTCCAGGGCCCAGTCACCAAGAAGCCACGAAGCGAGGCATCGCTGACCTAATGGAAGTCCCCTGGCAGAGGGTGGGTCGAGCAGTCAGCACACAGGCTCTGCAGCCAGCCTAACAGGGAATGGAGTCGTTGTCGGGGAGCAGGGAACCCTGAGAAAGGACTGTGGCCCCAGGAAAATCAGAGCAAGACACCAGCCTCTGGGGAGTAAGGATTTATTTGCTCTCCCTCCACCCCAGGGACAGGAATGGGGAGAGAGAAGGGGGGGGCAAGGTTTAAGGACACAGCCAGGTTCAGAGTCTAGAGAACCTAGTTGCTCCCACACCACAGGGTCTGTCTGGAGTGGGAGGACAGGCGTGGGCAGCTCTGTGCAGAGTCAGTGTCTACTCCACACCCTTCATGAATTCCAGGAACTCTGTGGAAAGAGGACCATGCATGGGTCAGAGGTTGGAGCTGGGCAGAGCATGGGTCAGAGGTAGGAGCTGGGCAGAGCATGGGTCAGAGGTTAGAGCTGGGCAGAGGGTGGGTCAGAGGTTGGAGCTGGGCAGAGCGTGGGTCAGAGGTTGGAGCTGGGCAGAGCGTGGGTCAGAGGTTGGAGCTGGGCAGAGCGTGGGTCAGAGGTTAGAGCTGGGCAGAGCGTGGGTCAGAGGTTGGAGCTGGGCAGAGCGTGGGTCAGAGGTTGGAGCTGGGCAGAGCGTGGGTCAGAGGTTAGAGCTGGGCAGAGGGTGGACAGCAGCAGGACCTGGTTCCCCGCCCACTCACCATCGTAGTCGATTCGGCCGTCGTTGTTTTTGTCGCCGTCCTTCATGAGCTCTTCAATGTCGTCCTCTGTAATGGTCTCGCCTGTAGCCTGCAGCATCATCTTCAGTTCATCCAAGTCAATGTAACCGTCAGCGTTTCTACAGGGAGGGCACAGGGACCCCAGAGCTCAGGGAACTCGGAGATGAGCATTGCTGAGTCTCCTCATATAGGATGGGAGACAGACAGCGGGGGATCTAGCATGGGATCTGAGATGAGACCCTCCCTCCCTCCCTCCCTCCCTCTCTGTCCCTCCCTCCCTCCCTCCCTCCCTCCCTCCTTCCCTCCCTCCCTTCCTCCCTCTCTTTGTGTAGCCCTGGCTGCCCTGTAGCTCTTTCTGTAGACCGGGCTGTCCTTCAACTCAGAGATCCGCCTGCCTTGGCCTCGGAGTGCGGGATTAAAGGCAGGCACCACCATCGCCCGCCCAGTCGAGATTACCCCTCTCTACTCTCCGCTTGGGTCAGGGTCCCGAAGCCAAGCACGTTCTCACTTGTCAAACATTCGAAAGAGGTCCGACAGCTCCTCCTCAGACTTCCCTTTGCTGTCATCCTTCATGCACCGAACCATCATGACGAGGAACTCATCGAAGTCCACGGTGCCACTGCCTGTGGGTAGACAGCGGGGTCGGAGAGAGGACGCGGTTAGCATTCAGGCAGTGCCCCCCCCCACACCAGCGCTACGGGACTAGTGTGCCCACTCTTCCTTCCTGCTTGAGGCAGAATCTTGCTGTGCAGTCCAAGCTGGCCTGGAGCTCCCTACGTGACGCATCGCACGGGCTTCGAACTCATCGTGGCGGTACTGCCTCTGCCTTCTTGGGGTTACAGGTAGGAGCTGTTTGTCGAGTTTCCGGGGGCCAGTGGGCCCGGGGTGCTCGTGTGTGGGGACTGGAGAGGGCGAGGGGGGCTCACCATCTTCGTCCACCTCATCAATCATCTCCTGCAGCTCCTCCGGCGTGGGGTTCTGGCCCAGCATCCTCATCACCTTGCCCAGCTCCTTGGTGCTGATGCAGCCATCCTCCGCACCCAGGACAAAGATGTCAAAGGCAGCCTTGAACTCTGTGTCCAACGGTAGTGTGAGGAGACAGGATCAGCAGCCAGAACACTAGGAACCCAGGTCCCCGGGGCCACCGGCAAGCCGCCCACCTCCCTCCAAGAGTCCTTTGAGGCTGTAGCAAGGAGAACCCCCAGACCTTTCCTGGGAAGGCATCCCCACATTCCCTCCATTGTCCCCACTGTCCCTCCATTGTCCCCACTGTCCCTCCATTGTCCCCACATTCCCCCCATTGTCCCCACTGTCCCTCCATTGTCCCCACTGTCCCTCCATTGTCCCCACTGTCCCTCCATTGTCCCCACTGTCCCTCCATTGTCCCCACTGTCCCTCCATTGTCCCCACTGTCCCTCCATTGTCCCCACTGTCCCTCCATTGTCCCCACTGTCCCCTCAGTCGGAGACACTCACCATTCTTCTGCTCTTCTGTCAACTGTTCTACCTAGAGAGGAAAAGGGAGCTCAGGTCCCAGGCTCGGGCCTTAGCGGAGACTGCTGTAGACAGTGACCCATTCCACAGGCGGGGAGATTGAGTGAGAATGGGAGGAGACACACGCTCCCAGTCCTCAGTCCTTCTTTCCCGCCCCTGAAGCCCTAAGGTGACCCCGCTGATCTCCCAGAAGCTGGGCTAGGGGCCAAGGTGACAGGCAGGCACCCCTTCCGGGAGCAAGGTGTCCCGAGTAACAATGCTCAACGACCATTCCATGCCCTTTAGGTCACCCTAATGAAACCCAAGCTGCATGGCCTAAGAGACAGCTGTCCCTCAGGTTGAGACAATAAAACTAATGTTGGGGGGTGAGCAAAACCGCCCACTGTAACCTGACCAGAGTGGCCACGGAGCTATTTTTAAAGAAGGACAAAGTTAAACCTGGTGATTGTTCTGGGGACTTTGGTATGCAGGGGGTGGGGCAGTGTTATCTGCCCCCCTGGCCTAGTGGTGCTGCCTCAGGAGCCAAAATTAGTCCCCAGCCCCGCCAGGCCTTGTATGGGCACTGGGTGGAGGGCTACCCCCCTACTCCAGCTCCACGGACTCCTGCAAGATAGGCAAGGATACCACAGGAACCAGCTGCAGCCCTTCCCTGCTCACAAGAGGGGCCATATTCAGGGGATCAGGGGAAGAATTCCCTGGGAACAGCTGTTTGCTAGGATTTTCCTGTGTCTGGAGCAAGTAGAAAGTCGTATCAAAAGGCCCTCGGGGTCCCCAGGAGATTGCAGGGTCTTGGGGTACCTGTTCACTAGCCCTGGCTCTTACCAAACTCGGTGTCTACCTAAGCCCCTGAGCCTACCAGACCGTACAAGGACTAGACTTAAGCTTTCTGTCCCCTCTCCCCAGGCCTGGTCCTTCTAAGTGCACCTTCCCCATCCCCTAGTCACTGTCACCTCCCACCTTCTAAAGCATCTTCGGCCAGCTAAGGGGCTGGGGCGGGGGGGCAGATCTGAGCATGTAAGAAACAGGTAGAAATGGGGAGGGCGGGGGGAGAGCTGGAGATACGCAGAGAGACAGACAGTGAGGAAGAAGCAGAGAGTGGAAAGACCTTGAGAAGGACCAAAGGACCTAAAGAATAGGAACACAAATACAGAGATGTAGCCAAGGCAGCGACAGACTAGACATTTAGAAGGGGGGGGGGAACGGGATGCTTAAAAGCCGAGGTCACACCCTCTAACCACCCTGACAGCCCCTCTCCAGACCCTGAGACCCCCACTTTTTCTACACCCCCCCCAAATGTCAGCCTACTATCCCTTTGAGGGGCTTAGCTACAGATAGATGTACGGGGCCTCTCTTGAATTCTCCATCACTTCCCTGGGGGCACCCCCGCCGCCCATCCCGAGCTGAGTGAACCCCAACAGGCCTACCCACCCCAACCCTTCTAAGACTCATCCCTCACCGCGGCTTTGTAGATGTCATCCATGCTGGAGGCAGCTCACAGGACCGGCTACTGGGGTTGCCAGCCAGCCAGCCCTCAGCCTGGGCTTAAATAGCCCTGCCTCCCTCCCAGTCCAGCCCACCACTGCCTGCAACATCCTCCACCCCCTCCCCTGGTCCCTGTAATCTCAGGCTGGCTAGAGGCCCTGTATCCTCTGCCTGGGCCAGGAACTCTGAGGGACCGCAAGGACCAGGTCTCCCGGCACCTGTTCCCCATACCCCGCAGGGAATTCTCAGGAAAACAACAACAACACAAATTTATTATATTTATGTGTGCACGTGGAGGTCAGAGGGTAACTTGCAGGGGTCCGTCTATCTCCCTCGACTGCGTAGATATCCCGACTGAACCCAAGTCCTCAGGCTTGACAGCAAGCGCCTAAACGCACCACATAGCACATAGATGCCGTCCCCACAGCCCCAGGAAAAGCCTCCTGAATGAATGAAAACATGGGGGAGTCCAGGCCCAGACAGGAAATGTGCATCAGTGGGCTCCAGGCCAGCCAGGTCCCTAAAAACAGTTCAATCTTCTATGCAATCAGAGAGGTGGGTGATAACACCCCCGTTTTCTAGGTAAGGAAACAGGAGGCTTTCAAACTGAGGGCAGCGGCAGCTACAGCGACTGACCTAAGACCAGGCTGCCTTACATTACACCTCTCTGGAGGGGTAACATACAAGCAGCGTAAGCCCTGTCAAGAAAAGCCTCCTAGGTGAGGTCCAGAGTATAACCTGAGACTGGTGTGGGGGGGAGTCACTGGCCCCCCCTAGGACAGGCTGGCCTGGAGTCCTTCAGCCAGCTCTGCCACACCCCAACCTTCTAGCTCTCGATGTCCACTTTGGACTTGAGTTAGTCGTCTGTGTGGTTCAACAAGTAACCCTCAAAGAACCCTGTCTATACCAGGGCTCCATTTGGGTCACCTCTTCTCCAGCTAGGTCGCTCCCAGGGCTAATGATGCTTCCCACGCTTTTGTGTTCGGGGCGGGAGGGAGGGTCCAGCCTGTGGTCCCCCTCCGTTTGACCATTTGAGCTCGTGCAGGATGTCATTTGGGGAAGCAGACCGTTATCCCTTGCCCCGACCTGCGTGTCTGCTTCACGCCCTGAACACATCAGTTTGCAGACACACACACACACACACAGAGCGGGAGGGGGGGCATGTGCGGAGCCGCGCACAGTCACCCCGCTCAACTCCCCCATCACTCCAGGCGACAACAAACATGGGAGTCACTCTGGGTCCCTTGCCCCGCCTCCAAGTCCGGCTCTCATCTCCTCCATCCTTCCCTGGCTGCACGCGGGGCCTACAGCCTAGCTGCCGCGCGGCGAGACCCTCGCGATGGGAGGACTGAGTCCCTGAGGGCCCAGCGCGGTGTGAGAGCCAACCACCGCAACTCCCCAGAAGCTACTACAGCGGGTCTAAGCCGAGGCGGACGGACGGGGGCGAGCCCGCGGGAGCTGCGCGTGCGCGTGCGTGCGCCAGCGGCGGGCTTGTCAGGGCGGGGCGAGGGGCGGGGCGAGGGCGCGCGCGCGGAGGGAGGGGAGGGGGGTGCGGCGCCAAGATGGCGGCGCGGGCGCGGGCGGGGGGCGGCGGGGGCCGGGGGGCGGCGGCGGGACGCTGACCCCGCCCCCCTGCTGCTGCCAGTCTGCGCCGGGCGTCGGCAGCGGCGGAGCCCGCAACATGGCGGCGTCTGCGGCGTCTGCGTCTGCGGCGCTCAGCTTCGGGCCCGAGCGGGAGGCCGAGCCGGCCAAGGAGGCGCGCGTCGTGGGCTCGGAGCTCGTGGACACGTACACGGTGTGCTGGGCTTCGCGGGTGGTGGAGGGGGGTGGGGAGGGACGCGGGCTCCCGCCGCGGGCCGGCGGGCGGGCGTAGCGCGTACCGCCCGGAGCCCGGGCCGGGGGGCTCGAGGAGGAGGAGGAGGAGGGGTCGGGGTCGCGCGATCCCCTGAGTGGGGGGCCGAAGGTGCTGCGACAGCGGCGGGGGAGCCCTGGACATGGGCTTCCCAGAGGGAGGAAGGGCCTGGCTGCCCCGGGGTCCCCGGGGGAGGCTCTAGGGCGGGGCGCGTGGAGGGGGTGGGGGCGGGGGAGGGGAAAGGAGAGTCGGGGTGGAGGCGTCGGGGGCGGGAGGGGGTCGTTCGGGGAAGGACCCCGGCCGGGGGTCGGGGAAGGATGTGTAGATGATGAGATGGGGAGCCCCTCTAGGTCCTCCAGGCAGGCAGGGAGGGACGCCGGCCTGAGAGACCTTGCTGGGGAGACTGGGAGGGAGGGAGCCAAAGAGAAGGGCTTTGGGGGATCCTCAGGTGGAGGGGGAGAGGGGGGCGGCCCTTGGTCTCCACCCCCACCCACGCCAGCCCTGCAGAGGGAGGGAGGGATGTGGGAAAATGGGCCCTGAGGGGGTCTGGTGGGGAAGAATTGGACCCCAGTCGTTGGGAAAAGACAAGCTACTTCAAGGGCTGAGGAACTGGACTTAGAAACCTTTGGGGACCTCACGGGCGAGGGGCCTGTCCTTGTAGGCTACCAGGGGGGGTCCCTACATAAACCCCCTACATAAAAGGAAGGTAGTAATGGTTGTTAGACGCCCCCTTGGGTCTGGATGGGGTCGGATGCCAGGCTGCCAGGCGGGAACTTGTTTTTGTGGTGGGGGCTCGGAGAATAGCTCCCTGTCTCCTTGTCCTTTGTTCCCAGGAGGGTGGACGTGGTAAGGGCCTTGGCCCTGCCTTTGCCTCACCCCATTGGCTCCCCATCCTCAATACCAGATCCTGAGGGCTGGTCCTCTAGGTCTCTCTTCCCCCTGGCAAGGAAAGGGAACTGTCACGGTGGCTCCTGGAGCAACAGGCTGGTGCAGGAGAAATGGCTGCCTCTGGGGGGGTCAGAGGAATCAGCCTGGTTGGCTGTTTCCACTCGCCCTTCCCTGATACTCAGACGGAGGAGGGGAAGCTAGGACCACGGAGCTTGCTGGTGGAGTTAAGAGATGAGGTCACTCAGCTACAACTAGGTTAGCTGCAGTCAGGAGAGGTTCATCTCCAGAAAGCTCTTCCTGTTGGGGGGGCTTTGTCCTACCTAGTTAGTATCAGGGAGCAAGGTGGTGATCCAAGCTGACTAGCATTTGCCCCTGGGTGTGCTGCGTTGGATGTTATTAACACACCTGCCTTTTGTTAGTTGTTAGGCCTGCACAAATCATTTCATACTCACTGCTTTACGTGATCCTTAAACCTACCGGGTTTTAAGATGGAGGAATTGAAGCCTAGAGAAAACTTAAGGCTCCTAGTCACTTACATAAGCGGCACGTAAGCCACGCCCAGGAAATGGGATAGCCAGATTTTTGAACCCAGGTTTTCTTAACCGGCAAAACCATATTGGCTTCTGTTAAACCTGATTGAACCGCTGCTGCTCCCGGGAGCATGGTGCCTTGACTCCCGGATCAGCAGTAGAATTCAAAACCACAGTTAGTGGAAAATGTTGGCTGAAGACCTGCTTCAAGGATGGAGTCAGGCTACCTGAGATGTGTAGCAGAGGCATTCATTGGTCCTGCTAAACTGGGCTCTGCTCTGCCTCCCTCAGAAGGGGCAGCCTTGCCTGCAACTCAGGTTGAGTTTTGAATTAATGTGGAGGCAGGATGTAAAAATCTTAAGGAGGTGTGTTGAGCTAGTCACATTTCCATTCCTTCCCAATTATTGAAGCACGGCTTAACTCCAGACCTCACAGGGCTTGTGGGGGAGGCTGAAGAAAGGTTGGGCCACCACTGCTCAAGAGGGGTCAGGTGCACATTGGATGTGGAAGGGTACCTGACTCTGGATTTTAGGGAGTGGCGTCTGAATACTTCGCCGCTATTATGGGAGCAGGTTTCTCTTGCCACAAGGAATCCTTTTTCCTTTTAGGTTTATATCATACAGGTTACTGACGGCAACCATGAGTGGACAGTCAAGCACCGTTACAGCGACTTTCATGACCTACACGAAAAGGTAATCTTAAAAGTTGCAAACCTGTATCTCAGGGCTGAAGGGCTCGAGGAGCATGTCTCCATTGTGCCACACATTAATTTTAGGGTATAACCATCTCCACACCTATTGTGTGCTAGTTTTTTAAGAATTTATTTATGGCCAGTCATAGTGATGCATGTCTTTAATACCAGCCTGGTCTACAGAGTGAGTTCCAGGACAGCCTCCAAAGCAATACAGAGAAACCCTGTCTTGAAAAACCAAAACAGCCGGGCGTTGGTGGCGCACGCCTTTAATCCCAGCACTTGGGAGGCAGAGGCAGGCGGATCTCTGTGAGTTCAAGACCAGCCTGGACTACCAAGCAAGTTCCAGGACAGCCTCCAAAGCCACAGAGAAACCCTGTCTCGAAAAACCAAAAAAAAAAAAAAAAAGAAAAACCAAAACAACGCTGAGCCATCTCTCCAGCCCCAAAACAAGCAAACAAACAAACAAAAAAAACACAAAACAAAACAAAGTGAATTCCAGGACAGCCAGGGCTGTGACACGGAGAAACCCTGTCCTATATTGAGGTCGGAGGGGATGCACACAGGCCACAGCCCATGTGTAGAGGTAAAGGACAGTTTGTGAGAGCTGGTCCTCCTTCCACCACATAGACCACAGGGGTTGACCTCAGCACATCAGACTCGGCAGCAAGCACCCTTACCAGATGAGCCATCTCATGGCTTTGCAGTCTAGTAGAACAGTTCCTTAATGCATCTGGCAGAAGAAACGGTTGGTCCTTAGGAATTCATCCCTGGTTATGAGACCATCTAGAGTAGTATATTTAAATTTTATTTTAAAACTGCCACATTCCTGAGGAGAGCACAGGTTTGAACTTGTTCCACAAAATATATTTTTATTCTTTACTAACAAATTGAGGTTATATTTTTCCTTTGCTTTTAGAAAGAGCTGCTTTTCTGTGGGCTGTTTACAGTGAGAGTATCTTAAAGATACAACACAGACTCCTTTGCTTTTTGAACTTCAGGGGGCCATAAGCACTATTTTTTCTCAATGTCCTCAAAGACTAAAGGTGGAATTTCTCACTTGGAATTATATTAGTATTTCCAGTATGATTTGGATTTGAAAAGGCCACATCCCAGGTGAATTAGCTGGAGCACTAATCCTGGTACTGCTGCCAACATTGGCTGCAGAGGATGCGATTGACAGCCTGGGTTTTACACAGATACAGAGTGGCTGTAGAGGATGTGATTGACAGCCTGGGTCTTACACAGATACAGAGTGGCTGTAGAGGATGTGATTGACAGCCTGGGTCTTACACAGATACAGAGTGGCTGCAGAGGATGTGATTGACAGCCTGGGTCTTACACACAGATGCAGAGTAGCTGCAGAGGATGTGATTGACAGCCTGGGTCTTACACTGATACAGAGCTTCTTGGTCTGTGGGTGATGTGCTTGTGTTTTCTTACAGCTTGTTGCAGAGAGAAAAATTGACAAAACTCTACTTCCACCCAAAAAGATAATCGGAAAGAACTCCAGAAGCTTGGTAGAGAAGAGGGAGAAGGACCTGGAGGTGTACCTCCAGACTCTCCTGACCACCTTCCCCGATGTGGCTCCCCGAGCTTTGGCCCTCTTCTTACATTTCCACTTCTACGTAAGTTCCCTCTGGGGTCCTTAGCTTTGCCTGTCAACCCTAGCTACCAACGTTCAAGACATAGACCTCAGCTTTGAGGGGAAGCAGTCAGAAGATAGAGGAATGGGGTCAGGCAGAGCCGATCGTGGTTGCTGGTGGGTTTATGTTAAATCAGACTGGCCACATATTTTCTTCTACTACAAAGGCATTTTGTTCTGCAAAAATATCTCTTGATTTTTAAGATAGATTTCCCTCCTAGTGGGTGAGGATGGACGAGGAAGAAGTCATACCGTTGCAGTGTTGGCTCAGACTCAGTGCCAATGAGGGAATTAGTCATTCTTTGATTCCAAGATGATCTTATCTTATTTTCAGTATTGTACATTTGTGTGGGGTGTGTACATGTCAGTGTAAACACCATGTAAACCAGAGAGGATGTTGGGGCCCTTGGAGCTTGAGTTACAGGAGGTTGTGAGTCACCCGGGAAAGTGAATTTGGGTCCTCTATAAATGCAGTTTGCTCTGTTAGCTGCTGAACCATCTCTCTAGCTTGGAATTAGTTATTCGTAATCAATGAATTGCCATTGTGGGGCTCATGGTGATATCCCTACTGCCCGTGTATGGAAGCTGCATCATAGAGGGGCTCTGCCCCCACTCTGGGCAGAGGGTGATGTGCTCCTGGTGCCTGGGTGAGTCTTGCTAGTCAGAGAGTTGTCAGTTTGTGGTGCTCAGGGCTGCATGGCAAGACTGTCTCAAAAGACAGTAAAAAGTAAAAATAACCAAGTTGTCAGACCTTAAGAGTGGTCGTTGCGGAGTGAAGCCAGATATCAAAAGCCGCTGGTAGTTTACTTCTGAGAATTTCTTCTTTTTTTTTTTAAGATTTATTTATTTATTATGTATACAGTGTTCTGCCTGCATGTATCCCCTGCAGGCCAGAAGAGGGCACCAGATCTTTTTTTTTTTTTTTTTGGTTTTTCGAGACAGGGTTTCTCTGTATTGTTTTGGAGGCTGTCAGTCCAGCCGGCCTCGAACTCACAGAGATTCGCCTGCCTCTGCCTCCCGAGTGCTGGGACTAAAGGCGTGCGCCACCACCGCCCGGCTACCAGATCTTATTACAAATGGTTGTGAGCCATTATTGGTTCCTGGGAATTGAACTCAGGACCTCTGGAAGAGTGGGCAGTGCTAAACCCTGAGCTATCTCTCCAGCCCCTGAGATTTTTATTTATTTATTTATTTGGTTTTTCGAGACAGGGTTTCTATATATTGTTTTGGAGGCTGTCCTGGAACTTGCTCTGTAGACCAGGCTGACCTTGAACTCACAGAGATCTGCCTGCCTCTACCTCCTGAGTGCTGGGATTGAAGGCGTGCGCCACCAATACCCGGCACCCCTGAGAATTTATTCTAAGGAAAGTTAAGACAACTGTGAAAGGATATGTGAATAAAAGTAGTCATTTCAAGACTCTGAGCAAGATACTGAAGACAATACAGAGAATAGTGAGAAGTTTCTTTACAAAAAAAAAAAATTCGTGCGTTGCTGGCGCACGCCTTTAATCCCAGCACTTGAGAGCCTGCAGCAGATGCATCTCTGTGAGTTCAAGGCCAGCCTGGTCTACACAGCAAGCTTCAATCCAGCCAAGGCTACATATACAGTGAGACTCTATCTCAACAACCCACCCCCCAAAAAGACCCCACAAAGGAACAGGTTATAAAACAGTATATAAACTGGGGTTCTAGTTCTATAAGAAAAGGGGTCCCATTGATCTAGTTGTCTATGAAGAACTACACGGAACAGTTTTCTTTGAGAGGTTTTTTGATAACATATATCTACTATTTAATTATCTTCCCCTTAAGTAATGAATGAAGATGGTCTTGGCTTATAGGAAGTACCTTCTTTAAAAAATAAATCTTTCTTGAAATTGCAGAGTGTCTTTTTTGGAGTACTATATAGAGCCTGGAGATTTGGAATTTGGTGATGTGACCAGCCTTCTGCCACTAAGCTAGAAGGGACTGTAAATGTTAGAATGTGTCTGTATACCACTTCCTCTTGTGAATATCTTTTTACATTTCCTCTAGTGAGAAACAAATTCTCATTCCCTGTGTGAGCCTGTCAAATAAACTTCACAAAACTTCCATTTTCCACTGAAGAACAAAACCCAAAAACCATCTCTTTGAAAGTATAATCTGTTGCTTGAGGCTGTATTTGGGGAGATTTTCTCCGCTGCTGCAGGTTTGCCCAAGTCTGAGCAAGGAGAGGCCTGGAATGCTCTTGTTAGACTTTCCTGCAGCAGTTCTGTGATTTTGGTTTGAAGGATAGACTCAGAGCTGTTTGGACATATTTGACATTGATATCAAACGTGTACATAGGTTATATAAACCTGATGATTTTAAAAGTAATTAACCTGTCACTAGATTAAGATAGGTTTCTCAGCCATTGCACTGTTATTGTTCTGAACTGTGAGGGGCACTGCTTAGCAGCATCCTTGGCTCTAACCACATCCTTCTGTCACTTTCCTTCCCTGTCCATCCACTAAAATTCTTTTCTCTAGAGGAGACAATGCCTGTCTTCTCCTGGTGGGGAGGGGGCAAAATCACCCAGCTGAGACCCTCTGGGCTAGCTCTTCATTTAAATTTAACTGTGAACCAATGTGGTCTAGGAGCACTGTTGGTTTTTTTTTTCTGCAGGCAGGGACTCTCTAGGGAATCTCTGTCTTAGCCAGTATCTGCCTGGGGCTTGTCCCAGATACATCTGTCTCTTGTGTGCTGACATTGGATGAGGTGGATGGACCCAGGGAACCCTATTTGGCTATGGCGTGGACTACTTAATTTTACTTTGTTAAGACAGGCTTTCACTATATAGACATATTGGCATAAGATTTGTCCCAGGGTGGCCTTGAACTTGTGATTCTCCTGTCTCTTCCTCCTGAATACTGCAATTACAGTAGATGCCTACATACTTGGCATTGTTGTGGTTGTTACTGTTGTTTTCTTTTTGTTTAGGGAGAGTTGCTTTTATATTGAAATATAATTCACGTACTACAAAACTCACTGTAAGTATATAATTCAATAGTTTTCAGTAGATCCACAAAGTTGTGAAGTGAGCACTGCTGTGTTAATTCCAGGGCCCTCACCGCCCACAGCACAGCCCTGTATCTAGTGCAGTGACTGTCTGTCCCTAGGCTCTCACTGCCTCACTCTCTGCCTCTGGGAGTTTGCTTGTTTTCAGTGTTCCTTAAGAGTGGTTCATATAACATATAGCACTTAATTTCATTCAGGGTCCATTCATGTGGCATTAATCTTTTAGACCTTTTAAGACTAACATATTCTTTGGATATACATTCAGAAATCCCTTTTTAATCTGAGTTTGAATTCCATGGTTTCTGTTTCCTCCTGGCAACCATGGTTTGAAAATGTTAAATGGAAAATTCCAGAAGTAACCAATCCGTCGGTTTTAAACGTGCCATTCTGAGCAGTGTGGCGAACTCTTTCACGGGATTTAGCTCTTTGTCTGGCATATGCACACTATACATGCATCACTTAATAGAAGCCATCTCAGTTGTCCGATCAAGGGTTCCAGCGTTACAGTGCTGTGTCCCAGTAACTGATATTTTGTGGTAATAGCCCAGAGCACCTGAGTCATGATGCTGGCAATTCAGATAAGCAACGAGTGCTTCCTGGAAGTATTTCCTGCAAGGTAAAAGTAAAAGATAATTTGAGAGACCACAGTACATAATTTTTATTACAACATTTTAACAATTTTGTTTTAGAATATTAATGTTTGACTCTGCCTTATTTTAGATTAGACTTTATCATGAGTATGCATTTATAGGAAAGGATCGAGTATATGAACTGTATAGTTTTGGGCATCTATGAGTTTTAGAGCACGCCCTCCATGGCTAAGGAAGGACTGCCGCACCATATAGTGTTTCTCCATTCACCATCCCCTTATCTGAGATGATGAATACATTGGAAGGGCTCCAGGAGACGGCTGACCCCAAGGCCAACCTGAGCCCCACCTATATTCTTTCCTGCATACATATATACAAATCCAATGTCTTTTCTATCCTGAGTACTTATATATTAACTTTTTCAGTTTGTAGTATCACAGAAAATCTAGCGGGAATTTCTTCTTCACAATTCCCTGGATAGAAGATTCATTTTTACTGTAGATCTTAACTATTTAATTTATTTTTCTATTAAATTAAAAACATTTTCTCTTTTTAAGTTTTATTTATTATGTATACAGTGTTCTATCTACATGTCTGAAGAGGACATGAGATCCCATTATAGATGGTTGTGAGCTACCATGTGGTTGCTAGGAATTGAACTCAGGATGTCTGGAAAAGCGGCCAGCACTCTTAACCTCTAAGCCATCTTTCCAGCCCCAAATTGGAAACTTTTTATCTTTTCTCTTATGGAGACACTTTAAGATGTGTCTTGGACATATCTGAATTCCCTTATGTTCAGACTGTTCTAAATTCGAGTAAAAGTTACTTAAACACATGCATCTCAATACTGTGGCAGCCAAGATGGCCACTAATGACTAGCAGAGTACTAAGTGCTGAGTATATTGTGCAGGTAAGCTGGACAAGAGACCGACTCATGTTCCAGGAGGGCACAGTGGGGCAGCTGGGGAGATCATGGCACTCAGTGGTGTGCAGTTTTAAACTTGTGAATCATTTATTTCTGGCATTTTTCATTTAACAAAACAATTTTGGACTGTAGTTGACCATGAATGACCACAGAAAATGAAGTTGGATAAAGGGAATTGGGGAATCCGCTACGTAAGGTCTTATGTAAGTGTGTGTTCCGTACCTATTGGGTGTACCCAGAAGAGGAAGGAAGGTGAGTTATATAGTAACCCTGGCTTTTTGAGGAAGCACCAGATTCTTTTCCATTTTTAGTCACAACGTGCAGGCCCCCCCGCCCCGCCCCCCCCCCTTGCCCGCACCTGCACCTGTCTCTGTTTTTTCCTAGTCGTCACAGTACTTGTGAAGTAGTTCCCTTGTGGTTTTGGCTTGCAGTTCTACCGTGATTAATGATGCTGAGAGGTTTTTTGTTTTTTAATATATATGCTCATTGGCCGTTTGTACCTTTGAGAATGGGTTTAAATCCTTGTCCTTGTAGCATTAGGTTTTTCTTTCTTTTTTATAATTTATTTTATGTGCATTGGTTCTGCCTGCATGTGCGTCTGTGTGAGAGTGTCACAAGTCCGGCTTAAGGTGCAGGCACAGTAGAGCTGCCATGTGTGTGCTGAGAACTGAACCAGGTCCTCTGGACGAGCAGGCAGTGCTCGTAACCGTTGAGCATCTCTCCAGCCCCTCCCCCCCTTTTTCTTATTGTCGAATTCTTTATGTATTCTGCATGCTAGACCCTTATCAGAAGCGTGATACGCAAATAACTTATCATGTTCCACCAAGGTTTTTATTTTGGTTTGGTTTGGTTTTTAACCCTTTATTCTGTGTGTGTATGCTGCAGATCAGATTTTAGGGCCTTTTACATACTAAACGTGGACTACCGTTGAGCTATACCCACAGCCTATCACTTTATTTTGTTGATGTTGTTTGTTAGGACATGGTCTCTATACAGATGGCTTAGAATCATATAGAACAGGCTGGCCTCAAACTCACCATCCCTCTGCCTCAGCCTCCCGAGAGCTGTGATTATAGGCATGTACCATCACACCTGGCTTCCTTTACCTGTTAATATCCTTTAAAAATATTTATTTATTTTTATTTTATGTTTATGGGTGTTTTGCCTGTATGTATGTCTTTGCACCATGTGTGCAGTGCCTGCGGAAGCCAGAAGATGGGTCAGATACCCTGGAGTTATGGACAGTTGTTAGCTACATGAGTGCTGGGACTTGAACCCTGGTCCTTTGCAGAAGCAGCAAGTTTTCTTAACCACTGAGCCCTTGGTAGTGTTTTTTTGAAGCATACATGTTTTAGATTTTGTCAAAATTAGTTTTTTATATATTTTGGTTACTTGTATTTTTGGTGCCATGTCTGAGAAACCATTGACTAATTAGTGTCACAAAAATTTACAATTACATTTTCTCTTACAAGTCTTGTTTTTGCATTTAGGACTTTGGCCCATTTTGAGCTCATCTTTGTGTGTGGTATAAAGTAGGGTCCAGTTTGATTCTTTCATCGTTTGGGTTTCAGTGGTAAGGGGGAAAGTGTCACTTCTCTCCCTAGCCAGCTTACAGAAGGGGACTTGAGGGATGGGGCAGCCTTTGTTTCTGGCTCCACTGCATAGCTGCCCTCTTAGCTTCCTGGCCTCACGGCCATAAACCCCATCCCAGAGTGTCTAGAGAAGTTTTCACACTCAGTACAGTGCAGTGCCATGGACTATCATAACCAGACCGTTCTGAGGTAGGACACTTTACAATGGACGTAGAAATAGACAGAGCCAAGCCTGCCTCCCAGACGTGCTCATTTCAACCAGGTAATTCCAAGTCAGTCATTTGGCTTTTCTGTGCCCTGTTTTGTAAGCTGGAAGGTGATAATCTGGGGCCCTTTCGAAGCCTGCAAGAGATTGTGCAGTGAAAGTCTGAGACTTTGAAGAGAGATGGGCTCACCACATGTCACCATAGTGGGATGCTCCCGTAAGGAAAGATACTCAGTCCTTCAAAGGAAATGTTTACATCATTTCCTTATTTTAAACCCACTTGGCTGTAACCAGACAAATGTTTTAATTTGAACTGAAGCTGTCGATGTCTTCGTGTTGACTTTAGATCCATTTTATTTTTACAATTTGTTTTAGTGGTAAAGGGCTGAGGTTGTAATTCATAACAAGCCTGTTTGGTGTGTTTGCTTTTCAACTTACAGTCTTGAAACTCTTTAAAGCTTATATGTGAATCCTTCAGTGGGGAGTTTTTGCTTGAACTTCAATCACACATAACATGCCTGACTCTTGCTGGCACAAAGTAAAAGCTAGACAAGACCCCTCAACCCATAGCTTGTATCCAGGTCACACCTGGGTGACGGCTCAGTAGCGTGTGGTTGCTGTCTGGTTAATGCCCACCCACCGGTGAGGGGTTTCTAATTGAGCATCAGCATATGTATTTGGGGTACACTTATAGCTGGGCTCTGTAACTAGGCAGGTTGAAAATGTAAATAGCCTAACTAGTCCATGTGGTATTGATGTAAAGCCCAAAGAGGTTTAACTAAGGTAGACTGCTTATCTCGCACGGGAAAGGAAGGGCCTGCATTCCTTCCCAGCACAACAGATTTTTTTAAAACATGAGAGAGTGTAGCACAAATTCTAGTTGGTCTTAGTAATAAAAACCCAGAGACAGATACTGGGTTAAAGCTGAAGATCAGAAGCAAAGCGGCAGCCGCCAGGGAGTTCTCACTCTGCTCATGCTCAGACCAGAGGGCGATCCTGTCCTCAGACTGCATCTCCAGACTCCCTGAGCTCCCGTCTCCTCCTGCCAATTAGTCCTCTCTAGTGCTGGGGTTAAAGGCGTGCTCCACCCCTGCCTGACCTCTATGGTTAACTAGTGTGGCTACCTTTGCGCTCTGATCTTCAGGCAAGGTTTATTTGATAGATCATAAGTAAAATATCACCATTTGGAGGTGTGTAAGAGAGGAAACACCTTTTTCCCAAGAGTGCACACATGATCCTGGTCAGCAGTGTCACCCCAAAGCACTTGAGGTCCCTCAGCACAAATACAAATACAGTATGTAGAGAGCTTCCAGTTCCCACAGGTTACCCTACGTGAGAGCCAATAGCTGGGCTCAGGGCCTGCTGAGCCCCTGCTCTGCTTCTTCCTGGGGCACACAGAAGCCTGGCTCCGTACCCTTCGCCCACAGGTGTAGTTTGACCAGAGGAAACTAGTGCTCTAGGTTCCAGGCTGAGGAAATTCTTCGTTCCTCGGGTTCAAGCTCTCTCCTAAGGTGAAGGTCAGTCTGAGGAAACCAAGTAGAAGACCAGCAGTGTGCTCTTCTGTGGCCAGAGTAGAGAGAGATTGTTACATTTGCTTTTGAGATTCATCAGAAGTTCTAGCACGGCTCTTGGCCCCTGATAGCAACGTTCCCTGAGTCTTCTGGAAGACAGAGCCCTGACCCTTAGCAGGGCTGTCACCCAGCATGACTGACTGAACCACCACCAGTTGCCCAAGGAAATGGACCGTGGAAGGCGAGGCCTGCCTGGCACTGAGGACAGGGCAGGAGGCCCTTTTCTCAAGAGCCGTATAATGGGCTCCTTGCGCCTATCCAGTGCCTTAGAGGCTTGGGGAGTTGAGGTAAGTGTAGACTGGCCATCCCTGGGACCTCAGCACTAGGTGGTCTGGCTGTAGGAAGATAGGAAAGAAGTGCGGGGAAGACTTGTTTGTAAGCCATTGCGAGCTTTTTATCGACTGTGATCCTCACAGCTGCAGGGGAAACTAACCGTCGAGGAGGTTGTAAGAGACTGTGAAGTTGGGCTTCAGAGCAGCTTAGCCTCTGCTGGCTGGAACCCTGCTCCTCTGTTAGCCTTCTGCAGTCTGACCTGTCCTGAGCTCTCGAATGCTGGGGTGCGGTGGCTTATCTTCTCTGCTTGGCTCTTTGTACACTGAGGGGTAGGTAGGAGAGGAACAGTTCTTATATCACACATAAACCAACCATATCAACACAGCTTTTAAAGATCATGGGGTCACGAGAAAACTGGGATAAACAGTCTTACATTCCTGGAGTCACAGAAGAGATCTCAATCACAAAGGAAAAGATTCTAAGTTAAACATGAAAGTGAAAAACCTCACTGTGTTAAGAAAACCACCTGAACAAAGGACAAAAGTTTATGCAGGCTGGGGGGGGCATGCTTACTGCACATCCAGGACTGTGTGAGCTGGGTGGAGGACTCACCCCAGCTGCTTGGGAGGATTCATGTAACTTAGAGATTCTATCTCAAAGTGAAACACAAAACGGCTGGTTGCTGTAGTTCAGTGATAGGGGCCCCAGATTCAGTTCCCGGTATTTGAGGGGAGAAGCTACAATGTATAAGGATTACAGGAAGGGAAAGAAAAACAACTAACGAGAAAAACATGGAAAGAACACCCTGTCCCTCAACCTGGTGCCTTCTCAGTCCCATAAATACGTAAATCGTGTGTTCCAGTGGCGGCAGTGCTCTGTGAATCGCAAGGGTTATTTGCAGCCTCCATCTGGCCTTGTTTACAAAAGGACATGTGGGCTGCATCAGTCAGTTTAATCTCTTACCTGTGGGAGGTAGAGCTAATGGGTTCAGTGGGGATCTCCAAACCACAATTGTTTTGTTGTTGTTATTATTTAGATTTTTAGTGTTTTATGTGTCCGAGGTCTTGCTAACATGTATGTGTGTGTACCATGCCTGTGCCTGGTGCCTGAGGAGGTTAAATTCCCTGAAATGAGTTACCAGTGGTTGTGAGCCACCATGTGACTCCAAACCTAAGTCCACTGGAAGAGTAACAAGTGTCTTAACCATTGAGCCATCTCTCTGGACCCTGTGATTATTTGAGTACAGAGGCGATTGGTTATGTTCAGAGAGGACCAAGTGCTTGAGTGTAGCTTTGCTGGTTTATAGGAGTATCCCTAAAGCTGTCCACCTGTGTTTGCATAACATGGTACAGGTAACAGTTTCCTCTTGTAGAGTGGTGGGTAAGCCAGGACCTATCGAGTACTCAGCCATTGTCTGATGTGACTTAAAGCCACCATGTTAGCTGTTCATGGGAGTGAGGACTGGTTCTTGCCAGGCCTCTTTGTGTCGTTCGAAAAAACCCTTGCTGCATCTTTATAGTGACCCAGCTTTGTGGTGCCGCTGTGATCTGGAAGAAACGAGCCCAGGAAAGAGACAGATAGCCACTTGTTCTTCTCTCTCTCTCTCTCTCTCTCTCTCTCTCTCTCTCTCTCTCTCTCTCTCTCTCTCTCTCTCTCTCTCTCTCTCTCTCTCTCTCTCTCTCTCTCTCTCTCTCTCTCTAGTTTTTTCAAGACAGGGTTTCTCTGTGGCTTTGGAGGCTATCCTGGAACTAGCTCTTGTAGACCAGGCTGGTCACAGAGATCCACCTGCCTCTGCCTCCTGAGTGCTGGGATTAAAGGCGTGCACCACCAATGCCCGGCTGTTTTGCATTTGTTTTTCAACACAGAGTTTCTGTGTGTAATAGACCTGACTCCTGACTGTCCTGCATTCGCTCTGTACACCAGGCTGGCCTCAAACTCAGAGATTGGCCTACCTCCCTATTGCTGGGATTAAAGGCATGGGCCACCATGACTGGCTCTTTGAAGAAACATTGCACATGAGAGAAGGAGAAAATAGTCATTCCTAGGGAAAGTTGGCACTGCATAGTCACATATTCTACCTGTATAATCAGGGCCTCTTTTCCAAAAGAAACAGGATCTCTCCTCTCCTCTGCCACACCCTCTCCTGGGGTGTCAGCCCTTGGCACAAGTCAGGCTTTGCTGACTCCTGGGCCACAGTGCCTGTGCCGACCTGCAGCTGCTATTGAGGAAACGGTTCAGATCTCCGTGGATCTGAAACACAGTTCCCTTTCTACGCTCCTTGCTTCGTTCTAGACTTTCTCCCTCCTTCAGTTGTTCACCGTCTAGAAGCTGTGTCCTTCCTATTTGCTACCTGCAGGCCATGCGTGCTGTGGGATAGCTATGGATGCAGCCCAACACAAAATAGACATGCGTAAGACATCACAAGGGGTTTCTTGTGATTGTGTTGTTTTATTTGATTTTGCGGTTCTCAAGCATAACTTTTGTAGGTGACTCTTATTGCAGAGTCAAGAGATTGACCATTCCTGAGGTCTAGAGCTGGCATTGCAGGAGCAAAGTGAAAGACAGTGGGAATGTGCAGTCCCGGGGATGGGGCAGGTGCACTTCTAACTGTCGGGTTCATTTCCTCCACAGGAAATAAATGGTATCACTGCAGCACTGGCTGAAGAACTCTTTGACAAAGGTACGTAACCATTGGCTCTTGAAATGCTGAGGGCCATTTGCCTAGTCTAGTTGGTAGCTGTAGGCCCAGGGTGGCACCGAGCTCCTCTGTTAGATCCTAGCCAGGTCCCACCTCCTTGAGTGTGTCACGTCCCTGGCCCTGGCCCTAGTCCCCAGCCAAGTCTAGCCACCTACTTACCCTGCAGGTGAGGATCCTGCATGCTTAGGATTCTTTATTGTAATTTTTTTGTGGGGATCAGAAGACGACTTGATAGAGTCAGTTCTCTCCTTCCGCCTTTATGTAGGTTCTGGGGATCAAACTCAGGTAGCCAGGCTTATGTAAGGTGAGTGCCTGGGACTCACCTAAGTCTCAGCATCTGCTCCCCATTCACACGGGGCGTCGGAAGGTGGCTGGCATGCTGCCGTCTTGCACCTGATTTGTCCGTGCTTGGAAGTGTTCAAATTGTAATTAGAAGCCAGTCTTGGGTCTTGGTCATATTAACAGTTAACAGCAGTGGAATGAGCACTCCCTGCCAACAGTCTTACATTTAGTATCTTACTGCCTTCCGTGAGCTAAAGGTAAGGACGCTAGTGGGTCAGAGGCTCAGAAGCCTGCTAGAAGGAACAATTTAAGGTCTGAACTCTGGCATCTTAGGTCTATAGTTGACCTTGGTCTCTGCGTATTAGAGGGTGCAGAGTAGTTGCGGCACCGAGAGCGCTGCCTCTCCCAGCCGCCTCTTGGCTCAGTGCCTTAGATCTCACTCTTCAGGCTGGCTCCCCAGTCCCTCAGTCCATCCCTCCCCCTCCCCCCAGCCCCTCAGTCCATCCCTCCCTCCCCCAGCCCCTCAGTCCATCCCTCCCCCTCCCCCCAGCCCCTCAGTCCATCCCTCCCTCCCCCAGCCCCTCAGTCCATCCCTCCCTCCCCCCAGCCCCTCAGTCCATCCCTCCCTCCCCCAGCCCCTCAGCCCATCCCTCCCCCTCCCCCAGCCCCTCAGCCCATCCCTCCCCCTCCCCCAGCCCCTCAGTCCATCCCTCCCTCCCCCCAGCCCCTCAGCCCATCCCTCCCCTCCCCCAGCCCCTCAGCCCATCCCTCCCTCCCCCAGCCCCTCAGTCCACCCCTCCCTCCCCCCAGCCCCTCAGTCCATCCCTCCCTCCCCCAGCCCCTCAGTCCATCCCTCCCTCCCCCAGCCCCTCAGTCCATCCCTCCCTCCCCCAGCCCCTCAGTCCATCCCTCCCTCCCCCAGCCCCTCAGTCCATCCCTCCCTCCCCCAGCCCCTCAGTCCATCCCTCCCTCCCCCAGCCCCTCAGTCCATCCCTCCCTCCCCCAGCCCCTCAGCCCATCCCTCCCCCTCCCCCAGCCCCTCAGCCCATCCCTCCCTCCCCCAGCCCCTCAGTCCATCCCTCCCTCCCCCCAGCCCCTCAGTCCATCCCTCTCCCTCACTGTGTGTCTAGGATGGCCCTGTGTGCAGTGTGAGCTCCGAAGGCTGCTCGTGTGTACCTGAGACTAACTGTGCATGGTGGGTGCCTGTCATAGGTGCTTGCTGCACGCTTATTACCCGTTGGCCTGGTGCTTCTATTCCTTGCTGTGCAGCAGGCTGGGGCTGGGGCTGGACACTCACCCTTGGGTGTGACTGTTACAGGAGAACAGCTTCTGGGAGCCGGCGAGGTCTTTGCCATCAGGCCCTTGCAGCTCTATGCTGTCACGGAGCAGCTGCAGCAAGGAAAGCCTACTTGTGCCAGCGGCGATGCCAAGACTGATCTTGGGCACATCCTAGACTTCACCTGTCGCCTTAAGTATCTTAAGGTAAAGATGCAGCAGTGTCGTTGTAGCATCTCAGGGGGCTCTAATGCTGACAGCTCAGCAGCTGGCAGTATGTGGAAGAGACCAAAGCTGGGGGCCTCAGTGGATGAAGCCTCCTGGTGGTGTTGATACTGTGCCTCTGCCTGTGAGCACCAGGGGGCGCCATGGTCCGTTTTCTGAATACCTTTCAAGTGGCCACGTTCACCCCAGTGCAGAACAGGAGTGGTCGCTACAGCATCCCTAATTTAAGTCCATCTTTGGCCTCAGGTTTCTGGCACAGAAGGACCTTTTGGGACCAGCAATATTCAGGAGCAGCTCCTGCCCTTTGACCTTTCCATATTCAAGTCTCTTCATCAGGTGGAGGTAAGGGCGTGGCTGTGGCAGCCAGTGGTAAGGCTGTTGCTTCCGTGTTTGGCGCTGTGTTGGCAGATCCCGTCCAGGTGAATCAAGCCAGAAAGGGAGGGAGACAGGAAGGAGCCTTTTCTGCCCTCGGCTGGTTGGGAGTTCTCCATCTCTGTGGTAGGCATCAAGAAGTACGAGAGAGCGGCGCACCAGAGCCTAGTTCCCTCTCAGGGAGCAGGAATGTGTGCTGCTCAGGTAGAAGTCACGGAAATCATCCTGAAGGCCAAGTCTTTGTTCTCCAAGTCAAAAGGCGTGGGAGGGTCTTTGCCATCTTTGGCACCCACACCTAACAAGCAGTGCTCTCCACTACTTCCTACTGAATTCTGGTTCTAAACACTAACTTTGCTGTCATTTTTAAAAAGAGAGGGTAATAAACAATAAAAGCTGTTTTTTATGCATGTGTTTCCCGAACATGACTTTGTCTTCGGCTCTACCCAGTGCCCATGAATTCTTGAATAAGTCTCCCCAGCTTCTCTGTGAGATGTGGACGCTTTCGTTCTCAGTTCACAGTGGAGGAAACTGAGGCTTGGGAGGACGAGGAAGTTAGGCCAGAGGACAGTGGGCAGGTTAGATAAGCAGGAGGAAAACATTCCCTTGTTCTCCAGCACTGATTCCCTGCCATGCCTTCTGTGGCTCATAATGAGCCCGAGAGTCCATTTTTTAGACAGGGTTTCACTATGTCGCTCTGGCTGTCCCAGAACTCATTCTGTAGACCAGGCCAGCCTCGAACTCACAGAGATCTGCCTGCCTCTGTTTCCCGAGTGCTGGAATTAAAGGTATGCACCACCATAGCTGGCTAGATGCCTTTCTTGCTAGATGTTTAAAATCTTTATCAGCACTGAGTAGCACTGGGGAATGAAAGAGGCCAGGTTTGAGTCATCTCTTGTCTAGGGATTTGAGTTTGCCTGTGGGATGAACATCTAGTTCCTGGGATTTCTGAGGGGCCAAGATGCCATTTCCGAAACACAGCTGTTGTTTGTTCCAGATAAGTCATTGTGATGCTAAGCAAATCCGAGGACTGGTCACCTCCAAGCCAACTTTAGCCACAATGAGTGTCAGATTCTCAGCAACATCTATGAAGGTAGGCTCTGCTTTTGTGTTTGTCTGATGCTCTGTACTGCTGCTCTTGTCTTGGTGATGATTCTCTGCCTGTGAAGTTATGGCTAAGGGATCTGATGTCTACAGTGGAGACTACTCTGAAAGTGTGGTTGCCTGGCAACACCATGAATTCAGACCTTCAGCCTCTGCAGGTTAAGCCAGGAAAGATATTACTGCATAGCCGAGGCCCATTTGTTCCTGAAGTCACAGGACCAGAACATATTCTAAGCCTTTCAGTTATTTCACAATCGCTCTAAGACACATAAACCAAAGCCCTTTTTTAATGCAAGCTCATTTCCACATGCTAAATGTGCCCCGGCTCTTCCTTAAATTTTGCAACGATAGCGCGTTCTACTTAATGTTGCGTGAGGCCTCAGCAGATGTTCTTATGCAGGAAGTCCTTGTTCCTGAAGCCTCAGAATTTGATGAGTGGGAGCCTGAAGGCGCAACCCTTGAAGGCACTGTGACTGCTGTCATCCCTACGTGGCAAGCGTTGACCACTCTAGACCTGAGTCACAACAGCATCTCTGAGATCGACGAATCTGTGGTATGCCTGCGGCAGCCTCCCAAGGCTTCCAGACCCTAGGATTGACTATTATGTTTTACTTTTTCTGAAGGACCACAAAATTCAGTAATCCACACATTGTTTGTAGTTTTTAAGTTAAATTTCAGAATGGAAATGTTTTAAAATAGTGAGTTAACACATACAACCAAGCAAAGCATATGACTTATGTATGCACTTGATATAACAAACCATGGTAAATGATGGAGTAGCAGAAAACTCACTGCCTAGAACACAGGTATGCCTGTGTCAGAGTGGCATCCTAAAGGCCTTAAGGGTGTGATTCTTTTTGTTACCCTGTGGGGGTGGGCAGGATTAAGAAAGAACAGGTCCCAGTCAGACAACGTTGGTGACACACGCCTTTAATCCCAGCACTCGGGAGGCAGAGGCAGGCGGATCTCTGTGAGTTCAAGGCCAGCCTGGTCTACATAGTGAGTTCCAGGGCAGCCTCCAAAGCCACAGAGAAACCCTGTTTCGAGAAAAAGAAAAAGAAGAAGCACAGGTCCCTTGTCTTTTGGAGGCACTACCATTTGTATTACTTAAGCCAGTTGTTCTGCCCAAACAGTGGGTTCCTTTGGATTTCTGCTGAGTGGGCATTGGGAGATGTCAGTGGCCCTTTGAAGATAAGCCGACATAAAGTGTGTTTAGCCACTGAGTACATGGACTGTGTAGGGTCCTGCCCCCTTGAGTAACACTGGACATTCTTTTCTTTCCTAAGAAACTGATTCCAAAGATTGAATACCTGGACATGAGTCACAACGGAGTACTAGTTGTGGACAATCTACAGGTAATGTCTACCTACTAGTTCCCTAGAGCTCTGCTGTCTTGATGGGCCCAGAGGCAAGCGCACTGACTGACTGTTTCAGTTCCCAAGTGTTAGAAAAGTACAGAGTGATGACGGCAGGCAGGCTGGTTGTCAGTGCTCACCCCTAACCTCCCTGCAAGGGGAACCACTGGGTTACGGCAGGTGAAAGAGGGAGAGGGGCTTTTCTTCCCAGTGCTGTCAGAAAGACTCGCAAAGTGACTGGTCTGGAAGGGCCCAGTAACTTCTGGCAGCCTGACCTGTGCTGCCGCTCTGTGTCTCCTGCTGCTACAGCACCTGTACAACCTTGTTCACCTTGACCTGTCCTACAACAAGCTCTCCTCCCTGGAAGGCGTGCACACCAAACTGGGCAATGTCAAAACCCTAAACCTGGCAGGCAACTTCCTAGAGAGTCTGAGCGGCCTGCACAAACTCTACTCTCTGGTTAATTTGGACCTCAGAGACAACAGGATTGAGCAGGTGAGCCCCAGCCCTGAGAGCCTTGGGATTGTTGGGCCTTGGTGTTCGTTGTCTTAAAGAAAAGAAAACCAATAGCACTCTGTTCACTTAAAAGCAGCCATCAAGTGTGTAGTCTGTGGCTGAGGTGTTAGAGGAAGCAGACAAATGGCACTTGTATCTTGCAGTTGGAGGAGGTGAAGAGCATAGGCAGCCTACCATGTCTGGAGCGAGTGGCCTTGCTCAACAACCCTCTAAGCATCATCCCTGACTACCGGACCAAAGTGCTCTCCCAGTTCGGAGAACGAGCCTCTGAGGTAAGCCCCAGAACCACCAGCAGAGCCCAGAGAGACTGGCAGGGAAATTGGATGGGCAAAGCAAGGTCCTTGTCTGCTTGAGAGGGCATCTTCTTTTCAGATTCGCAAGTCCACTGCTCCCTATGAGAACACTCTCTGCACTTCCCACCCGTCTCCCAGTCACATATTCCCTAGCGGGCTGCATGTCTGCCAGAACTTGAGGCCAGGAAGTCTCCAGGAGCACCCAGGCATAGAGGGAGTATCTTCACCTTTTAAAAAATACACTGGAAGCTGGGTGGTGGTGGCACAGGCCTTTAATCCCAGCACTTGGGCAGCAGAGGCAGGTGAATCTCTGTGAGTTTAAGGCCAGCCTGGTCTACAGATTGAATTCCGGGACAGCCTGTCTTGAAAAACCAAAAGAGAAAAAAGAAAAGGAAAGAAATATATTGGATATTTTAGACAAGGGGCCTAGAATAAGATGCCTACAGTTACTGATTTCTTGGACCGCTGGTAACCCTGATACTTACCTACCAGCTTTGAGATTTCCTTTTTCCCTTTACTGGGTCAGTCCAGCCCTGTGCCTGCTGCCTACTGGCTGTGACAGTACAAGTGCCACCAAGCTAACCAAGAGGGTCCTCACCCGAGTGTGCTCCTTTCCCTCAGCCTCCCACCACTGTCCCCATTCCCATTCTCTCACCAGTCCTTGGAACCTGTCTTCTCCAGATCCCAGCCCATGAGATCTCTGCCGGTCTGTTTGTATCCGTCTCCTGCCCCTCTCTGTCCCCACCAGGTGCCTCTTTGCCCACATTGCCCCTAAGATAATTTCCATAAGATGTCGTCTCTTGCTGGAGATAATTGATTATACTTGTGATTATCCTTCTGAACTCAGGATCTGAGGCAAGAGGGTTGCCCAGAGTTCAAGGCCAGCCTGAGTGATAGAGACCCTGTCTCTAAATAAATAAACAAACAAACAGCAGACAAAAAGATGTCTTCCCTTTTTTGACTCCAGAGCTAGAAAAACCTCCCTGATTCCGTGGTGTCAAGCGCCTGTCCAGTGCTTTTGCTCTGTGCTTCTGTGGCCTTTCTGCCTGCACGCCAGTCCACAGCTCTCCAGAACAGGGCTCCTGCCTTCTTCCATGCACTAATATCTCCGCCCCACTGGTCCCTTGTCCAGAAGGGCCTCCTCTTGCTCCTTGACAGTCAGTTCTGCTGTGCTCTGCCTTGAGTAGAACACAGCACATTCACTCCCTTCTCCTAGTCCCCAAGAGGCTGGTGCCCCCTCTTAGTGGCGAGGGCCTCCAAGGGCCCTCCAAGGATAGTTACATTGTGTTAAGAGCCTCCCTTAGCCTCCAGTATCTTCTTGGGGCCTCTAGGGTGCTCAGACCCATTTTCAGCAGGATCCCACCGTTCTCCCAATGTGCTTCAGCCGTCTCCGTGCTGTAAGCGGCTCTCTGGGCTCTGTAGGTCTGTCTCGATGATGCAGCGACCACAGAGAAAGAGCTGGACACCGTGGAAGTGCTGAAAGCCATTCAGAAAGCCAAGGACGTCAAGTCCAAACTGAGCACCACAGAAAAGAAGGTAAGCTTTTTAGGGTGGGGGGAGTCGGCTAAGGATGGAACTTTTCTTGGGGAAACTGAGCCATGGAATCCCTCATGGTATCTGATCATTAACACCCCCCTCCCCATGAAACCTCAGGCTGGGTCCTCAAGTGGTACGGTGATGGTACCTGCTATTCGATTGTATGAGGTAATTTTCAGCATCCTCTGGAGAGATGTTGAGCTCTTTCCTCCCCATCCCTGACCCTAGCACTTCTGTTCTTCCTGACCTTTTTCTCTCTCCTGGACTGATTGAGTACTCTTCCTCAGGTTGATGACCCCCGGCTCCCAGCTGCTCCCTGCGTCAGACCCAGCAGCTGCCCTCCCACTACAGCTCCCACCTCAGCCTCCCTGCCTCAGCCCATCCTCTCCAACCAAGGTAATCATGACTAGATCTTCCTCCTCGCTGAGCTGCTCAGTGCTGCCTGGACCGAGGGCAGGACTAGGCTTGAGAGAGAAAGGTTGGCACTTGCTTTCTACGGGTCAGGCACAGGGAGGGTGGCACTTTCTGCAGGCTGGCTCCTTGGGTGGCACATGGCAGGGAGGTGCCCGGCCTGATTTCAGCGCTGTTGTTTGCTTAGGACTCCCTGTCCCTTTACATCACATCCCATTCCTGTAGGCTACCGTAGGGCGTTGGACAGGGAGCTAAGAATGCCCTTTGAGCAGGCTTAGGCTGTTGGCTCATGAGGACCTGTACCGTGGGCAGGTCAGCTCCTAGAAAGTCAGGCCTTGTTACTTTCAGCTCTAGATCCCTGTGTGGAGAGCTTACTTATATTGTTGTGATGCCTCTAGCACTCAAGGTATGGCCAAGCCCCAGAATACTGCATTGATGGGTCCAAGATGGGCTGTCTGTCTCCATGGACCCATGGAAGAGCAGCCCCTTTCATCCGCCTATTGTGTGAGCATTTTCAAAGGGCTTTCACCTCTGAACCCAGGCATCCTCGGAGATGAGTGAGTGAACCAGGTACCATGAGCGTGGCTGCCGGCCTGACCCCAACGGAAGAGGGGCAGGTATGCCGTCCCAGGTGGAGCTGAGGCTCGGGACACACAGGAAAGAACACCACCCACCCAGGCTCCTGGAGACGCAGAACTTGGTGTGAGGTCTTGAGAAACTAGTATGGCCCTAGGTTTTAAGAGCCAGAAATGTATTTCTACTCGTTGACCTGGTGACCCACTGGAGGAAACTTTTCTAGGGAGAGCTGAGATCCTGGGGAAAGGGAAGTTCTCCCCTCTAGCAGCACCAAACTGTCATGCACACCGAGAGCAGGGAAAGGCCGTGGTGGCGTAGAACCCTCCACAGCGGTCTGGTCAGGGCCAGAAGCATGAGCTACAAAGAGACAAGGCCAGAGCCCTGTGCACAGCAGCCCGGAGTCACCACGGCGGTGTGTAGGAAGGAAGCCTTGAGAATCCAACAGTGGAGGGAGGCGCCAGCACATTTGCCCGTTGGCTTTGTCAAACTTTTGACAAAAAAGTTTTATTTGTTTTTCCATAAAAGAGGAAGAAAATTTGAGTCTCTGTGAGGAAGTTTCCCTGACCTCTCTTCAGGTCCCCACAGTATTAGTAATACTACATAGAAAGCATGCAGCCATAGACCTCTGGGGACAGGGTGATATTAAGGTCCCAAGGTCCAGGATATAACCTGTTCTAGCATTTGTTGAATCAGTACCACGTGCGTATATGTGTGTGTGTGAGTGTGCGTGTGTGCATGCACTTGTATGCATGTATGAGTGCATACATTTGTGTGAGTGCGTGTGTGTGTGTGAGTGCATGTGTTTGCATGTGTTTGTGTGTGAGTGTGCGTGCATGTGTGAGTGTGCGGGCGTGCGTGCATTGTGTGTGTGCGGGCAAGTGAGAAGGAACATGACCAAAAGCAGATCCTGGCTTGCGAGGAGGAATGGGTGTCTCCTCCAGGCTGCAATTGCCAGCAGCCCTCTGCCTTGAGGAGGTGGAGTCTGCGGCCTGAGGCAACCCTCATCTACCCCTTCCTTGGTGCCCTTTCACCCCTGGGTGCTCTGTAGTCTTTCCCCTTTCCCCAGTCACTGGATACTGAGAGATGTTGTCAGAGATTTACACCTCTTATAATAAAACTGCAGTGATGTCTTTGTGTGCACATCTCTTTCCTTTGGGTGAGAAGTGAGAAAGGTCAAGGGCTGTCTGAGGGCTCTTGATGTCCCTGTCCCATCTGCTGAGTGGCCCTTTCTGACCACTTGTTTGTACAGGCCATGGTGCAGGAAGGAAGTGGACAGACTGTCCTGTCTGCATTTCCTCGTGCCCAAACAAGGCTGGCCGGGGGGGGGGGGGGTAGTGGCAGGAAAATACTGCTCTTTCTTTTTGTCCTCACAAATGTGAGGCACCCACATATATGTGTGTTTGATCATGTGTCACTGGGACTGACCTGGGTGAGAACAGCTTTCCTGAATTAGCTTTACTGATTTACCCTGCTGGCTCTCAGTCTGACCTATAGAGAACACACTTGTGAGGAAACTGGGCACTTGAGCCCTACCTGAAGGGGGTGCTATCCAGAAAACACTAAGCCTCTGGTCATCCCAGAGCAGCGGGAGATTGTGGCTGATAGGGGCCAATGTCCACAATGCCAGAGTTCATTCTCCAGCCCTGTTGGGCTGAGAGAAGTCTGTTGTAGAAGTGACCAGAAGCAGGCCGGCAGCTGAGTTCATGTCCCATCTTCCTGGCCATAAGATCTCAAGCAACATGCAGCCTCTTGTAAGCTGTTTTCTCAGCCATGAAGTGGATACATCCTACTTAACCGATTCTGAGACGCACACATTTCCACCCTATGACTTCTCTGAAATCGAGATGCGTCTTTCAGTCAGTGACGTCCCCTAGTTGCTGTCAGCCAGCTGGTAATCGTGATGGAGTCGTGAGAGAACCTCCCGTGGACATCTGCTATGACCAAGATGGCACCTCATCCACAGATGTTAGATTTGATGAAATGTGGTAAACGACAAGAGGTGCGCATGAGCTGATGCTGGGGAGGTGCTTAGCCCTGCTAAGGCGCAGCAGGAGCGGTCGGTAGTGGCTCCTTCCTTCATCCCGAGCTGGGGTTCCAGGACGGTGCCTCTAGGAACGTGGAGCCACCTGGGGAGAGACTGTGTGCCTATGGAAGAACAAGCTAGAACAGTTTGGGAGTACTTTTAGGACTGCAGCAGACGTGGTACCAGAGATGAGTCTTGAAGGATGGTTTGGATTAAGATATTTCAGGAGCAGGGGCAACAAAAGCAAAGGCTTTGGCGCTTGGTGCATGGCTATGTGCTTGCCCTGTCCTCCCTCTCGTCCTCTGCAGCTTAGCTTCATGGGGTATCTGAGCTTGGGCTGCCTGCCTACCCTTTGGGCAGAGAACCTGGGCTGTGTGAGTAGCCCTGTCCTAGGCGGCAGGCAAGCTGAACAAGATGTCATGTGGGCTCTGAGGCACAGTACAGTCCTCTAGTTGGGCCGTGGTGCCTGTTGAGCAAAGCCAGGCTGTGGAGGCAGGACTCTTCCAGACCAGCTAGCTACAGTTTGAAGCATGTTTTTGTTGTTGTTGTTGTTGTTGTTTGGTTGTTTTTTAAGTTGGGAGGAGGGGTTCCCCTTAACCAAGTTGCAAACTGGAGTGAGATAATGGATCCAAACAGGCAATCCATAAAATACCCTTAGTATAGCTTAAATATCCAGTGCATTCCAAAGTACATGAGTAGGACTGCTACTACCCATAGGACAGTCAGCGGGGCACCCTGGTAAAGCAGCCTGTGGGTTCAGGCCCCAGCTGTGTTCAGCAAACCCTGGGAGAATCAAGTCTGCAAGCCTGGCTTCTTGGTAATTAGTCCTATGCTTGGAATTTGCCAGATAGGAGCACGGAGTCACTTGTAGTCCTTTTTTTGTACAGTGTCCCAATATTTCCAAGCTGTTGATCAGTATATCACCAGACTGCTTTCCTGGCAGGTTGACCAGCTTGTACTCCAGTGCCCACCTTTTCTAGTAAGGCTGGGTCAGGCTCTGTGCTCTAACCATGCCATATAAGAGGAAAGCAGTCTCCTATTTCAACTTGTCTTTCTTTGTGTAAGCCTCGTTGTGTGTGTTGTATCTTTTGGTCATCCTTCCGTGCCGTTCCTGTTCCTATTCTCTGCATTCTCACAGAGATTTCAAACAACTTGTTCCCCTTTTTGTAATCTGTAAGAAGAGATCCTTGGCCAGGCAGTGGTGGCGCACGCCTTTGATCCCAGCTCTCGGGAGGCAGAGGCAGGCGGATCTCTGTCAGTTTGAGGCCAGCCTGGTCTACTGAGCGAGTTCCCAGACAGCCTCCAAAGCTGCAGAGAAACCCTGTCTTGAAAAACCAAAAGAGAGATAGAGAGACTTTAGGATAGGGGTCTTTGCTTTTCTCTGTACATGTCTCTGTGTGTGCACTGTTTTATCTTAGTCTGGAGAGTGCACCTCTAAGGGTTTGGTCTTCATGACCCCCTCCCTGGTTAGTCTGCTCAGGAAGCCTCTCCCAGACAGTAGAGAGCAGCCAATTGCTCCATCCTGAGTTGCTGAGGAGTTTCTGAATTACTGCATTTTATTCTGTGACCCATGTGATGATTTGGGGTCTGGCTAGTGGCTGGCCATGAGCCCATGAGCCCAAGGCCTAGCCTCTTGTTGAACAGCCGCTCTTCCCGCCCGCCCGCCTACCCCGTCTCTACAGGAATCATGTTTGTACAGGAAGAGGCCCTGGCCAGCAGCGTGTCATCCACTGACAGTCTACCCCCCGAGGACCGGCCCATTGCCCAAGACTGCTCTGACTCATTGGAATCTATCCCCACAGGACAGGTAACATACCCTTGCCTCCTCCTGGGTGGGGACTGTTCCCTCAACCGTGATGCTGCCGTCTGGCATTGTTCACAGTGGGATGGGACCTGGAGGGGGACCTGGGGTACTGTGCATGACATGCAGTCTTTCTCTGATTGGGTCATTTTCATAGACCAAGTGGGTAAGGGTGTGAGTTTGGCCTCCTCTGCCCCATGAGAACAGGCAATGCTGGGGCCCTGAGGGATGGGGAAGGTGGGCGTTCTTTGAACACATGTGAGCTGGCTGCCCAAGGGGAATCTCCCCTAATGCCTAGCACCCCAAGACTTCTCTGTCCCTTCCCACATGTCACCGTGGTGGTCTGAACAGTGTGACTGTAACCCTTTTTTGTAGCTGTTGTCCAGGCTTCTGGGACCCACCTCTGTCCCTGGAAAAAAGAAGAGGAAAATGAGTGTCTGGTGCTGTGTGCTCCATGCCTGCAACCTCCCTGCTCCTTTATTCTTGCACAGCAGAGTCACGGTCATGTGATACTAAGACAGTTTGCAGAGGCTTTGTCTGTCCCCAGTACTCTGTCTCAAGGCTATAGAAAAAGAGACAGAAAGCACTGGGGACTTGTCAGGACCACCTCTCACCGTGTGCACTGCCTGGACCCATGGGTGGCACAAAGACCCCACCCCCACCCCCAGATGCCAGACCTCCATGGAAACAGGGTTGGGTGTGTAAGTGCAGTCGGATGGATGGGAAAGCCAGCCCTACTGAATATTAGCAAGATAGCCAAATGAGCGTTTCCCCAGAGTTCCAGAGCACACCCAGGGTGGAGTATGGAGGTGCGAGGCAGCACCCAGTCAGAGCCCAGGAGTAGCTGCAGCAGCTGAGGCTCACTGTTCTCTCTTGTCAGGTGGCTTCGGAAGACTTAAGGGATGTACCAGGAGCTGTTGGTGGTGCAAGGTAAGGGAGAGAGCCGTAGTCTCTGCTGCAGGCTTTTGTTAGTAGCCTGTTTGTAGAAGTCTCTTTTCTCCACCACAGTTGAGAGGAGCTCTGTCTGTTTCTCCTCAGCTGTGTAATTGACATTATTTTGCACTAGAGATTAGCAAACCAAAGCCATTTTGGGCCACTGTTGTTTTATACTGCAAGTCAAGGATAAGCAGTCTCTCTCTCTCTCTCTCTCTCTCTCTCTCTCTCTCTCTCTCTCTCTCTCTCTCTCTCTCTCTCTCTCCCCCCCTCCCTCCCTCCCTCCCTCTCTCTCTCTCTCTCTCTCTCTCTCTCTCTCTCTCTCTCTCTCTCTCCCTCCCCCCTCCCTCCCTCCCTCCCTCTCTCTCTCTCTCTCTCTCTCTCTCTGTTTGCTGGTGGAGCTTTTTGTTGTTTTTGATGGGGTTTCACTATGTAGCTATAGCTGACCTCAAATTCCTGGCACCTCCTTCTGTCAGGGCCACAGAACTCAGCCACTCCACCTTGCTTGATTTTTGTTATTGTTGCTTTGTTTTTGTTTTGTGTTTGTCTTTTGCCTTTGAAACAGGGCCTCCTCTCTCTGTAGCCCTGGCTGCCCTAGAACTTGTTTTGTAGACTGGGCTGGACTCGAACTCACAAAACTGGCCTGCCTCTGCCACCTATTGGCTGGGATTAAAGGAGTATACCACCATGCCTAGCTGCTGCTGCTTTTTGTTGTTACCGTGTTTTACAATTTGTTTGTTTTTCTGGACATGGTGGTATACTTCTTTAATCCCAGCACTCAAGAAGCAGAAGCAGGCACTTCTCTATAGGTTCGAGGATAGTCTGGTTTACATAGCAAGTTCCAGAACCGCCAGGACTACATAAAGAGATCCTGTCTCAAAACAAGCAAACAAAGTTTATTTTAATTTTAAGAGTGTGAGTGTTTGCCTGCATGTGTGCATTTGTGCACGACATGTATGCTTGTTGCCTTTGGAGGCCAAGATAGGACATCACATCTCCTGCAACAACAGATGGTTGTTAGTGTGCATGCTGAGTACGTTTAACCCTAAGCCACCTATCGAGCCCCTGATTATTACATTCTTAAATTCCTGTTTAAGCAAAATTATGTGGATAGGGCCAACACACACACATCATGAAACATTAGCTCCTTGGCCCTTTACAGAAGTCAATATTTACTTATTTATTTGTTTGTTTATTTTTGAGGCAGGATCTCTGCATAGCCCTGGCTGTCCTGGGATCCACTACATAGACAGGCTGGCTTCAGAACTCACAGAGATCTACCTGTCTCTGTCCAGTCCTGGCATTAAAGGCTTGCTCCACCTTGCCTGTCTACAGAGGCATATTTCTAATTCTTGTTCATGCGAGGGTTGTAGAGGGCAAAAGAGGCTGGGATTTAAATTTGATGGTCCTGAGACCCACCCAACTTGATTTACTGCCCTGGAAAATCAGAATGTCCACAAAGATAGTCATTTTTCAACAAAGGGATTTACACCTTGGAGTATTTCATTGCCCCTTTGACATCTGGAGGCATCCGAATGACAGAAATCTATGTAATGCTTTTGTTGTGGAAGCCAGATTGGTTTGTGCAGGCTGTGGTCGGTAGCTGTGATCTGAGTCTGTAGAAGCCTGGACTCGAGCTGGCCACCCATCCTGATGGCAGCCACTTGAACAGGCTCAGCTGTTTGAGAGGCTCAGGAGACCCATGGGTTGGCTTCCCAGGGTCAGGGTACTATAGCAGACTAGGGGATAGAATGTCCCTGTGTCCCTAACCCAGTGTCCTCTTGCGCAGCCCAGAGCATTCGGAGCCAGAGGTTCAGGTGGTGCCTGGGTCGGGCCAGATCATCTTCCTGCCTTTCACCTGCATTGGCTACACGGCCACCAACCAGGACTTCATCCAGCGCCTCAGCACGCTCATCCGCCAGGCCATTGAGCGGCAGCTCCCGGCCTGGATTGAGGCCGCCAACCAGAGAGAGGGGGCCCAGGGCGAACAGGGCGAGGAAGAGGAAGAAGAGGAAGAAGAGGAGGATGTTGCTGAAAACCGCTACTTTGAAATGGGGCCCCCAGACACAGAGGAGGAGGAGGGCAGTGGCCAGGGAGAGGAGGACGAGGAGGAGGAGGAGGAGCGCCTGGCTCTGGAGTGGGCCCTGGGCGCTGACGAGGACTTCCTGCTGGAGCACATCCGCATCCTCAAGGTGCTGTGGTGCTTCTTGATCCACGTGCAGGGCAGCATCCGCCAGTTCGCTGCCTGCCTCGTGCTCACTGACTTCGGCATCGCCGTCTTCGAGATCCCACACCAAGAGTCACGAGGCAGCAGCCAGCACATCCTCTCCTCCCTGCGTTTCGTCTTCTGCTTCCCACACGGCGACCTCACTGAGTTTGGCTTCCTCATGCCGGAGCTGTGTCTGGTCCTCAAGGTGCGGCACAGTGAGAACACACTCTTCATCATCTCGGACGCTGCCAACTTGCATGAGTTCCATGCCGACCTGCGCTCCTGCTTCGCACCACAGCACATGGCCATGCTGTGCAGCCCCATCCTCTACGGCAGCCACACCAGCCTGCAGGAGTTCCTGCGCCAGCTGCTCACCTTCTACAAGGTGGACGGTGGCTGTCAGGAGCGCAGCCAGGGCTGCTTCCCTGTCTACTTGGTCTACAGCGACAAGCGCATGGTCCAGACGGCTGCGGGGGACTACTCAGGCAACATCGAATGGGCCAGCTGCACGCTCTGCTCGGCGGTGCGGCGCTCCTGCTGTGCGCCCTCTGAGGCCGTCAAGTCCGCCGCCATCCCCTACTGGCTGCTGCTCACTCCCCAGCATCTCAACGTCATCAAGGCTGACTTCAACCCGATGCCCAATCGTGGCACCCACAACTGCCGCAACCGCAACAGCTTCAAGCTTAGCCGGGTACCGCTCTCCACGGTGCTGCTGGACCCCACTCGCAGCTGCACCCAGCCGCGGGGTGCCTTTGCTGACGGCCACGTGCTCGAGCTGCTGGTGGGCTACCGCTTTGTTACCGCCATCTTTGTCCTGCCCCACGAGAAGTTCCACTTCCTGCGCATCTACAATCAGCTGCGGGCCTCACTGCAGGACCTGAAGACTATCGTCATCTCCAAGACCCCTGCAGCTGGGCCAAGATCCCGAAGCCCCCTTGCGAAAGGCCAGTCTGCCAAGAGCAGGGCCAGGTGAGACTAGGGCAGGCTCCCGGGGCCTGGGACGTGGGATTGGCTTGGGTGTGATCTCTGAGCATTTGTGCTTGTGGGAGTCCCCTTTACTCTCCCTCTCCTCTGGCTTCCCTTCAACACTGACCACCCTGAGCCGATGCTCCAGACGCCCAGAGACGGCAAAGCAGCCCAGGCAAGCCAGTCTCACGGTGTCCCTGATCCTGCCCGTGTCCTCTCAGAGGCCCAGGCTTGGTTTGTGCTTGTCCTCCTCCTCCTCCACCAGGGGCCTCATCCAGGGGCCGACTGCCAGCTAGGGACTGCTCCAGGTACCCCACCCACTCCAGCTCCCAAAGCCCATAGCTTGGCCCCACAGGAAAACCCTTCTCAGAAAGGACTGAGTTGTATCTAACTTGGGAGCCCCTCCCAAAGGACCTTCTAAAGACCAGAGTGTGCGGGTAGGTCTTCCTTTCTGCCGGGGAGATTGAGGGACTTAGAGGGAAGGAGCTGGCAGCTAGAGCCTGTTCTCACTTGTCCCTCCCCTTGGATTTCTTGTCAGTGGCCCTGCTCTCTGTTGCAGAATTTCCCCACCTAGGGGCGGGGCGAGATTCCAGTAGTTCACATTCACTGTCCTGGCAGAATGCTGAGACCCTGTCTTCATCTCTGACTCTCTTTAGCATCTCCTGGGTCTACCCTCTCCCCTCAGTCATTACTCAGCTGATAATCCAAAGGGCTTTCAACTCCTATAGCTGAATCCAGTGCCCCCCTTACACCTGTACAGCAGTGGCTGTCCCCAAATCTTCCCTTACCACATGAAGCTTGGTTGGTATGCACCTTGTCCTCCTCCTAAGCTACCACAAGCCTGGCTTGCTCCTGGTACTGCTGCAGAAACCAGGCTCCTGAAGCTGTATCTACACTCCCATGACAGCAGAAGAGCAACTTCGTGGGTATTTGACCCCAGGGACTGCAGCAGTTGAACCGGATCTGATGGATGGAGAGGGCAGCATCCCAAAGACCCCACCCCTCTCATTGGGTGGGGCAGAATGCTGGAGACTCGCAGCTCCCATGGGCTTTAGGTTTCTGAACCTTAGCAGGTCTTATGACTGGGATAGACCAGTGACATTCTAGCATGGCCATGCACAGTGGGGGCTGAGGAGACTGAGTGCCTGGGCTACCTAGAGGCACCCCAAAACAGCCAAAGAGCACTTCAGTTTTGCTTCCCCTGCTGCTTGCATATACATACCCAGGTTCTCACTGGGTTCTTGCGTAAGTACTCCAGGGTGGCATTTCTAACACATCTGACACCTTGTACCCAAGTAATAACCCTGAAGTGGTCTTTCTGAGGCCTCTGAGTGCTTTCAAGACGAGCTGGAAAGATGGTTGAGTGTCCAGTACCTACTGTCTCCATCTCCAGTTCCAGGGGATCTGGCCCCTTCACACCCGTGCACATGAAATAAAGTTAAATTTTAGAAAATAAAAAGAGCTTTCAGTCCATGAGCCAAAGCCTTTATTACAGGTGTATGGCTGGCTCAGCCCTAAGGTGGTCTGCTCTGCCCACATCTGTTCAGGAAAAGGGCCTACCGAGTGGAGGTTGCGCACGCCTTTAATCCCAGCACTTGGAAGACAGAGGCAGGCGGATCTGTGAGTTTGAGGCCAGCCTAGTCTGTAGAGTGAGTTTCAGGACAGCCAAGTCTACACAGAGAAACTCTGTCTTTAAAAAAAAGAAAGAAGCCGGGTGTTGGTGGCGCACGCCTTTAATCCCAGCACTCGGGAGGCAGAGGCAGGCGGATCTCTGTGAGTTCGAGACCAGCCTGGTCTACAAGAGCTAGTTCCAGGACAGCTTCCAAAGCCACAGAGAAACCCTGTCTCGAAAAACCAAAAAAAAAAAAAAAGAAAGAAAGAAAAAAGAGCCTGATACTGTCCCTCTGCTATGTGGTTCTCCCTTCAAGCACCTGGTGATGAAGTAGATCACCCAGCGGCCCAAGGGTGGCACTTGGTGACAGTTGACATCACACTCTGATGTGCACATGTCGTAAGTCTCTGTGGGGTCCACATGTTTATTTGGCATTTCTTGGGTCACTGGGCAATGTAGTGGTGAGCAGCGACCACGCGTGGCTCCGGCTCCGGCTGCAGTCCCAGCAGATGCCTTGGCTCCAGCTCCAGCTCCAGCGGAGGCCCAAGCAGAGGCTCCAGCTCCAGCGAAGGCTCCATCTCCAGCGGAGGCTCCAGCTCCATCTCCAGCGGAGGCTCCAGCTCCAGCGGAGGCTCCTTCTCCAGCGAAGACTCCAGCTCCAGCGGAGGCTCCGGCTCCAGCGGAGGCCCAAGCAGAGGCTCTAGCACAAGCTGAGGCCCCTGCCCAGTACCCAAGCGAGCGCCTGATCCAGTCCACATCTGAGGAGAATCAGATCCCCCCCCACTTGCCAGTCTGCCAGTCACTCCAGCACATTGCCAGTCTTCGGGGACGTGCCATCATTGACCTCTTCCACAGCAGCATTGCCGAGGTATTGGCCCAGCCGTTGGTCTTGCTGGCTGGCGCTTGTGTGGAGAGAGGTGTGAGCTCTGCTGTGGTACCAGTCAGTGTTGAGGGTAGGCGGGGCTTGTGAGGGGACATCCTCGGGTCCTCAGTTTCATCTGCTCACAGGATTGAGGGTCTGAGTCACCAGGTCTGCCACTCCACCCCCAGCCGGGTGTACCCTCTGTCATATGTGACTCTGTAGCCCTGGTGCAGATATATACCCCCATGCCTGTCTCCTTTTCTTACCTCTTCTCTGCTCTGAGTTGATTTGATAAATGAGATGAGCTTCCTGTCCCTGGTCATCCAAGGCCATGAGCTGTTCCCAGGAGTCAGCACAGTAGCAGGGCTGACACAAACAGGGAACGTGCTGCCTGGAGTCTGCACTCGAGTGTCGTCTGGGAGGAAGGAAGGTATGGCCTGCCCCACCCCATTCTCCTGCATTCCCTTTGCCCAGGTTGAGAACGAGGAGCTGAGGCATCTGCTGTGGTCATCAGTGGTGTTCTACCAGAGCCCGGGGCTGGAAGTGACGGCCTGTGTGCTGCTCTCCACCAAGGCTGTGTACTTCGTGCTGCATGACGGCCTCCGCCGCTACTTCTCTGAACCACTACAGGGTAGGCACTCCAGCCTGCAGGGTCTCGGAGCAGGGGCAGATTAAAAACCAGCTGGACTTAGAGGCCCTTATCTGAGGAAGGGGTGACAACAGTATTTCCCTCTTAGAACTGTCCTAAGGACCTAAGGTCAAATATGGATGTGCCATGCCAGGGAATGAATGCCTGGGAACTAGCTGTCACATGCAGGAATCTCAGTGGGAGCCTCATCCAACAATGTGGTGACTCTGCTGAGCTAAGCTAGATGAGGCTGACAGCCCACACCCAGTCTCACTGAAGTCCTTCATATATGCAGGTGGTTGTGGCTCCTTGCCAGGCAACATTCCTGCTGGACATGTTTAACCATGGCTTCTCTCCGTCACAGATTTCTGGCATCAGAAAAACGCAGACTATAACAACAGTCCTTTCCACATCTCTCAGTGCTTTGTGTTCAAGCTCAGTGACCTGCAGTCAGTCAATGTTGGCCTCTTTGACCAGTACTTCCGGCTGACGGGTAAGTGACCCAATGTGTTTGATCCCAGTTTGGGTGAAGGCCAGTGTCGCCAGTGGGCTCCCACCTCGAACATGCGGGTGGATTATCACTGGACACCTTATCTCCACTCACAAGCCAGCTACCCGAGTGGGAGGAAGCAGCTTGAGGAACTGCTGAGGCGGCAGGATTCCCGCCCCAGTGTTTATAACGGGGAGGCTGTTCAGGGAGCAGCCAACCTGAATGGCAGCAGAGTGGGCCCTGGGCCTGGGGGCAGGATGTTTCTGACTCACACTTCCTGAAGAGAGAAAGCTAAGCTCCTTCCCTAATGCCTCTATCCCCTTCCAGAAAAATGTCTCAGCCCTTCCTGCCTGAGATATGGCCACTTCCCTGGGTCCACGATGCCCTCCCACATGGACCCTCAGGGTTCTGGTTTGCAGGGGTGGGGTGAGGGTGGTGGCCTGTACCTGTGACCAGCCCCTTCTTGTGCAGGCTCCTCCCCGTCGCAGGTGGTCACATGCTTGACCCGGGACAGCTACCTGACACACTCCTTCCTCCAGCACCTCATGCTGGTGCTCTCCTCGCTGGAGCGCACACCCTCACCCGAGCCTGCTGACAAGGACTTCTACTCAGAATTTGGGGACAAGAACACAGGTACCCCCGTCCACCCCAGAGCCCTGACGGCCTCGGTTTTTCCTTCTCAGCGTAGCTGGCCAGGGCCCTCTGGGCCCCTCCATGACAGAGACTCCCCCCGGGAGTGCCGTCCAGCAGATCTCTCTCAGCCCAGGCTTTGGAGCACCCTCAGCTACCTCTCATTTAGAATCTAGGGTAGGAAGGGGCTGCTGCTTCCAACCCCACCACAGGCCAGCTCAGGCTGCAGCCCTGGTGTCCTTTCTTCCTGTAGGAAAAATGGAGAACTATGAGCTGATCCATTCCAGCCGCGTCAAGTTCACCTACCCCAGTGAGGAAGAGGTTGGGGACCTGACCTATATCGTGGCACAGAAGATGGCTGACCCTGAAAAGGCTCCCGCCCTCAGCATCTTGTTGTATGTACAGGCCTTCCAGGTGATCACACCACAGCCTGGACGGAACAGGGGCCCACTGCGCCCCAAGACACTCTTGCTCACCAGTGCTGAGATCTTCCTCCTGGATGAGGACTACATCCACTACCCATTGCCTGAATTTGCCAAAGAGCCACCACAGAGGGATAGATACCGGCTGGATGATGGCCGCCGCGTCCGCGATTTGGACCGGGTGCTCATGGGCTACCAGCCCTACCCACAGGCCCTTACTCTAGTGTTTGATGACACGCAGGGTCACGACCTCATGGGCAGTGTCACCCTGGACCACTTTGGGGAGATGCCAGGTAATCCCGGCAGGGCTGGCCAGGGCCGGGAGGTCCAGTGGCAGGTGTTTGTCCCCAGTGCCGAGAGCCGAGAAAAGCTCATCTCACTGCTGGCACGGCAGTGGGAAGCCCTTTGCGGCAGGGAGCTGCCCGTGGAGCTCACCGGCTGATGCACGCCACGGCAGCCCTGGCCGCCCGCCATGCGCAGTCTAGTGTGGTAGGAAGCCTTGTGTGCGCTTTTTAAGTGTGTCCCCCCAGACTCCTTACATCGATTGCCCGCAGCCCCACACAGCTCCCACAGAGAATGTGAACATGTGTGTCGTCCTCTCTTCCTCATGCTGGGAAGAGGTGTGCCAGCCCACAGGAGTGTCCTTGCCGTCAGCTCCCCCTGTGTTGCCTGCTTCTGAAGTGGCATGGCCAGGCACACAGCGTTGTATTGTCCGTGATTGTGATGCTGGTGTAACGCGTGGCTGGCGCTGTGAACCCGGTGACCTCCACGTCCCTCCCTGAAGTGTTGAGTCCAGTCCCTTGTTGCTCTTGCTGTCGTTGTGGGCGTTTTGCTGCTAATTACGAAGCTGGTAGCAGAATATACATTGGAAACTCCCGTTTTGTGGGCTTTTCCAAAATGGAGGCCTCCTCGGGTCCAGACACGAGGAAGTCGTATGGGGAGTTCCCAGGCCATGGGGCCAAGAGGAGCCGGTACAGGGGACCTAGAGCTGCCAGCACCAAGCGTAATTCCTGTTGCCTATTTTCTCTATTCTAATAAAGCAGAGTTTGACACAGTCTGAGTCTTCTAAGTCAGAGATAACTGGGGTCCCAAAAGGACTTAAGCCAAGGGCATGCATGGTCAGTACGGAGGAGAGTAGAAGGGAGGGGGAGAGGTGTGAGGGGAACCTCTGGATGGGGCCATGCTGGGTTAGGGTCAGATCTGGAGCCTAGGCAGGGAGTGGTCCATGCAGCTCTGCAGGTCATCACTTGCTCAGGGTCTAGCCCCACTTGAAACGTAAACCCAAGGGTGAGGCCTGGATACGGGTTGCTGATATGTGTGGGTCCGATGCCTGTGAATGGCAACAGGAATAGAAGCAGGCGGTGGACAGCGGCGAGGAGAGCCCCCTGCCTGTCTCTGCCTGAACTCATGCCAGAGGGTTGGGGGTTACCTCGGGGCCCCGCCAAGTAGGACCTACAATTTCATGGTGGTCAGCCCCTGTGTCTACTACCGTTGCTCCTCCCATTCCCTGCTTACCTCATCTGGGCCAGGTAGTAGGCTGGGCTGCGGGAGAGGTAAGGTGGACTTACAGCGGCTGCACCTGAGTTCTGCTCTGCTGCTCCCCAGTTTGCCTACTTGTGGGGTTTTTTGTTGTTGTGGTGGTGGTGGGTTTTTTTGTTTTGTTTTGGTGCCATCAGAATGGAATCCCAGCATGGTGAGCCTGCTGCCCTCAGAAAGGGTGTGGGTGAAGGAAAGAGTCCCTCGGGACAAGGGCTTCTCACCCTCAACACCCTCTAGCCAGACCTCCCGAGATCAGCCTAGCCCTCCACCAAGGAAGAACAGGAAAGCATGTAGCCCTGGATTGCAGTCCCAGGACCACACAATGTCCATTCACAAATGCAAGGGCATGATGACACACGCTGCCTTAGTTAGGGCTTTACTGCTGGGAAGAAACTCGGTGACTGCAGCAACTCTTTTTTTTTGGGGGGGGTTGAGACAGGGTTTCTCTGTATTGATTTGGAGCCTGTCCTGGAACTCACTCTGTAGACCAGACTGGCCTCGAACTCACAGAGATCCACCTGCCTCTGCCTCCCGAATGCTGGGATTAAAGGCGTGCGCCACCAACGCCCGGCTTGACCGCAGCAACTCTTATAATGGAAAACATTTAACTGGGGCTGGCTTACAGTTCAGAGGTTTAGTCCACTGTCGTAGCAGGAAGCACGGTGGCATGCAGGCAGACGTGGTCCTGGAGAGGTAGTTGAGAGTTCCTCATCAGGATCCACAGATACCAGGGAGAGAACTGTGAGACCTCGAAGCCTACCTCCAGTGACACACTTCCTTCAACAAAGCCATATCTCTTAATAGTGCCACACACTATGGTCGGTTCTATAGGGGGGTCGTTTTTACTCCAACAATCACACACACACCTATAACCCATTAGGTAATAGGTAAGCAAGAGGCTGAGGCAGGATGATGATGAGATCCCAGCCAGCCTGGAGTACACAGCAAGACACCCCCCCACCCCGTCTTTAATAAATAATAAAAAAGCTGGGCTTGGTAACTCAGGCCTATAATCCCAGCACTTGGAAGGCCAAGAGTCTAAGGCCATCCTGAACTGTACTGTAAATTCTAGATAAGCTTGTCTCAGAGGAAGGGGCTGGGGAGAAATAGAGAAACTGTAACAAGTCATAGAGAATAGCAACAAGCAGTAGGGCCTCCCACACCCAGACCAGCAGTCCTAAGGATGCCTCCAAGGAGGAGGCTGTGTCTGAAGCATAAATTCAGCTCAACTGCCGGAGGGCTCTGAGCCTGCATCCTGTAACAGTAGCGGGAATGGTAAACCAAGCATCTTCATTTTATGCCTCGCCTCTTCCACACATCTAAACCAGCCCAGATGGTAATCCTGCCCTGCACCCACCAAGATGGGACCCCTGTTCTTTCTCAGCTGACACCCCAGGGGAGACAAAAAAAGAGTAAACTATTAAATAGGACAGTGCCAGCTGATTGCCAGTGCCAACAGGGATGAAATCAGGTACTGGGCTGCCCCAAAGTAAAGCACCTGCAGCATGTACTCAGCGGCTCAGGGCTTAGCCCCCAGCAACACACACAGCCTTAAACTAATTAAACGTGGCAAAGTTTATTAGAGCAAAGAAAACCTGGGTCTTTAATCAGGCAGCCCTGAGAAGAGCGACTGGAGAGAGACCAAACCAGGCAGGACTTAGAGGAGCCAGCAAGGAACAGAAAACATTTAAGTCAGGCTTAGCTGGCAGGTGATGAGACAGCCCGTTACCATGATGAAAGCCCCGTGCTGCAATTGAGAGCCATGTGTCTGGTCTGCTGGGCCCAGCAAGAGATTTTAGTCCAGACCAGTGGCTTCCACACCAGCCTGGAAACAGCAGGCACATGGGAGCTTTAAGAGAAAAGCCCTAGTTGGCCAAGAGGCGGACTAGAAAGGGAAATTTTATGGAAATGTGGGAAGGAAAAAGTCCAGTTAGAGCCCTGTACACATAAAAGCTAAAAACTAAAGCCAAGGGTTGGTGGTGCATGCCTTTAATCCCAGCACTCAGGAGGCAAAGGCAGGTGGGATGTCTGTGAGTTTGAGGCCAGCCTGGTCTACCGAGCAAGTTCCAGGACAGCCAGCGCTACCCAGAGAAACCCTGTCTTGGAAAAAAACAACAACAAAAACCCCTAAGTCTTTTATTAAATGTGACTCTTGGATGTGCTTTGAATATTTCACACGATTTTTTTTTTCAAATAAGATCTCAGTTCTGTTTCCACACTGGCCACTCCTGACATTCTTTTCTGCTCTGAACCCATGAATCCGGGTTTTGCCCGAGTCGAGTAGCTAGCTATCCCTAAGAGATAAGGGAATCCCTCAGGCCGTGGAGCCGTGGCACTGTCCCCAGTCACCAGTGATTTCTGGGGACATCCCAGATGCCCACCCCAGGCGTAGAAAGGACTGACGTGTAGCAGGCAGCGGGAAGGACCTGGGCTACGGCTGCAGAGCAGAAGTGAGCTCAGCAGGGCCATGAGGATCAAGAATGGGGCAGGCTGGTGAGGGAAGAGCCATCTGAGGGGCTAGCATGGCGCTAACACTCCCACCTCTACCGGCGGCGTTGGAGGGAAAGACTGAGGGCAGCTGGCCCAAGGGCAGCCAGCCCGATGACATGGGGTGGGGGCTGCCCAGCTACCTCCTAGCCAGCCACCAGAACCCCAAAGCCTCTGAATGAAACACAGGCTAGATGGATGCAGGAAAGTTGTTTGTGTTTTAATTCACTTCAGAATCTTCCCCCCACCCAACACACACACACACACACACACACACACACACACACACACACACACACACACACACCCTAGGCAGGTGGTGGCTGATGGTGGGTGGCTTTGCCCTCCAGACTACGATGCCAGGGGACGGCATCCCAGGCCAGGAAGGCCTGAGCTGGGCCCAGGTTGTCCATGCGGGGGTCAGTGGCCAGCGTCTTCCCTTCCGCCTGCAGGCTGCTGATACGCAGGAGGAAATCCTGGTGGGTTCCTGTGGGGGGTGAGCTGACGATAGCTTTAAAGAGCCTGCTCACCCACCCTGTCCTGCCTGCTTCCTCATGCCTGCCTCTCGGAGCTCACTCACTGCCTGCCACTGCAACCTCTGTCTCCATACGATTTCCCTCTTGGACAGCGCAGCTGCCAGCCATGGCAGAGCCCCGGATCCTTCTTTTGCTCTGCGCCCTGGTCTTCTGCCTGGCGGGCTCCGGTTTCATCAGAGGGCAGAAGGTGAGCCTCGGGGGGACAGGGAGGGACCGTGCAAAGCTGGTGTCTGGACGGGTCAGTGAAGGATATCAAATCGGATGGTACTTGTCTGACGTTCATGAGAGCCCAGGAACCCAGGCTTCTTGTCCCACCTCCCTAGGCTGAAGCCTGTGGCTGTTCTACCTGAAGTTCAAGGCTCCAGCAGCTTGAGCTCCTCTGACTATGTCTTGGCTCGCTGGTTTGTGTACTGTGTGTGAGCAGCCATCCTGGGTTCCCCCAGCCTGTGAGAGAGCAGGGACAAAGCCAGCCCCATCCTCCTGGGCTCCCCTCCCAAACTGAGGCCGTCCTCTATGCCTATGCCGTCCTTACCTGGGGGGGTTTTTAGATACGATCACTCCCCATCCTCTGGGAACTATAAATAAATGGAGAGACTCGTTCAGAACCTGGCCATGTGTGTGCCTGTGGCCAGCACTGAGCCTGTCTTAAGTCTTGGACCTGCCCCCTAGCCAGCCCTGGGCATGGCCCTTTCAAGGGTCCTTCCGACCTCTGGCCAGCTTGTTCTGTTCTCTTACTGGGAATCCAAGGCCCACACAGGACGGCAACAAGCTGTTCCCTGCTGGAGCCACAGTCTAGACCACAGCCTGTGATTACAGCTCAGGCTCACGACTCCCCGTGATTCCCCATGCGTATGCACTGGACGATTGTAGCACAGCCCCTGAGGACAAGAGTGCCAGGCTGCCTGTCCCTGAGTCTCCCCCCCTCCCCCAGCCCATAGTAAAGGGGCTGCTGCCTGGGTTTGGGGGAGAACTCCACACCCTGAGAATGGAGACTGAGTTTTGAAACTGTGGCTGGGGAAGAGAGCTTCCCTTGGGAGACCAAGTTGGACTGCTTCTTGAGCAGCTCCAGAAGTTCCGAGGTAGGGAGGAGATCTGCCACAGGTAGCCACAACGGGGCTTTGTCTTTATATTCCCTATGGTCCCAGGGGGAGGCAGGGAGGCAGGGGGCTGATTTCAGGACCAGGTCAGGGCTGGGTGTGGCAGGTGGAACACTGGGGTGGGCTTGATGGTGGAAAAACCAGCAGCTCTTGGGTCGTGTGGAGTTGGAAATCGCCTTGCCACCTGTGTTCTGGGCTGTGAGGACAGAGGTCAGTAAGGACAGCTCCTCAGCTTGGAGGGTTTTTGGGTTTTGTTTTCGTGTCAGAGGCCTGGTGTAGATCTGAATATTTGTAAGTCTGTAATTCTGGGTATGGGGTCCAGCCAGCCTGTTTCAAAGGAGAATTTCTGAGGTCCTTGTGGGTAGCAATGCTGTCCTTGCTTCCCTCTCAGGAATGGGGAAAGGGCATCCCTGAGTCACACAGCCAACAAAGGTGGCAGCAGGACTTGGCACAGCAGTCTTGGGCAGTGGAGGCGCCAAGGGCTCTCTGAGGGTGGGTCTTAGCATGTTCCCACCTGGAAGCCTTCTGCCCAGTGACTACTTGGTGTTGAGCATATGCCTGGGATCCACAGCCAAGGCACAAAGGCCAAGCCCCCAGTTCTGTCAGATAAGGGGAGGCAGTTCCAGGGCCCTTCCTGCTTTGGGGGTTTAGCTTCCAGACGGTCAACCTAGAGACTCCCCGGGACCTTGGAGGAATTTCTTTTACCTCGCTACTGGCCTTAATAATTCATGTCTTGCCGGGCGTTGGTGGCGCACGCCTTTAATCCCAGCACTCGGGAGGCAGAGGCAGGCGGATCTCTGTGAGTTGGAGACCAGCCTGGTCTACAAGAGCGAGTTCCAGGACAGCCTCCAAAGCCACAGAGAAACCCTGTCTCAAAACAAAAACAAAAACAGCAACAACAACAACAACAAAAAATACTTCATGCCTCCTCGGCTTTCCCTGCATAGGAAGCAGACTCAACCCTGAACCTTGAGCGCTTTATCAGGTCCCAAGGTGCCCCCAGAAAGCAGACCCCTGATTCAGCTGCAGTCCAGGCTCATCCCACCAGCAGGATCACCAGCAGGAATGTGGGCTCCATCTGGCGTCAATGGTGGGCAGAAACGGTTTGCGTGCCTGTCTAGGGCGTGGTCCCTGGAGAGGCGCTGACTTGGCAGTTGGCTTATCCATCCATCGCCACTTCACACGGGCTCCCGGAGCTCCAGCTTCCTCCCGGCCCTCCCTCCCTCCCTCCCTCCCTCTCCCGCTGAGTGACAGCTTTCAACTCACCCTGAGCATTACCCAAGCCTGGCCAAACATCCTGGGGTCCCCACCGCAGTGGTGACTGTACTTTCCACCCCTGCCTGCCTCAGCAAGTTGTTTCAGGGGAGGCCACTGTAGCCAGCAGCGCAGCCCTGAACCCGAGTCTGAGTCAGATGTGCCCTGGTTCTGCAGAGACAGAGCTTTGGAATGGGGAATCTCCAAACGTAAACGTCAGGACCCAAACCGGCAGATCTGAGGTTGTGCTGAGTAACTTCCCTCTTGGTAGACCGCGGAGTGTGAGCAGAAAACACCAAATCACAGCAGCGGGGAGAGAAGCTGGGGCTTCGTGCTCCCCCACCACCCCCCGCCGCCCCCCCGGAAGTGTTTTCTCCTTTTCCCTGGTTTTGGGAAGCCACTCATCTGTAACTAATTTTAGGGGAGGGGTGTTCTTGGCGTACCCCCCCTTTGGAGTACTGCGTGGTCAGCATTTTCAAGAACCCGTGGCTTCTCTAAGCCCTTTGTCTTCCCCATCAGAGTGCACCTCTTCTCAGCCCCATTACTAACTACTAGAAGCTCAGTCCACCTTCCAGGGGGCAGCACTATGGCTTCTTTCTGACCCTAAGGTGGTCCCCAGGGGAGGACTGCTCAGGGCTGTCTCAGGCCACTGCCTGGAACTACAGGATGTAGGCGGTGGTGGGCAGGACCTCTTCAGGCCCTCCACCCCCACCAGCATGCTAATCTGTTTCCCCAGCCTCCCTCAAAGTGATGCTCTCAGCCCCCATCCTGGGACTCGCAAGTGTGGTGGCTCACACTTGTGACAGGCGGGGGTAGGAGAGGTGGCCAGAGGTTCAAAGCCAGCCCGGGGGTCGGCACGAGACATGCCGTAGAAACATATATGAAAGCTCTTTTAAAAAAAAGAAATAAAATAAATTTACTGGGCAGTGGTGGCTCACGCCTCTAATCCCTGCACTCGGAGTGACAGAGGCAGGAGGATCTCTGTGAGTTCTAGTCCAGCCTGGTCTACTGAGTGAGTTGTGGGACAGCCAGAGCTACACAGAGAAACCCTATCTCAAAATAAAAACAAACAAACAAACCAAAAGCAACAAATAAACAGATAAATAAGTACCTAAAGACAACAACAAACAATTTATTAGCTGAGTCCTGAGGCCACACACAGTTCTGCCTTACCCAAGCTTAGACTGCTGTTGCCAGCCTGGCCTCTGGCCACTCTCCCTCCTTCTTTCAGACTACCCTGAATGTCACCACACGGGGTCATTTGCTCTTTCCCAATCCCAGCCTTGATTCTGCTGCCCCCCTCAGTCAGAGCACTGACCCTGGCCAACTCTCTTACAAACCTCAGGTCCAGGTCTAGGGAGTAGTTTGCTGTCGACTTGACACAACCTAGGCTCACCTGGGAAGGGGGTCTTTTTTTTTTTTTTTTTTTTGGTTTTTCGAGACAGGGTTTCTCTGTGGCTTTGGAGGCTGTCCTGGAACTAGCTCTTGTAGACCAGGCTGGCCTCGAACTCACAAAAATCCGCCTGCCTCTGCCTCCCGAGTGCTGGGATTAAAGGCATGCGCCACCAACGCCCAGCTGGGAAGGGGGTCTTAATGAAGGAGTGTCTAGACCAGGTCGGCCTGTGTGTGTGTGTGTGTGTGTGTGTGTGTGTGTGTTTGTGGAAGGTGGCGTTGATTATCAGCCGATGTGGGAAGACCCGGCCCACTGCGGGTGGCGCCATTCCCTACACAGGGGTTTCTGAGCACTGAGAAGTACGCTTCCCTCTGCTTATAAGATTGTAGATACGGGTCCTGCTGCCTTGACTCCCCTGCAATGACAGACTATAACCTGGAATTGTGAGCTAAAATGCTCCTTAAGTATTCTACCAGGGGGGTCTGTTTGTGTTAATATTTGTTTATTTATTTTGGGGTTTTTTTTTTTTGAGACAGGGTTTCTCTGTGTAGCTTTGGTTGACCGGGAACTCACTCTGTAGACCATGCTGGCCTCAAACTCACAGATATCCGCCTGCCTCTGCCTCCTGAATGCTGGTGCTAAAGGCGTGTGCCACAACACCCCAGCTGAAATCACTGTGCTTACAAACAGCTGGGGCTTGTTGTGTGTTTATTTGGGGCCAAAAACAAAAACAAAAAAAAACAAAAAACAAAAAAACGACAAGAAGCTCCATGCAAAGAATCTGGGCTCCAGCCCTGCTTTCCACCCTATGCTAGGTCGGAGAAGAAGGGCCGCCTGGACTTCAATCTCCTGGCCTTAGATGGTGATTCTCCTGTAGGAAGACAAAGTCTTGAAGGCTTTTGGCGGTGGGCATGGGGACAGGATGTGGCATCAGCAACTGCTCACAGGGGGGGCCTCTCAGGACCTTCCGGGGCCTTGCCCCTTCCCGCTGAACAGGAGGGGAAACCGTGGCCTTGCTGCAGACAGCGCAGAGGCCGCAGGGCTGGGCCCCTCACTGTGAATTCTGCCCGTGGCCCAGGTGCGGTCTAAACGCTGCGACGTAAAGACCAAGTTTGTCACCCACTCACCCTGCACGGCATGCGCGGCCATCAAGAAGCGGTCATGTCCCTTAGGCTGGTTTCGGAGTTACCCAGAGAAGATACTCAGGGACTGTCGGTATGGGCCCGCCCGCTTCTTCCTTCCCACTTTCAGGAGGGTGGCAGGGGGACCCGGAGGAACCTCACGGACCTCCAGGTGGGAGCAAACAAAATCCCGGGGTGGAGGGTGGTGGTGGGGGTGTTTACTGGGCACCTACTGTGTGCTGGGCCCTGTGCTCGGCCCTGGGATACGCGGAAGAGAAGGAAGAGAGAGGTGGGTGGGATACACCTCCTGGAATTCGGCGTGAGGAGGGTGGGAGTGAGGGCCACAGGTGCCCACGCCTCACCACCTGCCCCCGCCCTCTCTCCTAGCTATGAGGTGCAGCTGAGGGACTCTGTGGTGTCCTTCGGTGGCTGTAGCCAGGAGTGTTGGAAGGATATGGTGCAGAAGGCTTGCTGCCCCGGCTACTGGGGTTCCCAGTGCTACGGTACGGAGGAAGAGAAAGCCGCCGGCTCTGCTCCAACCCCAATGCGCCCCAGTCCCAGCTCCCCCGTCTGAGGGACACCTAAGCGGCTCTCAACCTTGTGACTGCTCATCGAGAGCCACCAGGGCATGGGTCTCTAGCCCTGGCTACCCTGGAGGGGGGGGAGGACGGAGCCAAGGCAAGGGGAGCACTCTGGGAGGAGAGCTGAGTCCTTGGGTGTCCACAGAGTGCCCTGGAGGTGCCGAGACACCGTGTAATGGCCGCGGGACCTGCCTGGATGGCATAGCTGGAAATGGAACCTGTGTGTGTCAGGTAAGTAAGGGTCGGGGTCCGGGCGAGGCGGGCGCATGTTGGGGGGCGCTCCACCGACTGAGTGCGCTCACAGGGGAACTTCAGCGGCTCAGCCTGCCAGGAGTGCCGTGACCCCCGCAGATTTGGGCCCGACTGCCAATCAGGTAAGCTTGCCGGTTCAGTCCCCTCTACCTGTGACCCCTCCTACCTGCTCAGCCTCCTGGAATGTTGGCCCTGCTTCCTTCTGCCCTGAGGCTCAGAGGCCTCCTCCAAGAAGCCCTCCACGATGATGCCCCACCTCTTTTCATCTGGGTCTCTCTGGCCTTCCCCCTTCTGCTGCGTTCGCGCGCGCGCGCGCACGGGGCAGCTCTGGGCTCCCCCAGGTTGTTACCCCCTACATTCTAAGTGCACAGAGGACGGGAAGGCGCTGTCCTGTGGGCACCCCGGTGAGAGGCGGCGCCTGCGTGTCTCCCTCAGTGTGCAGCTGTGTGCACGGCTTGTGCAGCCATGGGCCCGAAGGGGATGGGAGCTGCCTGTGTTTTGCTGGGTACACTGGCCCCCGCTGTGACCAAGGTGAGCAGTGCTGCCTAGGACAGCAGGTTCTTTGTGGCCAGAGCAGGGGAGGGAGGACAACTGGGTGACAGATAAGCGTCTGGGTTGAATGAAGCAGGACCTCCTCGGCCTGCAGCCTGTTAGGGGACTGGGAGTGTCATTCCAGACTTCAACGTCTGGAGGCTCAGAGAGGTGAGAGGCAGCTGCTTGGAGTCACGCACAGCAGGCAGAACAAGCGGCTTCGTGCTCCTCCCCAACCTGAGGTTGGGCTGTCGCTGTGATTTTTCTCTCGCTCAGAGCTTCCAGTCTGCCAGGCCCTGAAATGCCCCCAGAATTCCCAGTGCTCTGCAGAGGACCCTGCCTGCAAGTGCCTGCCCGGATACACTCAGCAGGACAATGCTTGTCTTGGTAAGCCTGTGGCCTGGAGGCAGGGGACTCCAACTTGGAGAGCACAGTGGGGGCGGGGGGGGGGGCACTGCAGTCTGGCCACTTGCACAGAGAGGAAGCTGTTCCTAAGAGGCAGAGGGCCTATGGCCACTCTGGTGGAAACGATGACGGGGAGAGAGGGCTCCTGGCACTCCCTCACTCGGGCTCTCTCTGTCCTGGCAGCTCGTGACCCCTGTAAGCCGTCTCCTTGCTCCCCACTGGCCCGATGTTCAGCGAATCCCAAGCTGCAGGCTCAGTGCGACTGCCCAGAAAGTTACCACGGCGATGGGAAAGTGTGTCTGCCCCAAGACCCGTGCATCACCAACTTTGGGGACTGCCCCAGCAACTCCACCATCTGTCTGTACAAGGGTCCAGGCAAGGTGAGCTAGGACACCCGCTTCCCAAGCCGCTCACCCGCTCCAGCTGCGGAACGCAGAGCAAGTCACCCCAGATGGCCCACCTGCACCATGCGGGGACAGTGCCCACCCCGGTCTTTGAGGATGGGTGGCTGGGCTGCGCGAGGGAACCATATGCCAGTAGTCTTCCTGAGTTCTCACTGGTGGATGTGCCGTCCCTCCCTGGCCCTGCCGTTTGCCCAGGCTGGCTGTGCGTGCCAGCCGGGTCTGGTCAGCATCAACAACAACCCTTCTGAGGGATGCTACGCCCTTTGCAAACCACATTCCTGTGACAAATCAGCTACCTGTCAGGTGACCCCCGATGGAAAGACCAGGTGGGCACAGGGGCCAAGGGGAATGGACACGGAGCAGGGAGGGCGGGGTGGGCAGTGTACTGTGCTGTGTTCCCTCTGCTCGGGTCCCGGCAGGGAGGGCTTGGGGGGAGGGTCAGGGGGATGGCCCACCCTGGAACTCTGACCGGTTTTCTCTGGATCTCCAGCTGTGTGTGCAAGGATGGGGAGGTGGGGGATGGTCGTGCCTGCTACGGACACCTGCTCCACGAGATTCAGAGGGCCAATCAGATGGGCCTGGTGTTCCTGAAGCTAAGAGCGGCCATCTCCATGCTGGGTGTGTGCCCCCTCGACTTCCCCCTACCTCCCCCCCCCCCCGCAAGACCCACAGAGCTGGGAGGGAGGCGGGGAGGGGCTAGCCCCAGAATGGACTCTTTGTTTCTTTGTCCAAGAAACTGGGTGAGGGCCGGGACGGAGGTGGGAATTGGTTCCAACACTCGTGTCCTCTTCCCGTGCTCCACATCCAGACCCATGACATTACCTCTCTCCTCCCCCGCTAACAGAGAAGGGCTGCCAGGAGATCCTTACCACGTCGGGCCCATTTACTGTGCTGGTGCCATCTGTCTTCCCCGCCTCCTCTGTGCCCTCCAGTACCATGAATGTGAGCCCTTTCCCCCTTGAGAGCAGGCCAAGGTCTCCCCATATGTAATGTTCTTCCCTTTGAGACAGTCTCATTCAAACTCTGAAAACAGAGGCCTGCAGGATGTCTTGTCCGTTCTGTGACACAGGCGGGGGGGGGGGGGGAGGGTTGCAGAGGGGGAGGGTTGCAGAGGGGGAAGGGGAGGGTTGCAGAAGGGAGAGGGGGAGGGTTGCAGAGGGTCAGGCTGTCTGGGTTAACCCCACTCCCTCTCCCCCCCCCCCGCATCTGCAGACGACCCTTGCTCAGCAGCTGTGCAGACAGCACATCGTCGCGGGGGAGCACATCCTGGAGGATGTGGGGACCTTGAGTACGCGCAAGTGGTGGACGCTTGCTGGCCAGGAGATCACCATCACCTCCAGCCGCTTGGTATGGCAGGGACCTCCAGGGAACTGGCAAGGTGGATGGCACAGTTGGGGCAAATGTGTGCCAGCAGCGGGAAGGAGCTGCAGGACGGAGGGCTGGCATATGGGACGCAGTCCTGTGGTCTGTCCCGTCAGAGATACACCTATAAGTATGAGGACCAGCCCCAACAGACATTCACCATCCAAAAGGCCAACTACATAGCAGCCAACGGAGTGTTCCATACAATCACTGCCCTACGGAGGCAGCTTCCACCTCCACTCCCGGGGGACCCCGAGGTGAGCCAGCAAGCTCTTCTCTACCTGGGCAGTAGGGGGCAGATTCCTTGGTGTTTAAAGTCCAAGCAAGAGGTCGCTCCGGCTTGTGGAAGCTGGGCTCCCCCTCCTGGGGCGGAAGCAGCCTCATCTCCTGTCCTGTGGTCCTTACACCCGCAGAAAACTATCAGCCAGACCCTCGCTTCCACAGAGGCCTTCACGCGGTTTGAGACTATCCTGGAGGTGAGCTTGGGTTAGGCAGTTCTACCTAGCTGGGCTCCCAGACCGGCTCTCTGCCCCAGAATCTGCCCATCTGTCACAATCCCGGGACTTTATGGGGGCGTGGACCAATGCGTCGCTCCTGCCTCCCACTTAAGCAGTGGGAGCACCCTGCTGGCTGGCAGTGTCAGGAGCCAGGCAGGGCTCTGAGGCAAGGCTCTGTCTACCCTTTCAGAACTGTGGGCTGCCGTCCATCTTGGATGGGCCTGGGCCCTTTACAGTCTTTGCTCCGAGCAACGAAGCTGTGGACAGCCTCCGAGATGGCCGTCTGATTTACCTTTTTACATCAGTAAGCTCTGTGGGGAGATGGGGCTGTGGGCTGGGGTTGCCAGAGCTCCCCCAGCCCCCACCAGCCTCCAGCAATCAACTCTTCCCCTCAGGGCCTTTCCAAGCTTCAGGAGCTGGTACGACACCACATCTATAACCGTGGCCAGGTGAGAGGGACTCCTCCTTCATGGAGTTCCCTGTTCCAGGGACTACTGCAGGGTTTTGATCTTTCTGGGGATCCCAGGGCCCTCATCGTCCCTTCTCCATTTTCTGAGGACTCAAAGAGTCACTGTGTATCACCTGGACAAGGTGTGACCAGTGCCTAGCCTAAAACCACTGTGTCCTGCCCCAGCTGACAGTCGAGAAGCTCATCTCTAAGGGACGTGTCCTCACCATGGCCAACCAGGTCCTGGCTGTGAATATCTCTGAGGAGGTGAGACCTGCGGGCAGTTGGGCACCTGGGTCAGGGCAGGAGCTGCCGGCCCCTTTTCCATGCCTGCCGGTGTGCTCCAAATACCACGGGCAGGACACTGGTCAAGACCCCAGCTGGGCTAGGAAAATGGGCACAGGCCCCACAAGTGTGAGGTAAAGCCACAGCAGACAGACAGAGACAGCAGCAAGGGCCAGCTGGGGACGGCTCGTGGTGGGGTCTATGCTGCAGGGACGTATCCTGCTGGGGCCTGAGGGCGTCCCTGTGCGGAGAGTGGACGTGCCGGCTGCCAACGGTGTGATCCACATGCTGGAGGGCATCCTGCTGCCCCCCACCATCCTGCCCGTCCTACCCAAGCACTGCGATGAAGAACAGCACCAGATTGTGCCGGTGAGGCCCCTGCCCTGAACCCCGACTTCAGTTGGCACCCAGACCGCCCCCCCCCTACTACCACACCTCGCATGTGGGCAGGAGGGAAAAACACTATTGTGTTACTCTCACGGAATGTTTGAGACTGGGCCATTCAGAGGGAAAGGCTTACTTTTGGCGTGTAGTTCTGAAAGCACGGTTGCAGTGGCCATTCGGTTCTTGCTGAGGGAGGGCCTTGTGGCCCCGGGGGCAGTTGGACATGCGTGTCCTTGGCTCGTTCCATCGGAACCTGCGTGGTGATAACTAAACCCATCCCTGCTTGAAGGGGGCCCTGGCAGTCCATCTACCTCCACAGGCCCCTCTTCACAAACCTTCCCCGGCCTCGCCACAGTTGGCTCTTTCTCCCACCTCAGATCTTTGCCGAATGTCTCTGACCTTCTTCCCCCCCCCCCCCTCTCTCTCTCTCTCTGCTTTGCTCTGCTCTTCTCAGGGTTCTTGCGTGGACTGCCAAGCCTTGAATGCCAGCATGTGTCCCCCAAACAGTGTGAAAATGGTGAGCGCTCTAACCTGGCCCTCACAGGGATCCCTTTGCGCCAGTATCGCAACCGCAACCATACCCAGGTTGCAGTGGCGGGGAGTAGGGGCAGGGAGACTGGACCGTACCTAGAGGCTCAACAGCATGCCCTAGCCCACAAAGAGGGGGTGTATTGGGCCAGGGCTGCCCGACAAGGACTAGCCCAGCAACCGCTCTGCTGACTGGCCTCGTATGGCGGGCCCTAGGATATCTTCCCCAAGGAGTGTGTTTACATTCACGACCCAGCTGGACTCAACGTGCTGAAGAAGGGTTGTGCCCACTCCTGCAACCAGACCATCACAGTGAGCCCGGGGAAGTCCTGTACCCCCTGGGGATCCGACCACTTCCTCTTTGTCTGGGGTCCCCAAGTCGGGCCGAGGGGCTCCCCTTCCCAGGCATCCTTTTTGTTTTCAGTTGGTTTGGAAGGGATTTTGCTTTGTTGTTTGTTTTTGTGCCGGTGCTAGGAGTAGAACCCAAAGCCTGGAATGCTTGGCAGGCACGTTGTGGCTGAACAACACCCAGCCCTGTCCCACGTCCTAGTGGTTAAAGAGGAGCCGCTGGGGAGTCCATACCTATCTCTGTGCTCTAGAGAGGAGACCAGGAAGCTGAAGCATCTGTGTGAGAGGTCGCATGGCCTGGATGTTCACGCGTGCTGTCTCTTGCAGAAACGCGGCTGCTGCAAAGGATTTTTTGGGCCTGACTGCACACAGTGTCCTGGGGGCTTCTCCAACCCCTGCTATGGCAAAGGCAACGTGAGTCCCCACCCTGCTAGCTGTAACAAAGGTGGATATCTTCCCTGGCTGGTAGCGTCAGAACCAGGCCTGCCTGTCTCTTGTCTTAGCTTGCCCACTCTAAGTAACTGATGTTGGACCAAACTGTTTCATTAGAGATTATTGCTTCCAGGTCTAGAGAGATGGCTCAGTGGTTAAGAACTGTTCTCGAAAAGGACCTGAGTTTGGTCACCCACACCTGTGTCAGGCAGCTCACAACCACCTGTAACTCCAGCTCCAGGGGGTCCAGTGCTTCCGGCCTCCATGGGTCTCTGCATTCAGGTGCACACACACACACACACACTCACACACACACATACATGCGCGCACTCACACACATGTGTGCACACACTCACGCACACACACTCACATATACACACTCAGGTGCTCACACTCACACTCACACATGTGTGCGCACACTCCTCACACACATGCGTGCACACACTCACACACTCGCGTGCACACTCACACACACTCACGCACACACACTCACATACACACACACTCAGGTGCACACACTCACACTCACACATGTGTGCGCACACTCCTCACACACATGTGTGCACACACTCACACACTCGCGTGCACACTCACACACTCACGCACACACTCACATATACACACTCACGCACACACACTCACACATACACACACTCAGGTGTGCACACACTCACACTCACACATGCACGCGCACACTCACAAACATACACAGACATACACACACTCACACACATACACACGCACACACACGTATATGCTCGCACACACACTCATGCACACACACATGCCCACACACATACACACATGCACTCACACACACACACACAAATTATCTTCTGAGATAGTGCCTCTCTATATAGTCCTGGCAGTTCTGGAACTATCTCTGTAGACCAGGCTGGCCTGAAACACATAGAAGCTGCCTCTGCCTCCAGAGTGCTGGGATTAAAGGCATGTGTCACCATGTGTGCCAGTTCCTAGCCTTTTTTTTTAAAGAAGTAATTATTTTGATAGTTTTTACATTTATTTTCCAATAAAAGATGACCTGCCAGCATTCTTTAGTACTCTGCTTTTGATACGCTGGGATGTCAGAGCCACCTGAGTGCCTACACAGAGCTCAGGAGTTAACGTCTGGGTCACACATAAAACCTCCAGGACCATGTGCCTTTCGGGAGCTGTCTGGCAGCCTAAGTGATTTTTGGAGGTCTCGGGGGAATAGGAGGTCAGAGCCCACCGGGGAAGGGAGGCTCAGGGAGAAGGGGATGTGGTGACCATGCCCATTGTGCCTTCCAGTGCAACGATGGGGTCCAGGGCAACGGGGCCTGCCTCTGCTTTCCAGACTACAAGGGTATTGCCTGCCATATCTGCTCCAACCCAAACAAGCACGGCGAGCAGTGCCAAGAGGGTGAGTGTTCCTGGCCCAGGCCGCCTCCCAGAGAGAGAGAGAAGCTCTTACTTCTAGGTGCTGGGCGTTGGTGGCGCATGCCTTTAATCCCAGCACTCGGGAGGCAGAGGCAGGCGGGTCTCTGTGGGTTTGAGGCCAGCCTGGTCTACAGAGCGAGTTCCAGGACAGCCTCCAAAGCCACAGATAAAACAAGCAAAATAAAGGTGGCTAAACAAAAAAAGAAAAGGTGACTAGGGGCCCCCAGAAGGGACAGGGCCCTAAGAGGAATGGTGGCAACATGGAGTGGTGCCAGTTGGAGAACAGGAATGGACGTTGTCTTTTTTCACCAGAAGAAAACTGTGCTTTAACGGGAGCAGGATTTAAGCAAGACACATTGGAGACTTTCTGATAGTGGGATTAGAGAGACAGAGTAGCTGCAATGTTGTGACTGAAAATTCAAAGCTGAACACGGTGGCGCACGCCTTCAATCCCAGCACTCGGGAGGCAGAGGCAGGCGGATCTCTGTGAGTTCGAGGCCGGCCTGGTCTACAGAGCGAGTTCCAGGACAGCCAGAGATACACATAGAAACCCTGTCTTGAAAAAAACAAAACAAAACAAAAACAAAAAGACCTCCCTCATAGCTTGCTCATCTGTTCTTTCAGTTTGAACGATCTGTGACTTAGGGACCTTGATATGGAGTCAAACAACACAAAGTCAAGTCCATTGTAGCCGCTCCACTCCCAGACCCCATACTTTGCAAAACTGGTCTTGGCTCCTAGCACGCTTTTTTTTTCCCTGACCAATTTCTCTGCTCCCATTTCTTCCCCCATAGACTGTGGCTGCGTCCATGGTCTGTGCGACAACCGTCCCGGCAGTGGGGGAGTGTGCCAGAGCGGCACGTGTGCCCCCGGCTTCCAAGGCCGCTTCTGCAATGAGACCCTGGGGAACTGCAGACGCGGAGGGGTGGCCCAGCTCTGCCACCAGCACGCTCGCTGCGTTAGTCAGGAGGGTGAGGCCAGGTGAGGAGGACTCTGGTGTCCTTGGTGTCCTGTCCGTAATTACATGTCGGGTTTGCTCATTCTCCAGCCTCCTCTCCTCCCTGCCCCCAGGTGTGTCTGCCTTGATGGGTTTGAAGGCGATGGCTTCTCCTGCACACACAGAAATCCCTGCTCACACCCGGACCGTGGTGGCTGTTCAGAGAATGTTAGTTCCTCCCTCCCTCCCTCCCTCCCTCCCTCCCTCCCTCCCTCCCTCCCTCCCTCTCTCTCTCTCTCTCTCTCTCTCTCTCTCTCTCTCCTCCCCTCCCCGTATAACCTTTCTCTGATGTTCTCACCCAGATGCAGAATGGGGCTCCTTGGTCTCCACCCATGGGTGTACCCTTGAGTGACTTATTCGAGTTGATCCACACAGGCTGAATGTGTCCCCGGAGACCTGGGCGCCCACCGCTGCGTTTGCCACAAGGGCTGGAGTGGGGATGGCCGCGTCTGCGTGGCCGTTGATGAGTGCGGGCTGGACACTCGAGGTGGCTGCCACGCGGATGCTCTCTGCAGCTACGTGGGCCCTGGACAGGTGAGGAGCAGAGGGATAGCGGCGGGTGGGGGGGGCTTGCCTCCACCCACTCTAACTTCATGAGCATTCGCTCCAAGCTCAGAGTCTGGACCCACAGATGCGGATGAAGTATTGCACCCTGGTATCGGTCACTCATGTGCTCCCTGGGTCCCCATGGGTAGCCAATCACCTGTTATAGGGCAGGCTGTCTCTTAGACTGGGGGAGTGTGGTACTAAGCCAGGTAGGTGAAGACCCTGCCTCCAGAGGCCCCGGCTCTGTAGATTGGAACTTCACAGTCTAGTCTCAAACATTCATTGTGGGGTCTGAACGCATTTTGAGCCTCATGAACCCACATATTGACAAGTGTTTAAGAATAAGCCGGGCAGTGGTGGCGCACGCCTTTAACCCCAGCACTCGGGAGGCAGAGGCAGGCGGATCTCTGTGAGTTCGAGGCCAGCTTGGTATGCACAGTGAGTTCCGTAACAGTCAGAGCTACATCATAGACCCTGCTTCAAAACAATATCTAAGGCGGGACTGGAGAGATGGCTCTGTGGTTGAGAACACTTGACTGGGTAACAGGGAGGGAAGTGGGATTCCAGTGCCCTTCCTGGGGTTGGCCTTGGCCACAGACACTGACCTCAAGCCAATGGCCTTGATAGGGTTCTGAGTGCGGGGTGTGCTGGGTCTCCCACGGAAGCTTCCAGCCAGTACCGTCTCTTGGTGGGCCTGACCCTGACAGCTGGTTTCTCCTCGGGGCTTCAGAGTGCAGATCTCCAAGGGCAAGAGAGTAAGAGCTCTCGTCTGGGGTCTGGACAGACCTCCTGGGGGAGCAGAGGAAGAGACGGACCTTGGCGAGATGAAACTCTTTCCCTTGCCTCCCCAGAGTCGATGCACGTGTAAGCTGGGCTTCGCTGGAGATGGTTACCAGTGCAGCCCCATTGACCCCTGTCGGGTAGGCAATGGTGGCTGCCATGGCCTGGTAAGAGGTACAAGGTCTTCAAGCCCCTGGGGATTGCAGCTGGGCATGTCTGTCCTTCATACTCGTCTCCTCCTGAATTCCCTGTCACCACCCCTCCACCCCGCGGCAGGAGAGAGGCCACCAGCCCTCCAAGAGCCGCCCAGCCCGCCACACCCCATCCCTTGTTCCTGCCAAGCTCCTTGCTGTCCCTTGACTTTCCATAAGCCTTCCTACCCTGCAGTGTCTCTGCCTTTCCCAGACACTCCTCGGGCCTTGCCCCCTCCTGCCTTCAAAAAGCTCAGGCTCCTGCAGTCCAGGGGTTGCCTTTGTCACTCCATAGCACTGGCCCCCCAGTCGCCAGTTAGGACTGATGGAATAATTCCCATATGCTGCGCTCTGTGGTGATGGGGAGAAGGCCTGCTGAACAGGCTTTGTGAACACAGACGGGCTAGCCGGAGATAAGGACGTGGTGGCTGCACAGGCAGGGGGAAGGGGACACAGAAGGAGGGCAAGATGGGGACAGCTAGTATCCAGCTTGTCGTCCGGACGGCAAATGGAGGGCCCTCACTGTCTCTTCCTTACCCCTACCAGGCTACCTGCCAGGCAGTTGGGGGAGGTCAGCGGGTTTGCACGTGTCCCCCTCATTTCGGCGGTGACGGCTTCACTTGCTATGGAGATGTCTTGCAGGTAAGTGGTGCACAGATTTGTTCTTCCTGTGTCTGATTTGTCCTCCCATGTACCTGTGGGGAGGGGATGCTTGGGGACTTGAATTTGTCCTTAGGTCTGTGACCTTAGTTGTGTTTTTGTTTTTGTTTTCTTCTTCTTCTTCTTCTTCTTCTTCTTCTTCTTCTTCTTCTTCTTCTTCTTCTTCTTCTTCTTCTTCTTCTTCTTCTTCTTCTTCTTCTTCTTCTTCTTCTTCCTCCTCCTCCTCCTCCTCCTCCTTCCCCATCCCCTTCCCCTTCTCCTTCTCTTCTCCTCCTCCTCCCTCCCCTTCCCCTTCCCCTCCTCCTCCTCCTCCTTCTCCTTCTGCCCCTTAGGAACTAGAGGCAAATGCCCACTTCTCTGCCTTCACCCAGTGGTTCAAGGTACGGACAGGGCAGTTTGCTAGGCATTGGGCTCACGTCTACAAGGCCTTCCTGGATAGAGGAATGCTGCCTAGCACTCCCAAGAGTCACCTTCATCTCCCTGTCCCCACTCACCGCACAGAATTCAAGTGTCACTCTTCCTGCTGACAGCAGAGTCACAGCCCTGGTGCCTTCTGAATCTGCCATCCGCAGGCTGCACCTTGAGGACCAGGCCTTCTGGCTACAGCCAAAGATGCTGCCAGAACTGGTCAGGTGGGACAGCTGGGAAGGGCTTGGGTCACGGAGGGGATTCTGGCTGGGACCTTGGACCCTTCCCGGCAGGGTTGGAGTACCTGGTCCTTTGCTTACCACGTACCCACACAAGTGGGGAGAGCCCAGGCTTCAGGTTCTTTGTAGGTCACACTGGGTTCCAATGCCCCCCAACTGTTCCCCTCAGGGCCCATTTTCTCCAGGGTGCCTTCTCAGAAGAAGAGTTGGCCCGGCTAAGCGGACAGCAAGTAGCCACACTGAGCCCCACAACCCACTGGCAGATACACAACATCAGTGGGGTAAGAGCTGGACTCTGGGTGTGGTAGGAGCCGGAGCGGCCCCCACAGAGGCAGCCCCCTCCCTCAAGACCAGGGCTCCCAGGAAAAAAAAGCTTGGGGTTCCTTTGGCTCTTCCCAGGGCTGATTCAGAGGCTACACACAGGACACAAAGTTGTCTCCTTAGATGCTGTGTGTGTGTGTGTGTGTGTGTGTGTGTGTGTGTGTGTGTGTACCAGCACACGTAACTCTGCCCCTCTCCTGTGGATACTAGTGAGGGTCTATGCACCCAGCTGGCAAAGCCTGAGGCCGCGAAGCAGGTGGGGGTGTCTCACGCCATGTATCGGTGCCCAACATGAACCAGCTCTGTCTGCTCCCTTCCAGAAAGTCTGGGTGCAGAACGCCAGTGTGGATGTACCCGACCTCCTTGCTACCAATGGCATCCTACACATCATTAGCCAGGTATGGCAGGAAAAGGGAGTTCGGGGAACTTCCTAAGCCAGCAGTGCGGGACTGACAGCCTTCCTGCTCTATGCCAGGTCTTGCTGCCTCCGAGAGGTAATGTGCAGACTGCGCCGGGCTTGCTTCAGCAATTAGATAGAGTGCCCGCCTTCCGCCTCTTCCTGGAGCAGCTAAAGGTAAGGAGGTTTATTCAAGGGGAGTGAGTCTTCCGGGAGCCTGCCCAGGGACTGGCTGGCTCCCCGAATCACCACTAAGGACTGCCCACACTCATCCTTCTACCTTGCTCCCTGTCTCTATCCCTAGCACCACAAACTGGTGGCCCAAATTGAGGCTGCCAAAGCCTACACCATCTTTGTGCCCACAAATCACTCTCTGGAGACCCAGGGCAACAGCAGTATCCTGGTAAGACCTCGGGGACAGGCAGGATGAGCCTCCTTATGCCAAGACACAGGGATGTGGTGGTGGTGGTGGGGGATGGCGGCGTGATACCCAGGGCCCTCGAGAGTCCTAGAAAACCCGAAGTGATTCCTCCCTGGCAGGACATAGACACAGTGCGACATCACGTGATCCTCGGGGAGGCCCTCTCTGTGGAGGCCCTTCGGAAAGGGGGACATCGGAACTCCCTTCTGGGTGCTGCACACTGGCTGGTCTTCTACAACCACAGTGGCCAGGTGTGAAGGACAGGGCTTAGAAGACCCTTCCCGGGGACTCTGGTCTTAGGATTTGCCTCGGAAGCTTCCCCACCCCCGAGCCTCTGCTCCAGGAAGACTCCCTCCCCACCAAGTCCCGGAGTGTGTTCAGTGTGTTCTTGTCTCGCTGCCTGTAAGAGTGAGGGTGGTGGTGGTGGTAGGTGGGTAGATTCAACCTGCTCTCCTCCTTGCCAGCCTGAGGTGAACCACATGCCACTGGAGGGGCCCTTTCTGGAGGCTCCTGGCTGCTCCCTCTTTGGCCTGTCGGGGATCTTGACGGTGGGCTCCAGCCGCTGCCTGCACAGCCACGCAGAAGCTCTTCGGGTAAGACGCTGGGGCCAGTACTCCTGGAATCCAGTTGTAGGGAGGGGAGAGTGATGAGCAAAGGGAGCCCCTTAGAAACAGCTGACCTGACCCAAGTGAGAGCACACGGACCCCAGTCATAAAGCTGGGGAACCAGCATTGGACCCAACCAAGCCCTCTATGTGGGTGCCAGTTAGGAGGCCTGGGCGGTCTATGGGGCCTTTGGCAGTGGAACCAGGATTTATCCCTAGTGCATAAATGGGCTTTGGGGAGCCCATTCCCTATAGAGGGATACTCTTTGCAAGCCCAGATACACAGAGGAGGGCCTAGGCCCTCCCCCAAATGATGTGACAGACTTTGATGATCCCCCATGGAAGGACTCACCCTCCCTGGGTAGCGGATGGGGGGGTTAGTGGGGGACATGGGAGGATGGGAAGGAAAGGGAACTGGGATTGATATGTAAAGTAACATTGTTTCTAAATTAAATAAATAAATGTAGAAAAAAAAGAAGCTGGGGCCAGATCAACAGCTGTGGGTACTGGCGAGAAGGCTCAGCACTTAAGAGCACTGGCTGCTTGCTCTTCCGAGGTCCTGGGTTCAATTCCCAGCAACCACATGGTGGCTCACAACCATCCATAATGAGATCTGGTGCCCTCTTCTGGCCTGCAGAGCAGTCGTACGTGAAATGTTACTGCAACTGGGCGTGGTGACACATGCCTTTAATCCCAGAACTCTAGAGGCTGACGCAGACAAATCTCTTGTTGAGCTGGAGGCCCGTCAGGGCTGCAGAGTGAACAAAACAAAACCCAAGAGCAGAAGCCTAGGTAGCCGGAGGGAGCACTTGGCCAGTCTCGTACTGAACCAACTGATGCCTTGCCCTTCTCCTCCAGGAGAAATGCATAAACTGCACCCGGAAATTCCGCTGCACTCAAGGCTTCCAGCTGCAGGTGACGCTGGGCTCAGCACAGCTCTGTCCTTACCCCGATGTCCCCGCTAAACCCCCAGGTCCAGCCCTGCTGGGAACTAGCCTGGTATGGGCAGCTGCAACTCCCGGTTAAGGCTGAACCGCAGCCCCCGGTCTGCTCAGAGGAGTTTGCATTGTCGTCCTGGGCCTGGCCCACCGGTCTTGGCCCCTCCCTCTCCCTTTTCTACCCTCCCCATGCCTGTCAGTCTCAATCGCTCCCACACTTGCAGCACAGTTGGCCTGTCTCCTTGCCCCAAGCCACCAGATGACCCTTCCTCTGCGTCTCCAATTCTAGGACACACCTAGGAAGAGCTGTGTCTACAGATCTGGATTCTCTTTCTCCCGGGGCTGTTCCTACACATGTGCAAAGAAGATCCAGGTTTGCTCTGAGATGTCCTCTACCAAGGCTTTGCCCCCGGGGGAGGAGGAGAGCAGAGTAGGCCCCCGGGGAAGAGCTTAGTCTGAATTTCAAGGGCAGAGGTACCGAGCTTCCAGCAAAGACAGCAAAGCCAGGGCCTTAGGAATATCCCAAGTTAGAGGGCTGCTGTTGGTCCTGTGTCTAATCCCTGGGGAAGAGATACAATGTCGCATCCCAGAGCAGGCACCATCAGCCAAAACCCAGTGGCAGTACTGAGGCTTCCTTGTTTTTCTGTGCAATCCGTGCAGTCCAGGCGTAGCTCTCCCTTGCTTGAGCCTGCCCCCTCCAGGAAGGCAGCCCCCACCCCCCACCCCCTCACCCCCCCGCCCCGAGGACCTGGTCTACCCTCCCTGGGTCTATGCTTCCAAGCTGCTCTCTTTCTGTGGTCCTGGCTAGTGACATCCATCCTGGCCTACACTGGACCTCTCTCCTTCCCTTTCCCGTTCCCCTGCCCCTACAGGTGCCCGACTGCTGCCCAGGCTTCTTTGGCACACTGTGTGAGCCATGCCCAGGGGGTGTCGGTGGAGTGTGCTCGGGCCATGGGCAGTGCCAAGACAGGTTCCTGGGCAATGGTGAGTGCCGCTGCCAAGAGGGCTTCCACGGGACAGCCTGTGAGATGTGTGAGCTGGGCCGCTATGGACCTGCCTGTTCCGGAGGTGAGGTCTGCACAGAGCAGGGTGGGTAGCCCTTGGGAATCAGACTAGGTACGACACCATAGAGAGCAGGGAAGTAACTCATGTCCTTGGTGGTCCCACTCCCAGTGTGCGACTGTGACCACGGCCTGTGCCAGGAGGGGCTGCGAGGGAATGGAAGCTGTGTCTGTAACGTGGGTTGGCAGGGTCTCCGCTGTGACCAAAGTAAGTAGGTCCCAGGGGGCTGGGGGGCCAAGTGACGATAGGGGAACAATTTTGGTCTGTCTGAATGACCAGAAACTTCTATCTGCTCCCAGAAATCATCAACCCTCAGTGTCCTAAGGAGTGTGATCCCAATGCCAAGTGAGTGAACCCAACCTACGGTGGGATGACTGTGGGCAGGACCGGGCAGACCCAGGCTAAGTGGCTGCCGTCCCTCCCAGCTGCATACAGGACGCCACTGGAGTCCCTGCCTGTGTCTGCGCTGCGGGATATTCAGGCAACGGTAGTTACTGCTCAGGTGAGCCCTATGGACGCCCAGGGCCCCACTCTGGAATGCTTGGGGGTGGCCGGCCCATCCTCTCTGTAACCTTCATCTCCTACCTGCTTCTCACAACTTCTGTCCCTAGAGGTGGACCCGTGCGCTTCCGGCCGCGGTGGCTGCTCACCCTATGCCAACTGCACCAAGGTGGCCCCTGGGCAACGGACGTGTACTTGCCGGGATGGCTACACAGGAGATGGGGAGCTGTGCCAGGGTGAGGTGCCCCAAGATAGTCACGTGTGAGGGTTGGGCCACCGTAGTGTACCGAGTCAGACCAAGGAGGTGAAGGGTATGCGGTGACTTGGGAGGCGAATGGAGAGGGGGTCATGGGGCCAGTCTTCATCTCTGTCTCTTCCCCTAGAAATAAACAGCTGTCTTGTCCACAATGGGGGCTGCCATGTTCACGCCGAATGCATCCCCACAGGCCCCCAGCAGGTCAGTTGACAGGCTTGACACTGGGGCCTCCCTTCAGACCACACCTGGGGTGGTAGCCTTCCCACCCTGGGCTCCTTGCGGCCACAGTGATCGGGGGTTTGGAACAGGTCTCCTGCAGCTGCCGTGAGGGCTACAGCGGCGATGGCATCCAGTCTTGCAAGCTTCTGGACCCCTGCTCCCAGGTTAGACCCTCACACCCTGGCATACTTGTCAAATGGAAGGGACCCAGCCAAGAAACAGCTGTCGAGTCTGGCTCAACAGTAGCAAAAATAAAACCCTGAGGGTTGAGCGGGGCTTGGAGGCATCTTCCCTAGAGGTCTCCCAGAGGTGGTGGGACACCCACAGCCTTCCCCTCTCCTACTCTCAGAACAACGGAGGCTGCAGCCCTTATGCTGTGTGCAAAAGCACGGGGGACGGCCAGAGGACATGCACCTGTGACCCGAGTCATGCGGTGGGAGACGGTATCACCTGTCGTGGACGAATTGGACTGGTAATGATGATGCCCGGGTCTGACCCAGATCTGGTCGTGGCTATGCCCCCCACGCACCTGAACTGCGATCTTGGCTAAGACCCCAGATTCAAATCTGATCCTTGACCACGACCCCGTGGGACCCTAAAGCCCATCCCCTGATTTTTCCTGGGCTAAACCTCATCTGCGTACCTGGAAATAATCCTGGCCCCCGGCTCAGAGCCTCCCTGGCTTCCCTTCCCTCATCTCTGCCTTGGCCAGACCTTGGGCTGCAGGGTTAGGACAGGCACCAGCCCCTGACTTGGGGGGGGCACCCAAAATCTGAGCTGATCCTTGCACTCCGCCCCCGCCCCCAGGAGCTCCTACGGGACAAACGCGCCTCATTCTTCAGTCTCAACCTCTTGGTGAGTAGCCGGCTCTGGACCTCTGCGTTCTCATGCGGTTGAGGGGGTTGGCTGGCCTAGACTCCCAGAGTTTCAGTCCCCCCCCCCAGAAGATCCTTTAGAAGCCCCAGGCTGGTCCCAGGTCGTCCTACCCCCCCCCGCTCAAGCTGTGTCCCGCCTCCCCAGGAGTACAAGGAGCTCAAGGGTGAAGGACCCTTCACCATCTTCGTGCCTGGTGCCGATTTGATGAGCAACATGTCACAGGTGCGCAGCCCCGGGGAGACGTCCAGAGAGAGGTGAGGATTCTGGTAACGGCGCGGGCAGTGGCGGCAATCACCAGCTGCCGCTGTCTTCGTGACTTTATGCTAGGACGAGCTGGCTAGGATTCGCGCCCACCGCCAGCTAGTGTTTCGCTACCACGTGGTTGGCTGCCGGCAGTTGGGGAGCCAGGAACTGCTGGACCAGGGATACGTCACTGCGCTGTCTGGGCACACGCTGCGCTTCAGTGAGAAGGAGGCGAGTTCTCACACCGTTGGTCCTCCTCAGCCCCCGCCCAGGCCCCCTTCAAACCCATCCCTGTGCCCGGCCCCCTCTCCTCTCTAATACACAGAATGACGGTGAGAGGGGTCTGGCCCAGAGGGCACCCACACTCTGGGCCCTACCCATTAGCACTGGCCTGTACCAAGCTGGGCCTCCCAAGTCAAGCTGATAGTCAGCGCCACGCTCCCGCAATGCCAGGCCTAGTGTGGTACCTTGCGCAGGCTTCTCACAGTGGGACAGAAACCCTACCCACCCCACGTCTTGATTCTGCCCTTGAGCAACTTTATCTTCTACCTCAGCCCCAAAACTGGGACCGTCTACCAAAAAAAAAAAACCTCTCCCTACCTCAAGCCCTGCCCTGGCCCAGGCACACCCCATAGCTTCAAGCACCCTGCTGATGAACTCCATGCACCCTCAGCTTGGTCCCAACGCAACCATGCTGCTCCCTCCCTCCCACAGGGCAGCGTTTACGTCAACGACTTTGCTCGGGTGGTAAGCAGCGACCACGAGGCCGTGAACGGTGTCTTGCACTTCATTGACCTTGTTCTGCTGCCACCAGACGTGTTGCACGGGGAAGTGGATACCACCCCAAGCCCTCGGGTACGGCTGGGCAAGAGCCTGGGACTGGGCGGCAGGCTGGGGTCCTCTCCCGCTGCCTGATCACATGGCGCGCTCTTTCCCCAGAGAAACTTCACCACCGCAGCTGAAAGCTTCGGCTACAAGATCTTCAGCCGCCTAGTGAAGGTACTGCCCTCACGGATGCCGGGGCGGTCCGCCAGGGTGTGCACAGGAGGGCAACAGCGTGTCTGCTTAAGCTCTTTCTGGGAATGCGTGTGCCTAAGCGAGTTTCCTTGTGCGGTGTGAGAACTTCCCAGTGTGCGTGCCCACGAGGAAGTGGGCAGCCAAGGTGGGTGTAAACTTAACCCACGCACGTGTGCCCATAAACAGTAGCTCTCCTGCCTACAATTTCAATTTCATATTCAATGATGTTGGCAAGATGGCTCAGTGGGTGAGTGCGACCACGTCTGGCAACCCGAGTGTGGTCCCTGGACCCCGCATGGCAGGAGAGAACCGAGGCTCCTGTAGGTCTCCATGTATGCAGTTACGGGATACCTCTTCTCCTGCATCCCACATACAACACACACACACACACACACACACACACACACACACACACATAACAAAACAAACAGAAAACAAGCCAGGTTAAGTATAATAGATAGTAAATTGAAAAGCCCTAGAAATCTCTCACATTTTAAATAAGTTTTATTATGGTATGTTGTTACAATCGTTTTATTGACGCCCCCCCCATTTCCCTCTCATTCTTTTCAAGACAGGGCATCTCTGTGTATCCCTGGCTGTCCTAGAACTCACTTTGTAGACCAGGCTGACCTTGAACTCACTTAGAGGTCCGCCTGCCTCTTCCTCCCGAGTGCTGGGATTAAAGGCGAGCATTACCACCTCCTGGCTGTCCTTTATCCCTTATTACACCTAGTTTATAAGTAATACTTTATCGCAGGTATAGGAGAGCAGTCTATGTTATATATAGTTCATATGTACGGGTCCCTGTAATTTAAGGAGTCTGCTGGGGTCCTGGGCCCTATTCCCTGCCGAGGAGGGAATGACTGTCGCCCAGGATGGCTGCAGATAAGCGGGCTAGTTATCTGGGCTGGGTTTCTCTGGCTCTCCCTTCTGGAATCTGGGGTCCAGCCTCGTCTCCAACAGTCACACCCTTGCTCCAACCCCACAGATGGCTGGTCTTCTGCCCATGCTCCGCGATCCATCCCATCGTCCCTTCACCATGCTGTGGCCCACAGACTCTGCCCTGCAAGCCCTGCCTCCTGACCGGCAGAACTGGCTCTACCATGAGGACCACCGTGACAAACTGGCAGCCATTCTTCGGGGTCATATGATACGCAGCATCGAGGTGGGTACAGGCCCAATCTTTGGTCCCCTCACCCGCGTGCCCAACTCCAATCACGTCTCCAATTGTCTAGGCCTTGGCATCTGACCTGCCCAACCTGGGCCAACTCCGAACCATGCATGGGAACACCATCTCTTTCTCCTGCAGTCTTGCCCGGCCCGTGAGTTCGGGGAGAGGGCCTGCTTAAGGAAAACAGGTGTGGGGCAGTTGAGGGTCTGCAGTGCCCATGACCCCTACGTCTTCCCCTTTAGGGTGAGCTCTTGGTGGGTGAAGACAACGTGCACATTGTGCAACGGCACTTGCCCTTTGAAGGTGGCCTGGCTTATGGCATTGACCAGCTGCTGGAGCCACCCGGCCTCGGTGCCCGCTGCGATCGCTTTGAGACCCAACTGCTTCAAATGGTGAGGAAGGCCACGGGCCGCAGGTGCATGGCAGGGGCCCGGCCCGCCTGTCCTGTCCATCCACCTGACCCTGCAGTGTTGGCCTCCATCCCCTCCAGAAGACTTGCAGCGTCTGTGGGCTGGAACCACCCTGTCCTCAGGGCTCACAGGAGCTGGTAAGGGGCTGGAGGCTGAGTTGAAGGCTGGGGTAGGGGCAAGGCACCATCGAGCTCAGGCTGGCCGTGACCTGACTCTCTTTGGTCCAGGGCTTCCGCAAGGCCTGCTGGCGTGATTACTCCAAGCTCTGGACACCCCCACTGCACTCCCTGGCAGCACGCAGTGGTGCCTGGTTACAGACTAGTTTTTGGAACCACCAACGCTTGGGTAGGGGCTGCCAGCGCAGCTGTGTCACGGCTGTCTGGAAGCCTAGCTGCTGTCCTGGTCACTATGGCATTGACTGCCAAGGTAAGCATTCTGAGGGTTACAGACCAGATGACCAGCTCCAAGATGGTCAAAGACAAGAGTTCTGGCTGTTGCCCTTAAGAAAGGATTTTTTGGGGTGCTCTAGCATGAGGGGATGCTTAAGAAGCGGGGTAGGGGCTGGAGAGATGGCTCAGAGGTTAAGAGCACTGACTGCTCTTCCAGAGGTCCTGAGTTCAATTCCCAGCAACCACATGGTGGCTCACAACCATCCATAATGAGATCTGGTGCCCTCTCCTGGAATGGAGGCAGAACAGTGTATACATAATAAATAAATCTTTAAAAAAAAAGAAGCGGGGTAGGCGTACAGAAGATTCATATCCGGCGTGGAGTTCCAGAGAGTCTGGGTGTTCTCTGGGTTCAGTGGGGTCTCAGTGGTGTGAGGTCACAGCTCCTTGAAGAGCCTTGGCTGGTGCTCAGTGGGGGGGGCAGAGGGCAGAGCCTGGGATGCAGGCACATGGGCATTCTCACGAGAGCCTCCGGTCCCGTTCCCCCTCTCCACTCTCCCCTAGCTTGCCCTGGTGGCCCCAGAAGCCCCTGCAGCGACCACGGCGTGTGTCTGGACGGCATAAGTGGAAGTGGGCAGTGTAGCTGCCGCTCGGGTTTCGCTGGGACGGCCTGCGAACTCTGCGCCCCAGGCGCCTTTGGGCCGCAATGCCAAGGCAAGCGTGTCTCTGCCCTGTCCCTCTATCTTGTCCCTCTTCCTCTGGCCCGCGCGTCAACTTCTCCTTCTCCCCAGCCTGCGGCTGCACCCCACATGGACATTGTGATGAAGGCCTTGGGGGCTCTGGCGCCTGCTTCTGCGAGGAAGGCTGGACTGGGTCACGCTGTGAAGTGCAGCTGGGTGAGCCTGTGCCCCTGCAGCGTGTGTACAACACACACACACACACTCACACACACACACTGGGACATGCCCGAGCTATATACACACACACTCTCACTCACACACACTGGGACATGCCCGAGCTATATACACACACACTGGGACATGCCCGAGCTACACACACACTTGGGTGGAGGCCCTAAGGTGGACAGGAGAGGCAGTTGCTAGGGAGGGCAGCTACTGACCTGGTCCTATGGGATGGGTCCTGGGGACAGAGTTGCAGCCTGTGTGTACCCCACCCTGTGCAACCGAGGCCATGTGCCGCGTGGGCAACAGCTGTGAGTGCGGCCTGGGCTACGAAGGGGACGGCCGTGTGTGCACAGGTAAGCAGGAGGCAGGAAGCCCCGGACCGACTCTAGCATCTAATGTCTGGCTCAACCACCCCTCCCTTGCCCCCCAGTGGCAGATCTGTGCCGGAAGGGGCACGGCGGCTGCAGCGAGCATGCCAACTGCAGCCAGGTGGGGACAGCGGTCACCTGCACCTGTCTGCCTGACTACGAGGGTGATGGCTGGAGTTGCCGAGCCCGTAACCCCTGCCTGGACGGCCACCGTGGAGGCTGCAGCGAGCACGCCGACTGCCTCAACACTGGTCCGGTAAGCAGCTCCCCCCGGGGAGGGAGCTGAGCAATCTGGGTGCAGAAGCCCCACGGGCTCACTCTTGCGAGGCCATCCACTGCTGTCTGCCCACAGAACACGCGGCGCTGTGAGTGCCACGCGGGCTACGTGGGTGACGGACTGCAGTGTCTGGCGGGGCTTGAACCGCCTGTGGACCGATGCATGGGCGAGTCGTCGCCCTGCCACACGGACGCTCTGTGCACTGACCTACATTTCCAGGGTACGCTTCCCTACCCGCCCCTGACCCCGCGGCATTGTCCCCGTTACTGTCTTGCTGACCGTATACCCTCCCTTCCTCCTACAGAGAAACGGGCTGGCGTCTTCCACATCCAGGCCACCAGTGGCCCTCAAGGCTTGACCTTCTCGGAGGCCGAGAAAGCATGCGAGGACCAGGGAGCAGCCCTTGCCTCACTCCCTCAGCTCTCTGCTGCCCAGCAGGTAGACAGGGCTCGGGGGGGTAGGAGCCGAGCCTAGGGAAGCCCACTCAGTGGGCTCTGGTCTCAGCATCCCCTCCTGCCCCTACAGCTGGGCTTTCACGTCTGCTCCGTGGGCTGGTTGGCCAATGGCTCTGCTGCCCATCCTGTCGTCTTCCCGGCGGCGGACTGCGGCGATAACCGTGTAGGGGTAATCAGCCTCGGGGTCCGCAAGAACCTTTTGGAGCGCTGGGATGCCTACTGCTACCGGGTGCAAGGCATGTCCACTCCACTGACCTCGGCCCACCCGCCCCCCACCCCCCACGGTCTCCTCCCGAAGAAGCCTGTCTAAGCTGACCTGCCTTCCCTGCAGATGTGGCCTGCCAGTGCCGGGTCGGTTTTGTGGGTGACGGGATCAGCACATGCAACGGGAAGCTGCTTGACGTCCTGGCTGCCACCGCCAACTTCTCCACCTTCTACGGGGTGTGCGGGGGTCTAGCCTCGGAAGGGGGAATGTAGGCAGTTGGGAATCCCCAAGGAGGGGGGGGGAAGCTTGCCTACAGCCCCATCTCCTCACCCTCCCAGCTGTTGCTGGACTATGCCAACGCCACCCAGCGAGGTCTGGATTTCCTGGACTTCTTGGACGATGAGCGCTCCTACAAGACACTCTTCGTTCCTGTCAACGAAGGCTTCGTGGACAACATGGTACTGACAGGGGCTTGGGTGCGGTTTGCTCTCTCTGTGGGCCCAACCCAACGGACCTTACTCCGCCCGTAGACGCTGAGTGGCCCAGATCTAGAGCTCCATGCTTCCAACGCCACCTTCCTGAGTGCCAACGCCAGCCAGGGGACATTGCTTCCTGCCCATTCAGGTCTTAGCCTCTTCATAAGTGATGCAGGCCCTGACAACAGTTCTAGGACCCCTCTGGTGAGTCTGGCCCTCCTGGGTCAGCCCTCGTTTACCCACTGGAGCTGACTGCACTTTCTCCGTAGGCCCCTGGGGCAGTTGTGGTTAGCCATGTCATCGTGTGGGACATCATAGCTTTCAATGGCATTATCCACGCTCTGGCCAGACCCCTGCTCACGCCTCCTCAGCCTGTGAGTCTGGGGAAGGGGGTTGATTAGAGCCTCAAGAGGGAGGGGAATACCTCTAGCCTGGCCCTTGACACCCCCTTTCTGCTTACAGAGGCCAGTGCTGGGACCCGCGTCTCAACCCGTGGCACTGAGCATGGGGGTTGTGGTAGCTTCTGGAACACTGCTGGGGCTGGTAGCTGGGGCCCTCTACCTCCGCGCCCGAGGAAAGACCACAGGGTTTGGCTTCTCTGCTTTCCAGGTAGAGGGGTTGGAGGGTATGCAGGGACAGAGTCCTTCCGTCTTGTTGTGGCAGGGGCTTACCAGTCATAACTCCTCTTCTAGGCGGAAGACAATGCTGACGACGACTTCTCCCCGTGGCAAGAAGGGACCAGCCCAGCCCTGGTGTCTGTCCCCAACCCTGTCTTCGGCAGCAACGATGCCTTTTGTGACCCCTTTGATGTGAGTTGTGGGGAGGGAGGAGTGGCTGGGTCAGGCCCTGGGGCTTAGCTTTGCTTAGCTGGCCCCGGCCCGCCTCTGCAGGATTCGCTCCTAGAGGAGGACTTCCCCGACACCCGGAGGATCCTCGAGGTCAAATGACGGTCTGGAGTGGAAGCAGAGGCACGCGGAAGACAAGAGAGACACCACTTTTATTGCTTGTCAGGGTGGCTGGGGCTGGAGAGACGGACGGTCTTGTCTAGGACAATAAAAGCGCCCCTCAGCGGATGTGGGCCATGTCGCCAAGAAAGGGTGTCTTCATGCAGCCGGTGCAGAGCTGGTCCATCCAGAGGGGCGCCTCGTGCTGCAGGGGCGTGCGGCGTGGGTAGAAAGTGAAGTCCACGCTGTAGTTGAGCAGGCAGCTGAGGGAGGCCATGTAGAGGTCGGAGAAGCGCACGAGGCGCCTGGAGAAGTAGGTGGGGTTGTGGAAGGTACGGAAGATGCTCCCAAACTGAGCGTTGAACAGGGCCTTGGTGATGCATCTGGGGAGGGAGAGGCGCGGCGTACGTCAGTGTGTGTAGCGTGCAGAGGAAAGGTGGTGTGTGAGTGTGAAATCGTGCGTGTGTGTGTGTGTGAGTGTGAGTGTGTCTCTGCTCACCTCAGCTCTTGCCGCTCCTTCATCCAGGCAGCCAGCACCTGCCTCGACTCTGCATCCTGATAGGTCTGGGGAAACGCGATGGGGGAGAGGGAGGTGAGCATGTATGTGGGGGGGTGGGCGAGCGTGCACCCCGCCTCCAGTTTACCAGCCCCTTTCCCCCCCAGTCGTCCCTACCTGCATGCGCTCGAGCAGCCCGGTGAGCGCCTGCTGCCAGGTCAAGGAGTGCATGTACTGCTCTGTGTTGATGATGCGGATCTCCCGCTCCAGCTCAGGGATGATGGCTCCCGTGCGCCAGCCATGCCGCAGCATGAGGTCCTGGAGGGAGGAGGGAGGGGTGGGAGGCAGACCTCAGCGCCAGCTCAAAGCACCCCTTCCCTCCCCTCCCGGGGCGGGGAGAGCCCTACCCCTCACCGCCAGGTCGCTGTAGAGGTGGTCACCGAAGTAGAGCACGCGTGGCCCACGCCATTCCGTCAGGCGGAGAAAGTCAAACAGGTTTCCCTGGGGAGCGGGGGACGCCGCTGAGCCAATTGAGCTCCCCGTGGCTACGGGAGCCGGGCTCTGCCCTTCACCAGTCCCCACAACTCTCCAGGGACAGCCAAAGCCAGCCGGATGCTGGGCTGCCCTTTCCCGTGGCCTCCCTGCCCTGTGGCCCTCACTACTCCCCGCTTCCAATAGGAAAGGGGGGGAGAGTTGGTCCTGCCTGCCGCAGAGCTTCTCTTGTAGGAGTGGATTGGCCCTCGCTCGACGGCCTCTTCCAGTGACCTTTCACCCACCCAGAGGAGGCATTAATCCCTGTTTGTGAGGGAGGAGGGCCCCAGGCTCTACAGCAAAGGTTCATGAAGTTCTTGTGAACCCCCTCCCCCCAGTCTCCACCCTGTGAACCAACTACAGAGCTTACTGGTGGTCTGCCAGCTGAACTGAGGCATCTCCAGCCCCAGGACTATATCTCAGCTAAGATTGTAGCCCGGGCCACCAATGCCCCGAATCTGGTCTCCCTTCCCAGTCATCACACAGGAAACTGGGAAGGGTGTGTTGGGCTGGCTCAGCTCATAAGCCGCCTCACAGGCTTGCCTCAGGACCCCAGCCAGGCTGCGCTTGTCTGTAGCGGTGTTCAGTGCCAGCTCTTCCCAGTGACCAGGGAACGTCCTAAGGCTTTTGTACCATGACTCGCGCGGGGCATTCGAAAGGATGAGCGAGGCCCTGAGGCGATGAGGCCAGGGCTCCCGGGCTATTGGGTAGATTTGGAATCCAGACCCAAGCAGTGTGACCAAAGGCCAAGCTCGCCTCCAGTATCGCCCAGGCTTGCTTCCTAATAGTCCTACCCTGGAGCCGTCGGCTCTAGGCCAACAGTGCAAGCCTGGTCAAGACCGGGAGGCCGCTCCTGCAGGGCCCAGGCCACCCACCAGGCACCGCTCCCCCAAATGGTCCTTACCTGCCGGTAGATCTTGCCCTTTTCCAGGCGAGTGATACGGTCCCAGTGGAGGGAACCCTTCTCATCGAGCTTTCGAAAAGGCCTGGGTGAAGAGCAGAGAGCCTGCCTTGTGGTCTTTGACAGAGCCACAGACCAGGCACCTTTCTCCTCATCCCTGTAAAGGCCCACCTGCCCAAGTAGGACCAGCGAGGGGGGGGGCGGGGGATGTCTCCATCCAAGCACAGAGAATACGCAGAGTCTGGGCCAGTCAGGTCTTGTGCCTGAGTCTTCTCATGGGGGTGGGGCGCCCGCCCCCTCCCACAACCCCGCCGTCCCCGTTACCGCCATACTTGCGCCGGTCGGTGAAGAAGTTGGGCTTGTCTGCCTGGACGATGACCACATCGAAGAGCTGGCGCCAGTCGGGGCCCACCATGTGCCGCATGCCCTTATCCCTGTGCAGAGGGGCAACTGGCTAGAGGGGGCATCTGGGGGCTGTGCCTGTGGCCCCGCCCCGTGTCTCCCCGCCCCCCCCATATTCTTCACAGTGGGCCTGGACTCACACGAAGCTAAAAGGACTGTTGGTGATGAGGAACAGCTGTTTTCCATGGGCCACCAGGCGGCTCAGGACCGCAAACGTTTCGTCCCCCCTCAGGATGTACTTCTCTGAAAGGGAAGGCGGGGTTGGGGGTCTGCCAGGGCCAGCTCGGTGGCCCTCTGCCCGGGGCAGGCCACGCCGAGGGCGGCTGTCCACCCTTACCCATGTCTTGTTCAATCCACTGGTACATGAGGCCCTTCACATGAACATCCCGGATGGCATCCTGAGGGGGGCAAGCGGGGTGGGGGGTTGTCAGTAAGGACATGCCAGGAAGGAAGGAAGGAAGGAAGGCCTACCAAGTTGCGAGCAGACTTCCCGCCTCATCTGAAGGGGCGAGCCCTGCCCCCTCACCGTCACGTCCTTGTAGAGGTGCACTTGGTCAAACTCCAGGCCATGGCCCAGAAAGTAGTCCACCACACAAGAGAGCAATGCCATCTCTGGCAGTGAGAAGACGTCCATAAACTGCTTGATGGACGGACCCTGGGGAGGGAGGCCAAGTCTCAGCCACTGTGTTCCAAGTACTGGCAGAGACCAAGGGGGTCTGCCGCGGGGCGCCAGCGGACCGCGTGACCTGTTGGCCACCGCCGCACGGGACGGTGCCAGCACCCACGCCAACATGGCCGGTGTGGGCGGGCTGCTTTGTTTGAGTGGGTACCTTGCCGTAGAAGCCGCTCATCTGGTAGAGTGGGATGTGCTGGGTGCCGCCGTACAGGTCGATCACCTCGTCGTCTGGCACAGGCTGGAGACCCCTGAGTTGAGGGTAAGTGGGGGTGGGGACAGATGCCCTCAGCCCGAGCCCAGGTAACCGCACAGGACGGGGACAAGGGTAGATTTAGGGTGGACCCAACACTAACCTGTATGCCGTTCCCAGTTGTACATAATGAAAAGCATCGATCTTCATCAGGAGGCTCTGGAAGCATTGCAGGGGGCAGGGCCAGTGGTGAGGAGGTAGGTTTTTTTTTTTTTGTCACTGGCCCTGAGCCAACTTCTCCCCAGTGACCCAGCAACAAAACCTCTACAGAAGCTACTAAGGGCCAGGGGGATCTGATAAGGGGAGGGAGAGGCTGAAGAAGCTGGCCCTGGACACATCTAGTCAGGAGGGGTCACGTCTAGCCGCTCACCTTCTGAATGTCATAGTGGAGGCCACGGATGGCAAAACTGGGGTCATAGTCGTACTTCCGGATTCCCTCAGGGTACTGTTGGGACAAAACGCCAGTAGCAAGCGCCAGCCCGCGGCTCAGGGTACCACGGCCTGCGGGTCGAGCTGGGTCCCGTTGGCTTTCCGGGGCTTGGCAGCCTCACCTTGTAGTGCTCTATCAGGATGTCCCGGGCAGTGCTGAAGATCTCGGGGTGCAGCGCGTCTGCGTACTGGGCCAGCGTGTAGTCGTAGTCAAAGCCGTAGACTTCAACGTCCCCCAGGCTGATCTCATTGTTGGCGTAGATGGCAGCTGGGTTTAGGAGGCTGCAGACTTCAGGGGGCAGAAGGTCTACAGGGGAGGAGACACAAGAGGACCGTAGCACCACGACGGTCGCAGTGACGGCAAATGGCCCAAGTCCTTTGTGGTCCCCAGCCCCAGGAGCCCCACAAGACGCTGGGTTTCGCATCTTAGCCCAGTGAAGTAGACGCCAAACTGAGGCTCAGAGAGAAGGCACGTGCCTCCTTAGGTCAGTCACAGAGGTCAAGCCCCCTTCCCTATGTCAATAAACTATCACCTGCAGTGCTCCACTGACAGGCTGGCTACTAGGTCCCACCAGACACAGACGTGTGGGAACCCTGGCGGCAGCCCTCAGGACAGTCGTGCCCCCACTCAAACCTGTCCAGGTGCGCCACTGTCCCCCGGCCTCATCTGTCTTCTACTCTCTTGGGGTTACCCGCCAAGGGCAGTATGCGGGGGCTGTGGACCCCTCCCGCAAGATGCTGGCTCCATTCTGACCTGACCACCGGAGGCCAAGGCCATGAATGCTGCTCTTCCTCTTCTCCCAGAGGCGGGGCTGGGGCCCAAGAACATCAGAGGCGTGGAGAACCAAGGCTGTCAACCTGGAACACCCGCCACAGCCCTGGGGAGGAAGGCCCCCTCTAATCGGATTCCAGCCGCCTGCCAGACCACATAATGACGTTCCCTGGCTGCAAGCTGGGGAACATTGCTGATTACCGCAGGCAGGATGTAAGATGTCGCATTTTTGGGACACTCAAAGCCTCTGAAAGAGTCGCAGAGGAAGGCTAACCCTGGCTGTGTGTCAGAAGGTTCTGGGGTCCTAGGATCACCTGCCTTGTCTTCCCTACCTGGAAAGTGGGTAGGGTGAATTTGGAGGAAAAAGGGCATGATGTATGACAGGACACCGGAAGCGAGCCAGGCGAGATCAGGCCCTCCCTCTCATGTCCGTGAATTCAAGAGTATCATCTCAGCCCCTGGGGCTTGTCTCTTCCAGAGGGGGAATAAAAACCAGGGCCAACCCACTCTGCGTGGCGTGTCTGCTCTGTACCTGCACAACACACGGGATCGAATGCGCGGTGTGCCTGAGCTAGAAGCCCTGTCCTGGGTCTCGCTTGGTCAGTCCCGGGGCTTTCAGGGGAAGGGGAAGAGGCGGGACTAGGTATGCGGGGCAGAGTCCAAATCTCCAGGGAGCCTGTCAGCCGCACCAATCACTCTGGCTCCACAGCATGCCTAGTGTGGTTCCAGTGCTGGGCAGACACCTTGTCTACGTGCTGCTGAGTTCTTGCCTCAGAGGCCCCCTGGGAACACAGGGCTCCACCCCTTCAGAGTCAAGTGAAGAGTATAGGTTCTGGGAACAGGTGTGCTAATTCCTCTGGTGGCCTACAGCCAGCAGCTGTCCTGAGGATCCCCGAGTAGAGATGGAGCCTCTTTACTGGGACATGTTGGTGGCCAGCTGATGACCTCCCTAACTGCTTTTGAGACGTCTCTCACCTGGTATCCCTAGGACCCTGGGCCTCAGCTGGACACACAGCTGGTAACTCCCACAAAAGGAAAGGGAAATGTTTTGTTTTTTTGTCTTCACGGGAAAACCCACCTCCAAACAGCGAAAAGATACTGAACGTGTGATACCTAAAGAAGAGAGGGTGGCTACCCAAAGGACCATCAAACAGAGAAGAATCTGATGTTTGGTATCAATGTCTAACTCCCTTAACCTTGTACTTATAATAATGTGTATTTCTCTTTACTTCCTAATGCTCTTTTGGTCCCAATTCACTTAGACCGAAGCTGGCTTTGGAGTGGGGTTTGGCCCTCCTCCTCTAAATCCAAGCATGCCGGTAAGATAAAATTCAGAGTTTCGGTATCAGATCACCTACATTCCTGGATGTCAGCTTCGTTTATGACTTGCCTTAGCCTCCTGAAAACCCCCAGGGTGGGAAGCACAGGCGGGGCATTTGTGGACTCAAAGCTTGCGGAGTACTGTGTCCATGCCTTACCTTTGCTTTCAAGGGTCTTCTCAGGGGCTATAAACCTTCCTGGGAACAGTTGTAGGGGGTGTGTGTCTGGCAATTCACAGGGGCCAAGGCCACCCACCTCATTTCTAGACCAAGGAAATCATAGCTCTGACTGGTGATGTGCTGAGCAGGCCCAGCAGCAGTCCGACGTGCTTACGATTTTTCTGTCTAGCCCCTCCTTTCTTCAGGTGTCCTAAGACCACTTGTGAGCCTTACAGCTCATCTCGTTCCCTCCTGCGGTCTCGTGAAGCCGCCATGCTTCTATCTCCACTGTCCGGAGAACTTGGGGACGTAGAGTTACCCAAACCATCCAGCACCAGGCAACTAAGTTGAGACGCATGTTCAGGCTGCAACCCCCCCCCAAGCTGCTGTAACCTCTCTTCTTTTTCTAGCCTTCTAGTCAAAGGAGGCCAAGCAGCGAAGGCGATGACGGTCCTCCACTGCTCTTTGAAGGGCTACTAACCCAGCCTGGTGAGGGGGCCAGGGCTCAAGAGGCATGAAGCTAGCTCACGTGGGCATGTTAGTGGGAGTGACCCTGCACACAAGAGCTCAGGGGCTCTACAAGGGTCTGAAGGTAGCACCCCCCCACATACCTCCAAGACAGGCCACTCGGGGGGGGGGTCCTCTAGATGCAGAAGAAAGACCCTGCAATATTCCCAATCCCTAAGAGCAACCATTCTCCAGAGGCCTCAAGTATTCCGACTGTGGCTTGTCAAGAGGTGAGCTCTGGGCCAACCTCCAAATCCCCACACAGCCAGAGTGGAAACCCCTGCACAGTCGCAGTTGGAATCGACCCTCCCCCTTCCCGACAGCGTCACCCTGTCTTCCCAGACAAAGCAGGTCACATCACCCCTGGGGCTTCCTCCCCCTGCTCCCGTTTGGCCTTGTTCTTTCTGAGTCATCGCCACAAGCCCGGGACTGGAGAGTGAGCACTCTGAGGGGTCCTGACAGGGTGTGAGGCCGAAGGCCGCCCTGCTGGGCAGCGATAGGGCCACAGCCCTGACCACATCTATCTGCTGCAGAGACAGGGCCCCACGAGACCCACCCAGACAAATGGACAGATGTTCCGCACTCAGATCTCCTGCCTCATCAGCCCGTTCCAGAGAGAGAAAGGGACGGGGAGGGGAAGGTGCCCCGTGCAGCTCTGGTTCAGACTACGGCCACATCCCGGGGCTGCAGGGGGGCCACAGTAACTTTTCTGTTCCTCCACCGCCCTCACTGAGCTTGTTTAAGAGTGCAGTCGACCGCCAGAGGCGAGCCTGAGAGGTGCCTGCAAATGTCCGGACGGTGTCGCCTTACATCGGGCGGGCGGTGAGCACCGCTCAGTCTTTGTCCACACAACTTTAACTAAAAGCCAGCGGAGAAGAACGGGCTGAGGTTTCCACCGCCGCTGCCCAAAGACTGGACCCGGGAGCTACACCCAGCGCCGCGTGCGCTCCAGGCATTCCAAGCAGCCAGAAAACCGAAGCTCCACTCGCCCGGGGAGTCGAGGCGCTCTGCAGCGGCACCTCGTAGCAACCCGATGGAGGCTTTTCAAAAAACGCCGTCTGGCCCTCAGGTCCTGGGACCCTGGCGAGCCACACTGGGGGCTTGCAGCGAGCTGCACCCGCGACGGCTGGGGACGGTGCCCCGGCCTCGGCTCACGCCCCCCACACCCCCGCGCACTGCCCCTCCCGGCGTCACCCACCGTGCACCAGCCTCCGCATGTCCTGGTAACGAGCCCACAGGTGCGCGCTGAGGTCCGCGCTGTCTGCGGGCGCCGAGCGCGGGGCGCTGGGGCAGTGGGCTCCGGGACCCGGCGGGCCGCAGCCAGGGCAGGAGGGTGAGGACGAGGCAGCCCGCGGTCCGCCGTGGCCTCCGCACAGCAGCCAGCGCCGAGCTGCCGCCCGCAGTCCCGCACCCGCCATGCCCCCTGCTCGCTGCCCCCGGCGCCCGTCCGCCCGTCCGCTCGCCCGCACGCCCTCCGACTGCCCGCCCGCCACCGTGGCCGCGTGCTTCTCAAGACGGCCGACCAATGGGCGAGGCGCGCGGAGCCCATCCGGCCAATGGGCGCGCCGCTCCGCCCGGAGGGGGCGGGATGTCCCGGGACGGGGCGGGGCGAGACCGGGAGGGGCGGGGCCCCGGCCCCCTCCTCCTTGTCCCCAGCTCGGCGCAGGGGCTCTGCGCGCCCCCTTCGGCCGTCGCGGTGGTGATGGCGGCGCCTTCCTCCCTTGAGCGCGGGAAGTCGCAGGCCTGGCTGAAGGGCCCGGGTCTCAGGGAGGCCCTGGACGGCCCGAGGGGCCGGAGCGCGCAGCTCCTCCTTCATCCCACCGGCTTTCCGTCCCTGCCCTCAGCCCCGCGTTTCCCCTGACCCCGCGGCCAGCGCTTCCGCCCGGCCCCCTCCTCTCCAGACGAGACCTCCTGCCCCGGAGCCCTGTGCCCCTGCCCGGTCTCTGGCCGATTGCACGTCGCACCGCGCGCCCGGTTCATTCTCCTGACGCACAGAGCTGTTTCTGGCTTGCAGGGACAAGCCCCGAGCCGGGTGTGACCACCTACCCTGCAGCAGGGCGGCAGCTCAGGCAACCTTTTCCCTCGTTTTACCGCCTGGTACCCAGCGCGGGTGACGGCCCGTGGGTTGTGTGCCAAGACCCTTGCGGCCGCCGGGTTCTGGTAAACGGCTGGGCCCGACAGTGCAGCCACACACCCGCTCGACGCCGCCCCTCCACCTGCTCGTTTGTTTAGCCTGCGGGTGTTGCTCCAGCCGGGCCGCGTTGGGTGTACACGGGCTGCCCGGCGGAGACCACGGTGGGCTGCTGTTGGGTGTGAGGCGCGTGCCGCGTGCGTCCGTCTGCAGCTCTCCGGCGCCCCGCGGACGGTCTGGCGCGGGGCGCTGGGCTGGGCACTGCAGTTTATGGGTGCCAGGCGGGTGGCGGAGCCCTTGCGGGTCCCAGCGGCCAAGGCGGGTGGTGGAGACGTGGTCACATGCGAACCTCTTCCCAGGGGTGGATGAATGCTCTGCATTTTCCAGTCCTCAGAACCTAGGGGACGGGAAACGGGTGCGGGGTGGGAGGGGGCTCGGGGCTTCGCTGCGTGGCTTCTTCCCGGAGGCCTGCGCTCCGGGGCTGGCGTACGGGGACGCACGAGGCCGCTCTGAGTCCTTTTCTGGTTCCCACAGCCTGTCCTTTAGTTCTCTTACACCGTTTGTCCTCGCAGCATCACTGAGAGGCACCGCGGGGTGTGTGGCCCGACGACGAAGCCACGCTTCGTCAACACCGTGGTGCTCTTCTGTCGGGTTGTGATGCACAGGAAAAGCACCTACGAGAACCTGAGTAAACCGTAATAACCCCGCTCATCACAGACTGATGCTGTTTTTAGGATACTCTGTCGTGGGCAGTTAACACTTTTTGTTTTGATAGTGATGAAGTTCAGTTTGCAAAAAACGCACATCGAAATGTTGTTGTTTTAGAAGCCAAGCCCCACCGGTCACACCCCGGGAATGAAAAGGAAGGCAGAGGAAGGCGTGAGTCGCGTAAACCGCGTTTCAGATTGCCTTCTTCGAGGAGGGCCGCCCCCTCGCTCGCAGATTCACAGAAAAAGATGGCGATGGCAGAGGAGGGGGCGCGGCAATCTACTCCCAGCCCCGGCCCCAGAGGCAGCAGGGCGTCGGGGCGGGCCTCGCCACGTTGGAGACTCCGCCCCTCGGGGTTGCTCCGCCCTCAGAGCCTAGGCGCCTGCGCAGGCTTCCCCGGGCCCGCTGAGGCTCACGGAGCACGCGTGCCATGACGGGACTCTGATTGGAGAGTCTGAGCGTCCCGCCACGCTCTGATTGGCGGAGCCGACCACGCACGCTCCGGTCTGTCAGCTGCTGCGCCCGGACTCTCGCGGCCTGGCCGGGTCTCTCAGTCCGCGGGACACGGCCCGGAGCCTCCGGACTGCTCCTGACTCCTCCAGGAGTAACAGTCCGCCCCGGTCCCGCCCGCACCCCGCCTCGAGGCCTCGGCCATGTTCTCCAGGGCCCAGGTGAGGCGAGCTCTGCAGTGGGTGCCCGGGAAGCAGCGATTCGGCATCTACAGGTTCCTGCCCTTCTTTTTTGTCCTGGGAGGGACGATGGAGTGGATCATGATCAAAGTGCGCGTGGGCCAGGAGACCTTCTGTAAGTGGGGGTGCAGCAGCCTCCGTTTCTCCCGTGGGTGTGCGAGTGCAGGCCGCCGACTCCTCTCGGCACAAGTGCTCTCGCTCATGCTCGTGCAGCGCGCACGCTCCGGGGACCCTCGGGGCGCCTGCATTTTGCTCCCGTGGGCACCCAGGCCTCCTCCCCCGGCACTCCACCCAGGCTGTCGTCCTTTGTAACCTGTCCTTGGCCCTGCCTGTGGTGACGCTGAGCCTAAGGAACACGATTGCTCACATGCGGAAGGGACAATCCTTAGGACTCAGAAGTTCCGGCTAAGTCACCTGCCCATTGAGGTCTTTAGCGAAACTCTGGAGGACGCTAGCTTGCCTAGTCATTAGTGCTGTTTCTTTGGCCCAGAGCTGTGCAAAGAACGTCTGGGGCTTCTGTGGGCTAACCCTTGGCACTGCCAGTTCCTTCATGGTTTCTCCCAACCGCTGGGGCCCTTTGTTTTGCCTCTCAAGTAACTATAACTTGAGAATTGCCAACTCAAAAATTTTAAGTTGTTACGTCAAAGCTTTCATTGATTTCTTTCTACTTTGATAAAGGCCAATGCTGGCCTTGAATCTTCAAACTTGCAGCCATCCTCTTGCCTCAGCCAAGTGCTGGGATTGCAGCACCGGCCACCCCTCAAATATTTAAAGACCATCCAGGAGGATCTAGCGAACAAGGCAGAGGACTGCATTTCATTAGGGTAAATGGGGATAAGACTAGATGTAGCCTGGTGGTAGAGCACTTACTTGACCCCTGTCCCCCTCATTAAGCGTGTTTTGAGGAGTGTGAGCCGTTCAAGAAATCCTGCTCGGGGACCTCATTGGATCAGGTGTGGGAAGGCTTTTGGGAAAGGTAGGGCGTTTAGGACTGTCAGCCAGATAGGGAAGGACCTGTGAAACTGCCTTCATGCCCGTGAAGTGTTTGCGTATGCTGTTGCTGTTTAAGAGTTTCAGCAGGACCGAGGGAGAGGTCACATGGATAGAAGGGTACCTGGGCAGGGCCAGAAAAGAACTGGACAAGAGTACCTCTTAATGACTGAAAGGGCTTTTTTGGAGAGATCGGTACACACACAGGCAGTGCGTGTTGGCCAGATTTGAGATGATGGCCTCTTGTAAGGGACGAAAGGAATGCCAGGAAGTGGGTGAGGCTGAGGCAGCCGAGAGGTAGTGCTGAGCCTGGTAACTGAGACCGGGCGTGGAGACGTTTCCCAAGAAAGCTTCAGGTGCACAACACAGGCAGGCTGATCCTGGGTGTCACGGAAGACAGGATGAGATGGAGGAGTTTGGGCCAGATACCTGGATTTGCAGACCTTTCAGCTGAACTGTGATGGAAGCGTCAGGCACATTTAAGGTGACTTGGAGTGGTCAGAGGGAACACCAGGAAGTTTATCCTTGAAGACAGCTGATAAGGAAGTGTGAGTGTGAGGGGGAGGCCGACCATCTGCTTAGCAGAGGCTGAAGGATAGGCAAACAGAGGAGATAGTAGGGGCTGCCCATGGGCTGTGGCTTACTTGGTACTTGTTTTGGTATGCAGGAAATTTTGGATTCAATCTTCAAGGAAAGTGTGAGAAGGAGTTGGGGGGGCTGGGAGACTGCACTTTAGAAGTACTAGTGTCCAGTGGGACCAGTCTTAAAAATCAGCCCGAGTTCTTTACAGTGGCCTTTCTCTGAGAAAGAAGGTCTTAGTCATTCACGGCTGAGCTGTGTTAATGGAATCGGTTAGAGGTGCCTCAGGCGGCAAGAACTGAAACGAGGGGCAGCTGGAGCAATCTCTGGTTGGGGTCTTGGAGGGCAGTTAAGATAGTGAGTAAAGTGGGAAGGAACTTCAGCTGGGGGGGGGGGGGACAAAGGCCAGAGGGACAGCAGGAGGTGCTGGTGAGTTCAAGGACAGGAAAGCTAGGGGGAACACTGACAGGAGATATAAAGGAGGCCAAGGGGGCTGGCGCTTCACCCCCAAGAATTCAGGTGCTAAAAAGGCACCGGTGGAGAGGCGGTAATGGAGAGAGGGAGAAGATGGCAGTCAATAACAAGCCCCAAAGGAAGAGGATTGTAAAAAGGAACATGTTATTTTTAACATGAGGGTAGAGAATTGTAGTCGGGAAAAGCGGCCGCTGAGGACAAGGAACATTACTTCCCTCCTTACTCAGGTTTTAGGACCCTGGGAAGGGGGCAGCAGAAAGCCCTGGGTCAGGAGAATTTGGAGAACAGATAGATATGCCAGGACATGATTCTGTCTCTGAGAACACTGATATTTCTACTCTTTTGTTATCTCATTCGGCTCATTTTATTTTGTTAAATTGCTTATTTGCCACTGAGTTACACAATGTTGAGAGTCAGACAGTCAAGTCAGACTTGTTGCCATGGGGGCTGTTTCTAAACCCGATCTTTAGCTGCTGTGCTGGAAACTGCCCTCAGGGCTTTCCTTATGCATGGCAAACACTCTGCCATGGAGAAAGACCCCTAAGCTCTTTTTAAAAATTCCCCAGTTTCTTAAAATCTAAGCAAAATTTTTGTTTGATACAGATGACGTCTACCGTAGAAAAGCTTCAGAAAGACAGTATCAGAGAAGGCTGGAAGATACATCAGAGACCGATCTCCATAAGATAATAAAGTAAATACGAATTTTCAGTATTGATTTCAGCCATTTTGTGCTTCTATAGTCTCACTTTTGCCTAGGCTGGCCTTAAACTCAGGGAAATCCCTGCCTCCGCCTCCTTAGGCCCATTAAAAAATTGTACTCTTTCAAGGAGGCTAGTGAGAGCAGCTAAGAGAGCTGGCTGCTCTTTCAGAGGGCCTGGGCCCAATTCCCAGTACCCTCAGGGCAGCTCACAACCATTTGTAGCCCCTACACCCTCTTCTGGCCTGTTCAGACACTGAACACTTATGTTACACAGATATGCATGCATGAAAAACTTTCAATTGCCTTTACAGATGGTTTGCATAGTTCTACAGTTTCTACTTCACTATATCCCTAGTCGCTATTGTATACAATTTTCTTAAAACTCAACTTGTGTGTTTCATTCATGAAATATTTCTTTTGCTATTCAAAGATTAACCAAGATGTTTTGCAGTGCAGTCTGGATTATTTGTGAAGCCTTTTAAAGAAAAGTTTATTTTTTAATTACCTGTGTGTATGTGAGTGCAGGTATATGTGGAGTTCCCCTAGAGCTGGAGGGGGTGCGAACTACCTCATTAATGCTGGGAATCATTGAGGTCCTCTGGATGAGCAGAGTGTGCTACTAACCGCGAAGCTATCTCTCTAGGCCGCCCCCTTGTTTCTTTTTGGTGTAATTGCAATGAAACCATGGCCTTTCTTCTCCTTTACAGGATCACCTTACCTAGGGTTAACTGCACAGGTTGCATTTCTGTCCTTTGCCAACTTGTAAGCTTTTGCGAGAGTAGAGGCTGCAGATGCTCAGCGCTCGCCCCAGTGCAGGGCTGCGAGACTAAAGATGCAAAGCTGGCACACAGTTGAGTGGAGTCAGACAACCGGGCAACCTGACCCCAGTGTAAGTTAGATCACTAGTAAAAGGAATCCCACGTTTTCAAATAGGAAAGTGACCTGCAGCCTAGAGAAAAAGTAAATTTCAAAATATTATGAAGAAAGAAGCTGGTGTTTAAAGGCCATGGGGGTAACAGGTAACAAACACTTCGAGGTAGAGGCAGGAGGAACAGTAAGTAGTTCAGGGCTAAGCTGGACTACATAAAAACCTTGGCTTGAAAAAAAAAAGAACCAGAAAGTCTCAACTTTTTTCCAGAAACTTTTTCCTATTTTAAGTTTGTCTGCTAATGCTAAGACCAATTCAGTGTAAAAAGAAGTCGTATCTGTTTAGATGGTGTCAAAGTACTATGAACACAAAGTTCAACTCACTGTCAACAATACTACTACTACTACTACTACCAGGCAGAGAAATGTATGGCACATAACCTGCCCACGCGTGTCATTTAGAGTGTGAAACCCCAGAGACCCTTTGCATCGATTCAGTTGCTATGTAAGCAATTCTCAACTCTGTGGTTACACTTCCAGTTTTAGAAGGTGAAGAGCACTCAGCATGTGTTGAGTAATAGTAAATGCCAATACAACTATTAGCCAGCTTCTGTCTGCTACAGTTCCTTCTCTGCCCCTCTATCTCCTCCCCATCACCCTTATTAACGAAACAACTCGAAAATGGCAGGACAACTTGACTTTGAGATTTAATGTAAAACAGTTTCAGAGCACATTAGTTTGGAAGTAAAGGAATATCAAAATGTCCTGCCACATATGAACCACCACCAAGATATGGAATACATTAATACCCCAGACAGGCAAAAGTGATAGTCAGCCAGCCAACCCAGCATACTCTCCAATTAAAAAGGAACAAAGACACTTCGAGGTATTTGTCTGTGCAGTGCTGGGGTGGGAGAAAACACTTGTTGATTTCACCATCATTTTTTACTGAAAGTAGAACACATTTTAAGAACTTGTAAACCTGTTTAAGCTATTTAAAATGAGTTACTCTGCTGTCTGATGGAGTATACACTTCCTTCACTGTCTGCCCTCAGTAACCTGCTCTTCAGTTTTGAAACCTGTGTTTTGTTTCTGCCCATGCTGCCAATCCTGAGGACACGGTAAGAATTCTTTGACTACCAGCATGAGGGACGTGGGGCATGTCAGGCTGAAACTGGGTTCTGCACATTGCACTCAACCATGACCAGAGGAGCTTTCTTCCTTGAGCTGGTAGCCCTATCTTCCTAAGCAGGAAATCAGAGCTTGTGCGAGTTGTTTTCATTCTGCTCAGACCATTTGAACACAGGTTTAACAGAACCACCAAGTCTGGCTAATCCAAATCACTTTGCAAACTCTTGTTTTTATTTGGATTAAAAAGCTTTGTTGAACAAACATATGATACATACACGGTATAGAACCAGTTACCACTTAAACTTCAGATAATGATATAGTACAGAAAATAGAATAAACCACTTTTTAATCAGGCCTGGAAACGAACGTTCAAGCTGAAAGTTATAACATTAATTTGGGGATTTTACACAAGTGTCCCTCACTCCCACCCGAGTTCAGAAGGAGAAGGGAGATTTAGTAAAACCAAGGTCTTTTAAATCAGTTGGCTAACATTTTAAACCTATAGGTCCCCCAACTCAACAGAAACAAAACTCTTCATAGGAACTTATATTTTGAAAACAATTAGGTCATTATATTTCTTAAGCCACATTACTACAGTTCTTAAGTCATGAGAAAGTGTATTGTTTACTTGTACTGCCTTAAGTCAAGCTTTTTCTTTTTTTTGAAGATGACTGATCTCAAATCCTATATCCTAAGTAATAACTGGTATTCTCTAAAAGCATGATTCTAAAATAAATAGTGTCTTAATGGTTTTAATTAATTAATTGTTTTTTAAACTTCATCAGGGCCTGCTTTAGTGACCTGCTGGGCTGGGTCTGTGCTCTAAGGGAGCCTGGGCTGGCTGGAGGTTCCTCCAGCACTAGTGCACCGGGAAGGAGCCAGCTGGAGGAGTGCCCTGGCTTCTGGTGCCCCTGGTTGCTGACAGTGAAGGGTTTTTAGAGGCTCCTAGGGAGCTGCATCTAAACCTTTAAACAAGAGAAATAAAATGAGTGCATGAAATAAATAATTTAACCAAAATGAAGTTTCTGGTTCTTTGGTGTAATTCAAGGGTACCTAAAAAGAAAAGGATCTGATTACATTTCATAGTCCATGATGAGCCAAGGGTCCAAATGACCAGGAATCAAATATTTATTTAATTCGGTTTAGCAGTAAGGTACTAGCATAATCTGCAGTACATTTTTTTTTTTAATTTAAAATTCTTTAAAACACTTGATGAAAACTGAGATGCAGTGGCTGACTACTGGCATTAAGTCACAAGGGTTCCTGGATTCAAAGCAGATACCGGGGACTTCTTTCCATTATAGACTCTCATGATTTATTAAACATGGCAATTAAACACGAGTACTGATTCATTGTATTTTAAGGGAAAAGACTGTCTTTTGACAATCATTCTCAGCGCAGTGGCAGCATCAGCATAACATAACCATCCTATTAGAATAAAGTAGGCTTCAAAAACAGACCACCATGTAAAATGGTGCCACCTGAACATTGTACACCGCCTCAAATGTTTATTCTAGGGCTGTGTCAGAAAGACAGGGCTGCATTGGCTGAGCATTATAGCACCGCCTTTAATCCCAGCACTTGGGAGGAAGAGGATGGCAGGTGTGAGTTTGGGGCTATCCTGGTCTATACAGTGAGTTCCAGTCCAGCCAAAGTACATAGTGGGACCATGTCTCAAAAAAAGAAAGACAAGGTCACCAAGTCCAAGTGTTTGGGATCTGTAATAGTCTTTTTCTGTGAACATTTTAAAGTATAAATTCCTTTTTCCATAATCCAAAGCACAAGCTGAATTTAAAAACATTTTAGAAAGTATTATTTCTGGTTGAGAATTCTAGCCCTGAAACAAAGGAAATGCCACAACTGATAACAAAGAAATAAAGAATCCAGAGTATCTGCGTATGTAGGCAGGCTACCCTTGCACAGTTATGTTACGTGCAAGACACAGCTTGTGTCCATGGACATTCCTTCTTAGGTTAGGCATTATGCTTAAAATAAACCACCTCCATACATACTTTAGTACTTTCTTCAATGTTTTTCAAGGCAACAGATGTAAAGTTTCAAATTATATAACATGAAGGCATAAACTGAATCATAAACAGATCGTAAGTACTCAACTTACCTTCCAACACTAAATATAACTCAGATCTGGGCACATGGTCTGCAAAGTCACTGACAATACAGATGTTAAGCTCAGCACAGTAATTTTCCCTCAGTTACACTGGTTGTGGATGGACACAAGCACTGACTGTAGATTTCTATAGTGAGCTTCTGTGTTAATACAGCAAATATGTTGAGTCTGTCACACATCTATAGTCTATAAACAACCTTTCACAGCACTTTGCTTTGCCTGTAAGAAAACCTGCAGATATTTAGGCATGTGAAACATACATATACACTCCTCTAAGATGTAAACTAGGACCAAATTCACATTTCATTTAAACTAATTTGTAAACTCTGTTTTTTTTTCATTTTTCTTGTGTGTGTATATATATATAATATATATATTTATAAAAAAGAAAACCAAACCCCAAGCCAAGCCAAAACCTTTGATGATTTTAAGTCCCTTAACAAGTAAAGATAAAACTATGACTATATATATATATAACCAATTATGAAACTGGTTTTAAACAAAGGAAACATATGCAAAAAAAAATCTGTGTATTTGATAGTCAACTTAATATAACAAAACCAAGTTGAAATAGCTTATTAAAAGTGTCCTTATATAAAATGGCCTTGTGATGTACAGTAAAATGCAATAAAAATGACCAGCCTTTGTTCCTCCCCCCCACCCCCAGTAACTAAAATGGCTACCGTTCCCACAACTCTTTGCTTCTATAGAAGAAACACAGTGATGAGATTAAACGTTTTCTAAGTTGTATGCTTGTCGAATGTTAAGAGTGTCCCGAAGCATTAAATCCCGAAGGCGCCAGAGGGCATCTGCCATGGTGGTGTGTGCCCCTTTACTTTTGAGCCAGTGAGAAGGTAGGCGGCTCTCCTGTTCTTTTGACAAATGGACATCCCGTCTTCGCGCTAAAAATGTGATGTATAAACAGAGAGACATTTGAATTTTAAGATGACTAAATGACCCTCAGTTTTAAGGGTTGATGTATCATTAAACCGTGAATATGTGCTAAAGATTGTAAGTCAGCAAATTTCTTTTATTAGGCACTAATATCTGACCATTGATAATTTACTGTAGATACCCCTAATATTAGCAATTGTTTCAAAGTTACAAAAGATGATTGAAGGGAAAAGATACTAAATTTTTTTTTTCTCAAAACAAGGTTTCTCTGTGTAATAGTCTTAGCTGTCCTGATACTAGCTTTGTAGACCAGGCTGGCCTTGAACTCACAGGCATCCACCTGCCTCTGCCTCCCGAGTGCTGGGATTAAAGGCATGCGCCACCACTTAACGGCTATACCTAATATTCTTAAAGGAGGTAACATTTCCTCGCTGGGCTCAGAAATGATAAAGAGCCAGCAGTGGTGACTCACACCTTTCATTCCAGCACTGAGGGAGGCAGAAGCAGGAGATCTCTGTGGTCTACACAGTGAGTTCCAGGACAGTCTGAGTTACACAGAGAAACCCTGACTCAGAAAACCAAAACCAATCAATCAAACAAAAAAGAAACAAATAAGGAGCTCGCTCAGTGGCTAAGAGCATTTGCTGCTCTTTCAGGGGTCTGATGTCTTCTGGCCTGAGGACACCAGGCATTTATGTAGTGCATATAGAAATATATAGGCAAACACTCATAAAATAAAATCTTGAAAGAAATGAGTAAGAGTTGGGTATGGTAGCAAGCACCTGTAATCCCAGCTCTTAGGCAGAGGGGGGAGGACTGCCAATTGAAGGAAAGCCTGGGATTCATGGAAAAGCCAACCAAGCCACAACAAAAACCAAAACTCAACTAGTATCCGGTGCAGAAAGTGCTAGCTGCACAAGTCTGGCTGTAACCAGGAGTCTTCATTCCACACAGAAGGCAGACGTGCTGGGTGTAAGCTATCCTGGTAATTCTAAGGACAGATGGGAGTCAAATGAGAAATGCCCAAAGTTCAAGGGGCACTCAGCCTAGAGTCGGTAGTGCAGCACACTACACACACACACACACACACACACAGCCACACACACACACACACACAGCCACACACCATCCATACACACACACACCCATACACACACACACCACCCATACACACACACAGACACACCCATACACACACACACCACCCATACACACACACAGACACACACACAAATTCCTTTTTTAAAATGAACAGGCAAAAGCTTCCAAGTTCTTTTCCAGATACTAGGTAACACAATTCACTATATACTACAGACACACTGTCTGTTGAACAAAATGAATAGTTTGGAAGACCAAAGAAATATGCTTTCCAGTTTTTTCTTTTTTTGGTTTTTTTGAGACAGGGTTTCTCTGTATTGTTTTGGAGGCTGTCCTGGAACTTGCTCTGTAGTCCAGGCTGGTCCAGAACTCACAGAGATCCGCCTGCCTCTGCCTCCCGAGTGCTGGGATTAATTAAAGGCATGCGCCAGCAACGCCCGGCCCAGTTTTTTTCTTTTTAAAATCTGACATGCATTCTAATACTCAAATATCTGAGAAAAGAACTGAAAAAATTAATGTATTTGAGAATACGGTAGTATGATACTGAGCTTTGATTTTTTTGGGGCCCATTTTCACTGGGTTAATGTGCAAAGAACCCCATCTGTTGTATGAAACATCCAGTTCATTTTACTGGTGTAAGACAAGGGCTGAGGCAGCAGAAACGGGAGGACTGGGAGGAAACGCACAGGCCACCAAGGCTCTCCTCACCTGCCAGAGTTTGGTCCCACTTGCTGATGCTGTTGGACTCAGCGCTGAGCCCTTCAATATACTTCAGGTAGGCCTCTGAGTGGAGGAGCCTTTGGGTCTTTGGTGGGGGAGCCACAAACATGGGTGTTGTTGGCTGCTGTATGACAGGGGGGCCAGTTGGATGAGGACCAGGATATGGAGGTGGTGCCTGCTGCCCTGGAGGCCCCAAAACTCCTACCTGAAAGAACATGGGATTAAGGCAAAAGGATAATCTGCACATGTTCTGAGAAAGCAGTGGCTACAAATCTTTTGTGTCCAAGGAAAATCAAACTAAGAGACTCACCTGTTGTCCATATGGACTTCCACCTGGTGCTGGAGTCCCTACCATGGGGGCTACTCCTTGGTTCATCACACCTATAATTCAGAATGCAATGGTATAATTAGAGGCTCTGAGTTTCACTGACTGAAAAACTGACAAGAGCTGATATCATTTATAATGCCAACCTATATACCTTTGCCCTTGAGTGTGGATAGGAACCTTAGGAACCCCAAACAATTTAATTAGGAAATTTATATTCTTTTGTTTCTGGTTACTTCAAGCACAGCAATAGTACATTTTGTCATAGGTACATTTATTATTCCAGGCTTAGAATGTTTTGAATCCTGCTTAAATTCTGGGGAACCTTGGGTGAGCTATAGTCACACACTTCTGTTGTCAAGGCACTTTTCTGACCACAGTCTTCTGCAATTGGAGCCTGTGGGATCAGGCTCAGCAGTCACCACTGTGCTGGGCAGGAAACAAGGGCTGAGGAAGAGCAGTTACCTGAGCCTTGTGGAGGCTGGAGGCACTACCTTACTTTCCTCTGCAGGACCTCAGGCACTAATGTGCAGGGAGAAGGATTTCAGTGGGTCAGGTGGAAGCAGTGTAGCCCTGTTGCCATCACCTTGGATTCCAAATGACAAAGGAATAGAGAAAGACTTCATTGCCCTATTCTCTCTGATAATCATTGAGTCAATTTCCTTTGGTAGATGTTCATGAGCAAGTGTTGTCCCATAGGCACTAGCCGATAACAATGGGCTCTCCTAAATTTAGTTTTTAAGGCGCTTTTAACCTCAGGGCTATATGTTTGCTATTCCAACCACAACCAGACCATTTAAAGCCATTCCTAGCATAGCGCAAGTCCTGCTAGCATTATGTACAGGGACAGGAGGAACTAGCTTCCTGTCTTCTGTCCCTGATTAAAATGCTGTGTACGTTAGCACACACTTGTAATCCCAGCACTTGGGAAGCTGAAACAGGAAGATCACTGTGTGAGGCCAGGCTGGGTTATATGTAAACTATACATATGTCTCTCCCAAAGCTACCATTTTTGACAGGCAGAATATTGGTCGTTTGAAGGTTCAGAGTTCTTAAGTGTCAGTTCCAGGAAGTACAGGCATTTTACTTGTTACAGAGAGGGGGAGAAAAGTGAATCAAGTTTCTGTTTAAAAAGGAAGAACACACCAAGTCCTTGCAAGTGTAACCCAATCACCACAGCTGTGTCCTGGTGATTTAGGGATTGCACAAAGAAGCAATGGCTTCAGCAACGTGTTACTAAGTCATGGTCCCAGCCTTTCAAGTTGCTCTTCTACCTTACACTCTGTTACAGACTTGGAGACTCCCCAAACTGGCTGTATCACAGATCTGCAGGGCAGCACCAACAAATCAGCAACCTCCTCCACTTCCTGTTTACAAGTACCAGGCCTGGGGTAGCCACTGAGAATGTGAGCTGAGAGGACAGATAAGTCTCTTGAAGCTCAGAGCCAGGCCAGCTGTGCATGGGCACGCAGTTCTGTCTCCCTGACTACTACTGGGTGTTCTGTGCTCTCTTCCAGTGCAGTTCAGACTCTGGAGGCAAAAGAAGCGAGGGTAACAATGCCCCGCACCCACCAAAACACAGCTGCTGTCTCGGGGTGTGTACTTGCCTAAAGCAGGGCTTCTATCAAGTGCTATATACATTTACAAGGTGTCAACGCCAACAAGGTTTTACCGATTGACTCAGAGAAACCTTGTGCCAAGGTATGAGGGCACGATTTAGGACCAAGTTCATTTGCCATGTAAGAAAAATTATTTTCCGATTGACCCCTGGTGCCACAGCCTCTCACATGAGCCACCACATCCAGAGTAGAGCATGAGTGCCGCAAACATTTCTCCCCTTTGGGGCATTTTGTAAACATCTCTGGTAGAGCTTTGGCCATTCTCTAGGGATGCACAGAGTGTGGCCAAGCTGCAGGGGTGGTGTGCATGCCTGTTGTCCCTGCACTTGGGTGGGTGGTCAGGCAGTAGAATCCTGAGTTCCAGGCCAGCTTTGGCTACATAGCCAGATGCTATCTCAAAAAAAAAAAAAAAAAAAAAAAAGAAAAAGAAAAGAAAAGTGCAGTGGAGCCAGCATTTGATCCCCTACACGTCACATAGAACCTTACGGGCGTCCAAGCATGACAGGCTCCATCTACATTTCACATGGGTTTTGGCTGAGATGACATTTCAGTAATGGATCAACTGCTGTTCCAAGTCATTTAAAAGTCACATTTCCCCCAAAGTTAGTTCTTTTGCATATGATGGAAATTATTATGGAAACTTGTGATTTTGCAATCTTTCAACTTTCATTATAATGTGAAACAATGTACTGGTTTCTGAGCTCCGTTTATGTATTTCTACATAAAACAACTTGTGGGTTCTGTTGACAAGCAAGTTATGTCCATAGCTATCAGGGTGTTATTTAAAGTGTCATGCCTGTTAGGGGACTCAAGACTAAATCAATACAAACTCCCCCCTTCCTAAATTTGTTACAAAGTAAAGGGTTTCTGAAGAGCTTCACATAGGCTACTCTGTGACCACCTTAAAAGGGCTGTTCAGAGGAAGAGATGGTGCAGGTACTCTACAATGAAGACTTTGTGAGGCAAGAATTTCATCAGGTGAAGAAATGCACTTGACTCTCAACTGGCAATCCACTGATGAGGGTTGTGGCCCTCCAAGCTTTTCAAGCATGTATCTGATAAGGAGTCATGCTCCTGCTCCGTGATCTATGGGTCTGGCCTCTGCAATGCATCCTGTGCTGCTGCCAGGTAGCAGATGCACAAGGGCACAGGTAGGAGGTCGCCTGCTCAACATGTAGAATGGGCCCTACTGCTCACATCTCTGGGATTCTCAGGAAAGCCTGGCCACCATGGGCAGCAGGTGCCTCCTGGAAGAACTGGCTGAGGGAGGAAAAAGAATTAAAAAATGAGATTAATGAGTGAATGAGGATGAAGTTCTTACCGGGTGGTGGGATGCCTGGGAGGCCAGGCACACCTGGCGGAAGATGGTGAGGTGGAGGCCCCCCAGGGTGAAGTGGCTGCATGCTGCCCATGCTAACAAGGCCATCAACTGGGCCCTGCAAAGGTGGAAGGCCTGGCGGATAGCCACCCATCATGCCTTGAAGGACACAACAAATTTCAGACATGCATCATTAACATGCAACATGAGCTAAGTAATAACAACCCCCTCCATGCACTACCAATGAATAAAGCACCCTTAGTACTGCATGATACAACAGCAATTAGTGCAGTTATTTTGTTGCAGTAATGAACAAAATAAAGTTACAAATATGAAACCCAACATTTTTGGATGAATTAGTACTTAGTAAATTATTGTTTATAGTTATATTCAATAAGCTAAGCTAAACAAATTGGTTTCATTTAATAATAAAGAAGAGTTCTAGTAACAGCTTTCCCAAGGTTGAAACTATTTCAAGCTGCTCAAACACTGACCAGTTCTGCCACCTGCAATTCCAAGTGATCAGTACCTACCCCATTACTCCACTCTGCCCGCACTCACATCCCTATCGTGGGTGCACATGAAGGGAAATCAGAATGGAGGGAATGAGGTGCACAGTCCTGATCACAAGGCATGGTTCTCCAGTTTGGGAGGAAAAAAGTTTCAAGACTTCTTCATATACTCCTCCCTTCTATCTCCACCACTGCTGTTAAGAATGGATTATGTTAAGGTATGAGCTGGAGAACAACTTCTAACACCCATCACATTGAATAATATTTCATCTTTAGATTTCAAAATATGTTAAGGAGAAATCTAAATCTTCTCAAGCCAACTAAATTCCAGGTGGCTGAGAAACCTACATGCAGCAGGCCTGAAGGAGGAGCATCTGGAGCGTCAGGCTCTGCTGGCAGGGGGAGGCCAGCAGTCATCACTGTCTCCAGGGTCCCGAGTCCCTCATGTAAGCCTTCAGCTGACAGGCATTTTAACTGAGGTACAGAAGTCCTATGCACAGAGGCTTTTGTTCTTTTATTTTCCAAGCATGCCGTCATATAACATGTTACAACAAACAAGTATTTTTGAAAAAGGGGAGAAATAAAGCTATTTCAGTAAGGACTCACCTATCCAAAAAAAAAAAAAAAAAAAAAAAAAAGAAAGAAAAAGAAAAAACAAAACACGACTCTCCTGGAATTGTAGGAGTCTGAATGAATAAAAGCTTCCCCTGGAGCAGAGTCACTTTTAGGCAGTTTCTCACAGGGGAAGGGCAAAGGCAGAGCACCAAAATACTCTTGGAAGAGAATTTCAGTTTTACTTTGAAGAGGTACTAGAAACCACTTACTTGTACAAGTCTAGTCTTTTAAAGCTATGGCATACGGAAAATCCTGAAACTGACTCATCCTCCTCCTTAGCCATACCTAAACTGGCTAGAAAAAACTTACAATTACACAAAACAAATGTGAAATATTTCTATACATGAACTAGGATGCATTTCAGTTTTTAAGAGTTCAAGGTTAAAAATGACTTTGAGGAGATACCATCATCTTAAACATGATGAGATCCAATGTTGCCAAACTGCCCTTTCAACACGCCACCAGGTACAGCTTTTAAGGATAAGTAGGTGAGAAATTGAACAATGTTAGGAGGCTTTGCTTTCAATTACAAAAGCCCATCTGAACGCAGCCATCACAGGCTGTGGTTGAAGAGTAAGGTATTAAGAACTGAAAGACACGACACTTGTCTTCATTAAACTGTACTTTGGCATTTATTATCCCAGTCACATGTGTTCAAATGAGCTTCAATGCTTGTAAGCAAAGCTGGTCTCAGCCAACAAGAAGGCTAAGACTCAGGCCCTAAGCAATCCGGACTCCATGAAAAATCACCCTCTTAGCTGCAAAACTCTCCCTGAGGACCAAGGCTCTTTACTGTAGAGATTCTGCCCTTCACTCCTAGGCCCACAAGCCTGGACAGCACACCTTAAGTATCAGAGCAGTGGTCTCCTAGAGGGACTGCCTTCCTCACCCACAGAGCTATATGATGCTATTCCCCAACAGGGAGCTAAAATGCTGCAGCTGCTAATTTTTGTTTCTTTTTAGCTATTTGTATTCATTTTGTTAATATGTTCCTGGGTTTTGTAGTCAAGGACATAGTACCACAGTATTATACATCAAATAGAACAAAAGAGTATGTCAAATGAGGGAAGCCTAACTTTCAAAGTCCCCATGATCAAGACCTGATTCCTGAAAACCCCTGGCACCCCATTAACCAAAATGGGCCATGGAATAGAGCAGGCGATGGTGAGATTTGTTAGATCAACATCAGTCACACTGAAAGCACTGACAGCCATGATTCAGATGTGCTTTGGCGAGTGCAACTGCTGAGCTCAGCGACAGTGCATTTGAGAACTTGCCATCACAAAAGTTAGGAGCAACAATGGAAAAGTTATCCTATGCACTCTTCCTCTAAAAGCAAAAACAAAAAAGGCAAAAAAACGAAAACGGCAAGAACAAAAAACAGCAAAAACAAAAACAGTATCCCAACAAAGCTGCCTTGAACAACACTGTCTTGGACTCCGTGCTAAAGAGGTCAGACTGTTGTTTAAGAGGAAACACAGGTGGCTTGTACAGACCTCAGCAGACGTGGAGAAGTAACAAAGGAAGGCCTGAGAGGTGGTCTGCAGGCTTTTCATGGAGACACGTCAGACAAGATTCCAACTCAACAGTAGTCAAGTTTGCTATGGCTACCAGAATCAGAGACAACACACACAAACAAACCACATTCATCATTTTCTTTTCCTTTTCTTTCTTTTGTCTTATTCATTAGTTTATTTAAATATGTGACTGGGATACTAACAGAAAATGCAGTTTAATGTAATTAAATAGAAAAGCATTACAGAGTGGGCACAATGAATTGAATGAGGACTTCCCCCCCTACTTAGCAGTCATGCACATTGGTGACCAAGAAAGGATTTAATAATTCATTGTCAAAAATCCTTTTAAGTGGTCAGTCTTTTAAGGATGGCTGCAGCAGAATAAGGCAAACTGAACTGACATGAGACAGAAAATCAACACGGCCTAAAGACTGCTTTTATGTTTTCCTTGGAGTTCTTCAGAATAGAACTCAGGGTCTGTTTACATTGCCTGATGTAGCACTCTGTCAAGAGCAGTCTGGGGTAAGAGCATTGCCAGACCATGCCTACAGCAAGGGAAGAGCTGCTACCTACAATTGCCAGGGCTAGGCCCATGGCCCACTTTTGGGTGAGAGAAGAGGCATTGCCTGTATGGGAAAAGCAATACAGGACAACATGGATGACTTCAAACTTTGAATCTGTCATGAGAAAAGGCTACAGACTGTGGCCTACTCCTTTTGGAGAAAAAAAAAATGAAGGAATTTCTTAAAGTGGAAAAAATGGTCTTAGCTCCTGCTTTTACCTGCAACAGGTGTCAACTGCTGATTGAGCATTCCCATTGGTGTTGGTGGTGGCACCACCCCCATGAGAGCCCCCACAGGGGTGCCTGCTCGGGGAGAAGCACTCGGCTGCTGTTGCTGTGCTGCTCGCTCTCTCTCCTGCTGCTCAGCAACTTTAGCTGCCCGCTCTGTAAAGGCATTTCAGATTTTCAATTCTGTTTTTAACCCAGGAATTCAAAATACCATCCATTGCATTCAACAGGACTAGTAAAACACAGGCAACAGTTCTGTCTCATGGAAGGAACGGTAGATGACTAGTCTCAACACAGGAGTCGGGCCGATTTCACTTGATAACCTAGAGTTCAGCTTTCCTATCCCATCTTGAGAACTGGTCTGCAAAGATTTCAAGAATGTTAAGACTGCAACACACATTCAGAAAGCACAGGTTTTATCGAAACACATCACCAGCGTAGCCACCGTGGTTAATCTCACGAGGCACTCTGAAGATGAGAAGCGCTACCATTATTCTAGTATTAATAGCATTACAGATTATAATTTCAACATGAAGCAATTCCATGGCCCATTATAATTTTTGGCACAATTGTACTTACTCTAATTTCCTGATTCCTTGTATCCAATTTTACTAAAATTTGAGGACTCATCATTAATATCACAAGTTTAGCAGCTGAAGAAAATTAACTCTGTAAGGGAAAAGTAGCTTACTGCTGCTAGCTTAAGATTTTAGGAAAAGTAAACAGCCAGTTTCTACATTCTAATGAAGCAAAGAAAGAGGTCATGATTAGCAAACTCCAAGGGAGGAAAATACATGATTAGCTAGACTACAGTCATCAGAAACAGGGAACTAATACATACATGTATGTAGGAATGGACAATAATTCTCAAAGAACCAGATTCCCTGAAGCTGAGTTCACAACTGACCATAAATTATCCTAAATCAGCAAGAATTCCAGCATCTACTCTTAGTGCATCTGAAATGCAAGAGAAGCACATACTTTTGGAAACTCTGGGCTATTAGCCGACAGATCCCTCTTTCTTGAGCTAATCTGCATCTCCAGAGCCAGCACCCTCAACAGTCATGCCCATTACAGGCCAGAGCTTCTTTGAGGGATGCTCCCACCATACAGGGTTCATAATCAGCTTCACCATTCTAAGTAGGAAGTCAGTCGTTCCTACCCTTCAGATGGGCAAACAGAAGCTGGACAGGCTCTGACTTGTCCAAGAATACAGGATAAACAGCAACTTACGCCTAGTGCCACACTTCAACTTCCACAGTTAATTCTCCAACATGGAAATCAAGACTACAGCTATTTGGTGAAAACTGCTTGAGGTCATGTGGCTTTAAAGAGACTCAAGAAGCAACAACTCCACTCCTTTATGGGAAGAATGAAAAACAGCAAAAGCCACAGGTCCCCAAGGGAGGCTGTGACGGAGTTGCTTGAAGACACTCATCCTCGCTCACTGGCACTATCCTAGTCTAGTATCCTCTGTAAACTGAGTACAGTAAATGCAAGGACCAAACCCGTTCTAACACATTTTCTCAAGGTAGTAGTTAAAAAAATATAGGTGATCCAGATGCCCCAATATTTAATCCTAGTTTTCCATTATACAAATGAAACAGTAAAACTGGGAAGGAAAAAGAAAAATTTAAGTTGGGAAAACAGAAAAACTCAGACATGTGTATCAAATTATTAGCTGTTCCTGAGAGAAGCTGAACTGAATTACTAAACTATGCCAGTCAAACTCCCAACTTTGCATTTTGAATTCAGTGGGGGAGAAACACCCAAAGTTCAGAGTTTGAATTTCAGACTATTGAATTATACAACTTCCCTTTTACCAGGTTCTTCCTAATTTCAGACACCCTTCTGCATGAGAGAATTTCTCAACTATCATTTCTTCTTCCCTCAGCCATACTCCAGTCTTTCTGCCCTCAAATTATCTCTAGATCCCTTTGTCCTGTTCATACCCCAAATAACCACCCACACAATACCAGTTTTGTTTGCCTTTATATTATGTTTGCCTAATTTCCTAGACGACAGCCCTCTAACTAAGTGGTATATATGGTCTTAACTTGCAGGAAGCCCTGAAATATTGAAGTGTCCCAGGGTTATCGTTTCTCAAAGAATGTCCTACAAATTAACTTTCCAGGGTATTAATAAACACCACTTAAACACCTGGTCTAGGAAAATGACAGATAATAAGAAGAGGTTCTTAACTATAGGTCTTAGAGACTTTAATTTCGGACTATGCCCAGAGTTTGGAATGCTTCTGAAACAGGTTTTGCCATAAAATATTTCTTTGCTGAGCATTTTGTAGGATTAGGCTTCAGCAGAAGATCCTAAAGGAAGCCTGTCAAATAATTTTATAATAATAAATAGTAACAAATTAAAGGAATAACTTTAAAAAAAAAGAGTTACTTTGGATTTCATAAGCTTCAATAAAAGGAGCAGATTTCATTCTGTACACTTGTTGGAAAATACTGGATTTGGACTCAGTCAAGAAGCTTACTGATTACTACAGAGAGGAAGACTTTCTATAATTGGAAAATTATCTAACATACAATATTTAAAACAGAAAAACTGCAATTCAAAAGTTAAAGTCCTACCTAATGTAATGCTTATTCTCGTTTACTAAAGCCACATCCAATATTAACTAGAACAACTAAAGTTCCAAACTACCAAAAATCTTTTAAGAACTTAGCCTTTATGGCTGTGAACCGCCAAATCTTTGAGTATAGCTCATGACTTAAAGTGATCTAATCACAGAGTAAGGGGGAAATGAAGGCAGCTGAGCTTTGTCAAAGTCATCTAAGTGTCTTAAGATCAGGTATGAACACAGACACAGCAACAGGCACACCAAGCCTGAGCCTAGAGTTTAGCTGACAGCTTCGGCTTATTAAGAGACATAACAGAAGATCATCTATTTTAAAAGGCCACTTGCAGGTGAATTTTACTCAAATTAAAGTTAACATTATTGAACAATCACTCCCTTGCTCAATGTGTGTGCCTACATGGATAAATGAAATAAAATCATGTAATTTTAATAGTAAAATATTTTTGTTTGAGAAATCTGTGGGGAGGGACACCACCACCAGGATCTGAAGCTAAGTCAGAGGCAGCACTATGTACTGGCATCTACTGCCAGTGTACTCCTGTCTGCTGGGGCAGCCCAACACCAAATGCATGTGCGTGTGGTAAGAACAAGAGAGTAAAACTTGTCTATGCATGTGCACTAACTTGTCTATGCATGTGCACTCCTGGAAAACACCCCCGTTTACAAAGTGGGACAGTTGTGCCTGGTCTCTATTTACCTTCATATTCTGCTTTCTTGGCTGTCTCAAGGTTTCTCCATTCTGTCCCCACCAGTCTGCTGAGTTCCCCAAAAGAGTAGTCTGGGTGCTGGGCTTTAATCACAGCTCTCATTTCACTGCTGAATAGAATGTAGCCACTCATGTTGATTTTCCGTTTAGAACTTTCTTTCTTTGCACTGCCTTTGGCAGACTTTGGGGTAGACTGTAAGACAGAAAGCTTATATAGGGTATCAGAAGATTGCACTGGGTTATCTACATAGTTTCTGGAAGTGAGACACATATGGTTCAATAATAAATGTTTTATAGACATATTCAGTTTGTAGCTGACATTTTCTTAGTCAAAATATACCTCTTCCTGGCCTTCTACAAAATAAATGAAAATTTCACTGAATTCCATGACTGCAATCTACAATGGTGATCTCATAATTTAGTTTTGAGAAAATTCTGAATGAGGAAAATAAATATAACAGGGCTCACTTCAACAAAAAGAAGGGTAAATTAAAAAGATGCAGGGGAGCTGGAGAGATGGCTCAGAGGTTAAGAGCACTGACTGTTCTTCCAGAGGTCTTGAGTTCAATTCCCAGCAACCACATGGTGGCTCACAACCATCTACAATTCAATCTGGTGTATATGTAATAAATAAATAAACAAATCTTAAAAAAAAAAAAGATGCAGGTTCCCAGGCATGGCAGAGAGTATCTACCTGTAACCCCGTCATCCAGGAAGGGGACTGGGAACAGAAGGATCACACGTGTAGGCACTGAAACTATGGGCATAAGAACACAATACCAGTTTTCATGGCTTTTCTTCAGCACAAGGCAAAAAGCCCTTAATGACAGTGTTATTAAGCCATCTATGAAACTTAAAAGAGAAACTACTACTGGCTTAATTATGTGATATATACATATTTTTGTCAATTAAAAATAAAGATTCTTATACACAAGACAAAACTAGTATTCTTTTGTGCAGATTTCTAGGCAGCTCACATATGAAAAACGTGTGGTAGTGTACTCCTATACTCCCAGTGTGTGGGAAATGGAGGGAAGAAAAACAGAGTTCAAGCCCACCCTGAATACACAGCAAGTCTGAGGCCAGGCTAAGCTACTGACATCATCTCAAACAAAACTAAGGCTGACATGCATAGGCTGGATATTTCCTACTTTGCTCCGAGCCTGTTGCAGACCAGAACTGAGAACACGGCAAGTAACAGGGCATGTCAGCATACCTGCGGGGGGGTGTAGGGCATGAGGTCCAGCTCACTGGGCAGGGGGGTCTGAAGCTGAGGTAGAGATGGAGGTTCAATGACCTCACTATCCTCTTCTCCCATCTCTTCAATATCATCATCTCCACCTTCTAACTCAGCAAACTTAGCCTCTAGCAATTGTATCTTCTTTTCCAACAAAGGTGAGGGTTCTTTCTGAGGAATGATTGGTTTTCTGAAAAAAGTACCAAACTAAATAAGTAAATTAATTAAGTTGCCAACCACTTCCAGATTGTCAGAGAACAAGATCTGAACATCTACAAATGGTATTTTACAACCTTCTACAGCCACTCTAATCCTTAGAGTCTAAGGGCAACAAAGTTGCTTAAATGGGTATTTGTGATGTCACTTCTACTTAGAAATAACTCTGAGGAATATTCACGGAGCACTGCTCAGGTCTAATGGACTATATGGTAAAAATGAATTGTCAAAATCTGTGGAACTGAGCAATCCCCCCCACAGAAAGGCTATCAACCAGAACCAAGTGTTTCTGTCTTAGAATATTCTACAATTGCTGGTGTCTCAGCCAAGGTACGATTAAAAGAATTGCTAATTTTTAAAAACTATTTTCTTTCTGTCTCTGCAACAAAGTCTCACTTTATGGCCTAGGCTGACTCAAACTTATACAATCCTCCTGCCTCAGCTTCCCAAGTATGGGAAATACTACATCTCACTGAATATTTTCAATTGGAAGTATGTAATGATAGTTGAAGGCCTAATAACACAACTAAAAACATCGAGCTTCACAATTTTGATAAGTTAGTCCATGTGCCCTTTCTTCCTTACTTTTATAAGCATTACCTGAAGTAGTAAATTTCATCATCTACAACTTTAGCAGAAAGTGAAAACCTCTTCAAACCCTTGAATTTCTTCATCTGCTTGTCACTCTCATTATAACGGCTCTCACAAAGCAGAATGTCGTTTTCTGGTATTTCAGTTGGCCTGCAGGAGAGGAAGTCCTTGAATGACAACACAGCACATTTTCCTGAAAGAGTAAATTAGAGATAAATTAAAGGAGTAAACTCTCACAGCTAACAATCTGGGACTTGCCGAGTAGGCCAGGCTGGCTAGCTAGTGGGCCTGGGCCTGTTGTTTCTGCTCTCCAGGGATGGGTTACAATTGTGCACCAGTAAGCGAGGCTTTTAAGATGTGGTTTTGGAGTCTGAGCTCAGATCTTCATACTTGCAAGGCATGCTTCTTATCAGCAGAGTTCTCTCCCCAGCCCCAGACTTTGTATTTTTATGCTTTGACTCACAGTTAAAAAATGATATATATTGGCATAAAGATATATACAGATGAACAGAATAAAACTGACAGCCTAGGAAAAAACTTGTACAATTGGACAAACAGATTTCTACATGCAATAGAATGTAGATCCCCACCACATTCCACAGAATGAATTAAATGTTTACATGAAGAGCTACAAAACAAAGCTCTTAGGAAAATCTGAGGTGTGATCCCCATCATCTTTGATTAAGCAGTGGCTTCTTAGAACAGACACTAGGGGGACACAGAACCATAGAGGAGCACACAGTCTTCAGGCAGGGCTTGAGATGGCTGGTGGGTAAGAGCACTCACTGCTCCTGCAGAGGATCTGGGTCTGAGTTCAATGCCCAGCACCCACACCAGGCAGCTCAGTACTGCCTGGGACTCCCACTTTGGGTGCCAACACCTTTCTGACCTCTTTGGGGACATAAAGACATAATAGATATACATAAATAAATAGTAAAAAAAAAAGCAGATTTCATCAAAATTAAAAGCTTTTGAATCCCAAAGAACCCTATTAAAAAAGTGAGACAACCTATATAAGAAAACAATTTTCAAACTATGTATCCAGTTAAGCATCTAATAGCCAGAATGTGTTTTAAAAGCCTACAACTTAACAATTACAAGATCCTATTAAAAATGGGAGAAAAGTTATGAAGTTACATTTCCCAAAGATTTAAAATTGTATTAAGTACAAGAAAATGATGGCTGGCATCATTAATCACTAGAGAGATGCAAATCAAAATCACATTGAGGCACTACTTCACATCCATTGAGATGACTTCTACGATGCAGAGGAAACAGGAACAGTGGCAAATAACAAACGAAGAGACTAAACTTAGGCAGCAGTTAAGGAAAGCAGTCGCGCAGTTCCTCAACTTAAACATGGGGAACTGGAGGAGGATCTGCGTGAATATAATCAAGATACGTTGTATACATGCATGAAATTGTCCAAGAATAAATAAAACCATTGTTTTAAAAATTAGATAATTACTGCATAAACCAGCAATGCTGCTTTTGGGTATTTAGCCCTAAGTACAGAAGAATCAAACAACTGTATAGCAATGACCACAGCAACATTGTTAATAGTAGCTATAATGTAGAAAAACATCCACAGTTGGTCAAAAGATAAATGGATGACAAAGCAACGTGTATACCTGTTATGGAATATTACTCAGACTTACAAGGAAATAAAATTCTGATGCACTCATCTGATGGATGAATCTAAAAAACATTGTGTTATGTGAAATATACCAAGAAAAAGACAAAATATTCACTGTTCCACTTATATATAATACAGAGAATATATAAAACTCATATGATGGAGTGGGATAGATTCCTAGGCAGGAAGGAGGGAGAAGGAAATTAAGAGTTATTGTTTAATAGGTAGCTTCTACTTAGGATGACAAAAATATAAATATATAGTCCTTTTACCTACATCCTGATTTTGCTTGCTCATTACCTAGTATTTTCTTGGTCTTTTTAAAAAATCTTATACTTTATCCACACTTATAGCTATTAGCATACATACTAGGGTCCACGTATGAGGAAGAACATGCAATCCCCCCGAGTTTGGGTAATCTTACGATACTGTATTTTATAAGTCCACCCATTTCCCCACAGATGATTTTATTTTTCTTTAAGCTGAATTACACTTAATTTTGTATATATACATTTTGATCATCTAGTCATCTGTTGATGGACATCTCATTGATATCATAATTAAAACAGTAATAAACATGGATGTATAGATATCTCTATGGCAGGATATGGAGCTCCCTGAGTATATGCCCAGAAGTGGGAATTTTTAAATTTATTTGTGGGACTTTCAAACTGATTTCCATAACAGCTGTACTACTTTGCATGCTCATGCAAGAGGATATAATGCTGTTTTTCTAGTTTCAACATTTATTTGTGGTGAAGAAGTGCATTAGAATGTAATTGACAAGCTGGACATAATGGCTCTTGCCTCAAATTTTGGGAAACAGAGGCAGGCAGATCTCTGTGAATCCACGGCCAGCCTGGTCTACATATTGAGTTCCAGGCCAGCCAGGGCTTCATTATGAGACGTTATCTTTCTTTAAAAAAAAAGACTGAGCTGGGCACTGTGGCACACACTTGGGAGACAAAAGAGGGAGATAGATCTCTGAGTTTGAGGCCAGCCTGGTCTACATAGTGAGTTCCAGGACAGCCATAACTATGTGAAAGAAAAAACAAAAAAACAAAAACAAAAAAACAAAACAAAAAACAAAAAAAGGGCTGAGATGTTCTAAGATTCGTCTGGCATCACCACTCAATAATCTCCCTGGAGTAGTATATATTATTTTGTGATGAGCTACACTTCTGGAGTCTTCTAAGCTCCTATGAATGTAGTGCTAGAGGGTGCTCTTTGGGCTCTATTGAGGGGACACAGTTTTCTCCTTTGTCAAAGAATAAAAGGAAGAGAGTCATATGAAAAGTTGTACAAAAACTAAAATGAAATACCATCAACTCAGCAAATTCACTGCTGCCTTAACAACAGGAACGTCACTCACCTCCACTGTGCTCCTTTTAACCTTGCTGGTTACACTACAAAGTGACTGGGGCACCACGTTAGTCTGGACCAGAATTTAAAAAGAGACTTTCTGCTACAGAAAGGCCAGCATTTAATGACTTCACTGTGGCGATATCTTGTTTGTACAAATAAAGCCTGCCTGAAGATCGGAAACTAGAGCTTGCCACTAGCTAACCACAAAGGTCTGGACAGAGAGACAGGAAATGAGGTGGCTAGGTGGAAACAGGAAGTGAGGTGGCTGGGCAGAGAGAGGATATAAGGGGGGAAGGAGCAGGAACTGGCTCCCTTGTCTGCTGAGATGCTACGGAGGGAAAGGTGGCTTTGGCTTGCTCCTTCTTCTCTCTGATCTTCAGACAGGCTTACTTGTACAAACAAGACATCGCCACACTTCACTGAACTTAGTTCACTTTTCCCATGACAGAAAGTTGAAAATGTGCTGAGTAACTGAACAATTTTGCAACAAAACAATTACATTTCTCTTTGCTTGTGATCCACGGTGGCTTCTGAAAACTACGAACAATCAGCAATCAGGGACTGTTTGTAGCTATGCAAGTTAATGGTAGAGGGTGCACTTAATCGTGTACAAGGCCCGAGGTCCAACTTCTAACTGGGGAGAGTTGGTGGGGGATCTGCAAAACATCACCATCATTGTAAAGCTAATAACTAGCAATCTTTAGGAAGCTATCTCAAGGGATGTAGCACGGCTAGCGTATGACCTAGTGGCTCTCAGGGCTTGAAGAAATATAACAGGTGACAACATATTGTTAGTATATGATGGATGATGAGTACAACTAGATCTAAGAAACAGAATACCATTGGGAATGCTTGGTAGATGACCAAACAAAAATCAAGATATTAGTTTGGAATGATCAAGTTTAAGAGTCTAACAGAAAGTGAACTGTTAGACTATCCTATCTCCTACCTTACTCTTACAGCATGGTTCACACAGCAGCCACATGACTCTCACCTCTAACGTGTATGCCACCTCGCACCACAGCTCTGCGTAACATTACTGTGATTTCCTTTCAAGTACAATCACTGCAGTGTCCACAAGACCTACTATGTGAGTATTCAGAACACTCTAAGGGCTCATTCCTTACACCACATCCCCCCACTTGCTCTAGCTACCTAACGCCTTTAGGTCTCAAACACGAACAGATAATCTAAGAGAGCATGCTTGCTGCGCCTAGAAGAGAGCCTCAGATAATTCTCTTTTGTTTATATTTAAACCACACTAGGGTCATTAATATCGCAAAATTTTGGTCAATCACATGACCTTGACTCAACATGGTTGTCAATCTATTTTATTTTATTTTATCTTCATTTAAAACTCTAACTGCCACCTGGTGTTGTCTGTTGTCTATTTACTGACTCCTCAACCTTTGCTCCAATGTCTTTCTGAAAGCAAAGTCTTTTGATATTTTTAACTGTTACAGACCCAATGTCTAAAAGAGTGCACTGCAGAGCAGCAGGATTTAGTCAATATTTTACAGAACTGTGATGAAAAAGGACAAATACCTACCCAGAATACAACTCATGGGGCAGGTTTCCTCCAGATTACTCAGAAACACTTCTTTTTTGTAGAACATTTTTGTGGGCTCATGTTCTGTTTCTTCTGGGTGAATGAAAATGGGGCCATAAAAATATGCAGCTCCATCTCGAACCCATACTTTTTCAATTCTTGGGGAGGGGGAACAGAGAAATTAAGTTATAATAATTTCAGTCTTGAATGATTACCTAATAAAAACACCACTAACTACAATGTAACAGTATGCAGCATTGAGAGGGATTTCCTCTAAGATACTTTTCAGAGAAGATTCTCTGAAAAAGAGGGGCGGACAACTGACCACTTGGGGAGAGCAGACTTTCACATAGCATCAAGGTTTGTAAGATCATTTTATCTAACTCCCAGGTTTTCTTCCTGAGATGTTCAGGATTTGGCAAGAGTTCCTTCAAAATACAGGTTTACAGCATTTGGTAGAAGATCGAGCAATAAAATGCTTTCCGCTGGGGCTGCTATACTGTACTATTTGTCAGCTTAAAATTAGCGTTATTGTTCCATATTTTCAGGGTCCTAGACATAAAGGAGCACCTTCATTTCAGTGAATACAAAGTCCAGCCTTTCAGTTTACTACACCAACTCACAGGAGTCACCCTTGACTGCTCTACTCTTGGACTCCATAGTCCATCGATTAGGAATACTATCAGCTGTGTGCAATTAGTCACACTTGAGAGGCTATCATTCTTGCCAGAATTATCACAATAGCCTCCTAGCAGATCTCTTTGATTACATTCTTGAATTTCTTCAATCTCAAGGAGAAAGCAGAGCAATCTTATTAAATCAAGAGTCAAATGTTACTTCTCTGCTTGAAACAATACAAAGATACTTTATTTAACTCTACAAGAGTTCAAGTGCCCACAATGGTCTCTGAAAGCCTACATGATCTGTATATTACCCCCTCTGCCCTTATCGACTACCTTATACAGGGTATAAGCTGCTGGTTTAGTGTGGTGTACTTAGCTCTCAAGCCTGTATAATGTTATTATTTCTGCTTGGAATGTTTTCACCGATATTCACAATTCTTACCATTTCTTCATGTTAGCTCATGATTCTTAGTGAAATCTACACAGACCTTTCTCTCTATTCTGATTCTTTACTGCCTCCAATTTCAACAGTATGTATCAGGATCTAACATACAACTTTACTTATCCAAGATGCTTGTTGTCTGTTTTCCCATAGGAACAAACTTCTACTGAAGTGAAATTATCTTTCATTCTTTTGAGTGTTTGTTGAGACAGGTTCTAGTCTGGAAGCCTTGCTCCTCCAGTCCCTGGGGTCACACACATGTGTATACTATTCTGCTTGCCATGGACGTAGGAACAGGGAAACTGTGCTGTGAGGAAGCTGGAGTATTGTGAGGGGAGGGACTATTGTCTCGTTCTGAATGTGAACTACTAAGCCTCAACTCTCAGCCCAACCTCATCTTCCCTAATTCACCTGCCCACACGAGGGCGCACCAAGCCATGGGATTTGATGAAGACACAGTCGCCAACCTTCAGCCACATGTCATTGTAATGAAGCTGCTCAAAGTAGTGGCAGCCCGGCTCCCCATTGGCCATCTCCACAGGGACGTCTTCTTTTTCCTGTGGGAGGGAACTGGTGAAAGAATGGCAGACAACAACCAAGGAGCAGACAGAGGCTCCACATTAGCTTAACAAACAACTACAAAGCAATGTTTTTGTGAAGGTTGAGAAACCAAACATTAAGTTGTGGAACTCAAACTCTTGTTAAGTATTATATTCATTTCAAATCTATAATTTTCATAAAATGTTACATTTTTATACCTATTTCCCATGGGATTGAACTTTATTTTTTTGAGACAGATTTTCTCTGTGTAGCCCTGGCTGTCCTGGAATTCACAGAGATCCACCTGTCTCTGCCTCCCAAGTGCTGGTGTGTGCTACCACTGCCCAGAGGGGATTAAATTTTTGAGAAAAAAAAAATACTGGAAAGAATTTACTAGCATTCATTTAAAAGTAGACAAATTGACAAATCATTAGAGTATAAGGAACAAATTCTAGCTGGGTGGTAGTGGCTCACGCCTTTAATCCTAGTGCTCAGGAGGCGGAGGCAGGTGACCTCTGAGTTGGGGCTAGCCTGGTCTACATAGTGAGTTCCAGGACAATCAGGGCCACAAAGAGAGACCCTGATTCAAAAACTAACAAACAACAACAAAGCAAAAATAACTCCCTCCAAAGGAACAAATTCTACATAACCTTCTTTACTACATTTAATTTTACAGGATGTCCCCTCCCCCGTGGTAATGGGGCTGGAACCTAGGACGCTGTATGTGCTGGTCAAGCACTAAACTGATACCTCAAACCCTTTATTCACTTATTTTTTTTTCTGGTTTTTACGAGACAGGGTTTCTCTGTATTGTTTTGGAGGCTATCGGTCCAGCCTGGCCTCGAACTCACAGAGATCCGCCTGCCTCTGCCTCCCGAGTGCTGGGATTAAAGGCGTGCGCCACCACCGCCTGGCTCACTTATTTTTAAAACAGGGTCTTACTAAGTTGGCCCTGAACTCATTCTATAGTTCAGATTGGCCCATAGCTTTCCTTTCTCTTGCTTCAACCTTCCAAAACCCTGAAATTATAAGCATGTGCCACCAGGCCCAGCTTCTTTTTAATAATATCTTTTGTAAGTTAAGTTTATTTAATCTCTTCTAATGACATAGCTCATCTATTGCACACTCTGGAAAGTAATACCCCTTTCTGATCTCTGCAGGATTCAGAAATGTAACAAGTTGGCCTTTAGCTTGCCAAGAAAAGAGCTCAGTGAAAAAGCCTCTCTCCCTGGATCTGTCCATCTAACCCTCTGTCCCCAAAAGGTGTAATTACCTTCCTACTGTAGCCTCTTCTTACCTACCTAGGCAGGTAAAGCAGGGAGGAGGGCTAACCACTAGCTTGGCACTTTCCCCGGCCTCTATACTATACTGTCTTCGCTTTTTAATGTTTACAACTCAGATATTATTTTTATTGATTCCATTATGGCAAGAAATAATGCAGCTCTATAACATAAATATGATGGTTCTGAATAAACTACCTACTACCTGCAGTGACGTAAGGCAAATTACCTGATTTCTTGTGCTTAATTTCTTCATGTATAAAATGAATGATAGTGTGCCCCTCAGATAGGGTTGTTGGAAAGCATAAGTGATATAAGAATGCTGATAAAAAAAAAAAACCTAGTAATCTTAATCCCAATACTCAAGATGCAGAAGCAGGTGAATCTCTTGAGTTCAAGGCCAGTCTGGTCTACAGAGAGGGTTCCAGGACAGCCAGGACTGTTACACAGAAAAACCCTGTTGTAAAAAACAAAACAACAACAACCAAATGGCACAAATAAACAGGCAAATCAGTAAAGAAATAATCACAAAACAACAAGACCTCCTTTATTTGGAATAATCCTTTCATTCCTGAATGGAACATTTCCTTCCTTGATCATGTTGTTTTAAAAATGTTGGATTTCAGCTGGGCGTTGGTGGCGCACACCTTTAATCCCAGCACTTGGAAGGCAGAGGCAGAGGCAGGCCAATCTCTGTGAGTTTGAGACCAGCCTGGTCTACAAGAGCTAGTTCCGGACAGCCTCCAAAGCCACAGAGAAATTCTGTCTCGAAAAACAAAAACAAAAACAAAAAGGTCGAATTTCAGAGTGGACTGATGGTTCAGTGGTTAAGAGCACTGGCTGCGCTTCCAGAGGACCTGGGTTCAATACGCAGGACCCATATGGCAGTTCACAACTGTCTTTGATTCCAGTTCCAGGGGACCCAATACCCATAGGAAAAAAAAAAAAAAACAACCAAAAAAGCACATAAATAAAAACACTGGCATTTATATAAAAATTATAAAATGGCTTGATTTCACTTATAAAAATATTAGTTCCTCAATTTTTACACTGATATACCAAATTACAGTTTTCTGATAGACTTCGCAGGGTATGGAATAGTTTGCTCTGGCTTTATACAATGAACTAAGGAGGGTTTTTGTTTGTATACCATCAAGTAGCTTAAACAAGCTTGTTTGGTTTTTTTGACAGGGTTTCTCTGTAGCCCTAGCTTTTCTGGAACTTATTCTGTAGCAGGCTGGCCTTGAACTCAGAAGTCAACCCATCTCTGATGTCTAAGTGCTGGGATAAAAGACTTGTGCCACCATGGCTGGCTTAAGCAGCTTTTAATGATAACAGTCCTACAAAGAGTTAAAAGGAATCTACTATGGATGCTCAATACTCGCTGGTCTCTTTACTTTTCAGGAGCACTGTACATCTAGTGCATGCCTGGTGCCCGCACAAGCCAGATGCTCTGGAACCCTGAGTTCTTCTTTGTTTGACTAAGGTTTTTAAAGCCTCATTTTTTTTCTCTGAGTTTGAATACATTAATTTACTTTCTAGAATAGGTATTTTAAGGTTAAAATTCACTTCTAGGAGGCTACTATTCACGTACCTTTTCCAAGTTAGAGCTGTCCTCAGCTCGACTGTCGTCTGAGTTGTCTGCATTCTTCTCCTCATCTGCTTTGTCTGCATTTGCAAACACAGAGGCCACTCGAACCACAGGCAAGGGCGCGTCCCGAGGGACAAACCTAACTGAGCTGATGGGCATTGTCCACAGTTTAATTTTCTTAAAAGCTTTCGTTTTAGCAGAGTATCTTGATTCACAGACAAAAACATCCTCATCTCGAAAGTTTTCTGGGCATAATTTAAAGTATTCCTGGGATTGGAATAAACACAAGCAGGTAAATTTTCTGAAAATTAACCCCCAAAATAAAAAACAAATGTAACTCAATCAACCTGACACTGAACTATTAAAACTCTCTGACACTAAAAGGTAAATGGCTAGATAACTAGGGGTGTTTCCTTTAATTATAAATATGAATCATATTTATTTTGCTGACTGTCCTTTGAAAATATATTACTTTCCACATAGTGAAAATGCTCTTAAAGGTTTGAACAGGTCTCATGTGCATATATGATACCTAAAAACAAAACAAATTAACTGGTAATGACTACCTTTCAGAAAACATCATCCTTGGAAAATAGCCCAGCAACATAAAAATTAATATATTTGTGTTGATAAGCAGTACACAGCAAATAATCTCTCACAAAATATTCATGTTAATTACTTATATACAGACACAGGTTTTTTGAAACAGAGTTTCTAATTTTTGCCAGGTGTGGTGGTGCACACTTTTAATCCCAGCACTCAGGAGGGAAAGGCAGGAGGATTTTGAGGCCATCCAAGGCTACAAAGAGAAATCTTGTTTCAAAAAACAAACAAAAAAATTGTGTGTGTAGCTAGGTGGTGGTGTTCACCTTTAATCCCAGCACTCAGAGGCAAAGACAAGTGTTATGTCTGTGAGTTTGAAGCCAGCCTGGTCTACAAGGCATGTACCAGGACAGCCAGGGCTGTAACACAGAGGAAACCCTGTCTCAAAAAAAAAAAAAAACCCCCAAAAAAACCAAACAAACAAACAAAGAAAAACAATCAACCAACCAACCAACCAGCCAAACAAGCAACAATAACAAAAATCCAAAACCAAACCCTCTATAAAAAAAAACCCAAAACTAAAAACAGTTTCTAATTTTTTAAATACCAAGTTTTATATTTTTAAATCATATTTCCAGGGAATGATATCACTGGAATGAATGAGTTTCTTACCTTGACAAACATGACTACACATTTGCCTAGAATTTTACTAACAGGAACTTTATTGTAATAGTCACTCTTAAAAACTTCTTTTTCCAGAAATTTCCGTGTAGCCAAATGGAATGTTTCATTTGGCCGATAAAACCAACAGCCATACAACCATTTTTCACCTCAAAAACAAAGGAAAGCATTATTAATACAAATCTCACATTCTTTGCAGAATTAGAAATGTTGTACTAAGCTATTATGCTAAGGTTTAAACACTGTGGTTTTAGATGAAAATTTCTTAATAGAATTATTTTAGAGGAAATAATATTTTAAGAAAAGAAGTACTAAGAACTTAGGAAGCAGCATCAGAGAGGAGGAGGTCAGGAGGGAGCTTGGGTCAACGCACCAGACTCTGAGCTTCAGAAGCAGGGGCAGGGAAGGAGGCCATTGTAGCAAAAAGGTGGAGTCACAAGCATCTCACCTGACTTAAAGAGTGGGGTTGCCTATGTCTCAGAGGCGACTTTCTTTCTTTATTACCTAGTTTTCTGTTTGAGACAGCTCTCGCTGTAGTCCAGGCTGACCTCAACCTCCTGAGTACTGGGATAGCCGGTGTGTCACCAAACCAGCTTACAGGCATTTTCTTTTTTTCAAAGACTTAGTATGTATTCAGTGTTCTGCCTGCAGGCCACAAGAGGGCACCAGATCTCATCACAGATGGTTGTGAGCCACCACATGGCTTTTGAAGAGCAAGCAGTCAGTGCTCTTAACCTGTAGAGCCAGCTCTCCATCATTTTTAAGGGAGACTTTTTGGCAACAAATTATAAGTTTAGTTACATGTAATATTTTTTCTTTATTTGTGACAGCCACTGGAAAATAACTGCTACATTAAAAACACTAGTCTTTTGTTCTTCTGAATCTTTGCCATCCTACACACAGTTTAGCTCCAAATGTTACTGAATAAATGACTCTTCCTTACACATTAAGGAGTTGCATTTTTAACTCAATTGTGGCACTGCCCAACAGTGTTAGATCCCATGTTTATATAAAGTGGGGTGTGTAATTTATCGATACACAGTGAACAGTGTACTTATTGATATAACTATTGTTGGAATGCTTAAATAAATGAGTTGAAATTTTTCTTACAGAGGAAAAAGGAAAAGTAAATATAGCCATATTTCATCAATCTGCCTTTTAATTATTTTTATATTAAAAATGTGTATGTATGAGTTTTTGCCTTCTTATATGCATGTGTATCATATATGTGCCTGGTACCTGCAGAAGTCAGAAGAAGGTATCAGATATGCTGAATTAGAGTGAGGGATGGTTGTGAGCCATGATGTAGGTGCTGGGAACTGAACTCAGGTCTTCTGCAGGAGTGATAAGTGCTCTTAGCCACAAAGCCATCTTTCTAGTACCTGTCTTTCAATTTAAAACAAACTCACCAGCTGAATCCTCCCACAGTCTCTCAATACAGACTATGTGTGGTTGTAGATTGGCCTCTGCAGGCTCCACATAGACATAATCTCCAACATGATACATGCTGTTCTTAAAGCTGCAGTCTTGGCTGTATGTCCTATGTAAGCCTGAGAGGCCTGCAGTGCCTGAGGAGTCTTCACTTTTTTCAGCTTCTTGAATTAAAAAAAAAAAAGATACTCAATGAAAGACTGATGGTTAGACAAATATTCAAACAACACATCACACTAATACATTGGATTCTTCCTTTTCCCTCTCTCCTCCTCTCCCTTTTTTGATACAGGGTCTCTCTATGTACCTCAAACTACCCTCAAACTTGGGGCCCTCTTGCATTAGTTGCTGGGACTGCAGGGATGAGTCACCATAGCAGGCTGCACTTAATTCTTTGTGTGGCATTCAAAGAGAGGAATCAGAAAAAGTAGTACCACCACCAGCATATTCTCAATAGTCTTTACCTCAAAATGCATTTTGAGTTTTGAGATGAGGGAGGGCCTCACTAAACTGTCTAGTTCTTTAATTCACAGGCTGAAGTGCTTTAGCTCCGCCCCAGCTTTCCAAATAGCTGGAATTATTGTGTTGACCATTTTAGCTAGCTCAAAATGGCCGTACTGAGTGAAAACAAACGGACAGTAATTTAGATAACTATTCTATAGAACAAAAACAATCACCATAATAATATATACTTGTATACTTTTAAAAAAATTTTTCAAGACAGGGTTTCTCTGTGGCTTTGGAGGCTGTCCTGGAACTTACTCCGTAGATCAGGGCTGGTCTCGAACTTACAGAGATCCCACCTGCCTCTGCCTCCCGAGTGCTGGAATTAAAGGCGTGTGCCACCACTGCCTGGAATGTATACTAATTTTTAAGAGTTTAGAAAGGAATTACAGAATCACATAATCCTACAGAAAATGTGATATGCCTGTGAAATGATTTCTTCTAAGTTATTAATGGCATTTTAGAAACAAGTATGTATGGCATACAGTGGTAAACCATGTGTATATGTGTGTATAAAATACTAAAAACATTTCCTCTGAGATGAAAGACTTTTAAACAAGATTTTCATTTTGTTAGGCAACACCCTCTCCACTCTACACCATTTATGAATGCTAGACAAGCACTTTACCAATGAGCTATATTTGTCAAAAACCATCTTTTAATGGTTCCAATACAAGCTATCTACAAACACTACAGATTATTACTTGTTTAAGAGTAAAACACCTTTGGTATCACTATATGCAGAGGATATTCAAATAAAGCACTCCCTGAAACATTGAGTCCCAGTTTTCCTGTGGATCTCTCCCCCACACTCCTTTCTTTGAGACAGGGTTTCTCTGTGTAACAGCCCTGGCTGTCCTAGAACTCTATTTGTAGACCAGGCTGGCGTCGAACTCAAGATTCATCTGCCTTTGTCTCCCAAGTGCTGGGATCAAATTGTATGCCACCACCACCCAGCTTCTGTGAGTCTCTTATGGAGACTATAACATAAATATATATAATATCAAATATAATATAACATGGAGCCTGGAGCCTCTGAGAGATAGTTTCTTCCCAAGTAAGACATTCCAGTGGACTGTGTTTGAGAGTGGATTTATGTGTATAATCTGATTCCATGAGAACTGGCCAGTCTCATCTAAAGCTTTATGTTTCTTGTCTTAAACTCAGACCCTGGCTTTTTAAGCCCAGGAAGAGACTTCAGACTGGGCACAAACTATTCACTCAACCTCTATCATTTGCCGCCCCCCTCTCCCCCACAAATTAAAGAAGGCTCAACACTCCACTGTGCAAATCCTTTATAGATGTTTAGCTTATTCCAAATCTGTTAAAGCACACTTTTACTTAATTTTTGGCAGTGACAGAGCTCAAACAAGACCATGGCTATATTAGGCGAGTTCTCTACTACTGATCTGTATTTGTAACCCTGTTTTGGAGTATCTCACTTTGAGCCAAAGCTTACAGCCCTCCCTTGGTTCTCTATCATGTAGTACATGCAGTCAATAGAGCCTTGAGACAGGTACTGTTCTTTCTGAGGGGGCTGCCAGAATTCTGCTACCAGGTCATTTAGCACATAGAGCTTCCATATAAACTCTAAGGGCTGTTCCTGCATGCTCACCTCCATGACCTTTGCTTTTCTCTTACAGAGAGAACCACCCTACTGGGATTCATGGCCAATACCAGCTCCATCAGGTTCTGCTACATCAATATGGCATGGTGCCAGACATAAAGAAATAAAAGCATTTAATTCGTGGTGATGTCTCCCATGAGCATTTAGTTCAAATGCTGCCTTTTGACACTATAATCAAACTTTGAAAGTATCAATAACCTCTTTGACAAGTTTTTTTTTTTTTTTTTTTTTGGTTTTACGAGACAGGGTTTCTCTGTATTGTTTTGGAGGCTGTTGGTCCAGCCCAGCCTCGAACTCACAGAGATCCGCCTGCCTCTGCCTCCCAAGTGCTGGGATTAAAGGCGTGCGCCACCACCTCCCGGCCTCTTTGACAAGTTTTAAGATCAATACAAAGAGATAAAATGGGCACATGGCAAAGACGCTTTGATCGAAATTCCACTAAATGCATATTCTAATTTAAAATATTAACAAAAATGTAGCTGAGAAAGACACATCTCATTTAAAAACTCTAAAACACAGTTGTGTCCTACCTGTGGTCTCACCAGTAGCTTTCCCAATACTTCTCACTCTCAGGAACGTGTGCTAACAGACTCTTACCACATCTCTAACTCCCTAAGGACAGTTTCCCAAAAATTAAAATACTGCCAACAAGCATTTTAAATTTAAGTGCATATTACAAATTTAATCCCCGAAGTCTACACCATCTTAAATCCTCACTGTGGATCTAAAGGTTTTGCTAAGTTTTCGAGAATTGCAGACAGGGGCACCTAGCATTCTAGACACCCAATGGCTTCTGTCGATTTAAAATCGATGAAGTCACTTAACACTTTATTTCATCTCTCCTATTTTGAACTAGAGTAGCTGCAACTATTATCCTATGCATGTATTCACAGAGGACATTTTTGTCAACATGTCCAAAGTTATAAAGGAGTCGTTGGGATGAAGAATCACACCAGACCCTCAATCACACACCCAGATGACTCAGACAATGAAAAGGGACTTCTGAGCTGAGGATATTTAGATAAGATACTGACATCAAATTAGATAGGAGCTTGTTAAAACATATGAAAGTAATTGGGAACTAAACCACTGAAGAGCAAAAACTGGAAAAAAACTGAGAACATGACAAACCAACCAAACAAACCAAACACCCAAAACAAAATCCTAGACTACTTAACACAGAATGTTAGCATAAAAATGGACATTTGGTGTAACTTTTTCATCACTCAAATAAAACACTACAACAATTAAACAGCAACTTCCCACCCCTCATTCTTGCTCCTGATAACCTTTTTTTTAATTATTTTATTTATTTATTTATTGTGTGTACAGTCTTCTGCCTGCATGCCAACAGAGGACACCAGATCTCATTCAAGGTGGTTGGGAGCCACCATGTGGTTGCCGGGAATTGAACTCAGGACCTCTCTGGAAGACCACTTAGTAGTGCTCTTAACCTCTGAGCCATCTCTCCAGCCTGCTCCTGATAACCTTTATCCTACTTTCTCTATGATTTGTTTACTCTACACATTTCAAGCCGGTACAAGCAAACACTATTTGCTTTTTTAATGTGACATATTTCATGCAGCATGTTTTCAAAATTCATTCATGCAACATGTGTATTTCACTTTTATGATTAAATAGTATTCCACAGAATGGATATGGATATATTATAAGTTCCTCATTCACATGCTGTATGTCTGTGGTGTTTCTGCCTTTGACTTTTATAAATAATGGTCTTTGTTTCTGTGATGATGTGCACAGTCAAGTTGTCTCAGCACTTATTCTGGGTCTATTGATTTGTGATCATCTTTTGTTGTAGCCATTACTTTAAAGAGAGAAAGAATATAACTGTTGAGCTCTTTCATTTCAACTTTGTTTTCCTTCACATGTTCTAAAAATGTTTTAAATTACGTATATTTGTATATATGTGCGTGCCTGTGAGTTTAAGTGCCCTTGGAGGCCAGAAGAGTGAACTGGATCCCCTGGACCGGAAATAATCAGGTGGTTGTGGGCTGCCATGGATGCTGGGAACTAAACTACACTTCTCACGGAGGTGATGGGCTCTTAACTGCTGGGCCACCTCTCTAGCTCATAAATTCATTTCACAGGGTCACTCATCTAAACACAAATTTGTTTTTTTTTCCTGAAATTTTTCATAATACTTCACTGCTTTCTAGCCACCGCTATTTTATATTAAAAGTTAGCTATTAATTATGCTGCTGGCCGGGCGTTGGTGGCACACGCCTTTAATCCCAGCACTCCGGAGGCAGAGGCAGGCTGATCTCTGTGAGTTCGAGACCAGCCTGGACTACCAAGCGAGTTCCAGGACAGCCTCCAAAGCCACAGAGAAACCCTGTCTTGAAAAAAAAAAAATTATGCTGCTGTTTTCTTTTTGTTTTTGCTTTGGTGCATCTAAAAGGATCTCTCTCTCTCTCTCTCTCTCTCTCTCTCTCTCTCTCTCTCTCTCTCTCTCTCTCTCTCTCTCTCTCTCTCTCTCTCTCTCTCTCTCTCTCTCTCTCTCTCTCTCTCTCTCTCTCTCTCATATCTTACTTAAGGTTCTTGGGCCTATAGGTTAGTGCTTTTCATCAAGTTTTCACCCATTATGCTTTCAATCCCCCATCCCCTTCTTCCCACTAGGATTACTACCATAGATATTCCTGCAGACCTGATACTCTGAAAAGTTAGGAGTCAGCCAATGACTTGGGTAATATTTATATTCAAACACCTCTACTCCCTAAGGATCTACCCTCAGTTGACTAATCTGTGGATACACTCAATTTTCTCTTCTTTTTTCCCCCAAGAGAGGGTTTCTCTATAGCTTTGGAACTCTCCTGAAACTCACTCTGTAGACCAGGCTGGCCTTGAACTCAGAGTTCCCATCAATGCCTCTGCCTCTCGAGTGCTGGGATTAAAGGCGTGCGCCACCACTGCCATTCACAAGGTTCTTGTAGCTTCCTCATACATGCATATTTTTGGGACAGTAAGCCTTCAGCTTTACTCAATTCATTTCCACATTAACTGCTTTCACTCAGAAAAGATACAGACCCTATCACTCATACATACCATCTTCAATGAGTGTGCTCCCTCTAGCAGCAAATGATGGTTTTGTAGTTACTATGTTGGCAAAATGACATTCTCAAGAATTGGTACGCTCTCTCTCTTTCTCTTTCTCTCTCTCCTTCCCTCCCTCTCTTTCTCTCTCTCTCTCTCCTCCCTCCCTGTCAATTAATTTTGTTTTCTGCTCTTGAAGGAAAATATATAAGAAGGTCTGATGTTACAGAGTAATACAACTTTTGTAGAGTTAGAGTCTCTAGGTATCTATGTGAACTGAAATGTTACCCAAAATGATGAATTTTGCCAAGTGTGTTGATGTATGCCTATAATGCCAGCGTTGGGGGACACAGGCAAGGAGGATCACTTTAAGACTGGCACCAGGGCTGGAGAGATGACTCAGGGGTTAAGAACACTGCCTGTTCTTTCAGAGGTCCTGAGTTCAATTCCCAGCAACCACATGGTGCCCCCCAACCATCTGTATTGAGGTCTGGTGCCCTCTTCTGGCCTGCATGTATCCCTGCAGGCAGAATACTGTATACATAATAAATAAATCTTAAAAAAAAAAAAAGAAAATTTTCTAGCCGGGCGGTGGTGGCGCACGTCTTTAATCCCAGCACTTAGAAGGCAGAGGCAGGCGAATCTCTGTGAGTTCAAGGCCAGGCTGGACCGACAGCCTCCAAAACAATACAGAGAAACCCTGTCTCGTAAAAACCAAAAAAAAAAAAAAAAAAAAAAAAAAAAAGACTGGCACCAGCCTGGGTTACATAGTCGGATCCTGCCTCATCCCCCCCATCACCCCATAAAAGTCTCTCAGTTTGCAATGACAAAAACCTCCTTATCAAAATATTTGCAAATTTGGCAAATGATTCAAAGTTGCACTTTTAGGTTGACATGGTTAAAATGTTTGTTTCTCAGTGTTTAAGAGGAAAGCTACACTGTTGAGTGACACAGCATCAAGTGACAAATCTGCAGCCGAGAATGCACTGGGGCCCACATAAGCCTCTCCAGTCTGTGGCATTAGGTTCCCACACTTAGCTATCTGCTCCTGGATTATTAGCTGTGTCAGAAGTAACTTACTCAGGGTTGTGAAAACCAAACAGATGATGACAACAAGATTTCTATCTGAGCACATCTTAAAAAGTCAACAGTCTGAATCTTCAATCACACAAGCTCTCCAAAGCTAACTGTGGTACCCATTAGAACACACTTTAATATTTCTTCATATGTAATAAGTAAAAAGGAACCAACCTCTTTTTTCTTCTTCTCGTTTTAGTTTATCTTCCTCTATTTCTTTAGGTAATTTTTCCTTTTTTTCTTTTTCCACGTCGTTATGTAAATGTTTTGTGGTATAGCTGAGTGCTGGAGAAAGAAGGATCTCCCCATTTTTGCAGAGTTCATCACGAATTCTAATAAAAAACTGCTGAAGCTCTACTGCATCTTCATATATTTCGGAGTCTGTCCTATAGGGCATTAAGAGTATCCATTGACACACGAACTGCTTCTCCCATAACACCTCGGTTACATCCTAAACCCCATCACATAGTTCACTATGTTCACTGACAAAATAACAATATTTTGGCTCAGTTAGAAGGGTGTCCCTACTAACTCAGAGTATCTGAGCCTTGCATGGTGGTATACTTGGGAGGCAGAGGCAGGAGGATCAAGAGTTCAAAGTCCTTCTCATTTACATAGTGAATGAGGCCCAACTGGGTTACAAGAGACCCTATCTCAAAACAAAACAAACAAAAATAATGAATGAGGAAATAAGTACACAAATGAGTATCTGAGTTCTCACTTGGCTTCCTTTTTCTCAAGGCATACTCCTTTCTCACTCATGTCAAAGGGAGTGTCTCCTATTTTGATTGGTTATACAAAGCACAGCAGAAGCTGCTGGCAGAATCAAGAACTGTATGTACTACTGCTCCTGACCAAGTCCAATACTTAGCTTGCATCTTTTTGGGGTGCAGGGGCAGGGGGCCTCTGTGCCACCCTGACTGTCCTGGAACTTGCTCTGCAGACCAGGCTGGCCTTGAACTTAGAGAACCATCTGCCTCTGTCTCCTGAGTGCTGGGATTAAAGGTGTTTGCCACCACTATCTGCACCACAGCTGTGTCTATTTTCTTAACTGAAGACCCACATTTATAGAAGGTGACAAAAGATTTAGACTATGCCTACTTTTTTTCTTTTGGTCCTATGGCAACACTACCCAGACTGACAGTACTCACTGAAAAACTGAACCTAAACTATAAAGGCAAGAAAGTATTCTGTATAATAACAAGTACAGGCCTAAGAGTTAATTTAAATCTTAATTTCTCAAAAGTAACTGATTTAGAGGGAACTGGCAGATGCAAATACTACAAGAAGGGAAAAAGAATTATGTGTCACTGGTGTTGGTGGTGCATGCCTTTAATCCCAGCACTCAGAAGGCAGAGGCAGGTGGATCTCTGTGAGAGTTCGAGGCCGGGCTGGACCGACAGCCTCCGAAACAATACAGAGAAACCCTGTCTCGTAAAAAAAAAAAAACAAAACAAAAAACAAAACAAAAAAAACCCAAAACAACAACAACAAAAACTTACACATCTAGAATGCCTATCATTAATGTGAAGATAGTAGATAGAAGTGTGATATATAATTCACTAAACAGATGCATTTTAAGCTATTCTTTTTTTCTTCTTTATTCTAGTTTGGTGAGACACTCTCACTTTATAGCCCAGGCTGGCCTAAAACTATGAATCCTTCTACCTCAGCTTCCATGTGCTGGGATTACAAGTATAAACCACTATATCAGCCTTATCAATTTTTTAAAAAGAATTTATGATTATTTTTCCTTTTTTGTGTGTATGGTTGCTTGGTATGTACATCTGTATGTGTTTTGGGTGTGTGTGGAGGTATGCAGAGATCAGAGATCAAGGTCAGGTCTTTATTACTTTCTACTTTACTTTTTTGAGATAGGGTCTTATACTTGGAACTCACTAGCTGGCTAGGAAGCTCCAAGGATGTTTACCCTCAGCTACTGGGTAGTTACAGGCTTGCGCCAGAATGCTCAGCTTTTTTTAGGTGGAGGCTGGCAGTCTGAACTCAAGTCCTTGGACCTGGATGGCAAGAGCTTCACCCAGTGACCATCTCCCAGACCTCTTTCATCAATTCAGTTTTTTTTTGGTTGTTGTTTTTTCGAGACAGGGTTTCTTTGTGTAGTTCTGGCTGTCCTGGAACTCGCTTTGTAGACCAGGTTGGCCTTGAACTCACAGAGATCTGCCTGCCCCTGGCTCCCGAGTGCTGGGATTAAACAGCTGCACCACATGGCTGTGAGCCACCATGTGGGTGCTGGGAAGCACACCTACATCTTCCTACATCTTCTGGAAGACAGGCAGTCTTAACTGCTGCTGAGTCACATGGGCATGAGATAATTTATGCAGATTACAGTCCCATGTGTATCTGGCTGTATCTTCTAGACCTCAAAAGCAAAAGCCTATCATGTCAACAACATGATAATGAAAAGACAGTTTTCTAGAAATATAAATCACATACAAAGTTCCCCATAATCTTAGATACATGCTCTTTAGAAGACTCACTGAACTCAAGTCACGATGGGACCACAGGGAGTGTCTTTAGTTTATGGACTCCATAAACTGAGAAAAAAAATCAGATCTGAATTTCATGAAAATACTGCTACATTTTATGTACCTGGAATATGCTTTTTGGCCAACAATCATCCAACAAAAACTACTTGACTGAAAAACTCCTGTAAAATTGGACTGCAAGACGTGCCCCTTTCTTTATTTCTATCCCTAGTATCTCACAACAAGGACCATTTCCTAAACATGTTAATTAAGGGCCTAATCAGCTTAACTCTACCTCCAGCTCTGGAACACAGTGTCTTCACACTCTAATCCTTTGCCTTTCTTCATACCATTAATCGTATCTGGAGTATCAATCGTCCTCAAACTCTTTCACGATGTTTGTGCCTTTTTAGGTGAACTTTGGCCCACCAAGTTCCTTACAGCACTATCTTTTCTGAGTGCTGGGTTTTGATATGCTATTTCACAATCCCCTAAGTATAAGTCCTATCCTGCCCACAAGACTTCAAGCTCTTAGAATACAGAGCTCAACAATGTTTATCATCCATGGCTGTGTTCATTAACTAGTGACCGTTAGCAGCAGGGTTCTCAGTGGAGAACAAACATCACCTAGTAGCTGTGATAAACCTCTTTTTCCTGCACATATCCAATTCTTCTCATGAAAACTGAAAAAGATTATCAGTTGCCTAAAAAAGCATACATGAGTTAGAGATTATTTACATGAAGAGCTTTAACATGAAGCTTCATTAAAAAAAAATTCTCACCAGGAAAAGCAATCATTAGTATTTACTTTTCCTTTAAGGCCAAGAGCAAATGATGGCTTTGAAGACTTCCTACATGGAATTAAACAGCCTAAAGTTCTAGCTCTCAGCACTATAACACTTTAAATCACAGAAGGGTAAGGTTTACAATCTTTAAGTTCAATTCAGCTAAGTGCCTCCAAGAACATACAGAACTTACGTTGCAATTGCCAAACTACACTGAGTATGCTACCAGTAAGTGGCAAAGATCTACATAGGCCAAAAAGTTGAAAGATCTTTAGTAAATGTAAATTTACTCTTTTAAACCATTTACAGTCCTACACTAAGTTCCTAAACTGATAAATGCCAAGAAAGCCCACAGAATCATCTAACCTGGGCTGTATGTTACAGAGCCTGATCCAACAACCAGGGAGCCTGCATGGGACTGACATAGGCTCTCCACAGATATGTGACAGTTGTGTAGTTTGGTCTTCTTATGGGATTCCTAACAGTGGGAGCAGGGGCTGTCTCTGACTCTTTGCTGGCTTTGAGACCAGACTCCTCATACTGTGTTGCCTTGCCCAGTCTTAATACATGGGAAGGAGCTTAAGTCTTACTTCAACTTGAAATGCCTTGTTTTGTTGATATCCATGGGAGGCCTGCCCTTTCCTCAACAGAAATGGAGGAGTAGATTTGGCAGGTGGGTGGGAGAGATGGAATGGGGAGAGAGGAAGGAGGAGAAACTGTGGCCAGGATATAAAATAAGTAAATTTTAAAGATTAAAAGCAAAAGAGCTTTCTAAGCACTTGAAATAGAAATTGAGAGGGGACAGAGAGACAGCTCAAGGGTTAGGTGCACTGACTCCTCTTCCAGAGGACCCTGTTTTAAGTTCCAGCACCTGTCTGGTAACCAACAGCCATCAGTAACTCTAGTCCTAGAGGAACCAACACCTCGTCTGGCCTCTGGGAGCAATGCACAATGTGGTGCACAAACATACATCTAGGCAGGACATCTAGCTGTGCACATAAAATAAAAATAAGTAAGTTTTTAAAAAAATTGACTGGATTTAGACCACTCTGACCTCAAAGAATAGCTCAAAGCTCTTTAATTCATTTAAAACAGTCTTGAACTAACTTTCAAAGAAAAATCCTACTTTTAATTTCTATTACAAACTGTATTACTTAGCCTGTAAGAGACATGTTCTGTGAAAGGCTGTATTTTAGGTTTCTGCGTTGCACAAGAGCTTTAATTATCTCTTCCTTTCGCTGGCACTCATTTTGACAACTTAGCAGTGCTCTTTCCACTTTACAGAACACACAGCTTTTTGTAAGTTTTGTTAGAATTCAGGGGAACAGGCCACCCACTGTAACAACAACCTAAGGTGAGAAAGTTTACCAGAGCAGAATTTCTTCACCTGTTTTGCATTAAACATCATATATTTTCATCATAAAGGAATGGTTTTGAAAACATACCTATTCATCCTTCTTGCCCTTTCCAACACTTCAAACATATGCTCTTGAAACAAATCAAGTCGCCGATAGCGATTGCTTTCAACACTCTTCCTAATGATATCAAATGTAAGGGGAGGTTTGTTGGGAAAGCTGGGATCCACAGCGGGAATCTCTGCTAAGGAGTCACTGTAGCACCTTCCTTCATCATCCTGATGACTCATGACCGACACAAAAAGATTATGGATAAGTTCTTGAATCAGCAAGGTCACGTTTGGGACATGAGAATCCTCATCTCCCTCCAGGTCTCTCCGAGTTTCCAGGAGAACTTTATGTAGGACAAGAGCATCTTTGTAGATTAAAGACTCTGGTTCATTGTAGGTACAGGCATTATTAAACATCATGACAAAGTCCTCTACCATAGAATCTATATCTTGGTACTTGTTTGCCATCATGTGACTTCGAATTTTTTCCATGTCCATGGGTTTTTTAATGGTCAGATAGTAGTCAGGCAGCTCTGATCTAGAGGGGAGTCTCAGAAATATAGCACTGAGACGGCGACCCCTCTTATCAGTATAGTTCTTCACAGCTTCATACACTTCATTTAGCTTCTGCTGCATTGGAGTCATGTACTTCGACTTCTTAGGAGAAACACCACTCTTTCTACCTGAAGAGAGAGAGGTAATATAAAGTGGATAAAATGGTGTAAGTATGGTTTTTTACATAGCTGGTAGTACAACCATAAGAAAAGGGCTATCCCAAATGATTTGTAAAAACACAGTCATCAGCCTATCCTCAGTGAGACAGCCCTTACAGACAAAAATAGATTTGGACAAAAACCTTTACTCTGGTCAACAATATACTGTATGTACAATAATTTATATGTAAATAATAAAATTTTTGTATGTACATAAACTTTTTCGAGACTGAGTCTCATAATATAACACAGTTGGGCTTTGAACTCTCCACCTTCCTGCCTTAGCCCTAAGGGCTGGGATTAAAGGTGGTAGATGAGGGGCTGGAGAGATGGCTCAGAGGTTAAGAGCACTGACTGTTCTTCCAGAGGTCCTGAGTTCAATTCCCAGCAACCCCATGGTGGCTCCCAACCATCTGTAATGAGATCTGGTGCTCTCTTCTGTCACGCAGGCATACATGCAGACAGAACACTGTATACATAATAAAATTAAAAAAAAAAAAGGTGGTGGATGAATAACACATAAAACTAGTAACCTCCCCCCCCACAGGGTTTCTCTGTGTAACAGCTCTGACTGCCCCAGAACTTGCTTTATAGACGAGGCTAGCCTCAAACTCACAAAGATCCCACCTGCCTCTGCCTCTCAAGTGCTGATTATAGGTGTATGCCATCAATACCCAGATAGCACATACTTTTGCTATGAGGGTAAATACTTTATGCTGAGATGACTGTGAAAAGGTTAAATAAATGAGAACCTCTGTGACATTCTAATGCCGTCACCTCTAACATCCCAGAGAACTAAGAATCTCATTACAGGAAAAAGATAAAGATGTTGAAACAAACTGAAGTGTTAATAAAATTCTTGAAAGTTGAATATGAAAATATCAATTGAGTTTAACATTTTTTTTTTTTTTTTTGGTTTTTCGAGACAGGGTTTCTCTGTGGCTTTGGAGGCTGTCCTGGAACTCGCTTGGTAGTCCAGGCTGGTCTTGAACTCACAGAGATCCGCCTGCCTCTGCCTCCCAAGTGCTGGGATTAAAGGCGTGGGCCACCAACGCCCGGCGAGTTTAACATGTTTTATTTTTCTAAATATAAACTCACATTTTTCCTAATTCCAGTCATGGAAATTCCTAGAAATGATCACCAACTCAGTAACAGGATATCCCCAAACTAGTCTGTTTGTTTACAGACAGAGCCTCAAATAGCCAAGGCTGATCTCAAACTCACTATGTAGCTCACATTGAACTCTGATGTAGAACTTCTGATAATCTTGCTTCTAACTCCCCAAGGCTGGGAATACAGGCATGTGCCTTCTTAACTATGTGTATGCTTTTTGCTTTTTTTTTTTTTTTTTTTTTTTTTTTGGTTTTTCCGAGACAGGGTTTCTCTGTATTGTTCTGGAGGCTGTCCTGGAACTCGCTCTGAAGACCAGGTTGGCCTCAAACTCAGAGATTCGCCTGCCTCTGCCTCTCCAGTGCTGGGATTAGAGGAGTGCACCACCAACACCCGGCATGTTTACGCTTTTATAATTACATGAATAGACAAATTTCTTAATGACAAAAGACCGTCATTTAGCAAAAGTTACAAGCAACAGTGAAATTTGGGTTAACAGGCAGTTTACATGGAAGATGCTAGTTCTTTCTTCTTTGAAGTAGGTACAGCTCTAAAGATGTTTGCTTAGCATTTGTTTAAGATTATTTGAAATTGTTATTTGGCATGTTTCATTTATATATATCTTATAGATCAGAACTATCTTAATTCAATGGTATTTTTGTTGTGTTCTTTTCCTTTAAAAGTTTCAATAAAATCGTAGCCAAATAGGGGACTCAGATGGTCACTGAGTAGTACATTTCTCACCTCCCAAATTCTATCCAGTACAGTTGTAGCAGCGCAGTCCTAATGTCTCTTCCTACATACACTTGTTGGGATTCACTTTTAATTTTATGAAACATGAAACAAATATTAACAAAACCTAACATATTCTTCTTTTTGGCATCTAATAAATAATAGTCTTACCATTTAATGGTTATGCTACACACTGCATTCCAGAAAGCAAAGAAAGCCTCTGCCATTATATTCAAGCTCTCTTTTTTTAATGGTTTGGATATGAAGCAGCCTTGAAAAGTTCCTCATAGAAGACTTGGAATCCAGATGGTGGGTACAATCATTGAGAGGTACTGACTACGAGAGCTCTGCTTTTACCAACAGAGACTTACTAGATGGATCGTTATCTGATAGCAGTACTGGGAGGTGGGGCTAGGCTGGTGGAGGGCCTCCATGTCTTTTCCTCTGCTCCTTGACTGCCTGGGCTAAGCAAATCTGCAACTCTGTGTCCTTACATGATGGACTATTTTACTATAGCTCAGAACAATGGAGATTGAGCTTCTGAAGTTGTATCAAAATGAACCCTTTCTCATTTTCACTGTCAGATATTCAGTCCCATCAACAAACTAGGTTAACAGTTTTACAGTCTTGTTTACTTAAAACACAAAGACTGCATGTGAAGAAGGAAGGCATCTAACAGCAGAGTGCTAGTGAGGAAAACATTCATCGTCTAAGCAAAGAAATGTCAAGAGGCCAGCAAGCTCCCTCTGACAGTCTAAACTAAGAGCAAGCGACAAACAGACTCACTCAGTTTCAGCTTGGGAGAAGCCACGTCATCATCGTCAGGCAGAGGTCCCAGCTCCTTCCTTTTATCCTTGAGTAACTTCTCCAGGATATGTGCGTCATTGTACACCTGCATTCCAGAGACACACTTAAGATCATTTTCTAAAAACATCACAATTAAGGAGTAAAGCAGTTTTAATCTCTCTGAAGGTGGCGATATATAAATTAATTACCAGCACTCAGGAAGCTGAAAAAATCACAAGTTTGAGGCCATCATCAGCTATACAGTAAAACCCTATCTTCATTATCAAAAGCACCAACTAACAAGTAAAAAATGTGTGAATGTGTCTAAAACATGGTTTAGGACAGCTGATGCTAAATGTTTCCATTCTCTTCAGGACATTAGCATTACTACCCTATGGCTCTTTGGGTGATTCTAATGTACAGAAACGCATGGCAGTAAGCCAAGCACGGTGGCCCTTACCTTTAATCCCAGCACTCAGGAGACAGAGGCAGGTGGATCTCTGAGTTTGAGGTCAGCCTGGTCTACAGAGCAAGTTCCAGGAGAGCTAGAACTGTTACACAGAGAAACCCTGTCTCAAAAAAAAAAAAAAAGAGGTGTGTGTGGGGGGACAAGATAGACAGAAAGGAAAAAAGAGAGAAAAAGGAAATTCAAGCTATTATCTGAGATCCACTGGGGTAGATGTTTATTTCCTTTGTCTGGGTGCTTAGTCTGCATGTTTATGTAGAAGCCAGAAGAGGATACTAGATTCCTTGGCACTAGTTACAGAGGGTTCTGAGCTGCCACATGGCTGCTGCAAATTGAATCAAGAGTCACCTGGAAGACTGGTCAGTGCTCTTAACCAGTCATCTCTTTGAGTCTCAGTTTTGCAGGTTTTAACAGATGCTCCAAAACATTTTTATATGTGTCATTTCCTAAAACAACAAACATCCCTATCTCTTCCACCGGATCTCCAAGGCATCTGACACAACCCAGACTGAAAATATCCCTCCAAAGACTGACCACTGCTGGCAATACACAGCCAAGAACAAGGTTCTCACTCAATGGTCTTGTTCCACAGCTGCCTCCTCCTATCTCCCCAGCAGAGGCTGCATTCCCTTGAATGCCCACAGGAGCAGAGTGGCAGAAGGAATGTGACTTTTCCTCTCTGATTATCCCTCCTAAAGGTGTACAGTAGTCAGGGATCCTGAAGACAGTATGAATATTATAAAAAAGCCTATTTCTTCAATCTACAAGTGTCCTTAGCATGTATACTTTAATTTAAAATAACGGCATAAAAAAGGAAATAATTTGAAAATGTTTTATTTTTGAATATTTAAAATGGGTAAAAGATATGAAATAGAAAATATAGCAAAGGAAGGTCATACTTTGGCTATACTGATAAAGAATTAAAAATCACCACCTAAAGATATAGCTAAATGGCAGAGAACACATAAAAGTCCTTGGCTCGATAGGCATTGGTGGCGCAAGCCTTTAATCCCAGTACTCGGGAGGCAGAGGCAGGCGGATCTCTGTGAGTTCGAGGCCAGCCTGGTCTACAGAGTGAGTTCTGTGACAGCCTCCAAAACAATACAGAGACACCCTGCCTTGAACCCCCCCCCCCCCGCAAAAAGTCCTTGGCTCAACTGATCCCAGAAGAGCCCCCCAACCACCCCCAAACAAACAAACAAACAAACAAACAAACAAAGGGGCTAGACACAAGACTCAGCTATAAAAGTAATTAATGTTCTTGCAGAGAACCTGAGTTCAGTTCACAGCACTCATGTCATGCAGCTCAGAATTATTTGTTAACTCCAGTTCCAAGGGAGTCAACACCCTCTGATCTTAACACCAGGCACATATGTGATGCATATATATATATGCATCTGCCTCTGCCTCCTGAGTGGTGGGATCAAAGGCGTGCATCACTTAAAACATTCATCTATTTATTACCATCATCATCACTTTGGTTTTTTGAGATCAAATCTTTCTTATATAGCCTGGCTGGCCTAGAACTCACCAAGACCAAACTGATCTTAAATTCAAGAGATCCACCTGCCTCTGCTTCCCAAGTATTCTGACTACAGTACACACTGTCACACCTAGCTCTCTATTTTGTATGTTGGTATCCATAATGCAAGCCAGAGCTCATGTTGGATGTCTTCCTTGGCCGCGTTTCCACTTTGTTTTCTTTGAGATAGGGTCTTCTCAATGAACCTGGACTCAATCTGGCTAACCTGACCGACAGTCTTAGGGGTCCTGTGTCTCACCACCCAGCATGGAATTACAGGTATGTACTGCTGTGTCTGACTTTTTACACTGTGTGCTGGGATCTGAAATGAAGGCTTCACACATGCAGAGCAAATGCTTACAGACTAAACCGGCTCCCCGACGGAAAGCAGGATAAAAATGTAGGTGCCAGGTGAGTGCATAGGAAACCAAAGAGAGGTATTAGGTATCGTTCTCAACCATGCACACAGGTTGTGGCTTGCTGGCCAGTCAGCCTAACTGAAAGTCAGCGAGATAAGACAGTGACTAAGGAAGACAGCTCTTTCCCTCCCTCCCTCTCCAGAGGGAACCTAGCTCTGATCTGTCACAGAAAGACAGAGGCATTCGCTCTAGGACACCCTGCCTCACCTGAGAGCCCTCCTCGTTGTAGTGCCTGGCGTTGCGGAACATAAGCTTCATGTCCTCCATCATTCCTTCTTCACCTGCGTATTTGTCATTTCGGATGTTATGCTCAATTATTTTCAGGTCCATTGGCTCTAAGATGATTTTATAGTAATCAGGATAGTCCTTCTTGGATGGCTTAACCATAAATAGATCACAAAGTCTTCTGCCTGAACCTGGCTCTCGAGCTTCAAGAACAACATTGAATAAAATTTTCATTCGCTGTTTTCTTATGTTCTTTTTACTGTTGAGGGGAAGGTAGAAAGGGGGGAAAAAACGACAGGGTCAGTTTTCTTTATCCAAGGGTGATCACAAAATAAAATAAATTTGTGGGCAGGTACTTCGTGATGATTACAATGTATTCATTAGATGTGCCATAAACATAGTAAGCACCCTGGAAAGTTATAAGAGAATATTAAGACAATTTATAAAATGATTACAACAGTGATTCTGGCAGGAGCAAGTGACAAACCAGTTTAGAATAGCTCTGGAAATGTAATATTGAATACAAGATATTGTGTGATATCATAAGAAAATGAAACTTAATAACCAATTGAAATACTTTGGGTTTTGAGACAAACAATGCAATAAAACTAGCTTTTCAACTTCTAAAGACAGACAACACAAAAGAAACCAACTGTGTTTCATCTCTTAAAATAGCTACTCCTAACCGGGCGATGATGGCACATGCCTTTAATCCTAGCACTTGGGAGGCAGAGGCAGGTGCGTCTCTGTGAGTTCGAGACCACCTGGTCTACAAGAGCGAGTTCCAGGACAGCCAGAGCTGTCACACAGAGAAACTGTCAAAAAAGATAAAAGAAAGATAGCTACTTCTAAACAGAATATTCTGGATGACAGGAATGCCCCACCTCTCAAAATGTCTTCATAGAGGGTACGGATCTCTCTGGCATTGATCATGTCAGGGTCAGACCCCACTTATCCCTTTACCCAGAATCCCTGTCTAATCCAAGGTAGCTTGAAGTAGTCTGTGGGTCATCTAAACTCTCTCTAAAGTTTTAGCCTTCAGCATATATTCTTGCCTTTCTGCAGAGTCCATCTTCAAGATAAGATCCTGAAAAACTGGTATGAGTGGCATAGAACAAAGTACAAGGACCAAAGATTAACACCAGAATTTAAAAGAGGCCTTACTTAACTGTTGAGAAATCCAGCTCAGAGGCTAAATGAAATGTTCAAGGCAAATGGTTCAATAAACCATTAAAAGAATTCATTTTCTAGTTTGATTTCTGTCAGTTGTATTATGTCATCAGAGTACTGATAAATTCTAGCTAGTTTGCCCAGCAGTCTTCAAGTGGTCATGTATGTAAAAAAGGAGAGGACTTAAGGGTTAGTGTTTAGTTTACAAAAACCTGTTAAGATCCTATAATATAGTACACAGAGGCAAATTTTAGTTGTATTCCATCTTGTATGGGGAAGGAAGTTCATTACTAAAGAAAATTATAGGGTTTTGAGTCTCTAAGACTAATCCTCAGACTAGTCTCACTCTCCTTCTGGGTCATGAGGCACTGCCTTAATTTAAGGTATGATTTTAAAAATCAGAAATAGAAGCCAAGCATGTTAGTACATATTTGTAATTCTAGCACTTAGGAGGTGGAGGAAAGAGGTTCAAGATTCCAAGGTCATCTTTGGATTCATAGAAAGTTTAGGCAAACCTGATCTACATGATGTGGGGTTGGAGAAGAGGGGAAAGGAGGGAGGGAAGACAAAGATCACGTGTGCATTTGTGTATGTGTAGTGTGTGTGTTCAAATAACAATCAGCCATTGAAAACCCAAGCAGCAGTGGCACACGCCTTTGATCCCAGCACTTGGGAGGCAGAGGCAGGCGGATCTCTGTGAGTTCCAGGTCAGCCTGGTCAAGAGCTAGTTCCAGGACAGCCTCCAAAGCCACAGAGAAACCCTGTCTCGAAAACCCAGAGGGGTGGGGGGAAGCAATATGGGACGGACAATGATGTGAAGTTGTTCTTCATCTCCAGGTCTGTAGCTAATTAAAAGGGACAAAGCTCCAAAGCAGAGCTTCATATTGAGGCACGGCAACTTTAACTTTCAGAGACTGAGAAGAAATTTCAGAACTTGAATCAAAACTCACAGACTTAAAACCAAGTCACATCTGGCTTGTTTAGAAATGTCTAACATGTAGAGCATGACCTTAAAAGGAAGATGCAAGAACTCAGCTTTGAAACGTTAAGGCTTAAAAGAGAGCTCATTAGTTAATTCAGAAAGAATCAGTTCCTCATTCCCAAAGTTCCAAGAAGAAGAACGCTGTAGTTAAAAGCCAGCAGATTAACTTTATTGTCTTCCAGGATTCAGCAAACCATTCCCAATTATCAGGAGATTCTTCTGTATGAAGCTACAAGCATTTTCATTTGGAACTGAATCTGTGGCAGACTTTAATGAGATTTTACAAGACAAAGCTTTTAACTGGATTTTGTAAAATAAAATAGCAAATGGTCCATTCTCTCAATATCAATTAATCCTAACACTTGGTAACTGTAAGTGGGTCATATACGGAATGTGAATTTGCCTTAAAAACTGTTCTAATCTAGTAATTTCCTTTCTTTACTTATGACGAATAAATAACTGGTTTGCAGTCTCAGAGGGCAAACAGAACTATTACTAGGGTCACACATGACCTTCTTTGACGTTGTACGTTCTGGGAACCAAACTTGAGTTCCTCAAAAGAACAGCAAGTTCTTTTAACCACAGAGTCATCTCTCCAGCCCCATTTCTGTCTATTCCTAATGTCTCTTTGCTTTTCAGGATTATTCTTAGAACACTTGTAGACATTCTATCCCTTCACCTCTGTTAAGCTAATAATTACTAATATTTTCATAATCTTCATTTTTGCAAAGGTACATGAAACAGGTCCCACATCCTTTAACCAGCATGAACATTCACTGAGTATCAGTACCTTGCAGATATTAAAGTAAAATCATCTTGTTTCTTTCCTCCCTGAGACAGTCTCTCAATGTGAGCTAGCCTAGAATTCTAGAATCCTGTCCAGTACTGCTGTGACTGTAGACAACTGTTTACTACCACACCTGGCTAAAATACTATTTTCCTGACAAAATCTCATACTATGCAAACTAGGCTGGAGTCAAACTCAGAATCCTCCTGCCTCTGTTTCCCAAGGTTGGAGATTACAGTATGAGCCACAATGCCCAAATAAAATACATCTTAAGGGAACTCAAAATCAAGACTATTCATCATGTACTAAAGGAGATTCCAAGCCAAATTGTACATATTACTGCAATAAAGGTATTTTTAGAAGAGATTGACCATAAAAGGTCCTGTACTAAGAGTATCAGTATACAAGAACAAGCTTCCAACACATGAAAGTCAAAATACAGATGAGTGCCTTTTCTAATGTACAATGATTATGAGTGAGAAGGGACTATGTTCTGAATCTCCTTTAAAACAAACCAGAAAAACAAGTTCTCATATTATAACCCAGGCTAACTTCAAATGGATAGATTCCCCTTCCTGAGCCTCTTGAATGCTGAGTATGGGAATGAGAGCCACTACACCTATGAATGCCTGATCCAGTCCCAGACAAGCAGACACCCTCTTCTGGTTCCTGCAGGTTCCCTATGTACGTGGTGCACAGGTAGGTATGCATGTGGACAGAACATTCACACACATAAAATGAAAATACATCTAAAAAACAAACCACTATATAGTTACTCAACACCATAACATGGCAACTTGTAGGTTATACTGAAAATCTTAAGTAATATACAAAAGATGCCTTAAAGAAATGGATGCTTTTAAGAAATAAGATGTAGACAGGATCAGAAACTAAAAAAAATTAACAAGAAGCACTAGCCCAATACAATGCACTAGTGCCCACAGGCACTAGTGGTTGGATTGCCAATGTTGATTCTGACCTTTCCACCATCTCAGTCAGGATGGCATTCCTGAGATGTAATCAACACCCACAAGCCCACGTCACTGACTATGCCAGCCTGTACCTCTTGCTAAAGAGCATATCTCAATGATAAGTGAGAGGGATTTCTGCCCCTGGAAAAGAAAGCCAGCAACAAAATGAAGGTAGCAATGACCACAAGGAGGCTAATTTTGACACACAAGACTTCTAAACTGCATTGCTTTCTTTACTCATAAAATAAACTGGCATCCCAAACACTTGTGTAACATGCATAAAGTATTTCTTCTCATAATGTCAGTACCGACCATTTCAGAGAATTACACCTTTGAACTTATGTTTATGCATAAAAAAGGTCTGCACACCTGGATAGCCTCCTGAGACCCAACATCTCACTGTCATGAGTATTCCTGGGAAAGCAGAAACAAACAATACATGTGAAGAGAAATAAAACAAGCAACAGTGGAGGGTCATGCATAAGCCAAACATGATTGAGGACAAGAAGATTATTTGGTCCAAAAGATAAAAGATCATAACACTTGAAACATTTCAACACAGAAAGCAGATTTTCGGTAGGTAGAAAGTAGGGGAAAGGATGCATTTCCAGAATAAAGAAAATATATACCTACAAACCACTTTTTAAAAACACTTTTCAGTATTAAAAAAAAATAAAGCAAAAATAGAATCAGATGTATTATTTAGAAGTGGAGCAGTATTTGGAAAACATGGCTCTGACATCTCCGGTCAAGTTCATGTTCTCTTGACTTCTGAAGAAACCCACTTACTATCAAAACCTTTTAACTAAAAGGTTCATGATTTTGTTACTGACCAATAGTACTTAATTCTCCGTGTTTAAATATCCACACATGCTTGCAGCCTAAGCCTGGATTGATTTTTGTTTGTTTGTTTGGTTTTGGTAGATAATTTATGGTTCTTGCCACTTTTTTTCACTTTAGTATATGAACCATTTCCTAGGAAACTTATTCACAAGGAGACTTTTGTCTGAAATATGATCTATTAATTTTAAAAACATATAGCTTAGTGTTCTTTCTATAGGAAGTTGAAGGGCAATAACTTCATCTACTTGAACTGTACCACAAGCTAAAGGCCCCAGAGATAGGTAATTTTAAAGTATCTAGCCTATGTTAATGCTTCCTAACACTCAACTTATTTAAAAGCATTTCCTCAGATGCTGGTGCTAACTGCACCATTACTTTTGCCTCCATTACCTTCTTTTGCCTGAGAAGTTTCTATCTTTGATTGGTGACTGATCTTACTCAAAGATGTTCTTGATTTGATGTCTCTGATCTGGTTTCACATTTTTCCTCCGTTGTCCCTGGTATAACAAGGAATTAAGAACTTGGAAGGATGAAATTCACAGGCCAATAATGGAGGAGACCTGCATCTCAGGGTACACCAAGTGATTTAGCTAACACCACATAGCTTTGCAGTCATTTTCCAAGTTAAAAACTGTTTCTCAACTGCTGTTTAACAGGAAAAGACAAGGCAGCCTTTTTGCTCCTAAATCACATTTCAAAACCTTCTGATTTTAGTGGATCTTTTAATGCAAATACAGAGATATGTCAAAAAATGAACTGGCTTCTTCATTCAATTCTGAGTCTGTCAAGCCCTACTATTAATGATCTGCTTATTCCTTGGTCAAGGGATTCTCCCAGACTGACTGTTGCTACAAAGAACGTAAACCTTCAGGGAGATCAGGCCAGAGAAATTCCAAGAGATGGTCTTGAACAACTCCTTATAAGAGCCTAGCGTCAGAATCTCAGTGAAGTTCCTCTCCTTAAAACCAGTGAGGGAAGAAAAGAATTAGGGGAGTTGAGAGGATAGTTAGGGGGAAAAAACAAAAACAAAAAACCTCCAAAATCAGGTTAACATTTTATCGCCTGTAGCAGCTATGATTTGATCGTCTCAAACCCTAAGTAAAGAGCGGCTGACGCTGATAAGGAAAAGCGAGACTGGAACAGTGACGTACTTCACTGCAGCCGCAGAGCTGACTAACCCTTACCTTTCTTCACTACTACTCCATTGTCTGCAATTCACCACCAAACACTTGTCTAAGATTTAAGTGGCACTTTCAAACTGCCATCTTAAAAAGGAATCTGGACAGCAAAAAGAGTAACATTTCCCCAAGCTACTCGTCACTTTTCTGTCATCTAAAAGCAATACAGTAGTTGCAAAAAACCAAAAACGAAACCTACTATCCAACTTACAAATGAACTGGAAGACAAACTATCAAAACTTTTAGAAGAGTTCATACTTCATAGCTTACATGTTTTTGTACATTTATCTGAAATAAAATAAAAAAGAACTGAGCTGGTTCCAGATATGAGAAGAACATATACCTTTTTCTTTTGGCACTACCAGTATCAGAAGTGGCTGAAGAGATCATGCTGTCTCCATCCTCAATGTCATCTCTCCTGGCAAGCTCTTTCTTCTTTGCCTGAAATAGAGCAGATGCTAGAAATCAGCCTCACAATGTCAGAGGTTCTCTGAAAATATGAACATTAAAACAACTAGACATATTTCAGAGAGATACAACCTCACACAGAACATACAAAACTGAATAGTCTTTAAACATTTTTAATAACCTAATTTAACAAAAGTCTGCATGACAGAAAAGTAGGTTAAAAATGGAATCAGACCTTGGGAGGCAGAGGCAGGCGGATCTCTGTGAGTTCAAGGCTAGGGTGGACCGACAGCCTCCAAAACAATACCGAGAAACCCTGTCTCGTAAAAACCAAAAAAGAAAAAGAAATCAGACTAAAAATCAGTGCTACTTAGAGCATTTATGACAATCAATGGCATGGAATAATTAAAAGTTCTGAGGTGAGCTGTGGGGTCGGCTGACCCTGCATGCCATATGTAAGCTAACCTAGAGGGGGCCTTTGGCATCTGATTTCTTTTCTTTGGTTTGAGATAGGGTTTCTCTGTATTGCTTTGGAGGCTGTCCTGGAACTCACTCTTGTAGACCATGCTGGCCTAGAACTCAGAGATCCGCCTGCCTCAGCCCCCTGAGTGGTGTGACTAAAGGTCTGCCATCACCAGGCTGGCTAGGCATCTGATTTCTAAGCAGAAGTATGGCAAAGAAAAAAAGGGTTTAAAAGTGAGAGGTAAAAATCTAGATGTACTATCTTTCGTTACACACCTTGCAAACACAGTAAGCTTAGAGAACAGACTACAGCAGATGCCTGAAATTCATGTCACTGAGAAGCAGTGCTGACCAGAAAATAAACAGATAAGTAAATGAACAAAAAAAAAAAAAAGAAACAAAAACAAATAAAGGCTCTACATTTGATTAAAATTGCCTTTGCTCTTCTTGGTTCAAGATTATCCTTGCTTCCAGAATATTTTACCAAAAACTGTGAGACAGAGGCCAGTAAGATGGTTCAGTGGGTAAATGCATTTGGCGTCAAGTCTGAGGACTCGAGTTTGATTTTCTGAATTCACATGGTGTGTGCTAGCTACCAGGCCCACAAAGACCACCCCTACATTAACAAAATCTAGAATCAAAAGAATAAATTATAGATGGAACAACTGCCATCTGGAATTGAAGGGTAATTTCCTAAGAATCCTGAACCTGGCTCTCCCCATAGGGTCAAATCCTTGCTTCCTCCACTACAATGTTTATGGTATTTAAAATATTATTTCTTCTCTACAGGGCTGATTAGTATAAAAAACATTCAACACTACTTGTAGTAGAGACAAATTACTCAATATTCTTGGGGTGGAGACGGAGGATACAGATCTCAAAATGACACCATAAACACATGAAACTAATTCAGTGATACAACAAGTGGCAACATACCTGCATGACTTGCTGCAATTTCAGAACTCGCTTATAGATGGTTGAATTGGGAACGTTATAGCGTTTGGCATTTTCAAACATTAAATTCAGATCACACTCCAAATGATCTAAAGTTTCATATTCTTGGTTCTTTAGTTTTGTTCTGTGAAAAACAGATGATTAGAAGTTTCTGTTATGAAAATTATCAAACATTCGTCCTGAAAGTTCATCACAAAAGCTTTCATAAGCATGACACAATGTTTTATTAGCCACTTGTCACTGGCTTTTAAGTTAAAAAGTAAGGTCTAAAGCACTATTAAATTAGACAATATCACAGTTTACCTGAAAATCCAAAAGGATAAATTAAAGAATTTAGTAAAGTGGTCAACTATGAAAGTAAATACACTAGGAAAACAACCAGTGAAAAAGATCCTGAGAAATGAAAATTAGATTTTACACTAATCCAATGAATCACAGTTGTAAGGATTCAGGCATTATGCTGGCCTGCCCCTGTCACCTGGCAGAATGCACTCAGGCAGTACTCTGGTCAGCCCAGGTGCAAAGGACCCCTTTAAAAGAAAGACCTCCACCCACTTATGCTCTCCTTCCGCGGTTTCCCTGGGGCACACAGGACTTTCCCTGTCTCCCTCTTCTCCTCTTTCCGTGTCTCTTTACCTCTTTTGTCTTTCCTTCCGCTCCCTCTCCTCTTTCTAATAAAACTTCTCACTTACTGCCTGGCGTGTTTGTTCCTTGGTCTCAGTTACCCTCACCTGCCATGGAATCCCCACGCGCATTATTCCTAACAACCGTGAACTACTGATTTTGTATTACAAAATTCCAGTTTAGAACAACTCTCAACTAAGATGGCTGAGGACTTAACCTGGTTTTAAAATGAACTAGTCTAATGGCTGGAGAGATGGCTCAGCAGGTAAGAGCACTGGCTGCTTTCCTAGCACCCACATGGAAGCTCACAACTATCCCTAACTGGAGTTCCAGGGAATCTGATGTCCTTTACCAGGCACAAGATGCACACATGCAGACAAAACACCTATACAAATTTTGTGGGGGCAGACAAACTAGAGCCATGGTACAGCAGTTAAGAACAGAGGATCTGAGCTCAGTTCCCAGTACCTACACGGTGGCTCACAACAATATGTACCTCTAGTTCCTGGGGATCCAATACCCTCTTTCCAACCTCATAACATCTGTAAAACTCACTATCCTTCACAAGGCAAAGAACATAAGCAACAATTTCTAGACTATTTTCTAAATGAATGTTAGCCTAACTTCTGTATTATTTTAGTAAGGCCAAATAAACTGATTTTCAATATGCTGAGGCAGGAGGAGTTTGAAGCCAGTCACGACTACACTACAAGACTGTTTAAAAACTAATAATCATCAATGAGTGACAGTATGGGCATGACGGTTTTTCCTATGCTTTACTCAGTTATAAGACAGACACTATCTTCATCTATCTCTGGGAGGAACAGATCTGTGCAGGCCCAGCTAACAGAAAGACACATTTACGCTGAAGAACGCAGAAGCAGTCTTACCTGATTTGTTGGAGCGATATGGGCATTTTAATTTGCTGATAATAATCTGGGTATTTTTTCTTTGAAGGCAGATGGAAAAAAGGTTCGGCTATGAGCTGCCCTTGGTTGTTCCGACAGCTCCTCACGGTGTCATAGAGCTGATGGAAAGGATTGGAGACGTCCATAAAGGAAGTGATGCTCTCAGCTTCAGATTCCCCTTCTTCATAGCGTGCGGCTGGGGAGACAAAGACACATTTACCAGGAAAATAAAGACAAAACAACCTTCCTGTTCACTCACCCTACACAAGGCAAAAGGCTTTATTACTCTTCCACAGTTCCCAGTCCCTGCCTTGCCACAGGACTAAGAGAAACAGGTTTGACTGATCATGGACTAGAACTTTCAAAACTGTGAGCCAAAGCAAGATATTGTTTATTATCTTCAGGTATTTGTTAGAAAAACAGAAGACTACCAAATTTAGACTGGGTTGATAATCTCAGCAGTGATTTACCCTTAAGTTTGACTTTGTCCCACTCATCTGTAACATCAGAGTAACGACTGATTCCATACTAAGGAAATGTTCATGGAGAAGCTAAGTCATAAAAACACCAGAACAAAGCAAATATTATTTTTTATAGAAATATAAAACACATGCTGCTCATTTCTCTAAAGATTTATACCTGTATGTATGTGCATGTGCTATGTGTGTGCAACTGCCTGAAGGGGCTAGAAAGGGGCTTTCTCTTTTTAGCTGAACACCTGACCTCTTGCCTCTACCTCTAGAGTGCTGGTATTACAGGAAGGTCCCACCACAACTGCTTTTACGAGGTACTGGGGGCCAGGCGTTTGTGGCGCACGCCTTCAATCCCAATACTTGGGAGGCAGAGGCAGGCAGATCTCTGTGAGTTCAAGGCCAGCAGGGTCTACAGAGCAAGTTCCAGGACAGCCTCCAAAACAATACAGAGAAACCCTGTCTGGTGGGGGGGGGGGAGTGAACTGGGCAGTGGTGTCGCATGTCTTCAATCCCAATCTTAGGAAGGCAGAGGCAGGCGGATTGCTATGAGTTCGAGGCCAGTCTGGTCTACAGAGCGAGTTCCAGGACACCCTCCAAAGCCACAGAGAAACCCTATCTAGGAAAAAAGTGTTACTTTATTCTTTTTTTTTTAATTTTATAATTCTTTTTTTTTAAAATTTATTGTGTATACAGTGTTCTGCCTGCATGCCAGGGGAGGACACCAGATCTCATTCAAGGTGGTTGTGAGCCACCATGTGGTTGCCGGGAATTGAACAAAGGATCTCTGGAAGAACAGTCAGTGCTCTTAACCGCTAAGCCATCTCTCCAGCCCCGTGTTACTTTATTCTATGTGCGCGAGTGAGAGCTTTGCCTGCATCTCAGCACACCCATGTATGCAGTGCATGTGGGAGCCAGAAGAGGGTCAAACCCCTTGGAACTGGGATTACAAAGGAAAGTGTGCCAGACCCCTTGGAACTGGGATTACAAAGGCCATGAAGTGCCACGTAGGTGCTGGGAACAGAACCCATGCCCTCTGCAAGAGCAACTGCTCTTAATTGTCGAGCCATCTATCTAGCCCGATTTATCTTTATCTACTCTTTTATGCTCAAATTCCCTGATTGTACATTTATTCAATTATGCCCATTGACACTAAGCAATTTACCTTTGACAGTTTTACTTACCCAACCAAGACGGCATCAAGTGCAACAAAATAACATTTCCTTAAAAAAAAAAAAAAACTAACCAATTCCAAGAAAGACCAAAGCCAGTGCAATTTGGTTCATCCAGAAAGAACACAATCTAAAAATGCCTACCAGCTAAAGCTGCGTCCTCTTCACTTTCCGAGCCATACTGAAGGGCCATGGTAATTGCTGATAAGCGACCCCCTTGGACTGCTCTTTTATTACTACAAAGATAAAAGCAATTAGAAGACGGAATGGTGTTATGATTTGTTCACCTTATGAAAAAGGAGCTGTTAAAATGCACCAGTATCAAGGAAAAATATAACTCCTATTAATTGTCTTCTTAGTTCTTCATAAATAGTCTTAGAAAAGAAAAATGGAATTCTTCTTTTCAAAGAAGAGGAGCTGGGGCTGTTCAGCAGTTAAGAACACTAGCTCAGGCCAGGCGTAGGTCTCGCATGCTTTTAATCCCAGCACTCGGGAGGCAGAGACAGGTGGATCTTTGTGAGTCGAGGCCAGCCTGGTCTACAGAGCGAGTTCCAGGACAGCCTCCAAAACAGAGACAGAAATCCTGTCTCGAAAAAAAAAAAAAACAAAAAAAAAACTAGCTGAGCATCCAAAGAACCTGGGTTTGAGTCCTAGCAGCCAAAGGGCAGCTCACTGTTGTCTGTTGGTCACTCCAGCAGTGCCAGGAGACCTAACACCCTCTACTGGCCTCCACAGGAACTGAACTCACATGGTGCACCACCATACATGCAGACAAAACATACACACACTTAAAAAAAGGGAGGAAGTGGTAGCAGAAAGCTTGGAGTAGATTACTACAATTTGTTTTTTCACTTAAATGTGCTCAGTACATTACTCCATATTTTTTAGGAAAGTAAAGATTAGGTATATTCTTCTAAGACACTCATTTTACAATAACAAATTCTTAATAGTATAAACAAGTACTTAAAACCACATTTTATTTCTAACACTAAACACGTGTTATCTGAGAGGTGAGGAAAGTTCTATATAGAACCTTAATCTACATGTGGTTACTTTTGTGACAGGATCTTGCTACGGAACCCAGACTGACCTTGAACTCACAATCTTCTTGCCTCAGTTCTCCAAGTGCTGAAACTATGAGTGTCTGCCACTATGCCCAGCTCTTACCTCAATCTTCTAAAGTAAACACACCCTCCTCAAAACCTACAGCAATACTCTAAGACAGCCATCTGACTAGCATGCCTATTGTCCAGCATCAGTCAGCTCTCAGGCTATACCCCCTTACTCTCACCGGTAATACTTGCTAGTGGGATTTCTTTCTTCACCAAGGCTGCTTTTACTGTGCGAAGGACCTGTCAGTCTGGCTGCAGCCAAATTTGATGCAGTCCTATCCAAAGATAAAATAAAAAAATAAAATAAAAAACCCTCAGATAGTGAATAGCTAAAAATCAGAATGCTGGGCAAACGAAAAGGAGACAACTATTTTCTTCAAAGAGAAGTAATATAATATTTCTGAGAGTCTATTATACAGTAAGGTCTGTGTCAAGATCTGGGGACATGGACCAAGGCTGGTCTTCATGAGCTTATGGTTGCTACAGAACCAGAAGACACCATACTGAAACAAACATAAGGGTCAGAAGATTGCTTTGAAAGTAGTTACTCAATGTTTCCATTTCACTTAAGAGGAAATGGAATCCCAGAACCAAGACTTTTTCAAAGATACAGTCCTAATGAAAGAAAAGCTAGAATGAGACTTGAGTTCTTTTGACTAAACATCCTTATTGCAAAATTACACAGTATTGTTATATAATCATACACAGTATATATGCACCATATCTTTTCAAATGACTTTCTTCAGCTACAATGAAGCATCTAGAAATGCTTCTACTGTTTTCAGAATCATACATCAGCACTAAATTGATCTTATTTTCTACAATATTCATATTACACGCTAAAATTCTGCAAATAGGCACAAGGATGTTAGATGTCTTACACCTACCTTATTCGAAGACTTGATTTAGCCATTTCATGATGTTCAATTTCTGCCTTTTTCATATAAAATATTTTTTTAATCGAATTGGCATCCTAGCAAGATAAAATTAATTTGCTTAGAAAAGACTCACAAGATCGCTCAGTAGAGGCTCTTGCCACAAGGCCTGATGACCTGAGTGTAATCCCTAGCCCCTCAAGGTGGACAGAGAAACAACCCTTGAAGTAGTCCTCTTACCTCCCTGTTTAGGCCTACACATACCCAACAAAGTCATGGGAAGAAAGGCTGAAAACTATCCTGACTAATGCACTGCTGGCTCTCATGACATTCCTTTCTGGAGTGGACTTCTAGTCACTAGTCAAAAACTGCACCCTAACACCTTCCCACAGCCTTCCAAATTATCTTCACAAGTTGTCACTTGACTGAGTACAAGATTAAAAGGCTGTTGCTCATTTATAGTTTGTCAAGTACAAGGCACACTGAATCCAATGGCAAAATACAAGGAATTTTATTTCCTTGAAATGATGTAAAAATTAAAAAAAGATGTAATTCTACAATTTTAAAGACCATGTACACAAATTTCAGATAAATAAATTTACTTGCTTACATGAACAGCAACTCAACAGTGACATCCATGTTTCCTTTCTCCTAGCTTTGGTTGATTCTGTTGAGAATCACAAACCATGCTCGTGGGTCTCCTTTCCTAAGCACACACCTCTGCAATTATCCCATGCTTAAATCTATATTAAACTTTATTCCTAATAAACTCCAACTCTACCTCATAAAAATAAATAAAAATTCTTAACTATGTCAGCAAACAGTACCATAAATCACTAAAATGTCCTTTCACAAACTAAGAATTCAAGTACTTCCTAATTCATACCTGATTCTCACTCAAATTTCTTTTGTTTTTTTTTTTCTTTGAGACAGGTTCTCTCTATGTAGCCATGGCTGTTCTGGAATTTGTTATGTAGACCAGAAAAGCTTTAAACTCACAGAGATTCCTTCTGCCTCTTGAGTCCTGGGATTAAAAGTATGCACCACTACACCTGGCTTCACTCAAATTTCTTAAAAATACAAAAGAAAGTGGCCAGAGATGGGTAAACTGTGGAAATGGTTTGCTACTCCCTTGACAAATAAAGCCTTACAAAATCATAAAAATCAAGAGTTTCAAATTTTCATGTTAATTTCAGGAACACCCGTAAGGGGCTGGTGAGATGGCTTAGCAGTTAAGAGCACTGGATATGCTTCCAAAGGAAGTGGGTTTCATTCCCAGCACCCTCATGGCAGTTCATAGCTGTCTGTAACTGCAGTTAGAAAGGTTCTAACACCCTGATCTGGCCTCCCCAGGCACCAAATACACATGCTGCAAAGACATACATTGTAGGCAAAAAATCACACATGTAAAGTTTAAATTTGTTTTTAAAGGAAACAGCTCACTACAGTGTGGGGATGGGGATCACCAAACAACTAAAACTATGCACAACCCAGCAGCATGACGGGGAGCCAGCAGGCATGCCCAGGCCAAACTCTGAACTTTTGCTGAATTTTGCTGCTTGCACATGTCTCTTGAGTGTTGGGATTAGAGGCATATGCCACCACTGTCCAGCTAATCAAAGACATTCCTACAATAAATTATTATTTTTTTATTTAAATTAGAAACAAGCTTGTTTTACATGTCAATCCCAGTTCCCTCAATGAATAGTTGAGGAGAATCTCAACTATTCATTATTAGAAACAGGAAGTTTCTAAGGCGCAATTAGTTATTTTATATTATGTATTGAATTTCAAAGGATACTTTTTTATTTATTAAGTTTAAATGCAAGGATTAAATAGTTATTTAAAAAACTATATTCTTAGACGAACAGAAAATAATCAAGAATCTAGGAATAAACTCTTACTATGTATGGTGAATTGATTTCTGTAAGGATGCCTACACAATCCAATGGACAAAGAATTACTTTTAAAAAAGTGTTGGGTAACGACAGTTTATGCTGAAGAGGATGTGGAGAAAGGGGAACACTCCTCCACTGCTATTGGGAGTGCAAACAGTAACTTTGGAAATCAGTATGACGGTTCCTCAGGAAAATGGGAATGAGTCTACCTCAAGACCCAGCAATTCCACTCTTAGGCATATACCCAAAAGATGCACATTCATACAAGGACATCTGCTTCACTATGTTCATAGCAGCATTATTTGTAATAACCAGAACGTGGAAGCAATCTAGATGCCCCTCAGCTGAAGAGTGGATAGAGAAAATGTGGTACATTCACACAATGGAGTACTACTCAGCAGGGGAAAAAACAGTGGAATCTTGAAATTCGCAGGGAAATGGATGGCACTAGAAGAAACCGTCCTGAGTGAGGTAATCCAGCTACAAAAAGACAAACATGGTATGGACTCACTCATATACGGATTTTAGACATGAAGAAGGGGATTGTCAGCCTACAAACCCACCACCAGAGAGTCTGGGAAACAGGGAGGATCTTAAGAGAGATTTGCATGGTACCCCAGAGAAGGAGAATGGGACAGGATCTCCTGAGAGGATTGGGAGAGAGAGCAGGGAGAAAGAGAGGGCGAGAAGATGAGGGGAGAGGACATGGGGAAGCAGGAAGGCTGAGTTGGGGGAAGAATAGAGGAGAGCAGGATAAGAGATACCATAACAGAGGGAGTCATTATAGGTTTGAGGAGAGATCTGGCACTAGTGAGATTTCCAGAGATCTATAAGGATGATACCAATTGGCAATCTAAGCAATAGTGGAGAGGCTACCTTAAAATCCCTTCTCCAATAATGAGATTGACGACTACCTTAGATGCCATCATAGAGCCTACATCCAGTGGCTGTTGGAAGCAGAGGCAGACACCCACAGCTAAACACTGAACTGAACTCCTCGAATCTGGTTACAGAGAGGGAGGAGTGATGAGCAAAGGGGTCAAGACCAGACTGGTGAAACCCACAGAAACAGCTGACCTGAACAAGGGGAGCTCATGGACCCCAGACTGACTGCTGAAAGGCCAGTATGGAACTTAAGCAGAGCCCCTGAGTTTGGGTGTCAATGAGGAGGCCTTGGCATTCTATGGGACCTCCGGAAGTAGATCAGTATTTATCCCTGGCGTACAAATGGACTTTGTGAGCCCATTCCACATGGGGGGATGCTTTCTCAGCATAGACACATGGGGGAGGGCCACGCCCAGCCCCAGATGAAATGACAAACTCTGGAGATCCCCCATGGAGGGCCCCACCCACCCTGGGAAGCAGAGTGGGGATTGGGTGGGGGTTTGGGAGGATTGGTGGGTGACAGGGGAGGTGGGGAGGGAGAGGCAGCTGGCATTGACATGTGAAGCAAGCTTGTTTCTAATTTAAATAATTATAAAAAGGTATTAAAAAAGTGTTGGGTAACAACCCATATAAAACAATGTATTTGGATTCCTACTTAATATACACAAAAACTAGTTCAACTTAGATTCAGGATCTAAGTGTGATACCTAAAACTATAAAATTCTTAGAAGAAAATATAGGTGTAAATAGTTTTGACTTTGGACTAGGTAATGATTTCAATGTTATGATACCTAAAATATAAGCATAAAAAGAAAAAAAGCAGATAAAAAACAAAGTCTTCAAAATCAATAAAGCAATGTCAAAATAAATTACCTTGGAAGGTGAAAAGACAAGAGAATTGGGGAAATTTTAAAATCAACTGATAAGGATATGATATCCACAATATATAAATTACTATTAAAATGACAATAAGAAACCTAATTTAAAAAATGGACAAAGAATCAAAAGTTCTCCAAAGAGGACAATACACAAATGTACATGAAAAGATGTTTAACATCATTAACTATATTAGAGAAAAGTGAATCAAACTATAGCACACTATGATACTCCCAGAATTGCTGTAATAAAAACAAAACTGAAAAGCAGGTGTTTGGTGAGAATGCTGAAAAATGCAGCCTTTTTATACTAGTGGGAATGCAAAATGGTAAAGTTACTCTGGAAACACTTGGCCAGTTCCTCAGTAAGATAAACACATAGTTAATGTATGACCAAGCAATTGCATTCCTAGGTACGTACTCAAGTACAATGAAAATGTGTATGTCCACCAAAACTTATATATGTGAATGTTCCTAACAGTGTATTTTTAATAGCTTAAAATGTCTAATAACTGTTTAAGAAAAAACACATGGTGCCATCTTTAAGACAGACTATTAATAAGCAAATAAATAAACAAAAGAAAGAAAGGCTAAGTACTGGCACACACAAATCTTAAGCCAGTATGCTAGATCAAAGAATGAATCACAAATGAATCCATGTTACATGGTGTCACTGATATGAGATTTCCAGACAGAAGAGTGTATGGAGGTTGTCTAGTTTGGAACAGTGTAGGGGAATGAAAAGTGAGTGCTAAGTGACTAGCCTAATGTACATAACTCTGTGAATACTAAACCACCAAGTTCTAGATTTTAAATGGACAGAATTTATGATTACAATAAACACTGGCATTAAGTTAGTGTCTACTATCACCCACAAAAGTAGGAACAACAAAACACTAACCTTGAATACTTGAGAACCAGGCTCATTATATGTTTTGGCATTTTTTGCTAGAAGATCTATATCTTTGGCCATTGCATGAATACTTTTGTAGCTTCCATTCTATAGTAAACAACAAAATATAGCAATTTTTCTTAGTAAGAATTAGTCTATATAACCTTTAAAAAAAAAGACTGTAGGCTGTTAGTATAGTCCAAATATCACTGGGAAGTATACTAGCAAACAACACCTCATTATTTACCCTTTCATAGATTATTACTAGTACCTATTTACAAGTACATTTTGTGACATATAACAAACCAGAATCTACATTATTTTCATAAAAACAACTTACAATTAAAAAAAAATCAAGTGAGGTAAGTTTTATTTAGTTTACTATGTGCCAAACACTAAGTGCTACATGAATATTCAATCATTAAAGCAGACTTAGTAAAGTAACAATTCCTCTATTTACCAGACCACATGACTAAAGGCTAGCACACAGAAGTAAACGGTGCGCTCTAACGAGTAGAGAAATCAATCAAGTGCAGTGGAGGATGAGAAAGGGTACGACTACAGCGCAGACTGCACAGACAGGGAAAAGAAGACAAACAAGGCAGACTGACAGCCAGGGAAGGAGACGAGCTGGCAGGCCAACCAACATCTGAACATCCATCTTAGCTGGGAGGACTCTCACAGTGGTAGGTGGGCCCATGAGACTTAACACTGGCAAACGGTTGCTTTGCCAACAGCTTAGCAGCAAGGCAAAGGAAAATCCCCAGGGGTCAGTTAATTCACAATTTTTGATCTTGAATGACTAAAAGTCAAGCACAACAGGATTCATCCCTGATTTCTGTGAGGAAAAGGCCAACAGCAGACCAGAAACCAACCAGGGTCCCTGGTAACAAACAACAGTAGAAATGGCAATATTACCACAGAGAGCTTATTTACAATCTCAAATGTTTGACTACAACTCTTTGAGTTCTGCCTGCTTTTCAAAGAGCATTTCCCTTGGGAAAGAAAGGGAACACACACACAGCAGGTAAAGGGTACATGGGCAGGTACCTATTTTCATTAACCTTGTATTCAAATATCTATTGTAAGTAACTTTCATTCTAGTATGTCCTAAAGCGATCTAGAAGAGGGTAAAAATAAACAACAAAGCTTTAATTGTCAACATGCCTTTCATAATCAGAAATGCCTATAACCAGTTCCACCTGTGGTGATATTTTATTTATGATCTAACAAACAAAGCTTGCCTGAAGATCAGAGTGCAAAGCTAGCCATATTAGTCAGCCATACAGGCCAGGCAGTGGTGGCACACACCTTTAATCCCAACACTAGAGAGGAATATAAAATAGGAGGAGACAGGAGTCCGTCATGCTGAGGATAGGATTGCCCCATTTGGTATGAGCCTTGGTGGAGGTAAGAACTCTCTAATGGTTGGCTACTTTGCTTTTCTGGTCTTCAGCTTGAACCATAATATCTGTCTCTGGGTTTTTATTATTCATGCTACACCCACTTATCCAGTCAATACATTCATTCATTCATTTATTCATTTTACTCAAAAGAGATTTAACCTAGGACCTTGAACCTAAGTTATACTCTTCTCCTAAAATGCAATAAAAAACTATAATTACAAGAAAAGAAATTACTACTTCACTTTAATCTCCTAAGAAAGTACCAATCTACCTTAAACCACATGATTACAGATGTTCATCTTCATACCTGTATTCTCTGAGCAATGGTCTTGAGATCTATAGGCTCCTTAATTATTGCATAATAGTCTGGATATTGCTGGAAGACAAAAACAGGTATGTTCAATAAGCTAAAGTACTCAGAAAGTAAGGCTGTTCTTCAACCAGAAAACTGAGAAACTTTATGAAATTCATGGTTAAAGCATATTCTTATAGTAGAAACAAAAATGTGTTTTTTTCTTTTTCAGGGAAAAGGAGAGACAGGGTGTCATTATGAAACTCAGGCTAGCCTCAAACTCTTAAAATTCTTCTGCCTAGGCTTCCCATTTGGCTGGAATTTTAGGAACATACCACTGGACCCCGTTCTTTAAGCTCTGGATGGTCTCGAGCTTTTCATATTTGCAATACATCACTGGCATCTTCCAAATTCATGTTCAACAACCATGAGATCTGAATTTGAACTCTCTCCCTCCTAATATTTTAAAGAGAGTTAAGGTTTTGTGTCTGGGCACAAGTGAGATACACCTGTGGAATTAATCTGACCCATGCTCATCCCAAGAAGTAGACACACTGGGGAGTGTCCTTGCGGCTTTCATGATGCCTCATGCTCACCTCTCTGAGGCTCTTCTACAAGTTTTGTTTCTTTAAGTAAATAACTGAAGTTAAACAAAACCCAAAAGTAGTTTTGCTCTTTTTTTCTTAAGTTTTTTCTAACACTTCTGAAATTAAAATATAATCACATCATTTACCCCTTCCCTTTCTTCCCTCCAATCCTTTCCATGCACCCCTTATACCACTTTGCTCTCTCAAATTTATGGCCCCTATTTCTATTAATTGGTGTGTGTGTGTGTGTGTGTGTGTGTGTGTGTGTGTGTGTGTGTGTATGTGTGAGAGAGACAGAGAGACAGGGAGAATTCTTAAACACAGGGATTTCCCCTTTCAAGTGAGCATGCCTACTGATGTTATCCTTGTTCTGTCTTCTTTAGGCAAAGTGTTGGTGAGACTTCATGGGTGTAGCTTCCCTGACATTTCTGTAAGACACAATCTCACAGTAAACTTCTACTCCTCTTGCTCTTATAATCTTTCCACTTGCTCTTCCACTATGATCCCTAAGTAATTTTTGTTCTTATAGACACAGAATGGAAATGAATAGGTGGATCTAAATCAGGACAATAGTATGTGTTCATGTATGTGCACATGTGTGCACATGGAGGCCAGAGGTCAACATCAGCTGCATCCTTCTATCACTTTCATCTTATTTTATGACAGGGTCTCACTTCCCAAATTGGCTAGACGGGCTGAACAGCTAGCTCCAGGGGTCCTCTTGCCTCTGTTACACTGGTGCCAGGATTATAGGAGCACAAGCACATGCAGCCGTTTCTATGGGCTCCTCATACCTGTCTGTCCTGACCGAGTCGTCTTCCCAGAACCAATGGTGGTTTTGGCTCATCAGCCTTCTTTCTCCCTAGAGAAGACACCATTCTACTTTCTGTGTCTTAGACTTTAACTGTTCCAGTCTCTCACATAAGATGAATCACACACAGTATTTTTCCTGTAGGACTAGTTATTTCACTTTGCATATGTTTAGGATCCATCCATACTGTATATGGATCAGAACTCCCTTTTTGTTTTGCTTTGTTTTTTTCAAAACAGGGTTTCTCTGTGTAGCCCTGCCTGTCCTGGAACTCTCCATATAGACCAGGCTGGTCTCAAACTCAGAGTGCCTCCAGAGTGCTATGATTAAAGGGGTGCGCCACCACCGCCTAGCTCGGAACTTCCTTTTTTTTGTTTTGTTTTGTTTTGTTTTTACAGGGTTTTTCTGTAGCTCTGGAGCCTGTCCTGGAACTCACTCTGAGACCAGGCTGGCCTGGAACACACAGAGATTTGCCTGCCTCTGCCTCCTGAGTGCTGGGATTAAAGGCATGCGCCACCACCACCTGGTACTTACTTTTTAAAGTCAAGATATATTTGACTATTTTGTACATATATTTTATTCATCCACCAAAGCATTATTTGAGTTGCTTCCCAGAATAATTGTTTAATGACAAAATATGTTCAAGAGACAGGATGAAAGAAAGATAAGTAAGTTCCTCCTCTTTTTAGGTCTTTTGTTTTCTTGGTGATGGAGAAAAGAGGGACAAACTGAATACTCTTTTACCCAAAAAAGGAAGATATTTTCTAGATATGCGAGCCCTTCCTAAGGTCTCAGCTTTCCTACAGTTTCACACATAAGAGAGGGTTAATACGGGTACAGGTATGATTCCCATTTACAGCTTCACAAACTGAAGAAATGTTCATGGCTCTAGCATTCTTCTAGTTCCAACTATACTTGGAGAATAACTCAACCTCAGCACTCACTCCACAGGTATTCACTCTCCCACTCCCTACTCCCCCTCCCCCTCGTTATCAGCCAAACCATCTCTAACTCCAGTCCAGAGATCTAATGTCATCTCCTAACTTCCAGAGGCACCAGGTACAAATACAGCACACATTCCTACACACGGGCAAAAGGCTTCTGCCCATATTATGAAAAAAAAGTCATCTTTTAATCAAGTAAAATGACAGACTATGTCCTTTGTGCTCCCTGCTGAGGCCATGAAGAGTGTCACTGCTACCAATCTTATTTTACTTAGCAGTAACTAACAAAATTCTTAAAATACTTAAAATTAAATATCTTAATTTGTCATTGATTAAATCTCTTACCACTTTGGAAGGAAGTTTCTGAAAAAGCTCACTGATGAGCCGTCCTGATGGATTTGTGGCTACAACTATGGCTTCCAGAAGCTGCTCCAGGACCTCCTTTAGGTAAGTTGGAGACTAGGGAGAGAAAGAAATCCATACATAAGTGCCAAATAGTAAATAGTTCTTAAGATTAAAAAGCTAATTCCAAAGAGCAACTGCTAAGCAGTATTTATCCTAAGTTCAAGTTTCAAGAGTACCTTAGAAACGCTCTAGTGATGACACAAGATTGTAACCTAGAGGGACTCTATGAATTAGTGATGCTTCTTATACTATTTCTATAATGAATTTTAATTTTGTAATAAAGACTGTGAAATATAAGTACCATACATGTGAATGAGGAAATCAATATCCTTACACTAGGGAAAACATGCCCCATAATAGTAATACTTGACTACACTGTTCCTCATAGCTGCTCAAATTAAGTGAAAACCAAATTGACCCTTCCTGTTACCTAGCCTCTCTGGGTCTGTGGATTGTAGCATAGTTATCCTTTACAATCCAAGGGGGGATGCACCGTTCTCCCTGGGAAGGGAAACAGACGAGATCTCGTGGGTGGACTGGGGGTCAGTGGGGATGGGCACATGAGGGAGGGGGTGGGAGAAGGATGGGGAAGAGAGTACTGAAAGAGATGACTGGAGAGGGGAGGAATTTTGGGGTCAGATAGTGTCCCGGCGCAAGGGAAACTCCCAGGAATCTACAAGGACGACCACAACTAAGACTCCTAGCAACAGCGACTATGTAGCCTGAAGTGGCCGTCATATGACCAGGCAAAGACTTCCAGTGGAGGGGTTGGGACTCCAACCCAGACACATAATCTTTTACCTACAGTCTGTCCTGTCTTCGGGATGTACTGGGGTAAGGGTGGCAGAGACTGTGGGAATGGCCAACTAATGACTAGTCCAGTCTAGAGACCCATGCCACAAGACTGGCACTGCCTAGAGGCCTAAGATAGAACCAAACACTACTGGAGAAAAAACAAAAGTCAACATATGATGCCTAACAATATTCTGCTAGACTATCCCAATTGTCGTCAGAGAGCCTTCATCACAAACATTAATTAGGCTGAGCTCGAGGAATCCTAATGAAGACAGGGAGGGAGGATTGTATGAGCCACAAGGGTCAAGAAAATCTACAGAAACAACTAACCTGGTTCATAGGAGCTTAGAGTCTGAACCAACAACCAGGGAGCCTGCAAGGGACTGACCCAGGCTCTCTATAAATATGAGACAGTTGTGTAGCTTGTTCTGCTTGTGGAACTCCAGGGGCTGTCCCTAAGGCTTTTGGGAACCTACTCCTGATATTGGGTCAACTTACCCAACCTTAATACAAGGGGCGGTGCTTAGTTTTACTGTAACTTGATATGCCTGTCCCTTTCTTGCCTAACAGAAACAGAGAAGTGGATGGGGGTGGGGGTAGGCGTTGTAGAGAGGTTGAGGGAGGGAAATGGAGACAAGGGAAGGGAAACTGTACTCAGGTTGTAAAATAAATAAATAGATAAATTTAATTAAAAAAAAAAACTAAATGGAGGAGGCTGGAAAGATGGCTTAGCAGTCTTCCAGGGGACCCTGATCAGTTCCCAGAACCCACATGGCAGCTCACAATTGCCTGAACTCCATCTAGTTCCAGGGTATCTGACATCTTTACACCAATGCACATAAAATAAATTATATTAAATAAATTATATTAAAAAAGAAGAAAAAGGCCGGTCGGTGGTGGTGCACGCCTTTAATCCCAGCACTCGGGAGGCAGAGGCAGGCGGGTCTCTGTGAGTTCGAGGCCAGGCTGGACCGACAGCCTCCAAAACAATACAGAGAAACCCTGTCTCGTAAAGAAAAAGGAGAAAACAAAACAAAACAAAATGCTGGGCAGTGGTGGCGCACACCTTTAATCCAGCACTCAGGAGGCAGAGGCAGGCGGATCTTTGTGAGTTCGAGACCAGCCTGGTCTATAAGAGCAAGTTCAAGGACAACCTCCAAAGCCACAGAGAAACCCTGCCTCCACCCCCCCCAAAATCCCTAAATGGAGAATAAGTACACTCATATAGATTTCTGTTCTTCAAACCGGGCAACTTGCACTTACTTGCATCTAGTTAAGTCACTGTTCCAACATAAGAAATTATGTGTTCCAAACAGTACTTGACCAGAAGGGGCAGGTTTGAATCAAGTTTCTACAATAAGCAATGAGATTGCCTCAAGTCAAAATTTATAGTAAATAGTACTTCAAATTCAAACCACACTTCTTGCAAAAAAAAAAAATCAAGATTAATGGTCAAGTATAATTTAAATTAAATGTGCACTGGCATTTTCACATTTAATGTAGTTTCAAGGACCTTGCTTCTTTCTTCCTAACCCAGTCAACTATTCTAGAAACACTGTGCAGGTGGCATAAGAGTTAGGGTGCATGAATACATTTATATAATTTATTCCAGAGATTGAGAAAAATGCTAAGAAAATTATTCTTGATTTAAGAATTACAGTCTCAAAAATTTTTTTTTTAAATTAAAGTTTCAAGACTAGAGATACAGCTCAGGTGGTACTTTGTCTAGTACCGGGCAGGAAAAACCTCCTTTTGAGTTGTTGGTTAAAGAACTTTAAGAAACTCCCAAGACAAGCTGGGTGGTTAGGGCACACACCTTTAACCCAACACTCAGGAAGCAGAGGCAGATGGACCTCTGTGAGTTTGAGGCCAGCCCAGTCTACTGAGTAAGTTCTAGAATAGCCAGAGAAACCCTGAGAACTAGCCCTCAAAGTACTAGAAGGTACTAAACAAATTCCCAAGGGAGAAAAACAATCAATAGTCCTACCCAACTGATACCTAAGAAACACAACAATGTCTAGTATGGCAAGATATTCCCAAAGGTGCACTTACATCTTAAGAGCTAACCAACAGCTGTCTAACCACACATTAGGCCCACACAATAGTAGTGAATTCACGCCTGGTAAACTAGACAACTATCTGTGACCAATGAAACCATGGAACTTAGAATTCTGAGAACTGACTACTGTTACTTCTAACCGTATTCTAAACACTTACCCTTACTTATAGATAAGTGTAACTCTCACCTCATCCAAGAAGCTTCTTTCAGCAGCAGGGGACCATTACAGAGAGACACAACTGGTCAAAACGCACACAGCAACTGAGTGCAGGGTGCTGAGTCCCAGATGACACGTCTACAACACAATCCCTACACCATGGCTCATGGAAAATCATGGAAGAGGGGAAGGTAAACTCTAAATGCTCCAGAGGACCAGGGTACCTGCTGACATCTACATATTGCAGGGAAGCTGCACCCAGGAAATCTCAACAATATTGTAGCCTAAAAAAGACCTGAACGAAGAATGACAATACCAGTTAACATGACAACACGGATGGGAGAATCCCATGAGGCCTTACCACTAGATGAAGAGCTATAAGCAATTAATGACTATTGAGAGAAGAATAAGTCCTTCCCAGGAATGAACCTAACTGGTTATCCATTAACAAATGCCTAGCCCTAAAAATATAGACATATAAGCAACATTAAACAGACTCAAAAGTATTTATACCCATACATTTGTATGTACATATGCGTGCATGTATGTAACAATAATAAAATTAAAAATAAGAAGCTAAAGAAAAATAATGTACTCGCAATGTTTAAGGTCTTTTCTTCTTTCCTCCAAACCTAGCCCACTTCTCAAGAAACACTGTGCAGGTGGTGTAAGAGTAAGGGTGCAGGGCTACATTTACATAATCTATTCCAGAAGGTGAGAAAATGTTAAGAAAATCATTCTTGATTTAAAAATTACAGTTTCAAGACTAGAAATATAGCTCAGGTGATAGTTTTTCTGCCTCAAATGCAGGAAGACCTAAGTTTGATCCCTAGGACCTCAGAAACTAGGAGGGTATGGAGGGAGAGGAAGGGGAACAGAAAGAGGACAAGATAGGGTAATAGGGTCTGAAGATGATCAAAGTATGTAAACATATGAAAAGCAATAATGAAACCCCGTATATAACCACTGTTAATAAAAATGAGGAAACAGTTTATTTAAAATAGAAGTTATGTCCAGGCTGTGGCTGAGGGTCATGTCTGGGTCCGTGGCCCTACTGCAGCCTGGTTTGTGTTGCTGTCCAAGGGCCTGAACTGCCAATGGGACCATGTGGATGTCTGAGGGCCATGCTGCTGTTGAAGTCATGCTGATCTGAGTGGCCTAGACGACATCCAAGCCCCGGCTGCTGCTGCTGCTATGCCTGGGTCCATGGTCCGACCACAGCCAGGGTGTGGGTAAATTTCTGTGGCCAGTGGTGCCACCAAAGGCTACACATTTACCCAGGGTCTAGCTGTAACCTGAGGCCAGGCTGAAGCTTCAAGGCTACACCTCTTGCAGGGCCACACCGATCTGAGTGGTCTACACTGCTGCCTAGGACTTTGGTGTTGTCTGGGCCCTCAGCACTACCACAGCGTGTCCATGGCTCCTGTCATGCCGATGCCAGGGGTCTGGGGCCATGGTGGCGCCTGAAGCTGTGCTGCCACAGGGGCCATGCCAGTATGAGTGGCTTACATGAGTTATGGTAAGGGTCCAGGGATGATGGTGGCCTGAAGTCACAGGCCTTAAACCAGACGAATCACTCACGGCGACGAACATTTTGTGGGTGGGGCTGACTGGACAAAAGGTTACACTGTGTGACACAACGCAGCTCCTGATGCCACTAGGATGAACGAAGAGGTGATGGAAAGATGAGGATCAAGGTGATCTTTGTTTGTTTTTAATTAATTTTTGGGTAGTGCAAGCTACAAGGGGTGAGGGCTGGATATGGAGGGACTGGGAGGTGAGCAGGACTGGAGTGCATGATGTGAAGTTCCCAAAGAATTACGTTAAAACAAGCAAATGAGAATGAAATAGACGTCAAGCTAAACCTCAATATAACTTAAACCATATGATAATAAACTACATTTGAAGTATAATAAAACCAAGTAATTTATATTCTAATTAACATTTTGTAGCAATAAATGTTAAAATAAAACATAAAATAAAAATAAAACAATTTTACCTTAAATAAAAACTAGGAGCTAAAGAAAATGCCTTCCCCTTTCAAAAAAAAAATCTTGGTTATAAAAGAAGCCCAGTAGACATAAATATGAATGTGTAAGATTTCATTTCTCATCATTTATGCAAATGACATAAGTGAATAAAGATAGCTAAGTCCTTTGTTGGGAAGAGCTCCCTCAGGAAGACTGAGAAATGAGAAATGCATTATTTACATGTATGAAAATATCAGAAAAAATTTTAAAGGCCAAATCCTCAATTTTTTTTTTTAAGGATTCATTTATTTATTGCATATTCAGTGTTCTGCCTACATACCAGAAGAGGACACCAGATTGAATTGTAGATGGTTGTGAGCTACCATGTGGTTGCTGGGAATCGAACTCAGGACTCCTCAAAGAGCAGTCAGTGCTCTTAACCTCTGAGCCATCTCTCCAGCCCCCCAATTTTCTTTTCTGACTAGAACTACAGAAAGGATGGGACCTCAGCAAGCTACACTCTTCTGGTTACTTCCCCTTTATTTGTATCCTCAAATAACAGGGGGCTGGAGAGGTTGCTCAGTGGTTAAGAGCACTAGCTGCTCCTCCATTGGACCTGGGTTCAACTCCCCGCACATGGCAGTTCACAACTGTCTATAACTCCAGTTCCAGAGGATCTGACACCCCCACAGACATGCGTGCAGGCAAAATAAATAATTTTAAAGAAATTTATGTATAAGCACAGGTAAGAGCAACTGCAAAATTTCTGCATTCAGAACATAGAAGGCTTGGTCTAGAATCAAGCAGTAAATCCCTAATCTGTCAACGTATCCCTGACAGTGGCTTGCAGAGAGCTTTATCCTGGCACCACTATGACAAAGTACCTGGAGAGTGTAATTCTTTTTCAGTTTTACTTTTCTCCCCCACCCTGTTTTTCAGATACTGGCCAAAAGACTAAGCATACTTTCCCAGACGCTTTGGCCTTTCTCAGTCTTCTCTGAAGGGCCCCCTCCCCTTATACCGTGTAGCTGCTTGTCACCCCCGCCTGCAAAATGAATGGCTTTCCTTCTCCTCCTCCTCCTCCCTCCTCCAGGAGCTGCCAAGCTCTTCAGTTCGTCTGCTGTTCCCTCTCCAGTTCTAACTGTCCTCCAGCTTAAGACAAGGTTTTCCTAACTAAGGCGATTCAACTGGCTCTTCCAAATTTTAATCACAACACTGCCTATACCCACTGATTTGTTGTTGGTTTTGAAACAGGGTTTCTCTGTGTCTTTGGAGCCTATCCTGGCACTCACTATGTAGACCCAAGCTGGCCTCAAACTCACATAGACTGGCCTGTCTCTGCCTCGCAAGTGCTGGGATTAAAGGCGTGTGCCACCAGCTTTACCCACTGTTTTAATCTAGCAATAATGGACTGAACTAGCCCTTGATAATATCAGGATTTTAAAACTGAAAAGAGTATGTATTAATATAAACACAGCTCATGAAAACACCGATGAACATATGAAATTGGAGTGAAGTTCTCTAGCTTAATGCTCACTTACCTGCTCAGCTACCAATACAACAGCCCAGAAAAATTAAAGGACAGTTACCCTTACTTCCCAAGCTATTCCTGCCACCGCATGCTTGCACTTACACCTTCAGTCACTGTTCCTTGATTGTCTTGCCCATCTTCGTCATCATCCTCGTCATCTGCTTCTCCTTTTTGAACAAATTCATTTCTTGTTCGAAGGTACAAATCCCAGAGTTTACAAGCAGCTTTATATTCAGGGGAATCTGGCTATACATTAGCAAAGAGAAGAGAAAGGAACATTACTTTAAAAAAAATGTTTATTGTTATTTTACACACATTGGTGTTTTGCCATGGGATCAGGTCCCCTGAAGCTGAAGCTATAGACAGTTGTGAGCTGCCATGTGGGTACTGGGAATTGAACCCAGGGCATCTGGAAGATCAGTCAGTGCTCTTAGCCACTGAACCATCTCTCCAGCCCTGGGACATTACTTTTATCAGTAATTGCTACTTTTAAAGAATCCTGTTCAACAGAGCCTGGAATTTTGAGAAAATTTGAAAATGCAATTATCACAAAATTCTTAGGATTAGAAGATATGCGGAACTTAATCCATTTTCTAAAAAGAAAAAAAAAGAAAGTGCATTTTAAAGGCATTCTGAAATAAATTTACGGACACACTGTCGCAGAAGACAAATGATTTGCTAACTTAAAATTAATTAATAATAATATAAGAAAGTCAATACAAGACCTGTTATGAAAGAGAAATAACTGATGAAATTATTTCTATTTTACAATAGACTAACAGCAAATTTCAAAACATTAAACTACCTAAATATACAAAAGCATTAAAAGGTTTTAAAGAAATGAAGACAGGAGGAAGTAGTGATAGTTTGAAGGAAAACAGCTCCCATAGGCTCACAGGGAGTGGCATTATTGGAAGTGTGGCCTTGTTGGAGGAAGTGTGTCTCTGGGGTCAAGATCTGAGGTTTCAAATGCTCAAGCCAGGCCCAATGTTACTCTCTGTTCCTGCTGCCTGCTGATCAGGACTCTCAGCTCCCTCTCCAGCACTGTGTCTGCCTGGTCACTGCCATGCTTCCTACCATGTTGATAATGCACTAAACCTCTGAACTGCAAGCCCAATTAAATGTCTTCCTGTATAAGAGTTGCCATGATGGATGTGGGAGGGGGACACATGAGAGATGGCTCAGGAGTTAGGAGCACTGACTGCTCTTCCAGAGGTCCCAGGTTCAACTCCAAGATCTGACACCCTCACACAGATATACATGCATCCAAAACATCAATCAAATAAAACACAAATAATTATTAAAAAAAAAGTTGCCGTGGTCATGATGTCTCTTCACAGCAATCGAAACCCAAACTAGGACAATAGCCAATCCAAGATCTAGAAGAGACAATGGGGTATAGGCAATATATGAAAATATTAAGGCTGAAAAATTCCTCTGATAGAAAAAATATCAACCCAAGATTTAGGAAACAAAGCTCACAAGTAAAAGGAGAGGGAAGTCTACATGCAACAGAAAACAAAGCCAGAAAGCAGATAACCTTTAAAGAAACTGCAGCAGTAATAACAGATGATGACTTTATAGCCAACATCCCTCCTCTCCTGGGTGCTAAGCAAGGGGTCTATACATTTGGCCCCAGCTCCCATATAAGTTCTTAAAGCAACAAAGGAAAAAGTTGGGTATGGTAGCACAAGTCTGTAACCCTAATACTTGTAAAGCTGAGGCAGAAGGACTACCACAAATATGAAGCAAGCTCAGGCTACACAGTGAGTATCAGGACAGTCAGGGCTACATAGAGACCCCATCACAAAACAACAACAAAGTTGTAAATTTGTGAGCAAAAAAAATTATTCATTTATGGAATTCAAATCCTACTATAAGAGAAATAGGCAGCATGAATAAGAGGTGCTCAGAGCATGAGTATAAAGTCTCTGTACTGCTTGCAGGCAGTAGTGATATGTAATAAGTGTCCCCACCTCCCCCACTTAAAGCATAAAGCACCCAGTATTCCCAGGCAGTCTACCATCCAAGTACTAACTATGCCGGACCCTGCTTATCTTCCAAGATCACACGAGATAGGGCACATTTATGGTGGTATTGCATGTTAACTATTGACCATATCATTTCTTGAGGCTGGGGATATACCTGTGGTACAACATTTGGTCAACATATGTGAAACCCTGAGGTTCAATTCCAGCAGGGATTTTTTTTTGTTTTGCTTTTTTTTTAATGAAAAAGAATAAAATACTAAGACTTTACAAATACTAAATTTTAGACAGAATAAATCAAAATTAAAATCAACAGGAAGATTAAAAAAACTAACAAACACCAGAGTGGTAGTGGTGCACGCCTTTAATCCCAGCACTCAGGAGGCAGAGGTAGGCAAATCTCTGGGAGTTCAAGGCCAGCTTGGTCTACAAAGGGAGTTCCAGGACAGTCTGGGTTGTTATACAGAGAAACTCTGTCTCAAAAAACAAAAAACAAAAAACAAAAAAAACCCCACACAAATAAATAAATAAAAACATATTCATCAAACAGACTACAAAAATTGGAGGCTGGGGTTGTTCAAAAGTAGAGTACTTACTTTTAACTAGGATAAATTCCACAGCATTAAAAAAATGAAGTTTAAAACACATAGTATAAAAAGATATTTGAAACCTAATTTTCAAAAAGTATTCAAAATATTTTAATTTCCAGAATATAAAAATTATAAAAACGGAGGGCTGGAGAGATGGCTTAGAGGTCTTGAGTTCAGTTCCCAGCAACCACATGGTGGCTCACAACCATACATAATGAGATCTGGTGCCCTCTTCTGGCCTGCAGGAATACACGCAGACAGAATACTGTATACATAATAAATAAAAATCTCAGGAATTCATGAAAGAAATGAAGCAAAAATGGCTTTAAAAAAGAATCACATGAATGATGTCTCCTTACTAATAAAAGAAATTTAAGGCAGTAATGTGTGTAATGCAAGTTTGAGACCAGCAAGCCTTCATTATACATTGAGACCTTGTCTCAACAAAACAAAAAATTCCCCCCACTCAAAAATCAAAACAACAATAAAATAAGTAAAAAAATTACTACTTATCTAAATGATTGCTAAATATTAAAAAGCTATCTGGGGGCTGCAAAGATAGCTCAGCAGTTAAGAGAACTGACCGCTCTTACAAAGGACCAGAGTTTGGTTCAAAGCATTCCTACAACAGCTCACACATATACAATACACTTACATACATACAGGCGAAACATGCACACACATTATATTTATGTAATGTAATATATGACATGTGAGATAAAGTATAAATATATCTTTCCTAAGTATATATAAAAATATACACATGCTTTCTTTTTTAAACAATTATTAGGCACGGTGGCATACACCTATAATTTTGAGATGGAAGCAAAAAGATCAGAAGCTCAAGGTCAGCCTATACCTATACAGTTCTCCCAAAATAAATAAGTAAAATTTTAAAACTGAAAAGATTACAAAAAGAGACAATTAAAAAATTAGATCCAAATCTGATGCTTTCTTACCTTATAATAGGCCTTTGCATTGTTAAAGAGCAACTGGAAGTCTGCAGTCAGCAGATTAACATCATCATACTCTTCCATTTTAAGTTTCTGTTGGATTTTCATCAAGTCGATGGGCTGAGAAACCACTTCATAATAGTCTGGTTGATTTCTGAGTAATTTAAATATCTTTTAATGACACCAATCCAAAGCATTTAAAAAGTTTAATTTCACAACTATTTGTGTAATACCTAACACACCAAGCAACAAATCTAATTAGAAATTCACCAAGGAACTCTCCCTAATTACTAGAGCTAAAAGGAAAAAGGAAAGCCAGGTGCAGATGCATTCTCTTTTCAAAATATACATTAATCATACAAAAATCTAAGAACATCAATGACCAATTTTATATGCTAGCTATGTAAGGATAAATGTACCAGAATTAAACCTATGCCAAGGGTATCTTCTATGAAAATGACTTACATTTTCTGGTTTCCAAAATAGCTTAAAACAAAATTCAAAGTTCTTTATAAAAATTACACAATGGCCAGGCGTTGGTGGCGCACGCCTTTAATCCCAGCACTTGAGAAGCAGAGGCAGGAGGATCTCTGTGAGTTCCAGGTCAGCCTGTTCTACAAGAGCTAGTTCCAGGATAGCCTCCAAAGCCACAGAGAAACAATGTCTCAAAAAACAAAAAACAAAATTACACAATGAACCAAGTGTTTGGCACACACTTTTAATCCCAGCACTCAGGAGGCAGAGACAGGTGGGTATCTGTGAGTTTGAGGTCAGCCCGATCTACTTTAAGTGAGTCCCAAGACAGCTGGAGCTACATATAAGACCCTGTCTCAAACAAAACAAAAAAAAAATACCAAAAGAGCTTCCTTTCCCCACTTAGTGACCACAGAACGTTTTTCTTGTCATGTACTGTATTATTATGGTGCTTCATAATCAACTAATAAAGGTACAAAGGAGAAAGATGCTTATCAAATGCTACATCCAAATACAATGTTATAGGAATTATAAACACAAAGTTCAGATAGTGAGCTAGGGATGTAACTACGAGGCAGGGTGCTTGCCTAGCATGAACATGGCCCTCCCTGGTTCAATCCTCAACAATACCAAGGTGGGAGAAAAAAGATGGAAAACCTAGACTATTGATAGCAGTTATAGCCTTAAAAGGGACACACAGGCAATTATAAGAAGTTTTAAGTTAATTTCTTGGGGTTCATGGATATTAATATTTTCTGGCTTTTTTTCTAAAGTAGTTCCAAAAAGCAAGCAAACCTAAAAATGATCTGAGTGATTATTTTCTCTATTTCCCAATATGTTATTTAGTTCCCTTTTAGATATAGAACAAAAAAGTTAATACATTCAAAGAATGCCGTGGCCATTAGGGTTTAATCTCTATCTTACCCGATGGCACATGGTTTTGTCTTGTGCTATACACTGATAAGGTTCCTTTGATTATGGCAGTGTCTGCCAGGCTTCTCTACCCTTCCGTTTGTACTTTATGAGGAGACAGCTTCAGAAAGCCTATTCCTAATCATACTTTTAACTTACTCATTATTTTCATACAAATTCCTGAGTTCCTACAACAGGAAATGGGTTGAAGACTATTATGATAATAACAATTATTGCCTCAACTATTTAGCCCTGGGTCCTGCATCTCACTATGTAGGCCAGGCTGGCCTGGAACTCAGAGAGAACCACCGCCTCTCAATGTTACCACATGTGGCCTATGTTAATATCAAACTACTTTAACGTCTGGCCAGTGGGTGTTCTTTTAAGGTAGCTTCTATATTCTGTTTTCACGTTTTGAGATAAGGTCTCACTATATAGTCCAAGCTGGCCTAGAACTTCCATGTAGTTCAGGCAGGCACCCCAATCATGATCTACCTGCCTCAGTCTCCTGAATGACAGGAATATAAGTAAGAGCCATCACACTCAGCTGACAGTATTCATTTCCTATGATTGTCTAAAATGTTATCACTTTCCAGTTGTTTACTTCCTGGCACCATCCCTGTCCCGCTCTGAAAATCAGGTATTTCTTTAAGAACCCCCCCCCCAAAAGCCAGGCGGTGGTGCACACCTTTAATCCCAGCACTTGGGAGGCAGAGGCAGGCGGATCTTTGTGAGTTCGCGGCTAGGCTGGACTGACAGCCTCCAAAATAATACCTGTCTTCTAAAACCAAAAAAAAAAAAAAAAAAAAAAAAGAAATTCAGACAACTTAAAATGCTAAGTAGCATTGAAAAAAATAAGATGTAAGTGTTATATGTGCTCATTTTTACTGGGGTGTTGTTAATTTCATGCTGTCTCAATGGAAAGAGCTAGGGATTATAGATATGCTTATAAATAGCTCTGTACCTAAATATATTAGAAACCATGCATGCTTAATCCCAGTACTTAGGAGCAGAGACAAGTGGATCTCTTTGAGTTTGAGGACTACATTATATCCAGGGCTATTACATAGAGAAACCTTATCTTGAGGAAGGAAGGAAGGAAGGAAGGAAGGAAGGAAGGAAGGAAGGAAGGAAGGAAGGAAGGAAGGAGGGAATCCTAATCCAACAAAGGGATCATTCCAGTTTTTTTTTCTGTACTCACATTCCCCTTGTCAAGTATTGAGAAACCTACTCAATATAACGATATATATTGACTGCTCTCTTGCACATAATAAATTCTTACTGCTGTCCTACTTCCAACCCACAAAGATCTCACCCTGCTTGGACCTGGAACTCCGTCTGTGCAGGGCTACACACCCTGTGGACACCTTCCTTACACCTCACTCAGCTCCCACATGACTGACCAGCACTAGCACTGCTCTCCCAAACACGGTTCCTTTCATTATCCACTTAGGTTCAACGCCCTGTGTTATGAAAGCTCCAGCACAAAACCCTAGACAGTTCTGCCTCTCATCCTCCCTACGGAGGCCCCCTTTGTTCAACCTCACCTAGTGGCATCGGAACTTAACCAGTTGTTAAGGATGAGAACTAAATTTAGCTTCCAGAGACTCGTATCAAGTATTTTTGATGCTAATAAAGTATAAAATAAAATGCTGGGACTGCAGATATAGCTCAGCAGTTAAAAGTGCTTCCAGCTCTTCTAGAGGCACACTGTTTAGTAACCAGCATCCATGTCAGGTAGGTGGCTTGTATCCAAGGGTAACAACAAAGGACCATCTTGGCCTAATATTGATACAGCTGGGTGGAATTGAAGGACTTTCTCAGAATAAGCATTAAGACCATGATAATTTGATATCCAAGATGGCTCTCTTCATTTGGGCCAACAGTCTATTCTTTCTCGATAATGTTGGACCAAAATAACCTTTCATGTTTGTAGGTCAACAATATCCGTAAACAACTGAGAATCCACTAAGGACATGTACCTAAGAAGGTAAGCAAGAAAGTGCTTCACAAACAATTTTAGAATTACCACAATGAGCCGGGTGTTGGTGGCGCACGCCTTTAATCCCAGCACTTGGGAGGCTGAGGCAGGTGGATCTCTGTGAGTTTGAGGCCAGCCTGGTCTACATGACCAGGACAACCTCCAAAACGACACAGAGAAACCCTGTCTCGAAAAAACAAAAACAAAAACAAAAAGAATTACCACAATGACCAAAAAATAAAAGGATCATGAGCTACATGGGTCATGATCAAAACAGGGATCCTTTACTTTCAAAATGCATAGCCTTACATAGATTTTCATTAAAATCAAACATATACAGTAGTATAAAAGGGTGGGAATATGGCTCAGGCTTAAAAGTATTTGCCTAACATGTACAAAGCTCTAGGTTCATCCACCAGTACTGCAAAAGACAAACAAACAACAAAATAAAAGGTATGATCCAGGCCAGGCGGTGGTAGCGCACACCTTTAATCCCAGCACTTGGGAGGCAGAGGCAGGCGGATCACTGTGAGTTTGAGACCGGGCTGGACCGACAGCCTCGAAAACAAGTCTCGTAAAACCAAAAAAAAAAAAAAAAAAAAAAAAAAAAGGTATGATCCAAACTCAGTAACACAGTGTTTTTATAAACTCATCCAAACTTTTCTCCACAGGCATATGCAAACAAAATTTAACATAAATAGTTCTGTGTAGTGCATATTCTTTTGTAACAGCTTTTCTCCTCCTATAATACGTAAGGGCGCCTTGACATACTATGACCACAAAGAACAGACAATGTTTAATGTTTAAACCAGAACATTAAGAAACACTAACCTTGATGTGCAGGGTCTGCTAACTACTCCAAAGCCATTCTCTCTTCTTAGCTACAGACCATACTCCCCAGCCCTACAATTATCTTCTAGCCAACACAAAATCTAAGGTGTGCGCTGCTCAGCTCACATCCATAATGCGGCCTTCTTTTCCCTGCCATCTGAGGGTAGTTATAGGGAATCACCTTAGAACATGATGATACCCCAAAGACAGAAGAACAGGGACACACAGGACTTGGTCCCTGAAGACTTTGCAGAACAGGTCTACTAATACAAAAGAAATTTCTCTTTTGTTTCAGCCATTATTACAAGCAATCAAACCTTAATACAGTCTAAAGTCACCAAAATAAGTGTCAAAAAGAGATTCCCAGGGAGGTGTGGCAATCCCAGTATCCAGGAGGCTGAGGCATGAAACCTTGAGGAAACATGTATTTCAGAGTTCCTTAGGCACAGGGCCAACATCTTCAAAACTGCAAGCTAACAGTGCTCCAGCTTCTAAGGCTGTATCTGCACTTCTCAGTGCCAGTGGGCTGAGAGAGGGCAGCCAGCAGAGGGGCATACGTTTTCTCTAATGTTGTATTTTTAATGATGTGTACACTTATCCGTGTGGGTTTGTGCATGTGAATTCAGTGACCATGAGGCCAGAAGAGGAAGTCAGATCCCCTGGAACTGAAGTTCCAGGTGGCTCTGAGCTGCCAGACTTGGGCCCTCTGAAAAGCAGTACACTTTCTCACTCCCTGAACGACCTCTCCAGGTCCAGGCCATACCTTTTCTGCTATGATTGAATACACCAACTCAATGTTCCTTTATGTAACATAATGGTTAGGAACACAGGTGTCATAGAATAATATGAGTTTGAACTCTGATTATCTTTTAGAACTTGTGGAAGTTCCTATCTGTAAACTGTGGTATCAGTTTCTTTCTTTTTTTTTTTTTTTTTTTTTTTTTTTTGGTTTTTCGAGACAGGGTTTCCCTGTATTGTTTTGGAGGCTGTCCTGGAACTTACTCTGTAGACCAGGCTGGCCTCGAACTCACAGAGATCCTCTTGCCTCTGCCTCCCGAGTGCTGGGATTAAAGGCGTGCGCCACCAACGCCTGGCTTGTGGTATCAAGTTTCTAAAAGCATTATGTAACATGTATAGAGAATGCATGGCACTCAGGTAAGCAAAATGACTCAGTGGTAAAGGCACTTGCCACCAAGTCCAACAACCCGAGTTCAATCCTTGGGACCCACAGGGTAGAAGGCAAAATATCAATTAACACAACTTCTCCACATGTACAATACTGCAAACAAATAATAAATACATATCTTGACGAGTAAGACCGAAACTCAGATAGAAACAAAAGACTAAACTGAATCCCAGACTTAGACCATTCCTTATGAAGGAAAACTCAATTACCAAACACTTGACCTGCAGACCCTGGGTCCCACCCTGGGTCCCACCCTCCCACTGTATGTAAGCATTCCCCAACGCACCTCCGCTTTGGTGCCCTGATGAACAGCTCACAGAGGAGTCTGCCCTGCTCATCCTTATAGTCTCGGATGGTGTTATAGAGTTCATGGCACACAGCAATCTACACAAAGGAAGAAAGGAAAAAAAAATCATCAAAATCCAACGAAGACCTAAAGATTATCAACAATTCTTAAAAAAAAAACAAAACAACATCAAAAAAATCTCCATAAAAGAAAAACAGGGAAAAAGGAAAACCCTCAAAATTACACAATGGGATCCCAAGTCTGAAATATGGTTAAAGGACATAGTCTTTAAAATATTGTTTGGGAGGCAGAAGATAGCTCTACTGTAAGGCCAACCTGGTCTACACAGTGACCTACAGGCCGGCTGGGGTTGTAGAGTAAGACCCTGTCTCACAACACCAAAATAAACACATGGTACTCTCAGGTCTGAAACTTTTATTACACCTGTGTGCCTCACCTCCATTCCCTACCACTAAGACCACAGGCAGGCATCACCATGTCTGACTGTCATTTTCTTTTAAACTAAGTCAGCTCACTGATTCATACCATTCTCCTGTTTAAAAATAATCCAACTTAATAACCCAAAGCCCACAGGATCTGACACCCTCTTATGGCCTCAAGGGCACTGCATAGACACAATGCCTTTACATATACTCAGGCAAAAAATTCATACTCATAAAATAATGAAAACCATTCTTAAAAAGTCATCTAAGCTGGGCACAGGGACACACAACTTTAACTCTAGCATTCAAGAGTCTAAGGCAGGAATTTGTTTATATTCATTTGTTTATATTACACGCTGAACTCCATGTGAAAATGGAGCTTGTCCCACATAACAATGACCTGAACAGTGCTCACCACATGACAGGTACACAATTTTTGCTGAATGAATATATAATACGAAACCCTTGATATTTCCATTTCAAAATATTAAATTGCACTATAGATGCACAAATTAAGATACAAGGGACTTGTTAAATAAAGGTTACTTTTATTCAGGAAGAAGGCACTTACATAAGAAACTGATGACCCCAAGTTCAAACTCCAAGGATCCATACCTAGGCTGCTCTCTGTGACCCAACTGGAACCAAGAGACAGCGAGCTCAGGTTCGGGACCCCAGACCTAGCCTTCCCGTCACATCCGCACCTGTGACCATGCCTAAATGGGTGTGGTCAGTGCAACAGGTGCGGGCGGGGTGGATATCTCACTATATTACACTACAACTGTTAAGACTTGTGGCTAAATATACTTTTCATAAGAGAAATAAACCAGATGGAAAAGAAAGCTAGGCAGCTCAAGCACTTCAAAGAAGGAAGTGTAGGCACACCATGGGGAGCAGACAGAAACTCACAGGGTCAACGGTGGGAAGATTAGACAGTCTTCTCCTTTTCCTGCTCGGGCCTGGGGTGGGCACAGAATGGTGCCCATCGTCAAAGTCTCCACTGACACTGCTGGAAGGGGAGGTAGCTCTTCTTCTCTTGGAACCCATGGAATCCAACTTCTTCTATAAGAAACAATTAGCCAAGTGCTTATGTTTAATCTTCAACAATGTCAACAGACTCTCAGCTAGGTATATACCAAGAAACTTCTGGTTCATTTAAGACAGTTTATTCCAGAGGGATTTAACTAGTTCTACATTCTTTTGTGACTTATCAGATTGCTACATTATCAAACTCTGATAGGGCAAATTTGGCATAAGTATACACATTTATATGCTAATAATTCTAAGTTACTCAACCACTTCTTGCCCCAGATTTCCTGAATGGGGCTTGCATTTTTTAAAATTTTGTTTTTGATGTATATGGGTGTTATGTATCTGCATTACACGTGTGCCTGATGCTACAGGAGGCCAGAAGAGGGCATCAGATGTGCAACTGGTTCTGAGCTGCCAAGAAGGTGCTGGGAAGTGAACCTAGGTCCTCTGGACCAGCAGCCAGCATTCTTAGCCACTGAGCCCTCTCTCCACGCCCCAAGTGTAGTCGTTAACAGTGTGCTGGAAAACACTGATCTCTAAGACCCTGAGGCAGCCAAATAAGCAGCATGTACAAAGGCTCTATGGTCATTACAAGCAGCCTCATTGGCTCTCCTGTATGTCCTATAATTATACCCATCTCCTAAGTGGACCATAGTGTGGAAAACAAAACTAAGGAGCAGTTCCTAAGGCCATTGCAACAGGGGGTGGAGCAGCAAACTTTCCAGCACTGTACAAGCACCCTAGAAATGAATTCTCCACTCATAAAAAATACCCCTGTGAAACAATGTGATTTTCGCTATATCTGGGGAGAACTAGCAATCTGTGCTCTGTCCCGATGGACACTATATTCACAGGTTGTGAAAAATAGCTTCAAGCCTCACTAGATGATCTGGAAGAACATGTTACATACATTAGCTTGTAGGTACCTGTGTGGACATTTGGGAAGCACATAAACATTTGCTCTTGGCTTTAGGCTGTTACTGGCTTTTGGTATTTCTTGTTATTTACAGTACTAGGGACTTAATGTCGGCCTCACACATGATAGAAAAGCACTCTAACACTAAGCCATCTCTAATCCAGAGAGTGAGTGAGTGTGTGTGTGAATGCACTCACAAGTGCACCACAGGTTAATATTAGATGTCATCCTTCAACACTGTCTACTTTTCTTTGAAAAAGGGTTGTTCATTAAACCTGGAGAATGCCTAGTCAGTGAGTGCCTGAGACCTACCTGTCTCTGCCCCTCCAGTGAGGGGCTATGGACACTACCACCACACATGACTTTTAGGTGGGTGCTAGGGATCTAAATACAGGTCCTCATGTTTTCACAGCAAGTACTTAACCCACTAACATATCTCCCTACCCCTCATTAGACACTATTCTTTGCTGGGCATGGTGGTGCATGCCTTTAATCCCAGCACTTAAAAAGGTAGAAGCAGGCAGATCTCTGTGAGCTCAAGGTCAGCCTTGGATACTGAGCTCTAGGCCAGTTAGGGCTACACAGTGCCTCATATTGAAAAAAAAAGAAACTATTCTTAATATAACTTTATACAACATTCACATTTGACTATAATATAAGAAATGCAACCACTGGAATAACTTACTACAGTTAAAGAGTATAGACCCAGGAAGTCCTAAAATGGTTTTATAATTTAACAGCAGTATCAAATGGTGCATTGTAATTTCAAAGAACCTTTCTAAAGGTAAAAGTTACAGCAGAACCAGTTTCACTCAACATTTGGTTTCAGGAAATTCAGACACTGCAGCTAAACAAAAAAGAACAGTAGAGCACTGGCTGCCAGCACTACAGAGAGAAAAACTGGGATCTCCAGGAAACAAGGAACAAAACAATCCCTTAAGCAACTAAAAAACAAAAGGGTCTCCTATCTGTTGCTTTGAGCTAAAGTCCACACATTTTTAAAAACAATCTACAGTGATCATGTAGGCTTTGGTTGTCACCAAGGATATTAGTTTGAAACTGACTAGAAGTGGTTAAAAGTTTTTAACAAAGTTGGACCCCAAATACCCAGGTTCTGTTATTGTTTACTTTGTAAAAGACTGCTACCTAGTCACAATTCCACAAGTTAATGAAATTAAGGTCTAACCCTTGGAAACACTGATAAACACAGGAGAGGAAGAATTACAAACCTTCAGAAGGTTGGAAGGGAAGGGAAAGAATGACAGAAAGAGAAAAGGGTGAAGATGATCAGTAATTTACCAGCTTTACCAGAGCACAACCAGCACCTCGAAAAGCCAATCTCCTCATTATGTCTGAAGGCCAAATGAAGCCAGTGAAAGAAGGTAGGGTTTTATTAAGTGCTTATTCAGTTAGTTTATTCAGAACTGAAAGAGAAGAACAAGGCAGAGAAAAGGGAAACAAGGGTATAAATGAGTATGAACAGACAGAAAACATAACATTCGAATAGAGTTGCTAAAGAAAAAGAAACAGGCATATCAGTTCTCAGGTGCACCTGACATTTCTTCCATCTAAAAACCCAATGCTTTCACATGCTTAGAAATGTCTCACTGAGTTCCACCTTTACTCACATGAAATGACTGTCAATTCCAGGAATGAAGCATGCCTGCCCAAGTGCCCCCTAGTCAATAAGAGCAGGGTTCAATCACACAGCTGGGATGGAGAGTGAGCCCATGTGGGAGGCTCACATGTGACCCAGTGTTGGCAAGCTGGAACAGACCAAGAACGGCTCATGAGAGCAAGCTCTACAAATGCTTCCTCCCTCCCCCAAGAGTCAGGGAAAAACATGTCTTCCCAAAGGTTCTATATGCACTGGAAACACACAACATTTAAGTTTAGCAGGGCTTCAATTACTTTAGCAGTTCAAAATTACTGCTTTTTATAATGCACTGGAAAGCAAATGACAAAAATTATGTAAATTATTAGTACCAAGTATATTGTAGTTTTAGATGACATAGCCAAAATACTTTAATTGTTAATACACTTTCAAAAGACAAGAAAAAGATGCACGGGAAGGATGGTTTTCAAACTTTCTTATCCAAAGTATACCTTTCCTATCCAAAGCGTACATGCAGAGTGGAAGAAACAGTGGGTCTGCAGACCTTCCACCTCCAACTATCTGTTTGACACTACCCAAATGACTACTTCTCACACCTATTTCTTCATCTTTAATGAAAACTAGGCAAACAGCTAAGTTGGAAGAGCAGTTGCTTAGTAGGTGGGAGGCCCAATGCTCAATCCCCAGGACCACATGGAATTGGGCATGGTGGTGCACACATGTAACACAGCAAGCACTAAGGTGTGGGAGCAGAAGCGTGAGAAGTTCAAGGTCATCTCAAAACAGAACAAATCAAGAATGAAAACTGTAAAGCGCACCTACACCTTTGACAGTGAAGAAACAGCATAGATTAAATTACTCTGTGAGTTCCCTGGCACAGGAACTGACTCCTCTTTATTTTTGTAGACCCATCCTATAAAAATGCTGCAAGTAAAATAAGCGTATTGAAAATGCATGAGATGTTTAAAGCAAAAGTTGTTGTAATTTAAAGTCTCTAAGCATCACTTCGTTATTTATTTATAAGCAGAAAATAAATGATTCTAGAGTTTTAACTCTAGATGTAAGGATGGCCTAATTTACAGTCAAAAATCCACAAGTCTTACAATGCCTGTGGATGCTTCCAGTGGACAATAAATACTTGAGCCGTCTGGCGAGATAGCAAAGCCAAAGTGCCTGCCGCGTAAGCACGAGGGCCGGAGTTCAGATCACCAGCACCCACATGTGAGTTGGGCAGAGCTGTCGAGACCTGTGGCCCCAGAACTGAGGGGACGGGTCACTAGGTTTTCCTGACCGCTAGCCAAACCAGCAGGTTCCACGTCTAATGAGAGACCTTGTCTTAAAAATTAAGCCCTGGAGAGATGGCTCAGAGGTTAAGAGCATTGGCTACTCTTCTAAAGGGCTTGGATTAAGTTTCTCACACCTATATGAGAGCTATAACCATCCAGTTCAAGGGGACCCTCTTCTAGTTTCTTCAGGCGCCAGGCACACAAGTGGTGCACAGCCATACATGAAGGCATACAATGCATGTGAAATGAAAATGGGTAGACCTCAACATAAATAAAAGTGGAAAGCAACACAGGAAGACAATGCCTGGACACACATACAAAACAGGTTTAAAAAAAAAGTACTCACACAGTTGTAACTGTGCAAGTAGCTAGTATAGCCAAATATCTGACAACTTACTACCTTTTAGTATTCTGGGTTTCTTAGTAATATTTAATATTACAACACACACTTAAAACAAAAAAATCTCCGTTAAGAAGATGACTCAAAGGCCAAAAAAAGCAAGTAATTATAATCATATTTCCTACAGGAAAAAAACCACCCGTGTTTGTCATTCAAGCCTTTAATATTTATGCCTCACTTGTCTTTTGTTGGTGATTTTCTTTCTTTCTTTTTTTTTGCAACAGGGTATCATACATTCCTAATTAGTGTGGAACTCAGGAACCTTATTTCTGCGACTCCTGCCTCTGCAGGCTAAATGCTAGGATTGCAATCACATGCCACCATGCCCAATTTTTTGCCATGTTGAGGGACTGAACCTAGTGCTTCACACATAAACCAGACAAGCACTCTACCAACTGAACTCCAATCCAGCTCAACGATCTTTTCCATAAACAAAGTGATAGAAACCATGTAGTCTGCAACTGTGTTCTCACTTACAGGTTACCAAGGCGGCATTCTTCTTGATGTTTGATGCCCTAATAATGGTCTATTATACAGATACATAATTTACTTATCTTGGGGAGTTTGGTAAAGCACTATTACTTGAGCTCAGTTTTATACTCTAATGAAAAAGTCGTGGATTCTTCCATTCCCACTGGTGCCTTTGATTATACACATTTGTTACTGTTTTGATCCCAGACATTTCTTCAAAATATACTATTCCTCACTCCCCTCGCCCAGGAGACTAGACAGGAGAGCATACACTTAAAGCCAACCTGGCAACAAAGTAAAGCCAGGTCAAAGATAAAAGAGGATACTTTCTAATCTTTCATTTGGGATCTTAAAAACTACTAAAGCAAAAACTATATTACTTAATCTCTATACCAAGTCCAACAGGCTTCTGAATTATATTTGGGAAAAGGAATACTACTAAATGAGGAGAACGACACTTAAAACCACCTTTTGTTTGTTGACCGGCAAAAGGTCTCACTATGTAACCTAAGCTGGACTGAAACTTGCCTTCCTTCTGCCTCGACCTCCTAAGGGCTGGAACAACATGTGTATTCTACTGTGCCTGGCTGTAAAGTCATTCTGGAAAAGTTTGGATTAAGATAGCTTGAACCAACATACACTTCTACAGTTATTCCCAGGATTTCCATATCCACTCTATTGTGAATTTGTCATTTGTTTTCCAGGAATTTTTGTATTTTTTTAACCTCCTCTTTCAAATCAAAATTATTTTCTTTTAATAGCAAGGCATTTCTCTTTCAGAGAGTAAAAAAAACTGAGGCGGAAAAATACATTTAAAACCAGAAAATACAGTTTAAAAGAAAAAACAAACTCGATTAGTCCTTTCGTGGTAGATGAGAAGCTGAAGCGCCCCAAACCTTTAAATAAATGTCTCACCGACAAAAAATAATAATAATAATAATTCGGTTTAGGCAATCACACGGAAAGAAGGGGGGGCAGGGACCAAAAACCACAACCAAAAACTCCTGAGGGAGAGTTTTTGGCCCAACGCACAAGACACACACACACAAAAAGGAGGCCTCGAGAGGCGCAGGGGAAGAAGAGCTCGCCCGACCTGTCACCGGCTCTGCGGGCTAAAGGAAACGTTGACAGCTTTGAGGCCGCCCGGCGACGGGCGGGAAAGAGCAGCGGCGCGGCGAGCTTCCGGGCCCCGGGCCGCCTTTGTCCCGACCGGCAGGTGCGGCCGGGCTGCTGCCGGGCCTGCCCCGAGGCCTCCCCCCCGCCGCCGCCGTCGCCGCGCCCCGCCCCGCCCGCGCCCAGCCCGACCAGCGCGTCCGCACCGGCCGCGGGGCGGGGCCTCCGCCGCGGCTCCAGCCCGCCCGGGGTCGCCGACACAAAGGCCCGGCCCGCGGGCCGAGGAGGAGCGGCCCCGCCTGCCCCGGGCCCGGCCTTACCGCGCCGCTCCGCCGCTTGCAGCCCCGGCCGCGGTCCCTGACCGCCGCGCCCCGCCCCGTGGCCGCCACGGCTGCTATTGCTCCTCTGGCCGCGGCCGCTGCCGTCGCTCCGGCACCCGCCGCCCTGACCGCCCGCCCTCACCCCTCCCAGCGCTGCCGTAAATCCCACCAGGGGCCGCCAAGCGAGCCGGGGGCTCTGTGCGACGGGGCGGGGCGTACGGGCGTGCGTGCGTGCGCGCGCACGCGGGCCGGGGCGGGGCGACGACGCGCTTTACGGCCGCCGCAGGGAGCGCGTGACGTCGGCGCTCATCCGCTCGCCGCAGCCACCGCCGCAGCCGCCGCCGCTTCAGTGCGCACGTGGCGCCCGCCGAGGCCGGTTCGTCTCCGAGACCGCTGCTGCTTCTGGAGGGCCCGCTGCCGCCGCCGCCATGAAGCGGCCGAGTGAGTGGGAGCGGGAGCGGGGGCGCGAGCCGGGAGGCGGGTGGGGGGCTTCGCGGGCCGTGGCATCCGTGGAACTGAGGGTCGGGAGGCCCAGGCCCGGCCTCGGCCTGCTTCTCCAGGGCCCGCCCCGTGGAAGGGGAAGCTGTGCCCGCGAGGGAGAGGCTGGGCCGTATTTACGGGGTTCACGTGCCCGAGGCCGTTTTGTGCAAGGCCAGTAGCCTTTTGGGGCCCGGCGATGCCCTTCCGTTTGAGGATTATTCGGAATGCGGCGGTGGCGAGAGCCCGCAATCGTGCCCGCGTTAAAGATAACGCAGTGGTATCCAAAGTCTGCCAGCCTGGGCTGTGCCCTCAAGCCCTTGCTCAAAAAAGAAAATCCTGCCTCATCTTTCGTTTTGGGGTGCTTTTCCTCTAGAAGCTGGTTTCACTCCGTAGGTGCCGGGTCAGATTGACGGGGATTTGGAAGTGGAGCGTGTGCTATTGATTAGAAAATAGCCGGCGCTATTTTGCAGGGAAGATCGAGGGACGGATCTGTGTATCCCAGCCTCCTTTAAGTGCCCGGCCGGCTTGGTCTCGGCCTTCAAAGCGCTGTTTTAAAAAGGCGTGTGTCCCGTCTTCCAACCCCTCTCACCCCCATGAGTCTCGTCTAAATTGGTTGACATCACAACGTTGTGGTCAGTGTTACAGAAGTATAAGGTGGTGTCTTGAGGCCCAGGGATATGACTGAGCTTATAAAGGCCCTTGCCACCCAGCCAGACTGTCATTCTCCCAAACCCACAAGATGGAGAGAACTTCCACAAACTGATCTCATTCCAAACACAAAATAAGTATGGAGGATTAGCACTCGGGCGCTGGGTGCTCTTCCAAAAGACCAGGGTTTGAGTACCCGCAGCCACGTGTCCGCTCGCTGCTTGCTGGGCGGGGGATAAAGCCCTCGTGGCTTCCTCTGCAAGACCATGGCATGGCTGTGGTTGGTGCCAAGACACCAACCACAAAATCTGTACGCATTGTTTCTTAGAAAGCCATTAATAGTTTTTTTGTTTGTTTTTGGCAGAGTTAAAGAAGGCAAGCAAGCGTATGACCTGTCATAAGCGTTATAAAATCCAAAAGAAGGTAAGTGTTCCTGGGAGGCCTCTCCATGGGGAAGGAAGGCCCTGTTAATGATTTAGGGGTTGGACTTGGACACAATCTCTTAAACACAAAGAATGCTGCTGTTGGGAAAGTTCAGGGTGAAAGCTGGAACTCCACACTGTGATGTAATCTTTACAAAGCATTTGACTAAAATTTCTCTTTTATTCATGTGTATTCTGTGTAATTCCAACTGAAGTTCCATTTTTCTAGGGTGCTTGACATTTTTTATAAGGGCTTATTGCCTGGATTCTAAGTGGCAAAGTGTTTTGTAGGGTGAGGATTTTTTTTCCTTCCCTTTGTACTATGCCGAGGATTGAACCCTTGGCCTCATGAATGCCAGGCAAGCTCCCTTCTCCGACCTCATAGTGTTGTTGTTAATAGGTCCGAGAACATCATCGAAAATTAAGGAAGGAAGCTAAAAAGCGGGGTCACAAGAAGCCGAGGAAGGACCCTGGAGTTCCAAACAGTGCGCCCTTTAAAGAGGCTCTTCTTCGTGACGCCGAGCTAAGGAAACAGCAGGTAATTCAGTGAGCTGACACTTCCCAAAGAATGTGGTATGATTGTGTGTGGTTTCTATGCTAACTGAAACCATCAGTCTCCAGCTCATTCCTTTCTTTTTGGCTCTGCCACAGCTTGAAGAACTAAAGCAGCAGCAGAAACTTGATAAACAACAGGAAAGGAAAAGAAAACTAGAAGTTAACCCTGGCGATGAGCAATCTAACGTAGAACCCCAGCAGGTAAGGTCTCCTGAAAAATGAGTTGTGCTGTGCAGCAGAAATAGAAAGATTCATAAGGAAATGTATGTTGTATCCTATTTAAAATATCAAATATATTGTCTGTAGTTGTCTATGGAAATGTTAATATGCTGGCAATGACTGCTGTTTCTGATTATATGTATATATTTTTAATATATTTTAGGGATCTGAAGAACCCAAAAGCAAGAAAGCTAAACCAGGCAAACAGAATCCAAAGAAGTTGCATTGTCAGGAACTTAAAAAGGTATCTTAGTATAGGTCAGTGTCAGAAGTGGTACTGAGATTTGAAAACTTGAAAGCTCATTTGTAAAGTGGGAACCTTGGAACCCTTGCAGTCTAGAGGGTAGGTGGTAGATTCTGGGGACACCTTCCCAGCACTACTCACCCTGATGCTCACTTCCCAGGCTCACTCCGGTCTGTTGACGGAACCTGGCTATGCCTTCTCAGTACTCTAAGAAGTACTCTAAGAAGGCCCATTAAACCACATAGTTCGTGGGTAGACCATGTGTTCTGATGTGATCGGAGACTCGTGTTTTATCAGAGGCTGCTAGGCACATTTATTTGACTTTATTCAACAAGGAATGCTGTTCTCAGGGTTTCTTATTTGACAGGTGATTGAGGCCTCAGATGTTGTGTTAGAGGTTTTGGATGCCAGAGATCCTCTTGGCTGCAGGTGTCCTCAAGTAGAAGAAGCTATTGTCCAAAGTGGACATAAAAAGCTGATACTTGTGTTAAATAAATCAGGTGAGTGGAAACGATCCCCTTTATCTCCTGTTTGTGTACTTATGAGGTATGAGGAAAATGTCTGAACAGTCTGATTCTCACTGAAGACTGATAAGATCCAACTCTGACCTCAACAGAACCAATGCATGTGCACTCTGGTTGCCAAGGACATGGGGAGGAGGTGGTTTTTGCAGATGATCCAACTGGACTTTCCTGTTCTGCTATTCAGTACTTAGTCTCCCTTGATTTTAAGAAAGATTCTGGAACTGCTGTGTTTCATATAGGAATTGACAACTCTGCTTTAATCTGGTGTGCAAGATAAGTTACTACATGTCTGGATAGGCTTGAGCAGCAGGAAGAAGAGAACCCAGAAGAATGACATGTAGAGAAAATTTGTCTTTTCCTAATCCTTAGCAGGGTTAGCATATGCTAAATATAAATAAGGAATTGCAAGCAGTGGTTTTTAAGCCTCAACAAATGGGGAGGTATTTTGAAGAGACAAATACAGGAAAGTGATTTTAAAATACGCGTTGAGCTTAAGAAGTTGGTGCCTCTTAGGTGAGGAATACTGGACTTTGGTTTTTCAAGACAGGGTTTTTCTGTAACTTTGGAACCTGTCCTGGAACTTGCTCTGTAGACCAGGCTAGCCTTGTGGTGAGGGCATAGGTTGACCTGGTCCTTCAGTTGAGCGAGCAGTACCAGAGATACTGAGATTCAAAAGTAACTAACTTGCTGCCGCACTCAAAAAAGTGGTGTGCTGCCTAGCACCACATAAAACCAAGCATGGTGACACGCTTCTGCGATGTCGGTGAGAGGACCAAGGGAGATTCCAAAGCTCTTGGTCATCCTCAACTACTCAGTGGTTTTAAGGCCAGCTTGGAACACACAGGACTGTGGGAAGCATAAAAGTGAAGATGCAGTAACATCTCAAGACACGAGTGATGTGACAGGCAGTTTGCTTTTGCCTTTAATTCCTTTTGAAAAGTGGGAAATGTAAATGAATACAAATTAGTCATAAAACCACCAAATTGAGCCTTTGCCTTTTTCCAATTACCAGATCTAGTACCAAAGGAGAATTTGGAGAACTGGCTAAATTATTTGAGTAAAGAATTGCCAACAGTGGTGTTCAAAGCTTCGACAAACATGAAGGGTAGACAGAAGATGCTCAAGGTACTGTGTGTGCTGTTAGTGATGGGAAGTATGTTTCCTCGGCTTGTGATGATCGAAATATGATGAGTATGCAAAATGTTGATTAAGATGAAAAACAATAAGATCCAACTCTGATTTCATCAGATCATCTGGAAGGCAGGAGAGGCTAGTGACTTTTCTAAAAACTGGACTCTGGTGCCAGACTCACTGGGTTCCACCTGATGGTGTTTGATAGAATTACTAAAACTACTGTATTTTGGGATTTTTAATATCTAAAGGTAAAGAAGAAGAAAGCTGTTCCATTCCAGAGTAAACTCTGCTGTGGCAAGGAAGCTCTTTGTAAGCTGCTCAGGAGTTTTCAACAGTCATGTGGGAAAGATATACAGGTTGGAGTAATTGGTAAGTTTCATTCAGGACGCTTACCTTATTTACCGTTTAAGTCTAAAGATATTTAAGTAAGGGTATCACACTGAAATGTGAACAGGTAATTACAAAAGAAAGGATTTCCGGGGAGGGAGAGGGAGCTGGGATTGACATGTGAAACAAGATTGTTTCTAACCTTAATTTTAAGAAAAGGTTTTTTTTTCTCAGATGTTAATTCTAGCTTAACTCCCCCAAACACTTTAAAATATATACATCTACCAGTTTCAAAAGTGGGAATCTAAGAGCTCTTGGCAGCTAGAACGCTTGTCTGATATAAGTGTTTTATAATCTGTGTTTACCTTTATTTGTAGGTTTCCCAAATGTGGGGAAAAGCAGTATCATTAATAGCTTAAAACAAGAAAGGATATGTACTGTTGGCGTTCCTATGGGACTTACGAGGTAAATATAACCCAGTGGTTAGAAAGACATGAGTAAAAGACCATTGGTGCTGGGCTAGGAAAGTGCTTGGAAAGTCCCAGCTACTCCAGTTGAGTCTGAAAGGTTGAGGAAAGATGCAGTGATGGTGACGTGTGGATGTGTTGCACTGTAACATACAGTGCTTATATGAGAGGGGCTGTGTGTGTTAGGGTTTCACATACACATGAAGCAGTGATGACAAATTGGATCTGACTGCTGTGCTGAGCTTGTTCAATCCAACCCTGAGCTTCATGTTTGTTGTCTTGCCATTTGGGTAGGTTGGTATCTGTTAATTCCATCTTTTTCTAGGAGCATGCAGATTGTCCCGTTGGACAAGCAGATCACTATCATAGACAGTCCGTGCCTCATCGTCTCCCCATGCAACTCCTCTGCTGCGCTGGCTCTCCGGAGTCCAGTGAGCATTGAAGAACTAAGACCATTAGAGGCTGCCAGTGCCATTCTGTCCCAGGCTGACAGTCAACAGGTAAAGGAATTGCCCTTGAGCTCCTTACCACTGTTCCTTATCAACAGATTAATGATGGCTGCATTTTGTTTTTAAGGTGGTATTAAAATACACTGTCCCAGGGTATAAGGATTCTCTGGATTTTTTTACTAAACTCGCTCAGAAAAGAGGTCTGCACCAAAAAGGTGGAAGCCTGAATGTTGACAGTGCTGCTAAACTGCTGTGGTCGGAGTGGACAGGGTAAGGTTTCTTTATATTGGCATTGAAGACGATGTGGGATACAGGGGTTGAACTGTGTTTGACAGATCTTATTTTTAATGCCAGTGCCTCATTAGGTTACTACTGTCACCCTCCTACATCCTGGAATCTTTCTCCACATTTTAATGAAAATGTTGCAGCAAACATGAAGAAAGACTTTAATCTAGAAGAACTAGAAACAAATAATGCACACAGCATACAAGGTAAAATTGTTTTTCTGGTATATAGATGAATTTTACAGTGACAGTATGCTAGTCTTACCTGTTAACATGGGTTTTACTCCTTTCCTCCAGTCCTGAAGGGCCCTCATTTAACTAATAGAATCCTTTTCCGGTCCTCGGGCCCCACAAATGGAATAATAGAAGAAACAGACATACCTGAAGAATTGGCAAGACGGAAAAAAGGCAAAAAGGATAGTGAAGATCAAGGGAATGATGAGGAAACTGATGTGAGTTTGCTTCTAAAGCTCAAGGGAGTTTCCTAGCATTGCAGGACAGAAAAATGGGGATGGGTCAATGGTACAAATAACAGTTTATGGTTTACTGCGTGCTGCTTGGGTATTTCAAACTGAGCCAAGTCTGTACCCTATTAATTGCATATCACATTTCTGTGGTCCACAGGCAGAGAGTTCAGATGCACCCCCTATAGAAGACACCAGGGAGTCAACAGCAAGTGAGTCTGGGACAAAGGAATTATTACAACAACATAGTTTGAGCACAGTTGCTTTTATTTTTGTGTATTAAATTGTGCTTTTCTTTTTCTCTATACAGATAAACCATCGGACAGGTCATTGACTTTGGAAAAAATGAGTCAAGAGGATGACGACTATGACTTTAAAACAGATTATGTATAACTGTTATAGATGTTAAAATGTGTTGTGTATGGTCTCCCAGATGGGCATAACACAAACTGTAAATCTTGTGAATATGTATCTTGTGGATATGAATAAGTGTTAACATGCATTTGTATTTAAGATTTTATTTATGACCAGGCATGTGGTGTGTACCTTTAATTCCAGCCCACGATAGGCAGAGGCAGGTGAATCTCTGAGTTCGAGGCCAACATGGTCTGCAGAGTGAGCAAGTCCAGGACAGCTATGGCTACACGGAAACCCCGTCTCAAAAATAATGTGGATAGGAGTGGGTGGAGGCTCTAGAACGCATTGGATCTCCTGGAACTAGTATATATAGTGACTTGATGTGCTGTAAATGGAACCCTGGTGTTTACATTCTTAAAATTTGGGGGAAAACAGTTGTCTGGAAGCAAAGATTTATTGGAAAAGGTAGATTTTATTTACAAACTGGGCCACATGTTACAAAAATAAAGTGAAGCTGCAGTTCCTCCTAACTACAGCTGCTAAATGAACTAGTGATGGTTTTATCAGTTTGTCCCTTTAGGTCAACCAGCAAACATTTGGTAAGGCAGATGGAAACATTTTAGTCATCTGGGAAGCTGACTGCTATAGAAGCAATTTGTGATCTCTCCCCTTTTCTGTGGGCTGCTACAGAGAGACCTAAGCCTAACACTGTTGACTTCGCATATGATGTGTCTTCCAGGATTTCCTGAGTGCAACATTTAGCTTAATTGTAGTTCACTTTATGTTTGAGGTATCCACATGTCTTCGGATTAAAGTGAATTTGCCAGTTGGATCTGGAATATACCATTTTTCCCAAACATCAGCATATGAAGCAGCTCTTCCCCAAGGCTTGAAGTGACCATTCCAGTGAAGTAACTTGGCAGCCTTTACAAACTGGGGTGAATACCGTTTTCCAGCACTGGAACCTTAAATAGAGAAAAGCGCCTAGTGACTACTAGCAGACAAAGCAGCAGATACTGAGGGAAACACTGAGTATAAATAGCTCATCCCAAAGGAGATCTTAGATACCAATTTGTGATTAGCTTGAGTCCCTGGCTGTTTTTCTAAGTGGCTCTTCCTGACTTCAAGCTTTCAGGGCAGCAATGCTGCCTTAGCATCCCAAATGCTAGGATTACCAGCTTGAGCTCTACTTACCAAGGTGGCGAACATTCCACATAGGGTCAATGGTGGAATGCTGTTGATAAAACACGATAAGCAGAGGAGGTGTGGTGATGCTGCCAGCCAGTGTTCTACTGTACAGTCCCTCTCTAATAAAACAAAGAATGTTAGTAAAGAGGGCTGACCTAGGTTTATCAGTAAAGACCTAATATATCTAAATCAGTTACATACTTACTCTACATTGAGTTTCATCCATTTCTCCAGCTGGTTAGTTACATTCTGTCTTTTCCATTCAGTCAGGTTTGCAACAAAAACTCCAGGATTAAAGGAGCAGGTGCTGGCTTTCATGGAAAGTTTACGAATTCTTTCCTTTTTATAGTCAAGATAGCCAATATAATTGTACTAGAAACACAAGTGAGATAGTTGCTGTTTCACATAAGAATTTTTATAAAGTCAGTAGCTGAACTAAGGAGACTTCTCAAGCTATTACCAAAAAATTTCATGGAGATCTGAAATAGTTGGTTGTGAGGTCTATAAATGAATTTACAGAAAACAGGCATGCATTCTGGAGTGAAGTAACTGTCTAAGATTGAGCTCTGACTTCAAGCTTTCATGGTGAGTAAGGTTTGCAATAAGTAATCTACCTGGTTCCCTGCTCCACGGATGATGACTTTAGTAGAGGTGGAGTCACAATCTTCTGAAAATGCAGCAGCGTGTCCTGGCTTCAGTGGTGTATTGTACAAAGAAAGAATATCCCCTGCAGTGAAGTGAGCAATTTGCAGTTGTCTTGAGATTCTGTTCCTGCTACCTCCCCCCCCCCCCTCAGTTTTTGAAACAGTTTCTGTGTAGTCCTGGGGGCTCTCCTGGAATTCATTCTGTAGACCAGGCTGGCCACGAACTCACTGAGATTGCCTGCCCCTGCCTCAGTGCTGGGATTAAATGCCTGCACCGCCACCACCCTGTAATCTGTTACTCTCACTTTTTTTTTTTTTTTTTTTTTTTTTTTTTTTTTGGTTTTTTGACACAGGGTTTCTCTGTAGGTTTGGAGCCTGTCCTGGAACTCTCTTTGAAGACCAGGCTGGCCTCAGAGATCCACCTGCCTCTGCCTCCCGAGTGCTGGGATTAAAGGCGTGCGCCACCACCACTTGGCTCCTCCCACTTCTAATGGTGGCCTTTTAAAGCAGATCATCTGTAAGTCTATAACTTGACTGCTGCAGATGTTGGTAGCAGATGTCTGAATAACAGATGGCAGGTGTGGCTACCAAATACCTGGAGGATTAAGGGAAGTAAATCTGTTTACCCCTTATACATGATAATAGAAGTCTTTACCATTGTCCCCATTTTTGGTTGGGTACTTAAGATTGTTAAAGAATGAACTAAGGTTGTTCATTGTTGAGTATGAACTAAATGGCCCTCGTGGCAATATTCTTCCCTCTTATCTCTTTGCTCCCTTAGATAGCTATTGGTCCACACTCCCCGCTCCAGGTACGAACGGTGGACTAGCAGCTGGCTCTGACTGCAGCCCCGAAACCCCAGCTTCTAACAATTGTCATAGAATAACCCTTACAGCCCAGAATCCAGATGAAGAGCCCTTTAGTACCTTGTACAATTACATCATCATCCATGTATATGGCCTTCTTTGCACTGGGAACCAGAATTGGCAAGTAGAACCTTGCAAAGGTTAACTGAAAAGGAAAGAAGCATCAGCATGGGGTATACTCGCTGGGCTCTTATCTGTAGAAGCTATTAAATGTTCTTAGAGCCCTTGTAGAGACAGGCAGTGGACTCCTGGCACTGCTCAGGCTTGGTCCCTAGGGAACTACTTGCACTGTACCCTGAATTATCCAACTATTCTAATCAAATATAGACACCCCAATAAAAACAAAGACACATGGAACTCACTGGTTTCATGGACTCCCCCTGGTCAGGATCCTCCTTTACTTTCCCTTCCAAAAGTTTAGTGTCAAAATTTACAATTTTGTACCTGATGCTTTTCAGGGAAACACTGTTAAGCCAGGACCTGATGAAGAAAGAAACATTAGTCTTAAACAGTCTTGCTTCTGAAATCTGAAATATAGCCTTATCTTTCTATGCTTTTCTGACAGTGGTATAATGCAATATGAGAGAAACTCAAGGTACCAAACAGATGTTTCAAGTTCTTTATCTCTCTAATACTAGGGGTTCTTAACCTGAGATGAAGGCATTCCCACTAAAGTTCCTTCTTAACCAAGAATCTATGGGAGAATCTCTTCTAAAACTTTACTGTAGGAACTCCAGACTTGATAACACCCTGCCAAAACATGGACTTAAAAATTTTTATTTTTTTGGTTTTTCGAGACAGGGTTTCTCTGTATTGTTTTGGAGGCTGTCAGTCCAGCCCGGCCTCAAACTCACAGAGATCCGCCTGCCTCTGCCTCCCGAGTGCTGGGATTAAAGGCGTGCGCCACCACCGCCCGGCTCCCGGCACAATTCTTTTCTTGAGGCATCATCTTATTACATTGCCCAGGGTAACCTTGACTCACTATTCTCCCTGAGCCACCCAAATGCTGAGATTACAGGGTGAACCACCATGCCTAGCTAGGCCATAAAATTTCAGCCTTCCAAAAATTGACATAAATTATAATGGTAGTAAAGGCTACTTATCAATAAAACTACGTTAAACCTGTCAGCTGTAGAATGGTTACTAACTTCAATGACCTTAAGACATTCACCCACCTGACTCTGAGGCACTGTGACAGGAGCCCATGTTACCTGCAGGAGCACTACACATTTTTTTTTTCTAGTCCATTACAAACCTGCAGTATGTTTCTATGTCTCAGATGGATTTATTTTTTTTAAGAATGAACATAATTTTCATGAATGTGACCCATGGAGAAAGCCATAGGACAGAAATACTTAGAACTCTGACAATCTGTCAGACCATCTACTTTTTAGAATAAGTTTTGAGACTTTTGTTTATAATTTTTTAAGGCAGTCTCATACACCCAGCCTGTAGTCAAGGATGCCCTTGGAACATCTGATCCTACTTCTATCTACTGAATGCCAGGAGGACAGGCATAAGCCTCCACAACCAGTTTCTGTGATGCTGGGAACTGAAACCAGTGCTTTGTGAAAGCATAGTGGTAAGCTGTGAGTAGTAAGTAAATATATTGCTTCCCTTATACAGAAAGTCGGGTTGCCAAGCATTAGACACATTACTAAAAGAACTGCAATTAACAGTGTGACAACTAGTTTAGTTCCTGACATAAATTATCATTTCTCCTGCCACAGAGGCATGACACAATTAGATAGAAAAATATTTGGGTGTGTGTGTGTGAAAACTTAAAACAGAAAGATATAATGTAAAGTGGTTCCTGGCTTAGCAGTAGCCAGTGAAGAGCTTTGGGCAGAGGCAGTCATGAGGAAACCAGTGCTCACCGGAGATGGCCTTCTGTACTGTTGAGCGTAACAATGTAAAAAATCACATTGGAGCGAGTGTTACGATGGATGCTATTTATGGCTGCAATTGTCCCACCCAGCCTGTCTTCAGAGGCAGCAATGACCACAGGAATCTCCTCTTGTCTCCCATTTACTGGATGTTGAATGTCGGCAACAAAGTCTATGGGCTGAAGCCCCAGAATTCCTGAATCTGAGAAGAACACATGCAAGGAAAGCACCAGAACACAAGAATCTCATGAGATTTTGTCCTTGTTTGGGCTTCTTTTGTTCTTCCAAACAGTTTCATTATGTAGTCCTGGCTAGCCTGGAACATGCTATGTAGACCAGGTTGGCTTCAAACTCAAAGATCTCCCTTGCTCAGCAAGTCCATTACTTTTGTTTTTTTGAGACAGGTTTTCTCTATGTAGCCTTAGCTGTCCTGGAACTTACAGAGACCTACCTGCCTCTGCCTCCTGAGTACTAGAATTAAAGGTGTGTGCCACTACCATTCAGCTGGCAGCAAGTTTTTTACAATGTCCAAGATATGGAAGGAGATAATATGAGAATTACAATTTACTTATTCTTGCTCATTAACTTTGAAGCATACAATAGAAAATTGTGTTTCCATATATGTAATCACTTTTAAAGAAGTGGGAGAATTTTAAAAAATTTGGCAACACTGTTAGTATACCATTAGTAGGGAAGTTACAGAACCTTTTTAAAATGTATTCTGACAGTTTATAAGCAACCTTAAAGGGGTATATGGCCTTTGTCTTAATTCTTTCTTAAGAACAAAATCTGAAATAGAGAAGAGTCAGATTTTTAGGTTGAGGATCTAGTTCAGCTGTAGGGTGTATGTTCCGCATGAATAAGGTTCTGGGTTCAACCCACACACACCAAAACAAGCCACCCTCTGACTTATGCTTACGAAAACCTAGAAACAGATTTTCAAACCACATATCATATGGAGGCATAAAAATCAATGTGAGGGATCATGATCAGAATTTACTCTCTGTGGTGCCAGAGATGCACCCTGCCCCTAGCACATGTTACGAAGCTCTCTGCTAAGCTAAATCCCTAGGTTTATGGTCTGAGTTTACCTAGGAAAAGCTTTGGATCTATACAAAATAACTGCAGTATTCTGTAAACCATGCTTCTTGCCTTTTATGATACAGTGGGACCTCCATATTTATGATTTCCACCTCTGGATTTAGTTAATCACAGGTGGAAAATATTAGAAATGACTTAAATCTGTAGAACCTTGATTTTTATCATTAGCACCTCAACAGTACAATACAGCATATCCATATGCTATACAAGATACATGTCATCTAGAGATACTTTATAGTACAGAGTAAGATGTACACAAGTTATATGCAAGTTTTTTTGTTTTGGGTTTTTTTTTTTTTGCAATTTTATACAAAAGATACAAGTATCTGGGGGCTGGAGAGATGGCTCAGAGGTTAAGAGCACTGGCTATTCTTCCAGAGGTCCTGAGTTCAATCCCCAGCAACCACATGGTGGCTCACAACCATTCGTAATGAGATCTGGTGCCCCCTTCAGGCCTGCAGGGTTACATGCAGACAGAACACTGTATACATAATAAATAAATAAATCTTAAAAAAAAAAAGATACAAGTATCTTAAGATTTGGTTCCTATGCCCAGTCCTGTGAATATAGAAGGACAGCTATTATATTAACTCTGTCATCAATGAACATTGAGTCTTATTATATGCTAGATAATATCTAGCCCTGGAGTTACAACTATGAATAAAGCATGTAAATTTTAACCAGACAGATAACTATGTCTATGTATCTTACTATGGGATTGCCATCAAAATTTGAAAGTTATTTTTTAAAAAATGTATCTTCTTGTGGATTCAAATAAATTTGACAGCATTAAAATTACACACACAGATAAAGTAAAAAGGTCTTAATTACATATATGAAGTTCACATTATGCTTCTGATAAAAATCACATGGAAAAGCTTATGTAGGTTAGTATAATCTCAAATGTATAGAAAAATGCATATAATGAGAAAAGAACTGGAAGACATCAGGTCAAAATTTTTATAGTAGTTTCTCCTGTCAATGAAATAACTTATTCAACTAACACTGACTAAATAATTACATCTTCAACTCCAAATGCTGGACTTACAGATACGAGCTAACTCTGGCTTTACTGACTTTTTGAGAAAGAGTCTTATGTAGCTCAGGCTGACCTCAACTTGGTACATAACAAAGATGGCTTGAGCTTACCCACTAATGTTACTTATTGTGGGTATGTGTATGTATGATGTGTGGGTGTGGGTATGCCATGGTGCACACCCGAGAGAGAAAGTGTGTGTGTGTGTGTGTGTGTGTGTGTATGTGTGCATGTATATATAATTTTTTTAAAAGGAAGTCTTGCTATTGCCTATACTGGCCTCAAATTCACTATCTTTCACCTTGTCTCAGCTTCCCAATTGCTAGGACTTGTGACGTGTGTCATCATATCTACCCTCAAAACTTATTTTTGAAAACAAGAACATTGTAGCTCATTGTAAAGAGAAGCTGTTGACCTTGCTTGTTTCTTACTGGCTAGCTCTGACTTAAATATTTATCCCATAACTGCCAATCTAAGTATTTCTCTTACCAGACGGACATCTTACTTCTCTGGCGGGCTACATAATGACTCCCTGTGTTTATCCTACCCAGAATCCTCCTCGACTCCTAGTCCCACCTATCTTGCTTCCCTATTGGCCAACAGTGCTTTATTGACATATACACAGGTCTTCCCCAACATAATTAATATAGCCTCCTGTGTCTTTATTTGGGACTGATGCAGCACTGGAACCCAGCTGGCAAGAAGGCTTCTCTTTACAGCTCACAGCTGTAATCCCATCACTATGGAGGCTAAGGCAGGAGGATCAGGGATTCAAGAGCAGCCTAAACTACATAGTGAGTTTGAAGCCAGGCTGAGCCATAAGATTCAGTCTCAAAACAACAGAAAACAACAAAAAGGTATCTACACACCCTGAAGCCTCAAACATCCCTCATTACCACGGCAGAATGGGATAAACAACTAGATGGTTACAATCTAAATCTACAATACAATGATTTTTTTAATCATCTGAAAGGACTTTATGATTTCTGTTTATGACAAAAGACATATTGATGTGATTGCTAAGTTACCAGATAAAAGAAAGTCTCCGTATTGACACTGTAGTGACAAAGGCAAACATCAAATGCCAGGGCCTTGCCTGCCTATACCCATCTTCTAAAGCTCTGACTGATAAAATGCAAGCAGGTGGCAGTCCACAGACACCCCTTAGGCCTCTGACTTGACAGAAAGGTTTCACTACAGAGAGAAGAGGGGGAAGCACCATGTGAAATGACGAGGACCCGCTATGCCTATGTTGGGGTACACTGCAGCCCCTGACTCCCTCCCTCTTCTCTGGCACTGCCTACTCCGTCACCCACTATCCACCTTACCCAGATAGCCTGAGCAAGGCAATTTCTAAAGATAAAACAGCCCTGTTTGGACAAACTACTCAGGAAGTAGAGCTTGCACACAGACCCTGAATCTGAAATAAACTTCCCATCCCCAAACCCTCCTATATAAACTCCCATTATTCCCTTCCTCCTTTTTCAGACATCCCTTCCCCACTGTGTCTGTCCTTGGGAGTGTCGTCTGCTGAGGTCACTGGTCTCTTTTGGCCTGTGGACTCTTTACACTGCCTCAAAGGCTTTGTAAGTCCAAGAAGCAAGTTTCCTTTTCTTTAGCACAGAGCTCTAAATGTGGGACATGGGGACTCTCGGGCCCTTAACAGGAGACAGCATTATGGAGTTAGTAGAGTTCCAATACCTGAAACTTCATTCCTTAGCAGACTACTCAAGCTCAGGAAGTTATGATGCAAAACCAGTAAGAGGAGAACAACGGCCAGGACCCAGATGATGATGTTTACTGAAACAGAGGAATCTGCATTACATCTTTTGGCTTTGGTCAAGGTATAAAAACAATGGAATTTGGAGAGAGGCAGAACATACCTTTACGGAATGACATCCTTTTCTTTTTTTTGTCTTACACAAACATTAGAAACTAATCCTGTAACATAAAAGTCCCCAAAGTCAATAAGTACATAAGAATGGTCATCAAAATACTTAAACTCTCTTATTCAGACACTGTTTTTTTTTTACTACAAGGCCCGGCCAGAGACTTATTTTTAAATTGATAACTTCCAAGCACCCAATCTGGAGCCTGAAAAAAACTTTTTTTTTTGTTTTTTGAGACACGGTTTCTCTATATTGTTTTGGAGGCTGTCCTGGAACTTGCTCGGTAGACCAGGCTTGGTCTCAAACTCAGAGATCTGCATGACTCTGCCTCCCGAGTGCTGGGATTAAAGGTGTGCGCCACCAACGCCCGGCAGAAAAAAACTTTTTAAAGATCTATTTAGCTGGGCGGCTCACGCCTTTAATCCCAGCACTTGGGAGGCAGAGGCAGGCGGATCTCTGTGAGTTCGAGGCCAGGCTGGACTGACAGCCTCCAAAACAATACAGAGAAACCCTGTCTCGTAAAACCAAAAAAAGGGATATTTATTTTACAAAACACTTTCAGCCACACCACAATGCTAAGAAAGTTAATCTAAACTGTGTGTGCATTGGACATTTAATTTCCCAAGGTCTTTATAAAAGCAGGGTTATCTGTTTTAAATCAGACCATGGGCCATATTACAAATTTGAGGCAATATAACTCAGCCTTATAAAGAACAATCTAAAACACATGAACATACTTCTTTTGAGAACAGTGTATACAAAATATTACACGAATGAACTTCCTCTGTAAAAAATATGCACACTATAGACTGGAAGGGTGGCTCACTGAGTGCAGGACAAGCCTGATGACCACAGTTCTACCCCAGAGACCATTGAGAGAACTGTTACACACACACACACTGAAAATTCTGAAAGTTAAAGAACACACATTGTGGGCTGGAAAGAGAGCTCAGCCTATTAAGTGCTTCCCGTGCAAGCCAGGACCCAAGTCAAACCTGCAGAACATACATAACAGCGGGGTTTGGTAGCAGACGGGTATCCCACCGCTGAGATGAAGGGGGGGTCCCTGGTGGATGGCCATCTTGAGGAACATCCCCTGAGGCTGACTTTTGGCCTCCACATTTGTGTTCTTACACACACACAGGAATGTGCACACACAGAAAAGAATTCACATTACACCTGGTTACTTGTCTGTCACATCAAGGTGGAGCCTCACCCACTGAAGCTGGCAGACGGGAGCTACTTAATAAAGCCTTAACACCTGCCTGCTTTGATCCAGTACCAAGCCTGGATCAAAGTGTCACTCCAGCAAATCCCAGCTAGTTGCTGGCACTAAAGGCAATGTTTTAGCTCTTCAACCTCCAGGGACGTCAGCTACAGGTAGCACTACACATGGATGTGAGTCACATGCATCTGAGCTCCAGTTAGCAGAACGTCGGGAACGCACCTCAGTCAAGTGCTGACTGTACCAAGTAGACACACATGATGGAAAGCACTTATGAAGGGCCCAGTTACCACATGAAAGACACCAGCTGTCAGGGTAAATCTGACCAGTGCTGTTTCCTGGTAAGGAAGGTTCCTTGGTCTGTCTAGGAGGAGCTCTCAAAACTTACATAATAGTAGCAACATTTTTGTCAGAGCACAATTGTGTACAATTTTCTTCACTATGAAAACTCATGATTATTTGCTCAAAAATTATAAAACTTTTATATACCAAACCATTTGTATAAAGAAAAAACTCCTCATAAATACACACACACACACACACACACAGGAAGCCCAAGACAGACATTACCTATTAATATGAAAGAAATCTTAAGGAAAAAAATTCTTTTGTTTATTGTTTTCAGACAGGGTCTCAACTATACAAGCTCAGGCTTTTGACCCTGCTGCCCAGTGCTGAGACTATAGGACTGCACCGTGTGTGTGTGTGTGTGTGTGTGTGTGTGTGTGTGTGTGTGTGTGTAGGGAGCAGGCAGACTGACATCAGGTGATCAGGTTCCACCTTACAAGTTCTCTCAACTGAATTCCAACTTGCCAGTCTATTCTGTCAGCTTGATCTCAGGATTTCATCTCTTCACCCATCATCTCCCTAGCCAACCTCCACCTTTAAAACAAACAAATATGCTAGTTACCTGTATTTATATGCAGTCTCAACTACTTTTTATTTTCCCTCCTATTACTATGGACATATTCACAAGAAGCTACCCCACGGGTGCTCTGTACCGTCCTACAACTGTTTTCATCAGCAACATGACCTTCCTCCCCCTTTTGCTGGATCACACCCAGAAGCATGCTAGCATGCTCTGGTGTCTTTTAGTTAGTTACAGAGGGGGGGCGGGGCGGGGCGGGGAGTAGAGGATGGACAGGGTAGCACTCTGCATCCTTCACGCTAAAAGACTGGAAAGATTAGAAACACTCTTCTCCCTGCCTTCCCTTCTCTGTTCTCAGACGTCTGTGCCTATTTTCAGTCGGCTCTCACTTTCCTGCCCTCTCCTCACACCAAGAACCTCACCCTCCCCTCCCAGGTAGGAAGCTATCACACCTAAGTACTTGCATCCCATGAATGTAAGCTCTATGGAAACAGGAAGCTAAATGCCGTATCCCGGGCACTGAGACCATCCCCACCAAAGAGCAACAGGCATGTGGGATCTGCTGACCCGTTTTGCTAATCCGGGGGCATCCGGTTCTCCAACCAAGGAGAGAAGGCAATCTTAACAACCAAGGGCAACCAATCCCAGCATAAGGAAAGGCACGCGTTCTCGCATCATTTTACAGTTCAACCACTTTATCACCCGTCCAGCGACTGCCGTCCTGTGAGGTGCACAGGGTCTGAATAACTATACTTGTATCAGAGTGAGTCTATTTATACATACTAACAAATCACAGGGAAGGAGCAAGGTGGGGAAGGCCTTTCCATGTACTGGCTCTATGGCCGCAAGTGTCAAAAGGGTCCGTGTTTTTCTGAAGGGTGGCAGAGCACAAAGACCCAGGCATTCTCTTCACCCCTTTGCTGACTAGGTCCCACTGGACGTTCATGGTCAGGAAACGTCCCCAAGACCCACACTGCACCTCCCTGCGTTCCATCTCCTGGATGCCTCCCGTCCACAACTAATCCAAGAGCCATGTATTTCTGGAGTGATGTGGCCATCTCCCTTGACACGTTCCCAAGATCTAAGTCATAGCTGTGCCCGGGTCTCTAGCTGGCAAAAAAAAAAGATTGCGGCTCGTTCCAGGACAGCCTTCCAAAGCCAATAGGCACAGAAACAACACACACACACACACATATCAATCAATTAAATAAATTGACCGGACATTGTTGGCACATGCCTTTAATGCCAGCACTCGGGAGTCAGATCTCTGTGAGTTCGAGGCCAGCCTGGTCTACAGAGCGAGTTCCAGGACAGCCTCCAAAACAATAGAGAAATCCTGCCTCGAAAAAAAACAAAAACAAAAATAAAAACTGGTGACTCCTGCATCTCACCGTGCGTGCACAGAGTCCAGAGAGGCAGACGGCCCCAGGGGGCGGGATCCCCGGGACGGGTACCCCATCCGGCTCACTAGGCACGGGAAGGGAAGCTCGCGCTTCTGAGATATACACCACCCTTAGAGAGGGTGAGAGCTCAGGGGGGGAGCGTGAGAGCCATGGGGCCCGGCAACCCGAGGAGTCGAGCTGAAGGTGGGGCGTGGGGCCGCCAGGGCCTCGCTCTCTCGGGGTCACCGACGGCCTCCTGACTCTCGCGGGGGAGAAGGGGAGGGAAGCGGGCGCTCCAGGGAAGCAGCCACGAAATGACACGCCAGGTCAGGGCCGGAAGCTCTGCGCGGCCGCCTTTACCTGCGCCGGGAGGAGGGGCCGCCGCCCGCGCCGCGCCCCGGCCCGCCCCGCCAGCTCAGCGCTCGCCCGCCCGCCCGCCCGCCCTGCAGGCCCCGGGCCCCCTGCCGGCGCCGCCCGCGTCCGCCGCTCCCCGCTGGCCCGCGAGCCCCGCGACACGCACGCCGGGCCGGGCCCTCGGGCCGCGTCCCGAGAGCCACGCGCAGCAGGCGCCCACGGGGCAGCCCGACCGCCCGGGTCCTCCCGAGGCGAGGCCGTCGCTATGGAGACGCGGCGCGCGCCGGCGGCCGTTAGGGGCAGGCGCGCGGCCCCGCGGGCGCCCTCCGCCGCGGTCGCCGCTCCCCGGCGGCCCGTTGGCACCGACCGGCGCACGATGCTCGGGGCGGGTGGCGGCCCCGGCCCTCGAGAGCAGCGCGCCGGACCCTCGGGACCCTAGGGGACGTACCTCCGCTGGCGATGGCGCGGGGCGGGGCCGGGGGGTTGTCCCTGCCCGACGGAGACATCCGCTTCCGGGGCCACGGCCGTGGGACTGAGGGGCTCGGCGGGGCGGCCGGGCAACGTTCGGTGTCGCAGTCCGAGAGCCCTGCTCCTGGAAAACCGGCTTTCCCTGCTTTGTTGTCGCGCTTCTCCGCCCATCATGCTGGAGCATCTGAGCTCGCTGCCCACCCAGATGGTGAGGACGCGCGTCCCGGGCCCCCGCACGCCCCTTGGCAGCCGCGCGGCCTCTGAACCCCCGCCGGAGCGCGTCCCCGAAGACTGCCCTCTATCCCCAGAGAGGATTCCCTGGCTCCGTTAGGATGCCCAGATTTTCCCCGGAAAATCAGGAAAATTTGCTTCCTTATTCGGGCCCTTCTGGGTGGGACACCTGGACACCCCTGCCCCGTGCCAACCCTGAGTTCCCCACAAGAATTGCGGTCCGGTGGTGGTGGACTAAATCTGCCCCTTTCGTCCCTAGGATTACAAGGGGCAGAAGCTGGCTGAACAGATGTTTCAGGGAATCATTCTTTTTTCTGCAGTGAGTATTGCTTTTTTACCTTTCGTCTCGTAATCCTGTCGCCCCCGGTTTGACTGTGTTTAATATACTCGGTTTCTTTTCAGATAGTTGGGTTTATCTACGGGTACGTGGCTGAACAGTTTGGGTGGACCGTCTACATAGTTATGGCCGGATTTGCTTTCTCGTGTTTGGTAAGAAGTTTGTGGCTGTTTGAGTATTAGCAGCTACACAAGTTTTCTGAGTTGGGAAACTTGGTTGGACCTGGTTGGGAGAGCCAGAATCAGCTCTTTCCTCATCTTTCCCATTTATGCTTCTGCTTTCTATTATTGGAAAAGTAGAATGTTAAGTAGTGTCAGGTGGTGTGAGCTGCTCAGAAGAGCAGGGGCTTTTTAATTTCCTTTTGCGGTTTACTCCAGGCAGCAAGAGAAAACATGGCAGGGGTATCCCGTGCTCACTCTGCCTCCATCTTTCTATAAGTTCTTAAAACTGAATGTGTAAACACGTAAAGTTTGCTCTAACTGTAAGTCTTGCCTGGTCAGTTTGTTAATCTTTAGCAGGGTGGTTATTTGGGGACCAGACATTGTGTGCAGTATGATTTTCGTAAACTTTGAGTGGAGATAAACGCTGCCTTCTCTCCATTCTGATCTAGCTGACACTTCCTCCATGGCCTATCTACCGCCGACATCCCTTGAAGTGGCTACCTGTTCAAGACTTAGGCACGGAAGACAAGAAATCAGGGGACAGAAAAATTAAGAGACATGCTAAAAATAATTGATGGGACCTTTCACGGTTCAGCACCTGCTTCTGTTTTCCTGTGTGATGAGCTGAATTGCTTTCGTAACCAAAAACATGAGCTTAAACCACTGCAGAGGTCTGTTGTCCTTGTTTCGTTTCTGATCCAGCTGTGTTTTAACCATTTAATGCCGTCCTTCATAAGCATGTGGTGCATAATAAATGCCTCGTAACTGGTAGTCCTCTCTTGGCTTCCTAATACAGGTTCTCACTATGTACATCAGAGTCCTCCTGCTTCAGCCTCCCAAACTGCTGAGATTACAGGCATATGCCACTACTCCTGGCTTGATAATCCAATATGTAATTATCAAAGATTCACAATCTGAGTCATTGAACTGTTTTAGTGGTGGGTTTTACTGGTGGTGGTGTTTTTGTTTAGTTTGGGTTTTTTGAGATAAGGTCTTTCTACATAGCCCTGGAACTCTCTATGTAGACCAGGCTGTCCTTGAACTTACAGAGTTCCACCTGCCTCCACTTCCCAAGTACTGGGGTTAAAGGTGTGCCCCACCCACACTTAGCCCAAATGGTTTCAATTAAAACTCATGGTGCAATTCTGTGTCTGACAGATCACTTTTGTTGTATATTGCAACTAAGAAGCCAAAATTAGGTGGGTTTTTTTTTTTTTGTTTTTGTTTTTTTTGTTTTTACGAGACAGGGTCTCTCTGTATTGTTTTGGAGGCTATCAGTCCAGCCTGGCCTCAAACTCACAGAGATCCGCCTGCCTCTGCCTCCTGAGTGCTGGGATTAAAGGCATGCGCCACCACCGCCCGGCCAAAATTAGGTGATTTATGTTTAGAAAATAAAAGCACCATCTTGTTCTGTTGCTGCAAGTTCCTACATTTTTTAAAATTCTCACTTTAAAAAAACTTTATTTGGTTTTTCAAGACAGGGTTTCTCTGTATAATAGCTCTCACTGTCCTAGAACTCGCTCTGTAGACATGACTAGCCTTGAACTCACAGAGATCCATCTGCCTCTGCTTCCCAAGTACTAGGATTGAAGACATGTGCCACCACCACCCGGCTAAAAAGTTTTTATTTCATGTGTATGTGCATGTTGAGGTAGAAGACAGTTTGCAGCGTTGGTTATCTTACACCATCCATCTGGCTCCTGGAGATGGAACTCAGGTTGTCGGATGCTTTTACAAGCTGATGTGTAGCAACAGCCCCCTTGTCTCTCTATTCCACTGTTTGTGTTTGTTGAGAACATTTATGTGTTTGTATGTATTGTGTGTGGGCCCACATGTAGACATCAGAGGACAGTTATAGGAGTCAGTTCTTTCCTTATGTGTAGGTTCCAGGGATTGAATTTAGGTTGTTAGGCTTGACAGCAAAAACTTTTGCCTGGAGAGCCATTTCACGAACCCTCTGCCACCCACCCCAGGTTCTTTTTAAGTAATTCTAATTGATTGGAGAGGAAAAGGTCTTAGGCTCAGAGATCCCAGGAGGCCATCAAACTCCAACCAAATACTTGTTAGGTGGCTGTCAGGATGGGGAGCCTAGTCTACTCAACATCTCTCTGGTGCCTCCATCCCATTTAGTCTAAGCCAGAACCATGGTGGCCAGCCTGACCACCAGTCCAGGGAGGAAGCAAGCCTGAGGTGAGGGGAAATAAGAAAAACAAGGGCCTGGGAGTAAAGGAGAAGAGAGACCTGGAGATGTGAAGGGGGCAGTCAGTTCTTAATAGCAAACACCTCTGAGAAAGGTACCATGTGAATCTGGTAAAATAGCACTTTGGCACCTGACACAGGAGCATTTAAGTAGAAATGTGTGTGTACTTGAGAGAGACCAAAGTCATAACTACAAAGCTGGGCATTCCTTTTAATATTTCCAAAGCACTGAAAAGAAAAGTTTGCCTGAGGCTGGAGTGGATGTGGAAGAATTATTAAAAGCAATGTTGAGTTTAACATCAGCAAAGACCCTAATTCAACAAAATCATTAAAGATTCTTTTAAAGAAGAGTTAAGACAGAAGATGAGGCATATTGTTAAGTATAGTAAGTGACTGAAAAGTTAGAAATTTCCAGGTGGTGTTAAAAATCAAGGAATCCTGGAGAGATGCTCAGTGGTCCAGAGGACCCTGGGTTCAATTCCCAGCACCCATGTGGCGGCTCACAACTGTCAGAACTCCAAAACGGGATCCAGTACCCTCACACAGACATATGTGCAGGCAAAACACCAGTACATAGGGAAAACAAATCAAGTTAGTTTATGAAATAAAAAGGGTGAAAACGGGAACAAAGATATACTAGGCAGAGGCAGAAAGGAGGGTAAATGGTGAAAAAGATGAGAATTGTCAGGGGTTGGAGACATGGCTTCACAGTAAGAGCACCCAGTTTCCATCCCTAGCACCCACGTGGGGCTCACAACCGCCTCTCATTCCTGGTGCAGTCTTGATACATATTAATTTTAAGTTTTTTCCTTTTAGCTATGTGTGCATACGAGTGCAGGTGCCTAAGGAGGCCAAAGCTGAGAATCCAATTTGGGTCCTCTGCAAGAGCAGTACAGTCCCTTAACTACTGAGACATGTCTCTCCAGATTCACATTCATTTGTGTGTGCTGTGTGGGCAGGTGCACCACGCATGAATGTGGAGGCTACAGGATGGCTCTCAACCATGCGGGTCCCGGGTCAAACTCAGGTCGTCAGACGTGTAGATAGAAACTGAATGAATGAACAACATGGAGGAAATTGTAAAAAACAATATGGAAATGTGAAAACATGGATTTTTTTTTTTTTGAGTCAGTCTCACAGTAGCTCTGGCTGGCCTGGAGCTCACTACATGACCAACCAGACTGGCCTAGAGCTCAGAGTTCCTGCATCTACTTTCCAAGCACTAAGATTAAAGGCGTGCACCACCATACCTGGCCTAGTGGTTTGTGTCTGGAGAATTTTTCTGAAGCCAGAATGATAACTGGTAATACATTCATGCCAGTAAGTTAGAAACTAAAGGAGAAATAGGACTGTCCAGAAAGACGCAGGTTCCAGAACGTGCAAGAAATGGAGCACTCCGGAAAGCGGGTTGTTTGCTGAAGACTTACACCCAGCTGACGGTGGGTCTACAATTTGTTCTCATAAATCGGTTCTTCAGAGTAAAATTAAGAGGCCTCAGAGGCTAGGCTATGATCAGAAGACTATAAGGACATGACATTTTATTTTATTCAGTACTTTTAACTCTTGGCACAATAAAAACAAGGAACTAAAGGAGATCATTTCATTAAAATATTGATGTATAATTCTCAAAGAAAATGATTTTTCCTCCTACAAACAAAACATTTGGAGATGGGTGTAGTGGTACATGTCTTTAATCCCAGCACTCAAACATGCAGATCTCTTGAGAGTTTGAGGCCAACCTGGTCTTCATAGTGAGTTCCAGGACAGCCAGAGCCACATAGTGAGACTCTGTCTGAGACAACCACCAAAAATATTTGGAATAACTTTCAGTCCTTCAAATATAAAGGTTATAGGACTGGAGAGATGGCTCAGCAGTCGGGGCGATTCCCAGTGCCCACGGCAGGTGGCTCACAGCCACCTTAAGGCCATGGTGTGGGATGCCCTGCATGCTGTGAATATGTGTTGCTTTTATTGTTGGATGATTAAAGCTGCTTTGGCCAATGGACAGGCAAAATATAGGTAGGCAGGAATTCCAAACAAAAATACAGAGAGGAGGAAGGTAGAATCATACAGAGACTATGTAGCTGCCGGGGAAGGAAGATGCCAGGGCATCACCGGTAAGCCACAGCCACACGGTGATATAGATGAGTAGTAATGGGTTAATTATGAGAGGGGGGGGGGAGAGAGAGAGAGAGAGAGAGAGGAGAGAGAGAGAGAGCTCGCCAAAAATAAGCCTAAGCCATTAGTCAGACAATTAAAAATATATATTAAGTCTCTGAGTGGTTAACTTATAGTGGCTGCAGGTCAAGTGGGACCAGGATACATGGAAAAAGTCTCCTCTACAAAGCCAAGTCCAGGAATCCAACACCCTCTTCTGGCCTCCTCAGACACCTACACACACACACACACACACACACACACACACATACACACACACACACACACACACACACACACATCTTAAAACATGAAAATTTACTAAAGACTTGTATTTTATTTATAAAAATACCTCTAGAGGGATATTACTTACTATAACTAACACGGCATGTGATATACAATGACTTTTTCTCTTTGAGATAAGGGTCTCTAGTATGAGCTGGCCTTGAATTTGCTTTGTCATCCGAGCTAGCACTGAACTCAGGACCCAGCTGTCTATGGTTCTCAGACGCGAGGGTTCAAGTGTGCCTCACTGCATCCAGCCCTACAGTTACACATTTAAAATATACATAAAATGCACATGAAAACCAACATTGCAGCATCCAGGACTAAGGACAGGGACTTTCCCTAGACACTGCTTAGTTGAAAGAGGAATTCGCGTTTAAGAGATAGTTTTGCTGGTGCAAAGAAGAAATCAAGCATGTTAAATCATGAGTCACAAAGCTACAGTTTAGACTGAACAAAAGTTCTAAGACTGAACTCACTAAGGTCAGATTAAATGAAAATCTTAAACATCCATTTAAGTGTAAAAAGAAAAGGTTGTTCAAATGCAACACAGAACTTCCCGTTGTTTACATCCATTCCCAGAATAGTGAGTTGGCGTTGGAGAGTAAGCATCACTGCTCTCCGAGAAACAGATGTCCTCGTTTCTCCTGCTGCTTTTGTCAATGTAGGAAAAGAAACTGGATATAAAGTTGGTTTAAGGCTCAGTAAACAGTAACAAATATAACATTTTGCTCATAAAAATAAAATGATATTCAAAGGTTTTCTTTTGTGAACTTGTTTCACAGTAGGCAACTCTGTCCAATGTTTTACAGTAGGAAGACCCCCAAAGAGATAGTGAAGGACAGGAGTGGCCTCTGAATAACCAAAACAGCTTTTTTGTTGTGTTTTAGTCGAGAAACCTCTGAAAATAGTCTCTAGTTCTGGCAGCAAGTTAGAACAAATCTCAAAAATTCACATTTTCTTCAAAAAACTTCAGCTGGCGAGCTTTCACACTGTAAGCTGCATACTTGTCCCCCATGTGCTCCCGTAACTGTGCCTATTTGAGAAACAGACAAGAAAATCAGCACATAACAAAAGCAATTCCTGTAATCTTTAAAACAAAGGCCTTCCTAAATATCACACTGTAATAAACAGGTCCATTTCAGCAGGAGGTGCCTTGGGGGTCACTATTTCAGATGAGCAGAAGGCCCTGAGCCCCAGGCCGGCAGCTGACACCTGCTTGTCTGAGCTGGAAGAGGCAGGGAGCTGTGGGCAGCTGGCCATGAAGCAGTCCACCATCAGAGAAGGGGGTCTCAGGCCCCAGGCTATCATTAGGTAAGCTAAACCAACAAGGTGGCAGACTCCTAGGATTGGAGCTTTAGAAACCACTGTGTCAAATCAGCATGCCAGCCACACGTGCCTTTTCTCTATGCTGCATCCTTTTCTGCTGAGTCATACATTAAAAACTGCTTCAGTTTCACTGCTCTAACAATACCAGGGAGAACACCTATGGGGAAATATTACCAGTTTTGTTTACATAAAATTACTGTGTATGAGTTCAAACATGCCACAGTGCATGTGTGGAGGCCAGAGGGAAGGGCAGTTCTGTGGACTTGGCCCACTGCTGACTTCTACGTAGAATTTCAAAACTGCAAACCCAGTCCTGAGTCACACTGACTCAAGCTCAAGGGCTGCCTGAGTGAGTCTGAAGCCAAGCTAAGTAACTTAGTGAGACCCAATTTCAAAACAGAAAAGGGTGAGGCTTACAAGGCCTGACTGACACCCCGAAAGTCATGTATCAGTATAGATGTGTGGAAATGGATGCTTAAACTTAGAACACACCTAGTATGCTGGATGGGTATGGTGCATAATGTGATGCAATTCACTGAAGACACAGTGCCACTTTGATGGTATTCTGGAAAAGCACGCAATCCAAAGGCAGAAGCAAGAGAATTAAGCATTCAAAGCCAGCCTACATAGTGAATTTGAGACCAGACAAGGCTACATGAGACTCTGCCATTAAAGAAAGAAAAAAAGAGAGAAAGAAGAAAGAAAGAAAGAAAGAAAGAAAGAAAGAAAGAAAGAAAGAAAGAAAGAAAGAAAGAAAGGAAGGGTAACCTAGATAAGAATGCTAGCACTTGTCTGACACACCAGCATCAGGAGGCAGGGGCAGGAGGACTCCGATCTAAGGCCAGTTTATATTACAAAGAGAGGACCTCATTAAAAAACACAATGTGAAACTACTCATGAGAAAACAGAGAAGCACGTGGCTGGAATGTGACTTAGTTTTTCCCTAGTATACAGGGGGCACTGGGCTTGGTCTCCAGCATAGCATAAACCGGGTTTGGCAGCATATGCCTATAATTCCAGCACTTGGGGGTGGAAGTAGGAGCATCAGAAGTTCAAAGTCAGCTTCAGCTACACAGCAAATCTGAGATCAGCCTAGGCTACACGAGACCCTGTCTAAAGCAGAAAAGAAAGGAAACAGAGGAAAATAGAAAAATGCAAAATCAAGTACTATTTTATCCTTATTTTTTGAGACAGGGTTTCTCTGTGTGGACCTGGCTGATCTGGAACTCACTCTGTAGACCAGGCTGGCCTCTGCCACCCGAGTGCTGAGATTAAAGGCGTGTGCTGTCACCACCTGGCCCCAAGTGCTATTTCATTGAACACAAGGTTAGATTCTTCAAAAGTATCAATATGAGGGGCTGGAGAGTAGGCATGGAATGTATTGTGGATATCCATTCAAGGGCTAGTGAGATGGTTCAGTGGGCAAAGACACTTGCCACTGAGGCCTGAGGCCTCTGCATTACATTGGATCCCAGAAACTACGGTGGAAGGACAGAGCCAACTCTGCAATTGTCCTTTACTCTCCACAAGTACGCCATGGCATGTGCATCTGTGTGTGTGCATGCATGCATATGCACTCTCACACGCACACACATGTTAGTGCTGGGGCGATGACTCAGCAGTTAAGAGCACTCGTTCCTGCAGAGGACCTGTGTTCACTTGTCAGCACCCAGTGGTGGCATGCACATGGTGCCAGACAAACACGCAAACAGGACGCTCATACACATGAAGTCTTAAAAATTTTTTTTTTGTTTTTCAGGACAGGGTTTCTCTGTGTAGCCTTGGCTGTCCTGGAACTTGGTCTATACACCAGGCTGGTCTTGAACTCACAGAGGTCTGCCTGCCTCTGCTTCCTGAATGCTGGGATTAAAATTTTTTGCCATCAGTGCTTGGCTCTACAATTTCTTAAAAAAAAGATAACCAAAAATATTTAAAAGATTTAATATTTTATTTATTTATTGTGTATACAGTCTTCTGCCTGCATGCCAGCAGAGGGCACCAGATCTCATTCAAGGTGGTTGTTAGCCACCATGTGGTTGCCGGGAATTGAACTCTGGAAGAATAGTCAGTGCTCTTAACCTATGAGCCATCTCTCCAGGCCCTTAAAAGATTTTTTGAAAACGAAAAATATTTATCCAGCAACATTTACTAAGAGCTGTAAAGATGGTGCAGTAGTTAAGAGCTGCTTTTCCAGAGAGCCTGTGTTCAACTCCCAGCCAGCACACAGCCATTTGTAATTCCAGTTCCAGGGGATCCAATGCTGTCTTCCAGCCTCTAAGGCCATCAGGACGACATACATGCAGGTAAAACATCCATACATGTAAAACAAAATAAAAAGTCAAAGCTAAATAAAAATACCTTTAAAAAGAACAGCTAATAAAATTTGGAAAGAAAACTGTGTATTAGTACGGGAATCCCAGTAAACTGCCATCAAACCTCACACAGGCCTCCTTGCTCCCAAGCGAAAGGATGTCTCTCTGGGAGAAGGGGGCATCAACACGTCTATCATCTACTGCAAACTGAACTAACATTCAGGAGAGCTCAGCCAAGAAGCAAGGGCTCTTCTTCTGCCCAGCATAGCCTATAGGATGGAGAGTAGCTGTGGGTGCAGCTACACTAAGAACAATGGGGCTTCAGTCACCTTTGTCCCAGACCACACAGCACAGCATCCCAAGAAAGCCAGACTACTACCCCAGTCCTCTTCTCCTTCCCCAGTCAAATGCCCCGACCACCACCCCTGCCACTACACCCTGTCTCTTTTCCAGACAGATCTTGATATTGCCCCGCTGGTCTGAAACATTTGGAATCAAGTGATCTCCTGCCACAGCCTTCTGTGTACCTGGGACTACAAGCAAATGCTACTAAAACTTAACAAAATTTTAAACAGATTAAGCAAGAGGGAAGATTCTGAATATGAAAATTAGAAATTAAAGTGGAGATATTACTTTCAATTCTACACAAATAAAAATATTGAAACAACTATAAATGATTGTACGTCATATAACCTACTTGAAACTTGAGAAATTCCTAGAAATAAACAACTTACCAAGACTGACTCACAAAGAAACAGAAAATCTATATAGGTATAGGCTCACAGTGTAAGGACTGAGTCAAACATTGCTATACATTAGGAGAACCATTTGCAAATCTTATATCTGATGAGGGACTTGTATCCAAAATAAATATAAAACTTGACAATTTAAAGGTTAGTAGCCCAGCCGGGTGGTGGTGGCGCACGCCTTTAATCCCAGCACTCGGGAGGCAGAGGCAGGCGGATCTCTGTGAGTTCAAGGCCAGGCTGGACCGACAGCCTCCAAAACAATACAGAGAAACCCTGTCTCGTAAAAACCAAAAAAAAAAAAAAAAAAAAAAAAAAAAAACAAGGTTAATAGCCCAAATTTAAATAAACATTTCTCCAAGGAAAATATGCAAATTGTTAAGAGTATATGAAAGTATACACAACATCATTCATCATCAGGGAAATATAAACCAAACTTACAATGAATACCATTTTATACCCACTAGAATGGCTATAAGGGGATCAAGAGGTTACAAATTGGAAAGGAAGAAGTCAAACTTTTGCTATTTGCTGATGATATAATTTACATAAGTGAATTATATTCTATCAGGGAACTCCTACAAACTGATAAACACCTTCAGTAATATAGCAGGATACAAGATTAACTTAAAAAATCAGTAGCTCTCCTATATACAAAAGATAAACGGGATGAAAAAGAAATCAGAGAGATATCACCCTTTACAGTAGTCACAAACAACATAAAATATGTTGGGTTAACTCTAACCAAACAAGTTAAAGATCTATATGACAAGAACTATAAGTCTTTGAAGAAAGAAATTGAAGACATCAGAAAATGGAAAGATCTCCCATGCTCTTGGATAGGTAGGATTAACGTAGTTAAAAAAAAATAGCAACCAAAAGCAATCTACAGATTCAATGCAATCCCCATCAAAACCCCAGCACAATTCTTCACAAACCTCAAAAGGACGAATTTCATATGGAAAAACAAAAAAAACCCAGGGTAGCCAAAACAATCCTGTATAAGAAAGGAACTTGTGGAGGCATCGCAATACCTGACTTCAAACTCTACTATAGAGCTATAGTAATGAAAACAGTTTGGTATTGGCATAAAAACAGACAGGTGGACCAGTGAAATCAAATCAAAGACCCTGATATCAAGTCACCTATGAACACCTAATTTTTGACAAAAAAGCCAAAATTAAAAAATGACAAAAAGAAAGTATCTTCAACAAATGGTGCTGGCATTAACTGGGTGTCAACAAGTAGAAGAATGCAAATAGGTCCATATCTATCGTCATGCACAAAACTCAAGTCCAAATGGATCAAAGACCTCAACATAAAACCAACCACACTGAACCTCACAGAAGAGAAAGTAGGAAGTACCCTTGAACGAACTGGTACAGGAGACTGCTCCCTGAACATAACACCAGTAGCACAGACACTGAGATCGACAATTAATAAAGCGTCTCCTGAAACTGAGACGCTTCTGTAAAGCCAAGGACACAGTCAGCAAGACAAAATGGCAGCCTACAGAATGGGAAAAGATCTTCACCAACCCCACATCTGACAGAGGTCTAGAACTCAAGAAACTAGACATCAAAAGACCAAATAACCCAATTAAAAAAGGGGGTACAGATTTAAATGGAGAACTTGCAACAGATGAATCTCAAATGACCAAAAGACACTTAAGGAAATGCTCAACATCCTTAGTCATCAGGGAAATGCAAATCAAAACAACTCTAATATATCATCTTACTCCTGTCAGAATAGCCAAGATCAAAAACACTGATGAAGCTTATGCTGGAGAGGATGCAGAATAAGGGCAACACTTCCCTATTGCTGGTGGGAATGCAAACTTGCACAGTCGTTTTGGAAATCAGTATGGCAGTTTCTCAGAAAATGGGGAATCAAATCTATCACAAGGCCCAGCAATACCACTTTTGGGAATATATCCAAAGGATACACACTCATACCACAAGGTCATTTGCTCAGCTATGTTCATAGAAACATTATTTATAATAGCCAGAACCTAGATGCCTAGATGCCAGTCAACTGAAGAATGGATAAAGAAAATGTGGTACATGTACACAATGGAGTACTACTCAGTGGTAAAAAACAAAGACATCTTGAAAATGGACAGAATTAGAGAGCACGATTCTGAGTGAGGTAACTCAGACCCAGGAAGACAAACATGGTATGTACTCACTCATAGGTGGATTTTAGACATAGAACAAAGGATAACCAGCCTACAGTCCACAAACCCAGAGAACCTAGGTAACAAAGAGGAGCTTAAGAGAGACACACATGGAAACTTGGGGCAGGAGGGAGGGTGGGATGGAAGGGAGTGGGGGCAAATGTACAGCTCAATTAAAAAGAAAGTCTGTAACACAGCTTAAGATACTTAGATACTTACCTCTCTCTCTGACTCATCTTCCTCCGCCTCCAAAAGATCATACACCTGCTCTAGAAGCTGAACCCCCAGGCCCTGGATTACATCAGCTCTCAGAACTTCAACTATCCTCCTGATCTTCTCAGAACCTGGTATGACAGCTAAAAGTGCAGCAACAAAAACAGGGAATGAATACCACACTACAGCAAAAACTATACAATCTTTAAAATTCCTGTTGCAATTATTTACACTTCAGTAAGAATCTGGCTTAATGACTTCATTTACACACCTTCTTCTGAGCTGGCCATGATGGCACACACCTTTAATCTCAGCATTCGGGAGGCAAAGGCAGGCAGATCTCCGTGAGTTCAAGGCCAGCCTGGTCTACAGAGCGAGTTCCAGGACTGCCTCTAAAACAATACAGAGAAACCCTGTCTGAAAAAAAACAAAAAAAAAAAAAAATGTAACGTATAATACAAATTATAGTCACCTAAAATAGTTCAAAATTTATGTTAGGTTTTCTAGATATACAGAGATATATTTCAAAACCTTTCAAAGACCTATAGAATATGGCATTTAAAACAGTTTATTAGGGTTTGTCTTTACAATGAGACACAACTGCTTCTGGCAGCACCAATTACATTGGAGAGGGAGATGGGCATCGAAGAAACTTGTTATGGAGTTTGCCTTCAACATGGCAGGGATAGCCATTTGGACAAGAAACTGCTCTTGCCTGAACTCCTTGACAGCATGCTGCCCAAACTGGACAAGCAGGATGCAAAGAAAAATGACTGCTGAACTTGCCAAGGGACAGGAGGGTCCTTCAAGGTTCCTGCTTCATCAGAAAGTCTGACAGACACTATGGCCTATGGGTTGATGATGCCCCAAGGTTACAGGGAAACTCTGGGTGACTGTCCAGGCAGTGAGAGGTCTCTGTCAATTCTAGAGTTTATGTTATATCCTTCTGGGGTCTCTGATGAAGTTGAAGACAGACAGTTATGGTTATGGTCTTCCTTAGTTATGATAAAAGATAAGTTACATATAAAACTAAGGGGGGGGCAGTGGGGAGTATGGGAGGATGGGAGAGAGCGGGAACTGGGATTGATACGTAAAATAAGATTGTTTCTAAATGAAATAAAATGTATTAGAAAAAAGAAAAAAAAAGAATCAACATTCAGAGGGGGATGGATGACTTAGGGAAAATACTAAGGGGCCAGCAAGGTTTTACACAAGCAAAACCTGAGTTGAAGAAAAGAACTGATTCCCACAAGTTATCCTCTACCCTACAGACACACACACAAACACATAAACAAACATACACATGCCAAATAAATGAATGAATGGAAGTTTATGTAATAAATAAATTTTACATAATAAATAAATGGTTCATACTAAGATAAATTAAAAAAAAATTTAGACTCGCCGGGCGGTGGTGGCACACGCCTTTAATCCCAACACTCGGGAGGCAGAGGCAGGCGGATCTCTGTGAGTTCGAGGCCAGGCTGGACCGACAGCCTCCAAAACAATACAGAGAAACCCTGTCTCATAAATACCAAAAAAAAAAAAATTTAGACTCACAAAGATAGGACAGATGATAGACTATTTCCTTTAAATTTTGCCAAATGTAAAGATACTAAATGTTTTTAACTATAATTCATACTTGGTAACTGTTTTGTTATATATAATTTTACTATGTTGAAGTTAAACCTTTTTTATTTAGACAGATAAGGGGAGATGATGGGGGATGTCCTTCTGTATGCTGTGAATATAGGTTTCTCTTATTGGCTGATGAATAAAGCTGTTCTGGCCAACTGACAGGCAGGATTTAGCCAGACAGGAAATCCAAACAGGGATGGAGAAAGGTTGTAGGCAGGGTCAGAGAGATGCCATGTAGCTGCAGAGAAAGCAAGAGGTCTGGGCATCACCGGTAAGCCAAGACCAAGTGGAGATACACAGATTATAGAAATGGGTTAATAATTAAGAGACAGCTAGCCAATGAGAAGCCTGAGCCATCAGCCAAACAGTTGATAATTAATATAAGCCTCTGTGCATTTACTTGGGACTAAATGGCTGCAGGACCAGGTAGGAAAGAAACTTCCGCCTACATTTATTTTATGTGTGTGGGTGTTTGCCTGTGTGTATGTGTCTCTGCACCACATCTGCAGTGCCTACAGAGACCAGAAGAGGACCTTGGAACTGGAGTTACAGACAGTTGTGAGCTGCCATATAGGTGCTGGTAATTGAACCCAGGTCCTCTGGAGCAGCAGCCAGATTAACCTGCTGAGCTGTCACTTCAGCCCCTATACTTTGGCTTTTAAAAATTTCATTTTTGGTGTGCTAGGGATGAATGGAACCCAGGGCTTTGCACATGTTAGGTAAGTGCCTATCATTAAATTTCACCTCTAGTATTTTAATAAACTAGTCGTTAACCTTCATGCTATCATCTCCAAAATCTAAACTAACTTGAAAATCAACAATTAACAATTGTCTAACTTGAAGAAAATTCACACTAAAAAGGTCAAATATTTTATGCAATGTTATAAGGCTTATTTATTTATTTACATTTATTTTAAAATCAGTTCAAGGGCTGGAGAGGCAGCTTCAGTGGTGAGGAGCGCCTGTTGCTCTCTTAGAGGACTTTTCCTGGGAATCCAGTCCCTCTAATCTTCCACGGACACTGCACTCACACACACATCCACAAACTCCAGCACCTGAGAGGCTGAGCCACAAGATCAGGGGTTCAAAGTTCTCCTCAGCTACAAAGCAAGCTTGAGGTCAACCTGAGCTACATAAGACACAGCCTCATGAAACCAAAATACAAAGACATATACATTTTCATGAAACTCTGGAATGTATCTACTGACTATATAAAATACACATCTTTTGGCTTGGCTTGGTTTGGTTTGTTTTTTGCCTTTTCAAGACAGGATTTCTTTGAGTAACAGCCCTGGCTATCCTGGAACTCACTCTGTAGACAAGGCTGGCCTCAAACTCACCAAGATCCGTCTGTTTCTGTCTTCCGAGTGCTGGGATTCAAGGCACGTGCCACCAACACCCAGCCTAAGATACACCTTTTATGTAGCTATCCAAACAAAAAGTGAAAAACGAAAACAACTTGCTCCCCGCTACCTGCACTTGCCATGCTCTGGGGAAGAGGGAACCAGTCACCTGGAGGCAGCGCTTGGCCGTGGAGCTCCACCTCTTCTGCAGCCTTGCCATGAAGCACCAGCGTGTCGCGATACTTCCGATGCAGTCTGAATTCTGACACTGGATTTAGTACTCGGAGGTCTTCACAGCTCTCTCTAGAGTCCAGCTTAAGAGTCTGAGTCATCAGCTGTACCAAGTCACTCATTTCATTTGTCTGACTCTTCCTGAGGGGGAAGAATTCCTCAGCATTTACCCGACTTCATGGCAAAAGTTAGATGTGAAATGACCCTTATGGAGCGCTGCTTACAAACGCCCATGTGCTTGCTGCCTACAGACTGACCCTTCCACAGTAGCTACAGTCTTTTTTTTTTTTTTTTTTGTTTTTTGTTTTTGTTTTTCGAGACAGGGTTTCTCTGTAGCTTTGGAGGCTGTCCTGGAACTCACTTTGTAGACCAGGTTGGCCTCGAACTCACAGAGATCCGCCTGCCTCTGCTTCCCGAGTGCTGGGATTAAAGGTAGCTACAGTCTTGTAAATACAAAAATCAACTGCAAGAAGGCAGGCAAGAATGAACAAAATGAAAGGAGCCTGGTGTCAGACCACAGGTGTCTCACAATACAGAAGAGCTTCAGGCTTTCTGACCTGCAGCAGCCAGGGTCAGGGCTCACAGCCACCACCAGTAGATGGTGAAAGGAATCGGAGAAAGGAGTGGACCAGAGAGAATTTTGCATACAAATTCTACATAGCCATTTCCAAGTGACTTAATTCTACACGATATAAAAGTCAGGAATGGTCACAGAAACACAGAAATGCCAGCCTCAGTGAGCTAAAATGCACAGGGCCCACTCTTCTCAAAACTCAAAAGAAACAGGAAAGATCACCCTTGTGAAGGGGAAAGATGAAACTTACAGAAACAGACCCAGAAGTGACACAAGTGATAGAATGAGTAGGTGAGGACACTAAAGTAGTTATTGTAAATATATTTCATATGGCTACATAGAGAAAAACATGGACTTGCCAAGGGAACAATATGGAACGCATACAACAGGCCTATATTAAACTTTCAGAGAAGAAAACACAATGTGTTAAGTGGGGCTAATGACTACGCACAGAACAGGTAAGCGAGCTCAGATCTTTCCTAGCACAGAATCTATGAAAAACAGAACAAAGAAAAACTGCAGGAGAATAATCAGAGCATGACAGATATTATGTGCATCCATAAGCAGTCTAATACACATTTATTTAGACTCCCAGAGTCTCAAAAAAAACAAAGGATCTTAGAGAAGGCAAGGCTGTGTGTGTGTGTGTGTGTGTGCGCGCATGTGTCACAAAAGCTGTAAGGAAGCTGGGCATTGGTGGCGCACACCTTTAATCCCAGCACTCGGGAGGCAGAGGCAGGCGGATCTCTGTGAGTTCGAGGCCAGCCTGGTCTACAGAGCAAGTTCCAGGACAGCCTCCAAAACAATACAGAGAAACCCTGTCTCAAAAAACAAAAACAAACACAAAACAAAAAAAAATGCTGTAAGAAAAATAACAGCTAACACTGATAACAGCGACAAAATTGGAGGTCCAAGAATATATTCTATAAGAATTCTGAAACAAAATTGCATTTTTTCATAGAAAATATATACATCTTACTTTTTGTTTGTTTGTTTTTTGCTTTGTTTTGTTTTTCGAGACAGTTTCTCTGTAGCTTTGGAACCTCTGTAGACCAAGCTGGCCTCAAACTCACAGAGATCCGTGCCTCTGCCTCCCGAGAGCTAGATCAAAGGCGTGCGCCACCACGCCCAGCCACTTTAAAATTAAAATGACTTTACAAGTGTAGGTGTTCTGCTTGCATGTGTGCCCACCACGTGCATGCAGTGCTCATGGCGGCAAGAGACAGCGCGGCTCCCCAGGAACTGGAGTTGCAGTTGGTTGTGAGGGACCATGTGGTGCTGGGAACTGAATCCAGGTCCACTGGAAGAAAAGCCAGCCTTCGTAACCACTGAGCCAACACTCCAGCCCCTCCCAGAAGATACTTTTAAGCTCTAGCATGTACCACTAACCATTTGTAATGTTATGACTACCACAGGTAGGAATAGTTTTTTGACGCAGTTCAAACAGAACTGAGACAGAAAACCAAGAACTTACCCCTCCCTGGAATCTCCATCTGACTTCTCAGTTGAGCTTGTAGAAGAACTTAACTCATCATCCTCAGACAGACCATGTGACTGTCTCTTTTCCTATAGTGTTGAGAAAGAACAATAAAACCAGAACATAATACTCCAAATGTTTTAAGTGCAATAACTAGACACAATGTATCTTGCACACAATTAAAAAGGAGAAACTAATAGAAAACTTGAAGTTGATTTATTCAAATGAGCACCAGGCTGTGGTGTTGTACACCTTTGATCCCAGCACTCAGGAGGCAGCCGTAGGTGGATCTCTTGAGTTCAAGCCAGCCTGATCTACAGAGTGAGTTCCAGGATAGCCAGGGCTACACAGAGAAACCCTGTCTCAGGGCTGGAGAGATGACTTCTGGCTGTTCTTCCAGACGTCCTGAGTTCAATTCCCAGCAACCACATGGTGGCTCACAACCATCTGTAAAGAGATCTAATGCTCTCTTCAGGCCTGCAGACAGAATATTATATATAATTTTAACTTTTTTTATTTTAAAAAAAGAGAAACCCAGCCGGGCGTTGGTGGCACACACCTTTAATCCCAGCACTCAGGAGGCAGAGACAGGTGGATCTCTGTGAGTTCGAGGCCAGCCTGGTCTACAAAGCGAGTTCCAGGACAGCCTCCAAGACAATACAGAGAAACCCTGTCTCGAAAAACCAAAAAAAAAAAAAAAAAAGAGAGAGAGAGAGAAACCCTGTCTCATAAAACAAAACAAATTTATTCAAATGATGTCACAGTTCACTCATGAAGTTCACAGTTTCAGACTGAGGACCTCCAGGGTGAAGGTTTTCAAGGCCAATGTCTCAGCTAAGAAGATATTTCCTTTGCAGAGCAGCCTAAGTGGCTGCTTTGGAGATTCAGCTCTCAGGCAGAGTGGCTGACCCCACAAGGAATACCAGCATTTTAAACGAGACACAATGACACATCAATCCAGGCAATTTCCACTTGCTCCTATGTGAGATTATTAAAGTTTATTTACAGGGTTACCTAATATAATTCACATAAACCTCGAAGTTTTAGAAAGTTCAGACATCAATTAGTGAAGTAACTAAATGATACCTGTAAGCAACACAGTTGTTTAGATATGTGGTGGCTGATATCTAATCCCAGCACTCAGGAAACTAAGGCAGAAGAAGTGCAGTAAGTCCTAGGCTGACCTAGGCTCTATACAGTAAATGTGAGAAGGCCCTCTCTCAAAAACCTTAAGCAACTTGACACAAACAGGAAACTACAGATTAATGATTAGTAAATGAGTTAAAAATCTGACCATATGCCAGGTAGTGGTGGTGCATGCTTTTAATCCTAGCAGAGGCAGGCGGATTTCTGTGAGTTTGAGACCAGCCTGGTCTACAGAGTGAGTTCCAGGACAGCCTCCAAAACAATACAGAGAAACCCTGTCTTGAAAAACAAAACAAAACAACAACAACAACAAAATCTAGCTATACAGACGGGATATTGAGTGTTACAGAAAAACAGACAGTGTTGCCCAATGGAAGCTCGTAGTCTGGCCTGCTGGGAAAGGCTTGTAATCTCAGGTACTTCAGAGGCTGAGGCAGGAGGATTGTAAGCTCAAATCTATCCTGGGCTACACAGTGAATATAAGGTCAGTCAGTGAGACTGTAAGACCATGTCTTGAAATAAAAATAGAAAAATGATCTAGAGGATATATACCTTAGCGATAGTACACTTGCCTACCATATGTGAGGCCATAGGGTCAATCACCAATATCAAAAACCAAAACAAACAAGGGATTCTGACTAAACTTCCAAGTGTTAACAAGAATGACTAGAAAATATATAGTCTTGGGACTGGAGAGGTTGCATAGCATGAAGAGCAGTAGATTGCATCCCCAGCACCCAGATGACAGCTCACCACCATCCGAGACACCAGCACTCAGATGACGGCTCACCACCATCCATGACTCCAGCACCCAGATGACGGCTCACCACCATCCTCGACTCCAGCACTCAGATGACGGCTCACCACCATCCGAGACTCCAGCACCCAGATGACGGCTCACCACCATCCTCGACTCCAGCACCCAGATGACGGCTCACCACCATCCGAGACTCCAGTTCTGGCCTCCACAGGCACCAAGTATGCATGTAGCAAAAAGACACACATATAGGCAAAACACTCATACATATTTTAAAAAATGTATACCTTAAATGAGTTAAGCATAATCTTTTAAATTACTATTTGATTTCCTTTGTTTGGTTGTTTTTGTTTTTTTTTTCTTGATGCTTTTAGTTTTGGTTTTGGTTTTTTGTTTTTCCAAGACAGGGTTTCTCTGTGTAACCTTGGGTATCCTGTAACTTAACTCTGTAAACCAGTCTGGCCTCAAACTCATAGAGATCCACCTGCCTCTGCCTCCGAGTTAAAGGCATGCACCATCACTGCCCAGTACCGAGTTCTTTTCTTAATTAAAAGTGAAAAAGAAGACTAGGCATGGTGGCACATGACTTTCTTTAATCCTAGAAATTGCGACACTAGTGGTTAGAATAAGAATGCCCCCCATAGACTCACAGATTTGAATGCTTGGTCACCAGGGAGTAGCACTACTAGGTGTGGCCTTGCTGAAGGAAGTGTGTCATTGGGTGTGGGCTTTGGGATTAAAATGCTCTAGCCAGGCCCAGTGTCTTATCTCTTCCTGCTGCCTGTGGATCCAGATGTGGACTCTCAGTTCCTCAGCGCCATCACTGCCTGCTTGCCACCATGCTCCCCACCATGACACCAATGGTAAAACTCTGAAACTGTAAGCCAGCCCCAATTAAAGCTTTCCTTTATAAGAGATGCCATAGCCATGGTGTCTCTTCATAGTAATAGAACACTAAGACAGATACTGAGACAAGAGAATCAAGAGTTCAAGGTCATCCTGGGCTACACAGCAAGATTCTACATTAAAATGAACGGAGTATGGTCGTGTATGCCTATATTCTCAACACCTAGAACATGGAGGCAAGCCGGGCGTTGGTGGCGCACGCCTTTAATCCCAGCACTCGGGAGGCAGAGGCAGGCGAATCTCTGTGAGTTCGAGACCAGCCTGGACTACCAAGCGAGTTCCAGGACAGCCTCCAAAGCCACAGAGAAACCCTGTCTCGAAAAACCAAAAAAAAAAAAAAAAAAAAAAAAAAAAAGAACATGGAAGCAAGAGGATCTGGAGGTCACCCTCAGCTACACAGTAAATTCCAGGTTGGCCTGGGCTACCGAGACTCTGTCTCCAAAAAGGTGTAGCATGGTCAGCAATGCCCCTAAAAAATGATGCTGACATCCGTGACGATTACTGTGTTAGGTTTCCCAGGAGACACATGCACATTTTCCCTCAGGAGTGTGTGGTCACCTGAGGGACGCTGCAGTCAGAAGAGAACCGTCGGGCAGGGGTAGGCTGGCCTTCTTCCCGAGGTTTCACTGGCTCCACTGCACTTGAAGTTCTCCGAACTGAAGGGCCTGAAAATATGAACACCCACAGCTGTTTGCGGTGTGCTGGACTCAACTAAGGAGGACTTTGTACTGCATACAGAAGACACCATAGGAAGAGTCAGCCAGAATGACCCAAACAGCATAGTCATCATCATTCTGGTGTCTGCCACTTTAGTGACAATTTAGTCCTGGGTTTAACAGATTTAACTCTATGGAACCACAGGGTAATACTACCTACCTTTTGGCATGACTATAAATAGGTAACAAGGTTCTACCTTTCACACATTTACCATAATGCTGGAGACACAGTCACCTTTAATAAAGGAAAACCGGGAACACAACTTTTAAATGATGGTACTCAGAAGGATCCACAGAGGGGCTGGAGAGATGGAGAGATGGCTTGGCAGTTAAGAGTACCTCATGCTCTTACTAGAGACTCGAGTTGTTGCCAGCACACACGTGGTACATAACACAGTTTCAGGTTAGTCAATGACTTCTAACCTCTACGGGCACTAGGCATGCAAATGGCTTGCATACATACATACTTGCAAGTAAAACACTCATGCACATAAAATAAAATTAAAAACAATTTTAAAAATAGAATTATCCATAGACACACACCTTTAAACACACACCTTTAAAGGCAATACTTAGGAGGCAGTGGTAGATGGATCTCTATGTGTTCAAGACTAGTCTAGTCTACATAACAGTTCCAAGCCACGCTAGGCTTCCACAGTAAGATCCTGTCTCAGAAAACAAAGAAACCAAAAACCCTACATTCCTCAGCTTAGTGTAGCCCCTTAACCAACACAGTCTGGATGGGAAACCAAGTTAAACATACACCTGATTTCCGACCTAAGATGTCAAAGTCCCAAACCCTCTGGCTCTTTCTCTCTCTCACTTAAATTTCTTTCTTTATTTGTTTAAGACTTTTAGATTTCAAAATCTTATTTTATGTGTATGAGTATTCTGCCTGCATGTGTGCCTGGTGTACATGGAAGTCAGAAGAGGGTGCCGATCCCCTGGAAATCGAGTTAAAGATGATTGCAAGCTACCATGTAGGTTCTAGGATCTGAACCTGAGTCTTCCGCAAGAGCAACAAGTACTCTTAACGGCTGAGCATCTCTCCACTCCCTGGCTCTCATTTCAATTCTCTGACACATAGTTGAGAGTCAGTACCCTACAACATTTTATAAGGCTTATTTAAGAAATTTCAAGAACGCTTCCAAATCTTTTCCCCAGATGGATTATTACTGCTTCCAAATTTGTACACCTAGCAACCAGAGCCAAGTCTTCTGACCAGCCATCTAGTAAAGATATCCACTTCACCTGAGGGGAGCATCTCTTCCTGTGACTGCTTTAGTCGCCGCCTCTCTCTGGCTGACAATGGCCGATCCTTTGAAAGAAAGTCATCGAGTCATTTCTGTTTCTGCTCACTTTTCCTGTAGCGATGTGTGACATATCACCCAACAGTGCTAAAGGCCTCCCACTGGTCTCTCAAGGAGCAGAAACCACTCTGCATGTGGAGTTTGGTCCACACAGGGGTAGCAGCTATGAAAGAATGAGCACAGTCTGGCTTCTAGAAGACACTCATTTGTGATGAGCAAGAAAATACTTTTGTACTTCTCATATTCAGAATCTACTTAGTCCCCTCGAATGACGGCAGGTGGCTCTCTTTGGAAGTGCAGACCATGTCCATTACAGTCAAAGCTTATGCTTTGAAAGCACAAATCTGTCACTTCTAAAATGGTGAGGTGGGCTAGCATGTTTTAAGATGAACCTCTACAATACCCACAGACTTTACAACCTGAAGCTTTAAAAGGAGTATTTTGAGACTCAGCACACACTCATACAAACCTTGGATGATGACACTGAGTTGATCCTTGAACTGTTTACAGACCCAGCCACAGGTCTACTTTGGTTTTCATCATTTTGTTGTGTTGATATGATATCCACTTTTCCATCATCAGGGTGAGAAGGCAAAAGCCGAGGGGGTGATTCTTGGAACTTAAGTAATGTAAAGGGGGGATATTATCAGTTGCATACACGGCCATCTCTAACACTTCCCATTGGCAAGTGCCCCATGCATGCACTCATCACTGATTTATCCTCAAATTGACTACATGCAGTTAAGGATGAGCATGAATTTCTCATCATATTTATACATCCTACATTTTGGGGTCACAGATTTGTGCCACCATGTGTGGTTTATTTGGTGCTAGGGAACTGAACCCAGGGCTACAGGCATGCCAGACAAGCAGTCTGTTCGCTGGTAAACATTACCTCTACCAATGCTTAAACCAAAGGAGTGAACCTGTCCTCAGACTGCCATTAGCTCCTGTCTCCTCCTGCCTTATATTCCTCTCTCTGCCCAGCCACACCCTTCCTGTCTCCACCTCCTTAGTGCTGGGATCACCTTTGTGTGGGCTTTGTTTCTCTTTTAGACTGGATCAATTTCATGTAGCCCTGGGTGGCCTTGAACTAGCAGAGATCCGATCCATCTGCCTCTGCTCCTGAGTGCTGGGATTAAAGGTGTGTGCCCCCACTGCCTGGCCTCTCTGGCTAACTAGTATGACTAGCTATGCCCTCTGATCTTTAGGCAAGCTTTATTTGTTAGATCATAAATAAAATATCACTACAGCTCTCTACCAATTGAGATATATCAACACTTTAAAAAACTAGGCCTATTTGTGCAGGCACAAACCTAGTCACCTAAAAAACCAAGGCAAGAAGATCAGTTTCAAGACCTGCCTGTGCTAAAGAGACCGACAAAAGGGAATGATTACCTAAGAAGCTTGGGGAAAAGATACATGAATGCATATATTCATATACATGTAGTCATATGCATCCATATATACCCATATGTGGATGTATATGTGCACATACATACACATATATATTTTAGACATAGCTTTTTTTAAAAGATTTATTTTATGTATATGGTGTTCTATCTGCATGGACACCTGCATGCCCGAAGAGGGTATCAGATCCCACTACAGATGGTTGTGAGCCACCATGTGGCTGCTGAGAATTGAACTTAGGACCTCTGGGAGGAACTGGGCCAATGTTCTTCTTAACTGAGCCATCTTTCCAGCTCCCAATGAAAGCTATTTTAATAAAGGCAGCATTGAGGGCTAGGAATTCAGCTCAGAGGCAGAGTGCTTATTTAGTATACACAAGACCCTGGGTTCATTTTCCAGCACCGCATAGAAAAAAATATGTGGTCAAGACAATTTGTAAAAAGAAAACACATGCTCAGCAACATAACACAAGGAACCAAACAGCCTTTTCCTTAACTTCCAAAGTGACCCACTCAGTTTTGCTATATTCCCAACTCACTGACATTTGAAAACTAGTATTAAGCATCTTGTCCTTGCCCGGCTTCTCCTTCCATCCTTTGCATTCCTTCTGAACCTTTTGGCAACTGTCAATCATTCTGAACAAAAGTCAAGCTTACCGGAGCCTGCCTCCCAAGCAGCACAAGGACTCACTGCAAAGAGATTGCTTACCTGACTCTTTGCCTGACCACGGTCAGTCTGTTCCCTCCTTTTCTGCCTTCGCTGTCGAGACACGGAAGGTTCAGACACACAGCTATGTGGCTGGAATCTTGGGATGCTGTCCTGTTTTTCTATCCTATATCCACTAGTAACTTGATCCTTAAAAGAAAAAAAAAAGAGGAAAGAAACATATACAAACATATACTGCACAGAGTAACAGAACAGTTAAACTTTAAATGGCAAACTCTCCATACCTACTTTTGAAATTGCAAAATGAAGGGCTAGAGAGATAGTTAAGCAGTTAAGAGCACTGGCTGTTCTTCCAGAGGACCTGGGTCTAATTCCCAGCACTCACAGGGCAGTTTACAACTGTCTGTAACTCCAGTTCTAGGGGGATCTAACACCTTCTGGCTTCCATGGGCACTGGGCACATACCTGGTGCACAGACATCCATGAAGGCAAAACAACTACATATTACATAAATTTTTTAAAAAATGTTAACTGACAGTGGTGGTGGTGCATACCTTTAATCCCAGCTCTTGGGAGGCAGAGGCAGGTGGATCTCTGTGAGTTTTAGGCCAGCTTGATCTACAGAGTTAGTTCCAGGACAACCAGGACTGGTACACAGAGAAACCCTGTCTCGGAAAAAAAAAAGAAGTTTGTGTGTTTTCACAATAAAAGGATCAGACACCAATGAAGACAAGTAGCCCAGGTGATCCAATCTCTAAGAATGCCACTGTTGCAATTGTTTCAAAATCCCTTATCCAGAACAAGTTCAAAGCTGTTACCTGAGAGGGTTCAACCTCACAGAATACTACAGCCAGGACTTCAGATAAGAGCTACACATTCCCATCACACAGAGACTAAACAAAATATAATACATGTAGTGCTCCCAGGACTTGACCATTTTCCCACTTTTCTCAGGGTCTCTAAAGATGCTGTCACCCCCAGACAACAGGAAGCAATCTAGAGAACATGAGGCCCACATTCCCAAGAGGTAGAATGCCTGATTTTTGGTCATTCAGTGAGTTATGAATGTTTGTCATCATTTAAGGGGCTGGTTGCAAGTTGCTACTGGTCATGATCAGAGAAAAAAATTAAGTAAGGGATATTGCATTCAAGGATCTTTTTCTGAAAAGAAAATGGGGGGATACAGGGATGATAGAATAAAAGGGTAGATGACTGAATCTACTTCTGAACTAAAAAGCAGAGGCGGGCAGGTCTCTGTGAGTTAAGGTCAGCCTGGTCTGCAGAGTGAGTTCTAGGACAGGCTCCAAAGCTACACAAAGAAGCCCTGTCTCGATACCACTCCCCCTCCAAAAGCAAAAACAAAACAAACAAACAAAAAAACCAGTAAAGTTCTAGCCCTTGAAAGCTATTATCAAAAACTCAGAGATCTACAGAATATGGCATTCAAGATGTTTTAATAACATAAGGCTTTTCATGACAGCGAGATACGTCTAGTCCTGGCACCAATCTACTTCAGAGAAGACGATGGGCATCAAAGAACCCCAAATGGAGTTTGCTTTCTATGTGGCAAACTAACCATCGGGCAAGAAACTGCCCGTGTCTCGACTGCTTACAGCATGCTGTCAAAATGGACAAGCAGGACACAAAGGAAGGTGACTACAGAACTTTGCCAAGACGCGGTAGGACGGTCCTTCAAAATTCCTGCTTCACAGAAAAGTCTGTCAGATAGTCTAGGACTGTAGGCCAAAGATGGACGCCCCAGAATTGCTGAGGAAACTTGGATGACTGCCCAGGCAGCCAGATGTCTCAGTCATTTCTACAGTTTGGGAAGTTGTTTGCTCCATATTTCCTGCTTACTTAGGTTGAAGGCTAGGTAGTTATACCATTTTCTTTGTTACCAAATTCAGAAAAGAAACTTACAAAAGAGATGTAAAGTTTATAAGTTGAGACATAAAAGCTTCAGTTGTTTATCTAAGAAAATGTTTTAGGGTCTACAAAGATATTTTTAGAATGGTAATACAAGTTATGATAGAAAATGCTTTAGGTATGAAACTTTGGACTCATCAAGATAGAATAGATAATAGAGTAATTCTCTGAATTTGACAAATACAAATGGACTGGACACTGTGAATGTAATCCTTACTTGATAACTGTTCCTATTGTACATAGTTTTACTGTGTTAGACTTAAAACCTTTCCTTTTCATTTAGACAAAAGAGCGAAATGTTGCAGAATAATTGATCACACCATGAACCTCGAGTTTGCATTTGTGTTAATAAAATCAACCTTGGGTCAGGAGGCAAAGTTACCAACTAATTGACAGAAAGTAATCATAGAGTCAGAGGGAACCGTAGACAATAGAGAGATGTGCAGAAAACAGTAGGGAGGGACTTTGGCATGGGATTTTTTTGTTTGTTTTTGTTTTGGCAGACTGGAAAGATGCTCTCTTTTGAAGATACTGGCAAAGAGAGAAGGTCAGATAGTTTCTGCTCAATCTTTCTGAGCTAGCAGGTTTTCACCTCAGTCTTTGACTTCCGATTCTTATTGGTAAATAGGATGATAGAGAGTTAGTTAAAAGCTGTATTTGGCAGTAGCGACATAGTTGCTGCCTGTGGGAACAGAACTCACAGGATGTCTCAGCCTGAGCACCCATGCTGCTGCAAGACAAGCAGGCCAGTAAGTGTGGAGCCACAATTGCTGGCATAACCAGCGGCAGATTAAAGGACAGCATGTGTGCTGACAGAAAAATACACTGGACAAGGCTGTGGATGTAGAACAGCAGTAGAGGACTTGCTTAGCGTGTATGAAGCATGGTGTTTGGTCACAACATTAAAAAAAAAAAAGCCGGGCGGTGGTGGCCTTTAATCTTTAATCTCAGCACTCGGGAGGCAGAGGCAGGCAGATCTTTGTGAGTTCGAGGCTGGGTTGGACCAACAGCCTCCAAAACAATACAGAGAAACCCTGTCTTGTAAAAACCAAAAAAAAAAAAAAAAAAAAAAAAATCCTGGCAAAAACTCTGGAGAATGTAGGACCCTCATAAATCACTGATCTGACTTTAATCCCTTGAACCCACATAAAAGTCAGAATCTCATATGCTTGCCAGGCAGTGGTGGTGCACACCTTTAATCCCAGCACTCGGGAGGCAGAGAGGCAGGTGGATCTCTGTGAGTTCGAGGCCGGCCTGGTCTACAGAGCAAGTGCCAAGACAGGCTCCAAAGCTACAGAGAAATTCTGTCTCAGAAAGCAAAAACAGAGTCAGAATCAACTCTATAAAGTTGTCCTCTGGTATTTACACCCAGGCTGTGGTGTCTGTGATACACACACACACACACACACACACACACACACACACACCATATATATTTTTTTTCAGTGACATAAAATTAAACCCATGGCTCAACAATTCCATCCCTATTTACTCAACAGAACCAGCTCCACACAGTTGTTTTCTGCATGCCATGATATGTTCTACTCCCTTCCCCGCTACATGAACACACATTAATAAATAATTTTTTAGAAATGTAAGTATAGTTACATAAAATTAAACATCAGACCCAGTAATTGGATTCCTATTTACCTAACAAATAAAGATATATGTACATATCCATAAACACACACACACACACACACATACACACACACACACACACACACACACACACACACACACACAGAGTTGATGAGATGGCTCATTGGGTAAAGGTGCTTGCCACCAAACCTGACAACCTGAGTTCAGTCCCCCAGAACCTACAGGTGGAAGAGCTTCAACTCTCAAAGTTGTCCTCTCTCCACCATGCCATAGCACACACATGCTCCACACACACACATGCACGCACGCACGCACGCACACAAATGATTTTTAACACACAAGAGCTGGGGAGATGACTCAGAGGTGAAGAGCACTGTCTGCTCTTCCAGATGACCTGGGTTTGATACCCAGCACCCACATGGTCACTCACAATTGTCTGTAACTCCAATCCTACAGGGTCCAACACCCTTTTCTTGCCTCTTCAGGCACTGCACACACATGCAGGCAAAACACCATACACATAAAAATAAACAAAATATAAAGAAGTACAAACACAAATATCCATAGCAGGGCTAGAGGTTTAACTTAGTATTAGACAACTTGCCTACCTAACATGTGCAAAGCCCTGAGTTCAGTCCCCAATACCACACATGCACACACACACACACACACACACACACACACACACACACACACACACAAATCAAAGCATTAGCCGGGCATTGGTGCCGCACGCCTTTAATCCCAGCACTCGGGAGGCAGAGGCAGGCGAATCTCTGTGAGTTCGAGGCCAGCCTGGTCTACAAGAGCTAGTTCCCAGACAGCCTCCAAAGCCACAGAGAAACCCTGTCTTGAAAAACCAAAAAATAAAAATAAAAAATCAAAGCATTATATGCAGATACATACAGAGCAACATAATTAACAATAAAAAAAATACTGGCATGCATCGCCATGGATAAACTTTGAAAATATAAAACATTATGTAAAGTAAAAGAAACCAGGCACAAAGTCATGATTCTATTTACATGAGATCCTCAGAGTTAGCGAATCCACTGGCAAATGTTGCCATGGTTGCAAATAAGGAAGAAAGGAGAGTGGCTGGTCCTGTGCATGGCTTGGTTGGTTCATTTTTGCTGTTGGGTTTGTTTGTCTGGTTTTGTTTTTCAGGACAGGGTTTCTCTGTATAGTTCTAGCTGTCCTGGAACTCGCTCTGTTGACCAGGCTGGCCTTGAACTCATAGAGATCCGCCTACCTCTGCCTCGTGAGTGCTGCGATTAACAGTGTCACCACCAACACCCTGCCTGGCTTTGTAGTTCTTTTTAATAGGTGATGAAAACATTCCTCTAGTTTAAACCTGCACAACAAACAACTGGCATATCTGTATATTTGGGTTTTATTAGTAATTAAAAAGTTAAGATTTATTCATTTATTAATTCATTTCATAGGTATGAGTATTTTGTCTACATGTTTGTATGTATACTACATGCATGCTGGTGCCTGTGGAGAATCTCCCGGAACTGGAGTTGTGGGTGGTTGTGAGCCACCATGAGGTTGCTGGGAGCCAAGACCAGGCCCATTGCAAGTCCATACCTACACCTTTTTTTTAAAAAAATATTTATTTATTATGCCTACATGCCAGAAGAGGGCACCAGATCTCATTATAGATGGTTATGAGCCACCATGTGGTTGCTGGGAATTGAACTCATGACCTCTGGAAGAACAGTCAGTGCCCTTAACCTCCGAGCCATCTCTCCAGCCCCCATACCTACACCTTTATAACCACACTTCCTATTTTCTCCAGCTCATACCTACACCTTTATAACCACATTTTCTATTTTCTCCAGCCCATACCTACACCTTTATAATTACACTTCCTGTTTCCCTCTGAAAACCACACTTCCTGTTTCCCTTCTGTGTGTCACTCACCTGTCCTGGCTTTTGGTCCTTATTTGGGGGCTGCAATGGCTTCACTGGCTCATTCCCTTCCCCATCACCATAATCAGAGGACCATTTGGGAAGCAGATTTTCAGGCTGCTCATTGGACTTGTTATTACCCTGTAGCCTCTCCTTGTCTTGAGAAATACGGTATTGACTGTCTACTTCATTAGAGGCATCCGAGTGTCTTGGCTGATTCTCCCGAACTATGCCATTATTTGCTGAGTCCCTCCTTTCTACAGGTAAGATATCGATATTTATCCTACTGATTGTGGCAAATGACCCTGCAGTATTGTTCATGTCTGGTTTGCCAGTGTGGCCTTTGAGGTTGGCAGGTGATTTCCAGGGACCAACGGCCACTGGTTTCTCTTGGGACAAACACTTATCTTCACCCTGGATGAAAAGATGTTCTGAAGTTATTACAGTACCTCATACCACATACAAAAATTAATTCAAAATGGAACAGCAGGTTCCTAAAAAAGTTAAACACAGAATTACCTTTAACTCAGCAATTCTACTTTTTGGTATGCACTTTTTTTATTATTTTTGTAATTTATGATCATTGGTGTTTTGCCTGCATGTATGAAATCCAGATCCAGGGAGTCAGAAGCCCCGGAACTGGAGTTACAGACAGTTGTGAGGTGCCATGTGGGTGCTGGAGAACAGCCAGTGCTCTTAACCACTGAGAAATCTCCCCAGCACCCCGGCATGCACTTTAAAATAATAAAAAAGGAACTCAAGCAGGCAGGTGGGCCAAGGATCCCAGCATCACTATTAAAAAGGGTGTGCGTGGTGGCACACATCTGTGACCCAGCACCTGAGGTGGCAGACAACAGTAGGAGGACTATCATGACTTGAGGCCAGCCTGAGGGCACAGTGAGCTCCAAGCCACCCAGGGCTATACAGAAGACTATTTAAAATAAAGAAGGCTGGGTGTGGGAGTACATGCCAGCACTCGGGAGACAGAGGCAGGCAGATCACTACGGGTTCCACATACTGAACTCCAGGACAGTCAGGGCTAAATAACAGAGACCCTTCCTCAAAAGAAAAAAAAAAAGAAAGAAAGAAAGAAGAAAGAGGTAGAAACAACCAAATGTTCATTAGCAAATCAATGGATAAAATGAAATATATACATAATACAGTTTACACATGGCATATAGTCTCATACAAAGTTTTTTTTAAAGGGAAGACATTCTAACATATGCTATAAAACAAATGACCCTCAAAAGAAGCTAAGTGAAAAAAGCCAGAAAAAAAATACTAAATATAGCTGGACAATGGTGGTGCAACCCTTTTATCCTAGCACTTGGGAAGCAGAGGCAAGCAGATCTCTGAATTCAAGACCAGCCTGGTCTACAGAGTAAGTTTCGGGACAGCCAGAGCTACACAGAGAAACCCAAATATATTTGTATATGTATATATATATATACATACACACACACGTGTGTGTGTGTGTGTGTGTGTATGTATGTGTGTGTGTGTGTGTGTGTGTAGTATGATTCTTGTGGTGATATATTACTTATGATTTATTAAATCTTGCCTGAGATTCAGAAAACAAAGCTTCAAGCTATTCAGATCAGGCAGTGGTGATGCACCCCTTTAATCCCAGCAGCCAGAAGCTAGGAGGTGGTGGCACACACCTTTAATCCTAGGACTCAGGATCAAGAGGCAGATGGATCTCTGTAAGTCCAAGGCCATCCAGATCTACACGAGATTGGTCCAGTCCTAAAGAGAAACAGCTCATACACAGATGATCTCAGCACCTGGGATCACACACCTTTAATCCCAGCACTAGAGGGATATAAACGATAGGATCAGGTCTTCAGTACTCAGTATCAGGTTTCATTCTCCAGCCACACTGAGGATATGAAGATATTTAGACTCAGGATTCTCCAGCCACGCTGAGGAGAGGCAGCAGGATCAGCACATTCAGCCTGAGGTAGCTCAAGAGTGGCCCACTACTTAGCTTCTCTCATCTTCAGCTTGAAGTTTAAACCCTATTATCTGTCACTGGATCTGTTACAGATTCTATTAATATAAATTGTCTAAATCAGGAAAATTAATTAATATAGAAAACAGATAGAGGTTTATAGGCTCTGGAGATGGGGGAATAAGGAGTTACAGCTTAAAGAGTAAGGAGCTTCAGTTCTATATGATGGAAGAATTTTTGAGGAGAGTGATGATGGCTGTATCACGACACTGAATATAATCAAGGACACTGAACGACATGCTTAAGAGTTGTTAAAATATGGAGTTTCAAGATGGTTCATCAGTGGGGAACCAGCATAGGACTGAATCAGGTCCCCTGAACGTGGGTGTCAGTTAGGAGGCCAGAGTAGTCTATGGGGGTCTCTTGCGGTGGAACCAGTATTTATCTCTAGTGCACGAATGGATTTCAGGAGCTCATTTCCCATGGAGGGATACTGATGGAAGAATTTTTGAGGAGAGTGATGATGGCTGTATCACGACACTGAATATAATCAAGGACACTGAACAACATGCTTAAGAGTTGTTAAAATATGGAGTTTCAAGATGGTTCATCAGTGGGGAACCAGCATAGGACTGAATCAGGTCCCCTGAACGTGGGTGTCAGTTAGGAGGCCAGAGTAGTCTATGGGGGTCTCTTGCGGTGGAACCAGTATTTATCTCTAGTGCACGAATGGATTTCAGGAGCCCATTTCCCATGGAGGGATACTCTCTCAGCCTAGACACATGGGGGAGGGTCTGGCCCTGCCCCAAATGATGTGACAGACTTTGATGATCCCCCAAGGAAGGACTCACTCTCCTTGGGGAGTGGATGGAAGTGGGATGAGGGGGATCTGTGGGAGGCATGGGAAGATGGGAGGGAGAAGGAACTGGGATTGATATGTAAAATAAGATTGTTTCTAATTTAAACAAAAAAAAGATGGTTCATCCGACAAGCATTTGCTGCTAAGTCTGATGACCTGAGGATGACCCTCTAGAACCCACCAGGTGGAAAGACAGCATACCCCTGCAAGTGCCCCCCCCACACACCAAAATAAATGAATGACTAAACAAACAAATAAATAAATGTAAAGAAGTGTTTTCCAGCATGTGGTCATACAGTTCAGAGACAGAGCCCCTGTTGACCATGTACAAGGTTGTGGGTGAAAACCCTAGCACTGGAGGGGAGGTGTTTAAAAATGAAGAAAAAAGCACACGATCATTTCAATAGATGTAGGAAAATCCTCTGACAAAATTCAATTCTCATGCATGATGTGGAAAAACAAACCAGTATGAGAACAAACTATTTTAAGATAGTAAGGCTGTGTGTGGAAAATCTAACCTGCACATTATACTTGGTGACAAAATTCTAAAAGCCTTCCCTTCAAGATCAGAAACGGTGAAACCACCCACTGTCTGTACTTTCACTCAACTTAACACTGTATGTTGTAGCCAGAACAGCCAGGCAAGAACAGAGAAATGAGGCATCTGCACTAAAGGAAGATATAAAATTATCTGTACGCAATATGATTTTGTATGTAAAAGCCCTAAAAATTACACACACACACCTACTTAGTGGAACTAATAAATAAATTTAACAAAATTTTGTGTGTTTTTGCTTTGTTTTTTCTGAGTCAGGGTTTCTCTGTGTAGTCCTAGCTGTGCTGGAACTCACTCTATAAGACCAGGCTGGCCTCCAACTCACAGAAATCTGCCTGCCTATGCTTCCCAAGTGCTAGGATTAAAGGTGTGTACCACCATTCCTGGCTGACATTATTGTATTAATATTTACTAATAAAAATGGAACCAATAAGACAGGAAGTAATATTTGTTGGTGAGAACATGAAGAAATTGGGAATGGAGAGTAACATAGTTGCTGTGGACAACTGTGTGGTTCCTCAAGAGGTTAAACAGATTTATCACTTGATTAGCTTTTACACACGGGCAGACAGTTCAAAAAAAAATGTAAACAGGTGGTCAAGCACTGGACCTAAACGTTCACAGCAAGACTCAACAGGTGAAAAGAACCCAAATGTTTACCAATGGATGCGTAGACAAACCTTAAAAACATAACTCAGACATAAAAGGCCACCTGCTATATGATTTCCTTTATATGAAATATTCAGGAAAGGGAAATCCAGAGACAGAAAACACACTGGGGTTTGGCAAAGTAAGGAGGCTATAAAGAGTGACGGCTAAATGTGTGAAGAGCTTCCTTCTGAAGACGAAAACACTATGGAACTAGGAAAGAAGGGATGGCTGCATTTGTGAATGTGCGAAATGCCACGATAGCCCACATGATGTGGCTTCTGTGGCACTGCAGACACGGCTCTGCAGTTAATGCTTGCTGTGCAATCATGAGGACCACAGCTTGCATCCCAGCACCCATATACCAAGTCTGAAACTTCAGCTCTACAGGGTTCAGTGCCCTCTCTGCCTCCACAAACACAGATGTCACATCCTCACACTCTGTCTCTGTCTCTGTCTCTCTCTCTCACACACACACACAAAGGAATAAAATATTTTAAAATAGTTTTATGTAAATTTCATTTAAAAAAATAAAAAATATGTAGTGATGATGGGGGAAGTCCTGTGTATATGTCAATAAAGCACTGTTGGCCAATAGGGAAGCAAGATAGGTGGGACTAGGAGTCGAGGAGGACTCTGGGTAGGAGAAACACAGGAAGTCGAGATGTAACCGCCATGGGGTAGGAAGCCCGGAAATTTCTCCAGTAAGAGAAATACTTAGATTACCAATTATGGGGTAAATACTTAAGTCAGAGCTAGCCAGTAAGAAACAAGCAAGGCCAGCAGTTTCATAATTAATATAGCCTCCTGTGTGTTTATTTGGGACTCATGCGGCTCTGGAACCAGGCCGGCAGGAAGGCTTCTCTTTACATACTGACTTTAACAGTTTGACAGTCTATGGTAGATAAGGTGAGGAAAAAAGACTGACCTTCACCAGTATGCTTTCTTTAAAATCAGAAGTAAGTGTATACGAATCTCTAGAAGAGCACAATCACTGACACATAAACTGTTCCCTTGAATGACCTGTTGTTCCTATGGTCCCTAAAGCATCGCCGCAGGGAACATACCGTGTCACGTGCAGTGGATCCCTCAGAAGGACATGGCTGGTCGTGTATCACTTCATGACTTGATGCTTCCTCTCTGGAAACTACAGCAGCAACAGGTTTGGCTCTGGAGTCACCATTTTTAACATTATTTTTGCAAGTTTTTCTTTATAGGGAAGAAAATAAAGTAATATTATTAACACAGTGATGATTGACAGTTTGAAAGAGTATGTGAAATGTGTATCTACAATACAATTACATTGTTTTACAGAGATTAGTCTTGTCACAACATAGAGCCAATTGTTTCTAAAACAATTGTCTTCAAGATAATTGAGATTATAAGAAACAAGAAAGCAATCAGAGACCCCCGAGGAGGTTAAGGAGGCTGAAGAGACTTGAGAACTAAATGGGATATTGTATCTTGGATTGAATCCTGGCACACAAAGTAGAAATATTAACAGAAAAATAGCAAAAGCCAATGAAAGTCTGAGGTTAGTCAACAGTAATGTACCAGCTGACTTAGATTTCTGTTTTGTTTTGAAACAGAGTCTCCCTGTGTAGCTCCAGATGTCCTGGAACTTGTAGACCAGGCTGACTTGGAGCTCACAAAATTCCGCCTGCCTCTGCTTCCTGAATTCTGAGATTAAGGGTGAGTACCACCACAGCCAGAACTGGATTCTTAATTTTAAACAATCTTTTAAATCATATTGTTTATTTATTGTATGCATGTGGGGGTGTGTATACGTGAGTACTGTTAAAATGTCTAGGTTTACCCAGTAACGAGACACAAACCGTGAGTCAACGGTCCCACGTGGAGTTTTATTGGTGGACAGGGAGGGAAAGGGGGGTGAGAGGTAACCAACCCATGCAGAGCTGAGAGAGAGAGAGAGAGAGAGAGAGAGAGAGAGAGAGAGAGAGAGAGAGAGAGGGAGAGGGAGAGAGTGAATAAAAGAGAGGATGAAATGATGAGAGTAAGAGAGAGAGTAAAAGAGAGCTTAAGCAGGCGGGCGTCAGTCCTTTAAAGGGGTCCTTTGTATCTGCGTTGTTCTCACAGAACTCTGGGCTGGCCAGAGTGTTGCCTGAGTGCATCCTGCCAGGTAACAGGGCAAGCCAGCGTAATGACTGAACCTTTCAGTGAGGACACATGCAAATGAACACATGTAGTCAGAGGACATCTTGTGAGTTGGTGCTGTCCCTGAGCTCAGTACAGCAGGCTTATTGGAAAACACCTTTACGTGTTAAATCAGATCAACAGTCCTAATTTCTTCATCTTGACAAATACCCCATGATAATAATCTAAGATGCAGCCGGCATTGGTGGCGCACGCCTTTAATCCCAGTACTCAGGAGGCAGAGGAAGGCGGATCTCTGTGAGTTCGAGACCAGCCTGGTCTATAAGAGCTAGTTCCAGGACAGCCTCCAAAGCCATAGAGAAACCCTGTCTCGGAAAAACAAACAAACAAACAAAATCTAAGATGCTAATGACAGAAAGAACTAGGTGAGGAGTATAGGGGAACTTTGTACTATCTTTATAACATCCTATAAATACAAAATTCCAAAATTTCTATGAGAAAGTCGCTCACACAGAAGTATCAGGATTTTCCTCTTTTAGGTTTCACATGTTTACAATAATATAATATCACTATTATTTTGCAAACTTTCAGAGTAAAATAATTGGTTTATATTCTCTAACTTGCAGAGTAAATGTGTACAGAAATAACATCTTATCTGCTTAACATGCCGTTTCTAAGACTGGGCTGAATCTCAGGAAAGCATGTGGACCTGGTAACGGAAGGCCAATTAAAAGTGATGAGTGGAGCACATCTTTAATCCCAGCACCCGGGAGGCAGAGGCAGGTGGATCTCTGTGAGATCAAGACCAATCTGGTCTACAGAGTGAGTTGCAGGACAGCCACCAAAGCCACAGAGAAACCCTGTAGAGAGATGGCTCAGCAGTTAAGAGCACTAACTGTTTTTCCAGAGGTCCTGAGTTCAATTCCCAGCAACCACATGATGGCTCACAATCACCTTGAATGAGATCTGGTGCCCTCTGCTGGCATGCAGGCAGAAGACTGTATACACAATAAATAAAATATTTAAAAAAAAGAAAGAAAAGAAACCCCGTCTTGAAACAAAAAGTAGAAAAAAAGGCAGCATTGAGCTGGAGCTATGGCACAGAAGCATCAGCGACCCCAGCGCTTGGGACACTGAGGCAGGCGACCCCAGCACTCAGGACACTGAGGCAGGCGACCACAGCGCTCGGGACACTGAGGCAGGCGACCCCAGCACTCAGGACACTGAGGCAGGCGACCACAGCGCTCGGGACACTGAGGCAGGCGACCCCAGCACTCAGGACACTGAGGCAGGCGACCACAGCGCTCGGGACACTGAGGCAGGCGACCCCAGCACTCAGGACACTGAGGCAGGCGACCCCAGCACTCAGGACACTGAGGCAGGCGACCCCAGCACTCAGGACACTGAGGCAGGCGACCACAGCGCTCAGGACACTGAGGCAGGCGACCCCAGCGCTCAGGACACTGAGGCAGGCGACCCCAGCGCTCGGGACACTGAGGCAGGCGACCCCAGCACTCAGGACACTGAGGCAGGCGACCACAGCGCTCAGGACACTGAGGCAGGCGACCCCAGCGCTCAGGACACTGAGGCAGGCGACCCCAGCGCTCAGGACACTGAGGCAGGCGACCCCAGCGCTCAGGACACTGAGGCAGGCGACCCCAGCGCTCAGGACACTGAGGCAGGCGACCCCAGCACTCAGGACACTGAGGCAGGCGACCACAGCGCTCGGGACACTGAAGCAGGCGATACCAAGAGTCTAAGTTCAGGGTTACACAGCAAGACCCTGTCTCCAAAGAGAAAAATGTCCATTGGGATCCTCATCATCTCTAACTCACCTTGCCATAGGCAGAAGTAAGCTGTCAAGATAGTGACAGTCTTGTCCAATCCTAAGTCTTAGATACTGAATATCAGTTTGTTGAAAGTAAGACCTGTGGTCAAAGAAAGGAATCCCTTTTCTCTTGAAAAGTTAAATGAATGAAGAGAAAGCCTTTGAACACTCAGAAATTTGAGCACCATTTTTCATATATGACCTTTCCTTACATGGTAAATAATTAACAGTAGCTCCCTAAATGGTTAAAAAGATCACATATATTCATGTCTTTGCATGCATACATGTGGAGACCAGCTTGTAGGAGCTGGCTCTCTTTCCACTATGTGGATCTGGGGACCAAACTGAGGTTCTCAGGACCGGTGGCAAATATCTTTATCTGCTAAGCTGCCTCATCAACACCTCGAAATGGCTCTCTAAGTTATTGATTTCAACACTTACACAGATTTTAATATTTGCTGTGGTTTATTTCTATGATACTGGGATTTAAATTCAGGGCCTTACACACACAAGGCAAGCACTCCACTGAGCTAAATGCCCAGGACATTTTTAATTTTGGGACATGTTGTGGAATATTCCTTTACACTGTGTGAAGATGATGGGTTTAATAAAGAGCTGAATGGTCATTAGTGAGGCAGGAAGAGGTTAGGAGGGACTTCCAGGGACACAGAGCTCTGGGAAGAAGGAGGAGTCACAAGCCGGAAGCAGAAGGGTAAGACAGGAGGAGGAAAGGTAAAAGCCACGAGTTACATGGCAACACGGAGATGGATAGAAGCAGGTTAATTTAAGTTATAAGAGATAGTGGGACAAGCCTAAGCTATAGGCCTAGCTTTCATAATTAATAATATGTCTCCATTTCATTTTTTCCAGCTGGTTGACCAAATAAAAATTTGTCAACACATGGCACCCAATATGAGGCACATATTTCTACATAGGACCTGAGAAAGTTTAAAAATAAAAGTTCTAAGCCGGGCGTTGGTGGCGCACGCCTTTAATCCCAGCACTCGGGAGGCAGAGGCAGGCGGATTTCTGTGAGTTCGAGGCCAGCCTGGTCTACAAAGTGAGTTCCAGGACAGCCTCCAAATCTACAGAGAAACCCTGTCTCGAAAAACCAAAAAAATAAAAAAAAATAAAAGTTCTTAAAAAACAAACATGGAGTCAGATGTGGCTTCTAGGTCCCCAGTCTCTCAGGAAGACCACATTGTACAGAGATGAGTCTCCTGGCCGATGCCTATAGGCTTAAGCTACCAGCAAGCCATGCACTAAACTTCGTGGTAGGTTTAAGGTTTGACTTATGAGGTCAGAGAACACTACAGGCACCAAGTAGAGCAAAGTCCAGACAAGAAAAGAAAAAAAGTGTAGACAGTTAAAAAAAATAGTTTAAAAATAAGATAAAGTCTTTAAAGAGAAAATAAAATAATATAAAAAGGATTAGCCATGTAAAGATGGAAAATACATAGAAAGCCTGAATCTTATACGGTGCCTTGTTGATTTTAAACGTTTTACTTTGATTGCTCATGACTGATCAATAACTGCTGAGAGACATTGGATTATGTAAACTACTAAATTAAACCAACCTATATATTTTTAAAATGTCTTAACTTCAGCCAGGCGTTGGTGGCACACATCTTTAATCCCAGCACTTGTGAGGCGGAGGCAGACGGATCTCTGTAAGTTCGAGACCAGCCTGGTCTACAAGAGCTAGTTCCAGGACAGCCTCCAAAGCCATAGAGAAACCCTGTCTCGAAAAACAAAACAAATCAAAATGTATAAAATATCTTTACTTCAAAATGATAGACAAAAATATGTTGCATTGGGGAGGAAGTTACGCTTTTGTTTCCACAAAAAAAAACAAGACTATGGATTCACTTAAGGTTGATAGAGATCAGATTTGATCAGGGAAACCCACCTGAAAATCCTAGCTACAGACATAAAAAAATAAACCTAGAAAAACTACAAGAGAGGCAACATATATTTTACCTGCTTAAACATTGAGCAAAAAATCATCCTTGGCCAGCTTGTGTACAATGCACATTCCACGCTTGTGTTAATGTAGATATTTATGATACCTTTGAAAGTTTGTATTTTCAGAGCAATGGACCAGACACCAATAAAAACAGGTGGCCCAGGTCATGCAGCCTCTCATAGTGCCTCCGCTACAGTTTCCTCAGAGTTCTATATCCAGAATAGCTTCAAGGCTACTGACTGAGACATCCCAGCCTCACAGATTATTCTAACCAGGACTAAAAATAAATTGTGGGCTTTCCCATTATGGCTAGTTTTCCTAGGACTTGACTTCTCAGGTTTCATAAATATGTCATCACCCCCAGACAACAGGAAGCAGCCTAGAGAAAGCCACACCCTCATTCCCAAGAAGTGGGGTGGATGACTTTTGATCATTCAGTGGGTTATAGATGTTTGTCATCCTTTGGGGGGGGGGTTGGTTACAAGTTGTTACCAGTCATAGTCAGGAAAAAAGCTGAAATAAGGAAATTAGATCCAGAGATCTCTTTCTGATGGGAAAAAAGGGGGGGGGGATACAATACAGAAATGATAGGATAAAAGAACAGATTATTGAATCTACTTTAAAATTAAGAAGTAGCCGGCATTGTTGGAGCACGCCTTTAATCCCAGCACTCAAAAGGCAGAGGCAGGTGGATCTCTGTGAGTTTGAGGCCAGCCTGGTCTACAGAGCAAGTTCCAGGACAGCCTCCAAAACAATACAGAGAAACACTGTCTTGAAAAACCAAAAAAAAAAAAAAAAAAAAAAAGCAAAAGAAACTCACAATAAATTAAAAAGCAACTACTAGTCTTAAATACTTTACATTGGTATGAATTTTCCTATATATTGATCCAAATTTAAGGGTTTTTTTTTCTGTATGTATGTTTCTGTTTTTTTTTTTTTTTTGGTTTTTCGAGACAGGGTTTCTCTGTGGGTTTCTGTTCTTGTTTAAGGTATTTTTGTATACTGAGACAAATTTAAGGTTATTTTTGCTGTACTGGATATGTGTTTATTTTTTAAAAATTAATTTATTTAACTTTATGTGCACTGGTGTCAGATCCCCAGGAACTGGAGTTACAGATGGTTGTGAGCTGCCATGCGGGTGCTGGGAATTGAACCCAAGTCCTCTGGAAGAGCAGCCAAGCGCTCGGGCACTGAGCCATCCCTCCAGCCCCTGGATATATGTTTCTATTCTTGTTTAAGATATTATACCTATGCAGCTAATTTAAAAATATACAGATTTAGTCCTTGAAAGATATTTAGAATAATAAAAACATACAGGTTAATAATTAGTCAACTATAACAATCAAACTTACAGTCAAGTTAGTATGTTTTTAAGGTCATACAAAGATTTTTAAATAGATAGGTAATCTTCAAAAACTTCAAAGACTTACAAAATTATGGCATTCAAAATGTTTTGCTAATAAGGCTTCTTGTGACAGTGAGACATGTCTGCTCCTGGCAGCACCAATTTACTTCTAAAACGGATGAACCTCTATGTGGCATGTGCTTCCTTTGTGGCAAAAGCTGGCTAGGCACTGGGCAAAGAAACTGTCCTTGCCTCAATTGCTGACAGGATGTTGTTCAAACTGGACAAGCAGGACACAAAAGACAGCTACTACTGAACTTTGACAAGGCAGGACAGTCCTTCAAAATTCCTGCTTTACAGGAAAATCTATCGGATAGTCTAGACATGTAGGTCAAAGATGAATGCCCCAACGGTACAGAGGAACCTTGGGGTGACTGTCTAGGTTGAGAAACATAAAAGCTTATTTATCTAAAAAGATGTTTTAAGGTCTAAAAAGATATTTTTACGATGGTAATACAAGTTATGACAAAAATAGTTTAGGTGTAAAACTTTGGACCAAGATAGGATAGATAATGGGATATTTTCTCTAACTTTGCTTAATGCAAAGGGTTTTTCTGTGTAACAATCTAGGTGTCCTGGAACTCACTCTGTAGGTCAGGGTGGCCTGAAACTCACAGAGAACTGCCTGCCTCTGCCTCCCAAATGCTGGGATTAAAGGCGTGTGCCACCACCATCTGCTTAAGAAACATAAAACTTTCATTAAATAAATTTTGTTACTTTCTTATGCAAGTTAATTTCTGAAGCCCAGGCCAAAAACCATGAAGAGGATAGAATTTTGTTCTCTTACATATTGCAATCATACAGTTTTACTTTTTGTTTAAAAACAAAAAAAAAACTTCACCATAAATTTCTACACATGAAAATTTAGAAGCTACCCCATCAGTGTATCAAACTTTTCTGTAAGGGATTATTTTAGGTTTTTTAATCTGTAAGGGATTATTTTAGGCTTTTCTCTGTAAGGGATTATTTTAGGCTTTTCTCTATGGGCTTTTCTCTGTAAGGGATTATCTTACACTTTTCTCTGTAAGGGATTATTTTACGCTTTTCTCTGTAAGGGATTATTTTACGCTTTTCTCTGTAAGGGATTGTTTTACGCTTTTCTCTGTAAGGGATTATTTTACGCTTTTCTCTGTAAGGGATTATTTTACGCTTTTCTCTGTAAGGGATTATTTCAGGCTTTTCTCTGTAAGGGATTATCTTACACTTTTCTCTGTAAGGGATTATTTTAGGCTTTTCTCTGTAAGGGATTATTTTACACTTTTCTCTGAAAGGGATTATTTTACACTTTTCTCTGAAAGGGATTATTTTACACTTTTCTCTGTAAGGGATTATTTTACACTTTTCTCTGAAAGGGATTATTTTACACTTTTCTCTGTAAGGGATTATTTCAGGCTTTTCTCTGTAAGGGATTATTTTACGCTTTTCTCTGTAAGGGATTGTTTTACGCTTTTCTCTGTAAGGGATTATTTTACGCTTTTCTCTGTAAGGGATTATTTTACGCTTTTCTCTGTAAGGGATTATTTTACGCTTTTCTCTGTAAGGGATTATTTCAGGCTTTTCTCTGTAAGGGATTATTTTACACTTTTCTCTGTAAGGGATTATCTTAGGCTTTTCTCTGTAAGGGATTATTTTACGCTTTTCTTTGTAAGGGATGTATCTTACGCTTTTGTCTGTAAGGGATGTATCTTACGCTTTTGTGGCCTCCAAGAATAAGGAGATCTGGTGTTTTATATATGGCTGCCTTAGGATGCTCCGCACAGATGGTCTTTCCTCAGGCCTCCTGCTCAGCATTGTTCGTATCAGCTCTGCCAGCTCTGGGCTATAAACTTTTGGCATTGGTGGCAACTACAAAGAACAACAATACTGTAATTATGATGAATGACATTATAAAACAAAGTAAAAACTGGCAGGGATTTTCCAATACTTAAAATTCATTGTACTACATAAAATATTAATTCTTATTAATTTATTTAAAGTTATATATCCACAAAAGCAGAAAACAGCTAGCATATTAGTCCGTAAGAAGTGCCTTTTCTGGTTATAATAATGAGTTATAAGAATACAATAGTATTCCCTTCAGTTTAGCAGTTCCATCTGAGGACTGTCCTTCAGACTGGAACACACATTTCTTTTTCTAAATTTTGTTTACTATTAGCATGTAAGCATGTGCATCAATGAGCATGCATACATTCAAGACAGAGAACACTTTTGAGAGTTGGTTCTTTCCTCCCACCATGGGTTATGGATCACACTCAGCTCATGAGGCTTGTGCTGCAAGCATCTTTACCCATTCAACTATTTCATTGGCCCAAGGGCACAAAGAAGATTTATATACCAGAATATTCAGTGCAGTGTTGGTCTTGTAGTGGTCAGTGACTAGAAATAAAGTGTTCAAGGACAGAGGACCTAGGAGCAAATCATGCTACTATGGTAGTTTGGATGTACTTGGCTCCTATAACCCTGAATGGCACTATTAGGAAGTGTGGCTTTGTTAGAGTGGGTATGGCCTTGTTGGAAGAAACGTGTCACTGTGGGATCAGGCTTTGAGGGTTCCTATGTTCAGGATACCACTCAGGGTCTCCATAGAATTCCTGTTGCCTTCAAGCCAAAATATGGCCAGCAACACATCTGTCTGCACGCTGCCATGCATCCCGCCATGATGATGATGGACTGAGCCTCTGTACCATAGCGAGCCACCACAGTCAGATGTTTTCTTTGTAAGAGCTATCGTGGTCATGGTGTCTCTTCACAGCACTATTCTTCCCAAAAAACACTGGGCAGCTGCTTAAAAGTAAAAGACAAGTACTGACAGCTAAGCCAAAAATGTAGGCTGGGTCCCATCACTGTGTACAGTGAGACCCCATCTGTTTCTGGTTTAGAGTACTTGTGTTTAAGTACATACACATCCAGAGCCATATCTGTTTCAAAGAAAGAAAAAACAGGCCTTGGAGTAAATTACTAATAGTAGTTATCAAGAAGATGAAAACAGAGAAATCTTTATTCCCTTTTCAAACTGAATTCTTTACATAGTATAACTGGAAACAAATTTTAAAGTTTCTATTTTTATTTTACGTGTATGGGTGTGTGCCAGCAGAGGTTAAAGCGGGTACCGCTGCCCTAGGGTCTGCAGTTACAGACAGCTCAGAGTGGCTTTGTGGGTGAGAAGCAGCATTCTTAAGCAATGAGCCATCTCTCCCGCTCCTACAATTGGAAGATTTTTTTAAAGATTTATTTATTATGTATACAGGGTTCTGGAATGTTTATACTAAATCTCATTGTAGATGGTTGTAAGCCACCATGTGGTTACTGGGAATTGAACTCAGAACCTCAGGAAATGCAGGCAGTGCTCTTAACCGCTGAGCCATCTCTCCAGGCCCCAACTGGAAGATTTTACTTGTGTACTTTAAAAATATTTTTCAATGAATCTTTCGATAATCTTTAAGCAATAGGAAAGGCTGCCACCGACTCAGGGAAATAACATGAAGTTAGTTATCTACATCATGTTTGATACCTTTCCCAGTTCTCAATCAGTTACTTGCAATTTTGACAAGTGCTGAAGAGCACATTCTAACAGCATGGATTCCTTGTACAGGGCTCACTCAACTATGGGCTACCGGGAGACAGCACCTGTTCTCTCTCAGAGACCTGTACACCCTGAAGTCAGTCACAGAGACAAGTTTTCAAACCGCCAGCTCTTTGGAGTCAACCAGCTACTTTTATATATTAATATTAAGACTTCCACTTTTCCACAGCAGAGATCCTATTTTCCTAAGTACTCAGCTGGTAGCAATGAATATTGGTCACTAGTCAGAACCATTAGTGAGGGCTCAGTGACAGAGTGCTTGCTCCACATTTGCCCTGGGTTGGACCCCAGCACTGAAAAAAAAAATCAATGATTTTGACAATAAATATTTACAAAGCTGTATTATATAAACCTTGTCCAATTAGCTAGCTCTAAGTTATTTTTTTACCTTTCCTTCAATAATCCGGTAAACTAAAGAATTCATGTCTTTTGCATTAAAAGCGTGCTTCAGGGTGGCCATTTCATAGACACAGCATCCCAAAGCCCAAACGTCAGACTACAAGAGAAAAACAGTAAATGGTTAAATGCTAAATATCGTTTTTTTTTAATTTATTTATTTTTAAATTTAAATTTAAATTAGAAACAAGGTTGCTTCACAAGTCAGTTTCAGGTCCCTCTGCGTTTCCCTCCCCTCCTCCCGTGACCTCCCCTCATTTCCCCAGGGAGGGTGAGGCCCTCCAGGGGGGTTCCATAGTCTGTCATTTCATCCAGGGCAGGGCCTAGACCCTCCCCCAAGAGTTCAGGGTGAGAGTGCATCTCACGTTGTTGGATGGGAGTCCAAAGTCCACTTGTATACCCAGGATAAATACTGATCTACTACCCAATGCTGAATATCTTATTTACATTTTCTTCTCAGAACAAAGTATGCATTTTCTTCCAACTGATTCATAGTTAATTTGATTTACCGACTCATATGGGCTCTGAAATTCTGATACTCTCCCAGGGACAAGGTCAGGCAGTACACACCTAGACAGTTGTACGCATCCTACCTTGTAGTTGTAGGGTTGGTTTGAGAACAACTCAGGGCTCATGTAATAGGGAGTGCCAATGAGGGTGCTCGCCATGTCACTCTGGTGCTCCAACACTCGGGCAATCCCCAGATCGCCCACCTTGATGATGTTTGTTCTCGTTAAGAAGACATTCTGAGTTTTCAGATCCCGATGAAGGATGTGTTTCTCGTGTAAATACTGAGAAGAGAGAGAATGTTTTCATTATATGTAAGCATACTAATTTATTTACTTATTTCTAGATCTTTCTATGTACCACCAGTAGTCACTTGAGTTAAAGAGCATTAGTTATCAGCTAACCAAAACATTACTATTGTATAAGCTCTAAAAGAACTACTTTACAACATTCAAAGTAAGAAAATGCAATCCAGAGGCTGGGAAGATGGCTGAGTTGGCAAAGTGCTTGTCATACAGCATGAGAACCTGAGTTTAGATGGCCAGCACTCTATAAATACCAGGCATGCTGACACAACCCTAGTCCTGGGGAGTGAAGACCAGAGGATCTCAGGAGCTCCTGCCACGTGGGTGCATTTTATAGTCAATGAGAGACCCTGTCTAACACTTCCACATCTGGCTTCCACACATACACACACATATATGCATATGTAGGTGTGTGCCAACACATAAAATTAAGTTCCACATATTAGTTGGTCTGGTACCTTCTGCAATTATTTCCTGATGCCTTGACAATTGTGTAATTTTTATAATATCTGGATCCTTTAAAATATCTGCTTATAAGCCCAGGCATGGTGGCTTAGGCCTTTTAAGACCAACTGTTGGAAGGATCACACAGGAGAACTGCTGTGATTGTGAGATTACTTTGAGCTACATAGTGAGTTTAAGAACAGCCAGGGATGTCACACTGAGAGAAACCTTGTCTTCAAAAACTAAAAATAAGCAAACAAAAAAGACCCAGCACCTAAAAATATTACTGTACAGACAACTTCTCTCTTCACTCTTGCCTGCTATGGCTGTATCTTAGTAAATTTAGTAAATTCTAAATCATTCACAGGCCCTGGGTTACCAGCCTATCTATCCCATCACCCTGGCCTATATAGGAGAAAACACCGTAGACCTCCCCGGAGCCCACAGGAGTCTACACCATCATCTACCTCCCTGGAGCCCACAGGAGTCTGAGTATGAATGCACCTGCAAAGCCATGGCGATCTGGACAAACCACTCCACCACCCGACTCTCGGGCAGGAGCTGCCCCTTCTGCTCCTTGAGCTTCCGGTACAGGTCGCCTCCCTCGCAGAAGCCCATGACGATGTAGAGCAGCCCGTCTCCTCCCTCCCAGGACTCTTTGTAGGTGACGATGTTGGGGTGCTTCAACTGAGACAGGAGCTGAGCTTCCTGCTCGGCTGCTCGGCGCTCGCGGCTGGAGGCATTTCGGAGGTTCAGTTTTTTGATAACGTACTAACAAAGAAAATGTATACTTTCACAAGGTGCAAGAAAACAGAGTTCTCTAGGTTCAGAAGCAGCTAAGAGTTCTCACCCAGGCCCAGCCCTCAAAAACAACCTTCTGGAGCCCATCAGATAACCTACTGGCTTGCTTTCAAGAGGCACAATGTCGCCAGTGGTGTACTTTGAAGAGGAGGTGGTAGCAGGATCAAGAAGCATAAAACTGGCTTAGTGGTGGTGGCTCAGCCTTTAATCCCAGCACTGAGGAGGCAGAGGCAGGAGGATCTCTGGTCTACAGAGTGAGTTCCAGGACAGACAGGGCTACACAGAGAAACCCTGTCTTGAAACAAAACAAAACTGGGGGAAAATATTGGCCATTAACAATTATGGTATTTGTTTCCAGTGTTAGGCTCAAACCCCAGGCCTTGTGCACATGCTAGGCAAGTGCTCTACTAATGATTATGCCAGGTCACAAACAAACCACCTTTTCCCTCTGCATTTTACAATTTCTTTAAATCTGCAATCCCAGATACTTTGAAGGCTAATGCAGAAGGGTTACTTATGCCCAGAAATTTGAAAGCCAACCTGGACAACACAGTGATACCCTATCTCAAAAAAAAAAAAAAAAAAAAAAAAAAGAGAGAGAGAAAGGAAAAAGAAAAACACAAAAGTGAATCCAAGATAACATACTATTAGACAGAAAAGACCCCTTAGCCTCTAAATTCTCCCTATAAAAGGCATTAAGGTACAGCTTAAATAAATGTATGAGACACATTAGATACTCGTGGGCCCGATAAATTGAGAGTATCATTGGTCCTCCATAAAGGGCATCATTCCCATTTAAAAATAAAATCCCTTACGATCTAGTATACTGCCCTCAATCACCTCAGAGATCATATACTCACTCCTTCAATAAACACATACATAAACGTGTCTCCTGAAGTACAAAGTACTGCTCAATTCCCGGGGGGGGGGGGTGACAACTGAATTAATCTCTTATGAGAAGGCTGGTGTTCTAGGCAGAGAATCGAACCCGCGGGGAGAGTGGGTCCTATACTGGTTTGGCAGTGTTTTTGAGACGCCACTTTTCGGTTTCACAACTGTCCCCATCTGCGCAAAACATCCTATGGACGCCTGGCAGCAAATCAGACTTTAGAGCTGGTTCGTTATCACCCAAATCTTCGGGTCGTGGGATAAAACGCTCCACACAAGGAAGGAGTAATATCAGATCTGAGTCCTAGAAAGATCACCGCAGCCAAAGGGAGGGGCTAGAGGAAAGAAAGCAGGCGGCAAGGGGACTCCTCTGGAAGGAGCGGGCATTCAGTTTAAAAGAGAGTGGCGTGTGGTGCCGGGACAGGACGAACGGAGACGAACGAAGATGCCGGCCCCGGTCCAGCGACAGGAATCACGGACAGCGCCGGGGGCATCTATAAAGACGAGCGCAGCGGGGCCCAGCTTTCAGGCAGCTGCTGCACCGAGGCTGACGGAGCCACTCCCCGAAAACAGGGACCCTGAGAAGGGCTGGTGAGAAGGGACGAGGCGAGCTTTGCTGCGCACCGGAGGCACGGAGCTCCCCACGCCCCCCCTCCCGTGGCACCGAGTCAGGCCCGGGGCGCGCACGGGCCCCGGGAGGTTCGCAAAGGACGCGCTCTACGGGGAGGCCGACCTCCCCGTCTGAGGAGAGTCCCCCGCCCACCGCTAGGGCCCCACTACGTCGAGGTCGCCCTCGGCGCACGCACCGCCCCCCGGCCGGGCCCCGGGATGCCCGACCTGCCTGCCGTCCCGCCGGTGCCTCACGAGCGTCACCTCCCCGTAACTGCCCCTGCCCACGACCCGCACGTAGCAGTAGGACGCCTGGGGCATGCTCCCGGAGGCGGACCGCAGCCGGGGAGCTGCGGCAGCGCGGCGAAAGACCCCGGGACACCCCGGCTCATGCCCGAGCCGAGGCGAAGGCCTCCATCGACGCGGCCCTCTGCCGGGGCGCCCGCCCCGGAGCCTCGAGGCCCCGCCCACCCGGACGCCGCTGCCATAGCGACCCAGGCGGTGTAGTTCCGCGCATGCTCGGGGTCGGAAGACCGCACCAGAGAGCCGGCCTTCGCGGCCGCTAGAGCTGCTCCGGAAAGCAAGCCTCGGGAGGACCTACCATCGAGCCGTCGTCACTGCAGCGGCCAGAGCGGTACGTGAGCTCGGAGGACCCTCCATAGAGCTCCGCCATTGGGAGGCCAGAGCGGCTCCCGGGGGGGAGGGGGAAGGGGGAGCTCAGTTCCGGCGCCGTGCGGGTCGGTGTTTGCTCTAGGCGCCTGCACGGGCTCTAAGAGCGGGAAAGAGTACGACGCGTTCCTTCTCCGACTGCGAGCCGCCCGTGAGCCTGACTCGCACGCCGTGGGAAGACTGGGCGACTCTAGATTTCACCGAGGACGCTCGCCCTATTTGCTTCCTTGTATTGACAAGTGTGCCGCCTGCCCTTTGGATGCATCGAGAGACACCTAAGATGCATCGAGAGACACGACTGCCCGCCATCCCTCGGAGTCTCAAGAGACCTGCAAGGATCCCTCGCAGAACGACCGCAAAAATCACAGTCCTCAGAGACGCGACTAGCGCTTGGCGTGGCTTCCCCCCTCCCGTCTAACCGCTGTCCGCAGCGAAAAGAATCTGTTGGCCGACACCTACCTGTTCTGCCCAAAGAACTTACTTTTAAAATGGCGTAGAAATTACTGGTTCCTCCTGCGTCCCGTTGAGATCAGACAAATGCATGTGTCTTCAACTAACCAGCAATGTTTTTTTTTTCCTCCGAGAGAGAAAGTCCTGCCCATGAAATGCAATCATCAGAACGTTCAGGCATCTGTGTTTCCCAGTTTCTGTGGGAAGACAGAATCCCATCTTCTATAACTGACAACTACCAAAATACAGCTGGCTTAATTACTTTTACATCGACCTACTATTATTATTATTATGTTGTTGTTGTTGTTGAGATGTAACTCGACTTGCAATCCTACTCTTCAGTGTTGGGTTCCCAGGCGTGTAACAGGGTCATGCTCCCAAACCTTTGGAATTTTTCAGTTTTCTAAGAAGCCCCTTGGCTCACTTCTCTTTTTACCCCTCATTATCCATTTTGTTGATGTTGTTGTTGTTGATGGTGGTGGTGGTGTACGGACGAGTGTGTGTTTTAGACAAGGTCTCACTAGGTAACTCAGGTTAGCCTGGAACTCGGCGAAATGGGCCTGGCTCTGCCTCCTGAGTGTGGAATTAAAGCGTGCCACCACCACGCCCAGCCTTCCTTCTCCTTTTGAAAGGCCCAGTCAACTCTGCACAATAGTAACAAGCTCAGCTTTCCCTGCGACCGTCAGTAGTTACTAAATAAACATCTGTGTCCTCTGCTGTAACTAATGCTTGGCATTGTTCATCTTTAGCAATATCATTAAGTAGAATTTAATATTATCTATTTATGGTTCCTTTTGTTTGGTTTTTCTTACAGGACAGAAGGGGGCACCAGATCTCATTACAGATGGTTGTGAGCCACCATGTAGTTGCTGGGAATTGAACTCAGGACCTCGGGAAGAGCAGTCAGCCCTCATAACTTCTGAGCCGCCTCTCCAGCCCCCAGTGTTTAATTTTTTTTTGCCAAGCTTCACTTGGCAAAATATTTAAATGTCTGGAGATGGACAGTGGTTGCAAGCATGTAAGTGTGCTTACATAGCTGGAAGAATGAGTTAAGTCACTTGACACCCAGGCTGATGACCTGAGAATGGTCCACATGGTGAAAGGGGAGGACTGACTCCTGAAAGTTGTCCTCTGACTTCCACTGGCACACCACACCATGAATATGTGCACACCCACCCCCCGACACAGAACAAACAAAAAAGTGAACGGTAAAGAAATACTGGCCAATGGCATAGTTCAGCTGGTTAAGGCTGATACTCACCCTAGTGGTGGGTTCCACCTTCAAGACTCTGTACGGTAGAAGGAGAGAATTAACTCACACAGATTGTCCTCTGACCTACACACACACACACACACACACACACACACACACACACACACACACACACCACACACCACAGTGGCACAAGCACACAATAAATAAAGTTAGCTGGGTATAGTGGCACACTGTGCAATCTCAGAATGCAGGAAGCAGACAAAAAAGAATTTCCAGTTCAAATTCAGCTTGAACTATCTTGAGAGACTGAAAAAAAAAAGAATAAAGGTAAACCTTATATTTGCCTATTTTACCACAATAAAAAAACTAGTTAAAGTGATTTTACTTACTTATTTTTGTTGGTTTCTTTTACATTTGCTATTGAGATAGGGTCTCAGTAGCTCCTGGATGGCCTGGGCCTCACAATGTAGACCAGACTGGTCTTGAGCTCACAGAGATCTGACTGTCTCTGTATCATCAGTGATGAAGTTGTACACCGTCACACCTGGCAAGGATTTTTAGTAAGATATTAAGTAAGATTCAGAGCAACATATCCAACCTTTCTTTTACTGTCATGTTAAGGAGGCTTTTAAGACAGCTTTTATTATTGCTGTCATCGTGTGTGTGTGTGTGTGTGTGTGTGTGTGTGTGTGTGTGTGTGTGTGTGTACGCATTTGGAAGCTAGGACTCAAACTCGTTTTTTGTTGTTTGTTTGGTTTGGTTTCTTTCTTTTTTCTTTTTTTGTTTGGTTTTTCGAGACAGGGTTTCTCTGTGGCTTTGGAGGCTGTCCTGGAACTGGCTCTTGTAGACCAGGCTGGTCTCGAACTCGCAGAGATCCACCTGCTTCTGCCTCCCAAGTGCTGGGATTAAAGGTGTGCGCCACCAACGCCTGGCTAACTCATTTTTTTTTAAACGAGATTTCTTACAGAGCTCAGAGCTCACCCATTGGCTAGATGGGTGGCCTGTGAGCTCTGGGGATCTGCCTGTCTCCACACTCCCAGCACTAGGGTTGTGCTGTGGAGTAATCATGTCATTATGAGCGGCTTAGTAAACAAGCTGACTGGCCGGTAGCTGATAAAGTTAGGTGGGAAAGCCAGGCTGAGAATGATGAGGAAGGGTGGAGTCAGAGGTAAAAGCCACGAGCCTCAGGGCAGCACACAGATGAAATAGAAATGCGTTAAGCTGAAAGAGCTAGTTAGTAACAAGCCTGAGCTATTGGCCCAGCATTTGCAATTAACATTAAACCCCTGAGTGATTATTTGAGAGAGCTTGTAGGACAGGAAAACTCTGCCTGTAGGGTTGCATACATGTGTTACCATGAAAGGTTTTCATGTTGGTTCTGGGGGTCAAATTCATAGCAGGTACTTTACCAACTGAGCCATGTCTCTAGGCTCTAGAAAGCCTTTTCTTACCAATTTTTCCAGTGAATGTTTAGTATCACAGATATACTGTATATCTGTTTATGTATTATGATTTTTGGGTATGCTACAAACCACTGTGGTAATCTAGGGCTTGGAGGGATGATGGTTTGTTTTGTTTCTCTCCAAGACTCAATATTTGCTATATCCAAGACAGCATTTATTTTACTTTTCCCTAAAAAAGGTATCTTTTTTTCTTTTTCTTTTTGGTTTTTTGAGATAGTGTTTCTCCATGTAGCCCTGCCTGACCTGGAACTCACTTTATAGACCAGGCTGGCCTCAAACTCAGGGATCCATCTGCGTATGCCTCCAGAGTTCTGGAATTAAAGGCATGCCCCACCATGCACAGTTCCTAAGTGGACATCTTTGCCCTTCTGGGGAATCTTTTCCTTTCTTGATTTCTAGAACATTGCTGATTCTCCTACAATCTCTGTCCACACTGTTTCCTCTTTTGACTTCTCCTGCTTCTCCCAAGGTTCTGTTTTGGGTGTATCTCTGCTTTAAAACAGAAAGACAGGCAGGCAGGCAGACAGGCAGATACCTATATGCTATGTGGATCGGGAATAGGTGTAATGGAGTAAGTCTCTCTTATTTAGGGTTTCTGTTGCTGTGAAGAGACACCATGACCACGGCAGCTCTTATAAAGGAAAGCATTTTAACTGAGGTGGCAACCTACAGTTTCAGAGGTTTAGTCTCTTACAGACAGGGCGCTGGAGAAGGAGCTGCTACATGTTGATACGCAGGTAACAGGAAGTAGACTGAGACCCTGGGAGGTATCTTGATCATATATGAGTCATCAAAGCCGGCCTCCACAGTGACACACTTCCTCCATCAAGACCACGCCTATTCCAACAAAGCCACACCTCCTAGTAGTGCCATTCCCTTTGGGGGCTGTTTTCTTTCCAACAGCCACAAGGTCTTACACTGCCAGCCCCATAGGGACCATGGATTAGGTGAGAGAGAACTGAGCAGGGACCAGACAGCTCTCACAGCACCTAGGATGGAAAGGCTTAGAGCACAGTGCCTTTTTTTTTTTAATCGTGCCTTTCACATCTTTGATTTGCTTTTGTTTTTTTTTGTTTTTTGTTTTTTTGTTTGTCTTTGGTTTTACAAGACAGGGTTTCTCTGTATTGTTTTGGAGGCTGTCAGTCCAGCCCGGCCTCGAACTCATAGAGATCCACCTGCCTCTGCCTCCCAAAACCAAAACCAAAACCAAACAAAACAAAAAGATGCCGAAAAGTGTTGCCAGGCAGGGACTTGCCATTGTTATCTCCTACCCTCCTCTGCCGCCTGCCGCTACGGTGGCCTTCTACAAGCCAGATCTGGCATTAACCATCTCTCAGCAGCCATCTCCGCACCCCACCTGCTTTATTCCTTGTTTTCCCAGGCTTCCCCTGGAACTCTCAATTCAACCGATCCTCCTGCCTCAGTAACCGGTACTTCAGGTACGTACGGACAGTACCTAGCTCTCAGTATTCCAGCCTTAGCCACTTCGGTGTTTGCCATGCCAAAAGCTAAGGGTCTCCACATATGTACACCGCCCTAGCCAGCGAGAACTGTCAGTGTGACCCAGCCTGGAGTCACCAGAGAGAGCGGGGAGTCTCAGTTGAGGGACTCAGGGTGGGCTGTGGGCTGCATGTCTGTAGGGGGTTGTCTGGATTGTTAATCTCAGGGTGATCTTGGGCGATACAAGAGAGCTAGTTAAGCACCGGTTAATGAGGGAGCCAGCAAGCAGCACTCCTCCATGGTTTCTGCTTCAGGTTCCTGCTTGGAGTTCCTGCCCCAAAGTCCCTCCTCCCTCTCCTCCTCTCCCCGACTTCACCTTCCCAAATGCCACTCTTCCCCAGATGCCTTCTGATTCCCATACAGAGGATGGGTTCCCTTTCCCAATGCCTACAGCTCTTTGGGCCTCTTCACCCTCCAGCCAACTCCCCAGGATCCACCAGCTCCACTGGTTCCAGCCACTCCCCGGGATCCACCGACTCCACTGGTTCATCTCACTCCCCCTCCCACAGCATCAGCTCACTAAACGCAGCAGGGCACCCAAAGTTTCATCATGGGGCAGAGTCCCAACTCCTGGTATTGTGCCCAGCCCACACGGGCCCTCTTCAGGCCAATAAAGGAACAAACAAACCCTCGAATGAACAGCAGCACGTTGACCCTATCTCATCGTACACAGAGGCAGAAAGCAGGTCAGCGGGCCACCCTGGCCCAAGGACAACGCCCTTTTCCCAGAAGCCGCCTCTGTGAGACAAAGTCCAGGGTGAGCAAACAGATCCTGCAGGGGCCTCTTCGTCTCATCGGGGCCACAGGCCACAGAGTGACCTCACTGCAGGACCATGCCCATCCAGGGTGTTGTGGCTTGTCGGGGACAGGGAGGGCTTGAGCATAAAAGCCGGCAAGTTCTCGGTTAAGCCAGGTCTCTGGGGGACTCTCCCCTCTGGGATCTTTGCTCTGTTTTCACTGCCTTTCCTGTCAGGGGGCCTGTCCATCACTGCACGCCGGGCTTTGGAACCCAAAACCTAAGTTCCAGTGCGGACGTCCCAGAGGACCTGTGAATGGGAGTTTGGACAAAGCAACTTTCTGTTTTTCTTCCTAAATCTGAGCAATGATGCGAATAGGCCTGGAGCACGGGTCACCGAAGAAGAACCGGGCCTCCCCCAAGCTTCCCACACAGAACTGTTGCCAGCGGTGGCACCATCAGAACTGGGTGTAACTAGGCGTTGTGGCACCTTCTAAGATGCCAAGTGCATCTGCCTCCAAAGCATGGCTGAAAAGTTTGTTGATGGTTGAAGAATTTTGGAAGAAAAGCTCCATTTGGTTTAAAAATTCTAGGGGCTGGAGAGATGGCTCAGAGGTTAAGAGCGCTGGCTGGTCTTCCAGGGGACCCAGGTTCAATTCCCAGCACCCACTCGGCAGTTCACAGCTGCCTATAACTCCAGTTCTAAGGGATCAGACATCCTCATGCAGACATATATGCAAGCTAAGCATCAATGCTCATATAGACAATGTAAAAAAAAATAGAGATCCACGTTTACCTGTGGCTTTTCGCCAAATGTCACATGAATGAGACCGGTGCTGACTGGTGCTAGACTGGTGCTCCATCCCAGAAGGGGATGGAGCGTGCATCTGAGGGCTTCACGATCCTCCTCCAGTGCACGCAGACAGACACACAAGGGCAGCCTGGAGTCTCACAGGGACTCTCCACAGTCCTGAGCTGCCGGCCTCACAAGAAGACAACCTCCGCTGCCATGTCTTTCAAAGACACTCATTTTTACACATGTGTACACGTGTGTGTATGCCATGCTTGCACAGGTACCCACAGAAACCAGAAGAGGCTGTCAATCCCCCTGTAGCTAGGGTTATGGGGGATTGCAATCCATCCAGCCTAGGTGCTGGAAACCAAACTTGGGCCCTCTGGAAAAGCAGCAAACACTCTTAACGGCCGACCCATCTCTCAACGCACACCACCCCTCCTGTTTTTATAGGCAAGATCTCACACATCCCCAGCTGGCTTTGACCTCCCTGTGTAGCTAAGGGCTTTCCCTGAACTCCTCATCCTCCTGACCCCACCTACATAGTGTTATAGGTGTGCCCCACCAAGCCCAGTTCTCTCCCTCCCCCCACCCCGTGTGTGTGTGTGTGTGTGTGTGTGTGTGTGTGAGTGTGTGTGTGTGTACATGCATGCCACATACAACACACATGTGGAGATCAGACAACAACTAGAGGTGGTTAGTTCTCTCCTTCCAACCATGTGGGTTCCAAGACCAAACTCAGGTAGTCAGGTTTGGTAGTAAGTTCCTTTCCTTGCTGAGCCGTCTCCCGGGGTCACAAAATGTTTTTCCTCCAACCTCACTGGACACGTTCCTTTTTCTTTGCTACGTACAGCCCTGTGCACGCTAGGCAAGCCGCCTACCACCGCATTACAGGCCCAGTTCATTGCCAAGTTCTGCTTCCCTCAATCCTGCCATCTGCCTCCTCTGTGTCTAATGTTTAATCTGTGTTTATCCAGCACAGCGCTGACCAGTGCCCTGAGGAAAGTGACTGGGAAGTGAGAGCCTGGAGACCATGGACGGCGCCGCGGTGGGGCTTCGGGTGCTGCTGGGCCTGGGCCTGGTGTCCCTCCTCACTCTGCAGGCCATGCCTGCTGCGTGGGGCTTGGCCACAACGGGCAGACCCAGGGCCAGAGAGGTATGTGACTAAGCCCTTAGGCAGAGTCAGGCAGTTGTGCCTGCGGGGGCCTGGGCCACCCCCACCCATCCACTGAGTCATTTCTGCCCGAAGAGGTTACTTCCCAAGCAGGAGGAGGGAGGAAGTAGGAGTAGTGAGCACAGACCCTGTGACAGACGGGCCGTGGTCCTTGGGCAATTCCCGCTCATGCTCTGCCTTGTGTCTTGTTCTGCAGAAACGGCAGGCCGTGGATACAGTAAGTGGGAGCCTGGGATGGGGCTCCTGTTGTGGGTTTGCTTTCTCCCACCCCGTGAGTTTACCTGCCAGAGCCGCAGGGTGGGGGCTCCCACCCCCCTCCTCCCACCCCCTCCCCAACTCCCCACCCCCCACCCCTGCCAGATGTGGCATCGTTGTTCCTACCTCACTCCATGTCTCCAGCAGAGAGAGAGAGAGAGAGAGAGAGAGAGAGAGAGAGAGAGAGAGAGAGAGAGAGAGAGAGGGTCTCTCTGGGAGGTCTGGTGCAGTCTTCTGGAATCTGGGCACCTGGGTCCGAGAGTGGGCAGGACCCCCCACACACACACCCCCACACCCACACCCTTTCGCTTCAGACGCCTGATGGTGTGCTGGTCAAGAGCTTGAAAGTCAACTGCAAAGTCACCTCTCGCTTCGCCCACTACATCATCACCAGCCAAGTGGTCAACGGCGCCAATGAAGCCAGGGAGGTGGCCTTCGATGTGGAAATCCCCAAGACGGCCTTCATCAGTGACTTCGCCATGTGCGTGACGCCCTGTCTCACTCCTCCACCCTGAGCTCGGTTGTGTCCATTTACCTGTGCAGCCCGGGGCTGGTGTGGCCAGATCTCACCTCTGGTCACAGACGGGGCCCCGGCGTAAGAGGGACAGGAGGGAGGTCTATTAGCCTTTCCAGCCCCTACCTTTACACAGAAATTAGGGCCTCTGAATGCTCGTTTTCAGGTCTCCACCCCGAGGAGCAAAACCAGCAGATGATCTGGCCTCGGGGAACGTGGTTAGGGTTAGGGTTAGGGTTAGGGTTAGGGTTAGGGTTAGGGTTAGGGTTAGGGTTAGGGTTAGGGCCTCTGAGCGGTGGACACTAGAAGCAGTGGACGGTAGATACCTCTTTTTCAAGGAGTCCTGCGGACAGGGTCTTCTTAGGCTCAGCATGCTTCCAATACGAAAGGCAGCCTGGGCAATGACGTGGGGGGTGGTGGCCGCCGCCACTGAGGACCACCCCCTTTTGTGCAGCACAGCAGATGGGAACACATTCATCGGAGACATAAAGGACAAAGCCAGTGCATGGAAACAGTACCGCAAAGCGGCCATTTCAGGGGAGAACGCCGGCCTTGTCAGGTAACTCCCAACCCTTGATGGCTAAGCCTCCAGGGCTGTTCCTTCTGCCTAGACAGGACAGAGCCAAGGGCTGCTAGCTGTTGTTGGGTAGGGGACATCTACAGTAGGACGGACACCTGAGTAAACTGTCGAAGCTGGCATCTAAGGCAGGGGTGGGGTAGGTACACTTGGACTCTTTATGTCCTGGGGAGAAATGGGCATCATTCTTGCGTCCCAGCCTTGACCATTCAGTTGATATAATCTTGGGGACAGCGTGATGAGAAGAGAAACTGGAGCCGGGCAGTGGCGGCGGTGCACGCCTTTAATCCCGGCGCTCGGGCGGCAGAGGCAGGAGGATCTCTGTGGGTTCAAGACCAGTCTGGTCTACAAGAGCGAGTTTCAGGACAGGCTACAAAGCCACAGAGAAACCCTGTCTCGAAAAACCAATAGGAGAGAGAGAGAGACAGAGACAGAGACAGAGAGAACCTGGGTCTAAGGGCCATGCTTTAGGTGCTAAGGATGCACATGTCACCTTTTGTCTGCCTGTTGTCGCCTCTGGTGACATGTCCAGGACCTCGGGCAGAAATATGGAACAGTTCACCATCCACATCACCGTTGGAGCCCAGAGCAAGGCCACATTCCAACTCACCTACGAGGAGGTGCTGAAGCGGAGACTTACGCAGTACGACATTGTCATCAAAGTCAAGCCCAAGCAGCTGGTGCAACATTTCGAGGTAGTTTGCAGGCCCTTGGGATGGACCCCCCACCCCGCCATCTCTCTCTGGCTCCCAGCAGTGGTCCAGCCCCTTCCATGTTTCCCGAGGCCTGAAAACAGGGAATGACTCCTCAGGTGGGCTCCTGTGGGCTCATGCGGGGCAGGAAGCTCCCTGAATCTCTCAGCTTTCTCCGCATTCACGAACCCCAGTTTATGTATCTGCTAAATGAGGGCATTCCTGTATTCCCCAGGACCACCCCCAGACTAACTGAAGACCCAGTTATGTGTAAACCCACTTGAGGGACCGAGCTGAAGGGTTCAAGCATGAGCATCCTTCTGTCAGTATTTCTGGACTGCTAAGGGCGGGCTGGGGACGGCACACAGTAGGAAGGCAGGTCCTCAGGCTCTTGAATGAAGTCTGGTGCTAGCCCAAGTGGGCCTTAGCACAGAATTGGCTTCCGTGGTACAGATCGATGTGGACATCTTTGAGCCCCAGGGGATCAGTAAGCTGGATGCTCAGGCCTCCTTCCTCAGCAAGGAACTCGCTGCTCAAACCATCAAGAAGTCTTTCTCAGGGAAAAAGGTACGTGTCGTGGTGGGGGATGGGGATGGGCCCTTAGAGACAGCTGGGATTAGCCAGGCCCTTGTACAATATCCAGGCAGGGCTGCTGGGTGGTCACGATGAGTTACTAGTCAGACTTTCCAACCGCTGTGGCAAATACCTACCTGAGAGGAACAGCTTTGGGGAGGAGGGGTTCATTTTGGCCCAAGGTCTCTGAGGTCTCAATCCATCGTCAGCTGGTTCCGCTACTTCAGGGACACAATGAGGCAGAGGTACCTTTAGGGACAGAGGTTGCTCACTTATGTAGCCAGAAAGCAGAGACAGAGGGAGAGAGAGAGAGAGAGAGAGAGAGAGAGAGAGAGAGAGAGAGAGAGAGAGAGAGAGAGAGAGAGAGAGAGGAGAGAGAGACCAAAAGGCCATAGCAAAGTAACTTTCCAGGGCGGCGCCTCTCCAGTGACTAACTTCTTCCAAGCTAGCCTCACTTTTCTCTGTTCTACCTCAGACCAATAGTCTATTCATTTTTTTGCTTGTTTTATGTTTTGTCTTTTTTTTTTTTGAGACAGGGTTACTCTGTGTATCTCTTTCTCTCCTGGAACCCACTATGTAGCCCAGGCTGGCCTTGCACTGAAGATCCTCTGGCCTCAGCCGTTTGAGTGCTAGGGTCATAGGCATTACTACCATGGTGTCTTATAGCGTCGCTAACCCACAGTCTGAGATGACCGATATCCTTTATACTATCATACTAATGTTATTTTATTCCTGTCTTTATACCCTACGTGCTGGTGGTTATGACGGAAATTCCAACAGTTCTCTTTGCCACGGACAAGCATGCACACTCAGAACCTAGATGCCTAGGCAAAATGCATTCAGGTGTAAACACACACTCACACACACACACATGCACACCACACACGCACACACATGCACACACACACACACACACTCTTAGGTTGTTTTGCAGACGCCACCCCCATTTGCAGCTGTGCAGGCCCCTGGCGCCTCACACCTCCTTTGCTTGCAGGGCCACGTGCTCTTCCGCCCCACGGTGAGCCAGCAGCAGCAGCCCTGCCCCACATGCTCCACATCCTGGCTGAATGGGGACTTCAAGGTGACTTACGACGTCAACCGGGACAAGCTCTGTGACCTCTTGGTAAGCCTACGTACAGCTCCCGGCCCAGGCCCGAGACGGCAGGGGAAGGAGCTTGGGAGGGAGAGAGAGAGAGAGAGAGAGAGAGAGAGAGAGAGAGAGGCCTCTCTGGCCTCTCTGGGTCTCTTCTGTTCCAGGTAGCCAACAACTACTTTGCACACTTCTTTGCCCCCAAAAACCTGACCAACATGAGCAAGAACCTGGTTTTCGTGATTGACATCAGCGGCTCAATGGAAGGCCAGAAAGTGAAGCAGGTAAAGGGGGCTTTGAGTGGGCTCACCCAGCAGGCAAGAAGCTCCTCTGGCTCGTCTTGCCGTAGAGCTTGGTTTGGGACTTGCGCTGATGGGCAGAGACACGAGGGGAAGTAGCTGGAGGTCCCTACTCTGGAATCAGCCGGTTCCCTCACTGGTAGGCGAGCACAGCTCTTCTCAGTTTTGGAACAAAGGATAGCGGCGCCCACGGGTCACGGAGTTTCCTGTGGAGAGGTGACTGGCAGAGGAAGCCTGTGCCCTGAGAACACTGGGAGTGACAAATGATCTATGGCCTGGCACCTCTGCATGTGCAGAGATTCGCCCAGCGGGGGGTGAAAAGCAGCTGGGGTGGGGAGGTGGAGTTGTGGTGTGTGTATGGGGGCTCTCTATCGGTCCTGCTCCCCCAGACTCCTCATCATGTATTCCCCCTACACTTGGTCCATTTTCCTTCTTTGTGCTCCTCATACACCCCGAGTCCCAGCAGCAGGCTGTCACCTCTGCTTGCCCACTGTGGGTTTCTACAGTGGCTACCGGGGCTCCTGGAAGGAGCTGTCCTACAGCCATCCGGGGGCTATGCCCCTCCTCTGACTTCCTGTCCTTACAGACCAAGGAGGCTCTACTCAAGATCCTGGGGGACGTGAAGCCAGGGGACAGCTTTGATCTGGTCCTCTTTGGGTCTCGAGTGCAATCCTGGAAGGGCTCCCTGGTCCCCGCGACTCAGGCCAACCTGCAAGCAGCTCAGGACTTCGTGCGACGCTTTTCCCTGGCTGGAGGTAGGGGAGGTGTCTCAGCACACCCCTGGGCATCACTTCTGCTTCCTTGGGAGATGGCTGTACACTGGTCCCTGTCTTCCCCTTTACAGCCACAAACCTGAATGGAGGCTTGCTCCGAGGAATCGAGATCTTAAACAAAGCTCAAGGAAGCCACCCGGAGCTCAGCAGCCCCGCCTCAATTCTCATCATGTTGACAGATGGAGAGCCCACGGAGGGTGAGTTCCTCAAGGGCTGCCCTGGGAGGTGATCTCGCTACCAGAAATGACCAATCTGTCCATCAGAGAGGCCACTGGGGCAGAAAGGCTCAGGGTAAAAAGTCAAATGCTGGCCCGAAAACTGTTTGGACCACAGCGCTCCAAGGTGCATCTCTGTCCTGTGAGCTGGTAACAGCGAGTATTTCTATGTGGCGCTTGGATGCGGAGGGACTCAGAGGAGGGGTGGGATTCACAGGCTAAGTTTCCTCAGGCCATTTATATTCAGGACCCACTTTGTGCCAAGTCCAGGACAAGGGGCTGCAAAGAGACACCAAGAGAACAAACGAGATGTGTCTCTGCCCTCAAGGAGTAACCAGGAGTAGAGACTCTCTACCACAGAAGCTAGATGAGCAGGGTGCCACAGGGCTAAGGAATTCCTGGCAGGGGCACCTGGCCCAGGTGAGATCGGGGAAGACCTCTTGGAAGAAGAAAGCCCTAGCTGGGCGTTAGTGGCGCACACCTTTAATCCCAGCGCTCGGGAGGCTGAGGCAGGGGGATCTCCGTGAGTTCGAGGCCAGCCTGGTCTAGAGAGCTAGTTCCAGGACAGCCTCCAAAACAATACAGAGAAACCCTGTCTCAAAAAACAAAAAAAAAAAAAGAGAGAGAGAGAGAGAGAGAGAGAGAGGAGAGAGAGAGAGAGAGAGAGAGAGAGAGAGAGAGAGAGAGAGAGAGAGAGAGAGAGAGCAAGCAAGCCCTGAGCTGGAAGGAAGTGAAGGGGGCAGGAAGGGATCTTGGCAGGGCTGCCGGGACAGAGGACACTTGCAGAATGGGGTAGGTGAGGGTGAAAGGGATGCTGGGGCCTCACGGGCCACGGCAAGGAGCCGTGGGAGAGTGTGGAGCCCAGCCACGTCTGCCTATGACGGGTGCACATGGTTGGCAGAGCTTTCCAGCTGTTGTAGCTGCCCCTACGACGCCTCCAGTCGCCCTAGGGGACTAGAGCTGATCTGGAATGGGAATCTTGGCTCCCAAGAACTGTTTCAAAAGACATCTAGGGCCCCCTTATGCCTGAGGTCTGACATCCCATCACCGCCTGGATGTGTGGCTGCAGGGGAGACGGACCGTTCCCAGATCCTCAAGAACGTCCGCAACGCTATCCGGGGCAGATTCCCGCTCTACAACCTCGGCTTTGGCCACGACCTAGACTTTAACTTCCTGGAGGTCATGTCCATGGAGAACAGTGGATGGGCCCAGAGGATTTATGAGGACCATGATGCCACCCAGCAGCTACAGGTCTCCCCTACTCTCCTACACACCATCATCTGCATGTCACGGGACCTTGGTGGCCATTTGCCTACCAGCCTAGAGATGACAGATACCCATAGTTGAAATCAGCTGTATGACCATAAGCAATTACCTAACCCCTCCGGAGCCTAGATTCCTCCTCTAAAGTGGGACGCCAGCATCCCACTCTGCACAGCCTACCTAGCAGGTTCCCAGGTGCTCAGTTCTGAGGCTACACCCCCCTATCCCTGCAGGGCTTCTACAATCAAGTAGCCAACCCCCTGCTGACCGACGTGGAGCTGCAGTATCCCCAGGATTCGGTCTTAAGTCTAACGCAGCACCGACACAAACAGTACTATGATGGCTCCGAGATCGTGGTGGCCGGACGTATTGCTGACCACAAGCTGAGCACTTTTAAGGCTGACGTTCGGGCTCGTGGGGTAAATGGTGGGCGGGGGGGGGGGGGGGTGTAGAGGCTAGGCAATTGTTAGACACGCCAGATTCGCAACCCTGACCATCCCAAGGGCCTCTCTTTCCCCATTGTAGTGTCCTCCTCCCAGGGGAGGACAAATGTGTCTCAGCCTGGGGACTGGATGGGCTGGGATGGAACCAACACGGCATCAGTTACTGCAATCCCTTGGCTCAATAGGATCACTCAATGCTCCTCACATCACCCCCGCCCCAAGCATGAGAGAATGAGAGGCCAGCCTCTGCTTCTCACTAGGTCCCATTTCCTGGACCAGCCTTGTGTACCAGACCCAGTGTCATGGTGCGGTGAATGCAACTACACACACATGTATGGAAGGTTCCGGCGATAGGAGACCCGGGCTCACCCTCCAGGGCATGGACTCAACCCACAATGGAGTTGAGGGCTTAGAACTTGGGCCTGGAGGGAAGAAAGCTAGCTAGAATCTGGCCTCGCCCTGTCCCGTTCTCTAGACTGTACTTTTTCTGTACCACAGAGATAGCACTGCCCTTGGCTGCGCGTGTATGTGTTGGTGGCAAATGGAATAACAATACATTAAGTAGCAGACACAGGCCTTGATACAAACGATGCCTTGTCCCGAGACTTCATTATTGTAGCTGGGGACCACAGCACATGCGTATGGTCTAGCTACGGCAAGCTGACCAAGGTAGTCCAGCTGGCACTCTGTGACTCTTGGGAGAAGGGAATGGCAAGCAGAACCAGCAGCTATTTGCTGGCCTCTTCCAGAGAGAGAGTAACTCCATGAGGACAGGCCTGGGCTTCCTGTCCCACTGGATCTCTGAGGCCTAGGCCACACCTGGCTCACAAGGGGGTGGTTAGCCAGCATCTGTAGGTGGATGGATGGATGGATGATGGATGGATGGATGATGGGTGGATGGGTGGATAGATGATGGATAGATGGATGGATGGATGGATGGATGGATGATGGGTGGATGGATGGATGGATGGATGGGTGGATGGATGGATAGTGGATGGATGATGGATAGATGGATGATGGATGGGTGGATGGATAATGGATAGATGGATGATGGATGGGTGGATGGATGATGGATGGATGATGGATGGATGGATGATGGGTGGATGGGTGGATAGATGATGGATAGATGGATGGATGATGGATAGGTAGATGATGGATGGGTGGATGATGAATGGATGATAGATGATGAGTGGATGGATAGATGATGGATGGGTGGATGGATGATTGATAGATGGATGATGGATGGGTGGATGGATGATGGATGGATGATGGATGATGGATGGATGATGGATGGATGGATTGATGGGCAGATGGATATGAAAGCAGGCTCCAGAGAGATGACACTGAGAATGAAGAAGCAGATACCAAATAAAGCTGTTTGCCAGCACCTCAGGCATCATCCAAGGCTGGTACGGTCATGGCTTATGGCCTTTCTCCCCTTTCGACTCTCAGGAGAGGCAAGAGTTCAAGGCAACCTGCCTGGTGGATGAGGAAGAGATGAAGAAGCTGCTCCGAGAGCGTGGGCACATGCTAGAGAACCACGTGGAGCGGCTGTGGGCCTACCTCACCATCCAGGAGCTGCTGGCGAAGCGGTAGGGCCACCGCAACCGCTCCGAGTGGACTCTGTTCGCCCTTGCTCCTGACAGACAGAGAATGGTGGTTCTGAGCCTGCAGGCTGAGAGGGAGTCAGGGGCACTCCCCGCCTCTGCTTTCCTCAGGGTCTACAGTGTGGGTCTTCCACTTGGGTGGGGATTCTGGGAAGAGGACAGCCCATTTGTCCCACTAAGCTGCCTTGGAAGAGGCTGCCACTTGCTAGACATACTCATTTAGCCTTCACCATCTGTGAGGGAGTTCCTTCATCATCTCCACCTAATGGGGGAGCAGTGGAAAGCTCACAGAGGTGGGTCTACCACGGTCTCGTAGCAGCCGAGCCATGTAGCTCTGAGGCGTATGCCTCAGCCCTGCCCAATACCCAGGTTCTCACTGTGAGAAATCCTGCCACCACCGGGACCCCGAAGGCCACAGCCATTGCGCCAGGAGGGAGCTGTGAGCAAAAGTTTGTTGAATGAGTGAAAGAGAGAGCAGGCGGGCAGGGAAGCTGAGGGAAGGGGCACACACCCATCATCCCTTGTGCAGAGGTCAAGCACGTGTCTCACGCACACAGGATGAAGATGGAGGGGGAAGAGAGGGCCAACCTGTCATCCCAGGCCCTGAAGATGTCGCTGGACTATCAGTTCGTGACGCCGCTGACCTCTATGACGATCAGAGGCCTGACGGACGAGGATGGGCTGGAGCCCACCATCGACAAGACCCCAGAGGGTATAGACAGCAGGGGTCTGTGGCCACGGAGGTCATGAGCCAAGATCCTCCCGGGGATTAACTCTTTCCTTCTTCCCTTCCTTTCAGATTCTCAGCCCTTAGGTGAGTTTTCAGCCTGTTGATTTAGCACAAGGCTTCAAGGGGCTGGAAGGTGACGCATGCTGTACCCCCAAGCACAGAGCCCGTTGTTCTGGAGTCTTCCCCCGGCCCCACCCTCCCCTGGGCTTCTTCCTTCAGCCTGCATCACAGACTCAGGGCTTTCGCGCTTCATGAGCCTCTGCCATCTAGAACCTTCCCCGGCCCCCCCTCCCGTCTCCATCTAGAACCTTCCCCAGTCGCCCTCCCGTCTCCATCTAGAACCTTCCCCGGCCGCCCTCCCGTCTCCATCTAGCCCCTCTGCCCAGTGCGTGTGAGGAGTGGAGACACTTGGGAGGCCCCCTCATCCTCACTCAGCAGGGTTGAGTCTTGACCAGTTCATCTCTGCCCGAGGTACACTTGTGGGGTAGGGTGGGGTCAGAGTAACGTTGTGTTTCCTTGTCTTCTGCAGAGATGGTGGGACCCAGAAGGAGTAAGTAGCAGCCTTCTTGGGGGACTCCCTTTTCTCCACTCTTCCTGCTTACCCTGCTGGCCCTCAGCTGAGCACTCAGCTCTCACCAAAACCCTGCTTATCACCCAGCCTGGTTCCCTTCACGACCTTACCGGAAATCCTTAGGACATGCCCCCAGTGTAGACCCGGCTCCCCCACCCTAGGACATGCCCCCAGTGTAGGCCGGGCTTCCCCAACCTTGGTTCCAACTGAAGAGGACAGAGGGGGTCAGGCCGCCTCACAGTACAAACTTCTGTCCCCCGTGTCCTGAGAGGCATGATGGAGCCTGTGAGATGCTTAAGCGCCCCCATTGTCTGTGGCCTGGGGCCAGCTGCATGGGAAGGGGCGTCCGCCCAGCAATGGGAAACCGAGCCGCTCACCCCTTCTTATTACCGCGTACTCTCACCTGCAGCGTTCGTGCTGTCGGCCACGCAGCCTTCTCCTACAGCCCGCAGCTCCGTGGTCTCAAAGCTGCCGAACCAAGTGACAGGCGGTGAGTCTTGGGAGGGTCTGGGGTGGGGTTCCCGTCATTGGCCCCATCAGGCCAACGCCCGATGTCATGGACCCCGTGCTGTATTCCCAGTGGACACCGACCCCCACTTCATCATCTATGTGCCCCAGAAAGAGGACAGCCTGTGCTTCAACATCAATGAGGAACCCGGGGTGATCCTGAGCCTGGTGCAGGACCCTGACACAGGTGTGGGGGGTAATGTGCCCTCTTTCCAGGTGGGGCGGAGCCAGCATACCTCCACCCCCTCCCTATTTAAACAGAAAGTACCGGGGTGGCCCTCACTGCCTTCCATGTCACCCTCTTGGCAGGTGCCTCTCGCCTCCCCCTTACTCCGTGTCCTAAGGGTCATGAGTGTGTGACCCGCACAGCTCACGGGACCGGTAGCCAGATGAGTTGCATACTTGGTCTGCAGCTCAGGTCTTGCTCTCTTAACATCCTTAGACATTCTAAACCAAGAGTCCCTCATTTCTGTTTTTTATTTATTTATTTTTGTTCTTGTTGTTGTTTTGTTTCTGAGACAGGGTCTCTCTGTATTGTTTTGGAGGCTGTCCTGGAACTCACTCTGTAGACCAGGCTGGCCTCGAACTCACAGAGATCCACCTGCCTCTGCCTCCGGAGCGCTGGGATTAAAGCCCAGCCCCTCATTTCTGTCTTATACCAAGGCCTGGACACCACACAGGTCCTGCCACACCTTTCCCACAAGTGTGGCTGCACAGAGCCCCCAAAGAACCTCTCTCTCTCTCTCTCTCTCTCTCTCTCTCTCTCTCTCTCTCTCTCTGGCACGGCTATAGCAGAGAAGGCTTTCCTGACTCTCCCCCCCCCCGCAACCCCTCATCCAGCCAGCCAGCTCCATGTCTGCTGAGTGTTGACTAGGAGCCGGGGTGCCGTGATAACGGGGCTTCATGAGCGACCCCCCCCAAGGAACTTAGATGTTAATTTTGGAGCATGAGGCTCCACCCTTAGAGTCCGTGAGGATGGGGCTGTTCAGGGCCGGGCCGACGTGTTTCTAGATCTCCCGTGAGTCTGTCTCTGTGTGAGGAGGAGGAGGCCCACTCCTGTCCTCAGGGTGCCAGAGCCCCCCCCCAAAATAAAGAAAGCTAAGTATGGGATATCTAGTAGTTATGGTATGGGTGGGAAGGAAGCAGAGAAGAATCATGGGGAGTCGTCTTGGGAGCAGGACCGGTCCCGAAGGTGAGACCCTTAAAGATGGCATGGCCTGCGGCACGTAGGGGACCTTCAGAGGAAGGAGATGTGGCATGAGCAAAGGCCCCATGTGGACCGGATGGCTCCTCACCTCACTGCAGGCTTCTCGGTGAATGGACAGCTCATTGGGAGCAAGGCCAGCAGGCCTGGGCAGCATGAGGCCACATACTTCGGGAGACTCGGGATCTCAAATCCCCCATCAGATTTTCAGCTGGAAGTGACGCCTCGGAACATTACACTGAACCCCAGCTCTGGTGGGCCTGTGTTCTCCTGGAGGGACCAGGCCACGCTGCAGAAAGACGGGTAACTGGGCCTGGGCTGGGCAGGAGGCGTGGGGCCAAGGTCTGAAACTGTAGCCCTAGCTCTGCCACCCGAGTGGTCAGAGCCTGCGTTTTGCAAACAGCGTGACCAAGTGACGCCCACAGGGCCCACGCACACGGCCAGACTCAGCCATCCCTGTGTTCATTTCCCTTCATTCCTGGGCATGGGGCTTTGGGACTGGAGCCTTCAACCCCTCTCCCATCTCCAGCAAACACAGTCAGCCCCAGGCTGTGACCAAGGCCCCTCCTTCCCCGCAGCTCTCCCGATTGCTTCCCGCCGGGAACTCAAGTCTTCCTCTGGTCTTCCTGCTGAGTACCTATCCTGTCTATTCCTTCCTTTACTTACTCATTTATATCCAACCAACTCCTTGAGATACCAGCATAGCCACAGGAAGAGTTGTTCTGAGACCAGGTGAACGGTTCGGGCAATGCGTGGGATTCATGGGACACAGACTCAGACAGCCACCAGTTACTAGCTACGTGACTCCGGGAAAGTTACTTAACCCCCGTGAACCTTGCTCCTTTCACAGGGTCAGAGAGAAAAAACTGAGTGATTCGGTTTACACAGAGGACTTGGCGCGGGGCCCGGTACATTTTAAGACATACAGGACAGAGAGACGTATGGGAGAGAACAAACAGCACCTAGACCTCACGGACTGGGAGCCAGTGGGGGATGGTTGTGATGTCTGGGTCCTAGAGGATGAGGGCAGCCATTCCTGATCTCCTGATCTGATGCCTGCCTGGCCCTGCAGGGTCCTGGTGACCATCAACAAGAAAAGGAACCTGGTGGTGTCTGTGGAAGACGGAGCCACCTTTGAGATTGTCCTGCACAGGACGTGGAAGGGGAGTGCCGCCCACCAGGACTTTCTGGGCTTCTATGTGCTGGATAGCTCCCGGATGTCGGCCCGGACGCGGGGGCTGCTGGGTACGACTGTCTGGGTGGGCAGAACTGTGAGTTGGTGCTCCCAAGCCAGCGAGTGCTCATGGGTCCCAGAGCGCGAGGGCAGGCTGATCTCCAGTGGTCCCTTTAAGACTCGGTGCTTGAGGGCCCCTTGTCCTTCTCCGGTGACCAAATGCAGAGCGAGACAAAAGCCAAGTGAAACACCCAGCTCACAGAAAGGTCGGAAGGCTCCAAGGGACCTTCTAAGAGTGGCGGGTCTTTGGCCGCCAGATCTCTGTGGCATCTCTGTCACCCCTGCTCTCTGTGAGTCCCTCAGGCTTCTCTCCCCTTCAACAGTAACCACAGACCCCCAATTCACCTTTACAGGGCAATTCTTCTGCCCCCTGGATTTTGAAGTATCTGACATCCGCCCAGGCTCTGACCCTATGAAGTTAGATGCCACGATGGCCGTGAAGAATCGGCAGCTGGCAGTCACCAGGTGAGTGGGGGTGCTGTCCAGCGCTGCTTCTGCTCTTGACTGCGTTTTTGTCCCTGTAGTAAGTCTGGGCCTTCCTCCTGATATCACGTGGGTGAGACGAGGTGCAGCCTTGCCAGGTCTAAATAAGGACCCCAGCTACTGTGTCTGTGTCCAGGGGCTTACAAAGAGACTACAGCAAGGACCCCAGACATGGAACAGAGGTGTCTTGCTGGTTCATCCACAACAATGGAGCTGGACTGATTGATGGAGTTCACACTGACTACATTGTCCCGGACATCTTCTGAGCCCTCCAGCTAGTCCGCACCTGAGACTGCATCTGAGGAGGGAGAGGAGGGCATCGAATTAACCCCACCCTCCTGAGCGTCCTGGCCCTTTGTGATTTCATTAAAGAGAGGCTGTGTCCAGCGCAGAGTTGGCTGCCTTTGGGGAGAGAGGGAGTCCGGGAATAGCTCAGGACCACACCAGACCTAGAGATGGGCAAGAATTTGCAGAGGTGGGAGGAAAACCCACCAGCTCTGTAGGACAGGCCACTGCATACTGTTCTCTGCAACTGGCTGGTTCCACGGCCTCTGAATCCCCTGAATGAGCCCTTCGTGCAATCCAGGAGCCCAGAGATGCATTGACAGTGAAGGATATCACAACTGACCCAGAGCTTCCTGTGGACAGGCCCATTAACAGTTGAGGAGACAGAAGTTAGCTGACCTGTTAAAAGTCCCTCAGCTTATGAATGACAGAGCTGAATGTCACCAGTGTGACTCTTCTAATCAGCAAGACGGTACATGGGCAAAGCCTGCTGGGTAACAGCATTAGCACATGGAGACTACTTGCAGGTAGAATTAGGGTCCCAAGGAAATCTTACAGGAGCAGGCACCTCGGACCCTCACCTTAGTCACATTTCCTTGTGGGGACGGCAGCCTGTGGTAGCCAGACTGCTATGGTACATTTCTAGGACGGAGACAGTGACTGTCCAAAGCTGGGGTTTCAGACACCTAAAACAGCACCCCACTGTCTCCTCAGACTAATCTAAAATTGTCCCATTAAGGCTCCTTTCCTTGGGTTGGTCCTAGGGCTCTGTTACAATGAAAACCCGCAGAGCACAAGACAATGTCTCCCACTCTGGGGAGCCGTTTGCCTTTCACTCAGAGGTGGTGGGCCTCTGCTCACTCTGGTCCTGCCTCTTTCTCCTCTGTCTTCTGTCCAGTCCCCACAACAAACTAAACTTGTGGGGACCCAGATTGGACAAAGCTTGGCTTTGAGTAACATGGATATTGTATTATGGGCTTATTACTGTGACAAAAGAATTTTAAGGAAGGAAATTTTATTTAGGCTTACCATCCCAGGAGGTACAATCCATCCTGGTAGAGAAGGCATGATGTCAGGAGCAGAAGGTATCCACAATCAGAAAGCCAAGTGATGAACGCTTGACTCCTCTCACTTTTTCCTTTTTATTTAGAAACCCAGCCTATGGAATAATCCCACCCGATTTAAAGTGGGACCTCCCACTTCTATTAACCTTATATAGATAATCCCCCATAGGCATGTCCAGAGGCTAACCCAATCTAGATGTTATATCACAGGCATTTCCAGAGGCTTGTCTCTTCAGTGACAAGTTCATCCCCTGCCAACCTGGCACCCATTTATCACTTTTAATATGTAACCTTCCTTTCCTTTGTTTCCATAGGCTCACGGCTATCTTAATGAAAAATGCACTCAGCTTAACTAAGTTCCCAGTCTTTAACAGTTATCAACACTATTTCAAAGTCCAAAATCTTTTCTGAGACTCAAGACAGCCTCTTAACCATGTGCACCTATAAAATAAAAAAATGAGTCATGTTTATTCTGTGGTAGCACAGAATAAACACTCCTATTCCAGAAGGGGAGAATAGGGTAATAGCAAGGAATGATTGGGCCAAAGCAAGACTGAAACTCGGCAGGGAAAACACAAAATCCTGGAGCTCATGTTTGGCAGCTGAGAATCAAGATGGAATCATCTGGGTGCTGAAGGATCTAGACAGCCATGTCTCTCCAGTTTTATGGCCTGCAGCACACATAGCCTTTCTTATGAGTCCTACCCACTACACACATGCAGATTTCCTTGGTAGACATCTTGTGGTTTTGGCACTTCCCATATCCCAGAATCTCCATTGCAATTTAGGCTCCACTCACAGAGCTTCAGACTGGTTTCTCAGGGCCTCCTTGCAGGAATTCTGACCCTGCCACATCACTCTGACCTGTAGCACAGGCAGCCATAGCTCTCTGGAAACATGGTAGCAGACTCTCAACCTTTGATTGTTCGCGCATGCAGAAACAGTTCCACCTAGCTGAAGGTTGTGTAACAATTCCTCTGAGATTGAAACACTGTGTCCTGCAGGGAAGCTCGGTAAGACCAGAAGTAAGCAATTCAAAATAGCTTCAGGAAGTCCCTGAAACTGACTAGATTTACTAGGGCCCTCCTTTTCCGAGAGTATGTGTCATAGTTACTGTTCTGTTTCTGTAAGGAGACACCATGACCCAGGCAACTCATAAAAGAAAACTGGGGGCTTGCATCCATGATCATCATGCATGGAAAATAGCCAGGCATGGCATTGGAGCAGTACTTGAGAGTGTTACATTCCGATCCATAGACAGCAGATAAAGAAAGGGACCTGGTGTGGGCTTTTAAAACATCAAAGCCCACCCCCAGGGACACACTTCCTCCAACAAGGTCACGCCTTCTAATCCTCAAACAGTTGCACTCCATGGTGACTAAGCATTCGAATATACGAGCCAATGGGGACCACTCTCACTCAAACTACCATAGTATATGAACAGGAGAGACTCGTTAGAGTCACTCTTAGACAAGGCAAGCAGCCTGGAAGAAGCAGAGACCAGCTGAACCACTGGGAAACGGCACTCTCCAAACTGTTGATCTGCCTTCAGCCTATGCCGCGTGCTCCAGGTTTCTAGCTTTAGTGACTTGCCACCAAAGCCGGGGTGGCCTTTGGTGATGCAGCTGTCTTTGAGTCATTTCTGCTCCTGTAAGTAAGTAACCCTAATAAAACTCATTGGTTCACCAAGCTGGGCTTCGTAGTATCCTTTCTTTGGTTTGTAATGGGCTATCTGTCTAGAGGGAGTAGATTCTCTCTCTCTCTCTCTCTCTCTCTCTCTCTCTCTCTCTCTCTCTCTCTCTCTCTCTCTCTCTCTCTCTCTCTCTCTCTCTCCCCCCCCGTGTGTGTGTGTGTGTGTGTGTGTGTGTGTGTGTGTGTGTGTGTGTTGTCTCCTCGGGAAAAGTCTGTCACACAAACGTTTCTATTGTAGGAGTCCGAGGAAATGCTGAAGGAAGACCCCAGATTCAAACAGTATGTAAGAGTAAAGGGTGTTTATTTACCAGCATATGCGAAAGCATACCTGTATAAAATGGCAAGGACCCCTAGAGGAGTGTGCGGACTCCTATTAAGCACTGCTAGAGGAATTTCAGGGGATAGTTAAGTCATCTCAAATATGATTGGTTAAACAAGCAGCAGTTACGTTAGTACACGTTTAATTGGCTGAGGTTTTATCTTTGGGCATACTTACCCAAGTATATTTCAAGGGAACTGCCCTTGAGACACTGTGGGGCTGACTTGGGCCTTGTTCATTGTCTCTCCCTCTTCCCTGAATGTAACTTGTTGATAAACGACCCTTTGTTGGGAGAGACAACTGTTTGCCCCTCTCAGAGAACTGAAACTTAAATTCAGTTGTACAAGTGGGAAAGTTTTAAACCCTTCACTGTGAAAAAAAAAACAACAACAACAAAAGCAACTTAAGGCAGAAAGGGCTTATTTTAGATTACGACTCAAGGAGAAACAGTCTAGAGTCAGGGAAGGCCCCAGAGCAGGGGTAGGAGGTGGCTGGTCGCACTGCATCCAGACTCAGGAAGCAGTGAGCAATGAGCTCTGTGATCAGCTTATTTTCTTTTTATTCAGTCCAGGACCCAGCCCACAGAATGGCACGTCCACATCTAGTGTGGGTCTCTCCTCCCCAACTACCTAATCTAGGTAATCCTTGACAAGTGCCCCAAGAAGCTTGTCAAGTTCACAGTGTTAGCCTTCATAGATGTTGAGCTCAAAGGCTACCCCGCGTTGGGGAACAGAGTCCTTCAACCGCAAGTGGGGGAGGGTATGACTGGAAGCTGACAGATCATCAGTTTACCTCCAGAGGCATCTGGGAGAGCAGGACTGCCAACTGACTGGGTCAGCCTACTCATCTTCCCCTCCTGAGGAACGGGCAGGGGGATAAGTCTAGAAATGTAAGGTTCTAATTCTGCGCGATTCTGGTTTCCCACAAATGTTTGGCTGTCCTTCCGAAGCAGCTGTAAAATTCCTGTTTTGAGTTGCCTCTCTCCTCAAACCCCAAGCATCTAGAGAGGAAGCAGTGAAGGAGTCGGGGAAAGGCTCTCCAGAGAGCAGTGGGCGCTGAGGAGGAGCCGCTGAGAAACGGGTTCTCTTCAACCCCAACCCTTAGTGGCTAGCGTGGCTAGCGTGGCTAGCAGGTGCTGAAAATGGCCGTGTGACTGGGACGTCCCCAGAGCCAAGAAAGAGGCCTGGTTTTGAGAGGTCTAAGAACAGGTGCTGCCCAGTGGGGTCCAGCAGCGGGCCCCTGTCACTCCACCATCTTCGCCCACTTGGTAGCTCTGTCGTCTCTCTGTGTCTCCTGCCGCTTCCAGCCTTTGGTGGTTTATTCTGCCTCTCAGTTTCTGCTTTCAGCCACCTCTCTCTGCAGCCAGGGCTCTGCACATCCGATAGTTAGGCTGAGGGCTCTCAGCTGAGGACACGGCACCATCCCTTAAGGTAGCTGGCCTCAGCCCAGGTAGATAAGGGTCTGCTCCACTCAGCATATGGAGGGTGCCCAGAGACGAAGTCATGGTGAAAGACCTGAGGTTTTCAGGCTTCAGGCTGAATACCCCGGTGACGTCCCGAGCTCAATAACCAGACAGTTGGATGCAAACCGCAAGAGGTTTATTGTTTACACAGGCGTCTGTGGGCGATTCAGCAGTTTAACTAACTGAACGTGTCGGGCTCTAGGGCAGTTTTCTTTTTATATACATACTTTTGGCAAGCAAAGTAATAGGGGTATTGTAAGAAGAAGAGTTACTGCAGGTGCAGATTTGGGCAAGCAATAGGGGTATTGTTAAAACTCGGGCATAACTCATCCTTCCTGGAGAAACCACAAGGTCTGAATTAAACTTATCTTAACAGCCTGCTGGTGTCCTGTTTCAGCACTCTGGAACAGATGTTCTTTTTAATCAGACCTTGTTCCCTGCCTAGGGTAAGGGACCTTGGGGAATTTTCCACTGAGGCAACCTTCTGAGTCTCAAAAAAAAGGGGGGCATTGAGGTTTTTCAATGGCACGGTGGACATATGTGGCGTGTGTCCTGAAGACACCAGAGGCTGGCAGGACCCTGATGTGGTTCAGGAGGTCTCAGCCCTCATGTACAAAGACTGCTGTTTTCTGAAGAGCTGAGACCCTGGCAGGGTCCTGGGGCACAGAGTGAGCATAGCCAGGCCTATCCTGTCCAGGAAGGGACATTGAGACCCGATCAGCATAAGGTAATGGGATGGAGTCCTAGAGAGCCTGCTGGGGCCAGGGAAATGGCTCAGTGCTTAAGAACTTATACTGCTCTTAGAGGATCTGAGCCCCGTCTCCCAGCACCTACGCTCACATGCACATGCCCCCCACACAGACAGATGCACACATACACATGATTAAAATGAAATACATCCTTAAAAACTAAATAAGTCATCATGCTGTGAATAGCCAAATGACTAGGACTTGATAGTCTCAGAGTCATCCAGAGCTGACTTTTTAAATCAAAAGCACCTCTTGTTCAAAAAGGAAGAGGGAGCCAAGACCCTTAGGCAGGCAGAGGGACAAGTTGCAACTTGTAAGTGAAAGACGTCACTGGGGGGGGGGGAGAGTAAACTCGGAAAAACAAGTTTGGAGTCCGATCCCAGAGGACGATAGGTTGCGGGGCTCGGGTCTTGTTTAGTTCATTGGTCCCTGGCAGCCGAGTGGGTAAGGGCTCAGCCACGGGGTTGTCTAGCTGGAGAGCGGCTGTCTTGCGAGGGCTGGAGCTGGGATCCAGGCCCAGACTAGGGGCGATGTGGGTGGTAAGGACAAAAGTGTTGAGCCCAAGCTGGTGGAGATGCCAGCTGTTCTATATGCAGCTCACACCATCTTCATCATCCACCCCAAGGAGGCCAGGGGTCACCGGTTTCACACAGCGTCTGCTCTGCTGAGGGCCTCCAGGCTGCAGAATATCGGGGGTGAAACCCCAACACTGTTTATTGTACCCATTGGGCCCTCTTCATGCAGTCACACTGGGTGGTTGCTCCACCCACCCCCAGTTCCCGGAGCTGCTGTGTGAGCCTCTGCTGCTCTGGCCCCATGCTCTGGTCATTGACCCCGCCTGGAAAACACCAGGCTGGCATATATAAAAGGAAAAGCAGGAGGCCGGGACTGTGTGCTCAGCCATGGTGACCATGTGGTGGCCCTACCTTGTCTTGGCCCTACTCTCTGGCTTGGAGGCCTCTGGCTTTCCGAGAAGCCCCCTCCGGCTGCTAGGGGTGAGTCTAACTTCCTGTTTGGTATCGGAACTTTGAGGGGCAGGTGACAGAAGAGTCCATCCAAGTCCCCTGAGCCGGGGGTGGGGTGGGGGAGGAGGCTGAGGACTGGACATTGCGCTTCTGGGACAACTCTGGACTCTGGAGAACGGAGCTCCAGATAGGACCGATAAGCTAGTTTGCTCTTTAACCCAGAGCAGAGCTTTCCAGACTCCAAGGCCTCAGTTTCCCCACCTGCCAAATGGTTGATAAATTGTGGACGTCTCACTGCGGTCTATGAAGGCCTGCAGGTGCAGAGGCCGCTACAAAATGCTAAATTGAGCCTGGAAGCTATCCAAAGGGCCCAGGGCCCAGGGAGAGCAGAATGAGAGTCCCAGTGAATTGGGGGCACACAGAGCCTGAGACAGCGTAGGGTCAGTTCTATGAGCTCCTCCATAGGGGACCTGGTGACATACCCCTTTCTCCATCTATCCAGAGTCCCTCTCTAACGCACGGCCTGGAGGGTCCTGTGTCTCTCGGAGACCTGGCCCTAGCCCAGAACCTGCTGCCAGGTCACTGGTAGCCTCATGCTCGTCCTGACCTCTCTGTTGATCTTTATATTTACAGAAACGGAGCCTCCCGGAAGGGGTAAGGACTTCCAGTAAGACACGGACTGGGTGGGGAGGGGCAGAATGGAGCAGTTTCCGCTTGCTGAAGGCACAGATCGTAATGGGAGCAGCCCCCCCACCAGCCCACGGCCCCAATCCGGCAGAGCCTCGTGTGACCCGAGATCCATATGGAGAATCAGGACTCCTCAAGGGGGAGTCTAGGGCCAGGACGAAGGGGAGCCCTGGGAAGGCTTTCCTTGGGAGAGGGGCTGTGGCTGAGCTGGGCTTTTATACGACCTCACTGGCTGCTGCAGCTGGCGGCATGGCACAGGCACCGTGGTAGCCAACGGAACGTGGGACAGAGGGCACGGCCCAGACCTCCAGTGTGGGTGACTGGGAGGACTGAGGGGCCCAGGACTTCGGAGCCCCACACAGGAGCATTTGGGAGGGAAGCAGCCAGGCCGACGACCGGGTTTCCCAGGGAGCAGTGGGGCTGATCGCCGCCCAGCGGATCCTTGCCCACCTCTCCCGCAGGTGGTCGATGGCGTCGAGGTCTACAGCACCAAGATCAGCTGCAAGGTGACCTCCCGCTTTGCGCACAACGTTGTCACCACGAGGGCCGTCAACCGTGCAGACCAGGCCAAAGAGGTTTCCTTTGACGTGGAGCTGCCCAAGACGGCCTTTATCACCAACTTCACCTTGTGGGTGCCGCCCCACAGCTGCCGGCTCTGAGCTCCCGGGGGGGGGGTGTCTGGCCCAGTGCGGCAGCCCCCGCCTTCTCCTAAACTCTCTATCCGCAGGACCATTGACGGTGTCACCTACCCTGGGAACATCAAGGAGAAGGAAGTTGCCCAGAAGCAATATGACAAGGCTGTGTCTCAGGGCAAGACGGCTGGACTGGTCAAGTAAGCGTGAGCCTTGGGCCTTTGAGGGACGCAAACAGCAACTGTGATTATTGTCACAGCAAACTGTGTGCGATGCCCACCCCCCAACCCCCGAACATCCCACTTTAAAGCAAATAAGGTTTAGAACAGACGGGGAGGTCTCTAACCCGGGAGCTGGGACTTGAACCCATGGCCGAGGAAGGGATGGGTTCCTGAAGTCTTTGTGCTAAAGCATCACCTCGGAACCCACCCAGGGCCTCTGGGAGGAAACTGGAGAAGTTCACAGTGTCCGTCAATGTGGCCGCGGGCAGCAAGGTCACTTTTGAGCTAACCTATGAAGAGCTGCTCAAGAGGCATAAAGGAAAGTACGAGATGTACCTCAAAGTCCAGCCCAAACAACTGGTCAGACACTTTGAGGTAAGCATCCCTTGCCGGGCATCCCATTCCTGCATCCCTTGCCGGGACCCACGGACGCCCCGGAGAAGGGCAGGGGATGGGGCGGGGTGGGAGGAGGAGGAGCAAATCTCACAGCAGAGCCAAGAATGCATCTCCAAGTCCTGCAGGGCCCCTGGACTTGGCCGAGGGGGTTGGAAAAAGCACAGTGGCCTTTCTTCTCCAGCCACCGGGAGCCAAGGGGCGGAGGCTTTCGCGCTGGGGCCCTCCAGCACCGCAAAGGGCTTCTGGAACACTTGCAACTGGCCCGTTCCACCTGCACCAAGGCTAGAAGGAAGAGCAAATGCCGTGGTTGTGTCCCGCGGGGTCGGTGGCCGACGGATGATGGAAGTGTTTTGTGCCACCAGACCCTTTTTGTTTTGTTTTGTTTTTACGAGACAGGGTTTCTCTGTATTGTTTTGGGGGCTGTCGGTCCAGCCCGGCCTCGAACTCACAGAGATCCGCCTGCCTCTGCCTCCCGAGTGCTGGGATTAAAGGCGTGCGCCACCACCAGACCCTTCTAACAGTTCCCGTGGTCGCTTTCCTAGCGGCCCTCGCCATTGCCTTTGAGGGCCTCTGCGTCGTCACAGGCGTCCCCTCTGGCTGTATCCCTACCTCTGCATCGCCCCAGGGTGACACTTCCTTCATTTGGGCCTTTTCAGATTGATGCGCACATCTTCGAACCACAGGGCATCAGCATGCTGGACGCCGAGGCCTCGTTCATTACTAACGACCTCCTGGGAAGCGCCCTCACCAAGTCCTTCTCCGGGAAAAAGGTGGCGTGATACCTCTGGGGCTTGGGGTGCAGTGGGTAGGGCACTGGCCTTGACTTGGCCGATCTCAGCACAGAGGGGGCGGTCTGTCTGTGACACTAGCCGTCTCCCCAGTCAACTGGGTCATCAAGGGGGATACTGGAGGCAGGGAAGGGGCTGGTGCTGACCAGCTAGAAGATTTGGGATGTCAGCTCTGCCAGGACAAAGGGGGTGAAGGGAAGCCATTTATGACTCCCAGTTCCGTTCTGCCTTGGCAAATGGACAGGGAAGGGGGTGCAGATTAAGATACCGAGGCTAGTTTTGCTGACTCCCCATTAGGGGGATGGAGGATCAAAGAGAATGCAATTCTTGGCGCTGGGCAGTTGGCTCCAGTCATTGAGCCCCGCCCCTAGCTATACTGGGGAGGATCCCAGCGCCCCCTCCCCCGATTGGGAAGCAGATGAGAAAACAGAAACATCAAATTTCAGTCATCGGAGAGCCTACACTCAAGAGAGTTGCCGGCTTCCGGAGTGTTGCCCCAGCCTCTTTCACTCTAAGATGCTCTACCCCACTCTACCCTTCTCCCCTTCTTTGGGTACCAACTCCAATGTGCAGAACCCGTTCAACACAGAGCTCTCTCATCTGGGGCAACATTCCCATGCCCAAGTAACCTCTGGTGCTGAGCTTAAGGGTTAGGATGAGGCAGCCAAGAGAGAGAGGAATGAAAATGGCAAACACCACACCTTGGGCAGGTTCTCATCACCTAGGAAGGGAGGTACTCAGAAAGGAGGGGCATGAGGGCAACTCCATCCCCGTCCCCGGGGAGCTGGCCTCTGACTCAACGCCAGGCTCTCACCTCCGTGCTTTCAGAGGGTTTTTCCCCCCTGTCTGCCAGTGGGAAGCAAGCCTTGGCCAGGCTGAGCAGGTTTCCTCCCTCCTCCTCCCCACAGGGGCATGTGTCTTTCAAGCCCAGCTTAGACCAACAGCGCTCATGCCCCACGTGTACAGACTCCCTCCTCAACGGGGACTTCACCATCGTCTATGACGTGAACAGAGAGTCTCCAGGCAACGTGCAGGTATACACATAGGTGGGTGGCTCCGCCAGGCCTGCCAGCCCATCCTCATGCTGGGCAGAGGTACCCTAAGGGGCTGCGGCTGCACCCCTCTCTCCACCTGTAGTGGAAATGGGGCACCTTCCCCTCCAGCGGCAAACTTCCGACATCCACTTGCAAGAAGAGGCACTGTTACACGCGTGCATTGGCCTCCATCTCTCCCCCTGCCTTTCCAGGTAGTCAACGGCTACTTTGTGCACTTCTTTGCGCCCCAAGGCCTTCCAGTGGTGCCCAAGAACATAGTCTTTGTGATTGATATCAGCGGCTCCATGGCTGGGCGGAAAATCCAGCAGGTTTGCCCCCATCCAACCCCCTCCCAACACTGAAGGCAGCGCCTGGGTGTAGAAATGTGAGGAGGAAGAGATTTTAGTTTGCGTGTTTGTCGTTGTTGTTTTGGGGGGGGTTGTTTTGTTTTATTTTGGCTTGGGTTTGGTTTTTTTCCGCCCGAGACAGGGTTTCTTTGTGTAACAGCTCTGGCTGTCTTGGAACTCGCTCTGTAGACCAGGCTGGGAGATTCCCTTTTTTTCTTAATTGGGAGGAAAAGGAGGAATGAGACAGAGTGTAAGAATACTCAAGCCTTGGGCTGGAGAGATGGCTCAGAGGTTAAGAGCACTGACTGCTCTTCCCGAGGTCCTGAGTTCAATTCCCAACAACCACATGGTGGCTCACAACCATCTACAATTCAATATGGTGCCCTCTTCTGGCGTGTAGACAGAACACTGTATATGTAATAAATAAATCTTTAAAAGAAAAAAAAGAGTACTCAAGCCTTTACCCCCACTTTCACGGGGAGGTGGGGGTCTAGGGCAAGGCTTGCCCATAAAGAGAGTGGGAGTTCCCCAGTCAGCCTAGACTGGGGAGCTGCCTGGCTCACCACTGTCTCATGCCTCAGCCTTAAGGCCTGTTTCTCTCTGCCTTCCCCAGACCAGGGATGCCCTTCTCAAAATCCTGGACGACATGAAGCAAGACGACTATCTGAACTTCATTCTGTTCAGCACGGGTGTGACCACCTGGAAAGACAGCCTAGTGCAAGCCACCCCTGCAAACCTTGAGGAGGCCAGGACATTTGTGAGGAGCATCAGCGATCAAGGCAGTAAGGGTCGGGGGCACAGATGTGTGTTCCGCCCGTTCCTTTATCCGCACCAGCAGCCCGCCTCTGGCAAGCCTCTCCCTGGATGTAAACCTCAGGCTTGAAGACAAGGCACCAGGGTGACTTCTGTGCAGCCTAGGGAGACCCATTCTTAGTGTTTAACCACGGTCCTGGTGCTCACGAGTCTCTCGGCACGCTAGGTCCACAGGGAACCCTTCTTGACTCTGCTTCCTGTGGAAACCATATGTGACATCTTTACCACTTCCCTTGCACTCCTGGTGACGCCATCTGACTGCTTGCCAGATTGCTGCAACTATTGCAGGCCTAGAACCTCTTAGCACCCCTTTGATGCCTACGTGGAAGTCTACGCTGTCTGCCCACGTAGGCCAGTGCTTACCGAATGCTTCATGTGCAGGCTGACAGAGTCCTTAGCACAAGAACATTGTCTGCTGTCCCTTTCTCCTTCATGATGCAGCCTTGCACACTGGCACCCTAGGGACACCCCTACCCCAGGGACACCCCTACCCCAGGGACACCCCTACCCCGGGGACACCCCTACCCCGGGGACACCCCTACCCCAGGGACACCCCTACCCCAGGGACACCCCTACCCCATGGACACCCCTACCCCAGTGGCTCTGTCTTTCTGTCTGTGTACAGTGACCAACATTAATGATGGACTGCTGAGGGGCATCCGAATGCTGACAGATGCCCGGGAGCAGCACATCGTTCCGGAGAGGAGCACCTCCATCATCATCATGTTGACAGACGGGGACGCCAATACCGGTGAGGGAGAGGGAGGTTTGAACCCCCAGGCAAGTGCCGGCCTGCCTGCCTTCTTGGCTCTGCAGTCGGCTCACTGTTAAGGCCTGACATCTTTCCCTGGGGGTCCCCCAGCATCTTGTGAGCCCCTTAAAGACAGGCGCATGCCTCTCTCCTTGCCAAGGCTCCCTACCAGCTGTGCAAGTAGAGTCGGAGCTCCCCGGGCAGAGCTAGTAGTGTAGGTTAGTCCCCAGAATGAAGCAAGCGCGCTTTCTCCAGGTGAGAGCAGACCTGAGAAGATCCAGGAGAATGTCCGGAAAGCCATCGAGGGCAGGTTCCCTTTGTATAACCTGGGCTTTGGCAACAATCTGAATTATAATTTCCTGGAGACTATGGCCCTGGAGAACCATGGGGTTGCCCGGCGCATTTATGAAGATTCTGATGCCAACTTGCAGCTGCAGGTACACTTCAGCTCGCACGCTATTTCCCGGGGAAGCCGTTCCCGCCTTGTGGCAACCTCAGATGTTAGAGGGAACTTTCTCTCTGTTTAAATCTACCTCTGGCCACCTCTAGTTCTAATCTCCATACAAAAAGGGCTGCTTCCTCTGCAGGCCTGGCAGATCAAACATAAGACCTCAAGTTAAATGTATACGTCTCAGCTGGGCAGTGGTGGCGCACGCCTTTAATCCCAGCACTCTGGAGGCAGAGGCAGGCGGGTCTCTGTGAGTTCGAGGCCAGCCTGGTCTACAGAGCAAGTTCCAGGACAGGCTCCAAAGCCACAGAGAAACCCTGTCTTGAAAAACAAAAACAAAAACAAAAGTATATGTCTCATAAGCATTGAGTAATTTTTATGTAAATATGCCCCACTATTGCACAGGACCATGGCTTACTGAGTCTGTCATAAAAAGTATGTGACCACTGACAGGAACACGTGCCTCACAGTCTTAGAGGCTACAAGAATGAGATCAGGGTGATAGGGTTTGGTTCTCTCTGAGGGAGAGAGGTCTGTATAGGTCTCCATTCTTTTTTTAAGAAAAATACTTTATTTTTTTCATTTAAAATTTTGTGTTTAATGAGCATTGATGCTTTGCCTGCATGTATGACGGTGTCAGGTCCCCTGAACCTGAGGTTACAGACAGTTGTGAGCCGCCGAGGGGTGCTGGGAATTGAACCCGGGCCCTCTGGAAGAGCAACCAGTGCTCTTAATGGCCGGCCGAGCCGTCTCTCCAGCCCCTAGGCCTCCATTCTTGACCTGTGGTCCTCTTCCCCCTGGGCCTTCCCATACACTCCTTCATGGTGTGCCTGCATCCAGTTTCCTCTTTTTATAAGGACACAAGGCATGTTGGATTAGGGCCCAACTTCATGACAACATTGGATTATCTTTGTAGAGATTTTCGCCTCCAAACAAGGTTGCACTGTGAGGATCAGGAGAGCAAAAGACTGTGGGAATGCAGTACCAATTTGACCCATAACAGCCTTTATGTAATAAAATAACATTTAAAGATATCTGCTAGCCACAGGCAACTGCATGTCTCACTGTTCAGTCTGAAGCTGGCGGCCTCCCCCACCCCAACACATATCACTGTCTCTGGCTGACATTTCTTCATTCAAAGTCCTGTGCCAAGGGTTCGGTCCCTTGCTCCTGTCCTCTCTCGTCTTCGAGAGGGGCAGGGCAGGGAGGGCTCTCCTGGACTCCAGGGCACAGTCAGGGCCTCTTAGAAGTGGGGATCAGCAGGAGGGATTGGCTCAGCCCCTTGGGGACCGAGTGCCACCAGGCAGCATGTGTGGGACCGACCTATCCCGGCTTCTCCATGTCTACTCTGGGCGGGGTCTAAGATGACTGGGTCCCGATCTGGACTCACAGGGCTTCTACGAGGAGGTAGCTAACCCTCTGCTGACGAACGTGGAGGTGGAGTATCCCGAGAACGCCATCCTGGACCTCACCAAGAACAGTTACCCCCACTTCTACGACGGCTCTGAGATCGTCGTAGCAGGGCGCTTGGCGGACAGTGACATGAACAACTTTAAGGCAGACGTGAAGGGCCACGGGGTGAGCGGGAACTGGTGCCTGGGCTGTGCTGGGGTGAAGGGTCAGCAGAGACGACGGTGGGGGGGGCGCCTTCTTGCCAGTGGTCCAGGAGCAGCGTCCTCTCAGCCTGGCTCACATAACTGCACCATCCAGCTCTCCAGGGCCTTGCTTTCCCTGTCCCCCTACCCAGGCCTTGAATGACCTGACCTTCACGGAGGAGGTAGACATGAAGGAAATGGACGCAGCGCTGAAGGAGCAGGGCTACATTTTTGGGAACTACATTGAACGGCTCTGGGCCTACCTCACTATCGAGCAGTTACTGGAGAAACGGTGAGCTGGCCTACCCCGGCCTTGAGGGATACCGAGCTGTCTAGTGTCCACCACACCTCTGGCTGTGTTCCGATGGGGCCAGAGGAGTAAGACAGCCACACGAGGAGGAAGGACAGCCCCGTGAACATTTCTCGGTGCTCCGTCCTCTTCTTGGCCCAGGTTAAAAAAAAAAAGTCTCCTTGTGTCCTGCCCCTGCTTGCCATTTCAAGCGGGCAAGCACTGCCAAGGGCAGGGGCTGAGAGTGCCCGTGGGGCGTGGCAGAGCCATCAGCACCACCCAGTGGTAGGGAGGCTGAATAGCGGTGACATGGGGAGGGGTCAAGCCCCGGTACCCAGAGGGCATCCTTGACGGGCAATGCAAGAGTTTCTTAGGAGGAACAATGAAGCCCCAGTAAATACGGCACAGGCCGAGTGCTCGGCATACAGTTATTATCCTAAGTGATCATAACAGCAGCCAAGTCAAGTCCCTTACATTTTATGGGTGGAGAAACTGACTCCTAGAGAGAAAACAGTTTGTCCATGTGCTTCCGGGAGCTATCTGGTGAGCTAGCATTTTCCTCCCTGTGAGCTCCATTGAGCAGGACCAACAATGTAGGCAGAGTGTGTTTCTGTGTGTGTGTGTCTGTGTGTGAGTGTATGTGAGTGTGTGACAGTGTATGTGAGTGTGTGTATGTATGTGGTGTATATGTGAGTGTGTGACAGTGTGTCTGTGTGTGAGTGTATATGAATGTGAGTGTGCGTCTGTGTGACAGTGTGTGCATGTGTGTGAATGTGTATGAGTGTATGAGTGTGTGGCCATGTGAGTGTGTGTCTGTGTGACAGTGTGTGTGAGTATGTGAGTGTGTGTCTGTGTGACAGTGTGTGTATGAGTATGTGAGTGTGTGTCTGTGTGACAGTGTGTGTATGAGTGTGTGAGTATGTGTCTGTGTGACAGTGTGTGTGTGAGTGTGTGACCATGTGAGTGTGTGTCTGTGTGACAGTGTGTGTATGAGTGTGTGAGTATGTGAGTGTGTGATGGGGCAGTGGTGCTGTTCCTACGCTGTCCCTGGAGACTGGAAGCAGGACACTGTGCTCTGGGCTGACTCTGAGCTGTGTTCTCCTCATAGCAAGAACGCCCATGGGGAGGAGAAAGAGAACCTCACAGCCCAGGCCCTGGAGCTGTCCCTCAAGTACCATTTTGTGACTCCCCTGACCTCCATGGTGGTGACCAAGCCTGAGGACAATGAGGACCAGACGTCCATTGCTGACAAGCCTGGGGAAGGTGAGCACAGGGAGAGGAAGCCAGGATCTAGAATCCCCCGCCCCTTAGTCCCTGGGCCCTAGAATCCCAACAGAGAAACTGGGGACACCAGACCTTTTGAAGAGGTTTGGAAGTATCTCAAGGGGCGTGGCAAGAGTGGAGTGGTCAGCAGAGGCAGGGGGTGTGGCCCAGTCAGGGTCTGTGTCTTTCAAGGCGTATAAGCCAAGAGAGTGCACTGTCTGGGGCCTCGACAAGGAAGGGACTTCAGCTACAGCGTGGAAGGGTTCAGTCAGACAAGAGGTTCTTCCAACCCCAAGTTTATACCAGGAGCCTGGGATCTGTGAGAAAAAGAGGCCCTAAGGGCTGGAGGCTGAGACCAAACGCCTTCAACAAGACCCCAGACTGGACTCGCCAGGGGAACCCCAGTGTGTACAGCAGCTTCATGGGGAGCCTGAGAGAGGCATGGGGGGGTCAGAGACCTCTTTTGGCACAGTCACAGCTTTCTGGGAGTTCTTGGTTTTAGGGGACATCCTATGGGGGCAAAGCTAGCTCTAAGCCAGGCCATGGACCATTCTCATCGGTTGCAATGGCCCCAATCGGTAGTCTGTGTCTAATGCGTCTTTCTTCCCCCTCCCCCGCTGTGCCTGCGTATTAGACGGTAAGTTTCACGGGATGGATGGTTGGAGGGAGGGAGGAGGGAGGAGGGAGGAAGGGAGGAGAAGGGAGGGAGGCAGATTGAAGAGAGTCTTCAGGGTTACTCCTCAGAATCCCAAGGCTCCCATTCTTTGGTTGAAGATGACTCCCCTATCGCAAGATGGACCAGTCACTGACAGTGTCGTATTATCTGCAAAAATGAGCAACTGTGGTGGTTAAGCACTTTTCCACGGCCCCCCCCCGGCCACCCTCACAGAAGCCCTTTACAATTCTCATGTTATAGTGAGAGCACAAGGCCCAGAGAGGGCTGAACGGTAGCTAATCTGGGACACAGGCGTAGGCAGCTTTCAGTGCCCAGGATGAAGGTCTCCGGGAACCAGGGCACTCCACATTTCTCTCACGGTAAAATCAGAGCCTCGGACCCCTCCAGCCCACTAACACTGGGCAAAACTCAGCCCCCCTGCCAAGCTGCCCACCCAGATCTCTGTGGGGCACAAGTACATTAGGCCACCATTTCCGCCGTTGGAGAAGCCCTGCTAGGTGCAATCGCTGTCACGTATGTGTTAGGAGCTGCCAACCACGAAGGACAGACGCAATAGGATGGGTCTCACTCTATCCTGTCTGAGGACTAAAGAGTTCAAAGGGAAGGGACCTTGCTCATAACGGGGAGGCTGGTGGCGCGACAGGTTTGCGTCTTAGCCACGCGAAAATATGCTCCCAGCATTAGGATGACACCATGCTACCCACAGCCCTGTAACGGGGTTGCCTGGGCATGTTTCGCCAATGTTAAGGCCCCAGCAGGGACCGGTAGCCTCCAAGCTGGCAGAAAGCACGAGGTTGGGGGGGGAAGCCCTTAACGATTGCTCATGACTGCCCGTTGGTGTTTTCCCAGCCCCCTACGCAGCCACGTCCACGGCCTACTTGAGTGAGTAAAAGCTGCTTGCTGCAACCAGCCCCGCCCACCACCAAGAGCTTTCCCTGCCCGGTTCCCTCTGGTGGCAGTGGTTCCGAATCAACCTTGTCACACTAGGCAGACTGACCAGGTGTCCCGGGAGGTTGAACGCTGGCGGAGGGGGAAAGAGGGAATGAGATCGAATGGGAGGCCCCCAGATCTCTCCCGGGGACGGCTTACTGCGTTCAATCTGATCTCCCTTTGTTCCACAGCCAGCCACCAGTCTCCTCCAACCCCCTACTATTATGGTGAGTTCCTCGGCTCCTCCCTGGCCAAGGTTCAGGGTTATGGGTGCCTTGCTCCTGCCCGCAGGGCCAGTTGGCTCGGGAGGGCCTGTGGTACAGAGAAAGGCCCTTGGGTCCAGCCCTTTCTCTGATGTGCCCTCAGTGGACGGGGACCCTCACTTCATCATCCAAGTGCCAGGAAAAAACGACACCATCTGCTTCAACATCGACGAGAAACCCGGCACGGTGCTTCGGCTTATCCAGGACCCAGTCACAGGTGGGGCTACGGGCTGGGGTTCTTTCTGTCGGGGTCTGAGTGCCCAGGTGAGTTCACGGACAGGGTCCTGCTCACTCTGCCCGGCCATTATCCACCTTCATGCGCAGGACATTCCCGCACAAGGGAGGCGGGAACTACCAAAGAGTCAGACCCATTAAGCGCTCGGTGCTGTTAGAGAGAGGTAGAGATGTGGGCAGCCTGACCCTGAGCGTGGAGACAGCCTGTATACGGGGAGCAGGTTTTCCTCTCGCAACACTCCCTGACCCAGGGAAGACCCATGATGTCCCGGCGAGTCCCGGACCTGAGCTTCTAGACCAGGATTTGGCTCTGACACCCTGGTGTTTCCATACCCTTCCCCCCCCCCCCCCCCCGCGCCTCTGCTTCCCCTCAGCATGCCTCACTGAAGGAGAAGACCTCACTAGTCTCTCTTCCTGCCCTCCCTGCCCCCCCTGCAGGCATCACTGTGACTGGACAGATCATTGGAGATAAGGGAAGTAGCCCTTACTCCAGGACAGGGAAAACCTATTTTGGCAAACTGGGCATCACCCACGCTTGGATGGACTTCCGGATTGAGGTGACCACAGAGAAGATCATCCTGGGGACTGAAGACGAACTGAGCACGTTCAGTTGGCTAGACACAGTCACAATCACACAGACTGGGTGAGAACCCCTATCTCCGAGCGCAGTTGCAGCCTAAGGATGTAGGGGAACGCTGGAGGGATTTGGGCCAACCTCGGGACGTTGACAGGGGTCACAGGAGAGACTGATGACCTGAGTTCAGTAACCACAGGATGGCAAGCACGGGGTGAGTCCAAGTTTGTGCCTGGACAGTGTGCAGGACTCACTTCGAGGGAAGCCCTGGCTGGATGGAGGCATCATATAGCCATCAAGTGCAGGAGCACATAGTAGGAGGCCTAAGGTCACAGGACTGCCTGCGCGGGGCCACAAGGTTAAGAACAGACTTGGCAAACATAGCAGGACTCCATCTCTGAAGTTCTATTTCTTAGTGTGTGCGTGTGTGCGTGCGTGTGTGCGTGCGTGCGTGTGTGCGTGCATGTGTGTGTGTGTGTGTCATAACACGTGTGGGTAGGTAAGAGAGGACAACTTTGTGGAGTCGGTTTTCTCCTTTTGCACGAGCTATGTGAGTTCTGGGGGTTGACCTCAGGCCATGGGGCTTGCACAGAAAGCACCCTTGTGCAATGAGTCATTTTACCAGCCCAAGCAAGAACCCAGGATGGCTGGGTGCAGTGGCAAACGTCTATAATCCCAGTGCTTGGGAGACAGAACCAAGTCCCAGGTCAGCACGGGTTACATGGCCTCTTTCCTGCCCACAGAGGCGTGGATGACACACATGTTTGTGGGGGTCTGGTGTCTGTGTGCCCCCAGGGGACCTGTGCCTGAAGGCCTCACTGAAACGTCCCATGGCTCAGATGGCCTCTCACTGCCTTTGCCTCCTTCGTCTCTCCTAGGCTGTCTGTAGCGATCAACAGAAAGAAGAACATGGTCGTGTCCTTTGGAGATGGGGTTAACTTCGTGATCGTTCTACACCAGGTTTGGAAGAAACATCCGCTTCACCAGGACTTCCTAGGGTTCTACGTGGTGGACAGTCACCGGATGTCAGCACGGACACACGGGCTGCTGGGTACGGCAATCCTCCTCAAACTGCACACTGCCTAGTCACATGGAGGGCCGGAAATAGACCGCACAAGGCCACGAAGTCACCCCGCACCCATTTTGCAACATGCCCGTTCAGCCTTTGCATCAATCCCGGAAGGCCCGCATCACCATGGCAACAGGCCGAGGCTGACCCGCTAACTTTTTTTTTCATTTCCAGGGCAATTCTTCCGCCCCTTTGACTTTGAAGTGTCTGACGTCCGCCCAGGCTCTGACCCCGCAAAGCCAGATGCCACAATGGTGGTGAAGAACCATCAGCTGACTGTCACAAGGTGAGGTGATACCTCTGACACCACCACCACACCCTCTGTGCCCGGCACTTTGTTGGATGGGCCCTTGATTCCTGTGGGGCGCCCTTATTTCTTTCTGAGGTCTTGGCCTTTTTTTTTTAAGATTTATTTATTTATTATGAATACAACCCCCTGTCTTCATGTATGTCCGTAGGACAGAAGAGGGCACTAGGTCTCATTACGGGTGGTTGTGAGCCACCATGTGGTTGCTGGGAACTGAACTCAGGACCTCTGGAAGAGCAGTTGGGTGCTCTTAACCTCTGAGCCATCTCTCCAGCCCCCTGGTCTTGGCCATTTTTTAGACTCTTCTAATCAAGGAATAGCTCAGAACAGACCCCCCCCCCTTCGAAAGAGCAATCGCATGACTTCGTTCTTGACGAAAGAAAGAATGCCAGGCTCTTCGACTTCAAGCCAGGCCTGGTGGCATGTACCTATAATCTCAGCCCTTAGGGGGTGGACCAGGTAGACGAGGTACACCACAAGTTCAAGGCCAGCCTAGGCTACAGGGGACCCTGCCTTAAACATTAAAAAGCCAAACCAAAAATAAATAATAAATAAACAAATAAATAAATAAATAAAATCCCATCTCAGGGACCAGTTGCAGGGGTGTAGCTCAGAGGCAGAGCAGCCACCTGGCAAATGTGAGGCCCTGGGTTTAACCCTAACACTGCAGAACCACAGAAACAAACCTCGACGGCTCCCTCCAACCTCAGGCCCACGATGCTCACAGCCATGCTGCCCACCCCTGTGCTACAGCATTTCTTCTTCTCCCCCCCCCCCCAGGGGCTCCCAGAGAGATTACAGGAAGGATGCCAGTGTCGGCACAAAGGTCACCTGCTGGTTTGTCCACAACAATGGGGAAGGGCTGATTGACGGTGTGCACACCGACTACATCGTCCCCAGCTTGTTCTGAGTGACGGGTCACCCCGCTGCGGAAGTGGAAGGCCTGGATGGTCCGGAGCAAGGGCCCGGGAACGGGCTTGTGGGAAGGGCCAGGACAATAAAGCCAGCTTGTAAACCAAGACGGCTGTTGGTCTCTGAGTTCACGAGCCACTCCCTAAGAAGCAAGCGGCTGTGATCCGGGAAGGAGGGGGTGGGGTGGCTGTTGGGGGGGGTAACTTCCTGGGGCCCTCAGCTGAGACAGGTGTGGGACAGGGTTGGTTGGGTGACCCCTTGGGGAGCCCACAACTGGCGCTGGGCAAAGGGGCCGCCGAGACATCAGGGAGGGTGGCGCGAAGTTTAAAACCCAGGGGATGTCTTAAGTCAGGGGTCGAGGCTCAAGAGCTCCCCTTCTCCTCGCTGGGACAAGAGAGGAAGGGTCTATTGAGGCTCACGGCTTGAGAAGGTACGGTCCAGGGCTGGAGAGATGGCTCAAAGGTTAAGAGCACTGTCTGCTCTTCCAGAGGTCCTGGGTTCAATTCCCAGCAACCACATGGTGACTCACAACCATCTGTAATGGGGTTTGGCACCCTCTTCTGGCCTGCAGGTGTATATGCAGACAGAGCACTATATACATAATAAATAAATAAGTCGTTTAAAAAAGAAGGAGGTACGGTCCATCACAGCAGGGCAGGCATGGTAGCTGGGATTACCTTGGTCACGGTAGAAGGAGCTGGCTTCCTCAGATCTCAGAATCAGTCAGAAGCAGAACCTGGGGCTGGAAGCAGATCCGTCTGGCCTAATTTATGAAGACCTGCCCTCTAGAGACCATTCCTCCAGCTGGGTCCTGGAGTGTTCAAACACATGGGCCTATGAGGGCAGCTCCTATTCCCACAAGTAACAAGAGGGAACGCTCGCTTTGGCCCACAGCTTCCAAGGATGCCCTGTGCCCACCTGTGGCTCTGACACTGGGGTAGTGTGGCGGCGCGGTACGTCACGGTTGGAGTGTGTACCAGCGAAGAGTCTGTTTAACCTTATGGTAGCTCAAAAGGAAAACAAGAGAGCCAGGCCTGCAAGCTCAGGAGTTAGAGGCAAGAGAACTGAGGTCAGCCTAGGCTATATGGAGAGTTGCTGGCCAGCCTCGGCACATACAAGCCGCTACCTCAAAAAAAAAAAAAAAACAGTTAAAACCTGGAGGACAGGAGGAGGAAGAGGGGGAAGAGGAGGGACAGGTGCAATCGTAGCACGTTGCTGTGATCCCAGCGCTTGGGGGGCGGGGGCAGAGACAGGATGATCAGGAGTTCAAGGCCAGCCCAGCCTGGGCTCTGTGAGATCCTGTGTCAGGGAGAGAGGGAGGGAGGAAAGGAGGGAGGGGGGAACAGAGAGAGAGAGAGAGAGAGAGAGAGAGAGAGAGAGAGAGAGAGAGAGAGAGAGAGAGAGAGAGAGAGAGAGAGAGAATATGAATCCATGTTCCCTTCAAGGGCAATTTCCTTCCACTATGCCCAAGCTTCTCCAGGTTCCATCACCTTCTATCAGGCTGTTGGTGCAGGCTGGTGACCAAGATATAAGCACACATAAATTTTTGGTAACACAGCAGATGTAAAACAGCACCACCTATCTACTCAACTCCCCCCACCCACTCACTCACCTCCATCCACCCAGCCATCCCCGGATTCAGCAGACAGGCATGGTGCCCAGGGCCAGGGTCACAGGCATAGAGCTTGTAACACAGTTCCTACTTTCACAACAGCCAAAGCTTGTCTTCAGTGGGGCCAGGTCTTGCTGGGAGTCTCCAGTCACCTCATGGCGGCCACTTTCTCTCTTCCAATGAACCTGGGGTGCGTGAGGGAGGCAGGCAGAGACGGGTTCCTAGAGGGGGAATCGAGGACATCTCCGGCCCTAGCGCTTGGACTTCTGTGAGGCTTTGCAAGGAGCACAGCAGACGCTTGCCCTACCTGAATCCATGCACCAGGACAGCCCCTCATCGCTTCGGGGACAGAACTTGCTCTTCCAGCCTCTCTGTTTTCCGTGCGTGCATCAGGTATTTCTCTTCATCATTCACTCTCCAGGCACACGGGCTGCTTCTAATGGCAATATGGTCATCCCGCCTAGATTCTTTGCCTCCCTCTCTGAGGGCCTGGGAGATGCTGGGCAGAGGATCCTGGAGGAGCAGTGGGTCGCTGCTAGATGACCAATCAGGGGGCACAGTAAGGCTGGAGTCAGGAATCAAACTGGGGAACATTCTGCATGGAGAGTGCACAGGCATGTGTGTGTGTGCGTGTGTGTAGGAGGTGTCATGTGGCTATGGGGAACACCTTGAATGCAGAATGCGTGTGCATGTACATGTGTGTGTGCACACGTGTGTGTGTGTGTGTGTGTGTGTGTGTGTGTGTGTGTGTAGGAGGCGGCATGTGGCTATGGGTCACAGGATTGTCATACCTCTCACTACAGAAGACCCACAGACACGCCCCACTTCTGGGGTCACAGGATGACTTTTCAGTGCTCACACTGGCCAAGGGGAGGGAGGGAAGGTGACTCTTGATCACTACCACTCTAGAGAGAGGGTACATGAGACATAGCTCCCAAACTGAAGGCCTTCCCATGATCCAGGGTGAGTGTGGGGAGAAGGCTGGAGAAATAACTCAGCCCGAATCCTGCCCTTCTCTCTACACACATGCAGGGACGCCTCCACCCAGGCAACGACTAGGCAGGCTGTGTCCTCTCCCTCCACAGCACTCTGGCTCCCCTGTTCTCGCTGAGAGCCAGACATCAGGCAGAGGTCTTGCTCCAGGTGAAGGCGGCACCCGGGCTGACCTGGTCCTTTCTCGACCAGCCTGAAGCACTTTCTTTCTCTTCCCCAGAATTCAGCTGAGTGCCCCATCTCTAGGGCTAGACTCCTGGTACTCCCTCCTGGGTGTCCTCGTCCTGCTTCCTCAGAACCACCCCTAGCAAGCCTTTCTTGACATCCCCGGGATGGGCAGGTATCTGTGAAGGTTAGTTTTGTCACAGCGACACAATCAGAATCACTTGTGAAGGGAGTCTGGGTGAGGACTTGTTTAGGAATCGGCCGGCCTATGAAAGTCTTCCTTCCTTCCTTCCTTCCTTCCTTCCTTCCTTCCTTCCTTCCTTCCTTCCTTCCTTCCTTCCTTCCTTCTTTCCTTTCTTCCTTCTTTTCTTTCTTTCTTTTTGTTTTCCAAGACAGGATTTCTCTTGTGAAGCAGTCCTGGCTGTCCTAGAACTCACTCTGTGGACCAGCTTGGTCTCTAACTCACAGAAATTCACCTGCCTCTGCCTCCCAAGTGCTGGGACTAAAGGCGTGCGCCGCCAACGCCTAGCAATGAGGGAATTTTCTTAATTGGCTTAATCAAAGTGGGAAGGTGCACCTGATGGAAGCGATGACTTTTCTTGGCCTGGGTCCTGGACTGAAAGGGAGAGGTGGAGCCAGCCAAGCCCCTGGTGTGAATCATTAATTTACTGTTCTCTGCTCTCGAGTGTGGAAGGGATGTTGTAATGACCCGTGCAAGACAGACAATCATGCTAATTAAACCAACTAAAAGTCATTCAATCAGCCCATGTCCAAGAGCAGGCTCCTGCCTCACAGCCTCTTGGTACTGACGCTCAGGGGTAGGACATTTTTAAAGACAAAAGAACCAAAATTAGATCAGTGTTGGGGGGGAGTGTCTGCAGAGCTTAGGGGGTTTTCTCAGACACCACGTGACGACTACTTCCGATTTACACGACCTCTTGTTATTTTAATGTTTTAGCTCAAACATCAGTTATTCTGGTTAACTCATCTGGACTATGGTCAGGGTCACAGACAGTGCCAAAAGTGTTGCCAAGGCAGATGTGGCTATTGGACATGCGGGGGCGGGAAGCTAAGGGTGTCTAGGCAGACAGAAAATAAAGCTAGGAGAAGATGGCGTCACCTTAGCCATTTCAGTGTGACTAGCCTAGCCAAGAGCCTGCTGCCTCAACCTTTCTCTTAGAGAAAGACTCATCCAACCAACACCCTCCACAGCCCGAGAGCTGGCACGCAATGTCTTTCTGATGAAAAAACGTAGACGCCTTTCGCTGACAAGCAAGTGGGCTGCTTGCTTTGTGCTTGGGTGGCCAGCTGCTTCTGCGGCTGCCTCAACCTGGGTGTCCGACTTTGCTGCCCGATTGCTTGGCTCTTTTATCCTAATACTCATGGCTTTATTCTTCTTACAGTGTCTATCTGTAAGCCACACCCTTTTTTCTAGAAGTAGGTAGGGTCCAGTCGTCTCTTGGTATCTAAAGCTGATTGGTTTCAGGACCCCCAAGGACACTAAAAACCCATGGAGGTTCAAGTCCCGTATATAAAACAGTGTAGTGCTCACATAGAGCTGGCTCAATCTCTTGTGCTCTTAAATCATCTGCAAAGCGCTACTAACGCCACACACAGTGTTATGCGGAGTTTACCATGCTGTACAGGACAGTGTCAAGGAGCAATCTGTATCTATTCTGCCCACGGGTGCAACTTTTCTGGAAACGTTTCAACCCACAGCTGGTTGATTCTATGCATATGATACATACGAAAAAGGATACAAAGGTTGCTGTTTGTTTTTGACACAGGGTCTCTCTATGTAACTGTGGCTGGCCTGGAACTTGCTCTGTAGACCAAGCTGGCCTTGAACTCACAGAGATCCATCTGCCTCTGCCTGCCGAGTGCTGGGATTAAAGGTGTGCACAGCCATGCACTGCATTATAATACAAACTCAAAAAATATTCTGGGTAGAATCTCCAGGGTGTCTGACTCTGGGGCATGCCCAGGAGAGGAAACCCCCAACGTCAGACTTGACAGCCCCATCACCCTTAGATAAGAGGATTCTGGAAGCAGCCCTTGCTCACCTTTTGGGCCTGGGCCTCACCACTGTCTTCTTCCAGTGGTAGTTTTGTTTTGCCTTATTATATTTTTTGGTTGCTTTGGGGGTTTTTGTTTGCTAGTTTGTTTTTGGTTTTGTTTTTAACCCAGCATTGGGTAGATAGGGTTGTACCTGAACCTGGATGTGAAGACCAAAGTAAGGCAAACCCCATAGGGAAGAGGCCCAAGGTGAGAAAGTCTGGGAGTTAGACTAGCCAGGTTTGTGTAGGTGTCTCCTCAGAAGGGAAAAACATTCTTCTCTGGGGGTGGGGCAAGAAGGGAGGAGGGTGAAGGGAGGAGGAAAGTATTAGGAAGCTCAGAAAACAATAGGTTCACGGGTTTCTTCCCCAGGCTGCAGTTGCCAGGGGAGAGGACTCTGGGAAAGGCCTGCAAACTGCAGGGAACTCCAGGGGTGCAAATTTCTCTCCCTCTCTCCCTCTCCTGTTTTTCCTTTTCTTTGCCTCTGCGCACGGGAGCTAAAGGTTCACACTATCACACCAGGCTCTTTCTCTTACTTTTTAAAAAAGAGGTCATTATTTATCTTTTCACTTACTTCTAAAATGTATTTTAGTTTATTCTGTGTGTGCGTGTTTTGCTTGCGTGTCTGCCCGTGTAGCACTAGCATGCAGTCCAGAAGAGGTCATCAGATCTACTGGAAATGGAGTTACAGGCGGTTGTGAGTCGCCATGTGAGTGCTAGAAATCCAATCCAGGTCCTCTGGAAGAGCAGCCAATGCTCCTAACTGCTGAGCCAGCTCTCCAGCCTCTTAAAACTTTTTATTTAGGGGGGGGGGGTGGTAACCGAACTCCAATTTCTCAGAAAGAGAAGCAAATGCTCTCAACCACAGAGCCGGCTCTCCCGCCCCCAGGCATGCAACCTGGAGTCTTCATCCAGGATGGGTGGGCTTTACAGTGATGCTGTGGTCTTGGAGTCACGCATGCTCCTCCTCGTCCATGCCCCTGTAAGTACTCAATAAGCGCATTTACCAACGAGACTAGTGGCGGTGGCCACGTTGGGGGAGCTGCAGTCAGCAATGGATTGAACGGAATACACCCCACCAGATAACACAGCTATGATGAGAGCACCCTGGAGAGCCGGAGCCCTGGGTGGACTGTCTCCAGCATGGCCCTTGCTGCTGCCCTGTTCCCCGCTGAATTTGCCACGGGTGTGATTACCATATGAACGGATCCCACTGCATCTAGTATAGCGTGATTGTTTCTTGGGAAAATCCCACTCCTCACTGGGCAATTTACTTGCAGATCATAATGAAGATGAGTTTTATGAGAGCCAACGATGATCGGTTAGATCTGTTGATTTAATGGGACTTTCGGAGTTAGCCTAAGATACAGGTGGTTAGGACAGTTAGTAAGGATGGTCAGGGACAGGACTTAGATTATCCTTCCAATTGTTCCAATGGGAGCCCCCAAAAAAAGGCACCTTCCCCTTCGTTAGATATGAGATTTGCAGAGGACGGAAAATGAGAACAAGGGAGTCTCACGCATTACAGAGCTGTGAGGTCTACCTATGGACAAACAGGTTGTTGGCTAAAGAAAGCAGTCACGTGCCTACAGCCAAGGTTAGGTCACGTAACCTATGGAATTAACCACAGGCCCTGGTGTGCACCTTGGAAAAACTAAGTGGCCCTACTGTGTGTACAGAAAAGCAGATGACCGGCTGGGCCACCTGTGTAAACTTTCTCGGGGTAGAATTAAGACTAGAAATCCGTTAGGCCTGAGCTGCAAACAGCTGCCTGCCGGAGCAAAGAGAACTGGCTTAGCCTGCTGCAAACGTCGTTAATCCGCAATAAAAGAACCATCGCTGTGGGGTGGAAATGTTATAGTGGGAAAACTCATACAAAGAAAAATGTGCCAGGCTCTGTGAGTTTGAGACCAGCCTGGTTAGTTTAACTGCTTGTGGGCTTCTAAGGAAAACATGTAATTGTGATCTTAATGTGATTTCTCCTTACGTAAAGATTTTAATTCCTTTTTTTTTTTTTTAGAAATATGTAACTTGTGGTTATGAGGTAATCTTTTCTTAGGTAGAAATTTTTGTCTTAGGTGTAATGAAAGGGATAGGGGGAAAATGTAAGGCTAAAAAACATGGCATCTGGCAGAGAGAAAAAAAAATGAAAAATTGAGCCTTGACCCTCATGGGGAAAAAAACAAACCACAGTTCCTTTTAGTCTCTCTAAGCTGCTGAAAACTGGACTCCCTGCAGCAGATGAGGGTGAAACCCTTTCTTTGATCTGTCATTGGTGCCCTCTCTGGGACGAGAAGACATTCATTCACATCTCCTCGAGCAAAGAAATCGCACAACTGTGCAACCCGGCGGGGTCTTCCTGAGTCAAAGTGGCTTCCGTGGTCCAGGCAGCCACAAAAGCAGCCCGCACTCTGCTCTCTCTGGAGAACACTCCAGGCTGGGCCCTCACCTGACGCAGCACTGACACTTTGAATGGCTGGCTTTATATTCCTGTGACAAAGACAAAGATAGGGCTGAAAACTCGGTAGGGTTTCCCTGGCCCCAGGCTGCTGAGGAACAGTTGTGAAAGAGTCTATAATTTTCTATGAGGAAGAATATTCAGGTTGGAACCCTAGGTCCCCCAGGGCCGGCCACACCATGACACCAACACCCTGGGTTCAAATCGCCCTCCTTTATTTGCGACAAGTGAGACTCCTCTTCTCCATTGAGATCTAGGCCTCGCCGGTGGGTGGCCCTGTTCGCAAATGTCCGCATACAATGGCAGCAGGGAACACTGTTCCTAACAGCTAGATCTTCACGGTCCAGCAGGAAATGTCTGTTCCCTTGGACCCTCCTTGGTATTTCCGTTTGAGCTGTCTGGGGTGGAAGACAACAAAAGAAAGTAACTAGGTGGTCAGCAAACCTCAGGTAAGACAAGAGACGGGTGACAGCTGCAGACATGAACGTGGAGCGCAGGGAGTCTCAGAGTCCCCCAGAATTCCCTCTGACCTAGGCCAGGAAGGCCCGTTTGCCCAAAGGGTTATCCAAGGGACTTAGCATGTGAGGTCTTCTGGGCCCAGGACTTTGGACCCTGGGGAAGGGACAAGAGGGACATGCTACTCTGCCCACAGCCCAGAACCTGCGTGTCTTCCGTGAGACTAAGCTGAATCACCCTTTCATCTGTTTTTAGTTCCCAGGCAAGGGGACCCGGAGTGGGGGGATCTGTAGATCCCAGCTCTCACCCTCCTAGTCCCCGCCCACCATAGCCAGGCTCAGGGGTCTGGCTGTATACTTACCTGGTAGCCGAGTACTCTGTTCCCTGAACTCTGAGTGTCCGTGTTGTGTCGTCCGGTCCAACTGGTGGATCCCAGACGATATCCTGGTAAAACCGTCCTGAGACAAAAGGCTAGGTCAGTGAGGGATGCATATGGCGAGGGAGGTGGGCATCTCGAGAGGAACCTGCCCGTGCTCGGTCACAGGCAGGCTCTGGGGCAGGTGAAGTACCGAGATCCCCATCGGTGCGGTTGGAGAAGTGTTGCGTGTCCTGCACTTGGAGCATCAGTCCCTTCTGGGGCTCGTTCATGGGCACGAGGGCAATGCCCACTCTGTCTGCGCCACTGAGCTGTAGGAGTCCCATCTTGTCCATGGTTATCTTCAAGCTGCAGAGAGATCCCAAACCCTGATCAGGAAGGAAGAGACGCCTGTGTGGGGTCTCAGCAGGGGTGGGGAGCTCAACTCTGGACCAGGAGGTCATTGTGTGGCCTTAGGCAGAGAGAGAATCCTTTAAATCTTCTCGGCTCAGTTTTGCCACTGGCAGAAGAGCACCAAGGTGAGCTTAACAATGTCCAATTCCACCGCACCGTTTATAAAAAGGGAATTATAATTCCTTCCCTCTGGTTTTAAACTTTGTTTCTCACGAATGAATTTTATACGCTTTCATGGGGGGGGATCGATAACAGTCATTGTCGGTTCGACTGGACTGAGAAGCACCTGGAGTATTAGTAAAATTCATCTCTGGATGTGTCTGAAGGGATACTTCTGGAGGTAAAATGAAGACCCATTCTGAACATGGACCACGCTGTCTCAAAACCTGGGGCTTGGGCGGGATAAAAGGGAGAAAGCTCTTTCTCGCAGGCATTCTCTGCCCTGGGCGGTTGTGCTGTGAGCTTCTCTGCTCTCCTGTCTGATGGGCTGGACCCTCTGATGTGCAAAGAGGAAATCCTGCCTCCCTTAAGATGCTCCCTGAGGTTTCCGCTCTCACAGAGGCAGTGGAGTTTCATACACCTGCGCTGGTCCCTGTTTTTATAGCGGGTGCCACGGTTTTAGATGCGTTCTAACATCTGTAGGGGAAGTCTTTTCTCATTCTGTCTCATTAAGTAGAGGAAGAACCTGCTGTTCCTCTTTATTGTTGAGATTGAAAGAAAGCCACGCCCTTTATTAAAATTAAAACCTCCTTTTTTAATGAGACAAAAGGGGAGAAATGCTGTGGGAATAATCCTTTTGTTCACTGTAAAGATTTTTGTCATTCAAATTTGTTTAATAAAAAGCTGATGCCTTTAATCCCAGCACTCGGGAGGCAGAGGCAGGCAGATCTCTGTGAGTTCGAGGCCGGGCTGGACCAACAGCCTCCAAAACAATACAGAGAAACCCTGTCTCGGAAAAAAAAAAAAAAAAAAAAAGCTGACAGGCTGGTAGTCAGGCAGGAGGTATAGGTGGGACCACCAAACCACCAAACTAAGGATGCTGGGATGAAGAAGGGCGGAGTCAGGGGAGACGCTGGAAGACACAGAGGAAGCAGGACATGTAGAAAATGAGGCAACAAGCCAGGAGCCACGTGGCAGAGGATAGGTAAGAAATATGGGTTAATTTAAAATGTAAGAGTCAGCTACTAACAAGCCTGAGCTATTAGCTGAGAATTTGCAGTTGATATTAAGTTTCTGTGTTGGTTGTTTGGGAACTGGCAATCAGGAGAGAAATATCCACCTACCAATGGTATTCCAACATGGGGCTGGAATTCCCATATAATGTCTAGCTAAAAAAAAGGAAAAAAAAAAGGATTCTAGGTGCACAGAAACAGAACCAAGAGCAGCTTCCCGGTCTCGAGTCTCTCATGGTGGCTGTGGTATAGGAACATGTCTCCTGGCTGCTGCCCGTGGGCTTGAGCCACCAGCAGCACCATGGGATAGGACAAATGGCAGGTTCCTGCCGTCTCTCATGATGGCTTCAGTACAGAAAAGCATCTCCCAGTTTAAAGGCTCATACAGGGAGAAAAAGGTTACAGACAGATACGCAGTAAATACAGATTCAGACGAGAGAGGTCCTCTGAATGGGTTATAGCGTGTTTAAAAATACACATAGGCTTGGGAGAGAGAAGAGAAAGAGTATATATAGTCTTAGATTAAAAAATAAAGTTTTGCCGGGTGTTGGTGGCGCACGCCTTTAATCCCAGCATTCGGGAGGCAGAGGCAGGTGGATCTCTGAGTTCGAGGCCAGCCTGGTCTACAGAGAGAGTTCCAGGACAGCCTCCAAAACAATACAGAGAAACCCTGTCTTGAAAAAACCAAAAGAAAATATATATATATACATATATATGTACACATATATAGTTTTAAAATAAGGTAAAGTCCTTAAAAAGGAATAGAGTAATAAAAAATGTATTAAGCCATGTAAAATGGAAAATACGCAGAGTCTTGATACTGTGTGCTATTGTGTTGTGTTTGAATTTTTTGACTGCTGCGAAAGGAGCCATAGCTGCTAAAAAGCACATTTGATCATGAAAGCTGCTAAATTAAAGCCAACCTACACTTTGTGACATTGGAAGGACTTCAGATGAGCACACTGGATTTTCTGTGTGTATGCTTCCCTGTCACATGTGACAAGGCCCTGCTAAAGGCTTGGCAAGGATGGAAACAGACGAGACCCTTTGCTTGGGAAAAGACAGGCCGTGGAATAGGCTGGGGACACAGAGGACATACTGCAAAATGTCTTCAGCCTCCTGGGACTCACCAGGCTAGAGAGCTGTCCTCAAAAAGCCTACAGTGGGACACCTATGCTTCCCAGGATCACCATCTGCCTCCACTCCCTACTAGCTTCAAACAGGCTGATGATTTAATTTCAAATGTCACTGCAATTGGGCTGGGAAACACTTAGGAGATCACAAAATATTTTTGAGCGTGTCCGTAATGGCCATTTCCAGAGAGTAATCAGCGTGACAGAGAGCAACTCAGCAGGGAAGACTGCCCCGAATACAGGTAGCAACAAGTATTAGGGTCGGGGGCCCAGACGGCACAAAAAAGAACTTCCCACCGCCATGATTTGACTCTCCATGCCCACGGATTTCCTTTCTGTGGCTCCCCCAGGTCTCTGGCTGAGTCTGGAGGAGTCTGGTGGTGATGAGTAAGGAAAAGAAGACTTGAAGGGAGCTATATGGCTTGCGAACACAGGGCTGCCTGCCTCCAAAGCTAGATTCAAGCCACACCACCATGTCCACGGCCTAGTGACCCAGGTCAGTGATGAGGTCCAGGTCCCAGGACAATGCTTCCAGAGCTGCAGGACACGAGGGAATTTACCGGGAGTACAGCCCCACTGCAGGGGACTCATAACCAACCCACCACTTCATCTGTGGCCTCCGGCCGCCTGTTACCACTAGCATCTCAGTCAGGGCAGCCTGAGAGGCCCACACACAGCTGGGACCCCACCCCCACCCCCCACCCCCGGGACTCACCCAGGTAATACAACGAACAATGTCTGCTTCCATTTGTACTCAGAGCTTTTTCGGTCCCGCCTCATCACCAAGCGTTCAGGGGTTGCATGGATATGCAGGTGAGGCTCCTGGATGTTCACCTTGATCGATGAGAACCCGCCATTCTCATAATCACCAAACACCTGAAGCCCTAAGGAGACCGGGCCAGAGAGCTCAAAGTCAATTCTGAGCAGTGGCCGGAGAGGGCGGTCTCCCTGACTACGTCCTTCTAGGGCCTGGGGGCCCCGGAAGGGCCACTCTGCTGTCCACTCCGGCAATACTCCTGCCTCAGCTTAGGCTCTTCTCCTTCTCCTTCCCCATTTTTGAGACAAGATCTCACCTAGTAGCCCAGGCTGGCCTAGGAACTCATTGCCTCGACCAGGCTGGCCTCAGACTCACAGAGAACAGCATGCCTCTGTTTCCCAAGCGCTGGGGGTCAGAGTTTCGTGCCATTACGCCCGGCTCACGACCTAGTTCTCACGATTTCTACACTCAAGCTTTGGTTTTCAGTGGACTTGGACCCTCAAATCCCGTTGACAGCCACCCCGCCAGACTTTTGATAATGGGAGTTGTGAGTCTCGCTTCAAGCGTTCGTGAGTCCCCGCGGTGTGCCTGGGTCCTGAGCTCACACGGCTGCGAGTGGGGTGGAAACTGGTTCTCAGAGGAATGAAGGAGTCGCGGCTGTCCCCGAGTAGCTCAGTGCAAACACCGCTGACTGCTCCACAGCCCCGTGTCTGCCCCGACACTACAGCCTGATAAGCGAGGCCGTCCCAGGACTAGTGAGTGGGAATCTGGCCAGCACATCTGTTGATTCAACCTTTCCCCTCCTCCGGTACTGAGACACTGGGTACCTGTGTTCTCCAGCTCTGGCTCCTCTACCTGGGACACCCTGACCCTTCTCTGGGTTCATCTGACAATCCTGGGTGACCCTGAGGAGTTCCTGGTGGAAGATGGCTGGGGGAGGGACACGTGGGTAGCTTGGGGTGGTTAGGGGTGAGTCACGTGACTGGGGTCCGCTTTCTATGTGGGTGCCCGGGATACAGCTCTTACCCTGCTCAGGGTCTTCGAACAGCTTCATGCCCTCCCTAGAATGTACATCCACGCAGAGCTGGTCCACACTGGATCCAGGAAGTGGCAGGATGATAGGAAACTGTTGGAAGTCGGCTGAAATGGCCCACACACAGTTCCTGGGTCAGCGACGGTCGGGGGGGGGGGGTGGCGGGCAAGGGGGGGGTGGGACCCTGGAAGGGGACGGATTACCTGGGTGCGGGAGGTCATCAGGAGTGGTGCTTTCTAAAAGGTAGGAAAAGCCTGGGTTCAGGTAGCTCCTTCCTGGGGAAGAGGGCATTGCGGGTAGAGTGGTGGGTGACTGCGGCTGGGGCTCCCTCTCTCTCCACTTGAACATGCAGAATGTAACAGGCTATAGACGCCCAGGGCTCCCCCGGGTTCCAGCATCTTATGCCTCAAGCTTTTTGTTTGTTTCTGGTGCTGGGGAGCAGATGCAGGGACCTGTGCAAACGGTCTATCACCGCGCCGCACCCCTAGCTCCGGTACCTTTGTCTCTTTCCTTCGTGCTCTGTGACGCAGCTTGACTTGAAACCACAGGCGCTCCCGTTGCTGAGGTGAGTGTGAGCACAGCAAGGGTCATGGAGAGAAAGGGAGAGGCAGTCAGGACGCAGGGCCTGCCGTGCACCTGCGGGGGGGGGGGGCCCTGCCCTTCCTGCCCATCAAGCTCAGGCCTATAGGGCAGGGGAGACTTCAAGATCGGTCCTGGCTGAGTCTGACTTCCCACTGGGCATGGGGAAGCAGCACAAGGGACCATAGCTGACTTTGGAAACAAACTTGGGAAGGCCTCCTTTCTCCGTCACGGGGAGCGGATCGTCAGTGAAAACAAAGGATGTGGAGAGTCCCTGCTCTGGGGAGGAAGGGCTGGCGTCCGTCCGAGAACTGGCGGGGGAAGAGGCTTCCTCAAGAAGGAAAGAGTTGGCCATGGTGGCCCAAAGAGCCCCGCAGTGAGTCCTCTTGGGCTCCAGGGTTGGCAGGAGGAGGGTAGTCTGTCAAAGCTTGTGGGACAGCAACCTAGGGGCAGAGCCAGAGCCAGGGCAGAACATGCCTGACACAAAATGCTGAGGACGAGGCAGAGGGGAGACTGCTGAGGGATGGAAAAGCCAGGGCAGCCATAGGAAACACAGGCACCCGGGCCCTGCTTCCTGGCTCTGCTGGGCCTAGGCCACCTGCTTTCTTTGCGATCGTCCTTGCCTTCTCTGTGGGTCAGGGTCACTGAGTTATGAAGAAAAGGAAGGGGGCTCACAAAAGGGTGGCGGGGCTGGCATCCTTCCCATCAAACGAGGCAGGTTGGGGTCACCGGGGGATCCATGAAGTCCGGGAAAAATGTGTTGTCTAAGTGCAGTGACACCACCATCCAGTCTGGGGTCCAGGTGGAACCTGGCTCCTAATTTTAAAACGTCGACATGAGCGGTGTTCTCACAGAGGATTCCCTGGGGTCCCAACAGCCAGGACTAGGAACCTTATGCCAGGAGTAGGGTGTAGAGAGAGCACATAGGCCCTGTTGCCCTCCCCCCCTGGAGAGCCTCCCCTAGCCAGGAGACAACAATCCGAGGAACTTCCCCCCCTAGAAGGTCAATCTTCCCCTACACTGTGCCCCTTATATTACCTGATTACTAAAACCCCCTTCTCTGGGTCAAGCAAGGTTCTAGATGGCCAGCTTCTAATTAAACACACCTGATCTTCAGTCACAGGCCTTTTGCCAGCCAAGTGAGTTAGGCTAGGCACCATCCTTCCAGAGCCAAGCGTGGAGCTCAGCCTACACCCTGCCACAATTCCACAAACCTCCCCTTTCTATCCCGTCTTCCACCGTTACCTGTTGGCTTGTGAAGTCTAGATCTTCCGGCATGAGACTTGGAAAAGTGGCCTTGAACTGGAAGACAGTAAGACTTACGTTTACTCCTTGGAGCCAGCTCTCTGGGGCTCCATCTGGATGGGGACTGTACTGAGGGTCCAAATCAAGGCCTGAGGGGTAGCCGGTATTTGAGTGAGCAAGCGACTTAGTAGGCCGGTGAGTTTGGTCAGGTAACACCAGCTCCGGGCAGCAGGGCAGAGCACGCCGGTGGAGCCTACATAGATCAGCTTTTGAGCTATTAGGCCCTTACCTCTTAAGATATCCCTTAGTCCATTATCTACACAAAGGAAAAGGAAAGGGAGGTGTTTATGGGGTGGTTTTGCCAGTTCGAAGTGCTTGTGTTTCAACTTGCTTCCCCAGCCAATCTAGGGGCCTGCGAGACCCATTCCCAGTTTCCTCCTTAGTGAGCTGGGATGGGGCTCCCTGGGTCTCGTCTGTGGATTGTAGGGGCTTGGTCACAAGGCTTCACTGATGATGAGGTCAAGACCCAGGCTCACACTCACCAGCTTCCACGGGCTTCCCAGCAACTTGGAATTGTTCTTGGCCTTCAGGTTTGGTGACCACCATGTGTGTAAGAGGAGTGACGAAATTGTATTTGAGTGACAAGTTCAGAGCTTGCGATTCAAGGGCCTTTAACTCATCACCTGATGCCGAGACCCTGTGGGTTGAGGACATAAGAGCTCAGGAGGTCCCTGGCTCTCTTGGCGGTCTCCCTCTCGCTGGCCCCTTCTTGTGAGTCCCCCTCGGGAGGATGAAGAGTCCGGGCGTAACACCTCAAGCCATACTCGGTAGATAACCCGCAGTACCTGCCCCCCCCCCCGAAAGTTTCATTGATGTCATGTGAAACCCGAGACAGTGGCCTCCGAAGGTCAGGGCCACTCACATCTGCTCCAGCTGTTGGTGTATGGTTAGCAGTGCCCAGAGTCTCTCCATGAAGTTGTGAAAGATGTACTTGGGGCTCTGGAACTCCTTCTCCTTTTGGGCCACGCTGACCTCCGTTTGGAAGGTGATGTTCTGCTTATGCTGGGAAGAGGGGAGAGTGAGGGCCTGATGTCTACAGCTGACCAGCCTTTCCGAGCTCGCCAGTAGAGCCCCGACTGGGACTGGGGCCAGGGTCAGGGCATGGAACACTGATGAGGGCTTCATTTCTTTTGAGTGTTGTGCGGGTAGGGAGGGGGTTCAGGAGTATGAGGGTCTCCCACAGGGTGAGAGGGAGGAGGGGAGAAATGTTGGCAGCTGTCCAGGCGTGGGAGCTTGGGCCAGCTGACTTTTTACAAGAAGGGAGTCAACTTCCAGGCCAGTGCGGAAGGCAGGCATCCCAAACACAATGTGGAGCAGGGATCATGGGGAGGAGGAAAAGGAGGAGAAGGGCTCCCCCCAGTGGTCAGCAGTAGAGCTTGAACTGCAACAAGCTATGCGCTCCACATTGCCCTCTGCTGGGGCTGGCCCCTGTTAGGTGACAGCAGGAAACTCCCTACTGCCTGGCTGTTTTCTTCCCGGGGAAAAGGTGGTCATGGGCTTAGTCTGGGCCAAGCTGGGAGCCTAGGAAATGGGGCCGAAAGCAAAGATGCCCCCAGCCTCTTTTATCAGAAGGACAGCTAAGAGGCCCAGTACAATCTCCTGCCTGTCCTGAAGGCACCGGCCTCTCCCTGACTCTGACCCTGAGCCTGGCTTGCCAAAGCGTTGGTACATGAAGGCCACAAGCGTGGAGTTTTCTCCACACTGTAAGGCTACTTATTTGATGTTTTCCCTTAAATGAATTTTGAATAGACGGATGCTTTCTTGGGCTCACACAAGCCTGTGATTCAGGGTTAGGGTTAGAAAGCCAAGGCCTGTCTGGGCTATTGGGCAAGTTCAAGGCCGTCCTGGGAAACTTACCAAAGTCTTGTCTCAGAATAAAAAGTAAAAAGAGGAACAGGAATACAGCTTAGTGGTAGAATATTTGCTTAGGGCCCTAGATTCAATCCCCAGCACTAAAAGAGAAGAAACGTGACCGTAAGCAGCCCCATCCCTTAAGTTTGAAGCCTGAGTCACGTTTGTGTTTACAAGGGGCCAGACAGCCTTCCGCAGTAACTCTCTGGTGCAGGCATGAGAGTTGGACACGTCTGTAAAATCAGGAGGAAACTGATACACAAGGAGTCTAAGCAATTTTCTCACTTCTCACCCACGGGAGGCGAGGTTTAAAGACAGGTTCTTTGGCCGCACAGTCTTCAGGAACAGTCCCACCACTTGGCTGTGTCTAAGGTGAGGCCCCCGGGTCCCCCCCATGCCCACTGCCATCCTCTGCCGACAAGGTGCCCTGCAGGCATGTCTGGGTTCTCTCCATTCCTACTTATCACTCAGTCTTAGCAAGACCTTCTGCTGGAGTCCTGGATTCGCGCTGTCAGGAGCGGCCCAGGCTGTCACTCCACTTGTGCACAAGCTGTCTGTCCCAGAAGGGGAAGGAGGGTTGGCCTTATTGACCGCTGCACCCCTCAACCTAAAGACTCTGGTTTATTTGTTTATTTTTTTAAATCTGTGAGATGTCAGGCTGAACCTCCAGCACCCAGGAGGGCAGAGAAGTCTGAGCAAGGTTGGGGTTCTATGAGGTGCGCTGGGCTTTGGGCCCGGAAGCAGAGGGGACCAGGTCTTGTCCTGCCTGGTCCTTGGTCCGCTCTCCTGTGAAATGGTAGTGTCTCTCTGTCTACCCATGCCCTCAAAGGCCTAGCATGAGGACAGAGGGAAGAGGCCGTTGGGAAGACGGCTATCACTGTATGCTCACAGAAGAGATGGGTGACAGCAGGGCAGACTTGAGTCGCCAGTTCCTATGTGCGCTAGGGTCTCCGGAGCGCCCTCACTGCATTGCTTTATTGGGTTTCTACCATGAACCCACGCAGCTGGGGCTGCTGTCCTTCAGGGAAACCCACGGAAGAGGGTCCTCTTGACACTCACTCAGGGCCAGTCATCTGGAACTTGGTAATGGCTGGGACTTTTGAGCCCAGTCCCCTGGCTGCAAATGAGGAGGCTGCCCAGGTGGCCCCAGCCGCGCCCTAGGCTCCAGGATGGTTTGATCACACTCACCATCTGCCCACTGACTTTGGCTGAGAGGACATCAAGACCCTGGTCCTGGAGCTTCCCCGCCACCACCATCTCCGAGCCCTTAAAGTGGTGTCGGAAGTTGTCCTGCGTGACCACCTCCACGGCGTCTTCAGGGTATTCAAAAGCCACCGACAACAGCAGCGGGTTGGCTACTTCATGGTAGAAGTCCTAAGGGGTGGCGGTCGGCGGCCGGGGGGAGGGGGAGGGGGAGTTGCGTCACAAAAGGCAGGCAAACAGGGCCTGCCTGGCTGTCCGAGTCCCGCCTTGGATAGAACTGGTACCTGGAGCTGCAGTGCAGAGTCTGAATCCTCGTAGATGCGCCGGGCCAGGCCACCGTTGTCCTGTGCCAGCTTCTCCAGGAAAGGGTAGTGGACATCAAAGCCGAAACCCAGGCAGAAGACGCTGTACTGGCCGTTGACGGCTTCTTGGACATTCCTCCGGATGCTATCGGGGTTGGTTTCCCCTAGACTCATGAATTTGGGGAGAGGAAGAGAAGGGAATCATTTGCTCCAGTGCGTCGACGTTTCTGGAACTTCAGAACCAAAGGGGTCTTGAGGATTCCCCTTCTCCCCGCCCCAGGTTTCACAGCCAGCCTGGGAAATGGTTCCAGCCTCAGTCCATGCCGAGCGGCCCCCGGAATGCCCCAGTGTCCTCACCCTCAGTGGGCTCGCCGTCCGTGAGCAGGATGACCAGGGAGACACTCCCCCCGGGCAGCAGCTCAGCCTGGTTGCTGCTGTCTAGCAGCTTCACAGCCAGGAGCATAGCGTCGTTGATGTTGGTCCCTGAAGGGCACACACTCAGGGTCGATCCCAGCCAGAGACCGCCGGGGAGCTCCCAGCCTCCCGTGACGCAGGGACACTCACCTCCGTGAGCACGGATCTTGGAAGCATACTCTGTGGCCCTTTTCAAGTTCTCTTCTGTGGCTTCCACCAGCGATGGTGTCCACTGGGTGGCTTTCCAGCTGAACTCAATGAGGTTGAACTGATCTTTGGGGCTGAGGTCATTCAAGATCTTGATTAGGGCTTCTCGAGTCTAATCAGGGGTGAGAAGACAAGGGGGGGTGTCTCAGAGGAGCTCCCAAAGGCGTGTGCGGTCCTTGAGAGCTACTTTCCTGGTTATCTCGGGCGGCGGGCTCACAGAGCCCCAGGAAGCCCCCACCCAGGATGCCGAATCAGGGTCCGGCTGCTGCTGACCTCAGCGTCTGGGAGACCTACCTGCTGGATTTTCCTGCCTGACATAGATCCGCTTTTGTCGATGACGAAGATCACATTCTTGGGCATTGTCGGGAGGTCCTCGGGGGCAAAGTGGTGCACGAAGTAGCCGTTCTCGATCTGTGACCGGAGTGAGAGCACACCCAGGTGACCAGGACACGAGCCCCGCCCCCTTCACCCCTCCCCCCCCGTTCCCATGTTCTCCTTTCTGGATCCCTCTCCAGCCAGCTCCTTAGGTTCCCCCAAGGTCCCCACCATCCTTCAAAGCTCAGCCCCTCGTTGGCAGAAGAATTCCACATCCATGTATATCCCTAGAAGTCTCCCCATAACTTCGTCCCCTCTTTTAGTATTTGAAGCAGCTTTATACTTAAAAAACATAGCGAACCCAAGGTGCTTCCAGAGGGAACGCCGGGGAAGCATGGAGCGAAAGGGGGGACACAAATGACCTACACAGCTGCTGGACTTGCACACGCGGCTGAGCTAGGAGCCTCTGGGTGGCAGTGGCAGAGGGAATCGCCACAAAGCAGTTCTTTGCAGAGAGGAACCCTTTTCTGCCTCCGGAGAGGGAAGGCGTATTCAGAGTCACCATAACTGAACTGCCTATCTTCTGTGTGAGCCAACCCCCCCCCCAGTGCAGGGTATGAAGGAGGGGCCATCAGTTTCCGTTTCTAGTCACCCGTGCTTAGACTCTGAGGTTTCACTGCTCTTGACTGGAATCCACCCACCTGAATGGAGCCCCCAGAGACAGACCGGTCCACGTCATAGCGGACAATGAAGTTCCCATCCAGGACGACGTCGTGCTCGTTTTGAGACTGCTGTTGCTGGGAGAGTGTTGGCTTGAACCGGATATGTGCCTGGAGGAACAACCAAAGCTGACCGCCGGAGGAGCGGTGAGGCCAACACCCGCTCCTGTGTGCACACTGGGGAACCAGATTCCATCCGCAGCCGTGGGCGAACATTCTAGGGGGGGGGTGTTCTGAGCTGAGAGGTGACTGCTTCCACTTGGTACGTGTGTGAGGACACACGTACATGTACGAATCCCATTTCTGGGGACATGCAAACATCTGGACTCAGTGAGATCCAGTACGAGCCAGTTATCTCCTTTTGAGGATCCCTCCTGCCAGTCTACCCTCCAAGCTTGTCCTCCATAAACCTAAGCTCCTACAAGGGCCCTCTGACCCTCTCAAGGTCTCACCGTCCTGTCTTCTTGGCCCTGGCATGGACACGGATCTCAGAAGCCTCCCCAGCTCAGGGAACTTGCAACTGTTTTGGACTATGGGAATCTAGGCCACAGTCGGCTGGACTAAAGACTGGCCCTGGGGTGTCCGCACTTGGTGGTCACAGCAGACCCACCTTGGTCTTGTTCTGTGAGGTGGTCAGGGCGTCTGCCAGCTCCTGGGTCATGAAGGTACTCTCTGTCTCCAGCAATCTGATACCCTGAGGCTCGAAGATGTGGATACACATCTGGAAGCAAGCAAGATATGGGTCACCAGGGGACCCAGGAGGTAGGCTGTGGCCTCCCCGGGAAGCTAGGCGGTAAGGACAGGCTACCTTAGCTGGGAAGGGAAACCTAGGGGGCTTCCTGGAGAGGGCGGTGCCGGGTACCTGAAGGTGCTTGACCAGCTGCTGTGGCTTCACTTTGAGGAGTAGTTCGTACGTTCCGAGTCGCCGCCTGAGCAGCTCCTGGTAGACCAGTTCGAAGGTAATCTTGGCATTAGGGGCCACGGTGACTGACACTTCAAACTGCTCTGTCTGTCTCCCAGCGGTCCTGGGGGATATGAACAAGAACCCACTGGGTCAGGTAGGGGGATGGCTGCTGGAGGGGAGCAAGAATAAAGGCCAAGGTAGGGACAGTCTCTGCACAGAGGCACCCTCCCCCCCTCCCCCCGGGCTCACTTGACGAGGCCAGCGCTCTCCCCGCGGCTCACTGCTGCACTGTACTGCTCCTGGGCTGCAGCCTTGTCTTGGACAATCCCTGGGTAAGTCACACCATCGATGACCCTAAGTAGGGAAGAGGACAGTTGAGAACGTTTTTAGGAGGGCCTTTCTAGAATTTGATGTCTAAGGCCACTGCCTTTTGTCATGTGCTTCCTGTGTAGAAGAAGGCCTCATGTACAGCACTGGGAGAGGCTTTCAGCCTCCCTGAGGCATACAGGGCATTAGCACACTTGGCTTTTACTGCAGGGGCAGGGCAGGAGGTTACAGAGGAGGCTAAACTCAGCCCGCATTCCAAGCTGCCCCGGGACTCTTGTGAACTGTTCTGAAACTCTAGAACAATACAGTGATGAGTTGTCAGCCCTGAATCTACCTCTTGTGGGGCAGAGGGTGGCACAGGGCTGAAGGCTGTGATTCTATCCTCTGCAGCTTCTCCTTCAGCCCTCCTGCTTAGGACGGATGCTGCGGGGAGCCTGGCATCTTTGGGCACCCAGTGGTGGAGGGAGACAGGCTTCTAGCTGCTGTGCTTTTTTGATTGAGGAGGAGCTGCCAGGGCCGTTTCTCCATTCCCGGACTTCCTCGTGGGGGTGACTGGGGACCAGCAAATGGACACCACTTGTTCTGGGAGTGGCGTGCGTGGGTGGAAGTGTGCAGAGAGGGGGTTGGAGGGGACCTAGCTGAGCACACAGATGGTGTAACTCGGGGTCACAGTGGGCATGAACAGGAAGCCAGGTCCCCTCTGCTGGACGGGAAGCTCACACTCGCTCCAGATGCTCTGCTGGGATTCCTGGCCAGGGCAGGGGACAGGCAGTGGAAAAGATCTGGGGGCCTAGGTTCCAGGGTCAGGAAACAGAAACTGTTCTTGTAGGTGGGGAGAAAGGGAGGAGCTCGCCCCACCCCTGCAGTTTTCCAGAAACACCCACCCTACCCTGAGCGCTTGCCCTCCTCTTCCGGAAGTGCTCCCCCTAATGGGAGCAGCCCACCTTCCATGCCTGCCTCTCCAGGAGGTTAGGGGCCAAGCATGGATTCCCCCCCAAGTTTAATAAACATTGCAAAATAGATCAGGCGGGGGTGTGCAGGAAGGCAGAGGGCAAAGGCAAGGACTCCTGCAAGCTCAGAGTCCACAGAAACCCTGGCATCTTCTGAGGAAACGGAGACCTGCCCGCCCCCTGCAGTGACGGAGAGGACCCCAGGAGTCAGGGCTTACGTTTTTCCAGCTGGAATCTGATTTTGGTGACTTCCTGGGCCTAGCTCTGGCCTAGACATACCCTAGGCTTCCCAGTGGCAAAGATTCCAAAATGCTGCGGTTCTCTGTCTGCCACCTGGCAGTGTTTAGCGAGGAGGCTGGATGACGGACAGGAGGGACAGAGATCTCACAGGGCCTGATAACGTCCCTGTACCCTGTGAGGCCAACAGGTGGGGCAGTGTCCCGAGTAACCAGCTTCTGGAGCAACACATCTCAGGCCCAGACAGATGGAGTTGCTGGGCTGCGTTGTGGATCGGAAGAGTTAGAAGCTACCTACATGGAGAAGTTGGTGATGAAGGCTTTCCTGGGTAGCTCTATTTGGAAGGTAGCTTCTTGAGCAGAGTCGGCTCTGTTGACCACCCGACTGGTAACCACAGTATGGGCAAACCGGGAAGACACCTGGGAGTCCACTGTGAGGCTGTAGATATCGATGCCATTCTGGACAAGGCAAGGGGAAGAGGGGGAGGGAGGGCTTCAAGAGTAGGCTTTGACTCTGGTCCCAGACCAAACTCCACCCATCCTCTGATACAGACACTGACCAGGCTGAACCCTGTCAAACATTTCACGTGTGAACATTTCTCTGAAGTTAGAGGCAGCTGTGGACCTCATTCCCTACAAGACAGCGCCACAGGGCCCCCGTGGGAAATAGCAAGGGGGTTAGGGTAATAGTCCAAGTCTGACAGGGTCACACTTGGGCAGAGGTGAGGGGCCTGGAGTCAGGGACCTTGTGTCCAGGCTGAGCTCTGCCTAGCAGAAGGGTAGTGAGTAAGCATTTCGATTTCTGGAAATTCTGAGCTCCATGAAAATGGGAGAACGCGCCTGCTGCTCTCCCATTAAGTCGGTCGTGGGAGCTGTGGGAATCTGCAGTGGATCAGGTCTCACTAAGGGTCAACAACCTCCTTCTTCACCCATCCCACCCGCAATGGGCCCTGTCTGTGCCAGCCACTCCACAGGGTTACCACTCGCCACGCACACGTTTAGCCACGGAGGCTGGCAGTTCCTTACGAAAGGACATGAGCACGCCCTACGCTGCTCACGGTTGGCCACCTGCCCCGGTTTAGCACAGAGGGGCAGCACAGCTCGTGTACAGGTCTACTGTCAGCTCTGCACCGTGTGTGGCTCTGAAAGCTTCCTGGGCATTGTGGGCTTGGTCTCCAGTCAGCACAGCCCTCCCAGTTGGTTATATTATCATTCTTTCAGGTGAGGAGACTGGCAGACAGAGCATACAAATGATTCCCAGGAGTCACTCGTCTGCAGCAGAAGAGCTGAGCTTGTACAGCCACATTTTGACCTACTTGGCTCTGTCAGCCTCAAGGGGCAACTGGCTAAGCTTCCCTTCATCTATAAAGGAACAAGAATAGGGTCACGACTTCTGTTAAGTGAAGGAACCCGGTAAGGATCTCTGGGTAGTGCCTGGTGAATAGTCAGCGCCATGTCTTCGCACACACACTGACCTGCACACACCCAGAGGCTTCCCAGATGTGTTTACTCATTCCCCAGCTCACCACACACACACAGGCACACTCACATACACACACACACAGGCACACACACACACACACAGAGGCTCGCACACACACAGGCACACACGCACACACAGAGGCACACACACACACGCACACACAGAGGCACACACACACACACGCACACACACACATGCACACACACAGAGGCACACACACACACACAGAGGCACACACACACGCACACACAGAGGCACACACACGCACACACAGAGGCACACACACACGCACACACAGAGGCACACACACACGCACACACAGAGGCACACACACACACACACAGAGGCTCGCGCACACACACAGGCACACACGCACACACAGAGGCACACACACACACACGCACACACAGAGGCACACACACACGCACACACAGAGGCACACACACGCACACACAGAGGCACACACACACACACGCACACACAGAGGCACACACACACACACAGAGGCACACACGCACACACAGAGGCACACACACACGCACACACAGAGGCACACACACACACAGAGGCACACACACACACACGCACACACACACATGCACACACACACAGAGGCACCTCTATGGGTACTGCTACCTTCCTGGCAGTGGTGGTCTGAAGCACGGCCAGCAGTGCGGGCAGGACCAGCACAATGCTCCACATGTGGGCAGGGGCTGGGCTCTTCATTGGTCTTCAGTTGCCTGCCAGGCTGCGTCTGAACCTGAGGGCAGGTGGGGTATAAATTGGTAACTTGCTGGGTGCCCTGCCCCTACTGGCGCAAGTTCTGGGAAATGGGGGTTTTCCAGCCAAAAATCCCAGCGGCCTCAGATAAGGAGACAAATGACCTATGTCCAGTGAACTTTGCGGACAGTGGGACATACCCTGAGGAGAGGCAGGCTCAGGTTGGAGCTGGGTATTAGCTCCCCTTCTGCAAGCTCCAAATTTCAAGGAATCACAACCTTACACAGGTCATCCTCCATGGTTTTGTAGGCCCAGAGGCACCCAACAGTGAGGCCAGTCTGCTCTTCATGAGTCTAGCCTGGGAGGAAATGGCGGCTTCACCAGGAAGACTAGGGCTGGAAGGATACCCCAGGGGGCTTCCTGGAAGAGACGGGGACCTTACTAGCCAGGTAGACATGCCTGGGGGTCCCTGGTGCCAGAGACATCAAGAGAACTAGACACTTTTTGGAGCAAAAGATGCTGGGCCCAGGAGCCTCTCTCTGCCCATCTGGTTCAAGGCTGCTGTTTGGGTCAAGCCCAGCAGACCCCCAGACAGGTCTGCAATTTGACAACAGCCAAGGGTTGTAAAGATGCGTATCCCGAGCCCAGAGCTGTGATGCTGGACAGTCTCTGCAGGAAGGTGGAACGCGTAGAGTCAGTTGCACACGGTTCCTGAAGGCTGTTTACAGTTACAGCGGTGACCTGATTTTGTCACAGCGGGATCACGGGAGTGTTACTTAAGGGCTGCTAGTGGCTTTTCTCAATATGTCCTTGATACAGTTGAAGCAAACAGTGACTAAGTGAACAAACGCTGGAGACTTGGTGAGGCTGGTGTTGATACTCTTTGGGGCGCTGGAGAGGCCTCTCCTGGGTCTGTGGACACGAAAGTGTGGCCAGCTGTGTGTGTGTGTGTGGGGGGGGTTATCACCAGCACAGCTTAGCTCAAGGCTGGTGGTGTCTGGCCCTGGGACAGGGTACCATAGACTTTGGAACAATTTCTATTGCTTCCATTAAGACCCTCCCTTTCCTTGCAAGGCCAGAGGCCACCTCTGTGCACCTGCTCGCCCTCTTGGCTCTGGACTGGGGTTACACGGGGGACACTCAGCTCTTCTGGGAAGAACGTTCTTAAGAGGTCCAATGAGCAAGCACAGGCTCTGTCCCCACAGAAGGTCTGCTCCTCTGGGACACAGGGAATAGGTCAGCCTGGAGCCAGAGCTATGCAAGACCGGGCTGGCTGGGATGTGAAAAATGCCCTGAGAAAAATGCCCAGGGCACACAAGGGGCTTCCGGGCAGCGGTGGTTCACGAGCCAGGCCCTGCTCTCAGGAGGAGCCGCTATCAGCCTGCCATCCCAGCCGGCCAGGCATTTGGCCTCCTCAATCTGACACGGCAGACACGGGACACAGTCCTGAAGAGGTCACACAAAGCTAGGAACCTGGTGTTCTCACACTCCAGACAACATGCTGGGGGCAGAGCATGGTAAGCAGCCGTCTAACACACGTGCAAGGGGAGGGGTGTTGAGGACCTTGGAAACGTCTCGGTGGCTTCTGTGGCAGGCAGAGAGCCAGGCCTCCTATGGCTGTAAGTGTCACTGTGACCCGCTTTATGGAAGAGGCATCAACTCAACTCTCCTGGTGCATATGATGGGAAACCGGAGGCTAGTTTTAAAATTTATTTTTATTTCAGAGGCCAGAAGAGGGCGACAGAGTGAAATGAGCCACCATGGGGATACTGGGACCGGGGCCAGGGTCCTCTGCAGAAACATCAAGAATTCCTAACTGTGCCCATCTCCCCAGCTCTGAAACGGAGGGTTAGAAAGAACAGAAGCGCTGGGCGTTGGTGGCGCACGCCTTTAATCCCAGCACCTGGGAGGCAGAGGCAGGCGGATCTCTGTGAGTTGGAGGTCAACCTGGTCTACAGAGTGAGTTCCAGGACAGCTGGGGCTGTTTATACCGAGAAACCCTGTCTCAGAGAGAGAGAGGGAGACAGGGAGGGAGAGAGGGAGACCGAGAGAGAGGCAGACAGACAGACAGACAGACAAAGGGAGGGAAGGAGCAGAGAGGTCTACAGTCATCAGGTCTGAACCATGTCTAAGGCTTTTTGGAGGACGTCTCAGATGCCCTGAAAGCACACACTTTATTTCCCGCCCACCGAAGAGCCCAGGAAGGACACTGGATGTGTTACATCCCACACTCCCTCTCTTTCCCAGCAGTTACTAGTCATGGCCACTGACCAGTTCCTTCCCAAGGTTGGAGCCACTCGGGCACCCTCTCTATGGACGCTTGCAAGCTGCTGGCAAGGCAGGGCTGGCTTTGTGGGGAGTCATGATGGTTCTGGGGCAGCAGGGAAAAGGCATCTTCTAGCATTTAAAAAAGAAATAAAAAAGAAAGCTCGTGGGAAAGGCTCCCATGTCCAGCTGTTTGGAGTGGCGCCGTGTGCACTGCTCAGCCAAAGACGCTCTTGGCAGGTCCCTCTTTGGGCTTCTCAAAGACAGTCTCGGTACCTGTGCGATTGCGGCTGAACACAGACGGGGCAGCTGAGCCAGCTTGCTCTGTAGACAAGAGGTAGAGGCGTGGCGTCAGGACAGCAAGGCTGCCTATGCTGGGTGCAGCCCTTTCCCATACCCAGAAACCCTCCACACCTCTCAGCTACACGGGGGACTCGTCTCCAGCCCCACCGCAAGCCCTGGAGTACTCACCGCAGTCCCGCATGACCTGGTACGTCTTAGACTTGATCGCCTGGTTCTTGGCCAGGTTCCCCCGGGCCCCCTTCAGGTCTTCTTCTTTCACAGGGGGGCGCTTTTTCTTGATGGGGGCTTCCGGGGTGCCAACCTTGGAAAGCCCAGAGTCTCACATTTCGGGTCTTGAAATGAACCCCTCCAGCTTTGGCGGGGGTTCATCTTCCCAGATCACTCAACTCAAGTCAATTCCAAGCCCACTCCTGCTGGCACACACGCCTTTGATCCCAGCAGAGGCAGGCAGATCTCTGTGAGTTCGAGGCCAGCCTGGTCTTCAAAGAGAATTCCAGGACAGGCTCCAAAACCAACAGAGAAAATCTGTCTTGGAAAACAAAAAAACCAAAACAAAACGCCACTCTTCCCCCAGCCCCTGTAAGCCCTCTTCCCTTTCCGTCCGACTTAGACATCTAACCTTGGCCCAAAGAATACCCCTGGGGGTGGTGGCCTGTTTGTCTAGCCCAATTCGGGCCTGGGAGCAGAGGGGGAAAGGATGGACTTCAAGACTGAGCAGCCCTAGGGAGTCTGGTGCTGTTTACTGGGGAGCAAAGCGTCCCATAAGGACCGCCCCCCCTTCTCCAAACCAAACACTGATACTTTCTGTTATTGTGTTTGGAAAGGGTGTGGGGTGGACAGCCATGGAGCTGGGGGAGCCGGGCTCTGCTTACCCTTCCCCTCAACCCCAGGCGCCTGTGAGGCTGACACTTTAGTCCCTGAGCCCTGCAGGCAGGTGCAGGGTTTCCCTCACTCAGCCTGGGCTGGGCTCCCAGGAGGGCCTGCCCAGAGACACACCCTGCCAGGAGAGTAGAAGGGCACAGAACTGTGACCTATAGGTACAGCTCCCTCCCCCACCCTTCCTCCAGATTACAAATGTAAACAACTGGACACATTAAGCTATTGAAGCCAGCCCAACTCACAGGCATACCAGAGCACACACGGTTCTACATAAGAACTCCCCACAAACCCAACACCTCACAAGGCCATTCGCCAGAGCCCCGGGGGGGGGGGGGACGGGGACCCAGGGTGTCTGCTCCCAGCCCAGCCTCCCGGGCTGCAGGGCTGCCGCCTGTTGGGCATGGCTTTTAGTTCAAAGCAGACACCATCCGTTAGTGTCCAGCCTTGCCCCTCCCAACTCCCTTGGCGACAGCTGGACCCCCCCCTCCTCCCCCAGCCTTCTTACCTCGGACATGGTAGATGCCCTGCAAGTTCTCTCTCTGTAGCTAACTCTGCCAGGCAGTAGCCACAAGAAGAGATCTGTGTGAAGCCCAACCCTCGGGAACTTATATAGCCTGCTTGTCCGTCCCGGGTAGTCACTCCCCTCCTTTGGAAGCTTCCAGATGATTCAGATCCACGCAGCCACTAGCTGGCGTTTATTCTCGGAGATGATGGGTGGCAGCCCTGGTGAGGGCAGACAGCTGGGGGTACCCCGTGCTTTTGGGAACAGCTGCTCACCCGCAGGTGGGAGGTGCTGGCACTGAGTCCAGAGTGCTTAAGAACGTGTGACGGTCTGGGCGGGCAGACCGCCAAGGGCCCATCCCGGTGGCACGGGCGGGAGGGGAAATCTCTGAGCCTGTTTGTCTTTCTCTCCTACCCCTGGATTCCAGTGGAGATAGCTTTTCCCATCTCGGAACACTGGCAGGGCAGAAGCTTCCTGCTGCTTGAGAGTGTTTCCTCGGGGTGAGCACGGCTGATTCTCAGTTGAGCAGCCCGCCTGCCTCTGTTCGAGGAGGAGATCCTGGGGGGGGGGCACTGTGTGACACTTGCTGATGACGTCCTGGTCCTCTACCCTACCAGACCTGGGACGAGGCGGGGTATGGGCCCAGGAGGGAGGGGACCATGCTTGCTGCTGAGGGTCTCGAGGGGGCTGCTGCCTGGGGTGGGAACCGCACAGCAGAAGCAGATCTCCTTTAGGGGAGAGGGGGCAAAGTCCACTTCAGCTTTTAAGCTGTAGGGAAAAGGGCGAGGCTCCCTTGGAAAGTCCTTCAGCATTCCTCACCTTTACATGGAAAGATCACCTTGGGAACATGAGGGGACGACCCTCAGCCCGAGCTGGGCAGTGGTAGGTGTGGGTCGGAGGTCAGTCTCTGTTAGACCTACCCACCTCAGCTCCCTCCAGTCCACACGGGACATTATTCTTACCCTGAAGGCTCCAGGTGGACGAAATCCAAACAGGTACTGACCTACGGCTATCCTAAATGTCACTGCGTGGCTGTTGTACCTCAAACTCCACCGTAGCCCCTGCTCTGGCCCTGGCTCCCGGCAGGTCAATGTGGGCACTGCCAGGTCTAGGTTGGAACAGGTGATGATCTGAGCAACACCGGTGACTCCAGAGAGAGGCCAGGCAGACCGCGCCTTGTGAGGAGTGCCCACAGCTAGCTCTGTCTAGCTCTGGCCTCAAGGGAAGGGCAAGGATACGGGATGTTATGGGATGTTCCCCTGTCCCCACAGCAGGTAAACTGGATTAGGCTCTCATCAGCAAGGAAGCCGGCTACATTATGTTTGGTTTCTTTTCTTGCAGATTTAGCCCCATAGCTGCCAGAAGGCATCAGGTTTATTAGCCTCCTGAGCTATTTCAGTTCCAGAGGGCACAACCAACGGCCACAAAAGAAATGGTTTCTTTTTTTTAAAATGTAATAAGATGTGAAACTTTATTGTAAACCAGTTTACAATATAAGTACACCGTCTTCCCTTTCATCTAAAAATTGTGTTTCTGTGACTCATGGTGCCGCTGATTAAACACCCCACTATCTGGATAGGCAGCTGAAGTGGGAATGGTTTCTTCACACAGGTCTGACTGCTAATAAATCTTATGGAAAGAAAAATTAAAAACCAAACCAGGCAGCCAACCAACCAATCCACTCACCCACTCAGAACTCAGGGTGTTCAAAGCAAGGCAGGTCCCTCACTGGAAGCTGTGTGAAACTTCGTTTAAGACAGGGGTTCTCGACCTGGGGTCGAATGACCCTTTCCCAGGGGTCACCTAAGACCATCTGAAAACATCTACATTATGATCCACAACAGTAGCAAAACTACGGTTATGGAAGCGGCAACAAAAACAGCTTTAAGGTCGGGAGTCACCACAACATGAGGAGCTGTGTTAAAGGGTGGCGGAATTAGGAAGGCTGAGAACCGCTGACTTAGGAGCTAGCTCACATCCTGCAATGTGGCTGCTGCTGGGTGTGGTATGAGGGACGGTCTGGGTCTGCCCCTCCCGGGGTCCTGGGTCACCTTTTCGACGTGGGCCCTGTGCTGTAGCCTGCGCTGCCAAAGGGAAGTTACAACTTGAACTTGAGCTTTTTTGTTGTTGTTGTTTTCCCTGTAAGTGAGGTGAACACATAGATCCTTGCTACTAGGGCGTTCACAATCTAAAGTCTGAGGCAGGGAGCTTCTGACACGCTCCGGGACTGAGGGGGGCGCAGACTCTTACCTGACGCATTTTCTGGTCCCTGCCACACAGGATCTTACTGTTCATCCTTGCCTTTATCGAAGCCCTGCCAACAGCCAAATGAAGTTCAAAACAAACAAACAAACAAAAAAACCCAGTATCTCTCCGGGTGTCAGCTCTCTCTCAGTGGTTTATCTCTGTTAGCTATGGAAGACTCATTCATCTCCCTGGCTTGAAAGCTTCTGCAGACAGCAGCTTGAATCAGATGGACAGCACACCACAGCTAAATCAGCCGTCCTTTTTTCCTTTTTCCTCCCTAGCTTGGTGACGTCTGCCAGCAGCCAGTGAAGGGTCCCACCTCGTAAGGCACCTTGGAACAAGTGATGAGGACACTCGCTCCAAGGAGGGAGGACAGCTCAGGAAGACGTCCTGACTAGAGCCTTCTACATCCACTCCAGGGAGGGGAAGCACCATGGTCATAGAAATGCCTCAGCGGCCGCTGGGGGCTCTCCTGAGGGACGCAGAAATGTGTGAGTGTGTGTGTGTGCACACACTTCCGCACAGGAGGAGGGGCAGGGGGAACACACGCCACGCCTGCACAGACGGGCTCCAGTACCAGACTTCTGTTAGGCCTCCTTCCCTGCTGAGCCAGAGTCACAGAGCAGCTCAGGGACTACAGCCCTTAGTGAAAATCGGGATGCAGAAGGAGCCTAGGCTCACTCACTCCCCGTCCCTCAGGCGCAGGGAGCGGGGAGAGCCTTAGAGATTGCCTCTGAGAGGCCTGAGCAACTTGAGTTTCCATTCTTCACGGTGGTTCCCCCACCTCTGTGTCTGGTTTGGAAACTCTAGGAGCTCAGTCTGAAGTGAGGTTCCAACCCTGAGCTCCGGAAGGATGGCAGGGGTACCCGGTGCAGCACAGGTTGTCCCTAGCACGGTGAAACAGGAGGGGATGCGACGGTGACATCAGTAGCGTCACCAGGACTGACCATGGCATCAGGAGTTCGAGTTGCACTCTTCCCACAACACTCGGTGCACCCTCACGAAAGATGGGGAGGGGAATGACCATGGCTGTAGGGTAGAAACAGGAAGAACGCGGAAAGGAAACAGGAAGAACGCAGGGCCTGACCAATCCATTTCCCAGGCCGCTGGCCTCCAGCAGCAGTCTCTCTTTTCTCAGTGGTGCTTGCACTGGAGGATGAGCCGAGAGACATCCCAGAGTTAACCCTCTGTCCAGGACAAGTGAGACTTCAAGGGGCAGAGGGCAGGCCCCAGGTATCCTAGATAAAGGCTGGGTTCACATGGACAGGCATATTTAGATCCCGGACATTAAAGCAAAACACGTTCTTACACAGGTTTAGAAGACGGATCCGAGGAGAGTCACCTCCTCTGTGCTCACTTCACCTAAGCCTACGCCCACGAAGTAGTGGGGTGTTTCTGTGCTCCTTACCACTGTGCCTGCCTGTTAGACGGACGACTCCACCCTGCTGGTTCTACAGCAGGTACAGTGCTGGGTCAGCCTGTGTCACCAGGTAAAGTGGGTGTAACACCAACGAGGAACCACAGTCTAGAAAGACCTCATCCCGCCTATACAGTGAGACTTACTTCTCACTGGTATCTGCTCTGCTCCTGCCACTTCACAACTTTGGAGGGCATGGCAACAGGCTTTTCTGGCCAGGCAGAGTTCCCCAGACAGCTGAGCAAGAGAGCGGCACCAAGGCAAAGGTTGGCTCTGCAAGCTGCTGTCCTGGAGGCAGGGGCTGGGACCGTTCTAACATTGTAATCTGGAGGCTCTGAGAGGCAGGAAACGAGCAGGAATAGCCTGGTGGCTTGCATCCTCTGCACACAAATGTCTGACTCAAGCTCCTTCCTCAGTCAACTTTAACCAAAGCCTCTGGCGCTCCAGCTGGTAATGTCCTGGCAGGGCTCGGTTCCCGCGCGCTGGAGCACAGAGGTCCATTTGGACAGAGCTGACCTCAGCACACCGGGTCTCTGACCACAGATGCAGGTTACCCGCCCCTCCCAGCAGGGTGCCTTCCCTCGTGGCTGTTACCTAACAACCTTCCCGCCTAAAATCTGACTTTTACCCACTCCTCCCCAGCTGACACCCCATGAAAGGCAAACAGATCCATTTCTTTAGGGATTAAAAAGAGTTTTAAATACAGTAGTATGAAAATATAACTTAAAAATATAAAAGTCAAACAGCATACGGAAGACTTAAAAATCTGTTTGCCCGTTAGACCCATAGATACTTTGTAGGAAATAAACACATACTCAAAAAACAGTAACACTGTCACAGCTCATAAAACTGGCTTTAGAAATAAAGAGTTACAAAAGCCACTTTGAGTTAAGAAAGCATTCCTGTTCCAACTTGGGTCAACCAGCAGCTGTGAACCCCAAGCATGTCACACGTCCACGAGGCCCCGGCCTCAGCACGAGGCCCTGCAACAGTCAATGTGTGCTCTGTTTTCTTCCACCATGGCCACCTGGTCAGACAGAGGACAGGGGTGTCACAGCACCCCAAAGGGACGTCAACAAACAAACAGCTCTGCGCTTGCATATTTGGTCAGTGTTTGTAGTGCAACTGAGCGGGACCTCCAGCTGCCCACAGCCCCCTCAGGCACGGGTCCTCTCTCTTCCTTCTCTTCAGTCACCGTAGTCTGGGGCGGGTGGAGAGCGGGCAGAGACAGCGAGAGGAGTGGAGGTAGAAGAGGAGGGTGGAGAGAAGAGGGAAGGGGGCTGCTGAGGGCCAGGTCCCACGACCGTCATCCGCAGCGTGGCCGTTATCCGCAGCGTGGGAATGTGTCACACAGGCAGCCCAAAGCGGTGCTTCTTCTTCTTCACAGGCTTGTGGGGCGTCAGTCTGCGGAGGTCCTCCTCGGCGTCAGACTCCTCCATTTCATCGTCAGCCGAGATCAGGATCTGCGGCGGTGGAGAGGCAAGGCCTAAGACGCCAGCCAGCGGCAGTACCTTCTGTGCTCGCCTTCTGGGAGGCCTCAAGTCTGCCACTTCCTTGCAAGAGTGGGAGTGCCCCCTTCCAGTGAGATGGGCGTGACGCTAACCTGAGAGTCACCACCCCTCATCTGCCCTCCTCCCCACGCCTTCATCCAACTCCCAGCCAGGCCCAAATCCTATCAGGAGCAACCGGGTGCACGGAAGCTCGGGTCCTGGATCTGCCTTAAATCCAGTCTCTTTCAAAAGGAGTGAGTCATCCCAGGGACCACACAAGGCGTGCAATTGCAAACGGGCTGTCACTGCTGAAGATGAAGAGGGAGACGTGCTCGACTCATCCATGCAGCTGAGACACGGAGGACAAACGTGCTCGTTCCCTGCCACAGCTGCTCCCTCACCCCTCTGAGAACCTCGGGAAGATCACAACAGCCCTCGAGAAGGCTTAAGGCAGGGAGTGTGAACCCCCACTCCAGGAGTGGGCCAACAGCCTCACCACCCTTCCTGCAGACTGAACCACTTGACTGATCACTCCCCACCATGGCCAATGTGAATTTTACTTTATTATCAGAGGCCACACCATGTGGTTGTGAATTTACACCCCAGCAAATAAAGGAAGGTGAGGTTATCTCTGTGAGGTGTAACTAGTCCCATATTTTAGAAGCTTGTGGCCAACACTTCCCTTGTTGCTGGAGGACAGGACTCCATGGATCTCCATGCTTCCCTGGAATAAGGTGCATTTCACCTCACCTGGCTGTCTCCACGGCTAGTCCACAGGGGCTAACCTGACTTCATATGGCATCATGTGACGGCATTGGGTTCTGGCTGGCTGGATAAGGCTGAGTGACCTGGGCTAGTCCTCAGTTCAGCTTTTCCTTCCCTCTGACTAGCGCTGTGAATCAGCATTCAGGAGATGAGACGCACATGGAGACCCGAGACCCCCAGGGCCCAAGGAACAATGGCTAGGCCCTTGGGGAGGGTCAAGCAGGCTCCTACCTCAGACTCAGACTCCTCATGGGACGCCGCCCTGCGGTAGCGAACCTTGCTCCCATTCCTCGAGTCCTGGTTGGCTCCTCTCTCTTCCAGTTTAGCTTTCGTCTTCCCCTTTCTCATGAGGAAATTGTCTACTGCCCAGAACATGAAAGCCTGTGGGAAGAAAGTGCAGGTTACTCTGGGTAAGTCAGAGCAGAGCAGAGGGGTCCATGCCCACCCTTCAACAGAGGTAAGAAGAGCCTCACTCAGCCTGACTGTCACTCCATTTCCTTTCCTGGGCTTTTGTTATCAGAGAACAGCAGGATAATTCTTGCTGTGTTCACTTAAGGGTTTTGTTGTATTATAATAGGCAGGTAAATCCCTGGGAGTTCAAGGAAAGCCAGGGCAATGTAGAAAGACCCTGTTTCCAAAACAACACAACAAACAAACAAACAAACAAACCAGGAAGCCTGTTTTGGGCCTAGAACCCAGGCCTCTAACTACCTGCTTTGAGCCCTCGTGGGTCCTTCACAGGTGGCCACACCCTGCTGCTGCAGGAGCCCCGACTCCCTCAGACCTGTACACCCTACTGCTGCAGGAGCCCCGACTCCCTCAGACCTGTACACCCTGCTGCTGCAGGAGCCCCGACTCCCTCAGACCTGTACACCCTGCTGCTGCAGGAGCCCCGACTCCCTCAGACCTGTACACCCTGCTGCTGCAGGAGCCCCGACTCCCTCAGACCTGTACACCCTGCTGCTGCAGGAGCCCCGACTCCCTCAGACCTCTACACCCTGCTTCCTCACTTCTGGCCACTGTGCTCACGAGTTTCTCTGATGTCTGTGTTCAGCAATATCTGGAGAACAGTTGAAATGACCCTCATCTAGAAGTGACTATCACACATAGCCTGGGACATTTCTGTGAGAAGTGGCCTAGCAGGGAAGGCAAGTCATACTTCCTAGGATCCCTCATCTGAAATAGGGGACCTGGAGAGGGTACTTGAATTCTTAGGAAGGGCTCCCGCCATTTCCAAGACTGGTTATGGGATGAGAAACAGCAACTGGTTACAGACAGAAAGGTCTACTTGGGGCTTAAGGTGACTTCTGTGTCACACTCAGAGCTCTCAACAGGAACCCTTGAAGGCAGGTACATGGGGTAAAACAGGCAACAAGGCACTGACATTGACAAAGGGAAGGGTAGCAAGGGGGGTAAAACAGGCAACATGGCACTGACATTGACAAAGGGAAGGGTAACAAGCGGAGTAAAACAAGCAACAAGGCACTGACATTGACAAAGAAGGGAACTATCAGCATGACGATGGCCAGCTTCAGGTCTGGGTTTTCAATCGGATTCAACAGGGCCACCTGCAGAAGAAACAGACACAGTGAGAAGCACAGAGAGACTTGACTCCCCAAGCGTCACTGGAAACCCCTTACACTCATGTTGCAGGGACCCTGGACCTGACCACTGCTCAGAGCCACTTTGGGTCATTATCACATCAGCAGCTTTCCCCTTTTGTGGACCTGAGGTCACTGAGTCAGATCCAGTAGGGAGCAGCCTGAAGCTGGGGAGCAGCAGCAGTGGGCATGGCCTTAGGGGACGGGAGGGAGATCACTGGAGACCTGGACAATGAGGTGCGAGACCACTCTCCAGCAGAGACCCCCACACGCAGTCATCACCTTGAGCACAGCAGCTCTGAAATATTTTGGCTTATTTTCCTTAAAAAGGTAAAACTTCAACCACAGGATAAAAACAATGAAAGCCAGTATCTAAGACACATGTTCTAGAAGGCTCCTTGGTTGTTTCACATGGGAACAAGTGGCATAGGTTTATCTAGGCAGCACTGGCGTCAGAGGGCAAAGGGCAGAGCTGTGAAAACCGTGGACGCTCCCAGGTATTAACATATAGGTGGGGACAGACCTCAGAAACTGCTCGGGCACACAGTGGCTTCAGTGAACTAGCTAGCCCAGACACATGTGTCAAGGACGTTTGCCAGTTAGAGTCTGAAGACCAAGCAACACACCAGGAGGGACGTGTTCCCACTGAGCTTGCACACTTCACAGTTTAATCCAGAAAAGACGCGTGTTTACATAAAGTCCTCGGACGCCAAGTACAGGAATGACGAGTTAACGCCCTGTAAATAGCTGCTCTAGTAGACCAAATCCAGGACTCACTCGAGGAGCTAAAACAAAAACAAAATCAAGCAGGCCGGGGCCAGGGTGACTGGGATGCTGCCTGCTTAGCTTAGCTGGAGGCCGCAGAAGCACGGGTTAGGAGGAGGCAAACCTTTTTCCACTGGAGTATGAGAAGGACGATGAAGACGACGGACTTTTCAAAGATCATGATCACGATGTAAAGGGCGCACTGCCCCACCCAGGCCCCACACTGCAGAGGGTCTCCTGCAGGGACAGACAGGTGCTTAGCCACATGCGCCCAGGATCTGGGTAGGAAGACAACCCCCCAACCCCCTGCAGCTTGTACTGCTAGTGGCATCCCAGGGTTCGCACTTTGTGAGTCCCTAAAGCTCTACCACTCATCTCATTCCCAAAACAGGAGGTGCTCTGAATAAAGTCAGAGCTCCTAATTTGGACATACCAGAATGTTTTTCTTCCAAAAAATTCCAGGATAGAGTTAAGAGGCACTAAAGTTAGCAAGAGCTGACTGCAGGCTCTCTGCGTGAAGCAAGAGCACTATTATTATCTAGAGTTGATTTCCCCAGTGACTGGTGCTATCCCTCCCTTTCTCTGTCCACGATGAGACTGACACCGCAGTTATAAATACAGTACTCAACCTCTTGGTCCACCACCCATGTCTTATGCCATTACCCACCATCCCTGCTGTCCTCAGCTCTGAGAACCCCAAGCTGACATAGAGAAACTCAGATTCCAACTGAATTAACGTAAAAGAATGACAAGTTAATGCTTTCCAGGGCCTTTTCAAGGAATTAAAACAAAAACGAATGGGGGGAGGGCAACCTAATTAACCCTGGTCAGGACAAAGAAGACAGAAGCCCTCAAGACAGGGACAGCGGGAACGGGCCGGGGCCTGCAGCTGTGAGTGAGGTTTGTCTGTGAGGCTGCCAGGGCTTAAGAAACGACTGGGAAGGGCCCAACGGTCCACTGTGGGGCATCTGAGACACAAAGTACCTCTAGAATGCTTCTAAAAGGGACTCAATGAAGGGTGGAGGACCAGCCTCTCTAGAGGATGACCTAATGGCATCAGAACCTTAGGACAGGCCCCCTCAAAGTGGGAGGCTGGGTGCCAGAGCTGCGTCCTAGACGCTCAACCAGAGCAGTCTGGGCTCCACTGACCAAAACGGGAAAATTAACATTCCAGGGAGGCTGTGAGAAGAGACTCTGGTCTGGAGAGAAATCTCCAACTTCTCATTTGACTCCTGTTTCCGTAGCAACCCCAGGCATTCATGCTGCAGCCCCCAGTCCTGCCTGGGCCTGCGAGCTGAGCATAGTGGAGGCAAGTGGATGCCTTTACACGGCTGCCATGGACAGACACCGGGCTGCCGCTTCCTTTTCTGGACAACGCCAGGAGAGGGGCAGAAAGCCTGCAGAAGCACACTAACCGCTTATTCTAACGGCTTCCTGTCTGCTTCCATCCCGGGGCAGTGCACCTGACATGCGAGCTGCAGTACTCAGAAGTGCCACCCCCGGCAAAGCTGCCCATGCAGCTTCTGGTAAACCCCCTGACCTAATGGAGAAAAGCTCATCTCAACAGGAGAAGAAACGACTTAGTAGCACTGGAAAATGTCTGAATAGGGACTGGTGTGTCTGGAAGTAAGCATACATTTGTTTACTGTCACAAGAACACTCCCCTGCTCAAGGTGTACACTCATGTACACTCCATGTGCTTGGGGGCTGTGAGCAACGGGCAACAGAGGAAGGCTTTTCCTCTTCTTTCTCCGCAGTGGAGCTGGCACTGCCTTTTGTTTGGGATACTAAAACAAAAATGTTCAAAACCAAAGAGGGAAAACGCACCTGTGCCCAGCTGATACACCAGGTCACAGGTCACCGAAGCTGGGCTGAGTGCACAGTTTGCTTATTTCTGTTCCTGGTGGGTTTTTCAAATGCCCCCTGAAATTCGTCTCTACAGGACAAATACAGTTAATAAGCATGGCCATGTGTCCTGCTTTCTATTGTAATGGACAACCTTGGGACATTGGTTTGTTTTGGTAAGTTATTCCCTCAGGGTAAGTTATAGGAAGAGGGGCCAAAAAAGAGACATCTGTGCCGAGAAGCTACCGGAAGGGAACATTTAGATGGAAAGTCCATGACATACAGTGCTGCTGAACATTACCTTGTTTTCAGGGTATGAGACACTTGCTCAGCAGACCCCAGATGTCACAGGTCACTCAGAAACTGTTCAAACCAAGTTATGTTCCAAGTCCCAATATTTCTTCTAGGAACCAAGCAACTATCTACAGAGCACACATCTCTTTGTTTGCCTGAGAGTTGCGGAGCCTACATGGAGTTCCTGCCTCAATTGGACAGGAAAGTTCACAGGTGTAGAAGGCAGAACAATGGCCCTGCAAAGATGTCCGCATCCCAATCTCTGGAACCCATGGTAAGCGCTGTGACTTGGCCAAGGGGGAATTCTGGCTGTTAGTGGAAGTAAGGTTGTGATTCAGGCTCTAATGGACTATCTGGAGTGTTTGGGTGCACGCGGGGTAGTCACAGGGCCTTCAAGGTAGAAGGCCAGACCGGTAGACTACAAGAGCAACTTAGCCACTGGCTTTGAAAGCAGAGGGAGAGAGCCATGAGCTGAGGGACTCAGACTGAACTAGAGGCTGGGCAGGGCAACAGAACAACCATCCTTACTACCTACTGATACCTCCATGTTAACCTGGCAGAACTGGGCTGACTTCCAGAGGAACGACAGAGTAAATCAACGGGCTGTTACAGCAGCAACAGAAAACAACAATGATTGACACCTGCAAAGCAGCCAGTGTCAGGGGAGATAGCCTAGGAAAGGAGGCTTGGGATGGTCCTTGGCAAAGGGACATGTTCTCTGGAGACGCTCTGGCTTGAAGACTCTGGTTTCCAACAGCAGTGGCGGGAATAAGGGAATGGGGAAGAGGACAGAGCTCACACACAGCCACTGCCTTCTTCCTTTCTCTCCATCCTCAGGCAGGCACACGAAACTTGCTTCAGAGCAGGCGGTACTCTAATATGTGGTGTATCAGGACCAGACCCGACCTGTTCTCAGCCAACAGCTGAGAATCCACATTACCTCCAGCCAGCAAAGGTGCTCGTGGGCAGTGTTGATGGAGGCAGTGGAAGGTGCCAGGACTCCTGGTGCAGAGGCAAAAGCCCTCAGACACACCCCAACTGGGTAGGTATGTCACTTAGCTCCTCCAGTTGCCTGTCTTATAAACGAGAATGTTACGGCCGCTTCTGTCTGCAAGCTGAGAGCTCTATGACTTCAGTCCTGCCACACATGCTGTGTTGGGCACTATCTTAAGTCAGTGACTCATAGGCATCAAGTAAAGGTTAAGAAAAGCCCTCCCCTGAGCTCATCTTCCCTCACTGAAGACAAACAATTACTCAAGATTTCTAGAAATACCCAAGGTTCTCCACAGCCAGCTCCACCAATCATGTGTCCTTTTAAACTGTCAGAGATCTTCAGCCACCTACCAGTGAGCAGGTCTCTGGGCCCAGAGCCAGCTGTTTGGATGGCAGGACAAGGAAAGCGGAATGTGGGACAGATTTCCACCCGCAGCTCTCACGCTGGCCCTGGTGCCCTCTTGTGGTGAAATTCTACTAACACTTCCCGAAGAGACGCTCTGCACTGGCAGCTCCTATCAAGACCACCTTCAACTCTTCCTCGTGCTTACGGCCGAATCGAAAGCAGCCTCTTACTCAAGATGTAACAAGGGCGTCTTACGAGGCAGGCCAGCACCCACAAATTGCTGGTCTGAAGCCTTGTATCTGAGTGATGACCTCATGTTTGAGCCACTGGGCCATCCACATGCTGCGGGTGGGTGGGGGCAAGTCTACTGTTAGGAGAAGCAAGACAACTTGACCTCAGAAGGGATGCACACTCCAGGACCCACCATGGGAATGCTACTCTGTCAGACGGGGCAAACACTGTGTGTAGCAGAAAGGGCAGGCTCCCATCTCTCCTGTGATGGGCAGGCACGGTGAGATCTCTGGGGACCTCAGCAGAGTGAGGAGGCTGTGCAGTCCTGCAGATGGGACTGCAAACGCCTCTGGCAGAGGGGCTGGCGGTCCCTGGCTTCTGCCACCTTCTCTCCCACAATCTGAGTGTCCTGGCCTCGAAGTCCTTCCTTCCTGGCCTCAGGAAAGTGATTTCAGACCCTAAAACAAACCCCTTTGCGTTTACATAGGAAGACAGTGAACAGCTCCCAAACCTCCAGATTTCAGAACGACACAGGGTGAGTAGTCCCCAGCATGTTCTACCCAGGGTTCACGGACATTACCATATTCTCCAAAACGCAGGGATTCCCACTGCTGCCACTCCACCAAGACACTGACAGCACGTACGCCCACATAAATGAGAAGCATGCCTACAGTGGCGTCCAGAAGGAAGTTGATGAGGTACCTAGAAAGAGAGGCCATACCAGCATGGTCAGGGAGAAAAGCCACGAGGCTGGGGCCTCAGCAGCACTTATCAGGGTCTGGGATCAAGGCTAACAGACCCAGACTCTGTCTGGCCTTACGGGGCAGAGTGACACCCTTACATGTATTTATGCAAGAGGCTATGGAAGTGGTGGCTCCTGTCTCCAGGTGTCTGAAAAGGTGCTAATATAAAAAACTTGAAGAGCAAGAAAGAGAAGGACAAAGAAACTTTATACATTCCAAGTGTGTGTGCCAAGGCCAAGATTCAGTAGAAGACAGCATACTTAGAAGTAGCTAAGGAAACTCACAGGGAACCAAAACCCAATTGACAACAATAAATCCATTGAACGAATCTACTCTTTCCCTGATGGTTTGGGCCTCATGAGGTCACAGAACTGTGCCACTTCCCAGGACATTCAAGGAAAATGGCTTCCAAGACTTCCTAGACAAAGTAGACAGGGGCGCATGGCCACATGCTCACCCTTATCTGTAACCAAGTGTGCAAACAGGGTTTTTACTTTTTGTAGTGGTGATGGAACCCGGCACCTACATATGCTGGAGAAGAGCTCCACCATAGCTACGCTCCCAGACTCGACCTCTGAACATCAGTGAGCACTGTGCTGCGATGAGAAAAGGCCAGGGCACTGGAGGAAGCGGGGTGGGGAGGCACGCCCATAGCAACCACACATTCCTACAAGGTTTGTTTCCATTCTCCTGACACAGAGCCTGTTTCTCACCCAGGGAGGGCACTGTGCTTACCTGTCCTCCCTCAAGGGCCCTGTATCCAGGTCTGACTGAGCACCGCGGGGCAGGCTCCAGCTGTCTGGGTGGACTAAGTGGAAATGAGACCACTGAGGCAGGCCCTGGCCTTCTGGGTACCACATGGTCCTGAACCCCTATAGATAAGCTCAAGGGCAATGCAGGACTCCACTCCAAGGAGCTTCCAAGCGGCTAGGGCCTGAGACACTTTACGCAGACCTCGGCCCCAGCCTGGGCCTCGGGATGTGCACAACACTCACTATGGAGGCAGCAGGCTGAGCTTGGTTCCCAGGACCAGCACACTGACAGGGAGGCGGGCAGCTTGATCTTCCCTCTTACGGACACAAGAGGTCACTCTCCTCAGACCACAGTCAGAGAGAGCTGCCCCTGCTTCCAAAGCAACTTCTAGTCTGGCAGGAGGGCTCCCACTGACACATCTAAGGGTGAGGAACGCTATTCACGCCTGCATTTTCACATCTGAGACAAAGCCTGAAAAATACCAAGGACAATGGAGATATCCAGTCTTGCATCCATCCATACGCTTGTCAAATGCTTCCCGAGCCCACTGTGTGCTGTGCTTGGAAACTAAGTCCAAATTTTACACTCTGTATTCAACACAGGGGACACATTCAGGCACCAGAGATCATGGGGCCTTGGGTGCACACTGGTTTAAGTCTAGCTCCACCATCTCTGTGCTGTGTGATCTTTAAGGACTATTGGTGCCTCCAACTTGAAGTTGGAGATGGGAAGTTAAGAGTTGGGGTAAAATCTGTCTCTCAGTCTGCTACGGGAATGACCGCTCCTCCATCCAGCAACACGTACAATATCTTAACGGTTAAGGTTTCAGACACATTGCTCTGAGTATCACATGAAAAGCAGCCCACACTGACAGGTCAGAGGTCAGCACACTGAGACGCCTATGTGTTCTGTGACTGGCACAGAGCTGCTCTTGCAGGCTTGTCCTGCTCTGCTTGGGGTGGGGCGCTGGGAACTCGGGGCCACTAGGGCACCAGAAAGACAAAGGACTGAACTTGGACTGATCAGCAGAAAGCCAACACACAAGGCAGCTGTCAAAGCCCGAGAGCCAACCTGAAGCTGAGTATACGGATGCATGAAGGCACACGCAGGATCAAACTAGAGGGGGATCCAGTAGGTAAGGGATGGGTGCCTCCCCCAAGCAGCCCATATTTTCAGTTGAGGTCAGATGCAAATGCAGGACTCACAGTGAGCAGGGGTCCTCTTCAGTGAGGTCTGCTAGGTACACATTTGCAAAGTGGATGAAGAGCATCCCTATGGCTTGCTTGGAGGTATCTAAAAACCTGCACAAAACAGAACCAGCAAGGGTTACCAACCTCATAGGACAGCAGCAACCGCTTCAGAGAAAACAAACCAGGTCAGTCAGCCAGACCACGCCTCAAGATCACCCCTAGACACAGTGGAATGAGGAAACATCAAAAGACAACATGCTTAAGATGCAGAGGGCCTTAGATCTAGGTCTTCCTTACTAACTATGAGAGCAGGACTAAATGCCCAGATTTGGGAAAATCAGTGACCGAGTGAGTACAAGTAAGAATTCTCAACATGTGGGAGTACTGTCTTTTACATGCGTGACAATTGATAAGCCACTTTATTGACATGACAATGAGGTTTCTTCTGAAGGAGAGCTGAAGTTTCCTTAGGACAGGAGTAAGCTCAGTGTGGCCCCAAAGCCTGCCTGTCTCCTTCAAAATGACTTACTGTTTGGGAGTTTCGTCCTTTGAATCTATTTATGAAGCTTTACCACCACATACTGAACACACAGCTGCTACTGCAGGGTCATCCTACACAAAATGAGTATGTTTGATATTCATGTATCTACACTAAACACTTGATTTCCACCCCTGACCCAGAGTCCCAAGTCCCCTGTAACTTCCCAAGTGCCAGAGGTGGGAAAAATACTTTTTGTCCTAATACTTGGTTTTGGTCCCAGGTTCTCTCACGGAATTCCCAGTCCTTTGGACTGCCCTGGGTGATAGGAGCATCTTTCATTCTAAAAAGGTGACTAGTTCCTAGAGAGCTTTAGGATGGGGAAGGCCCTGAAAGACTAAGCCATGATTAACCCAAGATCCACCATACTCCAAGGAGACAGACTAAGTGAACGGTCAGGCAAGCCTAGTGATCTTAAAACATGGGGCCAGGAGTATTTTGGAACCAATGAGCAAACAAATTGGTACATAGGGAGGATGGTGTACTTTTTTTTTTTAAGATTTATTATGTATACAGTGTTCTGCCTGCATGTTATTCTTGTATGACAGAAGAGGGCACTAGATTTCATTACAGATGGTTGTGAACCACCCTGTGGTTGCTGAGAATTGAACTCAGGACCTCTGGAAGAACAGTGAATGCTCTTAACCACTGAGCCATCTCTCCAGCCCCAGATGGTGTATTCTTAAAGTCATAGTCACAGAACTGTGTTCAGGAGCATCCCAGATCACTGAACCTCTCCATGTAACCATTTATCTGTGTTCTTCATAATAAACCAGGAAATGTAAATACTGTTTCCTTGAGTTTTGAGTCACATCTGGTAGAGGGTATTCTAAGGATGCAGAGTATTCTCCAAATAAATTTGTATTTGCTTACACATACAGACTATAGAAGTCAAGAATGTAAACATAATCTCATAACAAGTCAAGATGAAGAAACCCACAGCAGAGGCTGTCGCGTTTGTATTGTCTTCCATCTTCCAGTACCGAAAGCAACGTTATAAATAAAAGGAGGGGTCAATAGTTATTTGAAAAAAACAGGACTGAATAGAGCATGTCTTCTAATTAACTCAAATGAGGAATTCCACATACTTTATATGATACGTAACTTCTATTCCATCCCTACCTTCCCTAACACACTCCTGTCAGTCCCCACACCAAACCCCAACACAGCAGAAAGCTTTCTGGGGGAGTCAGCACTCTGGTACATACCATATCCTCCACGGTCGTCTTTCATGCTTTGGTTCTCTGAAGCGTTTAACTGGAAGAATAGACAGACATCAGTGGTTTCTCAAACCAACAGCCAAGCACACACACAAGTTGGGTTACCAGTCTACATGTCATTTACATTGCTAAGCTAAAATCCTTTGTTAGCATGGGACAGCATATGTTGCTCAGTGAAGGTTACAGACAGTAACCTGTCAGCATGGACTCTTCAGAACTAGATAGATACTTACTAAAGCAAGACTTCTCACCGTGTGTGCAGACCTGCATTTTCCCTTGGGACAAAGCTCACTTGGGTAATGACTACAAACAAGAAAGGACGAAGCAGCTGCTTCTAACTCTAGCACACGCTCTATCTGAGGACCATCCCCCCACCTGACTGAGGTTTACTGTCTACTCCAAGCCAAACAGAGGATACAAATGTAAAGTAGCTGTCTAGGAAACGGGAGAGCTATGTGACCATACAGGATGGAGAATTCTTTCCACATGGGGCTGGAAGCAGTAGTTAGGAAACAATCAAGCCAAGTCCTCCAGGCTGAGTAAGAGCTTCCTGAAAGACCAGAGAGGAGAGAAGACGCTGGGCAGACGACAGCTTCAGGAGCTCACAGGTACAGCAACGGAGCACGGCTGTGCGTTTGGAATAACTTAATTTGTCTCACTACAGTAGAAAACAAGAACGCCTGCTGCAGGTGAACACGAATCACATTTGGGGGGAGGGTGTGTCTGAGTCAAGGGGTCTGGAGTGAATCCTGTAGGAAAGGCAGAGCCAGGGGCCTCTAAGCAAAGCTGGCTTAGGAAAGCAGCCCCGAGAACTGTGCTGACATGGACTTCCTGGGTGGAGGCCCCGAGAGAGGATGCTGGCTGTGTGCACAGCTCTAGAAGAGGTAGCATCAACCGCTCAACCTTGGCTGGCAAGGACTCACCAGGTTTGTACCTGGGCTCACTGTCTAGAACCGAAGAAATGAAGTTTCACTGCTAAGGCACCCCTGAAGCTCTTGGCAACATCCCAAAACTAAAACAATCACCGGAAGTGCTGCCTGTGTGGTATCTACCCCACACGACAATGCTAAGAGAGAGACAGACTGACTCAAGCCGTCAAAGACCCCTAATCATAACTGGTAGCCTGGGAGAACCAACTTCTGGAGAAACCCAAGCTGCCAGAGGAGCAGCAGGAGGAGGGGAGAGAGAAAACGGGGCAAAGTCAACAGACCCTGCTCTCTGGATAAACGCGGCCAGTCCACATCTGGCAGGGCAGGGCTGTCTATGCAAAGGCTGAAATGAGCCTGGAGTTTCCAGTCATGTTGATAGAGACGGGAAAGCTGGGCGAACTGTGAGGAAGCCTGCTGTGTCCTTGACACATCACAGACCCAAAGCCTCAGCAGCGCCAAAGAGCCTCAAGCGGAAACAACGGCTTTGCCGGCCTGAAACTAGTTCTTCTCCTAGAAGCAGGCCAAGTCTCACCGAGGCGCAGGGGCTCACAAGAGAAGGTCTAGAAACTTCCAGCCAGGACCAGAGCCACTTTATGCTTATCACTTCATGTCTCACCATTATTATTATTGTTTCATTTTTGTCATTGTTGTTTGTTGAGGTGTCCTGGGACGCGCTCTGTAGACCAGGTGGATTCAAATTCAGAGATCTACCTGCCTCTCCCTCCTTGATGTTGAGGTTATTAAAGGTGTGCGCCACCAGGCCCAGCTCTCTCTCCACCATTTTCAATTGGCCTGTTTAAAAAGCCGGAGAGAAAACATACTCCAGAAGAATGAGCTAATATAGTAAGCCTTATCAAAGTATTAACCACCCACATACTTTTACATTACATTCCTTCAAGTGCAAAGTATGCACTCTGTCAGTATTAATGCCAAGTGGGCGTTGGTGACGCACACCTTTAATCCTATCACTTGGGAGGCAGAGGCAGGGGGATCCCTGTGAGTTCAAGGTCAGCCTGGTCTACAGAGTGAGTTCCAGGACAGCCTCCAAAGTAATACAGAAACCCTGTCTCGAAAAAAACAAAAAAACAGAAAATAATAATGCCAATGTATTAAGATGTATAGGGATGCCACTGTAATACTGTTATAACAAAAACCTTGGAAATAGGCTGTCAATAAATATTAACAGGGCTAAGTATACATAATGGGACATCACACACACACACACACATCCTAGACACTGCTAAAAAAAGATAGATCTAGACAAAATTAATGACTTAATATGGAAACACTTTCAAGTGTTATATTAGTAAATTAATACACATATAAATGTATACATAGACATATGGACTTTTATGTAACACGTCCCATTCAGGAGGAAACAGACAGACAACACCTCACTGTGTGGAGATGAGCTCTGCAGCAGAGCAAAGGCTCTGTGACACAGAGTCTGGTCGGTTTGTGAAGGTTCCAGGTCATCCAACAGCGTAGTGAAACAGCTTTTACCCTGAAGCCGCAGCAAGAGCCACTCTCTCTTCCTGTGCTGATGGATGCGGAACAGAAGTCCACTAAGCAGCGTATTCTGAAGCGGTGATGTAGAGAGGGAGGACCACTAGACACCCTGGGTCAAAGGACAGCTGGCTCACATGCTGCCACAGGAGAAGGAGGAGAAGGAAGATCCTAGGGGCCTTGTAAACCTTGAGCTAAGGACAAAAGAGAAAGAATGGTGGGAACTCAAACTTGTCCCGCGGTTTGCATTTCATCTGAATGCTGTAGCTCAGGGACAAAGAAGCCCGGGAAGACAAGTCTTCGCTGGTAAAAAGCCAGGAGCTGCCACTACAAACAGCAAAGCCACCCACCCACCCACAACATATTCTCTGGGCAAGGCTCAGGGCAGAGAAAGCAGACAATGGCCTCAGGGTGGGCTTAGCTCCTCAGAGCCCTTCCCAGGCAAAGGGAGGAGAACCCAGCAAGTCCCAGGCCAGCAGCACTGAGGGAAGCCTTTTGTCTCACACAGGACTCCAAACTGCTTCAAGGCCATGGAGAGGTCCTAAGCAGGGTCTTGGCCCTGAAGACAGACACAGGGTCCCAAGCTTCTGAAAGAATAGTCAAGAGTCTGGGCTTCAGACACAGAGGTGGTTTTTGAATCCTGTCACTGCCTCTAATTTGCAAATTAGTGCACGTGCACAAACACACACACACACACACACACACACACGAAGAGAGGGAGGGACAGATGGAAGGTAGGAAGAAGGAGGGAGGGAGGTAGGGAGTATGCTTAAAAATGACCAACTTTGGAGTTCTTTGGGAATACCACCTCAGGTTGGGGAGGGACAGAGTACAGGGAAAGATAGTTGAACGGGGGGGGGAGACATTCAGGGGATGATGTGGAAACCTAGAGCAGTAGAAACTTTCTGGGATCTATGAGGGTGGCCCTAGTGAGGACTCCTATGATGGAGAACACAGAGCCTGAACCGTAAACTCCCAGTGGTAGGACTGAGACAACAACCCAGCCACCCCTGGAGGACCTGAAGGTCCAAGCTGAAGTCTACTGACATAGCAATCGGAGTCAATTCATTTCTCTTGGCCCCCACTTGGCCTATTTCTGGGACACAGATGGCAATGAGACATCATCAGATGCCATCTTCAGTCACTCTTTTCAAAAAGCTAAATGAGTAAATAGCCTGCTCAGAGCCATACTATGTTTTATAACAAGACTGTTTATTGTTTATTCATCTAACCCACTATCCACCCACTCATCCATCTTTCCACCTACACATCTGTCCATTTACCCACCCAGTCTTCCATCTGGCTCTCTTTTCCACTTAAAATACAATGACACATAAACTCATTGAATTTCACACTTGAGATGTGTACATTTTACTTTAGTAACTGATCCCTTTACAATTATAAACACACAAAGCCATCCCTTGCCTGTCCCGAGCATGTAGAAGGGTGGGCTCCTTCTCTAGCAAGGTCTCACATGGCAGGATCTTGTTCGCTCTTCTGATCTGACCTCACCTGCTCCGGCCACATAGGCCTCCTCTTGCAACAACACCCACATTCCGTTTTCCTGTCACCCGCACTCTGCTGCAGATCAACAAGGGGCTGGCTTCTCTCTGACCTGTACTGGGTCACAGGTCATCTTCTCAGAAGCTCTGCAGACACTCACGTCTACAGGTGTGCACCATGCCCATTCACCAGCCTCCTGTTTTATCCTATCCACTACACTCAGAAATCAGCATGCTCTCTCTCCTCCCCCTACCTCCCTCCCTCCCCCTCCCTCCCTCCCTCCCTCCCGAGTGCTGGGATTAAAGGTGTGTACCACCATCACCACCGGGCTATTTCTTTTCTCTTGTTTCTTTTGGAACTGAAGGCTGAGCCCAGGGTCACATGCACACCAGACAAGCACCCTGCCACTGAGCTATATCTGCAGCCTTGTATTTATTTTTATACTCTGACATTAAGACAAAGTTCAACTAAGTTTCAAGCTGTCCTAGAACTCGATTTGTTGCCCAGGCAGCCTTTGAAATCATGATCTTCCTACCTCAGCCTCATGAGGACGTGGGATTTCTGGTGTAAGCCAGTAGGCCTGGCTTCTCACGTGCTTTCCAGGCTTTGTCTTTTTTCGATAGCAATTCGGCTCTATGGGGTCAGGAATGTCTGCTCGTGACAGCCATATTCACCAATGGCACTTAGATGGCCTGGCTCATATCAGGTAGCTGAGTAACATTTGTTGAACAAGAGAATTTATTTAGATTGCCACCCAAGCTCCATTTCTTGAGACTGTCTGGGTATTTATTTTGATTTCAGTAAGTTCCATGAATTTTCATGACAGGTTCTTTCAGTTTAGCTGAAGAGACTAAAATTGCTTTGGTCTTAAACAGAGAAGCTGACAGTAGGTTTCCAGAGGACAATTACCCCTCAGGGCAGGGCAAGAGGGACTGAGCATCTGGCTTTAAGGGCCAGACGCAGACAACGAGGCTTTTAACTGCAAGTGCTCACAAGTAGTTTTTGGTGAGGACTTAACTTTCTCTGAATCAGATAAGATTCTAAGGTAGCCAGGTTTAGACCTCTTACACACATGCTCAGTCAAGGACTAAGAGACAAATGATGAACTACTAAATAGACGAACTTTTCTGAGCAGTCCTGGAAGCTGCAACTTCCCCGGGAGGAGGGCAGTGGAGTTACCTGCTCATGACAAGGAACCTAGCAGGAGTGAGTCCTGGCATTACTACTGCACGGCACCTCACACGGACTCGGTGGAAAGAAACAGCAACAGCTGATAAACACACAGGAAGATAATCAGACTCGATGATGCTGATTTTGAAGATGTAAATTTTTCATCAAAATTAATAAATATTAATAGATGCGGTAAGAATTAAGAACAGGTATTTCTGGTGAAAAAAAACAATAAAAGTGGGGATGAAGGTTTATAATCCTGGTACCCAGAAAAACTCAGGCCAAAGAAGGCACTTCCCGAGGGCCAGGGAGGTCTCACTGAACTTTCTTGAACCAAAAATGCTACAGGTAGATGTGCCTTGGATGTTGCTTTGGGACCTAGTAGAGGAGGCGGTAAGATGAGGTCTTTAGGGTGCGGTCTGGTGTAAGAACCAGGAGCTGGAGACCAGTGAACACATCCCAAGACAAGTGAAATGTCATAACGCCTCTCTGAATACAGATGAGAATCCAAGAAGAAACAGGCTGTCATTGAAGGTCTGTCTCCCAGCTCACCATAGTTCATAGTGGATGAAGGTTGTGTGTATGTGTACTATATAGGTACTCCGAAAATACTGGTTATTGTTTTACTTTGGAAATAAAGCGTGACATAAGGAGATGTGATTGTGTGTCAAGCTGACAAGGGGTGGTGGTGTGATGGCTATTCTTGGTTGTCAACTTGGTTTACATCTGGAATTAATTAGAAGCCAAGTAGCTGGGCATACCTGTGAGGGATTTTTTTTTCTTAATCAAATCATCTGAGTTGGCAGACCCATTTCTAATCCATACCATTGAGGTGGGACAATCCCCTTTAACACAGATGTTTTGAGATAGAAAGATCCACCTTAGTTTGGTCTACACTTCTGCTGGGAGCCTACATAAAGGGCATGGAAGAAGGAAGCGTCGCTCGTTACCTGCTGGCTCTTGTCTCCCTGGCAAGTCCATGCCTTCACTGGCATTAGAGCCTACTTCTTCAGCATTCTGGTGTACACGGAAGACCAGACACAATGAACAACTACTGGATTCTTGGACCTTCTTGTTGGGAGACTGCCATTGTTGGACTAGTTGGACCATAGCCTGTAAGTCATTCTAATAAATGCACCCCATGCCCCTCTCTCATTCTACAAGTTCTGTTCCTCTAGAGAACCATGATTAATACAGATTTTGGTACCAGGAGGGGTTCTAGAGCATCAGAAGTATAAGGATACATTTTTCAAGTATCTGGAATAGGGTTTCCAATTTGCTAACATCTGTAGTTGCTGAAGCCTCTCCTGGGAGCTCAGAGAGTATTGAAAGCTCATGATGTGAAGTATTTTACAAACTAAAGGAGATAAATGCATTTGATTATCCTGATTCACCAACTGTGAGAGGCCACGGATTTGGTGACTCTGTATATGAACACTTTGACAATTTGTGGAAAATGAAAAAAAATGATGATGTTGATTGGCTGCTCCTAGCATCTCTGGATAAACTGACAAAAGGAAAAGAGCGAGCTCCATGATAAAACTGATCAGCTTCAGATATGCATGAAATGTCTAAATGTGTCCTGGAAAAAAAATCTCTAGCAGTCACAGAGCTGAGGAAAACCAAACCAAAGCCATCATCATAAGGTTGAGCGAATTACAGAAAGACATCTGGGGAAGAAGTATGTAGACAGATGGATCTCTCCACATGGGTGAAGGATGTGAAGATGCTTTTATCCCATGTAAATGCTCATCTAAAGGAGACTTCAGCTGAGCAGTTCAGAAATCAAGTAGATAGGATGACAGTCTGCCTCTTTCCCCAGCCACCCCTGTCACTGCCCACCGGCCCATGAACAAAGTGGCCACGTTTGCTGACATGGGGGTTATGAATGGGCGCGACAACATTTACTCACCAAGGCTGACCTGGCTACAGCTGCTGCTGAGTGCCAGATCTGCCAACACTGAGCCCCCGATAAGACACCATTCCTCCGGGTAGGGGACCAACCAGCAACCTGGTGGTAGGTTGACAATGGATCACTTCCTCCGTGGAAAAGACAATATTTTGTCTTTACTGGAGTAGATACTTATTCTGGTTATGGATTTGTCTTTCTTGTAGGTGATGCTTCTGCCAAATCTACCATACATGGACTTACAGAATGTCTGATCCACAGACGTGGTATTTCATACAGTATTGCTTCTGACAAAGGAACTCACTTCCCAGCCGGAGAGTGGGCCCATGATCAAGGAATCCACTACTCTTACCATATCCCCACAACTGTGAAACAAATGACCTGATAACAAGATGGAATGGCCCTTTGAAGACACAGTCACAGGACCAATTAGGTGGCAGCATTCTGGAGGGCTGGGGCAGGGTTCTCCAGAAGGAAGTATATGCTTTGACTCAGCATCCAATATATGGGACTTTTCCCCCCCACATACTCAGAATCTACAGGTCCAGGAATCAAGGTGGGAAAGGTGATAGTTCCACTCACTAGTGGACCCTAGTGACACACTAAGAAAAATTTTGTTTCCTGTTCCTGTGACCTTAAGTTCTGTTGGCCTAGAAGTTTTGGTTCCAGAAGGGAAAGTGATCCTCCCACAAAAGCTACAACAAGCATCCCACTAAACCGGAAGCTCAGACTTCCCCCTGGCCACTTTGAGCTTCTGATGCCTTTGAGTTAAGCCATCAGGCTAAGAAAGGAACAACGGTGTTCAGAGGGGTGACTGATCCAGACTACCATGGGGAAACTGGATGCCTCTCCACAATGGTGGTAAGAAGGGTTGTTTGGAGTGCAGATCCTTTAGGGTGTCTCTTGGAGCTACCATGTCCTGTGATTAAAGTCAATGGGAAACTACAGCAGTCTAATCCAGGCAGGGTGACAAAGGACACAGAGCCTTCAGGAATGAAAGTATGGACCACTCCTTCAGGAAAAGACCCAAGACCTGCTGAGGTTCTTGCTGAGGGTGATGGAAATACTGGATGGGTAGGAGAGGAAGGTAGTCATAAATACCAGGCTAAGGCCACATGACCAGCTGCAGAAACAAGGATTATAACTGACATGACTATTTCTGTCATATTTTGTTAAGAATGTGTTTGTACAGATAATTGTGTTTCCGCAATTTTTATAGCATGTAATGTAACATTAAGTAAGAGAATATCCGTGATTATCATATTTAAGTTGAGATACTAGAAGAATGTCCCTCAAGGGACACTGCCACTTATTTTAAATTTATAATGTGCTTGTGGTTGTATGAGGGATAGTTATATCATGTTAGACATAATTAAAGACCTGGTTAAGCACATAATACATTTGCACATAATACACGGGATAGTTATATCATGTTAGATGTAGTTATGATCTGGCTACTTTTTTCATTTTGAAATTAAGCATGACATAAAGAGATATGATTATGTGTCAAGTTGTCAAGGGTGAACTTGTAAAAGGCTATTCTTGGTTGTTAGCTGACTACATCTGTAATTAACTAAAACCCAAGTGGCTGGGGTATCATACCTGTGAGGTTTTTTTTTTTTTTTTTCTAAATTAACTCATGTAAAGTTAATTACATGGGAAGTTCCCCTTTGAATCCAGATCTTCTGTGGTGGGAAAACTCACATTCAGCACCTGGGGGGAACTTCTCTCCCCCTGCTTGTTCTGGCTCTCCCTGGCAAGTCCATTCCTTCACTGGGATCAGAGCCTCTTTCTCTAGGATTCTGATGTACATGGAAGACTACCTGAGATCCAGGCTTATGGTCTGAACAACTGTTGGATCCTTGGACCTTCTGTTGATAGACAGCCATTGTTGGACCACAGCCTGTAAGCTATTGCTTTTGTTTGTTTGTTTTTTGAGACAGGGTTTCTCTGTGTAGCTTTGGAGCATGTCCTGGAACTTGCTTTGTAGACCAGGCTGATCTTGAACTCAAGAGATCCGCCTGTCTCTGCGTCCCCAGTGCTGGGATTAAAGGTGTTCGCCACTACTGCCTGGCAGCCTGTAAACTATTCTGATCACTCCTCCTTCCCTCCCTCCCTCCCCCCCAGACAGAACTGTACTGTAAGTTCTGTTCTCTAGAGAATCCTCAAACCCGGCTAATCTAAACCATTTACTTCAGAGTAAAGTAGATAGAACTCATTGGATGTGGAAAACATATCTTGAGCTGGTGTGGAGTCCTACAAGATTTAGGGCTACTGCTACAGTTTTACCATTGTAGGCACAAGTTCCCCATGCCTCATCTGCCAGGCCAGAACTCCATTCTTACTCCACACTAATAGACACGAGTTAAAATCAAATGTTGGTTGTATGTTTCTACTTCTTAAGAAATTAACTTTTTGTGTAAGTTTATGTGCACCGTGTACTGCAGAGGCCTAAAGACGACACTAGATTCCCTGGAACTAGCGTTAATAGGCAGTTGTAGGCTGCCTCGTGTGGGTGATAAGAACTGAACCCATGTTTTCTGCAAGAACAGCAAGTGCGTGGCTGGAGAGATGGCTCAGTAGTTAAGATAACTTTATGGGCTGCAACCAGTATCATGGACGAGTCTGGTCTCTAGGTGCAAAGTAAAGCGTGCTAAACTCAGACCTCTATGTAATCTGGATTGCAAAAGCCAAGAAGAGCATTTAAGAGATGAGCACCCAAAGAAGGTAAATCACGGGCTGGCAAGATGGCTCAGCAGGTAAAGGCCATTTCCTGTACAAGTCTGGTTACCTGAATTCAATCCCCAGCACCCATGAAAAGGCAGAAGGAAAGGACTGACTACAGAGCTGGCCTCTGGCCTCCACATGCTCCCAAACTTCAATGTTTTCAAAAAGGTAAATCTAGACGGCAAAGCAATTCCAGAAGGTCATTTAGTCTGGAAGGCGACTATGTAAGAATTAGTCAAATTTTTATGATATATCGTAGAAGTCACCTGAAATCTTAGTGTAGGTTAGAAGTGAGGGGATTTGACTGTTACAAGTTCACAGATACAGACAAGAGGTCAAACTGGTTCCTCTGACAAGCTCTCCTTGGGGCCTTTCCGCCCATCACCACTAGTAGTTCAGGCTCTTAGGCAACGCCACATCTGCTCTGCCAGTGGGAGTGGGGCAGAGGAAAAGGTCATTTCCCAAGAGTATGCAACATCCCTCCACCTAACTGTGGGTTTCAGCACCTTCCCATTGGCTGCTTCTCCAAGCTCTACTTGTGGGCTGCTGTGGCCAAGGGCACAGTGTCAGTTAGGAAAGCTGGCTTGCAGCTCTGGTTCCACGCCATAGTGTAGAACAAACAGAGGGACCTCCAATGAGGACAAGCAAATGTGCACTCTAGTGAGGACACAGAGACAGCAGGTGCAGCAGGCAGGCTTGCCTGGGAAGTAGGACACCTGGGTCAAGTGCTAGCCCAGTCTCTGACCTGCTGGGAGGCTTAAGTGAGCAACTCAGTCTCCAGTTCCACACCTACACGGGGTCTTGAACTAAGAGGAGCATGTTCTCCTACTTCTACTGATGATACAGTGGGGACTGGTCTAACTCCTCAGGATCATGTGCTATGGAAAGCAGTTGTCAACGTAGGTGGCACTGGGCTAACTGTGAAACCAAAACAAGGGCCACACTGTTATATATTGTTATTAAGTCTCCATACCTTTCAAGAATAAGTTTGTTTCCTAAGCCTAATGTGTTGAATTTGTGACCCTGGGATGCATACCTTTGCCTTGCTAAACTCCTGAACACGTGATACGACTGCCCTTTTGCCTTACATAAGCACGACTGTCCCTCCCCGTGACGTGTTCTTGCGCTCATCCACCCCACAGGCAGCCGTGAGCCCTGAGCCTCCCACTCTTCTGTCCACGTGCTAACAGCCAGTTATCTGACGGCGGTTTTCAATCAGCCCTAACCCTTCCCCACAAAAGGAACCGCAAAAGCCAGTGAGGGGCTACTCTCTGAAAGCCTGACTTTGGGAGAGGCAGACGCTGGCTAGTATGGTTGTTTTAATTGGACGGCTGTGGGTTGGTTTTCCCCCTCAGGTCTGACATGAACACTTACTCAGCACTACCATTCTAAGCACTCACTCCAGCAGATTCCCTAGGAGCCCATCACGACTGGTGATGAGCACCCCCATCCTGAAGACAAGAAACCATCTCAGAGGTATAAAGTTATCTGATGAGGCCGCACAGCACCCGAACACTGCCATTATGCAAAAAGGTACGGCAGTCATGAGAAGCTAGGGCCCCAATTCAGGCAGTGTGATGCCAGGGTTCATCAGCAAGCTCAGGCTGGACCACATCTGGAAGTCCTCCTGTTGAATGACAAGTATTTGCCCTCCTAACTGTCCCGAGAGCCACCCAAATGCATTTCTATCCTGATAACAGTACACAGAAACATGGCACATGTCCTTTTTCCAAGGACAAGCTAACGGGAATTGGCTCGTTTGGAAGCTACATAGGAAGTTAGAGGTGTGTCTAAGTGAGAGTTCCAGAAGGCAGCATTACTTTCTCCATAAGAGAGGCAGGGAGACGCTACCTTTACAGTGCACTGGGGGAAAATAAAAAGTGGTGCTGTGGCTGTCGCTTAATGCCAGAGCATTTCTGTGGATGCACAGGGCCACGGCCAATAACTAGCAGCACCAAACAACAACAAAGAGCCGATTAACACAAAGTTAGTCGTTGTGGTATACACTGGTATGCAAATGCTAAATAAAGACAGAAGGTTCAGGCCAGACTGCTATACCTTTCTTTTTCAAGTCTCAGGATATGGATCCATTGTTAGAATGTTTGCATAGCATGCTCAAAGCCCTGGGTTCTGCCACGCCCACCCACCCCTGCAAGCCCTGGGTATGGGGTGCATACACATAAACCCAGCACTCAAGAGGTAGGGTAGGAATACAACTTCAAGGTCACCCTACACTGTACTACAAGAGACTCTGCCTCAAAACAAACCAATAAAAATGAACACTATAAAAAACAAAAAAGGAGCCAGGAGGAGGTGGCGCACGCCTTTAATCTCAGCACTTAGGAGGCAGAAGCAGGCGGGTCTCTGTGAGTTCGAAGTCAGCCTGGTCTAGAGTTAGTTCTAGGACAGCCAGGACTGTCTCACTACCTCCCCGCAAACAGGAACTAGTGAGACTGCTAATAACATGGCAGTGATCAGTCTTCAGAGGACACCTCTGCTGTGCAAGAGAGAGATGCGACAAGAGCACACTCTGGCCTAGCGAGAGTACTGTGTGTTTACCCACACGCTCCTCCAGAGCAGAGGCGGCATGTGAGAAGTATGCCAGCATGGAGAAAGAAACTCTGCAATGAACAAAGGCCCTGCTTAGCAGAGAGGTTGTGGAGGGAGGCAGGGTTGCAGTCATGAAGCACTGCTGAGCGATGAGGGCTCATCTGGTCATGCTTGGATCCCTCATACTGGGGAAGCTCCCTCTGTGGACAATGATCGGGGAGGTACGAAGAGGAGAGGCACCAATAACTAAGGGAGAAAGGTGTGCCTTGAGGGCTGCAAACTCCAGCTGCATGGAGTGAGGGAGAGTCATCACTTCAGTATCTAGAGGTCTGGAGAGAGGCTTGCCTGAAGACGTATTTTAAATCTAGGTCTTCTTTTGGTTTTTGGCTCCAACCTTCCTAAAAGTCTAGAATGGAGATATGCCAATTCCAGAGAACCAGCATGCTCTGGTTCTGCTCTTTCTCCTTTAAAACAGGCCTGCTTATGCCATCTACCATCCAAAAAAGCTGTACACAATCCACAGAGTCCTAGAAGAAAAAGGAAGTATAGGGCTCTCCAACTTGCCCCAGTACTGGCCAGCACTGACCTTTGGACTTGCTCTTCAGCCTCGTTACCTGTAGGGTTCTTGGCTAGGCTCTACCAGACCTGATGCTATGAACAGGATCCAAATGTGGCAAGGGCAAGAGCAGAGCCTAGGGAAACAGAGTTAAAAGACTACCAAGAGTCAGAACAAGCGGGGCTGCGGAGGTGGCTCAGCAGTTAAGAGCACCTGGTGCTACTGCAGAGAGCCAGGGCTTGGTTCTCAGCACCTACACCAGTGCTCACCCATAACCCCGGCTCCCCGGGATCCACTGTTTTCTTCTGACCTCAGTGGGCACCAGGCATGCATGTGGCACACAGACACACATGTAGGCAAAATGCCGGCCCACATAAAATAAACCATAAAAAAAAATCAGAAGGGGTCCGGGATGGCTTAAGTCACTAAGTGCCTACTGTGTTAGTGTGGGGACTTGAGTTTGGATCTTCAGTACTCAATGTAAAATTCTGGCACCTTTATGTGTGGCTGTAACTTCAGCTCTGTAGAGACAGGTGGATCTTTGAAGCTCACTGGCTTCCCATCAGCCAAGCTGAACTGATGACCTCCAATTTGAGTGACAGACCTCATCTCAAAAGATGACACGAGGGAGTGACTGAGGAAGGCACCCAAGACCAATCTCTGGTTTTTACATGCTGGCATAGCTCACATGCACACACACACGCACGCACGCACGCACAGCATCAGGAGAAGGGTGACTATGTGCAATCACATTCTAAAGGAGAACAGAGACCTATGAAGGCATCTATCCTGGTAGAGGAAGACGAAGCTGGGTTCTGCACTGTATATAAGCGAGGAGTTGGGAGAGGGCTCCTGGTGCCCCCTCCCTCTCAGTGAGAAAGGAACTAATCAAGTGCTCCTTACACAGAAGAAGTGGAAACAAAGCAACATCTGAGATTAAACATGTGTAAAAAGTCACCACATACGGAATAGACTTCTTTTCAAACACTGGCCTATGTTTGACGCCCACATGTAATTCAGACACTCACCATATAACAAAAATAGTCTGAAATCCAGCATGGATTATAGAGACACAGATTTCTTACCAGTTAAAAGTATAAGCAGAGAGCTGCTAAGAACAAGGTAAACCTAAGAAAGACGCATCACTCCTGTGACTCAGAAGATGGAAGCAGGCAGTGCCTATGTTGGCTTAGATGTCTGCTGGGAACCCACCTTCCAGAGCACAGGAGGGCTGGCAATGCCACCACCCACCCGCAGGACTGTGGCAGCCCTACTCTCCAAGTCTGCATTCCATCTTCCTTCTCACCGTCTCCTACAGGCAGACACGGGAACTGCCGCTGTCCATTAGCACACAGTTTGTTCAGGTCATCAGTTTTCCTAATCAGACTGCAGGCCTCTGGAGAGCAGCAGTCACGTTCCTCAACTTCCCCATATCAGTTTTGCTCTATCACATGTCACTGTTACGTTACTCTGAAACCCAGTGAGACTGTATCCTCCCTGGATATCCACTCCAAAAGTCCATACACATAGCTACATACCATTTTCAAGAGGAGCTTACGACCTGTCACTTCACAGAATGATAGGGAAGGACGGAGAGAGGACAGTGAGTAGGAGGCATCAGGAGCACGTGATTCCTATGCGGCTTGGAGGAGTCTAAAACCATACTGTTTTTACGCTACTGTGGTAGACATAGCGTTTAATGTTAAGAAAGAAACACGAGCTGGACATGGAGGCACATGGCCTATAATCATAGCATTTGGAGGCTGAGGTCATTCACAGTCAGCTTCTGCCCAGTTGGAAGCCAGGCCCTTAAAGGAAGGAATGAAGGAAAGGAAGGAGGCAGAGAGCCAATTCCTTCCTAATGTACATAACCTGCTAGCATCACATTGAACTTTGAGACTGTAACTAAAAACCTTAACTGATGAAGGGCCCAGGAGCTAAGATGGAATCATGTTGAATCACCTGCTTTGGGTAAAGAGGGACCAAAGTTCCTTTATCCATTTTTTATTAAAAATGTCTTTTTTCTAAAAGATTTATTTTTATTTACGGTGTGTGTGTGTGTGTGTGTGTGTGTGTGTGTGTGTGTGTGTGTGTGCATGTGTGTCTGTGTGTGTGTGTCCCTCAAGAGGGCAGAAGATGGTGCTGGATACTCTGGAGCTGGAGTTGCAGGTTAGCTGCCTGATGGAGTTGCAGGTTAGCTGCCTGATGGAGTTGCAGGTTAGCTGCCTGATGGAGTTGCAGGTTAGCTGCCTGATGGAGTTGCAGGTTAGCTGCCTGATGGAGTTGCAGGTTAGCTGCCTGATGTGGTGCTGGGAACTGAGCTCCAATCCTCTGGAGGAGCAGGAAGCACTCTTAACTACTGAGCTCCCTCTCCAGAAGCCATAATTCATGAGGGACATTTTTTTCACTAGATACAGAATCCCAGACTGACAGGCTTTTACTATGCCTATCTGAGAGATGATCCATTGTGCTTTGGCTCAAAATAATTTGGTGAAAGGCCCACATTAGTTTTTTTTTCCCCCCAAGACAGGGTTTCTCTGCGGAACTTACTCTGTAGACCAGACTGGCCTCAAATCCACCCACCCCTACCTCCTGAGTGCTGGGATTAAAGGCGTGCCCCATCACGGCCCACATTAGTTCTTATGCATACTTCTCTGTGTGTAATGTCTTTTTCTTTTCCGGCTGTAATAGTTTTCTCTCTATCACTATTCTTCGACAATCTGATTCACTGTGGCAGTGTGACTTTGTAGTTTCCATCAACTCTGGAAAATATACAGCCATTTTTCATTTTTTCTACTAGTTTTTTTTCCTGCTCTTTCCTCTCTCATCCCTTCTGGAAATCCAATTACGCACCAGCTTTTTGATATTTTCATATAAACATAATAATATTTGTCATAACTTTGCTCATTTCTCTCTCAGTCTGTCCTTTCTGTGCTTCAATTCATATTTTCCTATTGCTGTTTTCACGTTCAGCATCCTTGTGTGCAGTCTAATTCTCTGCTAAGCTGGTCCACTAAATTTTCTGGAAAATTTATTTTCTATTCCAGAAATTCCACATGGTTCCCTTTAAGCTATTCCATTGCACTCCTTGTTACAAAGTTTTCTTTGAACCTTCAGAAGGCAGCAGGGGAGATGGATGGCTCGACCTGTGAAGCACTTCTGTGCAAGGATGAAGACCCAAGCTCAGATTCCCAGCACCCATGCAGAAACCATGCATGTGCCTGTAATTGCAGCATTAGGGGAGCAGGGGAGACAGACAGATCCTCAGAGACCACTGCCCAGTCAGCCCAGCCCAATCAATCAGCTCCAGGTTCAGTGAGAGACCCTGTCTCAAAAAAAAATAAAGTAGACACAGAGAAAAGTGACTGACAGACTGACAGTTTAAAGTTTCCTGCTTTGCTGAGGAGTCTGTCAGACTCACTATGGCCTATGGGCCAAAGATGGAACGTTACAGAAGAACTTTGGGTGACTGACCAGGCAGTGAGTTGTCTCTGTCAATTCTAGAGTTTATATACTATCCTTCTGTGGTCTTGGATGAAGTTGAAGACAGTCACGGTTATAATTTTCCCTAGTTATGATAAAAGATAAGTTACATATAAGACTTTAGACTATAAAGATAGGATAAAATATTTTCTTTAAATATTGCTAAAAGTTATTAGACTAAAATTTGTAATTATAATTATTGCTTAATAACTATCTTGCTATATATATATAATTTGACTATGTTAAAGTTAAAAACTTTCTTTTTATTTATACAGAAAAGAGGAGATGATGGAGGAAGTCTTCTGTACGTGTTTCTCTTATTGGTTGATGAATAAAACACTATTGGCCAATAGGGAAGCAAGACAGGCGGGGACTAGGAGACAAGGAGGATTCTGGGAAGCACAGTAAGGGATGTCACCATGTGATCCCGGGAGGAGAGGACACAAGCCTGGCATTCTCAGTAAGATAAGACCTTGTAGAAATACATACTAGTATTTATGGGTTAATACTTAAGACAGAGCTAGCCAGTAAGAAGCCCTAGACATTGCCCAACAACATCACAAATAAATAAACAAAGAAAGAAAGAAAGAAAGAAAGAAAGAAAGAAAGAAAGAAAGAAAGAAAGAAAGAAAGCAGCTGAGGAAGACAAGAGATGCCAACCCTGGACCTCTGCACGTGTCTGTATACCAGCGGTTTAACTAGGTCTTCAGGCTCGCTATCGTACTTTTACTCACTTGCTTTCTATATTAGCTGGGTTTTCAAATATTCTATTGCATTTAGTCCCGCGCCTACCACCACAAAGACAACAGCTAACTCTTCTACTGTCACTATAGATTAGAATTACCTTTTTCTACAATTTTATATAATGGAGACACATTTGGTGTCTTCTGGCCAGCATCTTCAAGAGTGAGCATCAGCCATGCTGCTGCACCACACTTCAGTGGCTTATTCCTTCCGGTGCCAACATTTATTCCATTGTTAAGACATCCATGGTTATCTACTTACATGCTCACAAACATCTGAACTATCCTTTTGTTGTTTGCTTGTTATACTTTGTTGTGTTCTCGTCTATTGAATAATCTAGAGATAAAACTGCTTGGTTGTATGGGACACCGACCTTTATAAGAAACAGGCAAGCCGGGTGGTGGTGGCGTAAGCCTTTAATCCCAGCACCGAGAGGCAGAGGCAGGTGGATCTCTGTGAGTTCAAGGCCAGCCTGATCTACAAGAGCTAGCTCCAGGACAGCTTCCAAAGTCACAGAGAAACCCTGTCTTGAAAAAGCAAAAAAAAAAAAAAAAAAAAAAAAAAGAAACTGGCAAGTGATTTTTCCAAAGTGCTTTAATGTCCAACTGTAATGTATGAAAGTTTGAACGGTTATATTAATTTTACACTTGGTATTGTTGGTCAGTCTTTTTATCCAGTTGTGTGGGTGAATAATGGCATCTCATCATTATTTTAATTTGCATTCCCTTGATGACTAAGCCTGTCTTTTCATGTGCTTATTGGCTATTTGTGGATCTTCAGGAGAAATGTCTACTAATAGACTTTGCCTTTTAAAAAAGTACACTGTTCCTTTTCACGGAGTTGTAAGAATTTTTCACATGTTCTAGGTATAAGTGCTTGGTCAGATATTGATATTGTAAACATTTCTCCTAATTTATGAACTACCTTTAAAAATGAACAATGTTTTTAATTGACAATACATGTATTAGAGGGCACCCTCTGATATTAGCATACAACATGGGATGATTAAGTTAGGCTAACTATGCACCTATCATCTCTAGTAAGAGATTTAAATTTTCCCCTCTCAATTACTTTATAACACAGATTATAACCCTTTTCTGAAATGATTAAGGCCAGCGATCCTGATTTTGGAACTTTTTAGATTTCAGAATATTTTCATGTGCTTTATGTGCACTCCTAATTAAAAACCTGAAAGTTTGTTTTGTATTTTGGTTTTTCGGGACATGGTTTCTCTGTGCAGCCCTGGCTGTCTGGGAACTCACTCTGTAGAGACGCCCCTTGTTATAATTGACTTTAAAACGGCTGGAAGAAGTCATGCCATACAACAGGGCTCACATGGGAGGTTTATTGGGAGGGGAGAGAGAGAAGGCGCAGAGAAGAGGCAGAGACTGGACCCTGGGGCAAGAGTAGCAGAAGAGGCGGGGAGGGGGCTGCCGGGAGGGCAAGGCCCACCTTTCAAAAGGGAGCCTAGTGAAGTACACAGGAGGTGCTCCTAGTGGCTGCAGCTGAGGACCTACATGTCCTGCCAGGCCCCAGTGGCAGGCCAGTACAGACGCCCGAATCCTAACACCCCTGCCTCTGCCTCTCAAGAGCCAGGATAAAGGGTTGCGCCACCACTGCCTGGCTGAAACTTTGTTTTTGAAACTGTATGTTCTTATGGGTGTGCAAGCCACAGTAAGTGTGTAGAGGTCAGAGCGCAACTTTGAGAAGTCAGTTCTCTCCTTCCACTTTTGTGTGGGTTCTAGGGATTGAACTCAGGTTCCGACACTGGCATGATAAGCACTTTTTACCTGCTGAGCCATCTTGAAATACGGAGAAAATATGAAGCTTTTTTTTTTGAGCATCATGTGGGATTTGGGCTAAGGATATTCAATTTCTACTCAAAAGAGTAATATGTAAATTATTCCTTTAAAATAATTGTGTGTGTGTGTGCGCGCACGCGCGCGCACACATATGGGTGAGCATATGGAGATCAGAGGACACTCTGTAGAGTTGGTTCTCTCCTCTACCTTTACATAGGTTCTGGGGATCAAACTCAGGCTACCAGACTTGTACAAGCACCTTTTACTCACTGAGCTATCTTGCTGGCCTCATAAAAATTATTCTCCATCATAGTCATTTCCCATATGAAATGCTTGGACCTTTAAACCAGCAACTCCTGTGTGCCTCTTCCATGTTTTAAACAGGAATTCTAAGCTGGGCATGGGGTGCACACACCTTTAGTCCTAGCATTTGGGAGACGGAAACAGATGGGCCTTCATAGGTTCAGTTCACACATACAAATTACAAGCCAACCAAGGCTACACAGTGAGACAAAACAAACAAAAAGAACAGAAAATTTAAATATAGGTGAATTCTAGTGTGTGTGTGTATGTATGTATCTATGTATGTACGTATACACATAGTGTTTTTTTTTTTTGAAACAGGGTTTCTCTGTATAACAGCTCTGGCTGCCCTGGAACATGCTTTGTAGACGAGGCTGGCCTTGAACTCATAGAGATACCCCTGCCTCTGGCTTCTGAGTGCTGAGATTAAAGGTGTGCACTACCACTGCCCAGCTTAATTTATCATTTTTAATGGCGTAAGCTTTCAGTGACCTAAGAAATCCAAGGTCAGAATTCCTGTTTCCATGGTCCTTGTAGAACTCTTCGAGTTTTCACGTCTACATGCTGATCTGTGATCTAGTTCTAGTCAATTTTAATGTCACTACATTGCGGTTTTTCCTTCATGCAGGGCTCTTAGTTCACTGCTGTAAAAACTGATTTTGGGATAGCATCTCACCACATAGCTCAGGCTCACCTAGCCTTGTGACACCCTCCTGCTTCAGCCTCCTGAGTCTAGAGGAGTTCTAATCTCAGCCCACCTGTCACTCTCTAATATCCACGGAGATGTATCTGATTGGTTGACTTCTGTTTCAGAGGAAATCCTGATAAAGAACAGACCTTGCTGGCTTACCCCACCCAGTCCGTCATTAGTGCTGGACCCTACTCTTTTTGTCTGTCCATGTTTCAGTCATGACAAAGCAATGAGGTCTCTTTAGAAAAGACTCAAAGGACGGTGTTTGGAGTTTCCAGAGGCTAAATGTCTACATGTGAACAGTGCAGAGAGCCCATGCAAAGGCAAAGACACCACACCCCTTCCTTCAGGCCCTCCGCTATGAGTGTCTTCATCTGTAGCCTCTGTCGATATCCTTTACAAGAAACCGTTAACTGGGCAGGAGAGACGGCTCAGTGGCTAAGAGGACCTGAGTTCTGTTCTCAGCACCCAAGTCTAGCAGCTTACAGCCATGTTAGCTCCAGTTCAGGGTTCCCACCCCTCTGGCTGTGACGGGCACTTGCCCTCACGTGCACATATCCACATGTGCACTCCTGCACCCCAACCCCCTGAAAAGGAGAAACCAGTAGCCCTGAACGATTGTTTCCTTGAGCTCTGGAGGCACTTGAGTAAGTTAACCAAACCCAGTAGGTGGGTTGTGTGGACCCCAAAGCCAATGAGGCAGATGCACAGGTAAAGTAACCAGAGGCTTGCACTGGCCACTAAACAGAGGAGGCGGTCTCCAGTACTGAGCCCTCCTGCAGGACTAGAAACAATGCTTGAGGAGATGATGCCAGAATGGGATCAAATGGGAAAGATACTACTGTGGAACTGGTGGCTTCTTAGAACTGGCTCACCTAGGAGATAAGAAATTCTAGTTTGTCTCTCCTGCCTTGGTGAGAGTTATGAGCCAAGAACAGTGAAGGAAAAGCCCCGTATTTCTGGGGTCAGAAGTAGTCCTTATTGTGAATGTAGAGTAGAAGAAAGTGAGTTTTGCTTCTTTTGTTTTGTTTTTAGAGACAGGGCTTTTTTACTGTGTAGTTTTGGAGGCTGTCCTGGAACTCACTCTGTAGACCAGGCTGGCCTGGAACTCACAGAGATCCGCCTGCCTCAGCCTCCCGAGTGCTGGGATTAAAGGTGTGCACCACCAATGCCCTTCAAGTGTTGCTTTTAATACATGTATAAAGCCCCCCCTTTGTAAATATAGCTATGTCTTACTTTTAATACATGTATAAAGCCCCCCTTTGTAAATACAGCTATGCACTACTGTTTGCTAGAGCTAGACACTTGGGCATCACTCCTCAGAGGTGCTTACTGAATGCCTCAGGTGTCCAATAAGACCTCCCACTATGACTGCAAAGAACCTGATATCTCTGAGCCCTGGGAACAGTTCTGCTTACAACTCCTTAGCAGCCACTCTTTCCTTTTCTCCATGAGTCTCACCCCCCCCCCCCCTCCCCAGTCAGAGGTAAGTGCTCACTGGAGTCCTGAGGGCCCCAGGGCAGGCGTCTGCAGCTTTTCCTGTGTGGCTTTTCCCTGCATATTGTCTCCTGCAAACTCAGTTGCTTCAGTCTTTTTAACTTTGCCTTTTTATTATTTTTTATTTTCTGAGACAGGGTTTCTTTGTGTAGACCAGGCTGACCTTGAACTCACAGAGATCTGCAAGGCATGTGCCACCATTGCCCAGCTCAATTTTGCCTTCTTAATGTATCGCAACTTTGGCCAGCCAAGCTCACACAGCAAGACTCCGCCTCCAAAAGCTGAATAAATAAAAACAAAGAAAACAGCTGTCCATCCACACCAGGGACACCTGTAGCATTCTTTTTGGCTGCTCCCTGAATATTCCTCCTGTTTTTTAGTATCAGGGTGCAGGGGATGGGGTGGGAGGGTGGGGGATGTGGGGATGAGGCGGTCACTATTGGCAAGCTGGGTGGTGGTGGTGCATACCTTTAATTTCAGTACTTGGGAGGCAGAACAGCCAGAGCTGCTACACAGAGAAACCTGTCTCAAAAATCAAAATGAAACAAAACAAAACAAAATAAAAAAGGTCACTACTGGTTAAATTAATAGACAATCAAAACTACCTTTGTTTACTCTAATTTCTTGTAACAGAATTAGAATGTTTTGTTGTTATGTTGCCAACAACTGACAGAATTTCTCACAGAAAAATCTGAGAGTAGAACTGTAGAGTTCTTTCTTTTTCCTATGCTGGGGATCCAAACCAGCCTCATGTGTTCTAGGTGGATGCTCTGTCACTGAGCCAAATTCCATTTGTAAACCAGGGTTCTGGACAAAATTAACACTATGTCAATTAATACCGTGCCTGTAGGAACACACCATACTCTTTGTCTCTGGCCCCTCTGTGCTGCAGCCACTCTGGGGAACCCATGGAACCAATAACTCAGACTTGCAGTTTGCTGCCTCAAAAACACAAGGGTGAGGCTAACCGAGGAGAGCCACATGTGTGACTCGTTTGTTTAAAGGTGCCTACTGTCTCCCACACTCTATCTCTTGGGCAGCAGTTCTCAACCTTCCTAGTGTGGGGACCCTTTAATACAGCTCCTTGTGTGTAGTGCCTCCCACTATAAAATTGTTTTTGTTGCTACTTCATAACTCTAAGTTTGCTACTGTTCAGAATTGTAAGGCAAATGTCTGATATGCAGGATATCTGCTATGTGACCCCTGTGGGGGTTTTGACCCCCATGTTGAGAGCCGCTGTTCTAGATAATAACAACAACACACACTGTGGGTACAAGGGACCTCGCTTGCTGTAATTTCTTTAAGTGTTCCATCCCAAATGTAAGCCTCAAACAGAAAGACTGCTTGAAGGCCTGGGGGGGAGGTCTCCGTCAGCACAGTCACACTATGCAGGATCAACAGGACCCTGTGCTGCTGTTGGACTTCAACCCTCTGAAAATGCAGTCACTACCTTTTCTCTCTACATCATTTCTGATGACACTAAAAACGCCTAGGAAAATGGAGAATCCCATGAAGTATATAAGGCCTAGAAAAGCCTGAAGACTAGAAAAAATACCGGAAGGAGGGAGTATTTGGGGAAAGACAAAGCTATAAAATAAATTTTGGCACCACATGTGACCTGGCCTGTGCATTCAACTTTGGGAATACACAAATAAAGAAAAAGCACAAAAGCCCCTGACAGAAAAAGCCACAAGAATCTGTACCAAGTCTTTAAGGAGGACAATGCCTTATCCACCACACAACTAGAGCTTTGTAGCAAGTCTTTAAGGAAGTGTCAAAGACAACAAAAATGCTGGGCTGCAAACCCCCATGGCCCCTTTTCTGCTTGATACCTATTCCCCCTACAAAACAAACAAAAAAACCTGTGTCCATGGTCTTGAGGCCCCTCCTCCTTTCCAAAATGCTTGACAGGAACCTGCCTCTTGCACAAAGTAACCTTTAGAATGAAAATCCCAGAAGTCAAATGAAATGGCAAGGAGATGAGTTTACTGACAATTCAGGATTTCATTACTCAAGGGAAAAGACCTTTTCTCCTGGTCACAAATGTCCAGGATTTCCAGAATTTGCTGACAAGCAGAATTCTTGTTTGGAGACATTCCAAGGCAAAGACCAACCCCACCACTGCCTGGGGCCATGGTCACAGAGTGGGCAATAGCGGGTCCCAGAACTTGTACAGCCTAGCAAGATTCTGTGACCACACCCTGGGAGGTGGTCAGAATCAAGGTTAGAATAAGACACTAAAGACAGCTGCTCGGTGGTTGGTTATCAGTGCCTTTCATCCCAGCATTCTGGAGAGAAAGGCAGCTGACAGTCTAGTTTACAGATTCCAGCCCAGCCAGAACTTGGTGAGACTCAAGCTCAAAACAAAAAGAAGTCTAGGGTTGGAAATGACTCTGCTTTCCCTGCACCTCCATGAAAGTGGTGACAACCAATAAAAGCCAGGCAGCAATGAGGACTCTCCTTTGTTTTTCCGCACAAAAGGAGCCCTCCAGAGGTGGACGATAGGTTCTGTTTATTGACTTGTGTGACACTGAGCAGACTTCTCTGTGACTCAATGTCCACATCTATAAAGGGGGTACTAAGTATCTGGACGGCTGTCAGGAATAAATGCCTAGCAATTAACGTGTCTGCCCACATGTCACCACCATCTATGCTGAAGCCACTGCCAATGGGACATGAGGAGGCTAGGACAGCAATTCTCTATCATGTCCTGACAGTCACCGTTCTCACGGGTTGGGACATTATACCGTGTTTCTGTCAGGAGCTGAAGTGAGCTTCCTGTGTAAGGGACATGCTGAACAGACTCTTTGACTCTCAAACAGGAACACAGTGCAGGGGTTGCTACAGTGTCAAGGAGTGGGCAGAGGCCACAGATACTGCTAAGTGCCTTTTAATGCAAAGGACAGCTCTCCATCAGGAAAATTAATCCAATTCCAAATGTCAACAGTGCTAATCTGAAAAACCTCGGGACACAAGGATTACGTGTTAGCAGTGGGGCAATCTCAGAGACTGGTGACTTCTACTTAGGCAGAGAATAACTTACAGGGACAGGTAACTCCTATAATGACTAACAGTCCCATAGCACAAGCAACGAACTGTGAGTCACTAATAGGCATCTGTGAATCACGCAGGGCCCTGAAGACCCATTCCCCACCAGTTAGTTAGCAACTTGCTGCTCAGATGCCAATCCTCAGAGGACCACCACCTCAGCAGGGCTAAGGAAACATTCACAAACAAAACGTAACTCAGAATGCATGAATGATTGGTAAACCACTTCAAATGTGCTTACATAAATATTCATAAGACACATTTTATAACTCCTCACCCCTCACACCATTGGTTTGTTTGAGGCAGTTTTACTACACAGCTCAGGCTGCCCTCGAGGACAAGACCTTCCTGCTTCAGTTTCCTGATGCTGGGTGGGAGCGAGCCACCGTGGCCAACTCCAAATTTAGACATATGCACACTGAAGTTTCTAAAGCAGGGTCTTACCATACAGCCCTGACCGACTTAAAACTCACAAAGCTGGCTTCAAATCCTACCTGGCTCCAAACTTACATTTTTAATTTTATCAATTATCACATGATAATTTACAGTGACAGACAATACGCTGGACAGGAAAACCACACTGGGCAGCATGTGATGCACCCTGCAATGTCATCGCTCAAGAAGTGAGACAATGAGATTGCCACGAGTTCCAGGCCAGTCGGGGCCACATAGTGAGACCCTGTGTCAAAAAACAGAGTTGGGGAGGGGAAAGACTAGGAGGAGAAAGGAAAACCGGAGGAGAATCCAGGTCGCTCTGAGCCAAAGTTGTAGTAAAGTATCCATGCACAAAAAGCCGCCATTGGCTTCGTGAGGAGTGGACAGGGCAGGCAGGAATGGGAAGAGCCCAGGAGGATTGAAACATCTGAGGGATTTGGCTTACAATTCTGCTCTGCATCTATTAACACGAAGGCACAGATCAACCTCCTCGTTTACAAACAAAATATAACCCCTCCTTCCAGGATTCGTGTGAGCGCATCAAGGGCTGAGCGCAAGAGTTGGCACACAGGGAGCTCAGAAGAGCGAGCTGCAGGAAAGAGGCCGGTGCTAGTGACAGTACAGCCACCAAGTGCCTGGGCAAAGGAAAGCCCATGAGCAGGAGGCAGTGTGTCACATGGGACTTATTTAGCCCCGGTATACTCCCTACTCTCTTGAGGCCCCAATGAGAAATCACAGGTGAAAACACAAGAAAGGGTTTGGTAGAGCTGGTATGGTATCTCCTAAAACCACAGCTCTGGGTATATGCTCATTTGGAATTGACGTTGACCTTGCTGATTGGGATGAAGGTTTGTTTGTTTTGTTTTTAAGTCTTTTTTTCTCTTCCAGGGGACCTCTGAATGCACATGGCGCACCAAGGAGGATAATGACATCACCCCACTCCCACCCCCACCCCCACCCGCACCCGCACCCGCACCCAGAGGACCGAATGTGAACCTGACACTGATCCTTGAAGACTTCCACTCCCCAGAAGTCCAACGCCCAGAAAAGAGAACTACCATCCATCTTACACGGAAAGAAACCCAAACTGAGGCTCAAGGGCAGAAGCAGAGACCTACGTGTGGACTGGGTCCACAGGCAAAGGGCCTGCTATTCTTAACTTCTTGTGAAGAAACTCCTTCAACACAACTTCATCTTCATGCAAATACTGCACTAATTACACAGGGTTTAAACCGAGCACTAAAGCAGCAGAGGTCTGATAGGCCCCTACAGAGCAACACTTAGCCAAGGGGTATTTAATAATTTTAGAAATGCATTTGATAGCCAAGCGGTGGTGTCACAATCCTTTAATCCCAACACTCAGGAGGCACAGACAGGTGGATCTCTCTGTGCATTCAAAGACAGCCTGGTTTACTGAATGAGTTCCAGGAAAGGCTCCAAAGCTACAGAGAAACCTATCTTAAAAAACAGAAAAACAACAACACATTTGATGAAATTATTCTACAATTCAGATTATGTCCTAATTCACACAACTCCAAACTAATAAAGTTTTATTATTGATGTGGCAGGATGTCATTTGAACAAATGCTATCAAATAAATGAACACCTAGAAATCCAAGTCTTCTGAAATGAAAGCCCGGAACTAACTGGCATGCTAACACTGGCCACACGACTTTCCCTAGTGGGCATATGGGCCAGAAAAAGGCATGTTCTTCCTTTCCACGGGGAGGAGTATGTGCTGGGTGCCTTACACCCAGTCTGCTGCCTTTGCTGCCTTACAGCCCCAGATCCCTTTCTTTATGAGGAAGTAACCTCTAGGGGAAAGGTTACCAAAGGCCAGGCTTTTACTTACTCTCACAGCTGATCGTGAGAATGATAACTTTTATAAGGGAGAAATGAGGACTCCTCCCACTTCTAACAAGAAGTAACCAGCCTTTCTCTTTCTTGAGTTTTTGGGCTGTTTTGAGACAGGTTCTCTCCATACAACTCTGGCTGTCCTGGAACTCACTCTGTAGACCATGCAGGCATCAACTCAGAGATCCGCCTGCCTCTGCCTCCCAAGTGCCGGCATTAAAGGCATGCGCCACCACAGCCCAGCAAGGCCTGGTTTTATCCAAGAGCTACAGTCTCCTGACAGCATTAACAGCGACACACAGACCCTCTTATAAAGTGTTCATGCATAAAAAAGTTACATGAATTTAATCAATTTAATCGCTCCAAACTGGGGGAAGCATGGGGTCAGTGAAACAATAAAGGCACCCAGAGAAACACCTGTGGGATGTAGACACTTCACTCGGCAACCAGTCAGGAGTCTCCCGAAGGTCAGTGTCATTAGAAGCTAAAAAGCCGTGGGGCCGGAGATGCAGCCAAGCGGTACAACACTAGCCTATCCCTGGCCACTCTAACGCACCGCCAACTGGGAAGCACAGACTGAACATAACGCACGGCCCTCTGCTGAGTCAGCTGTTTAAAACTCCAGCTATAAAAGAAAACGGCATTTGAGGAAATGTAAACACGCAGTAGGTATCAGATGATGATGGTATGGAGTTATTAATCTTCTCCGGTGTTACATAGAGGACTGTCCTAGTATTCAGAGATGAAGTGTGGTAATGATTGCAGTTTTTCTTCAAATGGCTCAGAAAAAAAAAAATCATGAAGAGAGAAGTCTTGACAAAATGTGAACTTACAAAACTAGGTAGCAGGCAGGCATTTGCTTTTCTGACATTTTAAAAGGTAAAACTGTAGTGGGACACAGAGGGGCGACCATGAGAAGCACTGTGCCAACTTGGTATGAGCACAGAGCACACAGGGAGGCCAGAGCTGTACGAGGGAAAATCCGGCACTTACCTGGGGTTACGATGCCATAGCTGAGTGGCCTGGTTTGTGACTTTGCTCTGGGCCGCAGGAAAAGAGCTGTCACTTCTTATCGCCAGTGTCCTGTTGCTGCTCTAATCTGCATCCATTGCTACCAGCCTGCTAGTCCCCATCTGTGACGTGAACACACACTGGTAGATTTACCCAAGCTGCCAAATGCTTGCTTTGTTAAAAGCCAATTCTGTCCACACTTCAGCTCTGAACCCTGAGTGTGCATGCTGAAGGAAGTCTGAGTTTGCTCTGCACTCACAGTCCTGAGCGTAAACACCCCCAAATGCTAACACACACAGGCCCACACCGACCTTTGGCTGACAGCTAGCTGACTTTCCTACACTGGAGTAGCTCGCCAAGCTCCACGACTGCTCAGCTACATTCTGCTGCAATTCCAGCCTGAGTGACTTCAGTGAGTCACACACTCTGAGACAAAGACACCAAACAAGACGGACTGTTTGGCATGCAGCTCATGACAAAGTCTCCTGCTTAAAGTGGGTACGCGGACACCCAGCCAGTTTCATAACATCTCTGAAAACTCTTGGAGTGGCTAGAAACTTTATAATCTGGCTTGGGTTTGCTGGGCACTCCCTGCACAAGGAAGGAAGGGGCTCCTTAGCTGAAAGCTCTGGGAAGTCCCTCTACTTAACTCACCAGTGGTTGGCGGTCTCTAACGGTCTGCATGGTTCTACAGAATAAAGAACAGGGTACATTCGGGACCTAGGCTGAGTCAGCCTGCAACTTCCAGAAATGACACAAGACATCCATTAGAAGAGCAGCAGGGGGAGAAATACTTGGGAGGATCCAGATTTCCCCAGGTGACATTAAGATATGTCCACATTCTTCCTCTAGCACAAAGCCTACCCTCACAAGAAAACACAGCATTTCATGCATAAGGAAAGAAGAAACACAGTGGTCTGCGGATCCACTAAGACCAGGAATGTGAAGGGAGGAAACTTCCCAGGCTGTCATGCAGAGAGGTGGGTCTATCGTACCACAGCAAGAACTGGTCCAGCTAGAAAACTGAATAGTCCCAGGAGTCAAAACTGGGATAGGAACCAAGCGAGACATTGACTCTGTTGCCTTAAGGGACACAGTACCTGGAAGGGGAAGACCCGAAAGAGACCAGAAACTGTTAGTTCAGACTGCTCAGAAGCATCTGAAAGGCACTTAAAATGTGCCTGAAGATGACAAAGATGGGACTGCCCTAGTAAGGTGCTCCCCACCCCCATCCCTCCCCCCAAGGGCTTCCACTTGGGCTCTGGCCCAGAAGGCTGGCCCTTGACTCCGACAGCTTACCAGACAGATTCTGTGATCAGGAAGGCTACGATGTAGACCAACATCTGTCAGATGTGCTGCGCGACAAAAATCTAGTCCAGAGTCTAAGGCAGCCCCTTAAAGGATCCCTTCCTCTTCCTGCCTGCTCAAAGCAGGAAAGCCCCATAATCATATTTCAACAGGACCAAGAAGCCTAAGCCAGATGACAGTTACCTCCCAAACTGGGTTGGGCCCCCTGCTGGCGCCACAGTCCCATCCTCTGGGCCTGCTCTATCTGCTTTCCGTGTGCAGGACAGACCTAGGTATGGCCTCCCCAGTTCTACACATCACCCAAACTCTGGCTGTCCCAGGGCCTACTGGCCATTCTCACAAACTTCTCCACATCAAGCCTTCCCCTGGACGGGCGTCTACTTTCATCCCTACTGTATGCTCGCAGAAAGTACTAGCAGCATGGGCTTTGGTCATAAACTCACACTGAAGATTAAGTAAAGATAAGCACGACAAAGTGTGAAGGGGAAGAAGCCTCCATCCACCACAGTTATCTTGAAAACACACAGGCGGCAGTACATGCATGCGCGCCCGCCCGTCAGCCACCGAGTCGGGCTAAGTTGTCACCAACTGTTACTGTGGGAACAAAGGAGCACCGGGCCGGCAGCGCAGATAGCGGTGGAAAAGACAAAGTGACACGCACACGGGCAGTTGGGCACTTCTTGTTCAAGGCCGAGCGGACAGAAAGAAATGGTGGCTAGGATTGTCAGGCTCTCCCGGGGCCAACCGAAGCCTGGGAAGAGTTTGCCCAAAGAGACCTCTTGCTACAGACAAGCGAGGCTAACCCTAGTATCTGCACTCAGCTGCAGGGCTCCCCTCCCCTCCCCCAAGCGGAAGAAGAGCAGGTGCTGCCCGAACTCCCCATTCTGCCCATGGAGCAAGGTTTCGAGAACAGATTAAGTTTTGGAACTGACACCTCGGTACGGCTTAGGTACTACTCCCGCCTAACGCATTACAGGGACACCCCCGCAGCCCCCGCACCCCCCCCGGGCCTGGGTGCCCGGCAGGCCCCCATCCTTTAATAAGGGGAGGATGCCCATCAGGGAAACACCTCGACCTCTCGACCTGAGCGTCCTCAAGGCCCTCGCCGCCACCCCACGGGAGACAGGAGACTTCTTCCTTTGCTACCAAACTCTGGAAGAGCCTCTGGCAACTTAGCACGGAGAGTCCAGGACCTTCCCCGGACCCTCTAAGCCTCCTCCATCAAGCCAGCCAGGATGTACGAGTTTCACGTGGAGAGAGGAAATTTAAAATGCCAGTAACAATCGTGGGGTGGGAAGAACGGCCGGGGGAAACTTCAAGATACAACTTAATTAGGAAAAGCCTGGGTAGAGCTGAACGGGGGGGGGAGGTGGAGCCCAAGGCAGTCCGAGAGGCTCTTTCCTGAACAATGGGAGGGAGGAGGACCGGGGTAGGGCGGGGGGCGCCGCGCGGTAAAGCGGGGGCCCGGACTGCGCGGCCCTAACACTACAGGTGGGTGTGGGGCGGCCCCAACGCCGGCCTGGAGAGTGCAGGTTCAGGGAGGGACGAGCCCGGCGTCAGCCTCGCGGGGGCTGAAGGCTGTGGGGTCGGAAGAGCCTAGGGGAGGTGGAGGGGAGACCGTTCCATCCCCCCCAGCAGGAGGTGAGAGCCAGCCGTGCCGCCTTCGCGGGGGTCTCGCTCCACACCGGAAAGGGAGGGGGCCTTCATTTGCGGGGAGGGGACGGCTTTAGGGTGGCGTCTGGTGAGGGACCGGGTCTCAGGTGAAGAGGGGACAGGGTCACTCCGGGCCGGGCGGGCGGGCGGGCGGGACTCCCTTCCAGTCTGCGAACGCCCAGCGCGGCCTCGCGAGCGAGCGAGGGAGGCGCTGCAGCCTTAGGGCCGGGTCTCCCAGGCCGGAACTCTACCGGGGGCCGGGGGGGACCGGGGGCCGGGGTGGGGCCGGCGACGCGGGGCCGAGGCGGGGCTGGGGTCCCCGGACTCACGCATCAGTGTGCTGAAGGCCACGACGCCGAGCAGCCCCTGCAGGAAGATGCCGAAACTGTGCATGAGCGCGCCGCTTTCGCAGCGGCCCGCCCCGGACGCCACGGTGGAGGCCGGCGCGCCTGGCAGTCCGCGGCTCACGTTCCCTCCCGGGCCTTGCATGGCGGCCTGGCGGCAGGGCGCGAGGGGCCCGCCCGGGCCCTCGCTGCAGCCCGGGCCGCGCCGCCCAGCCGCGACCCGGGGTCTGGAGCTGGGGAGCCGGTACCTCAGACCGCGGCCACCTTCCGCGCCGCGCGTAACCCGACGTCGGAGATCGTAGAGCTTGATTGGGCCGGCCGGGCGAGAGGCGGGCTTCGCCGCTTCGGGGGGCGGGGCTCCGGCCTGGGCTAGGGGGCGGGGCCGAGGGGACTCTCTCTCTGCAGGTAGACCGAGCCAGACTGTGTGGAAGGGAAGTCAGCAGGACCCCGTGCTCTATCTAGGTCGTGAGGTTAGCATCAGAGGCAGTGCTAGATCCCTTTCCCCTCCAAGGTCAGTCTTTCACGGCCTGGGCAATTTACATCCCCATGGATTTTGCTTCACAAGTGGAGCCCGATAACCCGCAGCTACATTATGCTAGAGCAGGGTGTTGAGTACAGCAATCTCAGACTGAGTCTTTTTGCCACACCAGACATAGAGTGTTCTATTTTCATGGCCAAGAGCCACAGGATTCAAAGCTCCAAGGTGAGTCGTCGTCGTCGTCCCCTAACATACTTAGTGGGGTTCTTGTTGTTTTGAAACGGGCTTTTCTGTAGCTCAGGCTGTACTCAAACTTAAAACAAGGATGGCCTTGAACCACTGATGCCCCTGCCCGCACATCCTAAGTGCTGGGGTTACAGGCGTGACAACCCCAGCCCGATTTTGCCGTTTAGTTTGAGATGGGGGTCCTGTTGTTGAGTTGCCTAGGCTGATCTAGAACCTCTGTCCCGGGGCAGCTAGCCACTACACTTTGTAATCTAAATGGTTGCTTCAATCCACCCACTTTCACTTCATAGAGAATACAGTTGAGTTTAAATGAAGAGTTCATTGCACAGGTCCCCGCCTTGTTCACTTATGAGGTATAACTACAAACTGAATTTTTGTTGTTTGAGATAGGGTCTGGAACTTGTTATGTAGATCAGGATCTGTCCTGCCTCTGCCTCAAGGCACATGTCATCACATACACCCAGCCTGATTTCATTTTATAAAAAATGCTAAAGGTGGGTATTTGCTGATCTCCAATATACCAGTGTGCTGACAGAGTGCATTTAACTCTTACTACACCAGCTCCTAGACTGCTCTGGTGTCTCTCTGACTCACGCCTGTTGGTGCCCCAGAGCCCTGACTTTCCTGCTGCTTGTCAATGGACATGTGTGTGGTACAGGTTCAAGTGACACTGAGCTCCATTTGTTGAACAAGTAATATCTCAAAAGAAATTTCCCCACAAAGTTCTTTTTTTTTTTTTTTTTGGTTTTTCGAGACAGGGTTTCTCTGTGGCTTTGGAGGCTGTCCTGGAACTCACTTTGTAGACCAGGCTGGCCTGGAACTCACAGAGATCCGCCTGCCTCTGCCTCCCCGGTGCTGGGATTAAAGGCGTGCACCACCAACGCCCGGCCCCCATGAAGTTCTAATTATCAAAGAGGGATAAATGCTATCCAAAGTTTTCCTGGTTAGCAGGAATATTAATTCTGTAATTCTGGAAAAAGTGCTCTTCTGCAGCCTCTCACAATCTACTCATATGGCATTCTAATTGTGTGGGTGCTGCTCCCTACCCCTTCCTGCCCAACAAGCTGCTGCACAAGCTTCCAGCCCGCCTGACCTGCCCCCCACTGTGCTCGTAGGCTGCTCTGCCCACCCATGAGGTTCAAACTGTTAGATCACACAGTCACCTCCTACCTCTGAGTATGAGCTTCCGGAAGACAGAACTAGTCTTGATTCACTCTTGAATCCAATAGATCTAGCACACTACAAATGTAAATTTAACTACATTTTAACTTATAAATCTGAAAATGCTCCATAAATTTACTGGCCATGGGGGAAATATTAATAAATGGATAAGGCAAACTTAAAATTGCATTATTCCCTTTAAGTACGAGAAGGATCTTATATAAAAAACACTAAACAGTTACCACAGTTCATGTTCAGGGAGGACCAAAGAGGTGTCTTAAAGCAGAAGAGACTGTGACTGAGCATACGATTATTAGTTACAGCGGGGGGGTGGGGGGGTTGGGGGGTGTATGCCACTCATGGATCTCTGAGTTTGAGGCCAGCATGATCTACAGAGTGAGTTTCAGGACAGACAGGGCTAGAGAGAGAAACCTTGTCTTGAAAAACAAAAAAACAAAACAAAAAAGGACGCCGGGCGTTGGTGGCGCACGCCTTTAATCCCAGCACTCGGGAGGCAGAGGCAGGTGGATCTCTGTGAGTTCGAGGCCAGGCTGGACCGACAGCCTCCAAAACAGAGAAACCCTGTCTCATAAAACCAAAAAAAAAAAAAAAAGATTATGATACTTGAAGACACAGTTAAAAAAAAATTGCACACAGAGCTAGCTGAAAAATGAAGTTTTAGGACAAACACTGCTTTGCACCTTTAGGTGTGGATGGTTCTAAGGTCCACAGAGAACAAAAGACAAGATGCTGCTTATCCTATGTCTTCTTAGTAAATTAAAAAAAAAAAAGTATCTAAATCCAGGAGGGACAGGAAAAGACAGAGGCTTCTAGAATTTTATTTAAGTAGGAAGGGCCTCTCTTACTCATTTCAGAAGTGACTCTCTGAGGCCCCACTAGAAAGAGTTTGAAAGAATGTATGCTAGTCAAAAGCTTTTCTTACTATAAAGTTGCACAAAAGTTAAATACAGAGTAATACCTGTTTAATTTTCTCACAACCACTTAAAACTGTCATATCACAAATTTACTATAAATTTGTTTGCCAAAAAGAAAGAAAAGCACACATATATTGATTCAAAATAGTTTTGTTTTGTTTTTAATCGTTTAAAATTATAACCATCAAACTTGATGGGAGTTATTTTAATTGGTATTCTAGTGCATACTTCTCCTAAAGTGTACTTGGTCTTCAATGCATACTTTTTTAAATTAAGAGGAAAAACAGCAAGCAGGAAGGATACAATGCCAAAAGCATCTCAATTTGTTCCAAACAAGCAACTTGTTTTTGTTTTGTTTTTAAAGCAAAATACATAAAACAAAGTGCATTCCTTCCAGGGGCTGGAAGCAGCCTGGAGTCCCTCCCATCCTGGCAGACCTCTGATTGTCACTAGAGAAAACTCAACTAGAAGAGGAGGGGTGAGAGAAAAACAAGTAAGCACTAAAGTCTCAAGAGAAACATCCAAACTGTCTTCCCCAGAGTCTTGCAAAGGGACTAGAGACCACCTGCTTCACCCTGGCCTACACTCTATAAACTTCTGTATCCTCCACTAATCGTCTGCTTTGAGATCTGAGTTGCCCTTAAAGTCTGTAACCGTCAGCATTCTGTGACCGTGTCTATTCTGCCAAGCCAGACACAGTTGGACAGAATAAAGCATACAGGAGCCCTTGGGCCTGAGCCTCCACACCGTCCCTCTCAGGCTCATCAGCAATGGTGACGTGACACGGTCTTACTGTTGGCAGGGTCCTCCCTCCTCCCCACGGCTCGGCTCGGTGCTGCGCTTCACTGCTGGTGGTGACAACTGTCTGGTGGATCTGCTGCCTGTCGCCCTTTCTCAACACCTCATTGTGCTGTAATGCCAGATGGGTCACAAAGAGCAGGAAGGGAGTTGTAGACCCACTATCCCCTGCCTCCCTACAGACTTTCAGCTCTGTGTTTGCAGGCTCCTGTGAAATTCTGACTTCTTAAACACAGTAGCAAGAAAATCAACATGCACTGCATTTAGTACCCACTACACCTTTACGTTCATTCTCAGGGCGGCTCCCAGAGCAAAGGTGCCCGTGTGGCTAAGACAAGCACTGAGGAAAACAGCCCCCGAGTGAGCACCTGGAGCCAGATCCATTTGGACTAGACTTTGGGTTTAGAATTCTTGCAACCAAACTCCAGGTTAATAGGTAGATTATTAGGATAAATTCAGATTCCCCAAGTATATACATTCTCATACAAAGCAATCATCAAAATTCATGAGTAAAACATTTAAAATGGATAAAGCCAATGCTAAGAAAGTGGCTGTTACTTCTTGGTTGCACAGGAGACTCTGTTCTTACGGAGTTTCTAAGCCAACACCATGGCCACAAGACACAGCAACTTACAAAGGTCCTAAGACTAGAAACATCCGAATTTACAAAAGGAGTATCTTGTTAGCCCAAGTTTTCTAGTTCACTTCTTAGTGATTTGCCTTCTTCACTTCACAAGGTCAACATACGTCCTATTGATAAAAGAGACTACTTAGGGATTTGTATGAGTTTGCACACATGGAGTATATCCAGGAGGTAGACAGTTCAAACTCAATGTGTGTTTCCACAGTCAAGACTCTCTCAGCACTTCTGGCAATCAATGAAACTGGAACAGAATCTCTTCATTGCAAGTTTTTGATAAGATGTACCAAGTAAGAATAAGCATCAGTGACAGTTTCTACAACGATTTTATATTTAGATCCAGTCCCTGATGTTGTGTGCCTCTTGGAAACAATGTTGGCTTGATAGGGGGGGTGTGTTTTGAGTCCCACCTGCCTTAAGCTGCTGTATTTAGGCATCACATTAATAACTACAGCGGTTCTAGAGAGCATGTAAAATGTACTTTAGTCTTCAAGTCGTCAGGAAGCTTTGGTCTAATGCCCTTTCCCTCAGAGTGAAAATAATTTTACTTCTAGGAGAAAAGATTTACAAAGGTCAAACTCTGAAGTGGTTTTCTATGCCTGCCTCTATCATAATTCAATAAATATTTACCATGATCATCATTTCCAGAGGTTGGCTAGCACCCTTCCTGGACCCATATTATAAACACAGGGAGCCAAGTACATTGCTAAAGAAAGGCTAAAGATAGAATCCAAAGGCTCCATTAATACATCCCTGTATTTGAAAAGGATCAAGATAGCGCACAAAGGGAAACAGAAGTCACAAGAAACCCACGAAATATAATCAAAACATCGGGGCCCATCCCACCGGTCAAGATCTCCCTAGAAGACCAACATAGCTGTAAAGTCCAGCTTAAGTCAGGTAACTTTTCATGTCTACAAGGGTAACAGAACAGAGTCCATTCATGTGTTTCTAAGTTTTCCAATTCAGGTTAAAGATGGATCACAAAAAACTTGACTGTAGACGAGCTTTGAGAACAGCTGCAGGGGAACTCCAGACAACATACCTCTAATAAATTTATGAGGCTGGCTTTCTCAGAAACAGACCACACACACATGTGAAACATATAAACCTCTTACCCCAATAATGCAAACAAAGCAAAACAAAACAGGACCTCATATAGCCCAGGCTAGCCCAGAACTCACTATGTAGCTTAGGATGGCCTCAAACTTCTGATCCTCATTTCCACCCCCAAGTGCTGGGATTGGAGGTGTGCATCACCATACTCAATTTGATATTAGAATTGTATACTTGAAGTCCTCTACAAAATTCTCACACAATTGTCCTCTTATGTGTGACACCGGGGAGGAGGGGTGGGGGTGTATAATTCTTCTTTAATGTGTCTCCCAATCAGGGTGCAAGGAATTTTTAGGGACACCCTCCTCACTTGTCTAATTTATGACTAGCCTTTCTACAGGAAAAGAGAGACTGAATAATTGTGTGCAGTCAGACAAGACTATTGTGTTCCAACCCTCCCCACCTCAGGACTACGTAAGGTCATGTGCTCCCCCTTTCAGGTCCAATACCTATCATCTCTGATAGTTCTACATTCTGTGATCTCTGAGGTCAAGAAGAGAGACATAATCAAATAGGCGTTGCTGTCACCCTTCCTTTTACTAAGACAACAATGTGAGATCCTATGGACTAGGTATTATGCCCTCATGAGACCCCTTTTGCATGGTCTCGGGAAATTCTATGAAGACAGCCATTCCAAATGAGCCTGTCAATACTAGGTGTTTCCTAGTGTCAAGTATGCTTCTCTCCCAAGGGTATGACACACTCAAGCTTTTAAAAACTGATCTCTAAGTTAGCTCACAGATAATGAGCTGTCACTTAGATGATGCTCCTTCCAGACACACGTGTTGGTGACTTTTAAGACTTGGTTGGAGGGCTTGAGTTAAGGTGGTTCAAGAGTTATTCAAATGAAGAACAGGATCCAGACTACAGACTTTCCCAGTGTCCATAAAAACAAGCTGGGGTTGAGATGAGAAAAGAAAAAAATCACAATTTAAATTTGTAGTAATATTGCCTTATATTTGTATAGTTGTTCAGAATGTACTCAGCTTGCAGTTTTAAAACACTTTCAATTATTGAGGAAAAATGCTTATCGTATAAATCTGTAGGGATTAGGGCAACCCAAAAATAAATAAATAAACAAACAAACAAATAAATAAATAATCAACAAGGAAACCATTTAAAGGAGGCAACCTGTGTATGTATGTCTTTCCTTACCCATGGCTACAGTATAGCAAGTGCTATTCTTCTATAATAGCTAACAATGTCATTATAAGTGAAAATTCACCTGTAGTTTCATGTCAACTTGAGTTTAATTGGAAAAAAAGCCAAAAGAATGAGCTACTGAATGGGAATCTTCAGGCTGTAAATTACATTCAGTTTAAATTGGTTTAACTGAAGACAAGCATAAACATGGCTAGACTAAGGTTTCCAAACTCCTTAACCACCTCTCTCATTAAAATGCCAACCAGCTCTGACTGGCTTTCCAGATGAGACAAAATCTGGGACATTTGGGGAGGCATGGTCATACACTCCATAGCTACTTGTCAATACTTATCACCGAGGACACCACTAAGAAACTCCACACTTTGTGCCATCCCCAAATCCACATTTTCTCTGCTGTGCCGAATTCTACCTGGACACATCTAGAAAACTGGGCTTCACAGAGGATCCAAAGGACACCTACTGATTTTCACTGAGAGCAGAGACTCCAGAAATGAAACAGAGGTAGTCAAACAACTCTAGAGAAAAACAAACAGAATAAAAGCCAATGACACATCTTTCAAAACAAATAGGGAGAGAGAGTAATTAAACTGGAATACCAAACATTGGTCTTTGAGAGGCCACTTAGAAACGGTGACCCAAATTGGGTCAAGATGAAGGACGTAACAGTAGAATTCTTAGGACAAACTGGTTAAGGACTGGTGCGAGTGCCAACATGACATCTTTAAGAAAGCAGGCAGGGCCTTCTAACTTCTGTTATAGTTTTAGCATTCAGTTTAAAAATGGCATCATACAAAAAATGTCACTCATGGCTATAAGCGCAGTCATCAACAGAGGTAGTAAACAAAGAAACTCCTAAGGATAGATTTTTTAAAATGGATCTATACATTCAAAACCCCAGAGCCACATAATTATCCCCAAAATTAACTGCTTTAATTTAAAAAAGAAAACGCTTGAAGACACAACGACAACGAAGCACTGATGCCCAAAACCAGTGCTGACTTAAAGCTGCGCTCTCTCCAGGAAGAGCAGAGAACAAGGTCCAACTACCGTGGAAGGGACAGAGTGAGGGCAACCACCCGTGCTGTCCCGCTGTCCACATCATTCTTCCTTTGCCCATCGATGGGAACTCCTATTTGTAAGGTTTTCCTCCTGACAATTTTTAACTGAAATCTCCTGAATACAAGTCCACATTTCCACTATAGGAGAGCCATTTTTGTGCTGTTTTTGCTTCCTCAGTGAGGGTCCTCCTTCCTGAAAGTGCAAAGAAAGCGAGCCAACATTTGCAGGGCTGACAGCCCCAGGACCACAGCAGCCACCTGTAGAGCAGGGCAAAGGGTCTGCTGAGCTGTGCTCCACAGACCCAGCTCACTCTGCTTGTCCTTCTCAGTTGGCAAACTGCTCATAAAAAGCAAACTTGATCCTCTCTATGTGATGGCAAAGCTTGATAGCAGGGCCCAGCTTTAAGTCCATGCACTCTTGAACAGTGGGAAGGGTTAGGAGCAAGAGGGCCTGCCCATCGATTTCCTGTTGAGGTAAAGAACAAAGTGTCTGTGATATGCACACAAACGCAGCCCTCACGACAGCCCCTGCTTGCACTATCACAACTACAGTTCGCTGCCTCCCTGTTTAATGCCCCCCCCCCCTTCTTTTCCTTTTTGTGAGACAGGGTTTCTCTGTGGCTTTGGAGGCTGTCCTGGAACTCACTCTTGTAGACCAGGCTGGTCTCGAACTCACAGAGATCGTCTGCCTCTGCCTCCCAAGTGCTGGGATCAAAGGCGTGCACCACCAGTGCCCGGCTAAAACATGCCAGAGTCGGTCACCCTGAGAAGCTTTCAGAGTTAGTAATAACATTTTACCAACCTTGAGACTCTAATCTACAGATTCTGTGCAACAGAAATTCAGTATCTGTAAAGCCCTGTAAAATAACTAATTGTAAAAAAGAAACATACTTTTAAAGGACTTTTTCTTTCTTACATTTAAAAAAAAAAAGATTTATTGGTTTATTATGTATACAGCATTTGCCTGCATGTATTCCTGCACACCAGAAGAGAGGGCACCAGATCTCATTATAGATGGTTGGAAACCACCATGTGGTTGCTGTGAGTTGAACTCAGGACCCTCTCTGAGCCATTCTCCAGCCCCATTTTTTTTTTTCCATTTTTCAAGACAGGGTTTCTCTGTGTAACAGCCCTGGCCATGCTGGAACTCTTTTATAGACCAGGTTGGCCTCGAACTCAAGAGATCCACCTGGCTCTGTCTCCTGAGTGCTAGGATTTTGTGTACCATCACTCTTGGCTAAAGGACGCTTTCTAAATCTAAAACTACCTGAAAATACTAACTATAACTAATGTTCTCCTACCTTGTAAAATTCATAAAACCTCCAAAGATGATAAGGCCTTTGTTTGATTTTTGAGACATGGTCTCACTGTATAGCCTAGACTGGCCTCAAACTCACTATGTAGCCCAGACTGGCGTCCAACTTGTGACCCTCCCACCCTAACTACCCAAACACTGAGATAACAGTCAGAGACGTTGTTTTCAATATGGCTACATAACTAGTTGTGTTTCACCATACCTGCATTTAAACTGGTTACCATTCTAGAGCCTGGCATATTAGAAATGCTAACTTAGGAAAAAAAAAAAAAAGGCATTGCCGGGCAGTGGTGGCGCACGCCTTTAATCCCAGCACTCGGGAGGCAGAGGCAGGCAGATCTCTGCGAGTTTGAGGCCGGGCTGGACCGACAGCCTCCAAAACAATACAGAGAAACCCTGTCTCATAAAACAAACAAAAAAAAAAACAACAAAAAAAGGCATCAAATTGTTATTTTTAAGAAGATGAGGTTAATTAAGACATGCCTGATTTTATTTAAATATTAAATTTCAAGGGAAGACAAAGCAACCATCTGCTGCAACTGTGGTACAAGTCCCTCAAGTAAGGAACAGGACTACAACAATCTTTTGTACCAAACCCTGCCTTCCACATCTTGTAAGTTTTGCCCAGACAGTTCTTTGCCACACACATTATTGCTGCTGCCTTATGCTATCCTGATTACCTGATCCAGGAATATTCTTGCCAGCGGCGCACAGTCAGTGGATCTGATGAACCGCACGACGTCCGCCACAGTCCACTTCAGCGGGTTACTGTCCAGGTGGAGTCTCTCGCCAACCTCAATCCTTATTTCCTTCATTCCCAACAACAAGACAAACCAAGTGGTATAAATAATGACCTATTTTTAAAACGTCTCCCCAAAGAAAGTCAATAACCCTTCAAGGCAGGATCTAAAGTAGGCTTGGGACGAACATCCCCACTCCCCTTATCCTCACTCTCTCAGACTGATTTCTTCCAGTACAGATGACAAGAGGCTCCCATGCATTAGTTATTTGAGAAACTCATAATATGAATTTTATCATATTTATTTACATTTCCAGTGTGTTTCTGGACTGTTTTAGCTGCTTTCTGGTACGATGCTAGAGCAAATGGTATTTCAAATGAGAGCAAGAAGAAGAAATCATTTGTTGCTCCTGTTAATGGGACATTTAAAAAGTCCAGTTTAAAATGGTAATTTTGTTTTAGAGGGTTTCATGCCGTCCAGGCTGGCTCTGAACTGGGATTACAGGAGAATGTCACCACACCTAGTTTTACACTGTGCTGGGGACTGACCTAGGACTTCATGCATGCTAGGCAAGCACTCTACCAGCTCCAAAATCTAAGTTAATTGTAGCCTTTAGTATAATATAGGTCATGTAATGTGTATTTATGTACATAGCAAGTGTGCTACACAAGACAGTGGAATGAGAATTAAATGAGTAAGTAATTTGTTTCTAGAAAACTGTACATATTATAAAAAAAATTATTTAAACTTTCCCTTAAACCAAATGGCAGGTTACAAATAAGCGAACAATGAGACCTTTTCTTCTTCTTCTTTTTTTTTTTTTTTTTTTTTTTGGCTTTTTACAAGACAGGGTTTCTCTGTATTGTTTTGGAGGCTATCAGTCCAGCCCAGCCTCGAACTCACAGGGATCCGCCTGCCTCTGCCTCCCGAGTGCTGGGATTAAAGGCGTGCGCCACCACCGCCCGGCCCTTTTCTTCTTATTTAAAACCAGCAACTTCTCTGAGAATGTCCCTTCACAAGTGATCTCCATACAATCCTTGAAGCACATGAAAACCACAGCTTTGAGGATCACTTAAATATTCTTTTTAAAGATTTCTTTGCATTTGTATTTGTGTGCATGCATACAATACCCAAAGGGGCCAGAAGAGGGCATCAGAACTGGGATTCCAGGCAACTCTGTGGGACACACTGCCATGGGTGCCAGGATCCCACCTTGAGTCTTCCAGAACAGCAGGATGTGCCCTCAACTGCGGAACCATCTCTCCAACCCCGGGGATCAATGTAAAGTGACCCTAGAAATCCTTCCTCAGTTTATATGGGAAGAAGTGGAATGCTGGCATCTTAGAAATCAAAGACAGATTTTTTTCCCACAGGTACCTTTGGTGAAGGCGGCTTATTTTCACCATCTGAGACTGAAGCAGCGCTGGGTTCTTCTTTACTCTTCTGTGTGTCAGGGGGCAGAGGGGTGGACACCTCGCTCTGGGTGGGAGAAGAGGAGCCTGACTTTTTCTCTGACACTTCAGATTCTTCCTGTACCTCGTCCTGCTGCTCAGATGTGCTGCCTTCACTTAAGGAATCATCATCTCCATCTTCTGCATCTCCCTCATCTTCCCCCCCACTTACCTAGAGGAGAAGGAGAGAAATCTCACTGAGACTCAAGTCAAACCAGTACTCACTGCACCACAAAAGTATTCACTAGCCAGAGACTGGAATTACAAACATGTGTGGTGCTGTGTGCACAGACTGTGAGCAGGGGTCGTCTGGCCCTGCAGAAGACAGGTGTGTCACAGATTTCATACCTGGGGTGAGCCCACTGGGGTGTTGTCAACAGATGCGGAAGCACGTTTCTTCTTATGAACAAAAATGTTTTTCCGCCGTTTTCTCTTCTTACTGGCTTTTTTCAGGGCACAAGATAAATTACTGTGACCACCAGGTGGCCTCCCAATTCTTTTATTTTTCTTCTTTCCATAATAATGTGCTAAATATAAATGACCAAAAAGAAGAAGAAAAAGAAAAAAAAGTAGCTTCATTATTGTTGTGTACCTCAAAACCACAGGATTCCATTAGCATGGCAGAAAATGGGTATGCGACATTTGTAGTTTAAATTCTGTAACTGGAATAGGCAGAGGAATACATAACTTGATCTGTACTGATGTGTAAAAATCTCATCCTCACTTTATCAAGGCAGAGAGTTCTCAGCCCATCACTCGCTCACAGGGCAACCGCTGTCTGACTCCCTTCGCTGCAGATGAACCTGCTCTGGGCAGCGCCATGCAGCGGGCACTGCCCCGTCTACTGCTTGTCTCGCCCAGTGGGGTTCGTCTTCATGTCATCTGTGCTGTATAGAAAACATTTCCGTAGCTCAGGCTTCACGCTGGTGAGTAGGGTTCCATTGCATACATGCACCCACTCATCGGTTTTATTGTTCATGTGCACTCGGGCCACACCCAGGGTTTGAGCATAATTAATAAAGGTGTAATAACAGCCTAGGTTCTTTTCAGGAACAGTGAGTACTCTTAGCCACAGACCTTTTCATTAGCCCCTCGAGCAAGACTCAAACAGGTGCGTTTTCATTGCTTTACACACATGCCTAATATCCTGCTGACCTTAGGACAGATGTTTTAAACAACTTAGTGTGTACACACAGAAATTCAGAATTGTAGATTTAAAAAACAGTTACACAGATTTATGGGGTACATCATGACATTCCAATATATGTATAATATGTAACTATAAGATAAACAACATACATGTCACTTTAAACATTTATATATTTTTTGTATTAGGATCATTTGGAGTCCTCTCTACTAAGTATTTTAAACATATAATTAAATGTTGCCAAAGGTTAGCCTTCCATATGATTAGTCTAAGAGCTATCTCCAATAGTAACAAGAGCCTTTGTCTTAAAGAGGCAGATGGCATCACCGAGCACGGTCAGGCCTGTCCTGGGCCTCGCACAGGTGTACACACAACGGTGCACACGAACATAAAACGTCATCCCTCCAATCTTCCTGATTATTGTACCCAAACAACCACTCTCCACCCCACCTCCTGCATACTTTCCCCAGGCTCTGGTAGGTGAGAACTATTCTATCATTAGCCCTAGCTTCCACATAGAAATGGGAATATTTAGTATTTTTCTTTGTGTGTGTGTGACGTTTCTCTTATAACACCCCTAAGTTCTATCCATATTACTACAAATCTCAAACTTCCATTTCCCAAGTAACAAGTTATACTGAGCCATTTTCATGTGTTTACTACACATTTCTATAATACCTTCTTCCGTGGCGTTTGTGCAAGCCTTTTATCATTTAAAATTGTTTTCTATGTTACTTAAAAAAAGTAACACTGTAGATTGCACTCAAGATGACACAAGTTCCCCACCGCAGAGTTGTAACTCGCTTTTTGTTTTTGGAATTAAAAAAAATTACTGAGATAAATTCATATATAAAACTCACCTGGTGATCTACTGTTAACTGGCTTCAGTGCCGTAAGTGCTATGTGAAATCATCAACACTAATTCTAGACATGTTTCTGTATTTTTTAATTTTAATTAACTAAAACTCATGTAGCATACAATTAACTATTTTAAGTATACAACTCAACATTCGTATATTCAAAATAGCGTGCAGCTATTATCTCTACATGATCTCATAACTTCCCTTTTTATTGCTGAGTTGTGGAAATTCATGAAGTTTTCTGGAAAAAAATTTTTGGCTGGACACACATATTAAAAATATTTCCCCAGCCAGGCGGTGGTAGCGCACGCCTTTAATCCCAGCACTTGGGAGGCAGAGGCAGGCGGATCTCTGTGAGTTCGAGGCTGGGCTGGACCGACAGCCTCCAAAACAATACAGAGAAACCCTGTCTTGTAAAAACCAAAAAAAAAAAAAAAAAAAAAAGAATATTTCCCCAATATAAGTATTTGGCTTTCTCTTTTTTAAATGGTATTATTCAGAAAACAAATTTTTCCATTTTGGTGTTTCCTTTATGTCATCAGCATTTCTGGGTTCTCACTAAGAAATCTTTGCTTGCCCTAAGGTTTTGAGACTACTGCTGCTTTTTTCTAGAAGCTTTGTAGTTTTAATTTTTACATAAGGCATCTATAATAGGTGTGACGTTGATTTTTGCATACAAAATGAGAGAAGCGCCAGAGAGTCTGGTTTTGTTTCTCTGTTTGGATAGCACTGTTACTGGTGCCATGTTAAACTTAGTTCTTTCTTCACTGTTGGTCACCCTTGTTAAAATCGTTTGATCATGCCAATTTCACTTCATTTCTAGATCCTCTATTTCAAAACTCACTATTTTATTCTACTATTCTTTAATACTTCTATGTCTGAATAACTACAATTGTCTTTTATGGTTAAAAAAGAAGAGTAAGTCCTTCAACTTTATTTCTGTTCTTTTTCCCAGGATGAAAAGTTTGGGTATTCTAAAATACTTCTTATTCTTTCTCAAAGTTTAGAATATAGAGACAAAAACATGCAGCATCTGGCATGGTGGCACACGCCTATAATCTCAGTTACTGGGAGGCTGAGTTTGAGGGAACCAAATCTACACAGTGAGTTCTCGGTCAATCAGGGCTACACAGAAAGAATGTTTCAAGACAACAGCTGGGCATGGCACTGCAAACCTGGGCTACATAATAAGACCTTGTCCAAAAAACCAAACTAAGCCAACAAAGCCCCTACACACACACAAAGAAAAGGGGGGCTTGGGATGGAGCTTAGACACAGGGCACTCGCCTACAATGCATGAAGTTTTGGGTTCAATACCTAATACCACACATGGGGGGGAGGGAAGGAGGAAGCAAGGAAACAAGTGGGGAAATAATTTTGATTATGTAGTAAAGTAATGTAAAAATCCAATATAATTTTCTCAAAAATGAATTCCTCCTTGGTTCTTCCATTTTTTAAAGATTAAAAAAACACAGCAAAACAACAAAAACAGAATAAATGAGATCCCTTGACCCCTGGTAAATATATCATTCTGGTCCTTTACAGAAGCTTATGTTTCTGATAACATGAATATCTCTACAAGATGGCAAATGTTATGGCTAACACATCTGAAAGCTGTACTCACTGTATTTAGTCTTTGTAAGAACAGAGCAATTCTCAGAACATGTATCCAGAACCATCCGTGGACCAAAGAGGTTAGGGCAACATTCCAGTTTGATACATGTTTGCCGGCAGAATTCAGTCACTCGATCTGCTGTCTTCACTATCTCAACAGTAGCTCGATAACTCTTTCCTTTATATCTACAATTAGAAAACATCAGGAGCCAAATTTATTCGACCAGTGATTACCCTAAGAAAAATGTAACGAAGTGTTCTGAAAACACTTTTACTTATCTTTCATAGTTGAAAGTTCTTTTTTTTCATGGTTTATTTTCATTCTATGTGCATTTATGTTCTGCCTGCAGGTGTATCTCTGTGAAGGTTTTGCAGATACCCTGGAACTCTACTCACAGACAGCTGTGAGCAGCAGTGTGGGTGCTGGGAATTGAACCTGGGTCCTTTGAAAGAGCAGCCAGTGCTCTTAATCACTGAGACATCCCTCTAGTCCCCATAATTTGAGAATGCTTAAAATAAAAAAGAAGTTCTACAGTCTGTACTCAAGTGTGGTACACTACAATTTGAAAATTAGGTTGCTTAAACACGAAAGACAAAGTCTTTGCTTTCTGTTCTTAGGTGAAAATATGTATTATGTATGTATGTGTGCATGCATTCATTTATTTATTAATTCATTTGAAGGATCAAACCAAGAGGCCTCAAACATGCTCTGTTCCCCAGCCTTGAAGAATTTTAAATACTACTTACACTAACTACTAAAAGAGCGCCTTTTATTAAATCCCCCTTTATCCTCAGAGTGTGGCTCAAGGATAATATGACATGCCAGCTGCCATCCAGCCACAAAAAAAGCTCAGGTCAGAAAGCAACAGTATATGTTTACAAATTTTCACATAAGTTTTAAATAATTATTTTCTATATTGTCACTCTAATAAAAAACGTTCTAGTGTTTATGTCTCTTAGAGTTTGTATGTCTTCTAAATCATTGTTTTCATAGGGTCCTTTACTAGGAACAGCTGGAGCAGCTTGGCTCTGCCAGCGTCAGGGAAGAGGAAAGGGTGAGGGCTCCACTCACTTGGCCTTTAGGACCTCCCCACATCCGTGCCACACAGACTCTTTGTCCAGCTGGAGCTCACGAAGGACGCGGCTGGGCTTGTAGGCTGCATTGATGAGTAAAGTGAGGACCTGAGATGGGTGAAGGCAGAAAGAAATGTAGGGTCAGGCGGAAGGAGAAAACTCAGACCATTAGAGTTTTAACACACTTGCTAGCTGTAAGACTTTTAAGAGCATTCTGGAGATTATTTCCAGTTAATATAAGAATGTTGCCGGGCGTTGGTGGCGCACGCCTTTAATCCCAGCACTCGGGAGGCAGAGGCAGGCGGATCTCTGTGAGTTCGAGGCCGGGCTGGACCGATAGCCTCCGAAACAATACAGAGAAACCTTGTCTCGAAAAAAACCAAAAAAAAAAAAAAAAAAAAAAAAAAAGAATGTTGACAAAATAATAAAATGCTAACTGGCTTGTTCTCAAGATTGCACAGCCTGCCAGGATCACGTGCCCAGAGGCAGCACTGCCCAGAGTACACTAGGCCCTCCCTTATCCATCATTAATCAATAAAATGCCCTAGAGACTTGCTGGTGGAAGCATTTTCTCAACTGAAGCTCTTCTTCCCAGATTACTCTAGCTTATGTCAAGTTGACAGAAAAACCAACTAGGACACTGTGCAGACATCAGCCTTCTGATGGCTAGAAGAGTCTGGTCTAGAAACTAGCCTCCTCAGGCTCTGCCTTGCCCTTCTGAAGACTGACAGGTTCAAGTTCTCAAATTTGTTACTGGAAGCCTGAGAAACAGCGTAATCATGAACTCTAGTTAATGCCACACAATCTCTTAAATTGAAAAACAGTCTCGCCTCAGCCTCCCAAGTGTTAGGATTACAGGCACGTGCCCCTATCACTCCCTTCAGTCATCCCATCACTGAGCTGACCCGGGACTGCTTTAAGTCTGAGCGTGAGTTCCAAGCACAACTCCCAGCAAGGCACCCTGCAGCCAGCCTGCTTGCTCCCGCATAGACAGTCTCGTCTCCTGCTGGCGCTTGGGCCATGTGAAGATGAGCCCTGATGCAACTTCACAGACTCCTGCTCCTACCTCATCCACGTGGGGTGGTGTCACAGAGCTTCCCAGCCCAAACCCTCCCAAGTCTAGTCTCCATGCAGCTGCTAGCCAGGGACCCCTCTAGTCAGTCGTGTGGTATAAAGACAAAAGTAACTTACTTATAACCTCTGGCACAGACCGTTCTAACTCTGCAGCTACTTGTGACAGATGTGTCAGCCAGGCCCACACATCCTGCCCTGTGGCTCAGTCTGGTGGGTCCACCTGACCCTATCTCTGCCTGATTCCTCCCCCAATCACAGACAACACATGAAACCACAATTTCTGAAACACAAAATACAAACAGAACACAAATAGCAAAATGAAATCCCCAAAATTACCCTTTCAATAATAACTTTAAATATTAATGGACTCAACTCTCAAAAGACACAAGCTGACGAATGGGTTATGAAACAGAGATCCAGATTGGGCACCACATTAAAGTAAAGACAGAAAAAGTATTCTAAGCATTGGGAGCAGGAAGCAAGCAGGCATTGCTATCCTAATATCTGACAAAATAGATTTTAAACTAAAACTAGTAAAAGAGAAAGACATTACTGCTGATCAAGAGTCAAGAGGGCAATCAACTCAAACACATATGTGCCAAAGTCTATGGAGTGCTCAATTTCATAAAATGCCTATTACTAGAATTAAAGACACCAATGAACACCAATCCAGTAATAGCAGGTGTTTTTCATACCTCACTGTCTCTGTGAGTCAGAACATATGGACAAAATATTAACAAAGAAACATCAGAACTAAATGACATCATACATCAAATTTGACCTAACTACTCTCTACAGAATATTACACCCAAACACTAAATAGGACACATTTTACTCAGCAGCCTACATCGTGAGACACAAAATAAATCTTAACAAAAATCAGAAGAACTGAAATACTTGTATGTCCTATCTGACCATAATGCAATAAAACTTAAACTTGACAACAAAGAAATATCTCCTAAGTAGATAAGCTCTCAAAGATTAAACTACTCATTACTAAATGATGAATGGATCAAAGAAGAAATGAAAAATTCCTGGAACTAAGTAACAAAATCCGTGGGACACATAAAAAGCAGCCCTATGAAGAAAACTTATAGATCTAAATGCCTACATTTAAAAAAAAATCATAAAAGGCACAAACAAGTTAGTTAGTGATGCAATTCAAGGATTTGTAAAAACAAGAAAAACAGTAGATGACAAGAAATAATAAAAAAAAATCTGAGCAGAAATGAATGAAACTGAAAGAGCACAAAGAATCAATGACTCCAAGAGCTGGTTCAAAGGTAAACAAGACTGATGGCCCTGCAGAGTCACGGGCACACATCACAATACCTAGCTATGCCAGCCTCCTCTACAGTCTTTAGAAAGAGGTGAACCCATCTGAAGACTTGCTTGGGTGAATGCTCCCTGAGGAGCAGAGACAATCATGTTACAATTTACCATGTAGGACAGTAGTGCCCAGCCTCAACTGTGATTTTGTGTTCTGAGTTGCAGCCACATATGATCCACAGTAGTCCAAAACCTATGTTAAGCTGCACACCATTTTGAGTGTGCTGATGAAGTATTGTACCATCCTACTCATGTATGGGAATTATCTCCGCCTACTGTGTCAATGCTATGCACATCATCTACAGCCTCTTAGTAGCTATGCCAATTAGCAGATTAGCCTTGAGATTTCACAGTGCATGTCATGGCTCAACAATCCTTAACATAGTCTAATGTCACAGCACCCATCGTGTGACACTGATCTGATCTTACTATAACAAGTACAAGGTACATCTCAGTAAGAGCATATGAAAGACGACTTTCATACAACATTTAAATTATTAAATTTGTTATTGTTGTTAATCACTTACCATGTCTAACTTACTAAATAAATTTTATCATAAGTGTGATGGTTTGGACACAGCTTGAATATGCCGCCCCCCCCAAAAGCTCATGTCCACAGTATGATGGATATAAAAAGTGACAGAATTCTTATGAGGTGAGCATGTCTGTGAGGGAATATTGTGATTATGTTGACCAGCCTAAAAGTGAGTAGCACCACTCCCTGGGGTTGGGTCCTGGGTGTGCAAGGAGGAGGAAGCCAGCCGAGCACAAGCATGTACACATCCATCCATTCGCCTGCTCTTGACTGTGGCGCATGGGAGCAACTGTCCCAAGTTGCTGCTGCCTTGACTTCCTCTCAGTGATGACTTGCAATCTACATTGTGTGTTTTGTCCCATTTTTTTCTTTTTTTTTCCCTGGGGGGATTACAGCAAGAGCAAATGAAATTAGAGGTCCTCAGAAAAATTGGAGACAAGACCTCAGAGGGGACAGTAGGTCTCCAGTCTCTCTCAAGCTGCTGCTGCTTCTTCTGCCTTTTTTTTTGTTTTGTTTTGTTTTTTCGAGACAGGGTTTCTCTGTATTGTTTTGGAGGCTGTCCCGGAACTCACTCTGTAGACCAGGCTGGTCTCGAACTCACAGAGATCCGCCTGCCTCTGCCTCCAGAGTGCTGGTATTTAAGGTGTGCGCCACCTCTCAAGCCTATCTGTCAACATGATTCTTCCTCTCATATATAGTTCTCATTAGGATTTGAGAGGCGAGAGGAACTTCACCATAAGCCAAACTGATAGGGGAACTTGGTCTTAAACTTTTTAGCCTCTAAAACTATGTATTAAATAAACCTCTTTTTCTTTATAACTAACCTCCCTCAGGTATCCTGTTACAAGAACAAAAAAGTATTAGTACATATAGGAAGAAAAACACAGAATCTATAGTGTTTGGTAGTTTTCACATTTCTAGGTACTACCTGAAGTCTTAGAATACATGAGAAATTAGCTATATTTGATTAAGCCTATAGCTGTTATATCAATGGCACATGGTTCTCTGCATATATGAACCTAGGAGACTACTCTTCAATTTCCAAGCTCTGCCCTAGGTCATGACCTTACCTCTCTAAGTACCAGAACACAGTTCCCAGGTCCTACACATCGAGGCAGCTCAGCAATTCTTCCCTTGTTAAGATATGGCCCTGAGAAGCAACGGTGGTTGAAGTATATCTTTGGACAGCAATATTTCCCATTGATCATCACTGGAAATGAAGAAATAAGGACTCAAGGTAGTCATTCTCACTCTATTCCATGGGGTAGCAACCAGCATACACAGCATCATATTCATGTGTGTGTATACATGCTATGCAGGTTTGAGTGACATTCCCAACCATGGAAATACATCTTTTGAAGCTCAACATACTGTCTGACAATTCTCTTAAATATCTTACTTTATACTAGATTACAGAGCTTATCATTACCCTGAACTACATATGTTGTTTAACTCCTGGGTTATGTGACACAAATCTAGAGCCCCACACTTCGGGTAAAGGAAGTGGAGGACCAACTCCATGAACCCACTAGTCTTGATGGTCAGTCCTTCCTTTTCTAGTCCTTCAAATATCAACTATTCAGTAATCTGTTCTATAGTATTCCTAGATATAAATGTTGATCATTACCCAGACTTGCAGCTTGTCTTCCAAGCCCTACCTTAATTAATACTACAAATGTACAGGGGCTTTTGGTTTATTTTATTTCAAGATAAGAGTTTCACTATGTAGCTCTAGTTGGCCTAGAGTCTTATGTATAGACCATTCTGACCTTGAATTTGAGGTTATCCTCCTGAGTTTTATCTCCCAAATGGTGGGAACACAGACATGTGCTACCAACACTTGGCTCAAATGCATTCTTTATTTCCAAGTACAGGCCATTAAAAGGTAACCAAGGATCTCTTTTCCACAATGTCATAAATACTGTACCTGAGTGTGTGGAGTTCAGCTGATTCTTCAGGCCCCCATGGACAGTTCTTGAAGACAGTATTCTGGGTCAAGAAAAACAAAGGGAAAAATTAGTGAAATTACCTTTAATACCAGGAAAGTCTACAGGTTAGTTTCCTTCAAAAAAGCAAATGGGGCAAGCTGTAAATCTAAAATAGAAGAATGCTCTTAACTCATAAACTCATAAACATTATTTTTAAAGTAGAAATTGTTTTTAAAACCATGGAGAGGACACATGAGCCAACAATCTATAGACATGATATTAAATGTTCAGAAATTATAAAAATATATTAGAGAATCTGTAATTTCATGGGGGGTTTTGATTGTTCTTTGAGACAGGTGCTGGCATATATCTCTAGCTGATCTGGTACTCAAACTCATGGCAACCATTGTACCTCAGCCTCTGGTTTCCTGAACTGCAAGCATGCCCCACTATGCCTGCTTTTGTTGTCTTTAAAGCATTGTGCCCAATCTTTCAGCTGTGTAACTGCAAGCAGTTGACATTAGTGCTTTGAGGACAGGATGTGTCTGACTCGATATAGTTAAGACTGCAAAACTGCTCAAGTCTATGACTAGAATAAGGCTGTGTACAGGGTGGGAGGGTGGATTTGGGGAAGTATAAAGGGGACCAGTGGGGGCTTTCATAATGATCACAATGCATTCATTAAATTGTGATGTATTTCTTAAAGTCAAAATCAGAAACCAGTAATGAGGCTGCTCATGTAATCCTGGTAAGAAAAACTCTGTTTAAGTATAAATAAAGATGGCTTGAGCTATTTTGGGGCCACTTGAGTGAGATCTACTTGGTGGTCAGAAATTTTCCTTGTACCAACCCCCCTTCCCACTCTTAGGACCTGAACGAGAGCCGAGGCTGGACCCTGGGTACTCAAGTAAATTATTCAGTTTTTCAGTCACATAACAAAAATGTTTCCTGTGTATGTTTATGTATATTGATGTATTCATGGGTAAAGAGGCCAGAGGTCCACTCAGGGACCACATTTTTTGAGACAGGGTCCCTTACTAGAGCCTGGGATGACCAATTCAGCTAGACTGACTGGGTAGCAAGCTCTAGAGTCTGCTGCTTGTCTCTGCCTCCCTATCAGTGGCATTCCAAGGGCACCATCATGCTCAGTTTTTATTTGGGTCTGAGGATCAAACTCAGGTCTTCATGATTGGCCAGCCAAGCACTTTACAAAGTAAGCCATCTCCTCAACCACCCAGAAACATTTCTCATATAGTGTCTGTCTGTCTGTCTGTCTGTCTGTCTGTCTGTCTGTCTGTCTCTCTCTCTCTCGTATGCGTGCGTGCGTGCGTGCATGCATGCGTGCGTATGTGTGTGTGTGTGTAAATTTAAAACACCAGAGATGCATTCTACTTGAAGAAATCCTGAAAATATTTTCGAGCCTTTTAAAATGCTTCAGGACTGACACTTTGACTTGACCTTATCAAAATCCAAGGCTTTTTTTTTTTTTTTTGTTACTGCTATCTCACTTATGTACCAGGGATAAAATTCTATGGCCTCTCTCTTTACTTCTATTGTCAGTTTTATTACCTACATAGGTACAAAGGTATAGATTATTTACTAGGTCATTACAAAAGTTGCTAGAGATGGAACTGTGCCCCTCAAAATTCATTTATTCAAACCCTAACCAACAATGTAACTAATTGCCTATGAAGGCCAAGCTTTTAGGAGATAATGAAGAGTTCCTTAGAACTTATTAGATCCTACAGTGGGATCATGAATAGCCTTATAAGAAAGGGTAAGACAAGGAGCGATCTTCACTGTGGGAAGTCCTACATACAAGGTGTCCGTCAGTATGCCAGGAAGCAAGGCCCTGAATGGAATCAAATCAACTGCCATTTTGATCTGATGATTACCTAGCTTCTAGAATATGAGAAAATTAGCTTCTGTGGTTCAATTCACCCAGTCTATGGTAATTTTGTATGGCAGCTTATTAGATGGGTTCAAAGGAGGAATGTAGCTTTTCTTTTCCAGTTGCTGTTTTGTACATCAAGATACTATGACTTACAATTCTTGTTCTTCTCTTACAAATATCTCCCTTCTTTTATTCAAATGGGGAACATCTTGAGGATATAGTTGCCCTTTTGTATATAGTAAGAATTTGGTTTTGAGACAGGGTTTTATTCATAACCCTTGCTAGCCTGGTACTCACTATATAACCCAGGCCTACCTTAAATGATCCTGCTGAGTCAGCCTTTAAAGTAGCTAAGATGACAGACATACACCACCATGATTCATTTTATAATTCAATTTTAGGAAAGGAGTACACTGAGAGAAATATATAAGCTATCAAATTTGACTTACAAGTTTATGCTTTCATGTGAGAAAATAACACAAAGGACATATGTTCTCCTCTATCAGTTATTCCCCAAGATATTCTAAGTTTAAAACCTGAACTGTTTAGACAGCTATTACATTACTTACTGTTTTTCTGGTTGAACCACTGCGATTTTCCTCTGTTTATGCACTGTATTAGGGGAAAAAATGCCAAAAAATTTAAAGACAAAGGCAAAGACTTAAGCTTGTAATCATCTTATTTGATACCTGGTCGTATATAAATAATGAGCAAGTACTTTTAAATTAGTCTTTAAGTGTCAAATTCTTTGGGTTTTTTGTTGTTGTTGTTGTTGTTGTTGTTTGAGACAGAATTTCTCTGTACTGGCTGCCCTAGAACTCAAACTCACTCTGTAGACTAGGCTGGCCTCAAACTCACTAAGATCTACCTGCCACTGCTGGGATTAAAGGCGTGAACCACCACTGCCTGGCTAAATATCAACATTCTTTTTTTTGGGGGGCGGTTCTGAGACAGGGTTTCTCTGTGGCTTCAGAGGCTGTCCTGGAACTCGCTCTGTACACCAGGCTGGTCTCGAACTCACAGAGATCTGCCTGCCTCTGCCTCCCGAGTGCTGGGATTAAAGGCGTGTGCCACCACTGCCTGGCTTTAAATATCAACATTCTAACTAAGGAACATTTTTCTTGGTTGGAATCTTCTTAGAAAAAAACAAAAAGAATACTTTCAAGTATCACTAGGCTAATCAACACCTACAAATACTTCAACAGAATAAACATACTGACCGAAAAGAAAGGCTCGTCTGATGAGGACCCTAGGACCAGTTAATGGTACAAAGCTAGACTCTTACTTACATCATATATAAAAATGAAAGCAAATTACTAAACACAGAGATAAAACTTCAAAACTCTCACATATGACAAAAAGTTCACAGTACTGAATTTGTAGAACCATTCTTGAATATGACAGTTAAGAGCAGAGGTGATAAAGGAGTCAATGAATTACACTGGAACACATTAAAACTAAAAACGCGTGTGTAAAAAGAGAAATAAAGGGTGGATAAGATGGCACTGTGGAGCCGGGCGTTGGTGGCGCACCCCTGTAATCCCAGCACTCAGGAGGCAGAGGCAGGCGGATCACTGTGAGTTCGAGACCAGCCTGGTCTACCGAGCGAGTTCCAGGACAGCCTCCAAAGCCACAGAGAAACCCTGTCTCGAAAAACCAAAAAAAAAAAAAAAAAAAAAAAAAAAAAAGATGGCACTGTGGTAAGGGCCTTGCCACGAAGTCTGACAACCTGAGTTTGATTCCAGCAGTCACTTGGAGGAAAAAGAGAATCAATTCCCAGAAGTTACCCTCTGACTTCCATGTTTATGCAGTGCATGCACACATAATTGTTGGGGAAGTCTTATGCTAATAAAGCACTGTCTGGCCAATAGGAATCTAGATAGGTGGGGCTAGGAGTCCAGGAGGACTCTGGGTAGGAGAAACACGAGGGGTTCGAGATGTAACCGCCATTGGGGTAGGAAGCCTGGAACTATTCTCCAGTAAGAGACATACTTAGATTAACAATTATGGGGTAATTACTTAAGTCAGAGCTAGCCAGTTAGAAACAAGGAAGGCCAACAGCTTCATAATTAATATAGCCTCCTGTGTGTTTATTTGGGACTCATGCGGATCTAGAACCAGGCTGGCGCGGCAGAGCCCAGGCGACTGGCGGGGGATAAACCAAAGCGGCTAGCAAAAGAAAAAGCTTCCCGTAACACATAATAAATGTAGAAAAAAACAACCTCCACATAACCAAGAGAGTGACGGGGCTGGAGAGATGGCTCAGCAACTAAGAACACTTGTTCTTACATAAAACTTGGTAGGCAGAGATAGGCAAATCTGAATTCAGGGTCACCTTGGTCTACATCATGAGTTCTAGCCAAGTAAGAGTCATCTACATAGTGAGTCCTTGTCTCCAATTTAAAAAAAAAAAGGGGGGGGGGGGCTACCTCATTCCAATAAAAGCCAAATGCCAGTTTCTGAGCTGTTCTATGAAGAGATCCATTTGGCAAAGAATTTTAGCCAATGGTCAGCAAAGAACTAAGTTCCTTGGCTCAAAAGCCTATGGAAATGAATTCCTGCTGCTGCTGTCTGACTGTACTCTCAAATTTATTCTGACACCTGCTCACCACATTGGTGAGGCATTCGATAGGTGACTAGATGGTAAAGACAGACCTTTCATGAGTGGGATTAGTACACCCACAGAGGATGCCCCAGGGAGTAGCAGTCTGTTTCAGCAATGTGTAGACACAGCAAGAACATCTCTGAGCTGGAGACAAGGCTCAGAGGTTACGAGTACTTGCTGCTCTTGCACAAGACCCTGGTTTATTCCCAGCCCCAACATGGTAGTTCACAACCATCAAGAACTCCAGTTCCAGGGACTCTGATATGTTCTTTTGAACCCAGAGGACAACAGGTACCCACATGATACACATACATGCAGGAAAAACACTCATTTATGTATGATAAAAATTTTTAAATCTAAAACAGATTTTTAAAAAGAGGCCTCATCTAGGAAACAGAAAACAAATCCTAGTATCTGCTAACAGCCTCTCGCTTGAGTTTCCTAGCCCAGTGACAATAGGTGTGTTACTTTACAGAATTTTGCTATCGAACCCAGATGGAGTAAGACACTTGCCAATAATCATCTAAATAACCATGGGGAGAGGCTCTCCAGTTCAAGCCCTAAGACAATACCTGCCCTGGTAGAAACCTCTATTACAGTTTGTGAGAAATCAAAATTACCTAATAAAAGGCTGTTGCAATAAATAACTGCCTACACAAAAAGATAGTATCTTTTGATTTTTCCCTCAAATGTCTACATTCATCCTAATTGTTGCACCTGTGCAAGAGATCGTTTCTGGATTAGATCACCCGCTAATCCAGAAATAGACAAATACCTCGTGCCCGGCGAGGAGTACTGAGAGGATGGCCGTTGGATTCACACCAGCCCAAAGGAAATATATCCATTGACTCCACACTTACAATAAATTCGGGTATAGGTTTCTTAGAACCTGTTAGATTAAGAAAACAAAATTTGAACTATTAGACAGCTTCCTTTATAAGTTTCTTTATGTTGTTTGTTTCTTTAGTTTTTGAGACGGGGGTCTCACTAGGTAACATAGACTACCTTTGAAATAGTGATCCCCCTGCCTCAGCCTTCTAAGTGTTGTGACTATAGGCATTGTATAACCATGCCCAGTCCTACACATTACTTTTTAAACAACACTGTAATAATATAGACACAATTCTCTTAAGCAATAATTTCTCTTATGGGAGCCATATAGTTTATGTTAGGTAAATGCTCTGAAAAAAAAAATAAGTTGCCTTCCATATGTAACTTGTAAGAATCAAGAAAGAAGTAAATACACAGAGTAACTTTGGCAAAGGAGCCGAAAAGCAGCAACCGTGGCTGTGACTGGTGTCATTTGGGAGGGCAGCAAGTGTCACAGGCCATTTCCTTGAGCAAAACATCAAATATACTTTTAACTACCAGGACTAATGTCTTGCATTCTTGGACTAACCCTGAATGTGGAATGATGAATTTAACCAGGGAAAGATCTGCCAAGTAAACACTGTCCTTAACATCCGCACTACAGGCCAGTTCTACACATCAGAGACAGAAGGCATCTTTTTAGAGATTATTTGGCAACGGGATAAAAAAAGCAAGCCAGGTACAACTGCTGCAGCACTGAGCATTTACTTAGCTTCATCAACAAATCTGCCCAATCACTTAAGTATTACTCTGAGAAAGACAAATCACATCTGTCTACATTCTATTTGGTTCTATTGAGGCAACCAAAATATATCTTATTTTGACTTGCCATTATGAAAATAAAGGACTTTAAAGAGCTTTTATTGACTTTCATTTCCTAAAATTTAAAAGCCAAGAACAAAAAAGTGTGCTTAAAATCTTGGATTTCAAATTCTATCACTGTTTAGCAAGCCACACTACAGGAATGAGCAGGAAGAGCGCAGGAATGGCCACAGGAAACGTGTCAGGGGCGCTGGTCCTGACCTTCCAGCTGGAGCCACAGGTAGGAGCCTCTCACTGCAGTGACGCTGGCAATGCACACTTCTTCAGGGAGAAGAGGGTTCACGGCCTCCAGCTTCATGTTCTTCTTAAACTGGTGCTCAGAAACTGACTACAATAAAACCAATGAATCAAATTCATTAATTAGATTAATACCTAGTATTAACACGTGCTCTACTGGAATGTTTTGTAAGTGGTATTTAATCCCTAGATTTATAGTAAAGCAATGAGTACATTTTGTTCTGTTTTGCTTTCAAGGAAGCAAAAGGAAAATAGGAGGAAACAATTTTTAAGATATAATTGCTTTCCTTCCTGATAACTCATTAAAAATTACTGTTGATTTTTGGGAACATAAACATAGGGCTGTCTAGATGAGCTCAGTAGATAAAGATACTTGTCTGGTTCTCAGAACCAACAGGGTAAAAGGTAAAAAAAAATCAGCTCCCACAAATTCATCTCTCCATGTGTGCCATGACTTGTGCACATGCACACACAAAATAAAAACGTAAATTGAGAAACAAAACAACGACCTGTAGGATGCACATAACAAGAGGTAAACACAAGTTGGCAGTGAACAGAGTCAGCAGCTGTCAGAACAGGACTGATGTAAGTGGGGCAGAAGAGAAGAGGCCTAAACCAGGTATGGAGGATCTCATGTCTCAGACGGGTCTCATGTAGCCCAGGCTGACCCCTAACTCTTGCTACATGCAAAGATGTGACCTTCACACTGATCCTCCTACTATGCCTCCCAGAGCTGGGATTTCGGGGGTGTACCACCACACCTGGTTTGTAACTCTGAAGACTAACTCAGGGTTTCACAGGCACTAAGCAAGCGCTCTAGAAAGGTACTGAGCTACATTCCCAGCCCCTCGTTTGTTTAGAGTTAAGAACAAGATGCTTTTTGAGATGGGGGGGTGGTCTTAGGTCTTACTATTTAGAATGGCTGGCTTCCCATTTACATCAATCCTCCTGCCTCAGCCTCCTAGAGCACTGGAATTACAGATGTGTCCCTTCATGCTTGGAGGACCTTTTTCTTTCCTTTCTTCTTTTTTTTTCCAGAAACATTTAAAAAGCATTTACATTATGCCATTATGTATTATTACATACCTCAGGGCAACTGTGTCTTTCCCTTCCCTACAGAAAGTGAGATTTATTCTCTGGAAAAGATAAAATACAAGATCTTTGGGCAGGAGGACACAAACAAGTGGTAAGGGTGTGTGTGGTGAAGGCCCAGCCGTAGCCTCTGTAATATCAGATGGGGACAGGAAAAGAGCTTTCACAGTAACAGGACAACACATAAAGATACAATTTAACTTTTCTCAATAAATGGTCAGCCAGATCCCACTCTGTAGGAAAAATCAAGGTTGACAAACCCCATCTAAACATGCTCAAAGTTTCTAATCAATTTTTTTGTTTTACTTTCCCATTCTTAAATGTAAACAGTAACGTAGAAAAATCAGATGTTTCAGAATATAAAAGTTACAGACAAAACCAGCAATTGGAGAAAGCGGAGAGCACACAAGGAAACATTCAAACTAGTAGTGTTAATTAACATCTACTGGGAGACAAGAAAAACTATTTCATACTTAAAGAATAGTGCACCATTAAAAACTATAGAGCTTTGATGGTGCATGTCTTTAATCACAGCACCTAGGAGGGAGAAGCAGATACAGCTCTCTGTGAGTTCAAAGCCTATCCTGTCTACATAGTGAGTTTCAGGCCAGAAAGAACTATAGAGACCCTGTCAAGTGATACTCTGCTTCAAAACACTAAACAAAATAAAGAACTACTCAAAGATAAGTAGTTCTGAAAAACAAAAAATAAAGTTTAACAAATTAAAGACTTGGGGCTGGAGACATGGGTTAGGGACAAAAGCAATTGCTACTTTAGCAGAGGGTCTGGGTTTGGTGCGGAGCCCACACGGTGGTCACCTCCAAGGGATCTAAAGCCCTCTTCTAGCCTCTGAGGGCACCAGATGCACATAAACACAAAACACACAGACATAAAACAAATGCATTTTAAAATAATTTAAAAACAGAACTCATAATCCCAACACTTGGTAAACTGAGGCAAGAGGATTACCATGAGCCTTGGGCCTCCTAGTGAGTCTGAGGTCAACCTGGACCACACAGTGAGAGTAAATCTCAAAAAAAAAAAAAATCTGTAAACTTGTTTGTTTTTTTCTTTTCTTTTTTTCTTTTTTTTTTTTTGAAGCAGGGTCTGAAAAAAAAAATGAAGCCCTAGTTAGTCTGGAACTCACTATGTAAACCAGGCTGGCCTTGAACTCACAGAGATCCATCTGCTTCTGCCTCACAGCTACCAGGACTAAAGGCGTGCGCCACCAGGCTCTGCTGAGATTCTATATTTTCTATGAGAGGAAAAAAGGCAGGCTACCTGCAACTTTACACAAGGGGGAGAAAAAAGGCAAGTTCATTTACAAAAAGTTAAGAATAACCTGTCTCAAACAACAACAACAAAAAGCCAAGAGTAAAATTGTCATTTGACTTAAAAAAAAAACACACTAAAAGACAAATGAATAATGTTTTTTAAATTCTGAAGTAACGTTCAACCTAGCTTTCATATTAAAGCGAAACTGTGAGTATGTCGGTAGGATGAAACTTTCAATATATAGAATTTATTAAAATTTACATAGTCTTTACAACTGTGTTTTAAGAAGCAATAGCAGGCTCCATCGAAACAGCCAAGCACGGGGCTGGAGAGAATGAATAGCACTTGCTGTGAAAGCAAGAGGACCCGAGTTCACACCCTCAGTACTCGGAAAAAGCTGCACATGACGGTGGTGCCTGCAATGCCTAAGCTGCAGTGCAGAGGGCAGTGGATGCCACGGGCTCTCTGGAAATGGGCAGCCTGTCAGAAACAGAACTTCATGCGCAGTGACAGGCCTGCCTTTTAAAACCTGGACAGAAACAAGACGACACCCAACATCCCCTTTCTGGCATTTGCATGTGCACATATGTCTGTCTGTCTGTCTGTCTCTGTCTCTCTCTCTCTCTCTCTCTCTCACACACACACACACAACCAAGAAAACCAAGAAGAGAGGAAAGAGGTCATGAATTATATATACATAATAGAAGCTCCAAGTCATAAGAAGGGAGAGGGAAATTCCCTGTTGTGATAGTGACAAAACTATTCAGCAAGTCTCAAGAGAGCAGCCTTTCCAGGGAGGAAAAACCATTAGGAACAATGATCTCCGGGTGGACTGCCTTTGTGGAATTAGTAACAAGAAGCTACTACGAGGTGTGGGAAGAAATAGTAATAAACACAAAGAACATGAACCAAGTAACAACAAAACAGCAATTATTAACATGGCAAATGTTTTAAAAAGGAAAACAGTCACAAAATACCGCAGCAGTAAGCTAGTAGAGTTTAAATGTAAAACTTTAACTGAAACTTCATCAAAACTAATAGTGATGATTAAGACAGAAACATTTAATGTCACCAACGTCAAGTGTTTAAAATTAATACCTCAAAAGAGTACAGCGTATCATTTTGAAAATAATGAGGTATAAATATAAGAATTACAATGAAAGAAAAACAATGGGTCACTGTATAAACTAAGTTCATGGTCTCTCCAAGGTAAGGCTGAGGGGTCTCACCGGAGGGAAGCACTTCTGGGGAGCAGCTTCAGCGCCACACTGTTTGAGGTAGTCAGCCCAGTCAAAATCCTGGCTCCGGAAGCCTACAGACAGAGAAGCGCAGCGGTTCACTCCCAATGCACTTCCTGACTAGCATCTGCCAACGTGTCCATTCACAACTCCTCATGCTGCTAATTTATGTACTTTTACCAGTGTAGAGGGGACCTCTATAATATAAGCCATAATTAATTACTATTTTTCATACTAGGTAACTGAACCCAGAATTGTACACAGCTTATTTTCTAAACCAGAATAACTCTGGGAAAATTATAATTATGTAATAAAATTAAATAAGTATTGAAACTTCCAAATTTCAAACTAGGTACTTTTTCTTTATTTAAAAATTTCTTTCTTCCTGTTACATACTAACCCCGGCCAGTTGCCCCTCCTTTTCCTTCTCTCGCCTCACCACCGCTCCCTCTTCCTACCTCCCCTCCCCATCCACTCCTCAGAGGGGGTAAGACCTTCTTTGGGGAGGCAACAATGTCTGGCATACCAAATTGAGGCAGAGCCAAGGCCCTTCCCCTGTATCAAAGCTGAGCAAGGTATCCCACAATAGAGAATGGGCTTCAACAAGCCAGTTCATGTACCCGGAATAGGTCTTGGTCTCACTGCCGGGGTCTCCCCACCCCCACACCAAAGATCAAGCATCATAACTGTCACCCTAGTACAGTCCCATGCAGGTCTCCTAGCTGTCAGTCCGTAGTCCGTGAATTCCCACTAGCTCAGGTGGGACTAGTTACTGACAATTTGCCAAGACTTTAAAAGAAAAAAAAAGCCTGGAATTGATTTTGTATATAAAAATTTAGTCTTAATGATTTTATTAGTACTTTTTAATCAGTGGGGACTTTTTGTTGATAAGGCTATTTGTTTTCCCTAACATATCTTAGCTAATACCAATATAATGTGTGTGTGTGTGTGTGTGTGTGTGTGTGTGTATGTGTGTTTTTAAAGACAGGGTCTTAAGTAGTTCAGGGTATCTTGGAATTCATGTAGCCAAGGCTGACCTTGAACTCTTGACCCTTCTGCCTCTACTACCTTGCAAGTTCTAGGATTACAGGAACACACCACCACACCTGGCTCTGCTGCAATACTCATCACATTGTTTTCAGATCCATGGACTAGAGAATCTAATATTCTCAGGGACACAGCTGGACAGGAGGGATAATTTTTAATGTCCCTGATTTACGTCTGACAAGATTACCTGAACATCTCCAACTTCTAAGAGACAATTTTCACTGTCCACAACACAAGGAAGTATTATATCTGACAGATATGTCCACTATGCCAACCTGATCATTATTCATTAAATATATGTATTATAATACTACCCTGTACTCCATAAATGCATATAGTATGTGTCAATTAAGAAAACATTTGAAAAATCTAAATGTTCTCCTATGATCTGAATCATAAATTCAACTCAGACTAAAATAAACAACTCTCTAGTTTCAATCTATCAAGGTTCTTGGCAAAAACACCTCCAAACTAGTGTCTTATTCCACTCCATCTGTGTGGGAGGAGCTACATGGTTGCTGTCCACTTTTGTCTAAATTTTGCTGTCTCAGAGTTTAATCAGGCTCAAAGCTGTGTCCTCCTACAGGCAACAGTCCATGCTATCCTCTTTCTTGCCCAAACAAAACAGGCCTCAGCTCTCCTTCATATATGTGTAAGTGTGTGCATACGTTGTGTGACTGGGAATTGGACTCTGGACTTGTGCAGAAGCAGCTGATGCTTTCAGCCACGGCCCCACTGCTTCAGTTACATAGGTCACTACCTGCCCTCTTTACAAGTTCAGCTGACTTGTCCACACTATGCCCAAGGCTCCTATGTCTTTAACACTGTCTTCTCCTTTTCACACAAAGGTGGCAAGCAGTATAAAGAACCTGGAACACCTGCACCTCCTGCAACACATCAAGTTCCCAGCATCAGGGTTCAAGGCTACACTCCCCACCAGTGCTCCTTGTGTTCTGCTCACTGAGGGTGGAGAGCCAGGGAAATTCTGTGGATGCTTTCTCCCATATGCCTCTTGAAAGACTAGATTATACTCATTTCTGCTTTCTCAGTGATGAAATTCAACACAAGTTCACAACAAACATTGCATAAATTTTTTTTTGGATGAATGAAGGCTGGGTAGAGGACAGAGGTTCTGAGTTTATGATCCTTGCTAATATGAGTGCTTCCAATACAAAGTCTTCAGCAGTCAGCATTCAGGAGAAGCCTTGCTTACCAAAGCCTACCAAGTCAAAACAATCTGGTTTGCTAGTATAAGCAAAACTACCATCTAACATTTTCCAGATATTTCAAATTTTAATACTAAAAATTCCAGTCAAATTCAGTGAAATCTTATTTCAGTCCTTTGGTTAGAAGGTCAAATGTCACATTTGACAAAGTCACAAGAAGTAAAATGAGCTGTTACTACTCATTTTAGATCCTTTGTTTGTTTGTTTGTTTGTTTCTTTTTAATTTTTTGAGACAGGGTTTTTCTGTGTAACAGTCCTGGAACTCACTTTGTAGATCAGGCTGGCCTCAAATTCACTGAGATCCACCCCTTCTGCCTCCTGAGCTGAGTACTGGGATTAAGGTGAGCAGGAAAAACCTCTGAGGAAGCCAGGTCTACATAGCTCAGGGTTTGTCAAGCCTACTGTGATAACCAGTTTCTGTCAACCTCAACATAAACATGGACATATCTAGGAAGAGAGAATCTCAATTAAGGGATAGCTTCCATCAGACTGTTCTGTGGAAGAGTCTATAAGGCATTTTCTTGACTAATGATTAATGTGGGAACTGCCACCCCTGGACAGGTAGTTCTAGATTGTATATGAAAAGCACTCTGAGCAAGTGATAAGGAGCAAAGCATTAAGAATTCCTACATAGTCTAATTCCGTCTCTGCCATGAGTTCCAGCCTGAACTTCCTTCAGTGATGGGTTTCAAGTATAAAATGAAATAAACCTTTTCTTCTCCAAAGTTGCTTTTGGTCCATGTCTTACCACAGCAACAGAGAGGCAAACTAGACACCCACCCCTCTGACACCTCCCAACAGATTCCAAATGGAACAGACTAGGGAGCAAGAACAGAATCCAGACCTGAGACTGTTCTTCTAGCTGGCTATAAAAATACATGTCAAAGTATGAGAAAACAACACTTTAGCTTGTGACTTCAAATATCACAGTAAGACCCTTCATCCTTCCTCAATAAATAAATAAATAAAATTATGGAAACTATATCTCATTCACCTTATCTTAGACCTCCATCATACTCAAGACATGAGGTATGAAAGATCTTAGCAATGCCTTCCAACACACATTTCAAGGGCTAAAGTTTGTAAATGAGGAACCTAAAATTAACATGGGTCATAAAGTGAGTGTGAGGACACACTCAGCTACATAGTGAGACCCTACATAATTAATTATGGTAATAATAATTTTGAGAAACAACACAGAAGAATTCAAATCCACACCTGGAGGAGGGTTGATGTGTAAGCCATTCTTGAGACTCCACTGCACAGGAAAAATGCCAGGACTGTTAGCATGGCAAACAAATGATCGTCTTGTATGGTCCTCTGGTCGAAGGTCGTCCATTTCCACCAGAAAGTACTTATCATCAAAAACCTGTATAATTAACAGGTAAAATTGACACACGGCCTATGCATATTATATATAATATATATTAGGTATGTATATGCACAAACATATATCTATCACAGATTTTTTTCCTTAGCACAAACATGTTACTTAAGTTTATTTATAGTCACACTAGGTTATTAAAATACTCAATAAATGTTAGTTCTATGTCATGTACTATTTTAGTTACGTATCTTTCACATATTTACTCAGTTTTACTCTTTGTAACAATCTAATGAGGCAGGTACCATTTTCAATTACATTTTTCAAGTAAGAAAAATGGATTCAAAGAAAAGTAAAGTAATTTAACTTAAACTGCAAACCTGAACTCAAACCAAGTATTTGGGTTCAAATCAAAATTTAGTTTAAGCTTAGTAAGGGGTCAACTACATTACTATACTATCTTCAAATGACAAAGTAAGAAGTTAAGGAGTGTCGTCTGGGTCCTAAGCAGACCATTATCTCTTAGACTCCAGAGAAGATTGGTAGGTCTTGGTCTCAGTCTCTATCTCTCTTTCTCTGTGTGTGTCTCACATGTGTGTCTATATATGCCACACAGGTGTAGGTGCCCAGGAGACCCTGACACAGTAATTACAAATGGTTATAAGCCACATGACGTGGATGCTGGGAGTTAAACTGGTCTCCTGTTAAGAGCTTGTAGCCACTGAGTCATTTCTTTAGCTTCCAGAGAAGATCTTAAGACGACTTACAGGCTCAAAAATCTCTTAGTGCTCTGAAAATAATCTTGCACAAACACAAAGAAAATGTAAATCTCATCAAGTCGGAAAATTAAATGTCCTAGTAATTACCCCATAGTTATAATCCACCTTGAGCTCGACGTCCAGAAAATGGCTTCTTCTTTCATCCTAACCCAAATACTCTCTATTCCACAGTAACCGCACCTTGAAAATATGTTCAGATCCTATGCTTACTATTAATAAGGGCCTTAATTTTGTCAGATGTTGCAGAGATTAAAGCCTGGTTCCAGAACACACAGCTGTAGCTACTCTAGTGGTGATGCTAACTCTGTGATTCCACATTTCTCCTATGCCCCCAAACCCTTTCCCTGGTTAGGTAAGTGATAGCACCGCCTAAATTTATACTTTATAAACACCACTGTGGCCCAAATACTAGTCAAGTCCTTCCAGCCATACAAAGGAAGGCTTGCCTCTGAAGAGCGCTCCCTCCCTTCTACTACTTTGGTGCCCTGAGTCTGTTCTGCTCTGGTCACACAGGACTGAGCTGGCAAGAAGAAATGGCACACACAATACAAATATACAGAAAAGATTCTGGCTTCACAATGAACTGTATAATAAAGATTAAACCACTATGATTTCCTCAACTTGTCACCCTGATGGCAATTATTTCCAGAAGAAATTACTCTCATTTCACCTTGGCAATTGTAGCAGGAGAAATCCCAAAAGGAGACCATGGGTCCACAGCTTCCAATTTCATATTTACAGAAAATTCATGGGTTCCAATAAGTTGCTTATCCTGAAATGTATACAACAAAAAGCAAAAATATAGTGTTTTTGAATTAATGTCTAGTCTTACGTAGCTGAATATTTGTAATGGTTAATCTTCATTGTCAACCAGACTGAATTTGGAATCATCTATGTGACAGGCTTCTGCGCGTGTCTCTAGAGCATTTCCAGAGAGATTTAACTAGGTAGGAAGAACTGTGCTCTGAACTATGGTCCTGGGCTGGCTGAAAAAGCAGGAAGAGAACTGAGCCCCACGCTCATTTCTCTTCATTTGCTGACTGCATGTTTACTGTGACCAGGCATCTCAACTCCTGTCTCCAAGCCTCTCAGCCTGGTGGCCTACATCCCTTGAAACAAGGAGTCAAAATAAACTCTCATCCCTTAGGCAGCTTTTGTCACAGATGTTTCATTACAGCAACAAGAAAGGTAATTGAGTTAACTCAAATAAAATAAGCTTCTGGTAAAGTCGGTAATTTTTCTTCCTGGGAAAATCTATTCAGGACAAAAGCAACAACTCACATAAAATATTCCCCTCTACATTTGGAATACAATGGACATCTGGAAGAATTTATTTCCTAACTAGTTTTAAGGTTATGTAGTTAAGACTGGAAAAGAAGACATTCAAATGGCTTCTTTAAAATTTTGTTTGTTTTTTTGAGACAGGGTTTCTCTGTGTAGCTTTTTGGAGGTTGCCCTGCAACTCACTCTGTAGACCAGGCTGGCCTCAAACCCACAGAGATCCACCTGCCTCTGCCTCCCAAGTGCTGGGATTAAAGGCGTACGCCACACCCATCAGACACTCAGACAGCCTTAAGAGAACTGCTGGAAAACAGAGTGATCACCATCCCTCCACTCTGACCCCTCCTTCCCACACACAGGCACAGCACTCTCCTGCCTCCAACAATTAGTGTTCATTCTTTACCTCCCCCAATTGCCATTCTTTACTATAAAGAGAAAACTGTATTTATCGTGAGTTTCTGTTTTTACCTTAAACAAGTAAGAGGGTAATGGCTCTTCCTCCTCCTCTCTTACTCTGGCCAAAATCTCTTGCCAGTCAGCTTCACCTTTCAGATGCCGGATGGCTTCAGTGAAACAAAACAGCATGTTTAGAGGAGAAAGCCTATAGACGTCCTAAGTCCTTAAAGCACTCACATAAGCACAAGTCCTTTCTGCTACACTAGGAAAAGATTCAGGCTTGCTCCCCCACCACAGCCAGGGTTCTCTGTGTAGTCCTGGCTGTCCCGGCACTTGCTCTGTAGACCAGGCTGAGATCCGCCTGCCCCTGCCTCCTGAGTGCTGGGATTAAAGGCAGACACCACAATGTCTGTTTTGTTTTTGTTTTGTTTTTTTTGGGGGGGTAGGGTGGGGTTCAAGCCCACCTTCATACAAAAGAACTTATACCCTAATCTTGGCACTGAACTCTATTTAGGAGACCAGAAAATTAAAGTTTGTAAAATGTCTACAGTAAGAGTAGACATAACGCTGCAGCACATGAGATAATGCAATGGACACCTAACCTGGGCTACAGAGTAACAAATGCAAGAAAGGGCGAAACACTGGTTAGGGAAAAGTCTGAGGTATAATCAGTGATGTCCGCTAAACTACAAGTGTAATAACAAAATCAAAGAGAAATATACACTTAATGGAACTACTCTGTATAAATATGAAATACTTTTTATGCGAATTAAGAAAGGTTTTCATGGGCTGGAGAGATGGCTCAGCGGTTAAGAGCACTGCTTGCTCTTTCAAAGGTCCTGAGTTCAAATTCCAGCAACCACATGGTGGCTCACAACCATCTATAATGAAATCTGGTTCCCTCTTCTGGCATGCAGACATACATGCAAGCAGAATACCGTGTATGTAATAAATAAATAATTAAAAAAAGAAAGGTTTTCATAACATGTAGAGTATGTTTTCAGTCTCACAAATATTAATAGCAAAACAATAATACAAGTTTATAGAAAAGTGCTGTTGCTCTTTACCTAATGGGGGCTGGAGTGCATACCCTTGCTGAGCAGCCCAACCAATGTGATGAAGAAACGGATCTAAGTAATACAACCAGTGGTCAAAACTGTCAGAACTCTCAAGTCCTTCATAACGCAGCTTCAGCCGTCCCCCAATGTTCTCCACAACAGTAACAATCCAAGTGCTTAGAGAGTCCCGAAAAGCCTGGCACTCTAGTCTGGATCCCGGGGCGATAAGATCTAAAGGGTTCCTTCCATTACGGAGCTGTAGGTGAAAAATGTGAAATTAGAGGGTTAATACTTCTTTTTAAAAGTGAGTTCTAGATTTTCCCAAACGATAGTCTTCATATTATTTCCCTCATCCCACAACAGTGCATTAAGTTACACTGTCTCCAGACAGCCTCCCACAATGCCACTTTCGGGTGATATGAAAATGTTTACCATGAAGAAAACCTTCCCTATAAGACAATAAAACTATTTTAACAAACATCTCTAAATTATCATTTTATTTAATATAATTTTAAAAATAGAATCTTGTCTCTGATTATGAAAGCAAATGTGATCATCATTAAACAGAAAAGTCAAACATGCCTACCCTCTTCTATAAAGATCTAAAAAGACCACAGAGAACAGTTGGTATAGACACTATTCACAGTCAATATCTACTTTTGCTTTTCTTTGCATTGGTTTTTTTTCTCTTTTCCAAATATATACTGTTTTTCACTTATTAAATCACAGGTATCTTTTTATTAGAGAAGATGTCAGCTTCCCCTACCTTTTCAAGCGTTCTTAGTATTTTTGCATTTAAGTGAGCAACAATGCATCCACTTCTGATGAGCTTTTACTTGTCTGATTTTTCTTACCCATTCCACATGTTCTTATGATCACAGTAAGAACTTTTGGTTACAGTGAAAGGAAGGAACAATTTATCTAATTTTTTTTTTTACTAAGAAAAATAAGAAGCTTCATGACAAGTAGAGCTTTTGTAGAGGACATGAGTCTGATTTCCAGTATCCATGTCAAGTGGCTCAAAACTCCACACATACTCATGTGTACAAACCATATACATGAAATACACAAATATACATCACTAAAAATAAAATTAAAAGCTAGGCTTGGTGGTACACATCTTTACTACTAGAATTCAGGAAGCAGAGGAAGATTTTTTTTTTTGAGTTCAAGGTCAGTCTGGTCTACATAGGGAATATGAGGTTAGACAGGGCTACTGAGTGACTCTGACTCTCTTTCTCTCTCTCTCAGACCCCACCCCACACACACCATGAAAATTAAAAGAGGTGGGCAGTGGTGGCAAACACCTTTAATCCCAGCACTCAGAAGGCAGAGCCAGGATCTCCTGAGGTCGAGGCCAGCCTGGTCTACAAGAGTGAGTTCCAGGACAGCCAGGGCTACACAGAGAAGCGCTATCTTAAAAATACCAAAAAAAAAAAAAAATTTACTATCTAGATATGTATTAAAAACTACAATAAAGAATAGAGGGGCTTCACAGAGATGACTCAGGGTTAAGATCACTGGCTGCTCTTCCAGAGGACCTGGTTCAATTCCCAGCACCTATGTGGCAGCTCAGAGCCATCAGGGAAATCAACACCTTTACACAATCAAAACACCAACACACGTTAAAACTAACTAAATAAATAAAGCCATGTACGGTGGTGCACTCCTTTAATCCCAGCACTTGAGAGGCAGAGACAGTGGATCTCTGTGAGTTCCAGGCCAACCTGGTCTACATAGCAAGTTCCAGGACATCCAGAGCTGTTACACACAGAAACCTTGTCTCCAAAAAAAAAAAAAAAAAAAGGAAAGAAGGAATCCAGAGTCGATACCCAGCACCCATGTATAGTTGGGTGTGAAGGAAGTATATAATCCCAGCACAGGGAAGACAGCTAGGGGTATCCTGAAAGGCTTACTGGATAGTCAACCTAGCCAAATGGTGAACTCCAGGACAAGAGAGAAACTCTGTCTCAAGAAATAAAGTGGAGAGCAACTGATGAGGACACCAGTGTCAGCCTCTGACCTGCACATGCACTCCATACGCATATAAACACGCACACACAAACAGAAAAGACTGGAGGAAACTTCATTCATTCAAGTCTCAGGACATAAAAGTGGGGAGGGGATAAACAACAAAAGCATTAGAGAGCTCATCCCAAAGCCATCACCTAACCCTGCCTCTAACCTCCACAGTCTCGGGTGTCCTAAAGATTTGCCTGTCTCTGCCTTCTGAGTGCTGGAACCTCCCAGGCTACTCAACTATTCTTAATATTCACTGTAACATTTGTTCCTAGTGTAAACTGCTGTGTGAAGCTTTCATGTTTAGGTGTATAAAAGAACAGACAAACAAATGAAGGGCTGCACTAATAGCTGTAAGTTTTAAGATGGCAGAATCATGATCACTGCAGGACAGGATATTTTATCTGCTCAATGTTCACAGCCTCATGCATGCATCCATCCATTTGAACATCCAAGTGTTCAAAGTGTGCCAGGCCCTGGGTAAAGATAACAAAATTAATCTGAGTACAAAAAATGTTAAAGTTGTTTGAAACGGTGTTCACAAATGGGCATGGAAGCATCTATCAACAGAACCTTAAAAAGTGACTGACTGAGCAGGTTCTCAGGTACCAACAAGCCATCAGAGTGCAAGTCCTGACACTGATTTAAATGCTCCAATACTTATGCTTACGACTCCAAAAACAGTGTTTCTTTTTCCTCTCAGCAGTAAATTAGCAATCAATCTTGGAACCCTTGCAAAGGTTTTCCATACTCGTTTAAGAAGCCATGATACTCACGCCCTCTAGTAGAGACACAGGAGGACCACAGGCTCCTCTCAGGGTCTGCTGTAGAAACGCACCCCAATCAGACACTTTATCTCTGATGCCTAAACAAAGGAAGAAATAATTATTGTTCACATCAGTCACAGAACACAAAGAAATGTGACATACAGAAATGGCTTAAGGGTATGTTTATCACTTAAAAGTCAGTGTATTGCTTCATTTGAGAGCTTAAAATGAGAAAACAAAAACAGTTACAAAACTTCCCTACTCTGAGTTGAGCCATGTGCTGGTTAGTTTCTGTCACCGTGATAAAACCTAGGGTCATCTGGGAAGAAACTACAATTGAGAAAATGTTTCCATTACACTGGCTTGTGGTACATTTTCTTGATTAGTGACTGATGTGGGAGGGCTCAGCCCACTGTGGGCGGTGACATCCCTGGGCAGGTGGTCCTGAGGTGTATAAGCCAGCTGAGCAAGCCACAGGGAGTAAGACAGTGCCAGTGCTCCCCCATGGCCTCTGCTTCAGTTCCTGCCTGATGACTTTAGCTTGTGTCAAGCTGACACTCAACACCAGCCAGTACATTCTGTAACATTAATGGCTTTGTTAACAATTGTGTGTGCATGATATAACTGTGAGCACTCCTGTGACCACACATAGGAGGCCAACAGAGAATGCCAGGCATCCTGCTATATCATTTCCCAACTTATTCCACTAAGATAACTTGTATTCTCTTTGCTCTACATACAACTCTTAATTAACCAGAGAGAAATGTCTCACTTTGGCTTCTATTGCTATTTTTTAAATAGACCAGCTAGCTAGCAAGCCATAGGGATTCACCCACGTCTGCTTTCCATTGTGCTGTGGCTACAAGCACATGTGGCCATGTCCAGCTTTTATGGGGGTACTGGACTCTGAACTCAGGTCCCTCAAGTTTGTACAGCAAGCACTCTTACCCACTGTGACATCTTCAGTCCCCAACAGCTTTCAACAGATACACTGGTTCATTGGAGGCTAAAAATAGCGAAATTCTATCATTTCCTGTTCATCAATTAATCAAAATATTTCTATAAAGAGAAACTTGTGTTTATAAACCATTTGATGGGCCAGGAGTTAGTGGCACATGCCTTTAATCCCAGCACTCGGGAGGCAGAGGCAGGCGGATCTCTGTGAATTTGAGGCCATCCTGGTCTATAGAGCAAGTGCCAGGACAGCCTCCAAAACTACACAGAGAAACCCTGTCTCGAAAAACCAAAATAAATAAATAAAATAATGGGTTGATGCCCTGGCATCTTCCAAAGGCCACCAATGAACTTTTCGTTTACAAATTTTACTATGAAGTCCTAAACAAATGCATGTTCACAGTCACTGAAACTATTGTCCTTATTAATGCTCAAATTGTCTCTTTAATCAAAGGATGTCTCTTCAAGTTGGGTCTTGAGTCTTTTTGATATGACAGTGTAGTAAGATATTTCTGACTCATTTGTCATTTCCTGACCTGAACCAGATCCCCTACTACTTCTCTAAGGAACTCCAATTTGTTTCAATAAAAATAGTATTTAAAGTCAGATTTGGTAGCTCACAAATGTAATTCCAGAAACCGAGAGTTAGAGACAGAAGGACTAAGAATTTAAGATGCACCCAGCTGGTGGTGGCACACACCTTTACTCATAGCACTCAGCAGGCAGAGGCAGGCGGATCTCTTGAGTCTGAGGCCAGCCTGGTCTACAGAGTCAGAGCTACACAGAGAAACCCTGTCTCATAAATCAGAAACACACACACACACACACACACACACACACACACACACACACACACACACACACAGAGTGAGTTTTAGGCCATCCTGTGTCAAACAATAACAGATGGTATTTGGAGATCCTAAGTCAGGTGTTGTGGGGACCACTGCCACTGCCACTGCCACTGGGTTGTTTCTAGGCCTTCTCAGTGTCTACAAATGAATCTCATTTGCTGCTGCTGCTGCTGCTGTACTTTCTATGTGGGGGGGGGGGGTCAAGATCATGACAGGGGAACCCACAGAGACAGCTGACCGGAGTTCCTGGGAGCTCATGGACTACAGACTGACCGCTGGGGAGCCTGCATGAGACCAACCTAGGCTCTCTGCATGTGGGTGACAGCTGTGCAGCTTGGTCCGTTTGTGGGGCCCCTGGCAGTGGGACCAGGATCTGTCCCTGGTACATCCCTATGGTGGGATGCCTTATTCAGCCTTGAATCAGGGGAAGGGGCTTGGTCCTGCCTCAACCTGATGTGGCAGGCTTTGGTGACTCCCATGGGAGGACTTACCCTTTCTGAGCAGTGGATGTAGGGAGTGGAGGGGGAACATCACAGACAGGAGATTGGGAGAGGGAGCAGGAGGTGAGGAAGATGGGGAAACTAGAGTTGGTTATGTAAAATAAATAAAAATATTTAACAAAAAATTGCATACATGTTAGTAGGTACTTTTTCTCTTGTTTTTTATTCCTCTGTTTATTTGTAATCTAGAAGAAAAATTTGCTTTGGGGACTTAGTTTTATCTCTAGTGTTCTCTGATACCTTGTATTAATTAAGGAAATGTTTAGAAATTTTAGAAAATATTTATAATTCACTAATTGACAGGATATGAAAATATAGCTGAAAGATCTTTATTGTTTGTGATTATATGAAATGTTGCACAAACATTAATGGAGGTCTATTCAAAATGAAAATAAAATATAAGATCATGCACATATGTAGCCTCTTCTACATAGATTATATCCCACCCCCCTCAAGCCAAAGACCCTAGGTTTCAATTTGACATTATCATTTTGTTTTATTTCAAAATACACAAATAACTATTTCAAGTATCATCAGTTCTACAACCAACATAATGATCACTGAAAACAAAAGGTTCTTGTTATGGCCCCTAAAATACACTTCTATTAAGAATGGACATGTAAATCATTCTGTGGCCACCCCTCAAGCTCTATCTACACACAGAAATTTTATTTTGCTTCATAAAAGTTGCTTTTTAAATTTTAATTTTGGTACATAGTTACATTCAGAAAATCTATCATCTTCATTGTATTCCTTTCAGGTAACTTTTCTATTGATGCTTTTTATTTCTAAGAAAACAAATACAGTTCACAAACACATTCATATGCTTTCATTCTCTGCTAGTGTATTTCCATTGTCTTACTTTCTGTTTTTCTTTAACATTTAAATTTTATATAGCGTGTGTGTGTGTGTGTGTGTTGGTAAGGAATCACCCTCATCATCTTTCACATTATTAAATGAGGCAAAGTCTCTCAATCTAATTCACAGCTGGTCAATAGGGCTAGTCTTGCTAGCCAGCTTATTCTACGGATCCCGTCTCTGCCTTCCAAGGCTTGAATTACAGGCAGATGGCCATGTACACCTGACATTTATATGGGTCCTGGAAATACAAATTCCACTTTTCATGATTGAGCTGCAAGCGCCTAATCATTAAACATAACCCCCCCGCCTTAAATATATGTGTGTGCACATATATGCATACACACACATATACACACACCCCTCAACATATTCTGAGTAGTCTGAGTTGGTAGGCCAAAAGGCAGGTCACTCCTTGACTATATTATATATACAAAAGATGATTCTCCTTATTGCTGATTGTACCATTCAGCATAAAATACCCTTTTTATCCTACTGTTTTCTCACCTAGATTTTATGTCACATATTAAGACTGAAATGCCTGGCTTGTCTGCTTTTGCACTTGTCTCTACAGCTCTGCCCATCCCTTTTTATTTGTCTGACTCTTCAGAATTACTCCTGCCTGTGAGACAAATGTGAATTGTGCTTCCTAAGTCAGTATGATTTTGTTGTTTCTGTTGGAAGAGTAAGTCCATTTGTTGTACTTATTGATGCAAGCCCCCTGGTTTTGTCATAATACTACATGTTAAATCAATTACTTGTTATGTATGTCATGTTTATTATGTGATTTCTATTTGAATATATAATTTTAAGCCAATGTTTTGATATTTAGATAGGTTTGTATTCTCTACTGCTTACATTTATCTATATAATTCAATGTGTGTGGTGTGTGCACATGCGTGTGGGGCACACCCCCACAAGTGTGCATACAGATACCAGAGTACATGAGATAGCATTAAACATTTCTTTTCTTTTTTTTTTTGAAACAAGATCTCTCACCAAACCTGAAACTCTATTTTGGCCAGGCTGACTGGTTATCAAGCTCACAGGACCTGCTTGTCTCTGCCCCAAAACTCTGGAGTTACAAACCTGGTTTTAACATGGATGATTGGAATTTGAATTCAGGTCCTTTCACTTTCACAAGTAATCTTACCAGCTAAGCTGTCTCCCCCCATCCTATACAAATAGCTTAAAAGTTTTTGAGCTTTCGTACAAAGTCTTATTATATACCCCAAACTGGTCGCACTTTCACATCCCTCTTGCCTCTGCTAACTAGCTGTAGAGACTACAGGCATATGCTACCATATTTAGCTCACAATACTTTTATACAATAATATTAGACCTTTCTAGTTGGGGACTAGCTTCTTATGTTGTGAAATAAATAAATAAATAAATAAATGTGTTAAAGTATGTAAAGATGTGTGCATTTGTGTTGCAAATTGTTTAACTGTGTAAAGATGTGTTGCATGTGTTTATGCTGCATTTGTTTAACTGTTGTTTTTTGATATTCTGCATTTGTTTAAGTGTGTAAAGATGTGTGGCTTTTGTTTTATGCTGCATTTATTTAACTATGTAAAGATGTGTTGCTGTTCACATTGCCTGCCTAAGGCACCTGATGGGTCTAACAAAAAGCTGAATGGCCAATAGCCAGGCAGAGGAGGGACAGGCAGAGTTGGGAGGCAGAGAGAAAAGGGGGGGCAGCCAGCCAGACACGAAGGAAGCAGGAAAGCAGGATGGACAGTGCGTAGATGAGGTAAATGAGCCTCGGGGCAGCACACAGACTATTAGAAATGGGCTAATTTAAGCTAATGAAAAAAAGTTAGCTAGAAACAAGCCTAAGCTAAGAGCTGAGCTTTCATAATTAAGCCATGTCATGATTTGGGGGCTTTCTATTCAAGAAAGTCTGCTGCATATTTATTTCCTTTTTCTCTCTAAACAGCATTGAACTTGGATATGTTTAAACTCTGTTTTTTCTTCTCTCTTTCAATATCTCAGGTAATACTCTTTTACTTCCAGTCGACAACTTAAAAGTAACTGATGAACTACATGGGAGTAAAGAGGGAAAGAGAGAGACAGTGCGGCAGGGAAGAGCTCTCACTACTGTTGCAGAGGACCTCAGCATGGTTCTTAGCACCACACAGTGGCTCATCACTCACAACTCCAGTCCCACGGCAACCCCCAACGCCTTCTTCTAACCTATGAGGGTGCCAGGGACACACATGGTACAGAGTCATACTTACAGACAAAAACACTCATGCACATAAACATATCAAAAAATATAAATAAACCTCAAAATACTGAGTTCAATACCACTATACACACGCTCTCGTCCTCTGCTCCTATTTGGTTTTTAGCAGTGATATTCTGCCTACATTGTATTCTTACCAGGAGTCTCTTTGTAATAATAAAAATCATTCATTTGGTTTTCTGAACCTCATTGTTTTTGGGGAGGACGACAGTTTTAAGACAGGGTTTCTCTGTGTAGCTCTGGCTGTGCTGGAACTCACTGTGTAGACCAGGCTGGCCTAGAACTCAGATCTGCTTGCCTTTTCCTCCCAAGTTCTGGGGTTAAAGGTGTGGAACCCCCACTGTATGGCCTGAACATCATTGTTTGGCAGACTCTTATGAAAGACTCCTGGGAACAATATTCCTCAAATGTTTTCTACTTTCCTATCGGTCTGTATAGGGTTGTTTTTTGTTTTGTTTTGGCCAGAAGTCCATCTTGGATAGCTATAAAATTCTCTCATGCTCTTTCACTGAATGTATTACTCAAGTGATGAAAGTTAGCAGCAGCCACAGCAATACAAGACAGATCAGAAACATGGGTCTGTGACAGAGTTCACACTAAATGGAAAGAATTTCTTCATTTGTCCTACAAAAAGCACACAATCTCAATCAGGGGAAGCATAAGCCAGACCCAAATCCAGAGAGATCCCACACAGTACTTTTCAAAAATGTCAAAATAAAGAAAGACTAAGAAAGCTAAAGAGATACAACAGCGAAATGTCAGCTAATCCTGGCCTGGCTCCTAGACCAGAAACAGAAATAGAGAATTGCAAATATTCCTGAAACTAGAACACAGTGAGCACTATTGGAAAAATCTAGCCTATCTATATCCTCCAAGATATGTCTCTGCTCTGGCAGTTCAGAGTTCAAGGTGATCCATGGCAACATAACAAATTCAAGGCAAACTAGAGCTACCTACATGAGACAATGTCTCAAAAATAAATAATAAAACAGAGGCTGGAGAGATGGCTCAGCAGTTCTCTCCCAGAAGACCCAGGTTCAATTCCCAGCACTCACATGGCTGCTCACAACAAGCTATAACTCCAATCCCAGGGGATCTGACCCCCTTTTAGGGTCTCCTCTGATTACAGTAGAACAAGGGTCCTGGTTCCACTCAGATGCGCTGGCCTCTGAGGAAGCCTTAGTCACAGGAAGACCCAGAAAGACTAGGCCTTGGGGCACAACCCTCAACAGAGCAGAGACACACAGGTCAGTGGGGAACCATGAGAGTCGTGGCCAAATGAAAAACTGGTAACATGCCTATAAGCCCAGCTACTTAGGGAGGAGAGGCAGGAAGATAGCAAGTCGAAGGCCAGCCTGGGCTACAAAGTGAAAGAAAGCATCGCTTAGCTATATCCTGTCTCAAGACAAAAACAAAGCAAAACAACAAAAAAAAAAAAAAACACATTAATTGGGGGTAGGGAGGAGCTGGAGAGATGGCTCAGCAGTTAAGAGTACTGGCTGTTCTTTTAGAAGACCTGAGTTTGATTCGCAACACTTACATGGCAGCTCCAAATTGTAACTCCAATTCCAAGAGACCTGACACCACCTTCTGGCTTCAGTGGGAGCCCCTATGTACATGCACGCGCGTGCGCACACACACGTATACACACACACAGTAAAAGAACCAAAAAGAAAAAAACTAAAGTGTTAAGATAAATTACAGGTAATATGATTTCAGTTTAAAAACAGGTACATTACTCCTTATAAAATTTTTCATCAAAAATGTTTGCCTAAGCTGGGTGGTGATGTGGTATGTCTTTAATGCCAGCACTTGGGAAACAGAGGCAGGCAAATCTCAGTGAGTTCAAGGACAGCCAGGATATTACACAGAGAAACCCTGTCTTGAAGAACAAAAAACAAACAAAAAGAGCCTAAAAAGCTGTGTAAATCTATGTAGGAGTAGCCTGACAAGCCTCAAGGCTGTGACCAATCTAAACTTTCTTACAGCGATTCCCATCACACTCTGAAAGGAAGTGTTCTACTACCTTCTGGGGCTTCAAGGGTCTTCCTATTCTGCTGACACCAGCCAATGGGGTAGAGGCCAGCCTTTCTGATGTCACACCAGAAGTCCGCTTTCCGATCCTCCCCATAGCCTTCATAACGCAGCAGGAGCAACTGCTCACAGGCAGTGATGACAGTGGCAACCCAGTAGGTTTCAGGGTCTTTTTTCACAGCTACCTCCAGCTTCATCCCAGGAGCAAACCCATTTTGCAGACGTATGTCCACCTGAAGAAACAAATGTTATTAAGCACCAGGCAAACAAATTACATGAGTGGTTCTCTGTCCAAATTATTTCTTAAGATCTGACATTTCTGAAGTACTAAATGCCAATAAAATCTTCTCAAAGGAAACCCGAGAAATTCCAATTCTAACTCATAACAGTGATCTAAACAAAACAGAAGTAGCTACAGGACTTTGTCCCACAAAACAGTGATGGAACTAGATATTTTCAATGTGGTCTATATGATTATAGAAAGTATCTTCTAGAAAGCATATATATATTACTCAACATTCATATTTTCATATCCTTCAACATGTCTCCAAAAGTGATCTCTACATCACTCAACAACAACAAAAATTTTTAGGAAACCTTAACAGGGAAATGGAAAAAAAGGCATAAATAAATCAGCAGTGTTAGTAATATTATATACAATATGCAGGAAGCCATACTTCCTCTGTCAAAGTCCACACTTCTGTCAGCTATTATAATAAAGTGTTCCAATTTAGATGACAAGCTACATGGTGACAAAGGTATGGATTAACAATTCTTAAGTACAATAAAATAAGTACTTAAACACACTGTAGACAATGACAATCATTGTGGGAGAAGTCACAGACATGCTGGTGCACAAGGGAGGCAGGGGCAGACGGATCTCTGAAAGTTCAAGGCCAGCCTGGTCGACAGAGCGAGTCCCAGGACAGCTAGGGCTGTTAAACAGAGAATGATAACTGATAGGAAAGCTGTATAGATGTGGACATTAAGTACATGTATATTTCTTAACAGATCTAGAAGTAAACAAATTGGGTGCCCAAATCTTGGTTTTTAACATATCTCCCAATAAACAAGAACAAGCGATCATGGAGAAACTATGGGTTACAATTCTGGAAAACTAAAAATAAAGTAGGAGCCTGAAATGTCTTGTGATGGCAAACAGAAATAATCAAAAAAGCATGGGAGCATGTTAAAAGGAAGCAAAAGATAGCTGCAAGGCTCTCCCAATGGTCACAGTTGCAAACCAGATGATATAGAAAAAACTGATGGAAAAATATGGGCAGGTGGCTCCCAACTACAGTTCCAGGCAGAGGACCATGAGCTCCAGGCAAAAACATATCTAAAAAAACAAACAGAAAATGGGAGAAAAACAACTGTCATCAGACAAACATCATATAAATAAGCACAGCAAGCAAGACTCATTCAGGGGCTGGAGAGATGGCTCCGCAGTTAAGAGCAGTGACTACTCTTCTAGAGGACCGGGGTTCAATTCCCAGCACCCACATGGTGGCTCACAACTGTCTATAACTCTAGTTCTAGGGGACCTGACACTCTCACACAGACGTACATGCAGGCAAAACACGAAATGCACATAAAGAAAAATAAATTTTAAAAAGAATTATTCATAGATGCTAAAACTACTATGATGAAAAACAGTATTTGCAGAATCTCAAAGGATCATGCTATGAGCCTCTAATCCACTGTAAAAGACAAAACAGTAACAATACAATGAAGAAAACTGGCAATACCACTTTAAATTTATCAAAATTAATACAGCTCCTAAAACATCAATATTCCAATTGCATACACTTGCCTGACACCATACAACAAAAGGACTTTATTTCCTTTGGCATGCTTGACATATCTGTATATACTCAGTTTAATCATGAAGCAGGGAAATCCAAATTGAGAAATACTACACAAAATAACTGACATATAATATATATTCTTTAAAAGAGTCAAGTTAGCCGGGCGGTGGTGGCGCACGCCTTTAATCCCAGCACTCGGGATGCAGAGGCAGTCGATCTTTGTGAGTTCGAGGCCGGGCTGGTCCGACAGCCTCCAAAACAATACAGAGAAACTCTGCCTCATAAAAAAAAAAAAAAAAAAACTCAAGAATTTTGGACATCGGCAGAAGAGAGTTCAAGACAGCCTAATACTAACTCTGTCATTTGTTACTTGTAACCACTCATAAAAGATCAAACAAGGCAAAAAGAAATACAAAAATGTATAGTTTGAGGAGAAAATTTAATATTGGAGTCATGGTTTGTGCTGAAAGAAACAGGAGAAATGGAATAAAGGGAGAGGTGTCCTCAGGGCAAGCACCTCATCCAGCTAACCCTGAAATTAGTGAAAATCAAAGGCCTAAGGCAGCAGCTCTCAACCTGTGGATCACAACCTTTTGGGGGTTAAACAATCCTCCCACAGGGGTCGCATATCAGCTATCCTACATATCAGACATTTATATTACGAGTCATTACACTTATGAAGCAGCAGCAAAAATAACCTTATGGCTGGGGGTCACCACAACATGAGGAACTGAATTATAGGGTTGCAGCATTTAGAAGGTTGAGAACCACTGGCCTAAGAACTTATCTATTCCTAAAAGTCAACTGCAAATTAAAGTTTATGAAAATGTAACTCAAGAAGGGGCCAAGGGGTCAGGTTCTATCCCAAGGGGCAGCAGAACTTAGAAGCATCTGCCACATAGTTCTAGCTTTAGAGTCAAGAAGGATAGAGGAGTAAAGAGGTCATGGAAACACCATCCCCAGAGATTAAGTAAAGCCACTGAGGTCAGGTGTATGACAGGCCCAGAGAGAACACTGCCATGAAAGTGAAGCCTATGTTGGAGAGCCTAAGAAGCGGAAGACGCCAGAACCATGAACTATCTTCCAAGGAGAACTACAGAGAGTGAAGCCAGCCCAAGAGAGGGGTGTCGAGTCAGCAAAGCTGGACGGGCAGAGCCATCTAGGTCCTTTAACATCCGACACAGAACTACAGGGTCTGGAATTTGCCCTACTAGGTTTTGGTCTTGTATTTGGCTCAGTATTTCCTCCCTGCACCCTTTCCTCCCTTTTAGAATGGTACTGTGTATGTATATTCCTTGTCATTGTACAGTACAAGTATATAATTTGCTTTTTCATTTATTGGAACTTACAAATTAAGAGACTGATTTGGACTCAGAAGAGACTCTGAACTCGTAAAAAGTCTTGAGACTCAAAGCCTATGGGGACTTCTGAAGTTGGACTAAATGCATTTTGCATTATGATACGGCTATAAGCCTATGGGGGCCAGGGAGGGAAATGTGGTAGTTTGAGTGAGAATGGCCCCTAAAGGTCCACACTGGAAGTGTTTGGAAAGGATGAGGAGGTGTGGCCTTGTTGAAGAAGGTGTGTCACTGGGGATAGGGTTTAAGGTTTCAAAAGCCTACACTTTTCCCTTAAGTTAGTTCTCCCTGTCTCATGGCTGTTGTCTAAACAAAATGAGCTCTCAGCCTGACAGCCTGCTGCCCCACAAAACGCCAAGTCCCCAACAAAGTATTTCTTCTGTAAGTTGCCTTGGTCATGGTGCTTTGTCACAGCAGTAGAAAAGTAACTAAGACACAATAACTAAGATTATGAGAAAAGGGATAAGTCAGGCATGGTGGCAAACATCTTTATTCCCAGCACTAGGGGAAAACAGATTGATCTCTCTTAACTTGAGGCCACACTAGTCTATACAGCAAGTTCCAAGATAGCCAGGCTTACATAGTGAGACCTTGCCTCGAGAGAAAAAAAAATAAAAGAGGCATTGCCTACATGTTTAAACGATGCATAGGGAACTGTGGTAGAGCCTGTCTCTTCTAGATAATCCTCCCAGTTGAATTCAACTTCTTCTACACCAGGCCCAGAATCTGCAAAAGAAAACAACAAGAAGTTGTATCTCCAAGAAAACACAAGGTATATCAATAAACTTACTGTAGGACAAATTCATTGATTTACCCAAAAACATTAAGCAATTTTTGTTTTAATGGCAAGTTTCCTAAGTACACTGACTGCCAATTAAATTCAACGTAACAGTCATTTGATACATTATCTCTTGCTGGTATGGTGTTTGCATAGGAATGGATTCCACAGGCTCATATACTGGATGCTTGGTCATTAGGGAGTAGTACTACTTGGCAGGAATTAGGAGGTTAGAGTAGGTGTGGTCTTGTTGGAGGAAGTTTGTCACTGGAGATGGGCTTTGGGGCTTCAAAGGCTCAAGGCAGGCCTAGTGCCCCTCTCTCTTTTCCTGCTGCATGTCGACTGGACGTAGAACTCTCAGCTGCCTCTCTAGCACCACGTCTGCCTGCATGATGTCTTGCGTCCTAGCACGATAATAATGGACTAAACTGTAAGCCAGCCCCATTTAAATGTTTTCCTTTATAAGAGTTGCCATGGTAATGGTGTCTCTTCACAGCAACAGTACACTGAATAAGACACTAGAGAAACAACAAATCTGAAGTTTACACAAATGGATCATATGAAACTATTGTAAATAAGAAACTATTCAAATTACTTTGGACTCAAATATAATATCTAATACCAACATTTAGGATTCTTAATAGACATTCAAATTTAAACTATGAACCTGATTCTGAGTACTCCTCAACTGAGTAAAAATACTACTAGCCAATATTTCACTCAATCCAGAAAGTGTGAACTTACTTTTATTCAACCCTTAAATACAATCCAATAAGCATATCCTATATCTATTTCTCATGATGTCCACTGCTATCTCTATATTCACACATCGTTTACTTTTCATTCATATAAGACATCAAAGGCTCTACAGGATCCGACCTATCCTTCCACTTATTATGAACAAGCTCATAATTCCCCATAAATTCATCTCTAGGGGACTTGATGCCCTCTGGCTTTTCTGGGCACTGCACTAACATGTGCAAATTCATATACGATCACACACATATACATAATTTAAGAATAAACCAAAAATCTTTTTTAAAAAGGGGAGGGCTAGAAGCTTCATCCTTGATGACTACTTTTCACATTACTAGAAGGTACTATGTAGGTTGCCGAGGAGAAAACTTATCAGTAATTTTACTCAGTCATGGACCCAATAGGATTCACTACCAACCTATTGGTTAAGAAGTGCCCACTAGAGTGGTCTACCCATGACTAATCCAACTTGAAGCCCATGCCATGACACTGTCTGGATGGCCAGGAACCATAGGTAGGACAGCCCAGAGACCCAAGATAGAACCAATTATGACTGGCAAAAAAAAAGAAAAATCAATGAAATGATTCCTAACAATATTCTGCTATTCCCCTAGATTAGTGTCTAGCCCAACTGTCATCAGAGGGGCATCATCTAGTATAACTGATGGGAGCAGATGCAGAAACCCACAGCCAAACACTAGGCAGAGTCAGGGGAACCCTGCAGAACAGGAGGAAGGATTGTAGGAGCCAGAGGGGCCATGAAAATACGACCTATAGAATCAACTTAGCAGGGATCATAGGGGCTCACAGAGACTCAAGTGAAAACTCAGACCCATGTCTGAACTAAGTCCTTTGCATATGCCGATGGTTCTGTAGCTTAGTATGCTTGTGGGACTCCTAACAGTAGGAGTGTGCATGTGTGTATGTGGGGGTGCGGGGTGTCTGACTCTTTTGCCTGTGCGTGGAGCCCTCTTCCTCCTACTGAGTTGCCTCATCCAGCCTTGATCTGAAGATCTGTGCCCAGTCTTACTGCATCTTGTTAGGCCATGTTCAGTAGGTATCTCTGGGAGACCTGCTCTTTAAAAAAAGAAATGAGGGAAATAGAGAAGGAACTGTTCTGGGAGGAAACTTAAGTCAGGAAGTAATGTATAAGGGAAGAAGGAAAGTTTTAAAAAACATACACTAATGGCATGAATGTTATAATGATAACCAATTGCTTTCTGATTGGACGTAAGGCCTGCTCCACAGGAAGAAAATTCATACCTGGTACTGTAATTTGGTCAAAAGCCCACGGCTGGGGAGGTCATAGGCCCTAGTAGGAAAACCCTCCAACAAGACCATACCTACTCTAACCTCCTAATTCCTGCCAAGTAGTACTACTCCCTAATGACCAAGCATCCAGTATATGAGCCTGTGGGATCCATTCCTAAGCAAACACCACACCAGCAAGAGAGAATGTATCAAATGACTGTTACGTTGAATTTAATTGACAGTCAGTGCACTTAGGAAACTTGCCATTAAAACAAAACATAGAACTAAGCAGTTTATGCTCATTTTTGTATTTTAGATGTACAATTTTTATACTTTTATTTTACATTACACTGACATGAGAGAAGACAAACTGCATGAAGGGAACATGGACCCTGTTGACCGTCTTTGGAACTTCCTATGAACTCATAAAGTATTTGAAAACAATTGTAAAGTCATCTGCAAAAGCCAATTATTAAGAAAACGAGGCCTGTTCATAAAAACAGTAATTGTCCCAGGTTCTCTGTCAGGCCCAAGAGACAGCAATGGAAAACGTATGACTACAAGAGCTTCCAGTCTAGTAGTAGGAAGACAAGTTATTCCAACTAACAGGCAAACAAGCTGCACCGGCACCCTGGAGAGGCCTCAGCAAAACCAGTACCTGCATCTGGATGCTCCCCGTTCATCTCCACAGCGCATGCGCTATCCCTTCCACAAGTAACGGAAACGCTGGCGCTCTGCTATGATACGAAGATGATCGGAAGTTCAAAGTTTCTGTCCAGTGGACATCCAAGGAGCTAAACAAAAGTGTTAAAAAAAAGTCACAAACATGGCCAAAATTCAATGTGTTTACTTATTTATAAAACAGCATTCGATGGGTTGAGAGGTAAGAGAAAAGTCACTTAGAAGATACAGGATTACGGGGGCAGGGAGGTGACCGCTTTTCCAAATTTGATGTTTGTCTAGTGAGTATGGGTACACAGATGTGTAACAAAAGGACAACAGAAGTCTGGATAGCTAAGGGTTACAATAAAGTGTGGCAGTCAAGAGCACGGGCTGCTGACTACAGGACCCGGGTTCAAGTCCCAGCAGGCAAACACTGTTTATGACCATCTGTAACTCCAGTTCCAGGGGTCTGGGTTCATTCTGGCCTCCTTAGGCATGCATCACAAAGGTGGTATAGGACATACATTCAGGCAAAACACTCATACACATAAAATAAATGATTTAATGATGATTATAATAACTTGGCATATGTATGAGTCCTAACCTTTAAACTTCACATCAACAGATTATATCCACAAAAAATGCTAGTTCTTCCATCCATAAAAACTTCAATACCTAAGAGAATCACTCCAAAATAAGTTCCAAACCCATTTATATATTAAAACAGCTTTACTGGCCAAGCCTTTAATTCCAGCACTCGGGAGGCAGGTGGATCTCTGTGAGTTCGAGACCAGCCTGGACTACCAAGCGAGTTCCAGGACAGCCTCCAAAACCAGAGAAACCCTGTCTCGAAAAACCAAAAAAAAAAAAAAAAGAAAGAAAGAAAGAAAAAAACAGAAGAGAAGAAAAATAAAGTGCCAAGAAGTGTTGGTGGCATGCCCAGTCACAAATGGACCATCTACATTGTCTGCATGTATGTGCTCGAGGAGGCTAGAAGAAAACACCACAACCCTGAAACTGGGTCTTCCTTTAAGAGCAGCAAGTGCTCCTAACTCTGACCCTGATCTCCAGCCCAAATGATATATTATTCCACATAGACCCTTACCCCAAGGCTCAGGGCCCATGAAAGAAGGAGAGAACAAAAAGATTGTAAGAACAAGAGGTCAAGAGAAGATCAAAGTGAAAATACCTTCTGAACATAGTAAGTGTCGGTATTGTCATGAACTCACAATAGCGGTGCCTACACAAGATCAAGCCAGGCAGCATCCTAGCATGGACGGGGAAGGGAAGGGGTTCATGCGCCCCCATCCCTGATGAGCTATGGACAGTTGATGATTCTCAGAGGAACGGTCAGTTTTCTTTAAAGACATGGCTCCTGGTAGGTCAACCATGCTCCAGTGGACAGCCATACCCAGAAACATACAGTCAACACAAACTAGAAACTATGGTTTCTTTGTTTTTTTTCTTAAGAGGAAGTTGAAATGGGTATGGAGGGACAGGGGTGGATTGGTAAGAGTTAGGGATAAAAGGAGAGGGAAATATGATTAAAATTATATTGTATAAAATTCTCAAAGAATAAAAGTATTTTTATAAAACTATCTTGTGTTCCTGAGTGTTTACAGCAACATTATTCATAAAAGATAAAAATTATTCATGTTTACCAATCAATTAATGGATAAATAAAATGTAGGGTATCTAAGACAATGGAATCTAAATCCACAAAAAGAAATGTAATACTATTACATTTTATGACCTGGTATGGTTGTGTAAATAGGTGTGGTCCCCACAAATTCAAGTGTTTGAATGCTTAGGCCACAGAGAGTGGCACTGTTAGGAGGTGTGACCTTGCTGAGGAAGTGTGTCACTGTGGCGGCAGGCTTTGAGGTCTCATATGGTCAAGGTAAGCCTAGGATAGTACACAGTCTCCTTCTGCTGCCTGCAGATCTCATTGGGCGGTGGTGGCACATGCCTTTAATCCCAGCCCTCAGGAGACAGAGGCAGGTGGATCTCTCTGTGAGGCAAGCTTGGTCTAGGTAACAAGTCCCTGAGCAGCCAGACCTACATAGTGAGACCCTATCTTTAAAAAAGAAATGAAAAAAAAAAAGGACTTTATGTTTAAAAACAAACAAAAAAGAATCCTTCATCCAACATCCTTCCCTTTACAAAAAGGAAACTGAACCTCTAATTTGGAGACACCAGACTGCATTGAGCAAAGGCAAAACTCTTTCAGTCACAGAGAAACCAGCACAGGATTAGGTTCTAAACACTTAGACAGGTTCTCATTTCATTTTCACAAGTCTAAAGCAAGCATCATAACAAAGTTAGTAACGAGCACAATAACAAAGTTTACAACTCGAAAGCCAAGACTCCAGCAAAACCAAGAATACCTCAGTATTCAATTCTAACTCCAAAACTCAAGCATCTCCCATAGGCTATTTCAGAATATTTCTAACCATGACTAAGAATAACACAGTACATGTGTATATCCTATGCACCCAAATGACTTCCTTACTCCAACAGTTCTCAGAACATTATCAAAACTGTCTAACCTCTAGGTCTGTCCCCATCATTATCTCCTGCAATTTACAATAAACTCACCCATTTCCCTTATCTCACACACTGTTGATTAAATATCACCAACTCAAAATAAGGCCAATTTACTAAAATGCATTTATACCTTAAGCAATTTATTTTATTCCTATTGCCTATAGAAAGGTTGATAACTTGGGCTTCTAAGGCCCACAAAGAGAATTCAAGAGTTGAGTATGGATGAAGAAAAGGTTTTATATTTTTTACTAACCTGTAGAAAATAAACATTTTCTTCCAGTGTAGGCAACAAATTATAGTAACATTAGCCATAATTACAACTTACCACCACAGAGCACAGACATTTATATTAAACCAGTACAGATAATAAGTAACTGATTTCTTTTTAAATTTTGCATTTTAATTTTATATGTTTACACACATGATTCAGTGAACAACTCATGAGCTGGTTCCTATTATCATTCCCAAATCCTAAGCCATGGTTTTGTAAGTAAAGCATATGAAAGCCCAATCATCTAGAAGCCTGCTGTGAATTGCTGTATAATGGTCTTTTATTGTAACAGTGGGAAAACATATTTGGTAGCCTTAAATGGAGACAGAACAACCCACTCATAAAACTTGCTAAGTTAAAACACTTACATTACAATGATTTGTGCTCAAAGTGATAAAGGTGGCCATTATTCTACCCTCTAAATATAAAAAAAAAACTTCTATACAGAGCATTAAAAAACAACAAAACCATATAAACCTAAAATGAGCTAAAACAGCTCCTTGGGGACAACTAATGATATGAGTAGCAGAGCTGTCCAAACCTGATCAGAGAAAAGCTTTCCGCTCAATTTACTTTTCTAGCAAAAAAGAAAAAATTCACATTAAATATAATACAAGAACTATAGCACCAAATTAAAAATAATATAAATACAATTTATATTCAATGAAATATAAATCCTTAAATGTATGATCTGCTGTATATTAGCGTCCTCACAAACTACTGGTGCAAAAAAACAAAACAAAACAAAAATAGTAATTGGCTGGGCATTGGTGGCACACGCCTTTAATCCCAGCGCTCAGGAGGCAGAAGCAGGTGGATCTCTGAGTTCCAGACCAGCCTGGTCTCAGAAGCGAGACAGCCAGAGCTACACAAAGGAACTCTTGTCTCAGAAAAACGGGGGGGGGTGTAACTGATTTTAGAGTACAAGTAAAGATCTCTTCCTGTAAATAATTTGTACTTGACAGACTGGGTATGTACCTTAGTTGTTAGTGTCTTTGCCTAGCATACACAAAGCCCTGGTCTGAATCCCTAGCACTATAAGCAGGGTGGATGTCTATAATCTTAGCACTAGGGAAAAGGAGGCAAAAAGTAGAAACTGGGGGTCACTGTGACTACAAGACTCTGCCCCCAAAAGGGAGGGGAAAAAGCAGTTTTCACTAATACTATATTTTGAAATAATAAGAGTGTAGCCAGGTGTATTAGTTCATTCCTTTAATCCTAGTACTTTGAGAGGCAGAGGCAGGTAGGTATTTATGAGTTTGAGGCAAGCTTGGTCTACAAAGTGAGTTCCAGGACAGCCAGGGCTACATAGTGAGACTCTGTCTCAAAAGAGGGAGGGAGGAAGGGAGGGAGGGGAGGGGAGGGGAGGGGGGGAGGGGAGGGGAGGGAGGGAGGGGAGGGGAGGGAGGGAGGGGAGGGGAGGGAGGGAGGGAGGGAGGGGAGGGGAGGGGAGGGAGGGAGAAATCGTCTAATTTTTTTTAAACTATAAAGTCTAATAATAGTGGTTTTAAATTACGTCAACTTTACATATTCTAAGAAACTAATTAAAGGTTGAGCGTCTTTCATCCAATGCCTGTCGTCAGCAGTGTTTTAAATTTCAGACTCTAGAGTATTTGCACTGACTTTGCCAGTGAGCATCCTAATGAACAATTCAAATGAGAGCTGCTGCTCAGTGTGTATACCTAAGTACATTACTATATTTACTCCTGCCAAAATGGTCTCATCATCTTGTTACTTTTATATAACAACCAGTTTAATTACTTCAGGAAGGAACACTATTTATTTATAAAGGATCTTCTTCCTTAAATAAACTGAGGTGAGGGAGAAAGACGGCTGGCATTTGAGTGATTGCTGTACCAAGCACAACGCAATATGGCCATTTCACCCATCCCATCAACATCTGAAATACTCCCATTTTAGAGGCCAAAGAATGGAGATCCAAAGAAATTATGTTATTTAATTTACACACAACACAAATTCAAAACCTAAGTTCTTTCTCCATCACACTAATCTACTAGTTATCAAAAAAAGACAGAGAGAAAACCACTTTATGTCAAAGCCCCGCCCAATGGATTTCTTCATCTTCTCTCGTTTCCTCTCATTTTATGTATGTCCTGAAGTCTCGATACAGGAAAGAAGTCTTTAGAACCACAACCTAATAAATCAAAAACCAAAACATACCTAAGCACTGCTCCTGGTAATAGGTCTTCCCTTGTAAAAAAGCTCTAGAGAACAATAGCACATCTAGTGTATTTTAACCTATGTTGAGCTATGCTACATTCTTTACACCCATATCACAAAATCAAATGTCATGAGTGTATGCTCTTATTCTCTTGGCACTGAACTCTTTTTTTTTTTAAAGATTTATTTATCATGTATGCAATATTCTGCCTGCGTGTATCCCTGCGGGCCAAAAGAGGGCACCAGACCTCATTACAGGTGGTTGTGAGCCATCATGTGGTTGCTGGGAACTGAACTCAACCTCTGGAAGACCCCACTAGAGCTCTTAACCTCTGAGCCATCTCTCCAGGCCCTAGATACTTTTTATTTATCTGTGGGTGTGTCTGCGTGTACATACATACATGCGCACTTGTGCACTATAGCACACGTGTGGAGGTCAGAGGATGACTTGTGGGAGTTGGTTCTCTTCTTCTACCATGCGAGGTCATCAGGCTTGAGATGGAGTGAGTACCTTTACCCATTGAGCAATCCCAACAGCCCAGGACTGGACTCAAAGACAGGGCAGGCATGGGGTTACATTTACATCAGCAATCTGGAGACGGAGGCAGGAGGACTGCAAATTCGAGGCCAGATTGGGCAAGATTCTTTTTTTTTAAGGGGTGGGAACAGCGCTCAACATTTGTTAACAGGGTGAACAGATGAATAAATATATAGTCAGAACTAAGAAGGAGGTTAGTTCAGGGGTAGCAGCACTTGCCTGGCATGCTCAAGGCCCTGAGTGTCATTCCAACCATGGTGAAGAGAAGGGGAACACAACCAATATACATGTGAATACAGTCTAGATTAATTTTAAAATGGGAAGGCTATCCAAAATGAGAACATAAAAGCAGCCCCATCTCAGCTAGAGTCAATTAAAAAGCTAAAACAATCTTGAAGTCATACAAAAAAATAACATACCTCTACATAGTCACTTCCTATAGCCAAACTTTTTAATATTTACGACTTTAGTGAACATATAATGGCATTTTGCTATATTTTAATGTCTTCTATTTCCAATTAAACCCACAAGGATAAGTATAACAATAATATTTTTTAAAAGAGAGAATAACAACTTGGTGAGGCTTCAAAGAAACAAATACCTTCAGAGAGTACTCCTAAGAATATAAAATAGTATGCACCAAGCCAGGGGAGTTAGTGGCTCAGGCAGGTACATCTCTGAGTCTAAGACCAGCCTGGTCTATAGAGCGAGTTCCAGGACAGCCAGGGATACACAGAGAAACCCTGACTCAAAAAACAAACAAACAAACAAAAATTACTGTTATAAAAATAGTATGGACTTGCTGGGAAGTGATGGCGCTGCCTTTAACCCCGGCACTCGGGAGGCAGAGGCAGGCGGATCTCTGTGAGTTCGAGACCAGCCTGGTCTACAGAGCGAGTTCCAGGACAGGCTCCAAAGCCACAGAGAAACCCTGTCTCGGGAAAAATACAAAAAACAAAAACTTCAAAACAGTAGTAACAACTCAAATGTTCATCCATGAGAATGGATCAATAAATGTGATGATACATAAATACACACACACTCAAAAATTTTATGCTAAAGAAGCCTATCACCAGAAATCACATATTATAAAATATCACTTAACACAATAATCCAACATAGAAGATTCTACAGACAAAGTACATTAGTGATTGCCTTGAGCTAAAGTAGGGAGATGGGTAGAGAATAACTGCTAATGTATATAAGGTTTTTGGAATAATAAGATATTCTAAGATTAAACTATGGGTATGATCGTACAACTCTACAGGTATACTAAAAACATTTGACTGTATGTATATTTTAAAGTTGATGAGCCTTTTCTCTGATGCAGGACTCCTTCCATGGGGTGCATATACGTGTTGCTTTTATTGGCTGATGAATAAAGCTGTTTCAGCCAATGGCCAGGCAGAATATACCTAGGCAGGGATTTCAGATAAAGATAGAGAGGAAGGTAGGGTCAGGAGATGCCATGTAGCCACAGGGGAACCAAAATGCCACGGCATCCCCGGTAAGCTACAACCATGGGGTGATATACAGATTAATAGTCATGGGTTAATTTATAAGAAAGAGCTAGCCAGTAAGAAACCTAAACCACTAGCCAAACAATTGTAGCTGATACTAACTCAGAGCGGTTATTTCATAAGCAGCTGCGGGGACCCTGTGGGACTGAAAAAGACAGAGAAAAGTCTCCCTCTACATTTCTCCTTATTTCAAACAAACAAACAAAACAACTTTTTAAAATAATGGAAAAATAAATCTTACAACTGACTATTTTTCTTGTTTAGATGGCAAGAGATTTAGTTCATCAAAAACAACAAGGTTAGGTTGATAGTGTGTGCCTTTATCCCAGCACTCAGGAGGCAGAGGCAGGTGTATCTTTGTGAGCTCAAGACCAGGCTGGTCTACAGAGGGAGTTCCAGAACAGCCAGAATTATTACATAGTTAGACCTTGTCTCAACCAAAAAAAAAAAAAAAAAAAAAGCCTGCGAGCGTGTGCGCGCACACACACACACACAAACTCTCTCTCTCTCTCTCTCTCTCTCTCTCTCTCTCTCTCTCTCTCTCTCTCTCTCTCTCTCTCTCTCTCTCCCTCCCTCCCTCTCCCTCTCCCTCTCCCTCTCCCTCTCCCTCTTTCCCTCCCTCTACAGTTAGGATGAGAAATGCAGCTAAGTGGTACAGCAACTGTCTGGCATGTGTGATGTTTAATTTCCAGCCCCACAATCATGAACAAAAGTTGCTTTTCATTGTGTTTCTGGTACTCGCCATGCAATGTAAAAGGAAAGCAACTAAGATACTATCTTAACACTTCGGACACAGTCATTTGTAAACTGAAAGAACTAAGTACAAAAAAATACTAGACTTTGAAGCTCACACACCTAAGTTCAAAGCAGGCACAGTTGGGTGGTTCTGAACTCAGCGGCCCCTGAAACGCCCCAACAGCCTCTGGTGTACAGCTACACTCTTCGATCACAGCAGCACCAACCTCACAGATGGCCTCAGCACCCCAGCAACCCAACCCCGCTCTGCCTGCAGGAAGCAGCAATAAACCTTTGCTCTTTGCTTCTTTAAGACAAAGTGGAAGTCTACGCATACTTAGAAAATGGAGATACAAGAAGTAGGAGATTTTTTAAAGTTAATTTTGCAGTCGTGTAAATGCCAAGAAAATAATCTTTATTTTCCCACCACCTGCTGCAACTGCTCATTCTCTAGACCAACGTTTCTCAACCCGTGGGTCATGACCCTTTGGGGTTAAACAATCTTTTCACAGGAGTCATACATCAGATATTACATCACAAGTCATAACAGTAGCAAAATGACAGTTATGCAGTAGCAATGAAAATAATTTTATGGTTGGGGTCACCACAACATGAGGAACTGTGTTCAAGGGTCACAGTATTAAGACTGAGAATGCTCACTCTAAACAAAACTCTGACTCCCAAATGACATCCTGGTCTCCGTCTTCAGTTATCCCAAGCTCTACTGGATTGCTTCAAAAGAGCAACAAAAACAAGCTCCAATGCTGCCATTTCAACTAAAAAAACAGGCAACACTGCCCCCGGAAAGAGTTACTTCTCCTTCGCGATGCTTCACTTTTACAGTGAGATGTTTCTATTCAGCCTTGTCTCCATACGCCATTTCCCGCTGTCCTCTTCAATGTCCACTCAGTTTCCTCCACTTCACTGGCACTGCTTTTGTCCACATCACAAACAGCCTGTCACCAAATTCAAGGTCTTCCCTCTACCTTATAAGCTATTTTTGCTCTGTTCTACACGGCAATATAAACAGTAAACTTCAAGTCTCGTATCCTCTCTGCTACAATGGCTACTCTCCTTGCTTCCTCTCTTTCTCTGTAGCTAATCCTAGACGACTCTGATGTTTCTTCTAAGATCTACAGGGTTTGGTATTGAGTTCACTTTTTTCCCCATTCACATTTGGTATTCTCTTCTCAGCCAATGTCATGTAAACTCATGGCTATAAATATTATTAATGATTATCTGGGCTTACTCTCTGAACCCCAGACACATATATCCAACTAATTCATTTGGAATCTTCATTTAATGTTTTCTGTGCAACCAAAACTGAATTCTATTTCCAAACACAATTCTCAGATTTTCTTGTCTCGATACTATGTAGCCAACCAAGCTTTGCCTTCCCTCCATCTACTAGAGAATCTTACTAAGTCTGCCTTACCATATCATGTTTAAATCTACTAGAAAACCCTACTAAGTCTGTATTACCATATCATATTAAAATCTACTAGAAAACCCTACTAAGTCTGCATTACCATATCATATTAAAATCTACTAGAAAATCCTACTAAGTCTACATTACCATATCATGTTAAAATTGGTCACTTCTATTTTCAGTGCCATCATACTAGTTCACCTTGACAAATCTGGTTGACACCTCAACTGAACTTCCAAATCATCTCCTCACTCTTGAAGGAAGTCCATTTTCCACATAGCATATAGATGCCTTTTAAAAGAAAAGTGAGTTGGACATGGGGCTCACAGCTGTAATCCCACCATTGAGGGAGGATAGCTGCTTTGAGTTTGAGGCCAGTCTAGGTTACACAGTTCGTTCTAGGACAGCCTGGAACATATAGTGGCCTGAATTCATAAAAACTAAGCAGCCATCTTAGTTATCCTTGTCAACTTGGCACTGCCAAGAGTCAACTGAAGAACTGCCTAGATGAGATTGGCCAGCAACCACCACCAGCAACCATGGGTTAATGAGCAGGGCCTAACCCACTGTGGGTGGGTACAATTCCTAGGCAGGTGGTTCTTGTGTGATATTTTGTGTTCTGACAAAGTTTGCCTGGTGAACTGGCCACTAGTTAACCACAGAAGCTGGGCCCTTGGGAGGTGGAGATAGGAAGTGAGGAGGTGGGGTGGAGACAGGATCTCAGTCCTTTTGGACAGAGGAAGGAGACAGGGAGGAAGCCACTGGCAGCTGCTCCCAGTTCTCTCATGTCCCAGATTTTTACCCGGCTACCCAGCCCTTAGATTTCACTGGTGAGATTAACTAGATTAACACTTCAGGTTCTGGGTTGTATAAGAAAGCAGGTTAAGCAGGTTAAGCATGAGCTGGGAATGAGCCAGCAAGCAGCCTTCCTGCATGTTCCTGCCTTCAGACTCGAGCCTCAAGTTCCTGTGCTGCCTTGGCTCCATGATGGGTTGTGGCCTGGATGCGTGACCTGACAAACCCTTTTCTCCCCAAGCTGCTTTTGCTCAGAGCGTTTTTAACCGACGACAGAATGAACTGGAACATAACCTGGTATCGGGGGTGGGGTGCTGGCCCTCTGGCTTTTTATGCTCTTCCACTCCTTTGTTGTGCAGCTGTGGAAGATTTTAGAACTTTGGGCTGGGAAAGCATTTAAAAGTTCTCAGAGCGTCATGAGCTACTGTTCTGGGAGTCTGGAAGACCGGAGAAAAATGTAAACAATGGAGGACTGGCTTGTGAGGTTTCAAAGAAAAACACAGGCCCTGTCAGGGCCATCTGTGTGATGTTTTGGGATGAAGAATCTATGGTTGCCAGGCAGCTGAGATTGAAGAATCAGCTGTGATTAACACAATATGAGCACCAGTAAAGTAAAACCCTGCTGAGAAAACATGATGCTGGTAAACTGAGACTGAAAATAAAAAACCACCTGCTTGTTTCTAACCTAAATAAAAAAAAAAAAAACCTGCTTTGTTTTTCTGTTGAGACACGGTCTCGCTGTGTAGCGTGTCTGTCCTGGAACCTGGAACTCACTAACTAGACTAGACTAGACTGGCTGGGTTTGTAAGAGATCAACACCAGTGAGGAGACATCTCCTGGGAAGACTTTCCTCATCATGCAGAAACTGCATATGCGTGGGGGAGGGGAGGGGTGCAAGGCTACTTTCAAAGTGGCAGCAGAATTTGGCACTGTGTAAAAGTCCCCATGAGGCACTATGTGGCAGGGTTAGAGTCCCTGCAGAGAGCAGAAGAGGCCACCTGTAAAGGTGCAGCTTCAGTCACAATGGGAACCGCAGGATACAGGAGGTGTCAGGGCGGTGGGATGTCCACCAAGGACAATAAAAGGAGCCGGAATGAAGTCAGCCTCAGCCTGTGAGGCCAGGGGTGTGTGCTTCAGGGGTGGAGCGGGAGGGCAGGGCTGCTGGGCACTGAGCTGCAGCGTCTTGAGCTGTATGCTGCCTTTGCTCTCATCTGATTGTTACCACAGGATAATTCTCCCCTTTGAGCAAGCGCATAGCCTAACTTTTATTTTACAGGGCCCCACTATTAAGAGATTTAGGATTTTTAAAAAGAGCTTGGACTTTTAGAGTGTTGAAAAATGTAAAGGCTATGGTACTTTAAAAAGTTGTTCTAAGGAACAAGAAACTGAAATGTTACAGATTAAAGTAACAGTTTGCTCATCAAGTTGACAAGCAGTAAAGTGTCCTCATTAGTTTTAATTGTCAACATCACACAGCCTGGAGTCATCTGAAAAGAAAGCCTTGATCGACAGTTTCTTTAGATCAAATTAGCCAGCAGGCATGTCTATAGTGTGTTGTTTTATTAATTGAGGCAGGAGAGCCCAGCCTACTCTGGGCAACACCATCCCTAGGTAGGTGACCATACTGTTTAAGAAAGGTAGCTAAGCCTGAGCCTGAGTGAGTCACCAAGCATCATCTTCCATGTTTTGTAGCATGAGTTCTAATTGGTCTTAGTAATAAAAACCTGGAGTCAGATATTAAGGGGTGAAAGCTGAAAGATCAGAGAAGCAGAGCAGCCAGCCACTAGCTCTTACCTGCATGAAATCCTCTGACTGAAAAGAGACCGACTTCCTGTCTCCTCCCACCTACATTCATTCCTCTTTAAGCCCAGTCACCTCTCTTCCTGTTTTTCTGTGCAGACCCCCAAAGCTCTATCATTCTAGTGGCTAACTCTGCCCTCTGATATTCAGACCAGCTTTACTTGTTAGAATATAAACAAGGAATCACATGTTCTAGCTCCAGATGTCTGCCTTGAGTTTCTGCCCTGACTCCCCTCAATGAGAGACTGTGATACAGAAACGTAAGTCAAACAAATCCTTTCCTCACCACATTATTTTTGGTCAAACTACTTTTATCACAGCAACAAAATGAACTAGGACAGTCAACCAATACATAAATCAATGACAAACCAAATCATGTCACAATCTTAAAAGTGTTGAATAATTACCTAAGTAGTGAAATCCAAACTCCTTATCAGGATCTACAGTCCCTGTGAGATCTGGTTCCTGTTTACCTCTCTATCATCTCCCCATTCAAACTCCCTCTTTTCCTTTCTGTGATGGTTAACCTTGTTTCAACTTGATTATATCTAAGATCAGCTAAATGACAAATCTTTGGACAGAACTACAACAGTTTCCCCAGAAGGATTAACCAAAGGGGGAAGACACTCTCTCCAAGTGGGCAGCAACTTCTTGCCACAGCCCAATACAAACTTAATGAGACGTGGTGGCTCACCTTTAGTCTAGCATTCAGAAGGCAGCAAATAAATCTGAGTCTGAGGCCAGTCTGGTGTACAAAGTGAGTCTGAGAACACAAACAAAAACAAAGCGTAGCAAGGGAAGATCAGGGCTGCTTTGCCTGCCTGCCTTCATGCCCTGCTAGTCTGTGCATCTACCTTGCGGCCACAACTGCGGCTGCCATCCTTCTGTCTTGACATCAGAACCCAGACTCTTCACGCTTCCAACATGAACTGAAGATTGCCAGCTCTCCAGGAATCTTTCAGGTTTTCAGTACACGACTGGGACTGCTGAGGCATCTAACCTTATTGGCTGAACAACTTACCAAGTTCTAGGCCTGTCTGGCATACAGACACCATCTTTAGTTAAACTGCTCAGCCTGTATCCTGTAATAAACTCTTGCTGGAATATGATCCCAAAATGGAACAATGTGAGGAGAATGCTGAATTTTTATGAGAAAACTCCAAGAAAACAAGATGAGGGTCTTGTGATCTCAGTTTCTTCAAAAACACAGAATTGTTTTGGGGATGTGTTTTTGTGCTCCTCCCGGGTGTGGTGACAGGAGCTGTTACTCGGATGCCTCTGTGGAAAACATGCTTGTGCCTGGTGTGGCTTGTCCTTGTGGCTGTACACTTCACTCAGGTGACTCCTCCTACCCTCACAGCATACACTGTCGGATGCTTGAGACTTCAGCCTCTCATTTTTAGGTGCGGCTCTCCCAGGTGCACTCCACACCGAGAGCAGCACATAAACTAGAAGACACACTCATTCCACTGCTTGTTTCTGTAGAGAACCATGAGTAGAAGAATATCGCATTCACCAGACTCCAACCTCGGGGCTTTTGCTAGTACCAGCTCCTCACCCTGAGAGCTCTCCACAGAATTTCTTCTTGCTCTTCACCTCTCAGTCTAAAAGTCACCAGAACATTAAAGTTTCTTGTACTATATTAAGTACAAACATCCCTATCCTATCTCTACCATATCACTTAGATTTGCTATGAAGCAGTTATCACAATAACCAGATTTCACGTATTTCCTTGTGTTTGTTTCTCTGCCTTTTTGTCTCTATGGGGTAATATACAGCAACAATGGATATTTATAGAATGAATGACAGACATAAAGAATGAATCAAAGATGGAAAAGAGGAGCAAGGAAAAGAACACATTTCCAACCAATACCTCAGTTTTGTAATAGTAATTCCTAAAGAAGTCTCCATAAGACACCAGCCTTCTTCACTACTGAGAGTCACAGACTTCTACCTTAGCACCTTCTTCACTACTGAGAGTCACAGACTTCTACCTTAGCACCTTCCTACAAGAGTCTCCAGTCACACTCACAACACAGAACTTCAATGAAAAAATGAGACCATCTAAAGAGGAGAAAAGAACCTTTTATCTTCACGTCGTTCCTCCCAGGATTTTGAAGAGCTATAGTTCTAGAGTGGCACTTCAAATTGAGGGATGGGTTTACAGAACACTACACCCAAACACAGCAGAAGTTACAGTCTACAAAGACAGTCTTCCTCTCCAGTCCATATGCTGTACTCCAGACCCTTTCCACAATAAAAACAATAAGTTATGATTGTCAGAGATTAAGAGGTGAAAACGTAGGCCCTCATTTACTAGGTGAGACAAAGAACAAAGAATTCAAAAATAATATAACAGGTTTAGCTGGTGAGCTGGCTTGGCCAGTGGTTGTTCTTGTTTTTCTCTTAAAGCATTTACTGCATGTGATCAGGGAGTTAGATCCCTTCAACACACTAGAAAAGGGGAGAACTAACTCACTAATGTCCTTGACCTCTGTTATACATATATGCTTGCTTATACAAATACAAGTCACACAGGTCACAATACACAATAGTAATAATCTTTAAAAATACTACTGCAAATGTTTGGATTTGTTTGTTTTGGTTTGATCTGGCTACTGTAATTTTTGCTATGGAAATAATCTCATCTATGGTAAACAAAGTAATACAAGTTTATTTTTAGTTTATTTGGCTTAAGTAATTTTTAAATTCCTATTATAAAATCAGAGAATTGCTACTAGCTACAGGTTTTTTGTTTTGTTTTGTTTTGTCTGTTTGTTTTTCAAGATAGGGTTTCTCTGTGTAGCCCTGGCTATCCTGGGGCTGTCCTGACTAGACAGTTTTAAGAAATCTATTATATCCTCATAAATAAGTCTATGAAGATAGAACAAGTAGCACAAGGACAGAAATGAAAACCCATGTGAATGATGACTTAAGCTGGAACTTGGCAATAAATTACTCAGCTCTTCAATACGATAAACTACTCTCTCAAGATATTATTCTACTGAGACGGAGTCTTGCTTTGTATACCAGGCTGACCTCCAACTTGCAATCCTGCTCAGCCTCCAGAATTCTGGTATTACAGACATGCACCACCATGCTCAGTTTAAAGATACTTTTTAAACATCAAAATCCCTTAGATTTTTTGGCTTCCAAGAAAAGAAGAAAGAATATAAATTTCAGGAAAGTAACTTAGGGCAGAATCCTAAATCTATAACTGTGGTCACCAGCATAGGCTACCTCTCTGCCCCGCCCCCTCTCCTGTTTTGTCCTAAGATGGGGGTCTCATTATATTGCCCAGGTTGGCCTCTAACTTCTAAGCTCAAGCAGTTTTTAGGTGAAGCTAGAGTAAAGACGTTTCTTGACCTATCAATAACAAACCTCATGTAACTTAAGAAATATTCTGTGGGCCATTCTTAACTGTTCTAGAGAAAAAGGAAAGGGCAGAGGGCACAGAGGCACCAATTCCTGTCATCCTACTATTTTCTGCCTTTAGAGAAGAAAAACATTGTGATCCACAGTGGATTCACAAAGCCAAATAGAGACCATGAAATATTATTCAGTCTCAAAAGAAATTCTGACACATCAAAGTGTGTTAAGCGCCGGGCATTGGTGGCACACACTTTTAATCCCAGCACTGGGGAGGCAGAGGCAGGCGGATCTCTGTGAGTTTGAAACCACCCTGGTCTACAGAGCAGGTCCCAGGACAGGCTTCAAAACAACACAGAGAAATCAAGAAAAATAAGACAAATAAAAAAGAAGTGTGTTAAGCAAAGTTATAGCATGGATAAACTAAATGAATTAAGTCAGTCACAGAGAGAACCTATGGCTTGGCAAATACACACATTATCTAGAGGAGTCAGTTTCAGAGACAGAAGACAGAAGTCGCTCACCTGGAGCTAGAAGGGCAGAATGAGCTTACTACTTCATGGGTATGTACAGCTTTTCAGCTTTACAAAACTGAGGAGTTATAGCAATGGATGGTTACAAAACAATATGGACATATTTAATTTCACTAAACTGTACTTTTAAAGAGATCAGGATAGATTTTATTTCATAATAAAACAGTTAAAAGAAGTTGCCATTTCCAATTTTTAAAAGCTAATTAATAAACAGATTCATGTCATAAATCATGATGGCACAGAGAAACCCCATCTCACAAAAAAAATAAAAATAAATCATGATGGGCACCAGACATAAATGTGGCTGGCAATCAAATACATTTAGATGTTAGTGTTCTTAGTCATAAAGTGAAAAAAGAAGAGAACTCAATCCTGGCTGTAAGTCCTGGAGTCGTGAAGAGCTAGCACTGACGGGTTGGGAGGCATTAAATAAAAACTACCACACAACCCTGTAGCATCTACCCATGCTCTAGAGAGAGGCTGGTTTGATACCCGAGGTAACATGTAATCTGGGATATCACTGGACCTAAACACACATTTACTGAACTCAAGGACATAAGCACTTAATCACACCGCGATCATAACCACAGTGAAAACGTGTCTGCTGCTAAGTCCATTCCAGAGGCTCAGCTCAGCTTTGTGGTGAAGACACAGAAGATAGACGTGACTGACGAAATGAAGACTATTCTTTCTTGCTTTAGGTACCATCTGAGACATTACCCTATGCTAGTATTTGGTTTCAACAGTCCACACTCAGCTTAATCTATCCTGTATCTAAGCTTTTTCTACATAGGAATATTTTCTGCTGTGATACTGTCTTAGTTAGGGTTTTATTGCTGTGAAGAGACAACTCTTACAAAGGAAAACATTTAACTGGGGCTGGCTTACAGTTCAGAGGCTTAGTCCATTATCATCATGGCAGGAAGAATGGTGGCATGCAGGCAGACATGGTGCTGGGGAGAGGTAGCTGAGAGTTCTACATCTGGATCCACATGCAGTAAGAAGAGAAAGTGAGTCACACTAGGCCTGACTTGAGCTCAATGACGCACTTCCTCCAACAAGGCCACACCTCCAATCATGCCAATCCCTGAGACTCTATGGGGGCCATGTTCATCTAGACCACCACAGCTTTGTAATATATGTTGGCAAGCAGCCTCACATCCATCCCTAAGACTCTCTTCCCTGAAGCATCAGGTCTCAAATCTGCATTTCTAACCCATCAGCAGTGCTCCCATCAGTCTCCAGGTGTAACAGTAGCAAAAGCACAGGTTCCTACTTGTCAAAGTTCCCAAAGCATTGGTGGAAAAAGGTTTTGTGGGCTCTGGTTTATAGACTTTTTTTTTCCTTGTTGCTCCTTCAACACTTCATTTTATGACAAATTCCTAGAATTACATATTCCCTTTAGATCACAGCATCTGAAGTTGTTCTCTGGCTATATGTCAACTTATACTTGTAGAGATTAATTTTTGTCATCTTGACACAAACCTAGACACACCTGGGAAAAGGAAATCTCAATTGAGAATTATCTTTATCAGACTGGCCTGTGTCTATAAGGCATTTTCTTAACTGCCAAATGATACAAGAAAGTCCACCACAAGCAATGCTATCTCCAGGCAGATGTGTAAGGAAGATGCCTCAAAGGCCAGAGAAGGCAAACCAATAAGCCACGCTCATCCAAGCTTTCTTTGTCAAGGTCCTGCCTTGTGGTCAGACTTTCCTTCGGGCTGCCAGCTCACTCCCAAATAATGACATGGAGACTTCTTACTAATTAAGCTTGCTTGCTCCTAACTAGCTCTTACAACTTGAATCAATTCATTTCTATTTATCTACGCCCTGCGACATGGCTTATGGCTGTTACCTTCCTCTTGCACCTTCTGCTTCTTCAGAGTCTCCCTGACATCCCTGGCGGATGATCTCCTCTTCCTCTCTCTGCCCGGAGGTCCAGCCTATCCCTCCTGCCTAGCTGTTGACCATTTATCTTTGTCTTACACCAATACATCTTCACAGTATGCAAATATCCCACATCCCCCTCTTCTGTCTAAATGAAAAGGGAAGGTTTAACTCTAACACAATAAAACTATATAAAATAAGAACAATTATAAAGTAAGAAACACATTCACAGCCAGTCTGTTAGTACTGGCAAATAAAAACAAACAAACAAAAAAAAAAAAAAAACACTCCATTATCTATCCAGAGTCCAAAAGTTTTGTAACCTGAACCATTTTATACCGTAAGTTGTATTACCATCCTAAAAATATCTTTTTAGACCTAAAAACATCTTCTTAGATAAACAACTTAAGCTTCTATGTTTCTCAGTCTTATACACTTCACATCTCTTATGTAAGGTTTCTCTTCTGAATTTGGTACCAAGAAAAAATGTAACTACAACTACCTAATCTCTAACCCCATCAAAAACCCAAGAGGATACACTATTAGCTGAGTAAAAAGAGTAATAAAAAGTGTAGAGCAAACAACTTCCAAAACTATAGAAATGACAGAGACAACTGCCTGCCTGGTAGTCACCTCAGGGTTCCTCTGTAATGTGGGGCATCCAGCTTTGGTCTATAGACCTAGACTATCTGCCAGACTTTTCTGTGAAGCAGGAATTTTGAAGGACTGTCCCTACCGTGTGTTGGCAAAGTTTAGCAGTCACCTTCCTTTGTGTCCTGCTTGACCAATTCTGACAGCATTCTGTCAGCAGCTGAGGCAAGGGCAGTTTCTTGCCCAGTGGCCAACTCTGACACAATGAAAGCAAACTCCATCTGAGGTTTTTTGGTGCCCATCATCCTTTTTTAAAGTAAACTGGGACTGCCAGGAGCAGATGTGTCTCACTGTCATGAAAAGCTTTAGGTTATTAAAACATCTTGAATGTCATATTTTATAGGTCTCTGAAGTATTTGGGGACCATATATCTAAAATATATTTGTTTGGCCTAATATACCCAATATGGTCACAAATTTGATTGTTAGATGACTAATTACTAACCTGTATATTCTAATTATCTTAAATAGTTTGTAACAGTAACTTTCAAGGGCTAGAAATTTATATTACATTGTAAATGAGCTGCACAGGTACAATACCTTAAACAAAAATAGCCTTAAATTTATACCAATATACAAAATATCTTAAACAAGAATAGAAACACATACGAGAGAGAGAGAGAGAGACAGGCAGAGAGAGAGAGACAGACAGACAGAGAGAGACAGACAGAGAGAGAGATAGACAGAGAGAGAGAGAGACAGACAGAGAGAGACAGAGAAACATAGTCTAGCAAGGGAAAAATAATACACAAGATAAATAAGTAAATGAAATATTGGAAAAGGGTGAAATTTTAGTTGTACTAAGATGATTTCTGGAAAAGACCCACAGCAACAAGGGATCAATCGCACTCACCGCTACAGGAATACCATTCCAACAGAGGGTAAAGCATGTGTAAAGGCCCTAAGGAAGGAGCCTCTAAGCAGGCTAGATACAGCAGACGTCTTCTGTGGTGACAGCAGTTAAAGGTAAACGACAGAGAGAGAAGGGAGGCAGATTCTAAACAGAGGAGCAGCATGACGTAACTCACCTATCACAGAAGTCCTGCTGTGTCAGCAATAGACAGTACTGGACAAGCGCAGAAAACAAGAACCCACCAAAGAAGCTTGAATGGCAGCTGAAACCCAAGTGGTAACAGTGAGGATGTGAGAAAATTCTGATCCTTAGAAATCCAAGAGCTGGCCCCAGAATCTTCCTGGAATTAAAACATGAGAAATTTCTATATAAGGCTAAAGATGGCTGAGTAGGTAAGGATTCTTGCTACCAAACCTAGTAACCTGAGTCAATCAGGGGAATCATATAGAAGGACAAAGCCAACCCCCAAAAAGTATCCCCTGACTTCCAAATGGGTACCATGGAACATATATATACACACAAAAACAAACAAGCCGGACATTGGTGGCGCACGCCTTTAATCCCAGCACTCGGGAGTCAGAGGCAGGCGGATCTCTGTGAGTTCGAGGCCGGGCTGGACCGATAGCCTCCAAAACAATACAGAGAAACCCTGTCTTGTAAAAACCAAAAAAAGAAAAAAAGAATAGCTCACTCCTCAGGCCGGGTGCTTGTGGTGCATGCCTTTAATCCCAGCACTCTGGAGTCAGAGGCAGGCGGATCTCTATGAGTTTGAGGCTAGCCTGGTCTACAAGAGCAAGTTCCAAAGCCACAGAGAAACCATCTCGAAAAACCAAAACAAGATACACAAAATATAAATAAGGATCTGGAGAGATGGCTCAGTGGTTAAAAGCATTTTCTGCTCTTGCAGAGGATCCAAATTTAGTTTCAAAACACATGCTCTGAATGCCAGCACTGCTAGAGGCAGAGGCAGAGGTAGAGACAGGCAGATCTCTGAGTTCAAGCCTGCCTGTTCTACACAGCAAGTTCCAGGCCAGCCAGCGGAGGCTTTAAAAAAAAAAAGTCATAGCTTGCCTCTCTGTTGTGATAAAACACTAACCAAAACCAAGTTGGGAAAGAAAGTTTATCTCAGCTTACAACATTCAGCTCACACCTCCGTCACTGAGGAAACCAGGCAAGAACCCTGGAGGTGAGGCAAAGGCCATGGGAGAGTTTCATACTGTCTTGCCCTCTATGCCTTGCTCTTTACATTTATTTACTGGTGAGGGGCGCACATGTCATGGCATGCATTGGAAGGTCAGGACAAACTGTTGACAACCAGTTTTTTTCTACCATCTGGGTCCTGGAAACAGAACTCAGATCATCATGTTTAGTGGCAAGCACCTTTACCTACGAAACCATCTCTCTATGCCTCAGCTAGAATTTTTTATGCAACAAAGTACTACACCAAAGACAGACAGCTAGACATTCTCACATGAATAATTAATCAAAATAAATGTCCTCTGACCTACCTACAGGCCAGTCTTACACATTTTCTCAGATGAGTTTCCTTCTTCCAGATGACCCACGTTTATGTCAAGTTGACAAAAAAATTAACCAGCACAGAAAACAAGTTATTTCCCCCTGAGTCTGAATCCCAAGACCTACATAATATAGAAAGAGAGAGCTGACTCCCAAGGGCTGTTTTCTAACGTAGCAGGTGTGCCACAGCATCTGCGCACTCACCTGCACACACATACAAATAAACAAATACCCAGGCTTGGTGGTGCATGCCTATAAAATCCCAGCAAAGGCAGAGACAGGCGGATCTCTGTGAGATCCAGCTTGGTCTACAGAGCAAGTTCCAGGATGGCCAGGGCTGTTATACAGAGAAACCCTGTCTCAAACAAAATAAAAATCAAAATAAATAAATGTAATTCTAAAGTTACATTAAAAGCATTTAAGTTTTTGCCGGGCATTGGTGGCGCACACCTTTAATCCCAGCACTCGGGAGGCAGAGGCAGGTGGATCTCTTTGAGTTTGAGGCCAGCCTGGTCTACAGAGCAAGTTCCAGGACAGCCTCCAAAACAATACAGAGAAGTCCTGTCTCAAAAAACCGAAAAAAAAAAGCACTTAAGTTTTTAATTAAAGCAAAATTAAATTTCTAGCAAAATATTAACACTATAAACACTCTACCTGAAAAACCAAATTGCCAAGATAATGCTTACATTTAAAATAAGTACTTTGAAAGTACAAACAGCAAAATGGTATACTGTTAATAAAGAGCACGTCATCTCTTCTAAAACTTGCAACCCTGCCAGGATTCTCCAGCAACAGACAGGAATTACATTTCTTGGCCCTTTTCCTTCCATTCTACTCTAATCAACTTCATTTTAAAAATTAATAAAAATATCCTATTATTCCAGAAAGGAAAATGCTTAAAAAACACACAGAACATTAATCAAAACAACAAATGACTAATACATAAGCACCCCATACAACTCTCCCTCAGCAATGAGAGAGAAGTAGGGAGTTTTACAGATAACGAAGTTTAAAAGCTGGGGCCTACTCATCATGCAGTGTAATCTTACAGTGCTGCTATGTCCACAGCCCCATGCTAACACTTTACCCAGGCAGTCACTGTGGACCCTCCCACAGCTCTGGGTCTAACTGCCAAGGGAAGGCTCTAGTTGCTGCTACTTTCAAAGAGGAAGAACTGGTAGGGACCTCACAAAAATTAATAATTACATTAACGAGGAGGCAGCTCAAAAGCTCAAAGCTTAGTAAGTTATAAGAATTGTCACATTATTCCCTGGCACTGTGGACTTCTCAGGGAAACACAACTTACTCAACTGTGCGTTTGTAAACCTCACAGACCAGGGCTTCATCGGAGCTCCTTGGCATTTGTCACATGGACTTCTGTATTAGATCAAGGTGCTTAACGAATCTCCAATGTCTAGTCCTCGTGTGCCCCAGCCCAGCTGTAGAGGCGCAGGAGTCATTAAAGAAGAGGACCCTGTGAATTGCTCAGACGGCATCCACCTCCAATGTACTGGGATCACACACACACACACGCATGCACGCATGCACGCACACACACACACTCGTGTGAACACTGCATAGCACGACTTGTCAGGCTGCCCTGTTGTTTACAGTCTTTCACAGCACAAAGAACCAGACTAACCCTAAGCAGTTGCTGGTGGTGGTTAATCTCAACTGTCAACTTGGTAAGTCCTCAATCAACCGAAAAAACAAGCTTCTGAGCTTACCCATGAGGGATTATCTTGATTAGGTTAATTGAGGTGGGAGAACCTACCCACCGAGGGTAACAACATCCCCTCGGGTGAACTGTATACAAGGAGGGGGCTGAGCATCAGCATTCACCAGGCTCTGCTTCCTGGCACTGGATGCAATGTGACCAGTTCCCTCAACCACCCACGGCCATGACCTACCCCCCAAGACTGACCAAACCTATAAACCGTGAACCAAAACAAACCACTTTCTCCTTAAACTGCTTTTATCAGGATATTTGGTGACAACAGAAAAAGTACACTGTTGAGATCCACATTTCTTTTGCTCAAAACACTTCTAGAAATTCCATAAATCTCAAGTTTTGACTATAGTTGAGACTTTGTCACAAATTCAACTCTCTAGCATCCCTTTGTCTACCTTCATGCATTTAAACAAACAAACTTGCTAGAACACAAAATAAATGTCAGAAAGACAGCTATGGGAGAAAAAGAACACTTAGAATGAGGACTCTCACAGGAGAAAGCACCAATGCTCCCAGAATTACCTATCCATAACAACCATGGGCTAGGAATGTACACCAGGGGGAAGAATAGAAATACACTAGCAAGGATTGCTGTAGTTTGGATCTTTTAACATATGTATTACTTTTAATGATGTGTAGGTGTGTCTGCATGTGGACGTGTGGGTTTGAATGCAGGTCCCACAGAGGTTAAGAGGGGTTGGATGCCCTGAAGCTGGGGTTACAGACAGCACACGTGGGTCCTGTGAAAGAGCAGCAAATGCTCTTAACTACCGAGCCCGAGCCATCCTCCAAGACCTGAAGTGCACCTCCACAAAGGCCCATGGAGTTGGAAGATTTGGCCCCTAGTCTTTGGCATTTCTGGAAGTAATGTAACTTTAAGAGATGGAGCATAATCTAAAGAAGTTAGGCCATAGAGGTGGGCTCTCAAAAACGACTGTGGGACCCAAGTCTCTGTCTCTGCTTCCCAGCTACTATGATGCAAACCACTTCTTCTGCCATAGCTGTCCCTAAATCACAAAGTCAGGTGATCACAGACCAAAGCAACATGCCAAAGTAAAGTTCTTCTCTTTAGATGTTGATTATGTCGGGGCTGGAGAGATGGCTCAGTGGTTAAGAACACTAGTTGGAGCCGGGCATCAGTGGCACACGCCTTTAATCCCAGCAGAGGCAGGTGGATATCTGTGAGTTTGAGGCCATCCTGGTCTACAGAGCGAGTTCCAGGACAGCCTCCAAAACAATACAGAGAAACCCTGTCTTGAAAAAACAAACAAACAAACAAAAAAAAGAACACTAGTTGGTCTTCTAGAGGTCCCTAGTTCAATTCCCAGCGACCACATGATGGCTCACAACCATCTGTAATGACATCTGGTGCTCCCTTCTGGCCTGCAGAGATACATGCAGTCAGAACCTGTATACATAAGAAATAAATCTTTAACAACAACAAAAAAATAAGTTGATTATGTCAGGTATTTCTTAGTGACAGAAAGCTAGCAAACACAGGGTTTTGAGACTGGGTCTCATGTATTTGAAGTTAGCCTGAAACTCAGTAAGCAGCCAAAACTGACTTTGGACTTCTGGTCCCCCTTGCCTCCGTCTCCCAAGCTCTGGTACTGTAAGTGTACGCCACACGCTCCATTTATGTGCTCTAGGTATCAGACTCAGGGTTTTAGCCATGCTAGGCAAGAACTCTATCAATAAGTAATGTCCCCAGCAAGCCCCCCAAAAAACAAACCTTTTAGGAAAGCACTTCATTTTTGCTTTTTAACTTAACATTTATATAATCTGATCATGGTTTCTTCTCCCCACTTCCCAACCCTCCTGCCCCCACCCCTCAAAACCCATAAACACAAAATCAGAAGCCATGCTCTACAAGCAAAAGACCAGTAAGACAAAATGCCCAAGCAGAGCTGTATGTGAGAAAGTCTACCAATAATATCATTGAGTTCATTTTGTTTGGGCCATCTACCGCTGGGCATGGGGCCTACCTTTAGTGTGCTTAATATACCCATGAGACTCCCTTGGATGTCAGCTGGAGATGGGTTATTGATTTGTGATGGGGGCACATGTCCACTCCTCCCCCAGCACTGGGATTCACCCGACTGTGAGCCTGTACAGGCTGTGTATGCACACAGTCTCTGTGAACTGGGATGTGGGACAGACTTCTTTCCTTGGAGTCATCCATCCTCTGCTCCTACAGCTTCCTGCCTCCTCTTTCACATAGCTCCCTGAACGCTGAGAGGAGGGATTTGATCAAAGACATCCCGTTTAGGACTGGGTGTTTCAAAATCTCTAGCTCTCTGAACACTGTCTGATTGTGGGTCTCTGTTAGTTCCTGTATACTGCAGGAGGAAACTTCTCTCATGATGGCTGAGAGAGGCACTAATCTATGGGTATAGCAGACTGCCATTAGCAGTCATTTTATTGCTATGTTCCGTTAGCAGAATAGTATTTTGTTTTCCCCTAGGCCCATGACCCATCCAGTTTCAGCTTCTCCACTACCTGAGCAGTGTCAGAGATGGGTTCTATCTCGAAAAGTGGGCCTTAAATCCAAGCAGAGCAGTTGGTCACTCCTACCTACAATGTTTGTACCACTCCTGCCCCAGCATATCATATGTGCAGTCACGGTTACAGATCACGGTTTTGCAGCTGGGCTGTAGTTACCGTTCTCCTTGGGTATCGTGCAGAATACCTCCCAGTACTGTATAAGCAGTCATTAAGGATGAAGGCTCTGGTTACACACCAGCTCATCTTTTCTGCGTTCAATGAGATATGTAAGTGCTATCTTCAGCAATAGGGCTTCACCAACAATTTGCAGGGAGCAACTGTCTTAGGGTTTCTAGTGCCACAACAAAACACCATGACCAAAAGGCAAGTTAGGGAGAAAAGGATTTATTTGACTAATACTTCCGGATCACAGTCCATCGTTGGACAAAGTCAGAATAGGAACTCAAAGCAGAGCGGGAACCTGGAGGCAGGAGCTGGTGCAGAGGCCATGGGGGGAGCTGCTTACTGGCTTGCTCAGCCCACCACCTTCCTAAGAGAACCCAGAACCAACAGTCCAGGACTGGCACCACCCACCATGGGCTCCACCTCCACTGACCACTGCCTGAGAATATGCCTTACAGCTGGATCTCACGGAGGCTCCTACCTCTCTGATGACTCTAAGCTTGTGTCAAGTTGACACACAAACCAATAGCCTTGGCAATAACTGAGATGTTTAGGGCTTTCCATGAGTCCCTTTGGTCAATGACTCAACTAGATGTAATCCATTCCTGGTACTGGACATTTCACTTGGTGGTAAAAGACGTCTAGTTGTTATCAGTGACTCCATTTAGATTTCTTTCATATATATGTATGTTCTAAGAAACTTCTACAGTGGGTTAGGAAAGCACTTTAATGGAAACAATACACAGAGAAGTGTGAACTTAAACTGAGGAATATTCTAAAGTTCTTCCAATAAAGAATAGTAATTACAAAGTTTGACTGTTAAGATAAATAATACTTGTTTCTCCAAGCTAAACAGTCGCCATCTTCATAAGATCAGCGGAGCCTACTTGTATGAACCTGTGAACTGTTCACTTTCCTATGGAAGGGAAGGTGTGGCAAAGCACTGTGACCTCACCTCAACTCTCCCAACCTCTAGCTGTTCCTTGTAGCCTTCTGCGTGCAGCCGTGCCCTAACTGCAGAAGATCATGGAGAGGCTGCTCATGCTCATCCACACTGTGAATGAATGAAGGCAATGAGCTCACTGATTCCCATGGCGAATCCAACTTCAGTTTGTCACTGGGGCTTTATGAGGAAGTAGGCACTGTCTGTCACCTCAAAGGGAAAAAAATTTCTCACAATGTTGTAAAGTTTAACCACAGAATATCTTAAGATATTCTACAACAGAACTGGAGTACCATGTTTTATATTCCTAACTCCCCCAGATAAAAACCAATTTTGGGGGCCAACAAGATGTCTCATCAGGTAAAAGTCGCTTGCTACACAAGCCTGGCCACCCTATACTTGACCCCGGAACTCGGGTAAAGGATGCATGATTACACTTGCAGTCCCAGCACTCCTGTGGGGAGAAGGGAGTCAGAGTCAGAGAAATGACCCTGAGGCTCACGAGCCAGCCAGCCTTCTGTACAAAACACAGCAGAACCAATAATAAAGACCTGCAATGACAAGGTAGAAAAGAACCAACTCCCAAAAGCTGTCCCGTGACTTCCATAAACACGCAGTATATGTATGCATGTGCCCACAAACACATTTACATACTCTATACATACACACATACAAACATATAATAGAAATTCTTGATGCCAAATTTTAAAACTGTGGCTATATTTCTGTCGATGAACAAAAGAATATTTACAAACTTAGAAGTCAATATGTTAGCCAATGCTGTATAATGCTGCCAAAACAGCCATTAAATTACCATTTTAATCAGAACAGCTGTCATTCACAAGACACTCTCAAAATTTGGGTCTTGTGAAGTTCCCTCAGAAAGCGAGAGAAAAGTCAGGAAGTATGAGGAGAGTAACATTCTCACCTAAGATTCCAGCTATTTACTCTTTGTTCTCCACCTAACCCCCTGCATGCAATCCTGTCCCAGGTCTAGGAGGAGCTACAGTGTACAGAGACTTGAAGGTTAAGGGGGAGGGAGTCCATCTCCCATGCTAGCATGAGACATTTCAGCGTTGTCTCTCTGGGGTCACTGACTCACCACAAACGGTTAGTAGAGTCAGTCCTTCAGTCCCTGGTGGTGGTAATACCTAGAGTAAGCAGTCAGTCCTCCAGTCTACCTAGGGTAAGTAGGTGTTTGTTCACATCTCCACTGCCAAAGCTCACCTAACAGCTAATTAAAATGAACAAATTCACTAAATTCCTAACAAGCAACACATACACAAGCCTTGAACTTTAGAAACTTGGTAGTCTACTGGCATCTCCAGAGGCTCCTTTCTACTAAGACTCAGAAGAAAGAGTAGTGCCTGTAAGAGTACTCTTTCTGAATTGACACCAGCGAGGTGCCACCAGACAGCATTCTGTTACTGATCAATCTTCTAGAGAAGCTGTAGCCATCAGATGCCTTAGCTTGTGTTTAAGGACACACTATGTCCTCACTAAGATGAAACTGCCTAGTAACACATTTCTCAGAACAGGTCCCGCATGCCCACCTTTGTGGCACAACCTAAATTCAGTAATACAGGTGGGTGAAGGCCTAGGCGTATGAAGCAATCCCTTCTACTCTCCTGCCTGATAACTACAGTAACTTTCAACTTGTGCCATGGTGCTAAAAATAGTCTATTCACTTTTTAAAGCATATCCCAATTTGTACATATCCCAATTTAGTACACATTCTATGATAACCAGTTTAAAATACTCAAATTATCTAGTAAGTCTGCAACTCAAATCCAGTTACATTTCATGTTAATTTGAAATCTTTATCATTATGAGCAAATGATTTTTTTTCTTTGTAAGCTAAGAATTATAAAATTACTGGAGTCTAAGTTTCTTTAATTTGCCCCCAATCAACCCCATTCAGTAATACACTAAAGCTCACTGCGCAGACACACGCACGCACGCACGCACGCACGCACGCGGGCGCGCGCACACACACACTTCAGAATTTTCCTTACTTCCCCCTATTCAAGGAAAATCACCCCCCCCCAAAAAAAAACCGACAAAGCCTATGCCTGTGAGGTCCTCTTCCACCCCTGTAGATGTCTCCCTGCCTAAGGGATACAGGTTCTCCCCAGATGCAGACAGCATCAGTGTCCTCCAGTAAGAGCATGCATTTATTAACAATGGTGGGAGGCAGTACATCAACAGGCTTGTTTCTGAAGTTGCAATCCTGCTCCTGCAAGGGACAGGCTTCCATCAGTCACCCCAGGGCAACAGGAGTTGGGCGTTATTCCACCCCCCTCCCACACAAAGCCTGAGAACTGGCTGCTTCTTTGAAACTACTACCATAAAAACTAAGTAACGCAAATGACTGGTGCTAAAGTCCCAAGAGTTTTTGCCAAAGCATGAGAAAGCAAAGTGTACTGCCAAACACCTAAAGATGCTCAGCTCTCTCGGGAAAAGGAGTATTCAGTTACCGTGAGTTTTAGTATTTTTACTCTTATTATATTAAACATGTAGGTGTGTTTTGCCTCCATGTATGCCTGCGCACCATATGCATGCATGCCTGGTGTCTGCAGATGCTAGCATCGGATCCCCTAGTGATGGGGATGCTCTTCTGTGTGTGTGCTTGTCTTATTGGTGGATGAATAAAGCACTGTTGACCAATAGGGAAGCAAGATAGGTGGGACTAGGAGAGGTGGAGGATTCTGGGAAACTGAGGCACAGTCAGTCACCATGTAGGACGCAGGAGAAGAGGTCTGGACCCTTTCTCCAGTAAGAGAAGATCACATGGAAATACTCAATTAGCAGTTATGGGTTAATAACTAGCCAACAAGAAACCATAGAAAATGGCCAACAGCTTCATAAGTAATATAGCACCCTGTGTGTTCATTTGGAACTGACACGGCTCTGGGACCAGGCTGGAGGAATAAATGCTCGTTATATCCTAGAACTGGAGTTACAGTTGGTTGAACCTGGGTCCTTTGAGAAGAGCAACCAGTGCTTTTAATCAGTCATCTCCCCAGCCCAAACTACTATAATTTTTTAACGTATGAAGCTGAAGAAAGTAACCTTGCTAACCTAAAACGTTAATCAAAATAAGTACTGTTCATCAAGTGTGGTAGGACATGCTGTAATCCCAGAACTTAGAAGGATAATGGAGGATCATAAATTCACTGCTAGAGTCAGACTATCTTGAAAGAAAGAGGGGAAGAGAATAGAGGGAGGGAGGGGAGGAGGGAGGGGAGGAGGGAGGGAAGAAGGGGAGGAGGGAGGGAAGGAGGGGAGGAGGGAGGGAAAACTGTAAGCAACAAAACATGACAAAATACTTGCTTTTCACTTTTAAAACTGAGATAAGTCTCCAAATTACTTATTGTACACAAACCGTCACTTAACACATATATATATGTCCAGACACTGTTCTCAGTACCGGAAAGGCCATGACGATTGAAAGTATTGTAGAATTCTGTCCTCCAAACAGCCTTTACCATCTTCACCATAGCAGCCATGACTAACTGCAAAAGACGCTTAAGATTAAGCTGTTCCCTCCATAGAGAAAGGTGTAGGGAGGTTCATTACACCCTCAACTTGAGACGGCACATAGTCTTGGGAGGCCATAGAGCATATAGTATATAGAGTATAGAGAGCTTAGAACACGCAGCTACGATGAAGTCATCACACTGGGGTGAGATTCGGTGAAGCTGCTGTTTTGTAGTTACCTACAGACCTATAAGTAACCCTCACCCACACTGCTTTAAAAAAAAAAAAAAGGAAGAAAGCAATAAACATTAGTTCCCCAAGCTGGGCTTTGGTGGAATGGTTACTTTGGTTTGTCCTTGGTGCCTAACCTAAGGGCAGGTAAAGCTAATGCAAGAAGACAAACACAGTTCTTGCCTCCATGGAGTTCCCAATAGTAAATACAAGCAGCAATGCATTAGAAAAAGTACCTTTTTTCTCCAACAAGGTATATAGAAATATTCTTAAGTAGGTGAATGCTAATATTTACTAAGTATAGTTTAAATTCTTACAATGAATTCATTAAAATTAGCTAAAAACAAGAACATCTCATATAGTATCAGGAATCACAAAGAAACCAGTGACAAGAAAAGAGCACCTAGAATGAAGGTAAAAACGGTCAGGGACGAGTTCCCTGAGCTGAACCCTCACAATGAGAGGAAGCCAGGTCCAGCACATTTGAGAGCACGTACACCTGGGAATGGTGGACATGGGCAAGGAACAGTCACAAAGGGCAGGCGGGCGGGCCACACAGATTATCATCATGGCGTGACGAGGACAAAGAGATCTGATGAAACAATCATTTCTCCTTTAGAGGAAATTTACATTTATACATTTACATTTATACATGGTGCTCTGGCCTATTGTTTCTGTGCCTTCAGTTGTAATGTATCTAGTACCTACTCTATGTCGTTTCTGTGTATGGTAATGCAAAGGAATAAAACAGGGTTTCTACCTTGAACTCACAGCTTAACAGAGACAGGAGACACAAATATTTAGTATTGTAATGTAGCAATAGAATAAGGCAGGGCTGGAGAGATAGCTCAGTGGTTAAGAGCACTGGCTGCTCTTCCAGAGGTCCTGAGTTCCATTCCCAGCAACTACTTGGTGGCTCACATACATTCATAATGAGATCTGGTGTCCTCTTCTGGCTTGTAGGCATACATGCAGGTGGAACACTATACATAATCAATCAATATATAAATCTTAAAAAAAAAAAAAGACTAGGATATGGTTAGGCGGTAATGGGTGTCACACACCTTTAATCCAGGGACATAGGAGGCAGAGGCAGGTGATTCTCTGAGTTCGATATCAGTCTGGTCAACAAAGTGAGCTCCAGTCAGGGTTACATAGAGAAACCCTGTTTCAAAAAACAAATGAATAAACAAAAAGAATAGAATATACAGAATGCTGTTTGAGCCCAGGGGAAACGACGATTAATAAAGCCTCAGAGCCCAGAAAGGAAGCTCTGGCCTTACAAAGCCAGTAGGAGCTTATTTGATGGAACATTCTTCTTCAAGTGCTACCCTCAAACCACTGGTGAAATAAAAGAAAATCCAGACACTACTGAAAAACCTTCCTTTGAAGTATTTACACACAAATGGGGAAAAAGAGTTAATAAAACTTGCAATTGTGAGTGAATAGGTATTTTTGTCTAAAAAAAATGAACTCTAATAATATGGTAGGGTTTCTGTTTGTTCTGTTTTTAAGACAGGGTCTCACCTATCTCAGACTGGCCTCAAATTCTCTAGGTGGCAGAGAACGACTGAATTTTTCATCCTCCTGCTTTTCCCTTTCCAAGTGCTAGAATTATAGGTAAGGAGCACCACGTCTGACTTACTCAGTACTCACTTAGCACGACCCATAGTACTCTCACCAGCTGAGCTGTATCCCAGGCCAGATGATCTGGTTTGCTTGTTCTTTCTCTAACACTGAAGATATGACAATCTACATATCAACAAGTGGATCTATGTTCCTCTTCAGAAGTGCAAAGTGCATGCATGGGCTATATCCACTGTGATATTCATTAAAAAGTAGTGCTTTCAAATAATCTAGTAATGTATCTCAAAATCTAAAACAAGAATAAGCCAGGCCCGAAATTAGACAGAAATAATAAATTTCAGAAATGAAACTGAGGCAAAAAGGAAGATACCTCTCCCAAATATCAGTAAAACAAGGACTTGGTTCTTTGAAAACAATAATGAGGTAATTAAATCCTTAGCCAAAGGAAAGAGCAGATCCAAATTAATAAAGTAGGAGGTAGATATGAGAATGGATACCACTGAAATCCAGATCAATAGAGAATATTTTGAAAAGGGAACTGCAATAAACTGGAAATAAGAAAGAGACTAATTTCCATATATACAAGACCTAACAAAACTGAACCCGGAGGTTATAAAAAACACTAATCAGATCTATAATGAGCAGTAATATTGAAGTAGTAATTAAGGATAAAAGAACATCAATGAGCCTCAAACTAGTCTATGAAATAAACAGGAAAGGAATAGCTCATATTGGCTGTCAACTTAAGTACATCTGAAACAACCGAAACCCAAGAGATAATATTTTGCTTATGATCTAAGAAATAAAGCATGCCACACTAGTTAGCCAGAGAGGCCAGGCAGTGGTGGTACATACCTTTAATCCCCTGCACTTGGAAGACAGAGGCAGATGGATCTCTGTGAGTTAAGGTCACTCTGGGCTACATGAAATTGATTCAGTCTAAAAGAGAAACAGAGCTCACACAAAGGTGGTCCCAGCACTTGGAGTGATGCCTTTAACCCCAGCACTAAGGATGTGGGAGACAGGACGAATTATGGCTGCTTAGAGAGAGATATGAGTATCAGGCGGGAGGAGACAGGAGCTCACGGTGTCTAGGGAGCCAGTCTGAGCACTCATAGAGACAGGATCACCCACTCCTTTTCAGGCACAAGTAAGAGCTGGTGGCTGGTCGCTCTGCTTCTCTCATCTTTCAGCTCCCTCCCCCCTCAATATCTGACTCTAGGATTTTATTACTAAGAACAATTAGAACTCACGCAACACCCAAGCATCTAGGCATGCCTGTGAGGGGCTTTCCTTAACTGGATCATTTGAGGTGGGAAGACCCAGCCTAAGTCTGGGCCACATTTTCTGTGGCTGCCGCATAAAAGGAAAACAATGCTTTTGCTTCTTGCCTGCTTGTCCTAACTCTCACGGCAAGTTCATCTGTCCTCCTACTGAGGCGTGAGTGATACAAAAACCCACTTTTGGATTCCAACACAGACTGAGGACCAGCTGAGACATCCAGATTCTTAGCCTTCCTGTGAGAAAACAGCCATTGTTGGATTAGCAGGACCACAGCCTATACATACATATAGATTCTATCAGCCCTGTTCAACATACACAGATCAGTGTATAGAACAAGGACAAATACAGCACGCTCAGATGCAGAACAGATTCTTCACAAAGTTCAACATCCCTTTATGATGACTCCAAAGAAACTAAGAACTAAAGAAACATATCTCCACAAAATACAGACTAAAGTCAACTACCCACAGCTAACATGAATGAGGCAAAACTCAAAGAGCTCCTAGTCTAAAACAAGAAGAGGCCAACTCTCACCACTCTTAGTCAGTACAATGATTGAAGTCTCGGCCAACGCCAGATTAAAAAAAAAAACTAGATAAATTAAGAAAGCAAGAATTATCCCTCTTTACAGATGATATGATTCTACACTCAGGAGGACTAAAGTCTCCACTGTAACACTCCCAGCTTACAATTTTAGTGAAGCAGTAATGTTAAATCAGTGGTTTTTCTATCCACTGATAATAAACTTGCTGAGAAAATTTAACAATCTTACTCACAATAGCTTTTTTTAAAAGTACCTTAAAGTAAATATAACCAAAAGGTGAAACATCTACAATGAAAGCTTTTTTATTTTTAACTTTTCATAAGTTACATTCACTTTCTGTGCACTGGTGTTTTTGCCTGCACGTATGTCTGTGAGAGGGTGTCAGACTCCCTAGAACTGGAGTTACAGACAGTTGTGAGCTGCCACATAAGTGCTGGGAATTGAACCCAAGGCCTCTGGAAGAGCAGCCAGTGCTCTTAACTGCTAAGCCTTCTCTCCAGCCCCCATAAAAGCTTTTTTTTTAAAGAAAAAAATGAGTTCATTAAAACATGAAAGAACCTCTCATGTTCATGGATCAGGAGAATTGCTAAAATGGTCATACCACCAAAAATAATCTACAGATTCAATGCAGTCAACATCCAAAGTCCAATGGCATTCTTCACAGAACTTGAAAGAAAATCTAAAATTCATGCAGAAATCCAAGTCTCAGAAAAGCCAAAGTGACCCTGAACAAAACAGCAGTGCCAGAAGCATCACATTCAAAACAGCCTACAGAGCCATGCTAAGAAAGACAGCACGGCACTGGGACCCTGAAGCAGAAGACTCAGAAATAGACCTCCACACAACTATGGCCACCTGATCCAACCAAGAGAGGTGCCAAAAACACGGGAAAAAGCCTCTTTAGCAAAGGGGACATTTCCACACTCAAAAGATCTAAACTAGATCCCTCTCACCACCACCCCCAAAACATCAGCTCAAAATGTATCAGAAATCTTAATGTGGCACCTGCGACCGTAAAGCTGCTAGAGGGAAGTGGGAAAATGCTTCGAAACGCAGGCACAGGCGAGGGCTTTCTGAATACAGCTTCATTAGCCCTGGACATGATAGCAAACTAACAAATGGGGTTGTGTCAAATGTGAGAGTCCTATACAGAACACAAAGCAATCTCCAGAGTAAACTAATAACCTACAGAATGTGTCTTTTTCTAACTATTCATTCCATAGGGAATTAAAGATTTATTTTTAATCATGTGTGTGTGCACGTGTGAGTACACACGCAGGTGTCCACAAACGCCAGAGGTGCCGGGCCTCCCCAGAACTGAATTACTGGTGGTTGTAAACCGTCAACATGGATTCTGGGAACCAAAGTGGGATCCTCTGGAAGAGCAGTTTGTGCTCCTAACAACTTAGCTACTTCTCCAGCCTTTCAATGGGGAATTGAATATCTAGACTATATAAAGAATTCAAAAATTAAACAAAAAAGAATAATCTAGTCATTTAATGGGCAAATAAGGAAGTACAAATATCAATAAATATTGGAAAAATGGTAAAGCTTCTTAGCCATCAAGAAAATACAAATCAAAACCATATTGAAGCTGGGTGTGGTGGAAAACACCAGCCTTGTTACACAAACACTTCAAGGTCAACTTGGGCTACCTGAGAGACAGTCTCAAAGAAAGGAAGGAAAGGAAGGAGAGGAGAGGAGGGAAGAGAGAATAAAAGGAAAGGAAAAACGCCATTGAAATCCTATCTCAACTCAGATAGCTATCACCAGGAAAACAACAACAAATGTTAGTAAGGGTCCCCCACTAACCCTGCGTCTATACATTCCTCCAGGCATGATATGACCCTTGCAATCTAACCCTGTAATAACCCACGCAAGCCTTTATGAGGTTGGGCCCACCCATTCCCTCTTGGAGAACTGCTCACTGAGATTGAGACATCACCCTCCCTGGGGTTACAGAAGTAGTTAATACAACACTTGCTGGGAAAAAATACTTTTCTTCTCTGGTATAGTCACCCTGAAAGTTGCTCATGCTAATGTATGTAATTGCTCACCTATACTCCTGTAAGTAACCACAATGTTTTAGACTGGTTCACCAACCTAGATGTGAGTAGAATCATTTCTTTATCACTGGTACCCAATCTGGGGTCAACAGATGTTTGTAAAATTCTCTCTATCAAATTAATATGACAACATTGTTGAAGGGAATGTAAATTAATGCAGTCAATATGAAATAGTTTGGATGTTTGTCAAAAACCTAAAACCAAAAAACATCTGTTCCAACAATACCCTCCACCACTCCTAGATCTACACCCAAGAGAATCAAAGTCAGTATGCTACAGAGATCACAGCACTATTCACAATTGCCAAGTTATGAAATCAAATTAGATGTTCATCAATAGACCTATGAAGAAAATGTGATACACATACACACACACACACACACACACACACACTATTTAAACAAAAACAAAATAAAAACTTAAATAGCCATTGTTTTCTGTAGTTGGCATTTTCTCTGGGATGCCAACCAGCTCCCAAATAATGGCACTTATCATGAATGCCCAGCCTTGGCTTAGCTTGTCCCACCAGCCCTTATAACTTAAGTTAACCTGTTTCTCTTCACCTGTGTTTTGCCTCAGAGCTTTTTACCTTTCTTTCCTTCTGTGTGTCCTACTCTGTGTCTGTCTGTCTGGCCCCTGGTGTCTCCCTGTCATCTCCTTTTCTTTCTTCCTTTCTTTCCAGCCTAACTTTCCTCCTCCTCCTTATTCTCGCTGTCCACAAGTCCTATACCTCCTCCCTTGCCATTGGTTGTTCAGCTTTTCATTAGACCAATCAGGTACCTTGGGCAGGCAAGGTAAAACAGCAACACATCTTTACACAATTAAACAAATACTCTGCAACATAAACAAATGCAACACTTCTTTACATAGTTAAGTATTCCACAACAGTTTTCACCATCTGCTGCCCCACTAAGATCCCATCTTCTTTAACAAAATTCTAGAGCAAAAGAGTTTTAAAAATTCTACCTTTGACTAAAATGTTAAAATTCTGTTTTAAATGTCTCATTATGTGGCCCTAGCTGTCATGGAACTATGTATATCAAGCTGGCCTTAAACCAGAAGAAATCCTCCTGCCTCTGTCTTTGAGTACTGGGATTAAAGGTATTACCACCACACTAGGCCCAATTTTCTTGATACATATATTCAAGCATGTAAGTACATTTTATGAAGCACTTGAAAAATATGAAAACATCATACCCCACTCCTGAACCCTTCAGTTTGTATTCCCAATAAGCACATTCTCCTATATTACTACAATGCTATTGTTACATCTTAATTTTGTTTGGACCACAGTCTCACTATGCAGCTTTAGCTGACTTGTCTGAAACTTGCTACATCAACCAAGCTGGTCTGGAATTTATAGAGATCTGCTGCCTTTGCCTCCCAAGTGCTGAGATTAAAGAAATACTTTTTTAAAAAAAAGTCTTACTAGCCCAGCCCTGAAATCCAGGACCCTCATGTCTATCCCTTGTATAGGATATGGATTTTTGTATCAGCTATTACCAGATGTTATTAAAGTTCTAAGTACAAAGACTTACTTAAGGAATGCATTTCAGTAAAACAATTATTACCTGCACTACATTCAAGGATTATGCCTGCTCTTCTGAGAAGTCTGGACTCTAGCTGTGGAATTTTTGCATGGTAAAATCCAACTTACAGAACTCTACTTGCCACAGTATGTTGGACAGCTAAAGAGGGCAGAAGATAGTAGCATGGTTTGTAGGCAACAGAACTACAAATACTTAATATTTTAGTTTTATCACATGTTGAGTAAACCTGCACTAAGAGTAAATAAAATGAAACTAAATCGGATTTATCTTAAACGTTCATGTTGGTATAAATGTGCCTTTAATGAGGGGGGAAGAGCCAGGTGTGGTGGTCTATACCTATAATGTCAGTGCTCAGGAGGCTAAGGGAGGAGGGCTACAAATTCAAGCCTCACACACAGTGGTCCCCTGACCAAAAACAGGGTGGTGCAAAATGAAGAAACCGTGGACAGTTTTGAAGGTTTTAGCATTAAATGAAACTTTTAAGATGTATTTACTTTTATTTATGCACATGTGCATGTATGCCTATATGAGTTCCCATGTACACATCCATGTAGGTACCCATGGAGGCCAAAAGAGGGTGTCAAATTCACTGGGGCTCTAAGTCACTGAGGTGGGTGCTAAGAACCAAAGTCAGGTCCTCCGCAAGAGCTCTTTAATGGCTGAGCCCTTTCTCCACATCTCTCCACATCTCTCCCGCCCCCTGGAAGTTTGGTGGTGGTGGTTGTTTTCTTTGTTTTGTTTTTTTTGTATGAGTGCCTACATGTATATAGGCATCACACACATACATTATAAATAAAATTTAATAACAAAAGAAAACATATACAACTCTTTAGCATTCTGAAAACATGTAATTTCTCAACTCCTAAAATCCTTAATTGTGTAACCAGACATCGAAGGTGAATCACTATGCCCTTCAGATAGCTGAGGGGCATATGTACAACTTCTAACATACTATAGTTTATAGTTCTGGACAGCATGCTTTCACTCAGGAAAACACTGCGGACCATCTGTGCCAACTCAATGAAACCCCTAGCCTCTGGACCCCTGCTTCTTTAGCAATTCCATCTACTACCTTGACGTCACAACTAAATATGTCTCAACTGCTTCTAAAGAAAAAGCAGCTGGCTCTCACACAAGTCCCAGTGCACAAGAGTCTAAGACCTCTATTTACATTCCTGCCGTGAAAGTGTTTGTAAGATTTCACTTCCTCAAAAGAAAATTCTGATACATCACACCGTGGATAGACCTTGAGAACACTATGGTAAATGAAATGCAGTAATCACAAAAGAACAAATACTGTATGATTCTGCTTAAAAGAGGTACCTAGAGTAGTCAAAATCATAAGCAGAAAGTTCAGAGGTGGTACCATAGCAGAGAGGAGAGGGAAAGGGAGTCACTACTGACTAATTATTTCACTCTTAGTTCATGTCTAAGAGATGAAGAGACAGGCGGGGCAAGGGCAGCATAAAATTATGAACGTATTTAAGGTAGCACTAACCTATAAACATTTAGAATGGTTAAGATAGTAAACTTGCAGACATAGTTTACCTCTAATTTTTTTAGTTTAAAGAATAATAAAAATGCAGTTGGGACTGGAAAGATGGCTCAGGCAATTAAAAGCCCTTGCTGCCCTTGCACAGGAACCAGCTTGGCTCCCAGCATCCACATGGCAGCCCGGATCTGCCTGCAACTATAGATCTGGGGAACCCAACGCCCTCTTCCGACCTCTGAGGGCTCTTGCATGTATATGGTATATATACACACACTCAGGCACAAAACATACACAGAAAAATGATCAATTTTTAATTCATCTCTTAATTTCTATGCTCTAGACAGAGATATAGTAGGTGCACCTGTGTGGTTATCTAATCACTCTAAGGTTATTTTACAATGACACAAGTAAAAAACAACCAAAATGATAGCTCGAAATGACATCCCTAACTGCTATACACTATTAACAAGAGAGGTGTGTGTGTGCACATGTGTGTTTGTGTTTTGTAGGGTGACACTTATGTGAGTATGCCTGTGCAGGCAAGAGGACCTCTTGTTTCTCAGACGCTGCGCAAATTGTTAAGTCAGGATTACTTACTGGCCTGGATCACCAAGTAAACCAGGCTACCTAGCCAGTCACCTTCAGGGATCTATCTACCTGTGTTAGCATCTCCGGTGCTGACCTACCACATCCAGCTTTTAAACGGATTCCAGGAACCAAACTCTGGTCCTTATTCTTGCAAGGCAAGCACCTAATTGACTAGCTACCAAGTAGTAAGTACTAAAAAAAAATATGGTTTATAAGAACTAATCACTAAGAACAGTGGCAAAAACTGAGACCAAGAGCACTATATGGGGGGCTGGAGATGGCTGCTCTTCCAGAAGTCCTGAGTTCAGTTCCCAGCCACCGCATGGTAGCTCACAGCCATCTGTAATGAGACCTGGTGCTCTCCTTTGGAGTGCAGGCAGACATGCAGACAGACATTGTATACATACATACATACATACATACATACATACATACATACATACATACCACTATATGTAAGTACTAAACTAATGTGAAAAGACATTAAAACCAAACAGCAATTCATGGACAGCTTTACCACCATGGCCATCACAAATACATTTCAAAAACTCTGGGGGTGGGAGGAGGCGCTGGAGAGATGCTCAGGAGTTAAGAGCACTGGTTGCTCTTACAGAGGACCAGGGTTCTATTCCTAGCACCCACATGGTGGCTTACAACCACCTATAATTACAGCTCCAGGAGCTCTGAAACCCTCTTCTGAGTTTCTCCAGCACCAGGCAGGCATGCGGTGCATATACATTCATGCAGGCAAAACATTCACACTCATACAATAAATAAATCTTAAAAACAAGTTTTTACTATTCAGGGTATAAAAATATTAATTTCAACCAGAAGCAAAATATTTGTTAAGTAGCTTTAAACTGAACATCAAAAAGTAAAATAAAAAATAAACTGCACATCAGCAGGCAAAAACTTTGAGCTATTTAAATAATTGCTAAATTTCTTATTTTACCGTACGTTGTCATTCCAAGTGTGTAACACCGACTGCTATGATGGCTAATCTTGGCTGTCCGCTTGACTACAACTTGAGTCAACTAAAACCCAAGCATCTGGGCAAGTCTGTGAGGGGTTTCCTCAATTGGATCATTTAGGTAGGAAGACCCACCCTACGTCTGGGCCACACCTTCTGGTATCAGCCCACATAAAAGGAAATACATTAAGAAAGCTTTAGCTTTTTGCCTGTTCATTCTCACTGGCAAATTCAGTGACTTGACTGCTAAGGCATTCTTTTGATGGTATTAGAACCTACTTTTTTGGGACTCCAACACAGACTCAAAGCCATCAACTCTTTAGGAATCCTCTGGGACTCCAGCATCAGACTGGAACTTCTGAGATAGCCAGTCTCACGGACTGAAAAATGACCAGATGCTTGGCCTGTCAGTTGGGGGATCATAGCTTATAAGCTACCTGGATCATAGCCTATAAGCAACTCTAATAAATCTCTCTCACATATGAGAGATGTGTTACTATAAATATACACACACACACATTTTTCTCATTCTTACCAGTTCTGTTCCTTTAGGAAATACTAATACAACTTCTAACAAGCCATGTTCCATCTTTCACCTAAGATCCTCTCTAAGTACTGTAGAGATGGCTGAGTGGTTAAGACGGTTCTTCTAGAGGACCTGAGTTCAGTTCCCAACACCTACACAGTTCAGCTTACAATTGCCTATAATTCCAGCTCCAAGAGAACCCAAAGTCTCTGGATTCAGAGGGCACTGACACAAATGTGCACATACTCACATGCACATGCATGCACGCGCACGCACGCACACACACACACACACACACACACACACAATTTAAGATAATAAAAATAAGCTTGCTTGGTGGTGCACGCCTTTAATGCCAGTACTCGGGAGGCAGAGGCAGAGGCAGGTGAATCTCTGTGAGTTCAAGGCCAGCCTGGTCTACAGAACAAGCTCCAGGACAGCCTCCAAAACAATACAGGGAAACCATGTCTCAAAAAAACAAACAAAAAAAAAGATAATAAAAATAGATCTTAAAAAAGATGCTAAATATTACCTCATCCCAAAATCCAATTCTCCCCACAAAGCAAATACTCTTTAACTGCTCTATCTACTCTAAATATGTTCAGTAATTAACCTCTTTCTATACTAAGTAAAGCATTAAAAAAGGAAACAACGCACTCAGTACTGTACACCATGTTAGAAATGCTACTCCCTGCACAGAGTTTAGTTCACTCAAGTTATCTAACAATCTACAAAGTTCAAGAAGTATTTCACATACAGAATATGGATGGGGGCTGGAAAGATGGCTCACTGGTCAAGAGGGAGTAAAGGTTCCAGACTTGTATGAGGAGGCTCACTCTCACCTGTAATTCAAGCTGCACAGAACTAACACTCTAACCGCCTGGGGCACCGTATTCATGTATGTACACACACACACACACACACACACACCAAAGTTTTTGCTGTAAAAGAAGTTCTGCTGGGAGGTGGTGGTGCAGGCCTTTGATCCCAGCCTAGACAGCCAAGGCTACAGAGAAACCGTCTCAAAAACCAAACAAAAAAGTTCGAAAGAACACCCTAAAGACAAAGAGAGCTTAATAAAGTTTGAGGGTTTTTTGTTGTAGTGTTTTTTAGTGAACTGTATCTTTATTCAGTTAATTTGATATTATATTGAATTTGTGCTTATTCTGTAGCCCTGGCTATCCTGGAACTCACACTGTAGACCAGACAGGCCTTCAAACTCACAGAGATCCACCTGCCTGTGCCTCCTGAATGCTGGGACTAAGGGAGTGCACCACCACACCCAGCCTCTGAGCCTGGATTTATTTTGGTTAAATTATAATTACTAAATACATTTATTCCTTCTATAATATCTTGACTTTCCATTTACATATTTTATATCTCTTAAAATGTAACTATAATTTTCACATCTGATTTGGTAAATTTTAACAATAACATGTTCCATTGCATGTTTGTGCCTGTAAATACAACTGTTAGATCTCATTAAGGCAGAATAGAAACCTGGGGAAACTGGAAATGAAAAGAGAAAGAAAGGAGTCCCTCATCCAAGAGTCTGGTCACAGCTGCTTGCAAATTGAGAAGCAAGAATTTCAACGTAACTATCAACATATGTTGTGAACCTGCTAACATAGAAATAATATTCCTTTCATATACAGATGCACTATGTTAAAATAGAAATAAACTTGGCTTACGGCCTAAATGTATATGACTAAGGATAGGGCTTCATCCCTTTCCCCTGGCTGGTTGGCTGGCCGTTTGCTACGACAGGGTCACACTACATAGCCTAGGGTTAACCCGGTGCTTGTAGTTTAAGTTTGTTCACTTGAGGCAGTCTAGTCTACAAAGCAAGTTCCAGGGCAGCCAGAACTGTTACAGAGAGAAACCCTATCTTTAAAAAAAATTATTTTGAAAACTCTTAAAAGGGTACTCTGGAACCCTGCTATTCCTATAGTGAAATCGGTAGAGACAAAAAATCAGTATGAAGAGCAGCAGCAGAGATAACAAAAGACCCTGCTGCCCCGCCTCAAAAACAAGGCAGAAAGGACTGAAGAGATGGCTCAGCAGTTAATTACTTGTTATTTTGCTATTCTTGACAGAGGGCAGGGGTTCAGTTCCCAGAACTTAAACAGTGACTCACAACCATCTGTAACTTCTGTCCTAGGGAATCTGACACCCCTTTCTGTCCTCCACAGGCACCAGGCAATCAGTATACATACATATATGCAAGCAAAACACTCATTCTTGTAAAATCAAATAAATACACTTAAAATCAAGCAAAAGCCAAAATGGAACAAATGAACAAACTTAAAAATAGTCATATGACCTCCAAACATGCACCATGTCATGTCCACAATCATACAAAAAGGAATAAACAAAAATCTTTACAAAAAGTAACGGCCCTGGCTGTCCTGGAACTCACTTGTAAACTAGGCTGGCCTTGAACTCGGAGATCTGCCTGCCTCTGCCTCCTGAGTGCTGGGATAAATGGCGTGTCCCATCACCGTGCAGTCATGTAATATTGTTATACAATTCTAAATATGTGTTTAAAGTCTCCTGTCTCTGTTAAGCTGTCTCTTCACCACCATAACAGAACCTACACAGAAAGGCCTATGCTACCGTCGTCATCATCATCATCCTCCTCCTCCTCCTCCTTTTTTGTTTTTTCAACACAGGGTTTCTCTGTGTAGGCTTGGCTGTCCTGGAACTCACAACTCGGTAGACGAGGCTGTCCTGGAACTCAGAGATCCGCTTGCCTCTGCTTCCCAGGTGCTGGGATTAAAGATGTGTGCCACCACCACGTGGCAGAAAACGTTTATAGTAAAATCTACATTTTTTTCATCAATAACTTTTTTTTCTTATCCTTATTCTCACTTTTGAAAACTTTAAACATGAATTTTCAGCAACCTAACTAAATCTTTTCTATTTTTAAACCATTTTCCAGTGGGGCTAGTATCACTTGAAGAATGGCAGCAGCCTAACAAACTCCACTCCCTAAAGTCTAATGGCTCAAAGCCTCCTGGGTAACCAAAATCCCCAGATACTTGCAACCAACTTAGCAACTACATACGTAGAAAAGCTGCTTGAAAATACAAAAATACACAAGTTGGATAAAAATGGTATTCACTGAAAGAAAATTCTCTGCCATAGCAAATCTGCACCATTTACCTTTTTTAAATTTCACTGAAATTGTTGTAAAATGTTATCAGCCAAATAATGGCATAAAGTATTTAAATTTTTTAAATGGAAATGTTTACTTTAACAGTATTTAGCATTCAGAAATAAGTAGTATTTTGTACTTGTCACTTCATGTGAATATAACATAAGGCCATAATAAAAGGTCAATGGTGTTTGGTTCATTCCTCTTTTCTACAGTATTGTAGTCAAATGACACCTGCTATTACATTACATTTCTAACACTAAGCCCAGTCTAGTTATCACTATGAAAGCAAAGGTCACCCTACAAATGTGTGGGCAGGCAGATTTTTGCACTTCAGTGGTTGTTTGGTTTAGCACAGTAAAGGTTCAGGTTTGGCGTTTTGAGACAGAGTTTCATGGTCCATGATGGCCTAAAACTCACTGAGTACCAAAGGATGACTTTGAATTTTTAAGCCTTCTGCTCCCCAAATACTGGAACTGCAGGAGCATGTCACCACGCCCTGCTGGCAAAGCATTGCTTTTTCATCTATTTGTTTAAAATCTGTGTTCTTGTGAGCACATACATGGCAATGCATTTTTAAAGGGGAAAACCATGGTTCCCAAAGAAGCAAATATTAAAGAGAAGAAACCCACCCCCTTTTGTAGTTTCTGTTTCTCATACATGCCTTCAGTTTCATCCCAAAGATTCAGCAGTTTTTACAAGGAAAAGTCATTTAAAAAAAAAAGCTTCAGAAAAAAGCAAGTAGTTCACTAATGATGGCTAAATCATCATGTACTCTAGTTCATGAGGCTGTTAACTTTGAATGAAATGACCAAATTCAAGTCACTGTTGGCCCATCAACTAGCTGATTAAACAGAATTATTCAGAGACTCAATCTCTCTCTCATAGTCACACTGAACTTTGTGGAGTATTCCACATATATCTCTAACATGGGAAGAAAACCACATCCCCTTTATTTTTTTTTTTTTTTTTTGAGACAGGGTTTTTCTGCGTAACAGCCCTGGCTGTCCTGGAACTCCCAGTGCTGGGATTAAAGGTGTGCGCCACTCCCACTTTCTATCACACAGATGTCTTGGGTGGAAGGGACCCAGCATTGGCCTTTACATGAAGCTAACAAGAGCATTCACTTAGAACCTAACTCCAGTAGAAACAAAGAGCACAAAGACACATTAAAAGACACTTGGGAGACACAGGCAAATTACTGCAGCACTTACTTCCAGTGAGTATCTAAAACTCAACCTTTTGGGCAGGGCTCTAATACAAAAAGTGGCTTTAATCAAAGGGACTTAAAAAACTGCACAGACATTTTAATTTACGTTTTGTTCTTACTTTTACTATTGGACTTTTAATCATTTGATAAACCAGGCATTCATCTTACAAGCATAGATCAAGTTGGCTGCTGTCATTTAAAAGGTTGCTAAAGCTTTATACGCATACCATTAATTCACTGGACTTTAAAATCAATCTTCACTCAATTTTCCTTAAAATTTTATGTTTTAACTCACCTACTGACTGATACTGTTAACTTCTTGGGGAAATTCGTGGTTCTTCCTTCAAACCTATTCTCTACAAATGCATCTGTATCCCCAAATTGGCAGTGATATAAGAACGTAACTGCGAACTGAAAGACTCCCAGAAACCGCAATCCAAACACACCAAATACTACTCAGCTAAAAATGTCCTTATGACCACAAAGATCAAAGGTCAGAATATCAAGACATTGTCAAAACCAGAAAAGCTTTACACCATTACAAAAACAAAGTACCATGACAAAAAAAGCCCACAACTCCAAGTCCACCTACTTGCTATTCTTCAGTTATTAACTATTGCCCCTTTCACATTCTAAAAGGTCCCGGCTCTGAGGAAAAATTCACAGGTTGTGATGGAAGGCGGAATGGTAGTTACCTTGAGGGAAGAAGAAACCAAACCGAATTCCAGGAATCCCTTTGGGGTGGGGACCGAAATTTTTCTATTTCTTAATGTTTTGTACATCAGGACATGCATGTCTGCAAAACAACGCTCGAGTGTCTGTGTGCTCAAGTGTCTGTGTGAAGGCAGTGGGTCCCCCTGGAACTGGAGTTACAGACAGTTGCGAGCTGCCTTGTGGGTGCTAGGAATTGAACCCGGGTCCTCTGGAAGAGCCACTAATGCTCTTAACCGCTGAGCCATCTCTCCAGCCCCAAAAAGGCATAATTTCTTAAGTGGACTGAACTGCCTTCTCTAAATACCTGTGTTCAAATAAAGCTCACAAAATTATCCTGGATATAGCCAGCACGACGGTTTTTCCAACCTATTTTTATAAAGACACATTATTGTCAGTGCTTTTATGCACAACCCTTAAATCTCGTTTTAAGAAGTCTCCATAATCTCAGAACCACAAGGACGGTGGTGATCTACCGTTTACCCTTCTCTTGCAAATAAGGAAAATCAAATCTACATTGGGTGGATACCTATCCCAAGATAAGGTGGCAATAACACAACTGGGTCCTTATCTCAGGCCTCTCTCGTGGGCCAACGGGGGCCGTTCTGTCCCTGACGCTGCAAACAAATCCGCACTGTGCATCTATCTACCTGTGGCCTGGGAGAGCTCAGCATCCGCCACGAGGTAGCAGGCCCCAGTGCGTGCTTAGGAAAACACATTCACCTTCGTCTTCCATGCTATCGAGACAGCTGCCAAATCTACAGTCACCTGCACAGGCATTCTGCTTCCGACGAAATTAAGTCTGACACCTTGAAACCGGGTCTCGGGAGAGGACACACGCAGACATTGACCAAAATCCACCTTACTTCCTTCGGATTTTTTTCTTTTTCTTTTTTTTTTTTTTTTGGATGAATACCGGACTCACCAGACAGACACCACCTGGGTCCATTAACCGCCGTGAGCGGCCCGCGAGGAAGAGCTCCCACCAAGTAAAAAATAAATAAATAAATAAATAAACCAGCCCCACTTGAGACAGGAGCGTCCCAGCCGACTCCAGGCGCGCACTGCGAGCTCTGGGGGGTGGGGGACACCTGGGGTTGACAGCTGAGTTTCAGACCCCACGCCAGCAGCTGGCATCGTGGGGAAGGGGGGAGAAAAAAACTTAACGCGACCCACATCCTGTCCGCGGGGATCTTATTCCCGGTCTCGCCGGGCTTTTCTGCCCCGCAGAGCGCAGGCCTTGCTTCCCAGGACACTCGGGCTCGTCCCTCCGGCCCTTTCCACGGGGAACAAAAACCCAGACTCGGGAACAGAAACCCGAAGGGTCACGGACCTGCCCAGTGGCCTCGGGACGCTGACCGGGTCCGCGCAGGGGAGGATCGGGCGGGCGGCGGCGGCTCACGAGCCGAGGAGGCCGGGGAGGCCGGAGCCACCGGTTGCGGCGGCGGAGGAGACGGCGGCGGCGGCGGCTGGACGTTCGGCCAGCGCGCGACGGCCGCCTGGGGCCCTGCGAAGTTGAGAGGCCGCGCGGGCTGCGGGTTCGCGCCCCGCCCGGAGCGAGCCCGGGGTTGTCGGGAGGGGGACCGAGGGGGGGCGGGTCCGCGGGGGCTCGGCGGGAGGAAGCTCGGTGGCGGGGGCCCGGAGCCCCGCAACTTGGGCGCCAGCGGTGCGGGCGCGCGCCGCTCGCCCGTTCCCTCGCCCCCGGGCCCGCCAGCCGTGGCCGCGAGGTGTCCGGGCGCGGCCCCGCCGGGCCCCGCCAGCCCCGCCAGCCGGCGCGCCGAGCCTCGGGACCGCGCCAGGCCGCGCGCCGGCGCCGCGTTACCCCCCGCCGGCCCCCTCCACCTCACCCCCGCGCCCAACGCGCCGCCGCCGCCCGTTGGCGCCGCCACCCGCCGGCTCCCCGCGGTTCCCGCCCGCAAAGTTGCCCGGCCTCGTCGGGAGGGCGCCGCGCCGCCCCCATCAGGCCGCCGCGCGGGAAGGGCCCAAGCCGGCCGCCCCGCTCTTTTACCTGACGGAGTTTTCGCGCGCCGCGCCGCGCCGCGCGCGCGCGCGCTCTCGCTCGCTCGCTCGCTCTCCCCTCTCGCTCGCCCGCTCGTTTTCTTTCTTTCTTTTCCTTTTTTTTCTTCTTCTTCTTTTTCTTTGGCGCTCGCCCGCCCGCGCGGGGCGCCTTTTCCGCTCGCGCCGCCCGCCCGCTCGCGCCCTCCTTCCTGCTGGGCCCGGCAGAGCGGGGCGGCCGGCAGCTCTCCCCGCCCCCCTGCACCCGCGCTCCGGCGGAGGCGGCGGCGGCGGCAGCGGCGGCGCCGCTCCGCGCTCCGGCTCATTCCAATATGGCACGGACGCAGGGCGCATGCGCCCGCGCCCCCCCCTCCCGCTCCCTCCCCTCCCCTCCCCCGGGCTCCGCCGCGGTCCTCGCCTTGCGCGTGTGGCGCCCACGGCCGCAGCCTCCCCGCTGCCAGCGGCGGCTCGCGCGGGGCTCCCGGGAGAGGAGGCGTCCGTGGGCCCCAGGCCCGGTGCCCGCCGCGTCCCCAGTCGGCGCCTCGCCGAGGACGCCCCCGAGGCCGGGGGGTGGCGGGGCCGGGGGTGGAAGGGGGAGAAGCGGAGGCGGGGGCCTCGGATCCCCGACGGCGCCGTGGACTGCAGCGCGCTCCTGGCCCTGCGTGGGTTCCGGAGAGAAAGACCTCACCTCGGCTTCTGGACAGAGCGGTTCGGGACCCGGCCGAGCCCCGGATCCGTCCCATCCCGGGGGAAGCGCTGCCACGGTAGCCCGCACGTAACCGCCCCGAGCGAGCGAGCTGGCATTAGCAGAGCGGCCGCGGCTCGGCGGGGCCCTGACGGTGGGCGCGCCAGCCCGGCCACGGCGGGGATCCGCGCGGGTCGCCGGAGACCCTCAGCAGGGCGCTCCGGTGCCCGGCTCCGCCGGGGCCGACTCGGGCGACCTCGGCCTGCCCGACGCGCTCCGGACGCGCTTTGTAGATCATTCTCCCTCCCCGCAGCGAAGCGGGTGCACGGTGAACCGAGATCTCCGGGAGGGTGAGAAGCTCCGGAAAAGCTGCGAATCAGTCTCGAAGAATCCCGGGGTGCCCACGGGCGGTTAGTTAGGCTCGGCGACTCACCCCTGATCCCCCGAAAGCGCAGGTGTCAGCAGGAGGCACACACCTGCTCCAGAAAGTTCCCTCAGAAGGGAGTCCCAGCGAGATCAGACTCTCCAGCCCTCGAGGGTCTCCTGCCTTTGAGAGAAGAGGAGGCGCCCACGCAGAGAGGCACCCGCCACACACTGTCTGGGGATCTTCACACTAGGCATCTTTCTGTTTTGGCAACCTTAGGAAATAACCCACATCACAAACTTGATGATTTTTTTTTGTAAGTACCACTGAAAAGGTAACAGGTGAAAGGAATGTGTTAAAAAAAAAAAAAACCATGGCCGCACAATTTGACTACCCAAACAAAACCTTCTTACATAGCTATTTTTACGTGCTTGCAAACACCCGTTTTATTTTCTACTTTGACTGGAATGTTGTGTTTGCATGATCACTTTTAAGGTATGCAGTTCCTACTTTTTTTTTTTTTGTATTTTGCTTCCTTGCTAACAGATCCTTGAGATCTACACGTGGGATTAATTTCTAGGAGTGGAAGGGTTTTCAGGTGGAAAGCTGTGAATGGCCCTATATCGCCCCCAACCCCTTGTCCTTTCAGCAGCGAGGAACAGCATCAGGAATCCAATGCACATTTCTAAACACCGAGTGACATCTCCCCCCCCCCTTAATAATGCCTACACTAATCATCTTGAACGATCAAGATTACCTTACTCAGCATCTTTTGGATGACTAAACACAAAATTTCCCCATTTGCTGTCTGTATTTCCCCTTCTTTGACCTGTTGTTCATATCCATTGTCTTCAGGAGTTGAATCTCCTCTAACTTTAAACAAGCCCCCCTTTTTTTCTGTTATTGATGCAAATATTGCCCAGTGGGATGTTCCTTTTTGTTTTAGTTTACAGTTTATTTGTCATCCTAGTCCTCTGCTTTTTTTTCATTGTTTGAATGCTAACAGTGAACTTTCATGTACCCCATCTGCTAGCTTGTATAATTTCTTTGCATATTTTATTATCTTATAATCACCTATCCAACTTTATTTTTGCTGTATTTGGAAGTAAAATGTAGATTTAAGCCGGGCTGTGGTGGCAAATGCCTTTAATCCCAGCACAGGTGGATCTCTGTGAGTTCGAGGCCAGCCTGGTCTACAGAGCTAGTTCCAGAACAGCCTCCAAAGCCACAGAGAAACCCTGTCTCGAAAAACAAAGCAAATGTAGATTTAATCCCCCTCCTCTGTCACAATGGTTATTGTTTATGCAGTCACCATTTATTAAATAATTCTCTCCTTAGCTTAGCAAAACCTACCATTTTGCTACACTTTGCTTTCAGCTTGCGTATTTCAGAATCCTCCTTTTTCCTCCTCCCCTCACCAGCCCCATAGACCCCGGTTTCAGCAAACACTGTATAGTTATAAACATCGGTTTCCCCATCTGCCAAGGGTGAGTTCCCACCATGAAACTCTTTCTGAATAGCACTGGTTGACACGCCCACACACATTCCAGGATAACTATATTAGGAAGGGTGAAGAGCATTGGTTTCCGAGGGCCAGAGATGGCTCAGCGGTTAACAGTGTATATGGCAGGAGACCAGCGCCCAGCTCCCAGCGCCCACATGGAGTTCACAGCTGCCTGCAATCGAGCTCCAAGCGATCCCGTGCATCGCGCACCAGGACTCCACGTGCTCGCGCCCACACAGAGGCACGTGATTAAAAGAATAAACAGATGATGAACTTTAAAGATAAATGAGGTGCAACACTGAGCAGCCCTGTGACCCTGGCGAGTTACTGCTCCAGGCCTTACCATATGGGGACCCGGGTAACACCACCCCACGAGCCCAATGGCGGGCACTCAGTAAGTCCTTAATGTTGGCTCCTGCTGTGAATCATGTTTTCTGTTCCAAAGAAATATATATACGGGAGAAATATATATACGAAGAATGTCACAATGAAACCCGTTTCACTAATAATGATGATGATAATAGCCAAAGGTTGTAGTAGCAAGGTTGGAGCTGGGAGTAGTGGAATATGGCCTGCGGTCCCAGCACCCAGGAGGTTCCAGAAAAGTGGACCAGTCACGGTAGCACAGGCCTTTAATTCTAGCACTCAGGAGTTAGAGGCAGGCAGATCTCTGTTTGAAGCCAACCTGGTCTACATAGCAAGTTCCAGAACAACCAGTGCTAGCTACATAGAGAGGTCTCATCACGTACACGCAAGCACACGCACTCACGCACACGGCACGCATGCACGGTTGCAACTGACGTGGAAGTGCATTAATCTAGAAACTGATTTCAACAGATCAAATACTCTATAAACATTTTGTTTTCTGACCCAGGACCTAGGCGTTTGATGTATTTAAATTCTCAGAAGCCAAGTCCCTTGTCAGTATTTCGCCACTGCTCACCTCTTGGCCCCTAGTGACGAAGGGCAAGGGAGCACATGGAACTGCTGAAACAACCCTTCGGATGCTTGTCTGTTGTTGCGCCTGTGTGGGTGTGGGTGCCGGCCCCTCCCAGGGCCCCTCCAAGTAGCCCGTGAATGCATTCCCTAGAACAGACCAGGAGATTTCGAATGATCCACGATGTGAGACAAAGCACCACCTGGCCAGCTCCAGCTCTTCAACCTTCCGCCACTGGGAGACGTGGATTGGGGGTGATTGACAGAAGAGGCACTTGAGGACAAGCAACCCGATTTATGGCCATAATAACCCCCCCATAAAGGCTCTCCAAGGTTTCCTGATGTACCTTGTATAATTCAGAGACCTTTATTTGGAGCTGCTGTTGAGATTAGCCCCGCCCACCTCCCCATAGTTACCGCCATCTCATTGTTCCAATGTCTCTTTAACGAGGCAATTTCCTTAGGTCTCTGACTGCTCCACCTGCATATGTGAGTCAGGCTTCCCCCTCTCGTGTCCTCCTTCCCTTCCTTCCTTCTTCCTTCTCTCCCTCTCTGCCAGTTCCCCAGACAGTTTATACCCGCATTTGCCATTTGCCTCCCTCCCTTTCCCTGACCTCTGACAAAGACATGCTTAACTCATCACTGAGCCTGGCCCAGAAGATGCAGTAAGACAGGACAGCTAGCCTGTCAGATGTCAGCACTTAGAGCAGAAGCCGGTTCCTGTCGGTGATGGCGCTCACCTTTATTCCCAGCACTCGGGAGGCAGAGGCAGTCAGACCTCCAACTACAGAGTGAATCCCAGAATAGCCAGGGCTACACAGACAACCCAGCCTCGAAAAGCTGCAACCAAACAAAAGAGCAGAGGTTGGCATTCCCCTGAGGAACCTTGACAATGCCCTGCTTAGTCTCCACTCCTCGCTGGCTCTGTCAGGGGACCTGCAATACCACGGACCCTCAATGACCAATGGGTCTAGACTTCCCCACCACCCTCCTCCTCCCTCCCCCCCTCCCATGCAAGCCTCTCTTCCCAAAGCCACCCCTACTCACAGACAGTAGATACTGACTTGGGGCTTCGGTTCAATTGAGGATGTGAGGTCTGGACCCAGAGAACTGAAAGGCACCCTGGTCCATCAGATTCTTCCAACCCAAAACTGAAGTTCCTCAAACCTGCTAGGATCTGCTGTCGATAACCGGCGGTTCGCCACCACCACTGGCCAGTCAACTCCCTACAATCACCCCCAAGAGAGGCAGGTCACATAGTGACTCCCCGGTGTCCAGTCACCCAAGTGAGAAGGTGCCGGCTACCAAAAAGCCCCACTTACTGCCTGCGCTCTCTGCGGATGCTCAGATGGCCTGGATTGTCCTGCAGCCCTGGAATCCACGGGCCACGGCTAAACGACCTCAGGCGCCACAGCCTAGTGTTGGCGCCTGCCAACACACTACCACCCCCAACTGCCTGCACCGTGTAAACAAAAAGGTAATAGATTTGGAGGTAGAAAGAACAGGGTCAAGTTCAGATCTACTCCGTTTTTCTCAGACCTTCTATGGGACTCTTGTTGTGGGAGCTCAGTTCCCTCGTCTCTGCAACCAAGGACGAGAAAAGTTCGCCTTCACAGTACCTACCTATAATAATTTCCGACCGGTACAAAGACTCCAGTGGAAAGTGCTGCCCAAGGTAGCGCAACTTTGGTCAATATTTTGTGCATAAACCTCTAGAAATAATTCATAAAAAATTTCCACATTCGTTAATATATCATTATATGGATGACATATTACTGTCTGATTCAAATAAGGATACTTTGGAGAAGACGTTTGAAGCAGTAAAGGAAATTTTGCCTCGCTGGGGATTACAAATTGCTCCAGAAAAAATACAAAGAGGAGATTCTATTAACTATTTAGTTTGTAAAATAGACTCTCAGAAAATTAGACTGCAGAAAGTACAGATCAGAAGAGATGATTACCGGACTCTTAATGATCTTCACAAACTATTGGGAGAAATCTCTCAATTACAGACAATTATCGGTGTAGAAGGGCATGATTTAAAACACCTGAAAATGGCTTTAAAAGGAGATAAAGACCTAAACAGCCCACGAGTACCATCAGCTGAGGCTGAAAAAGAATTAGAATGGAGCCGGGCGTTGGTGGTGCACGCCTTTAATCCCAGCACTTGGGAGGCAGAGGCAGGCGGATCTCTGTGAGTTCGAGGCCAGCCTGGTCTACAAGAGCTAGTTCCAGGACAGCCTCCAAAGCCACAGAGAAACCCTGTCTCGAAAAAAGCCAAAAAAAAAATAATAATTAGAATGGGTAAAAAAAGAGAATATTAGAAGCACATGTGGACCGTGTGGATCCAAAGCTGGACTGTATTCTTGTTATTTTACCATCTAGAGAATACCCCTCAGGAATATTAATGCAGAGGGAAGACATCATACTAGAATGGGTATTTCTGCCACATAAACAGAATAAAAAATTGAAAACATATATAGAAAAGATCTCGATTTGATATTAAAAGGTAAGTTAAGGCTTCGTCAACTGACTGAGAAAGACCCAGCTGAAATTATTGTACCTTTAACTAATGAGGAAATTTCCTCCTTATGGAAGGATAATGAGTATTGGCAAATAGCTTGCAGTGACTTTTTGGGAACTATTAGTAATAACTATCCCAAAATAGAGAGAATCATAAAGAAAACAATTTAGGGCTGGAGAGATGGCTCAGCCGTTAAAGACTAGGCTCACAACCAAAAATATAAGGAAACAATTTGGATTCTTCAGCGTATCGTGAGACAAAAACCTATTTCTGGAGTTCTTACCTTCTACACAGATGCAAACAAATCAGGTAAGGCAGGGTATAAATCAGGAAATATAAGTAAAATAGTTCAAAGCCCTTACAACTCTGTACAAAAGGCAGAGTTATATGCCATTTTCATGGTACTTAAAAACTTTACAGAGCCTCTCAATATAGTTACGGATTCTCAGTATGCAGAGAGAGTTGTCTTGCACATTGAGACTGCAGAATTTGTTCCTGATAGTACAGAATTAACCTCATTGTTTTTACAATTACAGGAAACCATCAGAAACAGGACTCATCCTATATATATAACACACATCAGATTCCATACAGGTCTGCCAGGTCCTCTGGCACAAGGCAATGATGAAATTGATCATTTATTAATAGGTAATGTGTTGGAAGCTTCAGAATTTCATAAGAAACACCATGTTAACAGCCAAGGTTTAAAGAAGGATTTTTCTATCACCTGGCAACAAGCCAAAGAAATAGTAAGAAATTGTCCCACTTGCTCATTCTACAATCAAACTCCGTTACCAGCAGGTTGTAATCCTAAAGCATATGTCTCCAGTAAATTGGAACAATTTTTTAAATATTATAATATAAAACATGTAACTGGTATACCTTACAATCCCACAGGACAAGCAGTGATTGAAAGATCTAACCGAACCTTAAAAGAGATGCTTCATAAACAGCCAGGGGGGAACAAAGAGCCCCAAACACAGGTTACATAATGCTTTACCAATGTTGAATTTTCTTAATGCTGATGAAAAAGGACAAACTGCAGCAGAAAGACACTGGACTACAGAGAAGACTTCTGAACTGATGTTATGACCTCAGTCTGGAAACGAGGATATGTGTTACATTGGGGAAGGGGTTATGCTTTTTTTTTCCACAGGAGAAGAAAAACTTTGGGTTCCATCGAAATTAATTAATATTTGATCAGAACAGAAGACATCTCAGGAGGAGGAAAGATAACAGCTCATCTACAAAATCATATTCTACCATGGGTAAAGTGACCTCATAAAAGGAAAGAGAAGTGTTTTGGTTTTTGTCTTCACAGGTAAACTCAGCAAAGAATACTGGACGTATGGATTCCTGAAGAAGAATGAATAGCTACCCTGAGGACCATCAAACAAACAGTAACTCACTGTGTGGTATCAAAGTCTAAATCTCTCTATATTGTTTTTTATAGTACCCTTTTATCTTTGTTTCTTCATATACTTCAGTCCCCATTCATTTAACTGAAGCTGGCTTTGGAGTTGGATTGGCTCTCCTACTCTAAATTCAAGCATATTATTTAAACAAAATTCAGAATTTCTGTATTATATCAAAGAGCCATTGATTTAAGACAGAAGAATATAAAATTAGGGACTGTTATCTGTGGATTTCTTTTTCTGAAAAGTTTAATTTCCTTCATGTTTACCATCTTCCCTATTGTCACCTCTTCCAGTATGCATACATATAAAAGTTAAAATATTTCTTTGTTAGCATTAATGTTTGAGTTTTCCAGAGAACAAAGGATTTCATGACAGAAATCTTAACTGCTTCAGAAAGAGAATGAGGATCCACTTCCTTGACTCTGCCTGATTCGACTGGAGGCATCTGAACTGCCCCACATCATCGACTCCACCTGACAAGCACTATCCTGAAACTGGCTTGGAACTACATCACGCGATACAACTCCAGACCAAGGAACTGAAACAGCACACCTTCTACAATCTGGCCAGAGCTTCAGACGAGAGCTTCAATCAACACCAGAACCCCAGTCAGGAACTTCAATCAAGCATCTCCTGCCATACAGAGACTGTCTGATCTACTGAGGTTTTGTTACACTAACATTTTTCTTCTCACAGGTCCCCATGAGATTATCATCGTCCCATCTCAGCAGGAAGTAGTTTTGAGAATTCCACGCCCCCTCTCCCTACTATTGATATTATTGGATAGTTTACACCTGTTAGTGTTAGTTTTCAATTATTTTAGAGTTGGGATTGGAAAGAGGTGTTCAGACTTGGGTGTTTCTTTCAGATAAATTTAGATTTAGATGGGATAGGTGTTTGATACATTTTGTTCATTGACACAAGTTAGTTGTTTTAAGTTTAAATATCCTTTTTAGACTAAAAGGGGAATTGTAGGAGGAAACAGTGTTCCGCCATTAACCATGTGACTTACTAGAGGCGCACACAGATGAGGTAATAAAAGAGCGGTTTACCACACCGCTAACCACACCCACTTTGGTAATGACTAAAGATGTATACGGACGTAGGCGGTGAACTACGTCACTAGCCAGGCCCACTTTTGGGCATGGATAGGGGGCGGTACGGAGAAAGGTATAAAAGACTGAACAACGGAAGTCTTGCTCTCTTCTGGCTTTCCAGCTTCCAGTTCGGCGGCGGAAAACTACTGGGCTCATCTGGGTTACTTGTTTGTCTCTTGTGAGTAATTTCTACAATACTTGTACTTTCAGTAAGTGTGCCGTTTATCGCTGCAGCATCTCATGTCCATACATGTGAGCATGCCATGTTGTTCAGAGAAGGCAGGTACTAAAGAGCTGACTTCCCTTAGGGGAAAACTTGGGACGACAAAGCTGGCCTTTGGGGGTAGAGACAACACGGAGTGTACTTCCGGGGTCAAGGATAGTGACGGTGAAAAGACACAAAGGAGAGTCCCCAGAGTGGCAGACCCTGCTCAGGTCAACGGTTACGTAGCATGGGTATAGTCAGTCACCCAGACATCTATTGATGGGGTGATGCATTTTAGCAGGTATAAGTTATTCCTCAGTAAAATGGGAGAAAGAGAAGGAGGGAGGGAGAGAGAGAAGGAGGGAGAGAGGGAGGGAAAGAGGGAGGCAGGCCTTCCGGCTGGCCGGCCTCCGGGGCATGCTCCCAGAGGAGCCTTCTGCACCCTCCTACCCTTCAGGACTCTGGAGGAGAACTGCACCTCCAGGTGTAGCGTTAGGACTCCAGAATGTATAAGGCACTGGCTGGTGAGTGAGGTCATAAACATACAAATAGCAGGTTTATAGCGATTTGAGAGGCTATTATCACCAGCGCCTTTTATGGCAACTCATAAATAAACCTCCTATTAGAGTTGTAGCAGATTACAGCCAGAGGAACCAAAACTGACCTGCTGGCTACGAGCAAACCATGAGAGGCGCCACCCAGCACTGCCGGATGCCAGGACTCTTTTTTTTTTTTTTCTTTTTGAGCCATGTACCACAGGCTGTCCTCAGATTCTCTGTGTAGCTAAAAAACAACTTTGAATTCCTGATCCTGCTGCCTTAATCTACTAAGCGCTGAGATTACAGGCAGCCCTGACCATGCGGTGCTGGGGACCAAACCTGGGACTTAACTCGTACTAGACAAACACTCTATATGCGCAGTTCCGAGCCTGGGCTTTTCTGAAGTTTGGGGACTCCGCGTCTGGGGTGGGGCGTGATTGCCAGCTGGAGCCAACCTTGCTCGGGACACTTAGCTCAACACTTTCTTGTGTGGCACCTGAGTACAGGAGGGAGATCTCAGCAGGCCTTAGCAGCAGGACCCGTTTGCCCTAAGCTAGTCCCCTCGTCTCTTCTCTGTTTCCTTTTTCCTCCTTCCAAACACTGCAAGCTTCGGACTCCACATACTTGCTGCTTTCTGAGTACGAGCTCTGCAAGGAGCAACCACCCAAGGGCACACGTACACCTATGCTGCCATGGTGCTCCGAGTGTGAAATCGTCACTCTCGGAGCAACGAGCACGAGCATGCAGATGGACACAAGTGTCCACAGACACGAGCACACACTTGAATAGGCGCTGGGACAACAGTCTCCATTCTTTGGGCTCCTGCTAAACACTTAGGTTTCCTGAGTAAGAGGCACTTGTGAGCTGAGCACAGTGGCATATGCCACCTTTAATCCCGGCGCCCGGGGAAACTGAGGCAGGCAGATCTCTGTAAACTCTAGGCCAGCCTGGTATATGTAGAGTGAGTTCCAGGACAGTCAGTACTACACAGTGAGATCCTATCTCAGAAACAGATGAACAATAAGTTGTTGAATACTTAGCAATGAGCTTAATACTATGTTGTATTAAATGTTATGTCCTCAATGGACTCTTTTGTTTTTGGAGACGGGGTTTCTCTGTGTAGCCCTGGCTGTCCTGGATCTTGCTCCGTAGACCAGGCTGGCCTTGAACTCACAGAGAGCCACCTGCCTCTGTCTCCTGAATTAAAGGATTAAAGGCACGCGCCGCTACCACCCGGCTCTCTGTAGACTTAGATGGTAGGCAGTGTCTTGTCCGTTTTACAGATGCCAGAAGAGACTCAAAAGCCACCTGCCTACGATCCATCTACCCGCTGAGGCCTGGACATTCTCCAATACAACTCGCAAGAGCTACAGCAAACAGAAAGCCTGCTCCCTTCCCTTCCCCCTGCATGCCGCTCTGGTCACCCTCTCCCAGACAGGCCCTTCTTCTCTGGTCACGGCGAAGTGCGCTCAGGACCTCCCGAGAGGCCATCCCCATCTTCGGCCGTTTGCCCTTATTTCCCTGGAGGCCTTCCTTGGTGGCTTCTAGCCAGGGAGTCCCTGGTACTCAGTGAGGGGGCAGGAGATGAAACAGTGGTGAGTTTAGGGGTTGCTGGGAGAGATGTCTGAGATAGCCCTAAAGGTCCTGACGCCTCTCCCGGAACCTGGCCATACTGAGATCCAAGGCTCTGGGCTCCACTCGACAGCAGCCGCCCATCCTCTCTCTGCTTTGGCCTAAGATTCTGTCTGCCCAGCTTCTGAAGAGAAGGGGTGAGACTTTTTTCTCACAAAGTCAGACAGACGTCAGGAAAAGCCATCTTTTCAAGTGGGCTGCTTTCGGACCCGAACCACTAATTTGGTTTAGCCCATGCAGAGGCCATGCCTGCCGCAACTTCAGCCAGACAGACAAGGAGGTTTTTTAGGCAGGTTTTTGGGCAGAGGCAGGCGGCCCAGGCTCAAGGAGGAATCCAGAAAGACAGCTGACTGGAATCTTCAGGATTTCAGTCTGGAGCTAGTTTCAGGAAAGGCTGCCCAGGCAGCTCCAGCATTAATGCGTGCAGACACGCCGGCTGGCGCAGGACCTGGTGTCTGGGTGCCGCCTGTCCCTAACGGGAGAGCCGATGTTGGCCTCCGGCCCAGTGAGATTCTGGGCCTGGGCTGGTGTGGTGGGGCTCAGAGGACAGCAGTAGTAGTGGTGGTGGTAAGAATAGACCCAGATTCCAGGAGAACAGACAGGAAGGCCAGCCAGCCCCCCCCCCATCACAGCAGCCAGGGGCCAAAGAGGGAAACCTCAGAGAGGGAGGCGGGCATGAGATGGGAGTGGGGTCCTCGGCCAATAGGATGAGGGGACACTCCAGACTTCTGAAACCACTTAGGAAAACGAGGGGGACTGGAGAGGAGGGAAGGGACTTCCAGGAGAAAGTGGAGTGTACAGAGGCCTATATGTGGGAATGAGGAGCTTAGGGATGGAGGGGCAGAACCTTCAGGCTGGGGTGGGAGACACCCTGAAGGCCCATCCTGCTGGCACTGCCATTAGCTAGCTCACTGCATTACTCAATACTGCCTGGGCACCTCTGATCTCCACGGCAACTCAATAGGTAGCAACTGCCCCACCCCAAATCCCCTTACAGCCATGAAGACCGAAGCCCACACAGGGTTGGTGCTGTGAGGTTTTGGCAAGCACATGCCTTTAGCCCCTATCCTGACTCCGCCACAGGCTGCAAGCCTGGAATTGATCTGTTAGATAACATCAAAGAGCTTCAGCAAGGCCCTCCCAAGACAGAAAGAAAGTAGATGTCTGTAAGACTAGTGACATAAACATAAAGAAACATAAAGTCACACTACAAGCAAAGACAGGGGTGCAGGGGAAGAGTTTGGGGGAGGGGTTTGGGGGATGCAACACATATAACAAAGGTGTGATACCCAGGATACATAAAGGCCCCCAAATCAACAGGAAAGACATAAAAATATGGTAAACACACAGGCAAAGACTACAACAGACTCTTCACAGAAAAGGAAATAAGGGTCTGGAGAGATGGCTTGGTAGCTAAGCGCACTCACTGCTCCTTCACAGGACCTAGGCTTGCTTCCCAGAACCCACACTGGGGGGCTCATGACCACTAAGGAACTCCAGTCCCAAGAGTCTGACCTCCAAGGGTGGCAGGCACACACACACACACACACACCTGCGGGTGAACACTCATACACATAAAATAGAAAGAAATAAACTTTAAAATTAGTTTAATAAAGGCAAAAGAAAACGAAACAAGGGCTGGAGAGACGGCTCAGAGGTTAAGGGCAATGGCTGCTCTTCCAGAGGTCCTGAGTTCAATTCCCAGCATGATGGCTCACAACCATCTGTAATGAGATCTGGTGCCCTCTTCTGGCCTGTGGGGACACATGCAGACAGAACACTGTATGCTAAATAAATAAATCTTAAAGAAAAGAAAACATACATAATCATCCAGGACCAGAGGCAAAACGGTTCAGCAGGTAAAAGCATCTGCTACCAACGCTGATGACCTAAGTCCCCGTCCCCAGGAGCTGCATGGTAGAAGGAGAGAACCAACTTCTACAAGTTGTCCTCTGACCTCATGTGCACCCTGGCACCCCCCCACCAAATAAATAAATAGTCAAATAATAAGTGAATGCAACTACAATGTTCAAATGATCACTAAGTCCCCGTCCCCAGGAGCTGCATGGTAGAAGGAGAGAACCAACTTCTACAAGTTGTCCTCTGACCTCATGTGCACCCTGGCACCCCCCACACCAAATAAATAAATAGTCAAATAATAAGTGAATGCAACTACAATGTTCAAATGATCACTAAGCAATTTTACTGTTCAAGAGTTTCTAACCTACCTACGCGTTGTAATCAAACCCATTTGTCATTCTATCCCTTCCAATACCTTGACTGTCTGTTTCACCACTATTTTTATTTCCCAACTTCATTTAATAACACAGAACTCCAGAGTCCACTTGCTACTGACTGCGCGTTCATGAGAGCAGGGCAGTGGTTCTCAACCTTCCTAACACCCGAACTCTTTTTAATACAGTTCTTCACGTGGGGGTGACCCCTCCCCAACCATAAAATCATTTCATTGCTACTTCATGACTGATTTATGTATTTACTTATTTATTTTGGGACAGGGTCTCACTAGGTACCTCTGGCTAGTCTGATACTTTCTATGTAAACCAAACTGATCTCAAACTCACGGAGATCTGCCTGCCTCTGCCTTCCAAATCCTGGGATTAAAGGCTTGCGCCACCACACCCAGATAGAAGTTTCTTTTCTTCCTTCCTTCCTTTCTTTTTTGAAACAGGGTTTCTCTGTGTAGCTTTGTACACCAAGCTGGCCTCGAACTCACAGAAATCCGCCTGCCTCTGCCTCCTGAGTGCTAGGATTAAAGGCATATGCCGCCAGTACCCAACAGAAGCATATTTCTTGAAAATTCTAACTGAGCTGAGCCGTGGTGATACTTGGGAAGCAGAGGCAGTTGGATCTCTGTGAATTCCAGGCCAGCCGGGTCTACAGAGAATTCCAGGCCAGCCAAAGTTGCATAGTGACAATCTGTCTCAATATACCAAAAGCAAAACTATACCAAACCAAACAAACAACAACAAAAACTTGTAACAGAGACACTCACATTAAAAGGCAATATTTTGAGAAAAATGCAGCATCACCATAAGAAAGCGTAAGAAGTCCCTTCGCTGGGCTGGAGAGATGGCTCAGGGGTTAAGTGCACTGGCTGCTCTTCCAGAGATCCTGAGTTCAATTCCCAGCTACTATATGGTGGCTCACAACCATCTATAATGAGATCTGGTGCCCTCTTCTGGCCTGCAGGCAGACACACAGGCAGAATACTGTATGCATAATAAATTAAAAAATCTTTAAAAAAAAAAGTCCCTTCGCTTGGGGGTGGACACAGGTTCTTTAGAGCACGATGTAGTAACTGCCACACAACTCAGCAATTGTACATCCTGGGACCTCGGGACAGCCTCAGGGAGGGGCCTGCACCTGGGGATCCCTAGCCAGTCTGTAACATCATTCCACTGGAAACAGCCCAGATGTCCAGGGACAGAGACTGCTGCATCACACAGAAGTGATGAGTCAGTTAAAAAGACGGAAGAGGAGGGAAAAGGAAATGGCTGGTTTGGGAAGCTGTGTCTATGGAGAAGGAGCATACCCCATGTTCTCCACAGGAAGAGTAGACTCTTCTGGAAACACCCTAGAGCTGAGGTCTGAGCTATGGGGTTGGAAACCTGTTTCCCCCATCTCCCATCTCCCCTCATCCCAATTGAAGCCCAACCATGGTCAGTGGGAAGAAAGGAGAAAGTAAGTTCTGAAAATTGAAGTTTAAGGGGTCTTTTTATTCCAGACAGGATCTCACTCTAGCCCAAAAACCCTAGAATCCATCATGAGGTCAGGCTATCCCTGAATTTGCAGTAATCCTCTTGCCTCAGTTCTGTTTCCTGAGTATGGGAATTGGAGGCATGAGTCATCATGCCTGAAGGGGTTTGTTCTTGTAATTATTTGTGTGTGTGTGTGTGTGTGTGTGTGTGTGTATGGAGATTGGAGGACAATTCACAGAGGAGAACTTGGTTCTCTTCTCGCCTGTCCAACTTAACAATATGTGTGTTTGTTGCTGATTATCTCACTGGCCTGAGGTTTAAGGTTTTAAGGAGCGGCACTGAGCTTTGAATACCAAAATGAGAGGACAGAGGTGGAAGTCTGGGATCTCAGTGACGTCACCGACTTTGCTGCCTGCAGGGTCTTCCACAGAGACAGGAACAGCTTCGGGAAGACAAACCAAGCTTCATTCACCCGGTATTTGATGAGCCAGTTATATGTCTTTGAATTTCTCAAAAATTTTTTTCCATTATTGCATGTCTGTTGGTTCTGGGTAACGGGGCTCACGCCTGGGGGTTCATAGAGGTCAGAGGACGCGCTGTGGAGTTCAGGGCTCTCCTCCTGCCCTTGCGTGGGGTTTGGTAGTCAGGGTTTTCCACAAGCGCTTTCAGGCTGAGCCATCTTGCCAGCCCTAATCTAGTTATGTCTTAGCTACACAAACGCCACCAAAACGCTTTCTTAGGAACACAACAATTTGTTTTGTAGTACAACTAGTATTATTCTCTCTCTGTAGAGGAAAAACACCAAAAACCAAATCGCTAACCCTCCTGAGGTCTGAGCCCGTGGAGGGCAGACCAAAGGGATCTTTCGGGTTTTGTTTTTTTTTTTTTTTTGTTCTGTTTTGTTTTGTTTTGTTTTTTGTTTTTCGAGACAGGGTTTCTCTGTATTGTTTTGGAGCCTATCCTGGAACTCCCTCTGTAGACCAGGCTGGCTGCGAACTCACAGAGATCTACCTGCCTCTGCCTCCTGAGTGCTGGGATCAAAGGCTCGAGCCACCACTGTGGGGCTTAAAATAAAATTTAAATCAAATAACTAAGTAATTTCCTTTTCTGGAAAACACTACATGGCAGAGGACCCTAGTGCAGCAGGCAGATGTCTTGTGGGACTTCAGACCTGGGAGGTCATGGAAGCTCTGTCGGAGCTTGGCAGCCTTGTCGGTGGCTCTGGTCACTTTTTTGATGACAGAGACTGTAAGAGGGCACTCAGAGTCTAAGGCCCCCCATCCCAGCCTGGACAGAGATGCACCTCTGTCTCTCATTAACTCTGTGCCCATCACTGTTCGTGGATGCCCTGGCCCTCGGAACGCTTGAGCATCCCTCTTAGTGGCCTGAGACCCCGTGGTCCAGCCTAGGACTACTCAGGACCTCTAACTGGGGGGTCACCTCTAGAAACAGGGATCTCGGGACTCAAGGGTGCTCACAGATCAGGAAGCCTGGGTCACATTTCTTGGCACTCTGCCCTCGTGCCAGTCACCGGGGAAAGCAGAGGGAGGGGCCTTGGGATCGGGGAGAGGAGAGGCCCCGCAGGGCAGCCGCTAGGGGGCAGGGCTTTCCGTCGGTTTCCTCTGAAGGCTGTGAGCAGATGAGGGCGGACAGCCTCTTGCTGCAATTGCAGAGAGGCGGTAACCGTGCAGTGGCAGAGAGGCGGTAACCCGGGTCCAGCAGAGGTTGTAATGTTAGCCAGAAGTCCATGTGGAGCCTAGGCCTCGAACAAACAAACAAACAACAACAAAACCACCTCCTGCGAGGCCCGCAAGATGGCTCAGAGGGAAAAGATGGTCGCCGCCAGCCAAGCCTTCCGGGAGGGACACCACAGTATCTGGAGAACTGACCTAGGCTGGACACAAAAGATGCGTTGCCTGTGGGTGGGCACCCCATCTCAGAAGCAGAAACACGGGTTGTAGGGGATGGGAAGCAAGGTGGAAAACTCCTCTTCTCTAAGGAAGGGCCCCAGGACTGCTGCTCCCCGAGGTGTACACCAACCGGGAACAGGAAGGCTTGCCTTCCTTTACCAAGCTGCTGGCCAGGCTGAACTGAGGGGTAAGAGGGGGGTGGGCATCCAGGAAACCCCAATACCTCCGTGCCTCCCTCAATGGGCCCTGAACATGGGCCTTCAGCCTTAGAACATGGGAACAGTGAAGAACCTTGGCTCTGGCCAGGCCAGGAAGACCCTCAGAGACCAAAGTGAGCCTGCCCTGCCTGTCCTGGGGACGCTGGAATGGGCTGTAGATGTTTGGTGTGGTCTGAGCCCTCTGGGCACAGGAAGGGGGAGGCGCCTCCCTGAACAACACTAACAGCCCCAAGGGATCTCTGTTCCTGTGGGGAATAGCCTGTCCCAGGAAGCTCGACATCTCCAAGTTCTGACAGACATCAGAGCTCCAGATCTGTGCACCTGTCTCGTGTGAACGCTAGCTGATTCCAGTCAGCACTAATTGGACGTGTGGGAAACCCACGGCCGTGCAGCAAAAGCAGGAACGTTGGCTGGAGGCAGTACCTTTACGGCCAGATGAGAGGGACTTGGTGGGGGGGTGGGGAGGGATGGGCCCTCAGGTGTGTCTCTCTGAGGGACCCCTGTGGTCCCTCTGGAAAAGGGGAGTCGTTCTAGGGATGAGAAGCCAACACCCTTTTCTCAACCTGGCATTTAAAACTTCCAGAACTCTGCCCTACCAGGCTCCTCGCCTCAGATCGGGGACTGTTTCATTTCTTGTATTCTGACTCCTGAATGCCCAAGTCAACCATCAGCTCCTGCTTTAGATGTCTGCCGAGTCCCTTCCTGAGTCGTCCCTGCTCTGCAGACCCGGACCGTAGAAACAGACTCTCCAGATGTGGCTGGTTAGGAGGCCTGAGAGGCATGCTGAGTCGCTAGGTCGCTGTTCTAAGGGACCAACGGCGTTGACGGGTCAGAAACAGGACAGAGGAAGCTTCGGATGCCTAACCGCTTCCCCACTTGGGCAGCCTTGCCCTCTGACCGCTGCTGTCTAGGCCTGGGCCCGGGCATAGACCAAGGGGTTGCCCAGCCGTCTCTCTCTCCCGGGCTCAGTGGAGAGGAAGAGGCCAGGCTGGCGGGCTAGGCGCTTGTAAATGGGGCGTGGGGTGTGGGCATGAGCTGTAGGTTTTCTGACCCTTCAGACAACACTCTAGGGATGTGCCGTGCTTACACACCAGGCAACAAACAGGTGGGAGCCGAACACTAGGTTCTAAAGGCAGGAGGGGTTTAAAAAAAGAAAAAAAAAAAAAAGCTCCAAATATAAGCTCTCAGGAGAAGGGCACAGCCTGAGATGTTGTCTGGTCCTTAAGAACAGCAAGCATTCCCTGAGCAAAGGGTTGCCTCTGGAACTTGGTATGGGCAGCCTGGGTGCTCTGCTTCAGAGTGAGGAGCCTGGCCCAGCCTGGTCCATCTGTCCTACACCAGCAGCTCAGACACTTAACCCTGAGCTCGGGCAGTGGGAAGAATGCTTTCTGTTCTACAACAGTCTCTACCAAGGAGACGACGGAGGCTTGACTCTGCACACCCCACCCCCCTTAGAGACCAACCAGGTCCTGGGCAATTTGGTGTTGCCATGACAACCACACACTTCTTTCTTACTTAACCGATTGAATCCGAGTTGCAGATTAAATCCTGGTGAGTTGTCTTCAGACATACGAAGAGACCTGGGCATCTTCCGTCTCACACATGCCTCTGATACGCGCCCCGGCCCCCTTGCTGCGGGAGGCAAGGGAGGTGCATCTTACACACTCTGATGCCCCCGGGGTAGACGTGGTGGCGGGGATCACTTGAGATGCGGCTTGTGGGGGCACAGGCATGGCAGTACTGTAAGCGGCTGTGAAGGCACGCAGGCCTTGTCGCTAGACAGCGGTCCTTAGATCTCTCAGTTCAGGGGTCCCCTCAAGGCAGTGGCTCTCACCCTGTGAGTCAAGACCCCTTTGGGGGGTCACATGACGGTTTCACAGGGGTCGCCTGAGGCCACTGGAAAACACAGATGTTTACACCGTGATTCATAACAGCAGCACAGTTACAGTTATGAAGTAGCAGTGAGAATAATTTCATGGTCGGGGGTGATCACCACAGCACGAGGAGCTGTGTTAAAGGGTCACAGCGTTAGGGAGGTTGAGGGCCGCTGACCTTAAGGACTTGGTTCCACAAGTCTGGGACTTGCCTAGGTGTGAACTAACTGACTGGGCCCTGGGCCCTAGGGCTCCCAGACTAAGTCTTTATAAGTTCCCCACAATTGACCTCAGCCTCCTTTGACCAGACATAGAGGAGAATCACCTGCAGGGTGCAACTTGTTGACAATGGTCTCATGGCTTAGCCCTGCAGGATAGAAGAGATGCAGGCAAGCTGGGCATGGTGGCAAATGCCTCTGGTCCCAGCACTCGGGAGGCAAAGGTAGGCAGATCTCTGAGTTTAAGGCCAGCCTGGTCTACAGAGCCAGTCCAGGACAGCCAAGGCTACACAGAGAAGCCCTGTCTTGAAAACTAAAAGAAAAAGAAAAGAGGAGGAGGAGGAGGAGGAGGAGGAGGAGGAGGAGGAGGAGGAGGAGGAGGAGGAGGAGGGCGGCAGTAACAGAGACTAGCTCTGCTCTGTCGACAATGAGCCGGGAGCAGGTGGCCTGGGAAGAGGCCTCCGCCTGGCAGCAAGGATGGTTTAGCACATTTTAACAGAAGGCAGCTATGTGGTCGTTTTAGAAAAGCAAGACCCTCCCCGTCAAGTCAAAGTTAAGGTCTAGCCTGCTCTCTCAGATCTGTCTGGGACAGGTCTCAGATGCACTAGAGTCACTTAGGATGGACACGAAGCCTGCCTCTGCCCTCTACACAGGAAGCAGAGGCCAGCTGGGCTTCACGGTGCCAAGACTGCCCTGCCTACAGAGTGAGACCCTGTTTACACACACGCATGCACACACCAAACAAGCACACAAACACTATAGTATGGACCTGTAAGCCCGACACTCAGGAAAATTGAGGAGGGGGAGCGCTATGAACTTTAGGCTAGCCTGGTTTATATATAGCAAGAATCAATCCTGTCAGGGCTACACACTGAAATCATGTTTTAACAAATAAAATTCCAGTGTAAGGATAAACAGAGGATTGTAACAGAGAAGAAACGGAAGCCCACTTTTGGTTTAGCAGAGAATGATGTTCACATACAACAGCTTTTTTTTTTTTTTTTTTTTCAAGACAGGGATTCTCTGTGGCTTTGACCGCTGTTGTCCTGGAACTAGCTTTAGTAGACCAGACTGGTCTCAAACTCACAGAGATCCACCTACCTCTGCCTCCCAAGTGCTGGGATCAAGGGAGTGCACCACCAATGCGCGGCCATACAGCAGCTTCTAACACATAAACGCTGAACATCAATTTACCCCATATCATGACATGGAAAGCATGACGAGGGCTTGCCTGAAGTGGCTATCAGAGTCCCTTTTCACAAAAGAAAGGCTGGGTCCCGAAGGTGAAAAACAGCAAGAAATGACATCACAGGAGGACTTGGCCAAGGGGGTTGAAAGCATCGGGGAGCCGGGGCGCTGGCCAGAATCTGCTATTTTTTGCATTACCAACCTTGCAGTAAGTTTCCCTTTCAAAGCCGAGGAAAGAGCTTTCTGTTTCTTTTGTCCACCAGGTAACCCCCCCTCACATTCGCCATCCAGCACCACATCCTCTGAGCTGAGCATTGGGCTGCTAACGATTTTACTGACACCCAATGGAGTTGCTCATGGAGAAGCAATGCACCCGCAGTGGCTGAGCCTGCCGGTGACATCTCTACCCTTCTGGGGCTGAGAAGTCAGTGAGTCTACAAACCCAGGTCTGGGCTGCTAACTTTTGTACAGTAAGAGACACAAGACTCCATTGTCTCTCCGGGACTTCCTGGTTCTTCTGCAGTAGGAGAGATTATTAGTTGGCGGCCAAAAGATAGGCTACATGATGTCCCCCGTAATACTGAAAATGGTCTGGCATTGTGTGAAGCCCTCTTCAGACTTGGAAGCCAGGAGACGGGAGCAATCTGCCCCCTGATCTGTGGGTCTTAAGGCCTGAGAGTTCCATGCAGGCTAATCACTCACTTAAATTAATCTCAGCAGCCTCCCTTCCATCCCACGCACCCTGAGGGTGAAACTGGAAGGGAGGGGTGGTGAGATTTACTCCAAGAGTTCAAAGGCAGAAAAATGCATTCGTTGGCTGGTTTCTTGGAGGTCTCTGTGGGAGATACTCTTCACAGCAACTCAGAACCTTGCCCACAGAGCGCCATCCAGCAGAGACCCATTGCAGACGGCCAGGCAAGGCATCCAAGGAACCACAGAATGGATGTGAGGTCCTTCGGTATCTACAAGCCACTGGCTGCCCTCAGTAATTCAGTGTTTATAATTTACCATCAAGAAGTATGTGACATAGACACTGGAGAGATGACTTAGCGGCTAAAATTCTTGTCACTCAAGCATGGGGACTGGAGTTTAGCTCCCCAGCACCCACATGAAAGCGTGTGGGTGTGGTGGCCATGTGTAATCCTGGCATTGGAGTCATCGGGGCAAGCTGGCTAGCTAGAGCAGCTGAACTGAATCTGTAAACTCCAGGTTCAGTGTGAGACATCAATAAATAAAGGGGAGGGGGGCAACTGAGGGAAGATACCCCGGATCAACTTCTGGCCTCCACATACATACATACATGCACCTACAAAGGCAAACACATCCATATATATGTGAACATACACACATGCATGCATTCGTAGACACAGACAAGAATAAGTGATACATATAACAGCAGGCGATAACAGAACTTATCATTGGAAAACACAACACATAGACATATTCAAATTCCATGCAGGCTGTTATGCTGCTGCTGGCCAAGCACTCCTGCTTGAATGAGGCTGGATCCAGGCTCTGGCTTTGGCATGCGCGGGCCGACTGGTTCTCAATCCCCCATCCCATTACTAAGAGACTGTTTAACCCTGACCCCCCTGAGCCTCTGCAATTTTTTTTTTTTTGAGACAGTATCTCATTCTGTAGCCACCACGGCTATAATCAAACTTCCTGCTCAACTCTTGGGACTACAAGTGTGTGCCACACCTGGTTTCACAATGGTGTCCTGGGACCGTGATAGGAAAAGCGTTGGAGCCCAATACAGAAAATGGACTTCACTAGCTAGAATAGGGTCCAGGTACCGATGTCAACCGCATCATACATCGACAAAGATCAGCGTCAGGACCAGTCAGTCTTTCCTGGTGCTCCCTCCGAGCTATGAGTCCTAACGGGGACAGAACACATGTCTTCCTTCCGAGGAGGAACGTGAGCAGTCTCACTCATGACAGCAGGCCCGTCATAAGCTCTAAAGCGGTGGTTCTCGGTCTTCCTAAGCCTGTGACCCTTTAATGCAGTTCCTCATGGTGTGGTGACCTCCAACCACACAACTGTTTTGTTGACACTTCATAACATTAATTTTGCTCTATTATGAATTGTAATGTAAGTATTTGTGTTTTCTGATGGTCTGCCCAAGGGGGTTGTGACCCACAGGTCTAGGACCACTGTTCTAGAAGGAGCTAGCCAGTTAAGCTGAACCTTTACCCACTGCAGGGAAAAGCAGTAAATGGAAGTAGAGCTTACAGGGTTATTAAACTGAGTCATCCTGAGGATGACTCAGGAGACAATGGTTGGCTTTAATCTTTTGTATTCTTTTAAGGCTAAAAAAAGAATAAAAAAATTAAACATGTTTCTGGGCCAGCCTATGATGGATGGGCTTGAAGTAAAGCCCCTGACAATCGATAGTTGCCAAGCAAGGCTGCATTCCAGCAGTGTCCTCGTGGGTTGCCCCGGCAAGAGGGAGTGGGGGCCACAGCCTGAACAGCCTACGGAGTCACTGGCTGCAGCTGGCCTCCCCGGGCAAAGCCACACTCTCCTGTCACCAGTTGCCTCGTATTTCTGTCTGGCTTAATCTAAGGCTACAGAAAAATCTAACCAACCAGCTGAGGCAATTTCTACGATCTCCGAGAAGCAGTCAACAAGCTTCGGGAGCATCCATCTTGTCCTCAGGCTGTCTGCCGGCGGCCCTGGAAGCCATGACTTTGAATTCTCAAGCCTGGCTTTTCCTCAGATTCTTATCTGGATGCCTAGCCCCTACTTCCCTGTCCTTACCCTTCAAAGAATCTACAGGACCAGCGGGGCCAAAAGGGTTTCATTTCTCCTTTACTGTGTGCCTTCAAAGAAAAGGAAAGAAAGATTTCCACGGAGGAAAAAACACTCAGTTACTTCAGTGGGTCAGGCTGACTCTTCTCTGCAGCTCTGTGGACAGACTTATAATTCCACTTACTGACCTGCACGAGGCTAGAGGTTTTCTTTTCCTTTTTTTTTTTTTTTTCTTGAGACAGGGTTTCTCTGTATTGTTTTGGAGGCTGTCCTGGAGCTCACTCTGTAGACCGGGCTGTCTGTAACCCTTGCAGTGGGGGTTGGGTGGGGTGAGGGCCAGAGGGGGCAAAGACAGGCAGATCTTTGGAGCTCACTAACCAGCCAGTCTAGCCAAATGATGAGCTCTTGGTTCAGTGAGTGACACATCTGACACTGACCTCTTGCCTCTGCACATACACAGGGTTTCTGTCACTGTGAAGAGACACCATGACTCTGGCAACTCATAAAGGAAAACATTTAACTGGGTAGCTTACAGGTTCAGAGGTGCAGTCCATTGTCATCATGGCAGGGAGCATGGCGCCATGCAGGCAGACATAGCTGAGAGTCTACATCCAGGGCAGCAGGCAGAGAGAAACAGCACTGGGCCTGCCGTGTGCATTTGGAACCCCAGAGCCCACCCCCCAGTGACGCGCTCTCCAACAAGTCCACACACTGTAATAAGTAGTGCCACTCCGTGTGAGTGTATGGGGGCCGTTTTCATTCAAACTGTTAAGTACACAAACGCACACACCACATACGCATAAACTTTAAGAAATCGTTTACTTCGTTTTCTGTTTTGACAACTTAACTGTTAGGCTTTAACCTAGCCAGAAGCTGCTAAGTACTTATGTCCCAGGTTCTCTGTCTTCCATTAACTCACCCCCAGCAGAACTTCAGGTTGGATGAGCAGAGACGCTGGGGGGAGCACAGTAAAGCCTGAGAGAATGGCAACAGGACATTGGGAGACCACAACTCTGCGGTCTGTGAGGACATTTTTCCACGCCCGGGTTTCCTCACCTGTCACATAGGGCATATGTTCAAAATCAGTGAGCTAGAGAAGGGTGGCCAGGGCAAGTATAACCAAACGTGTGAAATGCAACAGAGTGCCCTAAGAAGATCACACTTGCATAAACGTGCACGCTTTCGCGCGCGTGCACACACACACACACACACACACACACACACACACAGAGGGAGGGAGGGAGGGAGGGAGGGAGAGAGAAAGGGAGAGAGAGAAATGCCTGCCTGATGGTTGCTTAAAAATACAGACAAGAGGGCTGGAGAGATGGCTCAGTGGTTAAGAGCACTGACTTCTCTTCCAGAGGTCCTGAGTTCAATTCCCAGCAACCACATGGCAGCTCACAATCATCTATAAAGGGGTCTGATGCCCTCTTTCTGGCATGCAAGCATACAATGCAGATAAAACACTCATACATAAATAACATTAAAAAAATACAGACAAGAACATAAGCCAGTTTCTCCATTGATGATGTACATAGAAGAAAGAGACAAGAAGACAGGACACCCTCTGGTGCCCTCCATCCAGCGCCGGGCCTTCAGTTCCCGGGTCTGCTGCTGCAGGGAGAGCCAAAGGGAAGCAAAGACGAGCACGATCCATTATTTGGGCATTGTGCCCATGAGCTGGCAGCCAGAGCGCCACATGATTTCACTCAGTTACAAAAGAAACAAATGTAAGTGGTTCTGTCCTTCAATGGTCCCCACAGCCTGACATCTGCACATCTGCACGAGCATGTTCTTGTCTTTAGAGAGAAGCCTCTTAGGGGTATGAGGAGCCACGTGAGGAAAAGAGCAATCTTCAGCTCTAATTTGAGAACATAAAGATGTACCATGCTAATCTGTCTTTTTATAGAATTATGTCAACACACCAGGGGAACAAGGAAGGCTCTGTTAGGAACGTTGCTAGTCTAGCCGGAATGTGTACGGAGGAAAGCATTGCCGCTTGCCTTCTGGCTGCGATGTCGCCTCCTGTGGAAGCCAAGCCAGGCTCTGTTTGGAGGAGGGGGCTAGACAGTGTTCTGAGGCTGGAGAGGCTAGACCTTTACCCATGAAAGACTGACGTTCCAGGGTCGCCAGCCTCCCTCTGTGAGTTGCGCCAATTCTCCTGAGAACTGAAAGCCCCTCTGAAAGAGGACTCTGGCAACCTTGTTCACTCTGGGGTCATCATTTATGATGCCCTCCTCCTCCTCCTCTGCATCTTTACCCTGAGATAGGGTCTCTGTAGCCCAGGTTGGCCTCCTGTCTCAGCCTTCCGAGAGCTGGGTCAATAGGCTCCACATCTACCGCCTCGTGATTTTCAACAGGAGGGTCACATAAACCAGGAAGAAGTCAGTGCTACCCAGAGTGAAACCTGCTCTCCTCAGACTTCCCTTTCTCTCACCCACCAGGGCTGGAGAAAGTCATGCAGTATCAAAAGAGTGTCAGGATCTCCCAGACAAGATCTAGAAACATGTTTTCACTCATCACCTCCCAACGTGACTAAAGCAGTCTTGTCTTTTTTGTTTGTTTGTTTTTTGAGACAGGGTTTCTCTGTAGCTTCAGAGCCTGTCCTGGAACTAGCTCTTGTAGACCAGGCTGGTCTCGAACTCAAGAGACCCGCCTGTCAAGACCCCCTGAATCTGGGTGTCAGTGAGGAGGCCTAGGGAATCTATTGAGCCTTGGGCAGCAGATCAGTACCCATCCCAAGTATACACACGGACTTTGGACTCCCATAGAACAATGTGAGGTGCACTCTCACCCCGAACTCTTGGGGAAGGGTCTAGGCCCTGCCCTATATGAAATGACAGACTATGCACACCCCCATGGAGGGCCTCACCCTCCCTGGGGAAATGAGGGGATAACGGGGGGGGGGAGGGCTCAGGAGGAGGGGAGGGAATGGGAGAGGGACCTGGAACTGACTTGAGAAGCAACCTTGTTTCTTATCTAAATTTAAACAGGAAAATAAAATTAAAAAAAAAGAGAGACCCGCCTGCCTCTGCCTCCCGAGTGCTGGGATTAAAGGCGTGAGCCACCACCGTCCAGCAAGCAGTCATGTCTTAGTCAATGTTCACTGATGAGCACTGATGGAGTGAACACCCAATTCCATTCCCAGGCCCAGGCCTCTGACAAGATGGTACAGATGAGATTCAGAGTAAGAGGCCAGAAGCAAGGCCCCAGGTTGTGGAATTTTCAGCTTCCTTCATCACTGAGCACAGTGAAGACAGGTGACTTTTGCCTAAGGCATCTGTGAAGCCAGAGCAATACTGTCACAGCAGAGACAGCTTCATGACTTTTTACTGGAGGAATAACAGAGTGTAACAGGCGATGATCTAAGAGGCTCCTTTTCAAGGAAGCTGTTCCGTGACAGGACGTCATGGAGCACCAGAGCTGTAAGGCAACCCTAGATGAACCAAGTTGTGCTACAGAGCTTCTACCCACAAACAGGTGGTGCAGGAGTGACCGACTCACTTACGACATATAACCTATAGAATTTGCCTCTAATGGGCCAGCTCCCTTTCTCCTTCACAGGTTCTCTGCTTGGAAGCAAAAAAAAAAAAAAAAAGATAGAAAGCTAGAAGCAAAAAGTGGTGAAAATGATTGGCTCAACCTTGTATTTAAAAAAATATTGAGCTGGAGAGCTCAGAGGTTAAGAGCACTGACTTCTCTTCCAGAGGTTCTGAGTTCAATTCCCAGCAACCATATGGTGGCTCACAACCATCTGTAATGACAGAGGGCTGATCTCCAAAATTTACAAAGAACGCAAGAAGCTAGTTTCCAAAATACCAAATAATTCAATTAAAAAGTGGGGTACAGAACTAAATAGAGAATTCTCAATAGAGGAGTCTAAAATGGCTGAAAGACACTTAAGAAAGTGTGCAACATCCTTAGCCATCAGGGAAATGCAAATCAAAACAACTCTGAGATACCATCTCACACCTGTCAGAATGACTAAAATCAAAACCACCAAGGACAGTTTATGCTGGAGAGGATGTGGAGAAAGGGGAACACTCCTCCATTGTTGGTGGAAGTGCAAACTTGCGCAGCCACTTTTGAAATCAGTATGGCAGTTTCTCAGGGAAATGGAAATCAGTCTACCACAAGACCCAGCAATTCCACTCTTAGGCATATACCCAAAAGATGCACATTCATACAACAAGGACATCTGTTCAACTATGTTCACAGTAGCATTATTTGTAATAGCCAGAACCTGGAAGCAATATAGATGCCCCTCAGCTGAAGAGTGGATAGAGAAAATGTGATATATTTATACAATGGAATGCTAATCACTGGGAAAAACAAAACAAAACAATGGAATCCTGAAATTTGCAGCCAAATGGATGGAACTAGAAGAAACCATCCAGAGCAAGGTAACCCAGTCACAAACATAAAACAAAAAATCATCTTTGACTGACTTGTGTACAATGCACAGTCTATATTTGTATTAATGCACATAGTATGTTACCTTTAAAAGTTTATGTATTTTCAGAACAAGGGACCAGACATCAATAAAAATGGATGGCCCAGGCGATCCAGCTTCAAGGTTGTTGGCTGAGATGATCCAGCCTCATAGAATACTTCAGTCAAGACTTAACAATTATCCTGGTTTTCTCAAGGTTCCCCCAAAGATACTAGCACCCACAAACAACAGGAAGTAGACTAGAATACAATGCCCGCATTCCCAAGAGATGGGATATGAATGGTTTTGGCTATTTGATGGATTATAAATGTTTGTCATTGTTTTGTTTTTTGTTTTTTGTTTTTTACGAGACAGGGTTTCTCTGTATTGTTTTGGAGGCTATCAGTCCAGCCTGGCCTCGAACTCACAGAGATCCACCTGTCTCTGCCTCCCGAGTACTGGGATTAAAGGCGTGCGCCACCACCGCCCAGCATGTTTGTCATTGTTTAGGGGGGTTGGTTACAAGTTGTTATTGGTTATAGTTAGGAAAAAGCTAAACAAAAGAGTTAAATTCAAAGATCTCTTTCTAAAGGAAAAAGGGGGAATATGATATGGAAATCTACTTTAATACAAAACACAACTATTAATCTCAAAATATTATATGTTGCTTCAGATTTTCATTTATTGATAAAAATTTAAAGTTAATTTTGTTATACTGAATGTATGTCTCTACTCTTACTTGGGGTATTATGCTTATAGAACTCATTTTAAAACGTAATGTGTAATTAAAGATACAGGTTAGGGGCTGGAGAGATGGCTCAGTGGTTAAGAGCACTGGCTGCTCTTCCAGAGGTCCTGAGTTCAATTCCCAGCAGCCACATGGTGGCTCACAACCATCTGTAATGAGATCTGACGCCCTCTTCTGGTATGTGCAGACATACATGGAGGCAGGATGTTGTATTCATAATAAATAAATAAATCTAAAAAAAAAAGATACAGGTTAGTAGTAGTCATCTAATAATCAACTTATAGTCATGTTAGGTATGCTTTCAAGGTCATACACAAATTATATTTAGATAGGCAGATGGTCTTCAAACACTTCAAAGAAGTGGCATTTAATATGTTTAATAATATGTGGCTTTTGGGCTGGAGAGGTGGCTCAGCGGCTAAGAGCACTGACTGTTCTTCCAGAAGACCCCAGGTTCAATTCCCAGCAACCACATGGTGGCTCACAACCACCTTGAATTAGATCTGGTGCCCTCTGCTGGCATGCAGGCAGAAGATTGTATTGCAAATAAAGTTCCATTAGGTAAGTATTTAAAAAAAATAATATATGACTTTCTATGACAATGAGACTCTTGTCTGCTCCTGGCAGCACCAATTTACTTCAGAGAAGATGATAGGAATCAAAATAAAATACAAAAAAACTCCCTATGTATGTAGTTTACTTTCTTTGTAGCAAAAGCTAGCCAATCAAGCAAAGAAACTGCCCTCGCCTCGCCTCAACTGCTGACGTATGCCATCCAAACTGGATCAGCAGGATGCAAAGAAAACAGCTGCCAATCTTTGCCAAGACAAGGTAGGCCAGCCCTTCAAAGTCCCGTGCTTCTCAGAAATGTCTGTCAGATATACTAGGCCTGTAGGCTAGAGTTAGATGCCCCAACATTACAGGCAGCCATTAATCCCTGTCATTAGATAACATTAAACTCTTCTGGGGTCTTTGAGGGAATTAAAGACTAAATAATTAGATTTAAAGTTTTCCTTAGTTATGATAAAAGCTAAATTAGATATAAAATTTGAGACTCACAAAGATAAAGTAAGTAATGAGATACTTTCTCTAATGTTGCCAAATACAAATGGAGTGGATATTGTAACTGTAATTCTTACTTGATAACTGCTTTTGTGGTATATAATTTTACTATGTTAAAGTTAAAACCTTCCTTTTTAATTAGACAAAAGAGGGGAAATGCTGTGGAATAAGCACTGTTAAGATGTGCTGTTCTCATTGTTAATAAAGAGCTGATTGGGAGCTGGAGAGATGGCTCAGAGGTTAAGAGCATTGGCTGCTCTTCCAGAGATCCTGAGTTCAATTCCCAGCAACCACATGGTGGCTCACAACCATCTGAAATGAGATCTGGTGCCTTCTTCTGACCTGAAGGAATATATACAGGGAGAACACAGTATACATAATAAATAAATAAATAAATCTTTTTTTAAAAAGCTGATTGGTCGATAACTAGGCAAGATTTTCAGGGCAGAGAGAATGCTGGGGAGAAGAACAGTAGAGTGACCAGAAATGTCCTAAGACGCCGCAGGAGCAGGATGGGAAGTATATCCATGAGGTAAAGGAGTCTCAGGGCACCGCGTAGATAAACAGAAATTGGTTAGGTTATTAAGAGCTAGCTAAAAATGAGCCTAAGCTATTGGCTGAACATTTATATTTAATAATAAGTCTTGTGTGATTACTCGGAGCAGCTGCCAGGACACGGAGAAACACTGCCTACACTCCCTGGAAAGCGGTGCCGGGAACAATTGGAAGGGGGTAGAAACTTCAGGAGAGACCTAGAAGGGACTACATCACTGGGGTACCTGAAGGGCATGCTGGGACTGCTGGTCTTCTCCCTCTGCATCACGGACAAGCAACTCTGTGCACACACACTTGCTACCATGACATCCTGTGTCACCACAGGCCTAGACTAACAGGGTCAAGGGATCTCACACTGAATCCTGTGAAACTGGAGCCAGCACCAAACCCTTCCCTCCTCCTTTGAAACGGCTTAGCTTAGTATAGACCTTTTGTCAATGCAGTGGAAAGCTATAGCAGGCAGAAACAGAACTTACTGGCTCCAAGATACAAACAAAGCTTCCTAAGTAAAATTTAAACATGCAAAGGAGAGCGTCATGACAACTACCCAAGCACAGCAAATAGGTTTGACAAGCCGAGGTGAGGACATTTCCAGAAGTGAATATCTAACAGGCTTGAAGAGGTTGAGGCCATTTGGTCACACTCACTGTACTGCCAAGAAGCTATTACTGAAAAGACCCTGCCGGGCGTTGGTGGCCACGCCTTTGATACCAGCACCAGGGAGGCAGAGGCAGGCAGATCTCTGTGAGTTCGAGGCCAGCCTGGTCTACAGAGCAAGTTCCGGGACAGCCTCCAAAGCAATACAGAGAAATCCTGTCTCGAATCCACCCCCAAAAAAAAGAAAGGAAGGAAGGAAGGAAAGAAAGAAAGAAAGAAAGAAAGAAAGACCCAACTTCTGCCCTCTCTCCAGACGTGCTTCCCACTGAAGGCTCACAGGTCAAGAAAGTGGAGAAAGTTGGCAGGCAAAGAATGGACTGCGTTTCGGGACAGGAAAAATCAACAGCTCCTGTCAATTTGTCTGGAGGACAAAGAAGCAGTACTTATAACCCTTTCTTCATTTAGCCCCTGGTGGAGTCTAAACTACATTAAGAGCCCGTTTTCCCTCTCTGCTCTGATGTACCCAGACAGTACTGGTTAGAAACAACAGATTCTCAGCAAAGGGACTGGTTATGCCAAGGTAAATGGGAGCCAGCAGATATTGTAATGAATCCCTCCTCTCCCAAAATTCAGCAAGTAAAACACCTTTTCTGCTACCCTTAGAAATGAATCAACAAGCCGGGCGGTGGTGGCGCACGCCTTTAATCCCAGCACTCGGGAGGCAGAGGCAGGCGGATCTCTGTGAGTTTGAGGCCGGGCTGGACCGACAGCCTCCAAAACAATACAGAGAAACCCTATCTCGTAACCCCCCCCCCAAAAAAGTGAATCAACAAATGCAATACATAATTAATTATATTAATGGCTAATTCGCTCAGGTATAGTAGATAACAGTAAAGCAAATTATTTTGGATCTGGATCAGGTTAAACACAGGGGCCCCCTCCTGGATACTCATGGAGTAGTGGGGGGTGGGGTGGAGGAGTGGACTCGTGTATTCTTAAACTGTTACTTACTCCGGGGATGTGTGCACAGGCCATGGCTCACACATGAGGGTCAGAGAGCAACTCTGTGGTGTTTCACCTTTCTGTTTGCTTGTTTGTTTTTGAGACAGGGTTTCTCTGTGACTTCGGAGCCTCTGGACCAGGCTGGTCTTGAACTCAGAATCTTCCTGCCTCTGCCTCCCCGGAGCTGGGATCAAAGGCATGCGCCACTACCGCCCAGGTCTTCTGCCACCTCCTCTGGGGACTCCCGGGATGGAATTTAGGTCATGCTTTCATGGCCAGGCACTTACCTGCCAAGCTATGCTGCCAGCCAAAAGTTGTATTTGGGAGCAAAGTCTTGCTCAGTTGCTTTTTTTCAGTCCTGATTTGCTTTCAGTAAATTTCTATAGAACCTGGATACTTGCTCCAAATATGATCCTTGCTGAGAACTCCCAGAGCTCTCCTTAGGGCCACGGAGGACTTCACATGGGGGCAGCCTGAGACAGCAGGTCAGCTCCCATGGGTCCTCAAGACTAAGCTGCAAGAAGTTCTCATAAGCAAGTACCCTGCAACTCTCCTCACTTGGCAACAAGGGCCAAAGGCTGACCTCCCGTCCTGTCCTTCTACCAAAAGCGGCTGCTGTGGGAGCGGCTCCTGGTCTTCTCTTGTCTAGCCCCACCCACCGCAGGCAAAGCCCGTCTTCACTTGTGGCTCTTCCAAAACTGAGTCAGAGACCACAGTCGCCATGATTCTCTGCTGGAGCAGAACCCCATTCAGCCCAGAGGCCGCAGCGCAGCGTGGGATCCTACCTTCTGAGAGGTCCACCTTCCACCTGACTGCTTCAGGGTTTGGATACTGTCAGTTCTGCCTTCCCAACACCCAGGCAGGGGTTTGTGAATGTGAATGAGTTGCTTGGTCCACTCGGCCTTCAGGCTCAGTGAGGGCAGATTCTAGCACACCAATGAGGGAGATCTGAGGGTGAACAGGCTGCCGCAGACTCCCTGAACCATACTTGCCCTATCCCACCCTGACACTCGTCCTGATCCCTCGAAGAATGGCTGCTTGAGGGGGTGGGGATTTAGCCAGTGGTAGAGTCCTTGCCTTGCAAGCAAACAATCCTGAGTTCAGTCCTCAGCTCAGGGAAAAAAACACAACAAAAACAACAAATGAGCTGGAGAGATGGCTGAGTGGTTAAGAGCACTGCCTGCTCTTCCAGAGAATCCAGGTTCAGTTCCCAGCACCCACATGGCAGCTCACAGCTGTCTGTAACTCCAGGGGACCCGACACCCATGGCAAAACACTGATGCACATAAAACAAAAATTTAAAAAAGATTCATTAAAAAAAGAATGGTTGCTTAATAAATGAGTTTTGTTTTTTTTTCTTTGTTTTAAACCAACCAAGATAAAGACCAGGCTAGATGGAGAAGAGAGGAAATAAGTACAGTATATGAAGAGGATAGGGGGTATTTAAGAAAGAATCAAACTGAAACCATTTTGAATAAATCTTGAATAGGGGTCAAACAAAGTTTAAGTTCCCAAGACCTCCCCAGACCTGGGTAACTGACATCGCGGACACCCTGGCTTCTCAGACCATTTGTCATTTGTATATAATATGGCTAGTGATTTTTATTTTTTAGTTTATCTTGTATCCTGTCACATTGCTGAAGGTGTTTATCAGCTATAGGAGTTCCCTGGTAGAATTTTTGGGTCACTTATGCAAACTGTCTTATCATCTGTAAATAGTGAAGTTTAATTTCTTCCTTTCCAATTTGTATCCCCTTGATCTCCTTTTGTTGTCTTATTTCTCTTGCTAGAACTTCAAGTACAATATGAGACATGGGTGATGGGCGAGCTGCCCCGCCAGCACTTGAGTGAACCACCAAGGAGAACAGAGGTGTGCCACAGAGCAATGTTCCTGCGGAAGTCCCTAATCTTTGGTCCCCACTGGTGGGGAGGCGTAACTGTAAACTGGCACGTATGTTTATGTTTACTCTGCTTAGACACTTGCAGGGTGAGGGCTGGGGGTGCGGTCAGCTCCCGAGGCTGTGCCGTTGTCCCTGACCAGTTTCTGCTGTGCCGCTTCCTTGCATGGCCTCTGTGTCTGCTTTGGTTTTTAGGAGCCTTGGGTCCACAGCACAATTAGGAGACAGGTGAGTACCACATGTGATGAAGACAGACGGCCGCAATACAGGATGGGGAGCTGCCAGGATGGGGTGAGGGCTAAGCTTGACTGTCCACTTGACTGGAGCTAGAATCAACCCAACTCAAGATGCTGGACACTCCAGTGTCTTGATCAGAGTAGTTTAAGTGGGAAGACCCACCCTTCTTCTGGGTGGCACCTGCTGGCGGCAGCCCAAGCAAAACGACATGAAGGAAGAAAACTGCAAAAAAGCCTTCACTCTTGCAGCTCAGTTCACCTTCCCTGTTGCTGCTGCAATCCTCTGCTGCCATGAGAACCAGCTTCCTCAGTATGCATGGCACTGATCAGCAGCGGCAGCAGCGGCGGCGGCGGCGGCGGCAGGCCTCCAGGCCTCCAGGCCTCCAGCACTAGACCAGGACAGCTGAGACAGGCAGCCTCATGGATGGGTGACAACCAGGTTCTCAGCCTCCAATGTGAGACTGTTGGACTTGCTCAGACCATACTGTAATAAAGCCTCTTCTGATCTCTGTACTCATTCTATCTGCCCTGTTCCTTTAGAGAACCCTGACTAATAAAAATGGCATGAAAAACCCCAGGTCTTTTGGTCCAAAATCAAAGAAGCCTCTTGGTAACTGTTCCTTCCAAAGTTAGGAGTTAGAGTGACCAACGCAGGTAGCGATGGCCCAATGAGGAACACAAGTATTGTTTCAATACTCAAGATATTTGCCTAGCTGGGTGGTGGTGGCATATATCTTTAATCCCAGCACTTGGGAGGAGGCAGGCGGTGGATCTCTGTGAGTTCAAGTCCAGTCTGGCCTACAGAACGAGTTCCAGGTCAGCCAGGGATACACAGAGAAACCCTGTCTCCAAAAACAATAAACAAGCAAACAAACAAAACAGATATTTGCCTATCTTCCTTACGAACTTTGTAACTATGGGGAGCTGGGGATCAAAATCAGGGTTTTACACATGTGAGGCAAGAGTCTGCCATGAGCTACATTCCCAACCTGATTTATGAAAGTTAAGACTTTCCCTCCCTTTGGAGAGAGACAAGGTACAAAAGAAGATCTTTACAAGAACATGAAAAAAGGTTGGTTTTAGCCGGGAGTTGGTGACGCACGCCTTTAATCCCAGCACTCGGGAGGCAGAGGCAGGTGGATCTCTGTGAGTTCGAGGCCAGCCTGGTCTACAAGAGCGAGTTCCAGGACAGCCTCCAAAGCCACAGAGAAACCCTGTCTCGAAAAACCAAAAGAAAAAAAAAAAAAAGAAAGAAAAAAGAAAAAAGGTTGGTTTTAAACCAGGGGACTCAGATGAAACTAGCATCACTCATTCACAAGACTGGGCAGGGGGCAGAAGGGAAGGGTGGACCAAAACAGAAGTCAAGAGTCTCTGTGACAGGAGCGCTAGGTAGCTCCTCACTGGGAGAGCCCAGGCCAAGTCTGAAGTGACCAGAGGAGTACACAAGGCCGTCCCTGTTATTCTCACCACAAAAGCTTCCCTCCTTTTATAAAGGGGAGCATCTTTGAGACTTGTTTCCATGGAGAAGCCTCAGTTTATCTTAAGCAGGAAAGCTAGAAGTGTGAGACTCCTCAAAACCATTCTTGGGTACTGAGAGGCAGCCTGCCCAATGTGGATGCAATTCAGTCTAAGAGCCACGCTTGTTTCATCTAAGATGGGCTTTGGAGAGCTGACCAAGAGGTTGAGAACTGCGGAGGACCTGGTCCAAAATGTCATTTCTCAACAAAATGAGAAAATGCATTGTTCCTTCTGGAAATAAGAAGGCGTGGCCCGGGAAGGAGCCCCGAGCGGCTGTGCCCATCTTTAACAGGCTGGGCTGTTACAGCAGCCTTTGGTGGACGGCTTGGGGAGCGGCAAGCTGAGAGGCGGGGCCTGCAGTAGGTCAGCTGCAAAGCCTCTCTCTGCCTGGGAGCAAGGATCTTGTGGTCCTGCTCCCAAAGACTCCGAAGTCACAGGCTGCCAGTGCCAGGGGCAGGAAACATACTGAGGGTGTGGGCATGACTAGCTAGCCCTGGGTTCAATCCCCAGGACGGCAAACATTATTTCAAAAATACTTCTGACAAGGTTTTTTCCTTCTCTAAAATCCAGAGCCACACCACTGACACAGGGGATCCACAGTTCTCAGGCCGCACTTTGTTCCTTACTTCTTTTACAGACTCGTGTGACGGGTCAGTGGCTACACTGCTTTTTCTTGGCCCAGATATGACTATTAATATTAAGACAGAGTTTGTTAGAAGATGTAACTTCAAAGGTCAATCACACATACAGGGAACTAATTCATTAACAAAATGGCTTTTGGTCTTCGCTTAAAGGGACATTCCACCTTCGGTGGAAGACTTCGGCTGGGTGGCCTCTCCTCTGCCACCTCACTTCCAGGGCGACTCTCTCTCCACAGCAGGACGTTTGCACAGCAACACACGCTGTTCCAGAAACACTCCATGGTGGGTCCAGGTACCCAAAGCGTCACAGCATCATCAATGTCACCTCATTTTGTCACTGAGTCTGGATCTACCCAACTGAGTCCTGAGAAAGTGGATTAGCTTGGACTCTGTGAAGAACGCTGTCCCCAGGGTCACTCCTAAGCAGACGGTTCCCACAGCGATGTGTGCCAGCCTGGCAGGCCAGCCCTGCTCACAGCACAGGAATGCCTGGGGAGAGAAGCCAGTGTCACCACCAGGAAAACCAGGGAAACGCTATCAGTCAGCTTCTTCCTTTTTAGGCTTATTTATTTTATTTTATGTGTATAAACTTATGTGCAGTGTGTGTGTGTGTGTGTGTGTGTGTGTGTGTGTGTGTGTGTGTGTGCCTCATACCTGAGAGACTAGAGAAAGCATCAGATCCCCTAGAACTGAAGTTACAGATGGTTGTATGGGTGCTGGGAACTGAACCTGTGTCCTCAGAATGAGCAGTAAGTGCTCTTACTCACTGAGCCCTCTCTCCAGCCCTGTCATCCAGCTTCTAAGTCAGGTAAAGGACACAGTGATGGGGCTAGGGGTTACGTACTGCCCCATAGGTCTGGAGGAGATGGAGCAGACAAACCCTTGATCAGTCCGTTCAGGCTGGGTGGGAGAGGGAAGTCTAGAGGGAGGACCACTGACAGCCCGCGGAATGGAGCTGCATGAAGGCTGAAGAGAGTCTCACCTCTGAAACACTGGTAATGCCACCACTGAGGGCAAACACCCCGAGGAGAACAGGTGACAGGTGCAGGCCAGCCAGCGGCCTGTGGGGGCTCCTCTGGAAGTAGTGCTGGATAAAGTAAAGGCTCTGCGCGACCCGAATGCCCATGTTAAAGCAGTTGGCCAGGATGAAACCCACACTGCCGCACCAGCTGGTCAGGAGGTAGGATAGGACCAAGAACGAGGAAGACAGTGCCAGCATGGTGAGGTTGTACCTGGGGAGACAAGCAAAGTCGGGGCGTGAGGGCCTTGCCACAAGACACCACTATCACACAAAAAGTGGCCATACCAACCCACAGAAAGATCTAAGTTCACCTTACTCCAAACGAATTCCCATAATCCAATGTTCTTATACGCGTTGTGGGCAGGAACCGTTTGTTCAGTTCCTGTGCTAGATTAAACCAAGGCCTTACATATGTCAGGCATGCTCCTTTGCCTCCATGCTTTTCTTTTTTTCTTTTTTTAGAAACAGGGTGTCACTCTGTAGCCTACGCTGACTTTGAACCTCCAGAGTATGAGGATTATAGGCCTGAACTACTATACCTGGCTCAGCCCTTGGTTTTTTGTTGTTGTTTTGTTTTGAGACAGAGTGTCCCTATGTAGTCTAGGCTCGCCTCTAACTTACTATATAGCTTAGGCTGTCTGTCCTTCAGGAATCTCAATCTCTGTCTCTGTGTGTGTCTCTCTCTCTGAGGTGCTCAAGATCAAACACAGGGCTTTGCACAAGCTAAGCAAGGCTTCTTGTCTTGTTTTGTTTTGTTTTGAGACAGGGTTTCTCTGTAGCTCTGGCTACAACTGAAACTTGCTTTGCAGACCATGCAGGTCTTAAATTCACTGAGATCCACCTCTCTCAGCCACCTCCCCAGTGCTGAGGTTAAAGGTGTGCACCACGCCTCCCCCCCAGCTAAGCAAGCCTTCTTTACAGAACAACATCTGCAACCCTCAGGCCTTAAACTCATAATCTTCCTGCCTCAGGCTACCAAGAGCTAAAATTACAGGTGTGTGCTTCAATGCCCTGCAAAACCCATGTTTTTATAACACTGAATACTATATAGCTAACATGGAAATGTGACTTTTTCCTGACCCCTAAACAAAACATACAGAATTAAAGATACCTAGACTTTTTTTTTCTGTTTTTGTATTTGTTTTTGTTTTTTTCAAGACAGGGTTCCCCTGTGTATTCCTGGCTGTCCTGGAACTCACTCTGTAGACCAGGCTGGCCTCGAACTCACAGAGATCCACCTGCCTCTGCCTCCCGAGTGCTGGGATTAAAGGCGTGCGCCACCACGACCTGGCAATACTTGGACTTCTAAGGATAATAATTTATTAGGTGTTACTTTGTAATCAAAACACAAAAGCCCTTTTCAGCTGAAATCTTCAATGAATGTGACCAGGGTAATAATGCCAACTTGGTAAAGGTGCTAGGGACACTGGCAAGCAATTAATATGCATGACTCCTATCCTGTGCAGCTTAAATTTGTTCAACAGAGACATGAACAAGCACAGCGAGGCCGAGAACTCACCCGAGGACCACGGAACATTCCACCGTGCTAATGGAGTTCACCGCTTCCCCTGGAAAGCGATGCACTCGGGAGCTGAACCTCACTCAAAGCAAACGAGAGGCTCCCGAATGAGCTGTGAGCAGTGAGTAAACCTGGACCCTCCCTGAGGTTCTCCCGCTTGCAGACTCCCGGGCTCTCTCTGGGCTTTGGAGCCCAATGGTTACGCTACTTCTTTCACCACAGGTTTAAAACACCATCTTCAGTGTTCTGCAAGGGAAAGAGCTGAGTCTTGGCATCATAAAATTAATGCCACAGTCCTCAGAAAGTCTGTGATAGAGCCATTAACCAAATCCCCAGCATCTGGGTACTGCCTACTTCACAGGAGATACTCTATGAATATATAGCTGTTGAGAGAGTTAAACCCTGTAGGTCTCCAATTTCTGTCCACAAGTTAGACAGCCTCTGAGACCACCACCCAGGTTCTGTACATCAGAGGTGGTAAGAAAGCTGCTGTGTGTTCAATGAGTAATTCATCTGACTACAGATCATAAGGGAGACACTATGATCCCAAACATCTGGTTAGAGTTCTTTGGGCTGACCAAGGTCATGGCACTACAGAAACCTGCTTTATTAGAGTCCATAGTAAGAAACATACATATACTTACAAGTGCACACACACACACACACACACACACACACACGCACACACACGCTCACTGTACTCCAACAAAGGGTATAAAATTTCAGCCAGAAATTAAGAAAGAATGATCATTTGCTTCTCAGCAGAAAATGTTTTCATGACAAATGAACATACAAGAGCTTGTATCCACACTACTGCTCTGAGGTTCCTAGCTACAAATCTTCAGATATAAGTGTAGCTCTTAGCCCTCATCAAGAAAACTTCTCTTTGCAGCAGACAGAGACCATTGCAGAAAACCACAGCCAATCAAAGGGCAGAGCTGTAGAGCTCAGTCCCAACTGACCATCTATAACACAACCTCCACATCCAAGGCTCTGGGATTACTGCAGAAGAGGAGACAGAAAGACTGTAAGCCAAAAGAACAGGAAGTTTACTGTGAGGTTGTGTTCCCTAGGAATGGAAGTCTTACCAACATGGCTGCCTGCGTGTGACCTGAACAAAGACAATACCAATGGCCACGTTAAAACAGACAGGAGAAGCTCAAAAGGCCTCAGTCCTACACAAAGAACTAAAACTACAGGCAACTAAGTGTTGTGGAATATTATTTTAATTAGGCAAAGGTGTGTTACATTTGTTTGTGCTGTGTAAAGGTGTGTGGCTTACGTTTATGCTGCATTTGTTAACAATGCATGGATGTGTGTTTAATAATGTAAAGATGTGCTGCATCTGTTTCACCTTGCCTGCCTAAGGCTCCTAACTGGTTTAATGAAGAGCTGGCCAGCCAATAGCTAGGCAGAGAAAAGACAAGTAGAGCTAGCAGACAGAGAGAATAAATCTAGGCTTGAAAAGAAAGGAGGAATGAGAGGAGGAGGAGGAGGAGAGAATAAGGGGCTTGCCTGGGGCTGGAATCCAGGCGGCCATCAGCTAGCCAGACACAGAGACAGCAAGACAGGAAGGAAAGCCCCAAGGTGAAATGCAGATTAGAAAGAACAGGCCAAGTTGTGAGAGCTGGCAATAAAAGAGCTAAACTAGTAATCTCTGTGTTCAAGGAGTGTGGAGAGTTGGAGAAATAGCCTTTCCTAGGGAAGAGTTCACCAAACGGTCACCCAGCACCAAGCCGTCAGCCCATGTGGGACATACATTCAAGTACCATGCAGACTGAGGAGGTTGCATTTATATATTTAAGAACGAACACACACACACACACACACACACACACACACACTCACACACACACACACACACACTCACACATACATTTAGGGAAAGAGGCCATAAATTTGAATGAGAATAAGACGGGTGGTACATGGGAGGGTTTGGAGAGACGAAAAGGAATCGGGAAATTATGTAATTATATTATAATCTTAAAAATATTATTTTTTTTAAAGAAAAGAATGCTACCACCTACTGTCTAGGTTTCTTTATGGTCTGGTCATGAGACTCTGTTTCTCTCAAACAGTTCAAATGTGTTTCAGTACTGCCTCACCCCCTCCAGACTGACGCTGAAATTACTGTTAATTAAATTCTCTTCTGCCTGTTGGAGCGCACCTTTAATCCCAGCACTCCAGAGGCAGAAGCTGGTGGGTTTCTGTGAGTCCAGGGCCAGCTTGGTCTACACAGCAAGTTCCAGAACAGCCAAGACCACATAGCAAGAAATTGACTAAAGGAAAAGCGTGTAATGTGTGGTGGAGTCCTAGTTTACACACTGCCACATCTCTCACCTAGCATGCTTTAGATTAATTATATTTTTAATAGCAAATGGATTCAATATTAGGTCATAATGTGCCTTCAGGACTTTGACATTACATTTGTATGTATTTAGTTGTTTGTAGACGTGCCTGTGTGTACAGGAGAGTGCCTGTGTGTGCAGGGCACACGTAGAGACCAAGGACAATGCAGGAGTCACTTCTCCCCTTCAGCCATGCAGGTCCCAGGGTTAGAACTCTGGTGCCCCGGCTTGGCATCAGGCACCTACCCACTGAACCATTTCATTTTAGATGTAGTTCCTTTTGAAGAATGAGACAGACTAAAAGAATCAATGTGTCCTGTGCATAGATGAGGTGCTTTTTGTTTTGTGGACTTGCTTCTGTCGTATGCATTTACATGTGCACTGGGTCATGTTGTGCTCAGACCAGCAGGTTCCAAAGCTTCAGGCCACTTGGTGCTGGTAATGAACAGTCTCCTATTGGCCTGGGAGAAGACCAGAAGTCCCTAAGACAACCGCTTCCACCTGGGCTAGCATCCTGGCTACACTCCAGTCACTATGCAGCAAAGGCTACTATGTTCAGCAGTCAAAGATGAGAACAGAGGTTGCTGAGAAGGGAGAAGGACTCCCTGACTCTGGGTTACCCCTTCCTCACTCCACTCCTAAGACCAAGCCTCTGAGGTTCTCAGCGGTACTCAAGGTAACAGAGGCAGCCTGGAAACCTTCAGGGATTCAGAAATCAAGGGATAGTGGATAGACAGGACCACTGGTTCCATCCCTCATATTATCCTCTAAATTCTCTATCTCATCATTTTTATCCTTCTCATCTTACAATGACATCTTAAGATACTGCCCTAATATTTTTGGCATTTGGGATACAAAAAGCAGACGATCTTGGGTATGGACCAAAGATACTAAGCTATTTCACATCAGAATAACAAAGGAGGTTTTGAAATACACATGCATGCCCAAGGGCCTACAGATGTGATAGGCAAGAGTAGTACAGGTAGGGTAAAGAAGAAGCCCTGAGAGACGGCTCAGAGGCTCAGAGCACCGGCTGCTCTTCCAAAGGTCCTGAGTTCAATTCCCAGCAGCCACATGGTGGCTCACAGCCATCCGTAATGAGATCTGGTGCAGGGATACATGCAGACAGAACACTACATATACAATTTAAAAAGAAAAGAAAAAAGAAGCTCTGATTATAAATAACTCTCTCCATGGAAGAATTTGAATCACAACAGTGTTAAAACTCCTGGTGAAAGCTCCAAGGTAGGGGCCCAGTCTAGAGCTAAGAGGTAAGAAAAACTTGGGTTGAAATATATCTGCTTCTACATGCATGTGGGTGCTCTCCCTACATCTATGCCTGTACACCGCATGCCTCCATTCCCCAAGGAGGCCGGAAGAGGGTGTCCTGTCAGAACCCAGTACTTACCAGAGATTGTTAGCTGCCACGTGCGTGCTGGGACTTGAACCTGAGTCTCTTGAAAAAATAGCCAGTGCTCTTAACCACTGAACAATCTCTCTAGTCACTAAGAATTTGCTTCTTGAAAAAGCAAAGGAACCCCCTGGAGTTGAGGCCTGCTCTTAGGGATCTGAGCAGGGACACAGTGGAATGAAGACTAGCTTTTCCTAAGGCTGTCTGCATACCTAACAAATACAACTCCCCCAGGGTGGTACCCATCCCCATTAAAGGAAGCAGAGTCCTGGCCTCCTCGCCCCGCTGTGGGGAACACTAGGTAATCTGTGCCAGGGCAATGGCGGTCCTGGGTGGTGCCACGCTAGCAGTGTGGTGAGGCCTCTGAGAAAAGTGTACACAAGCCCATGCTCAGAACGGAAAGAAAGGGACGGGCAGTATTCCACTTTGCCCACAGGCCACGACTAAAGGCGTACTTGTGCGCTACCCACCTGTCAACCTCCTCTTTGCTCATGGCGGCGAATGTGAAACACTCCGTCACACCATTGACTGCAAGAAGGAGGACATAGACACAATAGGAGCGCAGCAACACAGGACCTACAGGAAACAACCCGCACACACTGTTAGCTCCACCGTGTGTTCAGACACCTGGGACCTGAGGGTAACAACGGGAGACAAGACGGCATCACACCTGAGGACTCGCAGTACCTCACGGCACTGACTGCCGGACAGCGAGGAATACACCCACAGACCTCGTGCCACCCACCAAGCAAAGCTTCGAACATTTTCAGTCAGCAGAGAGGTGGTGCTTGCTAGTTTGAGCACTGCAGTCAGTGTGTATACATTAAGGGAAGCTCAATTGAACAGGCTGCAGACCCTTTGGGAATAGCCAGGGCCTAGGACCAGCAACAAACTCCTGAGACAGAACCTTCACAATCCACGGCGAGAACCAGAGCCCCCAGTGGTGCTTTCTCCTAAAATAAAGTGACACGGAGTTACACCCAGCAGTACATTCTCCTCTGTGAAACAGTCCTGGCTGTCCTGGAACTCACTCTGTAGACCAGGCTAGCCTCGAACTCACTGAGATCCTCCTGCCTCTGCCTCCAAAGTGTTGGAATTAAAGTTGTGTGCCACTACAGGCTGGCTCCAGCAATACATTTTTAAGGTCAGTGGGACGATTCAGTGGGTAAGCGTGCTTGCTGCCAAAACTGACGACCTAAATTTGATCCCTGGGACCCACACTGTGGAGCAAAGAGCTCATTCCTGAAAGCTGTCTTGAATCCACACACATGTGGCACCTGTACACACACACACACACACACACACACACACACACACACACACACACACACACACAAATAAAGTGTAATTCTTAAAAATTTCAGATCAGGCCGGGCGTTGGTGGCACACGCCTTTAATCCCTACAGAGTGAGTTGCAGGACAGCCTCCAAAGCCACAGAGAAACCATGTCTCAAAAAAGCAATTAAAAAAAAAAAAGGATAAGCAAACTGTGGCCTTCCATTCAGAGTAGTACTTCTCATTGAGAACACCTTTAAAGGGGCTGGAGAGAGGGCTCAGCAGCTAAGAGCTCAGCAGCTAGAGGCACCGCTGCTCTTTCAGAGGACCCTGTTCAGCTCACAGCATCCACACAGCATCTTATAGCTGTCTAAAGTCCACTTCTGGCGATCCAACCCTCTTTTAGCCTTTAAAGGCACCAGGCATGCATGCAGTGCATATACATACATACAGGCAAAAACATTCATATAAATATATATATATATATATATATATATATAATTTTGAAAAGAAATTATTTCTTTTTTTTTTCTGGTTTTTCAAAACAGGATTTCTCTGTATTTTGGAGCCTGTCCTGGGACTTGCTCGGTAGACCAGGCTGGCCTCGAACTCACAAAGATCCCCCTGCCTCTGCCTCCCGAGTGCTGGGATTAAATGCCCAGCTAGAAAGAAATTATTTCAAAAAAACAAAAAGAAAGAAAAGATTTCTGGGCATTGTGGTGCATATGAGTTCAGGGTTAGCCTGGTCTACACTACATAATGAGTTCCAGGCTAGCCAAGGGTACATCATAAGATTTTGCCTCAGAAACAAACAAGAAAAACAGAACCCATGTATTAACAAATGTCAAAAACTTTAGACTAAAAAAGACACAAGAGTGTACATGCTGTAAAATTTTACTGACCTGAAATAAATTTATCCGTTTGTCTATTTTGTCTATTTGTTTCTCTATCTATTGTTTATTTATTTATTTATTCATCCATTCATTCACTCATTCATTTAAGGCAGGGTTTCTCTGTGTAGCCCTGGCTGTCCTGGAACTTGATCTGTAGACCAGGCTAACTAAACGCAGGGATAAGGTGTGTGTCATCACACCCAGCTGATCTGAAATTCTTTTTTTTTTAAAGAGCAGTACCACTGCTGGGATGTAGCTCAATGGTCTAACATGCACAAATCCCAGGGTTTGATACCCAGCACCACACATACACACACATACAAAAAATAAATAAAAACCAAAACTGATTAATCTTGGGCTGAAAGTGATAAGAGTGTTTGCTTAGTATGTTCAGGGCCCTAAATTCAAATTCCTAGCACCTAAATAAACTGATACATGCATATAACATACATGTATAAATAAAGTGATAAGGCCAAACCATGCAGATACGACATTCATTTCTGCTTAATGCAGGAATCCTTTCCAGGCAAGGACACATTCTATGAAAATACTTAAGTGGGAAGAACAGTGTTGTGTGTGCTCCCTGACACAAGACATTCATCTGGACACACAGCACGAGTAAGGGCTGGGCGAGGAGAAGTGGTGTGAGAGGGAAGCCCAGCAGGCAGTGTGTGCAGAGGCCCTGATGCTACCCAGACAGGACAGGGCTTTGTAGGGCGACAGCTTGGTCAAAACAACAAGCAATGAGCCAGGTGGTGGTGGCACACGCCTTTAACCAGCGCTTGGGAGGCAGAGGCAGCCTAATGATGGCAGTTAATTTATCTCTAGGATAAATTGCTCTACCAAATGAGCATGATAATAATTGGACAGCCCCTCCTGGCAACATCTTGTGGTTGTGTGAAAGCAGAGGCTGTTTCTTGGGAACTGTTTCTAAGGGGGCAGAGCTGGTATAAACAGTTGGATCCCCTATCTCTGCACATAAACTTCCTAATGGCTTCCTAATGAGGCCTCCCAAGCAGTTGCCTGATGGAGACTACTGCTTGAGGCACAAACCCCAAGGAGCCACAAATCATATCACAGGCTTCACAGCAGGTAGTTCCTCAAATTTCACATTTGCTCTGGCACAGAAACACCATCCCTTTCTCTCCCCAATGCCAAGTCTGAGGCCATTGTGGCAACTGAAACATGGAGGTGTAAAATTGTAGTGACAGGACCCTTTATATGGAGATGGGTCAGCAGAGAATCTTCCAGGTTCCTGTCTAGAGATCTGAGAAAGTAAAAGCATCTCTGCTCATCCCAGGATAAAAACTGCAAATGGATGGTCAGTCTACAGCCCAGCACAGTTTGGAACAGATAAACACGCCCAGGGACTAGCAAGTGCACTGAAATTCTCAGCAGCCTGGGGACCAAGTATCTCAGTGACAGATACAGCCCATGCTGCTTTTCCAAGCCGAGAGTCAGTAGATTAAATATACAACTTTATTGCTGAGATTAATTGTATTCTAGGCAAATGGCTCCAGGTTATCTTTCCAAGGCTTTTACTCATCACACTCTGAGATTTACCAAATAGAGACCCATCATAGCCTCCTCTCTGCTTTCCTCCCTCACTTAGAGGAAGCACAGGTAAGTACTTGGCAAAATATACTTATGGGGGGGCAGATATATATATATCTGAGAGGAAAGCCAATAGCAAGAAGGATTCCCCACTTCTTCAAGCGAGGGTGGAGAACTGAGTGCAAGCCCAGCCTGCACCCTGACTGCGGCTGATAATGAGGGAGCAGCCCCGAAGCCCGGCTATCCAGACATTCTCCCCACAGTGACACATGGACTGAATTTCATGAGCCGCTTCCATTTCTACTCAGAAATCAGAACAAACCCTTTACAGAGTCTAGCACATACCCGATCCTGAACTAAGCATGGCTCCTCCATAGATGTCCAGAGCCAGTTGAGAATAGGCAAAACCAAAAACAGTGATGGTCAGGCCAGTCAGCAAGGCCAGCTTGAGGAGAGACTCCAAAACCGCAGCAGCCACAGCAACGTCCTCCTGGACCAGGGGAAAGGAAGGAAGTCAGCTGAGTCTGAGCTCAAGAGCAGCTCATGCAGGCCATCCCTTCCAGTGAGGGCTCTGTGCCTCTCTGAAGCCTGTACTTGTCTTCATTCGTGACAGATGAAAGGAGAACTGAGCCGCGTCTCCAGGTGGGAGGCAGGAGGCTGAGTTTTCACCTCATCCAGGATAAATTTCCAGTATTGCTAAGAAAACACTGTCTTTATTCTCGAATTTTCACCTGTGCTGGTCAGATCTGTGCTGCTTCTCACTGATGGCTGGAAAGTCTGTTCTTGTCAGCACACACTGCTGCTAAGTCAGACTTCCGACCAGATCTTACTCTCAGATGCTGAGCATACATTGCACTTTGTAAACTATCTTCTAAGACATGTAGAGGCAGACCTAGATTGCTTTTAATTGCAAAATAAGTCAGAGGGAGCAGAGGAGACTACTCAGGTAAGAGTGCTTGATCTGCACGCATGAGGGCCTGAGGCCTTTAATTAAAATCCTCAGTATCCATGTTGGAAAAAAAAAAAAGCTAGGCATGGCTTTCTGTGTTTGTGGTGCAGCATTGAGGAGTGGGATAGGCAGATCCCAGAGCTTGCTAACCAGCCAGCTGAGTCAAACAGTGAGCTCCTGGTTCAGTGAGACCCGGCTCAAGGCATCAGGCAACGTAAACAGCAAAGGCCGGGCAGTGGTGGCATACACCTTTAGTCCCAGCACTTGGGAGGCAGAGGCAGGCGAATCTCTGTGAGTTGAAGGCCAGTGTGGCCTGTCGACCACAAATTCCAGGACAGCTAGGGCTACACAAAGAAACCCTATCTTGAAAAACAAAACAAAAAGAGCCAAAAATCTTTTTAAAGTGGTCAGAATTTTCAGTGATAACAGGGCTGGGGATATGGCTCAGCTGGGAGAGTGCTGGCCTAGCATGTACATGGCCCTGAGTTTGATCCCTCACACTGCATTAGCGGCCTGTGGTAACACACGTCTGAAATCCCAGCACGTGGGAGCCTGAAGCAGGAGGTTCAGAAGTTCAAAGTCATCTATGAGTAAAGCCCTGTTTCAGAAAACAAACAACAAAATTAAACCCAAGAATTGAGCAGACAAAGAGAAAGGTCGTAGAAGAGGACGGGGGAGACAAACAGGACAGCCAGGAGGACGGAGAAGCAAGCCCTGGGTCCTGCCAGCAGTGGACACCCTTGGCGTGGGGCGCACGCCTCTCACTCCACTACTTAGGCAGCGGAGGCAGAGAATCAAAAACTTCCAGGTCTGCCTCAGCTACGAAGGGAGCTCAAAGCCAGCCAGGGCTACAAGACTCAAAACAGAACAAAACAAAACAAAACAAAGCCAGGTGGTGGTGACACACACCTTTAATCTCAGCCCTTGGGAGACAGAGGCAGGCGGGTCTTCAAGTTTGAGGACAGTCTGACCTACAAAGCAAGTTCCAGGACTACTTAGTGAAATCCTGTCTTGAAAAACAAAAAAAACAAAGCAAAACAGAAAGAAGAGGAGATCTAGAAGGAAACGTCAAATCCAACTGAAGGACAACTGACTGTCCTGAATTTCTTGTCATTCACCTGAGATGAATGAGAGCCAAACTCACCGGCTTCTGACGTGTGGCATCCTTCCCCCTCTCTAGCACCTTAGCAAAGAATATATAAAAACTCTCCTCTATGGGCTGGAAAATTAGCCTAGCCACAAGGGACCCAAGATTATTCACTATATCATAGACACCTACAAAACAGAAAGAAGAGCGACAATCATGTTAGTTCTTAATTTCACAGCACTATATGAAAATTGCTTTTCTAATTTAATGTTTAATTTAAAATTTTAATCTTTTTCTTTTGTATATAGGGCCTCATGTAGCCCCGGCAGCCCTTGAACTCTCTACCCAGCCAACAAAGACTTGAACTTCTGATCCACCCCTCCACCTCCCAATGCTGGGACTATGGGTGTGCACCACCACATCTAACGTTCCCTGGTGCTGAGAATTAAACTCAGGGCTCCATGCATGCCAGGCAAACACTGTATTAACCAAGCTGCTTCCCCAGGCAAAAGTCTGTAAATTTGGAGAGAAACAGTGTATGGTTGAAGAAATGACAGGTTTATGTACCAAATGATACCATCTTGCAAAATCTGCATTACAATATTGCAACCATGATCCTGCCATTTATATAGTCAAGACAGAGGCTCTTTTGTCACTAGCCCTTTAAAAATTAAGTCATCAACTCGAAGCTGACTTTTTCTCTACTTCTATTTCCATTACTCTGGTATCACACTGAAAAATAAATATAAAACAGACCCTGAGAGACTGGGAGCAGATCTTTGTGACAACGAGGAGCCCCAACCCCTCAAGATGACTAGGAGAAATAGAGAGTGAGGGTCCCAACAAGGCTGCCACCCAAGTCACATGACAAGGTATTGTCAAAGGCCTAGTATCTATTAATGGTATCCATCGTTAATTAAAACACTTACCCTGATCGCCAAAGTTTAATACATTCAAAAATGTCATCACATATCGCTCCCCTATAACAGAAAATAAACTTAGCATTTCAAATGCAACATTCATTTTTTTTCCTTTTCTCTAGGATCTATCAGTGTTTCCAGTTGATAAATACACCCACCCACCCTACCTACCCACTCCCCCCGTTTATGAGCTCAACAATGGACTTGAGCTTGAGAAGCCCCTGCCATGCCTTCCTAGATGCCAGGCTTACAGGTGTGTGCCACCATGCCTGGCTCCGGTTGACAAGGACAAGTATTCTCAGAGAAACATCAGATAACCAATGAAAAACCAGTTCAGTGTCCTAACATTGACTTCATACCATCACTTAGCAACAGTTCAAAATGTGCTGAGGCCTTTACTGATGGAGTCTTAAATTAAAAACAAATGAAGATTATTTCAAAACTAGCCTTTAATCCTAGCACTCAGGAGGCAGAGGCAGGTGGATCTCAGTGAGTTCAAGGTCAGCCTGGTCCACAAAGTGAGTTCCTGTACAGCAAGAACTGTTACACAGAGAAACCCTGTCTCAAAAAACAAACAAGCAAACAAAAAAACAAACAATAAAACATGGGGAGATTTCAGAAATGTTAATAGTGAAATGACTTCCAAGTCTTAAGGGAGGCCACATTCTCCCCCCGCTGTCCTCTGTGTGGCTTTGGAGCCTCCTCCTGGCACTCACTCTGTAGACCATCTTCTCACAAGACTACTCTCTGACCTGTCTCCCTGTAAAGACAACTGTGTGTGACAGGGAACCCTGTGGGTCCTCTCAAGTTTCCATCCCTAGGCTGCTCTGACGTTCCCTGACTTCAAACAGTTCCAGCTTTCGTAAACACAGTCATACTCCACAAGAGCTTGCAATTCTAATGATCAAACTAACTGTAAATTAAAAACACCCAGAAAAGAACGTATTTGAACTGAACATGACTAAACATGTATGGCTTTTATGATTATTATTCTCTAAATAATATAGTATAATGATAGTTTTGCATAGCACTTGTGTTAAACAAGGTACAATTAAGTACTCCTGAAATGATTTAAAGCATAAAAAAAGGGTATGTCTAAGTTATATACAAAAATACACCATTTTACACAGGAGTTTGAGCATCCTTAGATTTCAGTATATCTGGGATTGGTCCAGGAACCAAAACCTGATACCAAGGGACAGCTGTATAGTCCCCTGTTGATCCCTGCTGTCCCTCCTTCAAATGGCTCATTAGAATTTGCAAAAGTCCAGGCTCAAACCCAGCAGTGGTGATTACACCTTTAATCCCAGCACTATGGAGGCAGAGGCTAGTTCAAGGCTAGCCTGGTCTGTAGAGTGAGTTCTAGGATGGTCAGGGCTACACAGAGAAACCCTGTCTCAAAAGACAGTCCAGGTTCCTTAATCCTGCAGTGGAGGCATTGTGTACACTAACCCCAGCTATCTTTTGGCCTCCTTTCCCCATCTTCACCCTGATCACATTTTCATCCTGTTACCCCTGCCTGCGTGAGTTTCCCTTTAGCGGCTCTGGCTCAGTCTGTATCTGACTGGGCATCCTCATCGGCTACAATGGACTTTTTTAAGGCCCCTCCCTGTTTTCTGGCAGGAGACCCCTTTGAGATACCCTCATCTCCTTTCCTCTTCAGTTCCTTAGCAGAGCTCTAAGAAATGAGGGTCCTCAGGGACTTGTGCTGACCAAGTTAAGATCTGCAGCACAGCCCCACGGCCAGCTAACCGCCTCATGCCAGTGGCTTTCCTGAGAGAAGGTCTTGAGGTCATGGCCTGTTACTTATCTGTCTTTGCTCTCAGCACCCGACACAGTATACAGGAAACATATACAGACAATTCTTCATTTTTCTGAGACAGGTTTCTCTGTGTAGCCTTGGCTGTCCTGAAACTCACTCTGTAGACCAGGCTGGTCTCAAACTCAGAGATCAACCTGCCTCTGTCTCCCAAGTGCTGGGATTAAAGGCGTGCGCCACCACTGCCCAGCTGAAAGACAGTTCTGAATTGGGTTGAAGAATGTATAAAAAGTTAGGTTATCATAATGAGATAATTTTCAAATTTTTCTTCCATTGATACAACACTTCTATAATAAACTTATTAAATGATATAATATGGGCTTTTCCAGTTAGATTTTGCTATAGTCTGTGTATGAAGTGTGCCTCCAAGTCCCATGTGTTGAAGCTTTGAGCCCCAGCCCTGGTGCTACTAGAACCTTCAGAAGACAGGAGCTAGAGGGAGAAAGTTAGTCCCTGGAGCATACTGCTGAAGTGTATATTCCAACTCTGGTCCTCTGTCTGTCTCCCAGCAAGCCTCCTCTGCAATATACCTGCACCATGATATACTGTGTTATCTTGGGCCCAAAGCAGCAAGGCTAAGTAGTCACGGGCTAAGACTGTGAGCCAGATCACACCTTCCCTGCTTTTAAGTTGACTGTCTCAGGTACTCTGCCACAGGAACAGAAAGTTTACTAACAGAGACTTAGATTTCAATTAAGCTATCCTTTGTAACTACAGGACTTTAGAGCACGACCCCCAGTTTCCTCATCCCTATAAAGAGGAAGAGAATATCTTTTACAAGGCTATGGAGAGATTTAAACTAGACAATTTAAGTAAAACATAAAGCCAAAAGCCAGGCACTTGGGCGGCAGAGGCAGGTGCATCTCCATGAGTTTGAGGCCGGCCTGGTCTAGAGAGCAAGTGCCAGGAGAGGCTCCAAAGCCAAACAGAGAAACCCTGTCTCGAAAAAACCAAACCCAAACAAAAAACATAAAGCCAAATAAATATTAGCTCCCTTATCTTTATTTAAAGCAGAATAAAGCAAGCATATTCTAAGTGTCCTCTGCCAAGGGCTCCAGATAAGAGCTCTGTGTCATCAGTCATGTGAGATCCCAACTGCTCAACACGACCTCTTACTGTACTTACCTTCAGTTAAAATTTGTTTCAAGAAAGACTGCTTGAAAAAACTCCAAGTCAGTTTAGCCTCTTTCCAATTGACAAATGCCTACAAGAAAAACAAAACATAAAACAAAATTTCCAGCATCTCCAAGCTAAGAGCTACCTGAGAGGCAAACTCACTTCTGCCCCCTACGATCCCAACTTGAATAGCTCCCGTTGAACCGTCCATCGGTGCTGAGCATACAGAACAGCTGGACCCAACTGGAAGACTGAGGGTGGCAGAGGCTTCCAGCAGTGTTCAGAGAAGTGCCATGGCCACTGAAGGTGTGCTGCGGAGGCACTGAGGGCGTACTGCAGAGGCACTGAGGACGTGCTGCAGAGGGCACTGAGGGCGTGCTGCAGAGGGCACTACGGGATGCCAGCCCCTTCTCTTCTTGCCCTTCCCAGACAGGGGAAACCATTTTGCCCAGTCATGCACTTCCGCTACAATGTGCTGGCTTGACACAGGCCAAAAGCAGCAGGACCAACTGACCATGGATGGAAACCTTTTCTGGACGGGCGTCTTGTATTCTCAGTACCCAGGAGGTTGAAGCAAAAACATGCTGAATCAAGGCCAGCCTTAGTTATAAAGGGAGTTCTAGACCAGCCTACACTAAAAGTAGGCCCCATCTCAAGAAACAAAACAAAGGACCTCAAACAGGAGTGGTGGCCCTGTATTCCAGTATCAATCACGATGCAGAAGAGAGGACTGACCTCCTTCAAGACCATGCTGGGCTACAGAGTGAGTTCAAGGCCACCTAGACTATAGAGTGAGACCTTGTCTCTGAACAAAACTAAAACTAGACTAAACTTTCTTTACGATTTATTTCAGGTATTTGTTATAATAACAGAAAGCTGATTTCCAAAATGGGAAGGCAAAGTTTTAGGCATGCCTAAACTATACGAAAAGAGCTCTAAAGAATCATTACAACCCCTTTGGATGCCTTTGAAATCCAGACAGTACACTACCACATCTAAAACACAGTTCACATTCAAGTCTTTTCTTTAAAACAAATAAAGCTGGGCACTGGTGGTGCATGCCTCAGGAGGCAGGCCAGCCTGGTCTATAGTGAGTACCAGGACAGCTATTGCTGTTACACAGAGAAACCCTGTCTCAAAAAAACAAAAACATAGTCGGGCAGTGGTGGCACACGCCTTTAATCCCAGCACTCGGGAGGCAGAGGCAGGCGGATCTCTGTGAGTTCGACGCCAGGCTGGACCGACAGCCTCCAAAACAATACAGAGAAACCCTGTCTCGTAAAAACCAAAAAAACAAAAACCAAAAAAACAAAAACATGTGTGTGGGTGTGTCTATGTGTGAGTGTGAGTTTAAGTGTGTGTTTAAATGTATGTGAGTGTGTAAGTGTGTGAGAATGTGTGTTTGAGTGTGTGTGTGTGTGTGTGTGTGTGTGTGTGTGTGTGTCTGAAGCATGGAAAGCTAAAGAACAAACTCCTCCCCCTCGTATTCCTTATTTTCATACTAGGTTCAGCCACTCTGGGGCCTTGACGCAGTTGTGAGGTGTAATCACATATTCCAGAAGAAACTCAACCTTCCCGGGTCAGATAAACCACTCAGGATTGATACAATAGAGGAAAGCGTAGATTAAAATGATAATAGCAACAACAAAACCCTAACTTTACCTATGACTCTTCTGAAACCTTCAGGACCCTCAAACTGCCACTTCCTAAAGACAACGAGAGTAAGAAGGAAACAAACTCGGATAGAGCAGATCAGCCTGTGAGTGAGCCTTACAGCCAGGAGGCTGACTACACAGAGTAACCAGTTCCCCTCAGTTCTTAGGGGGACTCAACTTTGTCACACAGGCATTCTGGAGTCTCACATGTCAAGTCCAGAATTATAATTCTTTGTTTTCTGCAGTCACAAGTAAAATCACTTGGTTTTTGGTTTTTCTAGACTAGGTTACTCTGTAGCTTTTGGAGGCTGTCCTGGAACTCACTCAGTAGACCAGGCTGGCCTTGAACTCACAGAGATCCTCCTGTCTCTGCCTCCCGAGTGCTGGGATTAAAGGTGTGCGCCACCACTATCGATGAGCATTTGTTTTCCTGTTCAAAAAGGTTCTAGCTGTGCAGCAACCATGTGGATTGGTTACTTGTCTCGTCGCTGTGACGAAACACCTGGCAGAGTAGCTACAGCAAGGGAGGAAGGCTGCTCTGGCTCGCAGCTGAGCGGACAGTACATCAGGGAGGGAAGGCAGAGGCAGAAGAGGTGGCCGCTCACACCGCGTCCACAGTCACAGAGCAGGAAACAGTGGGTCCCAATGCTCAACTCCTTCCTCCTTTCAATTTAGTCCAGGACCCCAACTCATGGGACGGCTCTGCACACACTGAGGGTGTGCAAGGGTGGGCCTTCCCACCCTAATTAACCTAACTGAGAAAGTCCCTTTCAGACACACCTAAAGGTACTTTTTCTAGATGATTCTAGCTCCTGTGGGGTTGACAATCAATATTGGCTATTACACTATGTCACCCAGGCTGACCTTATTTATGACCCTCCTGTCTTAGCCATACCTCGACAATTAAAACAAAACGTGTGGGTGTGCACACTCCTGTGCGTGAGAGTGTATGTGTGCGTGCATGAGTGTGTGTGCCTGTGTGCCTGCATACACAACATGTGTGGGTGGGCATGTGCCACCGTGTGTGTGTGGTGGTCAGGAGATACCTGTGTGGAGTCAGTTTTTTCCTTCTCCATTTACATGGGATCCAGGGTTTGAACTCAGGTTACCAAGTTTGCTCAGCCAGAGCAACTTTACCAACCGGGTCACCTCATTGGCTAAACGTGACTTTGACCTCTCTCCCCTCTAGACTCCACTTCCCAAGTGCTAGGATCACAGTCCCGGCCACCAGGCCTCCTTTCTGTGGGTTAGAGCTTGAACCCAAGAAAAACTCTAACAAATGAGCTAGCTCCTTTTTTATTTCTTATTTTTTAAGATAGGGCCTTATGTGGCCCACGTAACCTTGAACTCAATATGTAGCTGAAGATGACACTGAATTCCAGATCCTACCTGCTTCTACCTACCAACTGCTAGAATTAGAGGCACACCATCCCATCCCCTGCTTCCTAATTTTAACATACTTAACTCAAAATATTATTCTGCCAGCACTCAGGAGGCAGAGGCAGGCAGATCTCTATGAGTTCGAGGCTAGCCTGGTCTACAAAGTGAGTTCCAGGACAGCCTCCAAAGCTACAGAGAAACCCTGTCTCAAAAAACCAAAAAAAAAAACAAAAAAACAAAAAAAAAATTATCCTGCCAGACAGTGGTGGCACAGGACTTTAATCCCAGCACTTGGGAGGCAGAGGCAGGTGGATCTCTGTGAGTTCAAGGCCTGCCTGATCTACAAAGTGAGTTTCAGGACATCTCTGTCTTGGAAAACCAAAAAAGAAAAAAATATATTATTTTTCCATGTGCTGAATATGAAATATAGCAGCATTTCATATATTCTTTGTTGCCCTAACCTTTAAAGTGTAGAATGTATTCTAAAACTTACTGCTCTCTCCACTCAGATTATTCTAAAACGCTCTACAGTCACAGGCGGCTCAGGCCAGATAACTATCTTAGACAGGGCAATCCTAGGACACCTCTGAGAAAGTGAGGCTCTTTTCATCCCTCATTCCCCCGCTTTTTCTTTAGATAAGAAGAGGATGAACCTGAACCTTCCCAAACTGTGCCGTCTTCAGGGTGTCAATTAACTCTCAGCAGATGTCAAAGCGTATCTCTAGCCCTGAAGTAAGCCTTCCCCAGGCAGAAGGAAATTGGGCCACAAGATATTTATTTAACACTGGGGACTGGAGAGTTGGCTCAGCGGTTAAAAGCACTGGCTGCTCTTCCAGAGGTCCTCAGTTCAATTCCCAGCAACCAGGTGGTGGCTCACAACCATCTGTAATGAGATCTAGTGCATGCAGGTAGAACACTGTATATATAATAAATAAAATCTTAAAAAAAAAATAAAGATGTTTAACACTCGGCAATCATCTCCTTTATCTAGAACAAAAGGTGCTAGACAATCTCACACCACTAGAGGGCACTATGGACCACTCATCCTCAGATTCTGCCCATGGTCCACTCTGATCGCACAGTGTCCCTGCCCTGGCACAACAGTATTGCTCTGAGGGAACCTGTGCTGTAGCACCTGCACTATTTTCAAAGGAAATGAAAATCTGAAGCTTGCCCCCCCACACCCCATCCCTCACCTGCCCCGCCCCAGACAGACTGTTGGCTACCTCAAAAGCTTGCACCCATCCCACCTCACCTTCTCAAATGCTGGGATTAGCAGTGTGTGCTGCTATGCCAGACCCCATGGTGCTCTTGTTGAAGCCTACTTGCCGGTAGGTAGTAAAGGTGTTTGGGCAAACGACTCAGCTTTCAAAAGCGAAAGTCCTTAGGAGAGTGAAACCCTGAGTGGGAGCCCTAATCCCTGCAGCCCATGGTTCAGAAGGAAGGGCCACAGTGTTCATTGAGAACACACTGGCGGGAAGTCCACGCTGAGGCTTGGGCTCTCAGCTCCTGAGTGACAGAAAGGAGGAGCAAACGCTGGGGACTCGCATCCTTCTGTCTGGAGTGGTGCCTCTTGGGATGTGAGTGGCACTGTGGAGTAACGCTGGCTGGGTACACAGAGCTCTGAGTTAAGACAGGCGCGAGCTTCTCTGAAACTCCTAAGCAGACAGACAGCCCACAGCCCCGCCGTGCTATGAGGCGTAAGGTGACTACATGAAAGGGGGAGTCAGTCTTGTCCTGCTGAGTTTTTCATTCTCCGCTTCCCAAACTCTTGTGACTCAGGGAGATCAGCTGTGTCCTTCCCACACGGAAAGTCACTGGGAAGCCCGGGGCCAGCCATCACCTCCATCAGGCCACACGGCACCCTCTCCCTTCCCACCCCAGTCCTCACGGGCCGCTGACTGCCCAGACTTGCCCGTCCTCCCTTTTCATCCTCCTCGAGACTGTCCTTATAGCTCTTACCTGGGACACCGCCCTGGCCTCCCACTAAGGCGCTGCTTGCCCATCCTTTTCTCTGGCACCAAGCTTAGCACCTAGGGTTTGAACTGCTTCTTGACCTAGCCCAAAGGCCAAGGGCAAGACAGCCAACTTTGCTAAGCCTTGGTTTTGTCCTCTGCAAAATGAGATAAGCTCTACTGGTAAGGGATGTCCTTCTGTATGCTGTGAGTATGTGCTGCTATTATTGGCTGATGAATAAAGCTGCTCTGGCCTTTGGCAGGCCAGAATATAGCGAGGTGGGAAACCCAAGCAGAGGTACAGGGAGAAAGGAGGCAGAGTCAAGGGTTACCATCCAGCTGCCCAAGGAGGAAGGTGTCCAAGCATCACAGGTTAATTTACATGTAAGAGCCAGCCAGTAATAAGCCTGACCACTGACTAAACAATTGTAACTAATAGTAAGCCTCTGAGTGGCAATTTTACAAGCAGCTGTGGAACCTGGCAGGACAGCAGAAAAGCTTCTAGTACACTCTATCTTACAGTAAGATTAGCTAGACGTGGTGGCACGTGCCTGTGACAACAGCACTCAAACTCTTGAGGCACGAGGGACTAAGAGCTTAAGGCTGGACATATGGTGAGACCAGTCTCAAAGAGAGACAGAAGTTCTGTTTCCTGAGAGAAAAGTGAGAAGCTATGAAGCTCCTCCCACATGGCACCATTAAAAAAGTCTTTCAGATTTGTGTGGAAACCCAGCACTCAGGAAGTAGAGATAAGAAACCACAAGTTCAAGGGCATCCTCGGCTACGTAGTTAGAAGTTAGCCTGGGTTACATTAGTCCCTGCTTCAAAAAGGAATTCTGAGAAGAACAACCATTGTCTTCACTTATATATCCAACGCCAAGTCTACCTAGTTCCAACTGATAGATAACTCCAAACTGATGCTACACAGTTGCCCTTGCTAAACTCAATGGGTCACAAAATAAAACAAAAAGCTGTGGAGTTCATCTCAGCAAGCACGTCTTCAGCGTGAGGCCATATTGAATGCGTTGTGGTGGAGAGATCCGATACATGCTTAGACAACCACACCTCAAGACAGCGTGCATTTGGTTGAACTGAGAATTCTATCTGGAGCAATCAGGAAGGCTTCCTGGAGGAAGCTGCCTTTGAGCTGGAGCTTGACATGGGTGGGCAGAAGTGGACTGCGTATGTGTGGTAGTACTCTGAACCATAGAAGGTATGCTTAAGCCTGCGCGGTGCCCATCAGTGGGTTGGGACTGAGAATATGGCTATTTCATCCGTGAGGTGAGGAGGAGATCTGTAGGAAATGGCAGTTAGACAGGGGAGTGGGGAGCTGGGAAAGGGAGAGCCTGGTCAGTAAGGTATTGCATGTGTGCAAAACTGTTGAACAAATTTAACTTTAAAAAACTAAAACTAACAAATCTTTTTCTATTCTAAAATAAAACCTTCCTTAAGTTCCACTGCTCCTGAATTCAGGTCAAACTCTGCTCTGCTGGGGTTACTGCCATTTGGTGCTATCCCAGCACCCATGCTCACCCCCCTTCGTAATCTCTCTCTGGTGCTAGCCCGGCACCTATGCTCACCTCCCTTCATAATCTCTAGCCACTTCTGTCCCTCCCCCTGTCCGTTCCACTCAAATGCCCCACTTGCCCCATATTCTGAAGCCTTCCTGAAAGCTCCTATAGGCTCCCCCGTCCATCCTGAGCTGCTGTTCTGACGACACTAAATGAATGCAGTCTTGCCGTGTGGTTGGCTGAGCATGTATCGGATCTCTCCTCCACAGCGCAGTCACCACTCCACAGCTTCACTTAAATACCAGCAGTCTTCTCAGGTTACTCAGACGTGACAGAGAATATAAAAGCAGTAGTCATTGGAGGTGCCACTCATTTATTTCAAATCTAAACAAAGCCAGGTGGTGGTGGTGGTACCTCACGCCTTTAATCCTGGCTCAGGAGGCAGAGGCAGGTGGATTTCTGAATTCGAGGCCAGCCTGGTCTACAGAGCAAGTTCCAGGACAGTCAGGGCTATACAGAGAAACCCTGTCTTGAAAAACAAACAAACAAACAAATCTAAACACATATCTATAAAAAAAATGGAATTCTAGAAGACTAGGAAGGGAAACCTTGTGATTTGGTTGTTGATTTTGCATGTGACCGTGAGAGTAGTTTTACACTGGAGTCTGGTGCAGAAAGCTGCTCCAAGGAGACAAACAGGCTTCTGCTTGAGGGAGAGTTGAATATAGACTATTCTCTTCTTGTCATTTGTCTTGTTGTTTTTGAGGCAGGGACTCACTATGCAGAACAGGCTGGCCTTGAACTTACGGAGATCCACCTGCCTCCCAAATGTTGGGATTACAAGAGTACACCTCTACACCTGGCCTAAGACTCTTCTCTTTACGCCTTTAAAAATAATAAGCCTGAGTAATTTTTCTACCTGGAACTTCCCATCTTTAAGCAAATAAAAAATTACATGGGCAATAAGCCCAATTCTTTTGGAGCTTAGTTACCCACATAAAGCAAAGCTGGTCCACAGAAAGCAATTACAAGGAAGTGGACTCAAACAGCCCTCTCATCTGTAAAATGGAGACAACCGCATTTATCTCACAGGACCTTGGGAAAACATAACACAAAACCCACGTCAGTGCTGGCAGAGAGCAGTTACTATAACCTACTCCTTCTTCCCTCCCTGAAGCTCTCTCTCTCCCTTCATCCATTTCTGGCACTACCTGGAACTGAACTTGGGCCTTTCAAATACTAGGCTACATCTCCAGACTTTCTTTTCTTTAAAAATTTTACGGCAGGGTCTCACTATGCTGCCCAGGCAGTCCTTGACCTCCTGATCCTTCCGCCTCAGCTTCTTGAACGACTGTCATGTGCTATCATGCTCATCTTCAACGGGCCTTTTCAAAGTTCAAATAGCTTCATGGAGCTCCTGAAGTCTTCAGATGAGCCTCCTGGGTCATGTAAGCCAACAGTTTCACTTTAAAAATAAAGAGTCGGCCAGGCAGCCTTTAATTCCAGCAGTCAAGAGGCAGAGGCAGGTGAATCTATGTGAGTTCAAGGCCAGCCTGTTCTACAAAGCCTGTTCCAGGACAAGACAGCCAGGGCAGTTACACAGAAAAACCCTGTCTCAAAAAACCAAACAAACAAAAAAGTAAACAGTAAATTAAAACATAAGGGCTCTAGCCAGGTGTGGTGGCAAGCTACATTTCCAATTATTTGGGAAGATAGGACAAGAAGGTTGTTTGAGCCCAAGAGTTCAGCACTAGTTCAGGCAAAAGAATCAGACCCCTCTCAAACAAAACAAAACCCGAGTCTGCAGGCTTCAGATCTCTCCCTGTTGCCTTCCAAACCGACAGGAAGCTCTCTGAGGCCTAGAAATGTGCCTTCCTGATGTCTGGGTTCTAATCACACCAAGCATGGGGTCAGCCATTTCAGAGCAGGGGCTTCTGCACCACCACTTAGGCACAGGTACCCTCAGTGTGGGCTGTGGTTAGACTTGAGTGTCACACCACTGCCATCAGTGTCAGCCAGCTCTGCCCTGGAAGCAGCAGTGTGAAGATGGTGGCGCCCACTTGCACCAGGCCAGTGTTAAGTCTGTCCAGGTCCCATCTCACCAGGCTCTCAAGACCTTACAGGGGATGGATTATTATTACCCTTATTTGGCATGTAAAGAAGCTACTAACAATTCAATTGCACCTTTCCAAAGCATGCCAGAAAACGGGGGCTGGTCAGGTAATGGTGGTGCTGAGAGACCTTGGTGGGGAGGGACTCTTCTAACCAGGAATCCTAACCATGTACACCCACAGATGAGACACAGCGGTGGGCAAACTGTCACTGATTAAGGTTTGCTAGGAGCAGCTGGTGAGAATGGAGCATTCCTTGTCAACAACCGAGAGCACACGTGGCTCTGACGCACACCATATGCCAGGTCCTTCTTAAAAAGTAGCACAACAGGACTCCATAACCCTGAGATGGCTCCCACACTCAGCTACCTTTCAAGTGATCATGAAAGAGAAGTCCTGAGCTGAGAAAAAAGCCCGTGCTCAGCACGGGGCGGAGCGATGGAGAGTGTCTGCGGGAAGGCTGCGTGGTGTACTGTCCCGAGAGACGCTTTGGCTCCAGGCCAGCCAGCAGGACTAACTGACCATCAGGGCTAGGAACACAAGGCCAACAGCCCAGGAGTTTGAGAATTGAGAGGAACAAGGTTAGGCTTCACTCCCACGTGCCAGCATCCAGTTTTCTCATTTGGTCTGAGGGGAAAGCAGCCATGTGAGATGATGGCCTCACGCCGAGATTAAAAACAAACAAACAAAACGAGGTGACACGAGCCAGACATGGCGTCTTCCATGCCAGCACTCACAAGGCTGAGGCAGGAGGATTCCAAGTTTGAGACTATAAAAGCAAAACTTTGTGTCAAAAAGAAACAGGAAAAAAAAAAAAAACCAAGCGCTGGGAATTATCCAGGCATTCTCAGAATTCTGGATTGCCTCTGCCAGAGGTCAGTCCACAGAGAGGAGAAAAGACACAGAAGAGAGTGGGACACAGGGAACTTGATCCCCTGTGGGCTCCTAACTTCCCTCCACCTGCACCTAGGGCAGGTACATAGTGTGCTCAGTCTCGACTCCTGAATCCTAAAATACAGAGTGACACTGTCCATCTTTCAGAGTTGCTGCAAGCCCTAGCTGAGGTACAGGAAGCTCGTATAGGGCGTAGCATAATTCTTCTCTCCTGGGAGTAGTCTGCCCTGGGGAGATGCTGCCAGTGCTGTGCTGCTGGGCAGACGTGCTAGCGGCCTCAAGAGGCCAGGGATGCTGAGCACTGTGCCGTGCACACCACAGCCCCTGTATCCTCTGATGCTCTGCCCAAAAGTCAGTGCTAAGATTTGGAAATCCCAACCTGATATGTGTGGCAAGGACTCAGTAAATACAACCTTTAAAAGTATCTTTTCTGCTATAACAATAAGCCAGTCGCAGTTTCTTTATCTCAAGGATAACCATCATGTGTGAAGAAAATGATAAGAGATAAAAAGGCTTTACTCACTCTGCTTCTTGGAATACTGGGTAACAGTTGTGTTATTTTGGAGACAGGAAGAGTCAGTTGCTTGGTTGATTCTGGGGAATGCAGTACTTTTATTAAATAAATCACATAGCAGAGCACCAGAATGGTAGTATAGAAAAGCTGAAACATGAAAACAAAGGGTTGAAGGTAAGTTGTTTTGATACAGGCATGATTACAACAGGACTGTAAGATTATCTCTGAGGTAAACAGAACTGTCTTAATTAACTGCCCTTTTCAAAGAGCAGCACAGCACTCCACTCAGGCCCAGTTCCTCTGCGATACCTTTGTGCACAGGCTCCAACACTTCACTTGGTTGGAGAACATATTCACCATGGCAGACGGCCACAGGCTCAAATCCAACAACGTCAGGTACCCACCCAGCAGACTGTGGCTCCAGGTGTCCCCACTGTGCTGACAGACAGGCTTCTGCCATCATTTAGGGCCCAGTTTCCCATAAGCCGTGGAACTCATGCCATTTACGATTACAAAGCAGAACGGAGCTCCTGGCTCTCTCCTCCCCACCTAGAGCACTGGCAGGGTGACAGCTGCTTCAAGCTGCAGGAGGAAAAGGCGGGGTTGTGATAACGCCCACCTCACCCTCCACCCATCTGGGACAAAAGAATCGATTCTGGCAGAAGTGGGCCATCAAGCTTTTGTTTGAAGACTGGAAATGAGTATCCAAAAGGGCCCCTTGTCACAGGCTCCCTTCTGTCCTCCTTCCCTTCTGAGAACTGGGGCCACCAAGCCCCTCTTTCTACTTGCCTGCATCAAGGTAACTCCTGTCAAAAGCCGTGTGACAAGGAAAAAGAGGAGTCATGGTTTGGTAGGCCTCTCCTTTGCGCGCTACTCTCAACCACGCGTAAGGATGAAGCCTGCTGTCCTCCCTTAAAAGACAGGCAGTGTGGCCGGGAGCCACAGCAGCTAATACTATGTCCTCGGTGATAAATGTGCTTTTCCACCTCTCCTGATCCCCTGCTGAGCAGAGTTTGGGGGAACAGTAGCAGCAACCTGAAGGCACCACAGCCACAGGATCCTCCTACTGTCTCCATCAGGAGAAAGCCACACGATAAAAGTTACAACTTCAACTACAGGATTCAGTGGCTTATAGTTCACTTACATTGTTGTTAAATCATCACTATCTAACTCCTTAATATTTTTATCAGTTCAAAACAAACTATAATTAAGTACTGCTTATTCCTCCATCATTTAGCAACTAATCTCCTGTGTTGTGAGCCCGACAGTCACGGACATTAGATATCAGCTGAATCATATAATTGGCTTGACTACTTCTTTCACTTAGTATGTTTCAAGGTTCATCTTCATCTGTATCCATAGTGTATCAGTAGCTGTTTGGTCTCACAACTGGCCTCTGGCTGTTGTGGGACTCTGGAGACCAGGCTGCACTCAGGCTTGCACAACTTCTCCTCCTCTACCTCCAGAGTGCTGCGATTACAGGTAGGCCAGCATGCAAGGCAGCTCTTAGAACTGACTGACATTCCTTTATATGGACATACCAAATTTTGTTCATCCAATTCATTAGTTGATGGGCATTTGGAATATGTCTGTCTTTTCGCCACTGTCCATAGTGTTATGAACATTCTCTTTGGTGTATATACTTAAGAGTAGAAATGTTGGGTCATATGATAGCTCTGTTTAATTTTTTTTTTTTTTTTTTTTTTGGTTTTTCGAGACAGGGTTTCTCTGTGGCTTTGGAGGCTGTCCTGGAACTTGCTTGGTAGTCCAGGCTGGTCTCAAACTTACAGAGATCCGCCTGCCTCTGCCTCCCGAGTGCTGGGATTAAAGGCGTGCGCCACCAACGCCCGGCTTCTGTTTAATTTTTAGAGGCACTGTCATATAGCTTTTCATGGAGGCTGCATGATTTTATGTGTAGACCAAAAATGTACTGGTTTCAATTTCTCCACAACCCTGCCCTCATATGTTATTTTATACCTAACAAGAAAAAATAACCACCCTAGTAAGTGTGAAGTAATACCTCACTGTGGTTTTATTATTTGTTTATTTGTTTTTAGTTAGATTTTCTCTTTGTAGTCCTGGTTGTCATGGAACCCATAAGGTAGACCAGGTTGGCCTTGAACTCCCAGAGACCCACCTGTTTCTGCCTCCCCAGTGCTGGGTTTAAAGGTCAGGACAGGCCCTCACTATGGTTTTGATTTGCATTTCTCTAATAATTATTGATTGTAAGCATGTTTTCATGTGCTTGATGTCCATTTATTTTATATAGTCTTTAGGAAAATGTCTGTTCAAATTCTTTGCTCAGTTTTTAAGAGGGCTTATCTTTATTGTCGGGAATAAGTATTATTCTGAGGTGAGTTTTATGGGCAATTTAAAGAAGAACTTGGAGGCCAGTTTGACAAGGGAACTCTCATATACCACTTCATATGTCTTTTTGATGTCTGATAAATATCTGATCTTAGGCTACTTTAATTTCATTTATTTATTTAGGTTTTCGAGACAAGGTTTCTCTATGTATTCTTGAACTACAGGCACTGAGCTCACAGAAATCTGCCTGCCTCTGTCACTTGAGTACTGGGATTAAAGTTGCGCACCACCATGCCCAGGTTTATGCTTCATTTTTTTCAGATTTATTTATTTACTATGTATAGTGTTCTGCCTGCAGGGATACAACTATTACAGATGGCTGTGAGCCACCATGTGGTTTCTAGGAATTGAACCCGGGACCTCTGGAAGAGCACCGGTGCTCCTAACCTCTGAGCCGTCTCTCCAGCCTCAGGGCTCATTTTTAAAATAGTACTTTCACTCTAGCAATGTCTTCATTGCAGCTGGAACTATGGACTACACCTAAAACACACAATGGAGCCAAACTGCCAGCCCTGAAAACGAACTTGCTTGGACTTGAGTCATTCTCTCTGAATTATGTGAGATTTCAATCTAAGTTTAAAACACACTTGGCAGGGTTTCCTCCTATTCTGCAAACAACTGATTGAAACTCAAGGAAAATAATACGCATACAATTCGGTTCCCACCCCACCCCTTGGCTCCCCTGCCCCTACTCCTCCATAGGTCTAGTAGACAATCAAATCCAGTTTCATATGGACCCGCCCAGAGAATGTCTAAAAGAACTTTTGATGCTGGACAATTGGAAAGTGTATGGCCCTCCCTGGTCCCTAGGGACACAATGGTGCCCTGTGTGAAACAGGATGGATATAGCAGCTGGAGAAGTGGTGGCAAGCCAAAATTCTGGAGTTTCCAACTATCCTGAAAAGCATGAGTATTGTGAGCATAAAACACACGCCGGTGGGAACAAGAAGCGGAAAACAGAAATGTGGGTTATGTAAGGAGTAGAGAATGATTCTCACCTGAGCCACAGAGAAAATGAACAGGCCCCAGTGAGGCAGCCACAGCACAAGAAAGGCCGTCAGGACACTCCGGAGGATGACCGACATGCTCTCAGCAAGCACCTGCGCACAGAGGGAAAGGAGCCAGAGGATCACAGGGTAAATAAGGAAAGGCATAACACACACGGAATAACACACATAACACACACAGAATAACACACATAACACACACGGAATTCAGCATGGTGGCTATCCTGCTGCAGGGGATGGGGCGTGTTTAGACGGAAGCACCAATAGTAATGCTTTATCTCTTGGGATAAGTGGGCAGTTCATTCATCTTTAGCTTTATGCCGTAAGATATAATACATATATATGCTACTACGCATTAAATAATATATTTTAAAAGAGGAAAAGAAACCAATATTAGGATTCAACTAAACAAGATTATTTTTTAAAAATATGAACTATTTTATAGAGATCCTAAATTTTAAATTTCAATTCTAAATATTATCTTCCTTATTACAAAACCTGCTTTTCATTTATGATATAGAGGTAATCTGCACCCCCAGCCCGAACTGTGTGTGACCAATTCGTTCATACATGTATATGTATGTAAGCAGGTACATATGCACAAGGGGGCCAGTGATCACTGTCAGGTGTCTCCCTCTAATGCCCTCCACCTTATGTTTTGAGACAGGGTCTTTTTTTTTTTAAGATTTATTTATTATGTATACAGTGTTCTGCCTCTAGGTCAGAAGAGGACACCAGATCTCATTACAGATGGTTGTGAGCCACCATGTGGTTGCTGGGAATTGAACTCAGGACCTCTGGAAGAGGAGTCAGTGCTCTTAACCTCTGAGCCATCTCTCCAGCCCCGAGACAGGGTCTTTCACTGGACCTGGAGCTCAGTGATTGGCTAGGCTGGCTGGCCAACAGGACCCAGGAACCTTCTGTTTCTGCCTCCTGTAGTACTGGGATTAAAGGTGTGACTTGTAACATGGCTTCAGGGACAGAAACTCAGGTCCTCATTTCTTGTACAGCAAGCTTTTCACTGACTGAACTGTCTCCCTAGCACCTACTTGTTTTTGAGATAAAATCTTATAATGTAGCCCAAACTAGCCCTGAATACACCATCCTCCTGCCTCAGCCTCTGGAGCACTGGGATTATATGTGTCCACCATCATGACTCAATTGGCAGGAACAAACTTTAGCATAGCCCATCTGACAAATTTAAAATAATAAACAGCACACAACCAAAGGCTGGAAAAATGATTCAGTAGTTAAATGCACTGCCTCTTCTTCCAAAGGACCTGGGTTCAGTTCCCAGCACCCGTATGGTGACTCACAACTGTCTGTAGCTCCAGTTCCAGGAGATCTAACCCCCTCTTCTGTCCTCCAGAGGCACCAGGCACCCAGCTAGTACACAGACACACATGCAAGCAAAATACCCATATATTCCAGGCCTGCTGGCACACACCTTTAATCCCAGCCCTTAGAAGGTACAGGCAGGTGGATCTCTGTCAGTTCCTGGCCAGCCAGAGCTACACAGTGAGACCCTGTCCCAGAACAAACGTCAGTAATAACACCAAAACCTCACACTTTCCCTTACTGCTCACACTTCTTATTCACAACAGGTTCACTGACCTTGAGCTTGACAAACATGTGTGCTTGTGCCAAGACCCAGAAAGGCTCTCCCAGAAGTTCCACCACTGCCGAGAGACCAAAGAGTGCCACTCCAGCTCCGTAGTAGGGGACCACATTTGGATCAGGCACCTCAAGCAACTGCAACCAGACCCAGCCCAAGAGCAAGGACCAAAATACACCCAGGGGAACACTAGAGGAATAGAAAAGATGTTTTTAATACACAACCTCTGTCTTAAGTATAAAGATGCATTAAACTAGTAATGCTGCGTGAAAACAAGAGTCATCATGAAAACAATTTCCACAATATGAGGCTGTTAGCAGGGAATGCAGGCATTACCCACATGCCTGGCACCGTGACTTAGCCCTTGATCTCACTGACACTCCACAATGATCCTCAGCCATTATCCCACTTAGAAGGAAGCTGAGGCTGAAAGGAACTGGTAATTTGGCCAAGAACAGAGACAAGACCCAATCCCGACCTAACCCAAAGCCTACATCCCATGGTGTAGGAAATTTTCCAGAAAAAAAAACTGTTGCCTATGCTCAGAGTGGCTGACAGACATCATGCAGTCAGCTCTTGCACTCCAAATAATCAATAGTCCTCAGCATGGCACCCATTTCATGTGCTATCACAGTTAGCTGTCACTCTGCTAATAAAATGAACGCTTGCCGGTCCTTCTGACAGGCGCTGCTGTGAGGCGATCGAGTTGTCCACTGGGAAACGCCTCCTCCCAGCAGGGATCTAGCTGGAGAAGCCATTTTAGTTTTCAGATGACATACTTGGTCTACAGGAACATTCTAAAGAATTGAAGAAAAGTGTTTTTTAAAAATACTAAGTAGTTGCTAAAAGTTCAAAGGAAACTACAGGGCAGAAAGATTAGGAATAAAGAGTGGAGCAGGAAGCCAGGAACCCTGCCCTGAACACCTCCTTGCTACGGGACAGGAGACCACGTAAGTGTCATCTCCAACTCAGACACTCTCCCTTCCCGCTGTAAAGCTAGTCCCCAGGACCCAGTCTGGAGACAGTTAGCTTTCGGTGGGTTCTGTCACTTCACTATAACACTCCTGGCATGTGTGTTCTTAGAACTTGTCACCTGCTGAAGTCCAACTCACGTTAGCCACAGGAGGTTGAAGGTCTGACCCCAGTCTCTCTGGGCACCGCCACTCAGACAGGCTCTTCGGAAGGCCTCCCTGGCCAGGAAGATGGTCGTTGAGTAAAGCAGTGTTAGTCTACAAAGCAAATGTAGAAATGGGTGAGGCCTTCAGGCCTGTTCTAATGTTTCAGTGAAAGAACCTTTGAGATTCTTCTAGCAATAGGAACAAGAAAAGACAGTTGTCATAAACCACTGGTGGCCTGGTGGCCCAAACCTGTGATTCCAACTACATGGGAGGCTGAGCCTGGAAGACAGCAAGTTCAAGGCCTGCTGGACTACAGAATGAGTTCAAGACCAGCCTGAACAACTTAGTGAGATCCTACCTCAAAATAAAAGTGAAGAGGAGACTACAGACACGGCTCGGTGGCACAGCACTGCCTAGCATGTGTACAGGAGTGCAGAAAAGACAGAGCAAGCCCGGAAACCATGGTAGGGATGCAGAGCACAACGCCTCTGACAAGACTCCCATCGGATGGATGGATCCCCATGGAAACCAGTGAGGACCCAAACAAGGCATGCTTGACTGTGTGTGCTCACAGCTACATCCCAGACAGACAGACAGACAGACAGACAGCCTGCGCTCATGGCTGAGGGCAGAGGTGTGGTCCTGACCGTAAGGAGGAAAAGAGCAGCTCATCGCCCCCATAGCAAGGGGACCTTCTGGTGACACTGGAGACTCTGTGAGAGAAGCAGAGGTTCTACTCCAGGGAGGTGCTAAAAGAGTCTCAGGGAGACCAGCAAAGCAGGTAGCCAATAGAGGCTGCTGTAACCCCTAGGATTTGCCTGAGTAGCTCAGTCAGGTGGGTCAGTCTTCCTGCACCCAAAGAAAAGCAGCTGAGGTTTCCCTGCCTCTACAGCCAGGGGCCTGATGAGGTTGTCAAGGTGCATCCTACTCCCCAGTAGCCCAACCAGCATCGCAGGTGAGGAGCCAAAGCCACACCTTAACAGTGAGGAAGAGCAGGCAAAGACTGTCGAGGCAGACACCTGGCGATCTGGGGGGAGGATGCATGGGAGAAAATTCTGACCCCTCTTTCGTTCTGCTTTTTAAATGGTTTCTCAATGACTCCTCTCCCTTCACCACCCCTCGTGAGACTATGAACCATACCTAATACAAAGTTCCAGAAGACTGCTCTGACAATACCAAGTTTGAACACAGCCATTAGGCTCTTTGAAAAACATGGTAAATGTTTAGATGGTAAATACCAGGCATGAAATTCTGTCTCGAACATACTGTCTTGTTTATCAGGATATGAAGAAATGTCTGAGAGGATGAGCTATTCTCAGGACATTATTTCACTCGTTTTTTGTGTCATTTGTGAAGACAAAATAAGTGTGGGTGTCCTAGAGCAGAGAAGAAACAAGCTGAGCCTAAGACAAAACAAGTTCACTTTGCACAGAATCAACCACAAGGATTCGTGCTCTGGTCCCAGCTACCATATCTCAGCTCTGAAATCACTGAAGCCGAGACGGAGGTGGCTGGGTGTTCCAGCCCTGCAATTACGAGACACATCCTCACCAACTACAGAATCCCTGCTTCCTGTGTTGTGTCAGCAGGACAAGAACACTGGATTGATTATACCTGAGACGAGGTTTGCAATGAACTACTCCCACTCTTCTCCTGGGCTCTAAGAGCAGAGAAGCTAGAAGAGCTGGGGAGAAGTATGCATTTGGAGGCTGCTAATGGAAAACACTGCACGGGTCCATTAAACACAGCAGGGCCCGCTCATCCCCCACCCTGCACTTCTCTTCAGCCCACTGCTAAAACACTCTGTTACTGGGGAAAGCATACGATTCTAAATCTAAATCTGAGGGTGGCACATGGGTACAGCCTGAAAAAAAAGCACAACTGTGATAAGTGACAGGAATTGTGGACAGTGCCAGGGTACATTCCTTACCTGACATTCACTATGCCCACAATCTCCTTGGACAGGAAGCGAAGAATAAATGCGTTCAAGACAAAGGTTATTAATCGAAACAATACCTGTAAGAAAGTGCATTTGTGTTACGTTTGGGGTTACGATTGGCGTGTTGACGTCACTGAAATGAGGACTGAGAAGCTGTCCTTCCCCGTGTGATATGACGACACGCAGCAGCTCTGCTATGGAGACTCTTCTCTAAGATGCTCACTCACCTCACTGGCTTTCTGTGAGCTGTGTACCTCCTTAGAGCAGTGGGCAAAGAACCCGGGACGGCATTTGGAACTCTCCCTTACTTACTAATGAGAGAAGCCTGGGCAGACTGAGTCTTCAGGTTCTAAGTCAAGGAGATAGAGAGAGAACTGCTGTAGTGCTTCACATTATCCAGAACCCTAGCTAAAACCTTCTCCAGACATATCCAGCCTATAGCCAATGGGCCACTTGAGACCCAAGATAACTATGGATTCAGCCCAACACATCTTTGGATGACAAGGTCAAAAGACTGACTCCCAAATCCTCTTTAGAAACTGAACACACCGAAACAAGAGCCTGCAGAGTATAGTAGGCTCACTAGGAATCTGGGGTCTAATTTCTTTCTTCTCTGCCTGGCAATACCTGGGGATTCCAAAGACGTTTAATGTCTTTGAAATCTGATTTCCTTAGTAACACAGGAAACACTATGTTTATTGAATACTTGCCTCTTTCCAGAGAGGAGTTGATGCATCTTTTAAGTAACAATTGTAGTAATAAGATTAATGTAAAATGTGAGTGGGAAAACAGGCACACGTCCTAAGACTTTCAAATCTGTCCATTAAAGAAAACCATCTAAAAGCCAGGCTGGGCAGTGATGGTTGCAGACCTTTAATCTCAGAATTCAAAGTCAGCCTGGTGTACAAAGTGACTTCCAAGACAGCCAAGGCTACACAGAGAAACCATGTCCTGGAAAGCGAAGGAAGGAAGGAAGGAAGGAAGGAGGGAGGGAGGGAGGGGAGGGGAGGGGAGGGGAGGGGAGGGGAGGGAGGGGAGGGAAGGGGAGGGGAGGGGAGGGAAGCCACCTAAACAAAGAATCCTTCCAATGAGACATAGGAAAACAAGAAACTACAATTAAATGGGGCTCCCAAGCGGAGCTGCTGAGTAGGATGCGTGCAAGTCTAACTCGTGCTCTCTCCTCATCCCAGCTACAAATGACAAGTCACTCAGCGTTAGGCATGCTCAAGGTTACCCATGTGCACAGCTGCCTTTTTTGGCAGATTCAATCACTGTAGACCAGAGGACTACCATGGTCTGAAAATCTCCCGGCCATTAACACTGTTCCTAAAGAGACACCCATGCCAAAATTACCACCATGTTTATGGAGTCATAGATGATCTTTTCTATCTGACAGAAGCTCTGTAGCTTCTTAGAAACATGTGTGTTCATACACACAAGCCAAATTCTGCACTCACTGCTGGTAGCAGGGAACCAACTCACAGTCTTAGTGAAGTCCTCAGCTGAGGCCGCCTGTCACTTAGCTCTTAAATGCATACCTCATCTTCTAATTTTTACAAGGCTCAACTTTCTGTCAGATGAGGCTAAATATCTCATAAGGTTCATTACAAGACTAAAATAAGATTATAGAAGTGAAGACATCTTAATGTATAAATTAAAGGCAATAAAATGTACATTGTGATTAGCTCAGAACTAAGACTCACAAATTACATAATAAAATGTAGCTGCAACGCTACCATAAGTATCAGCATTATAACTTAAGGAAGCATGTATGACTGAACTAAAACAATCAAGAAATCTACATTTTATGGCTACTCTAAAAATCCACATATACAATTATAAAGGTCATCATTGTGTACAATAATATGTGCTGATTACAAATTGTACATTTAAAAAGTTACTATTGTACAAAACACTTAAGGTCTTAGGTCATATCAATATCTTCTAAGTGATCTGAATAAAAGTTTGCTCTAATAAAGTCGAATAAAGCTAATAAAGGTTTAAGGCCACCCAGTGGCCCTTATTAGCAACATATCCTCTATTTACTTTCGTAAAGGACTTTACATTTATAGAAGCTTTTACATTTGTTATTTATTTAACCCTTAAAAACAACCAAGCAGGCCAGCCATGGTGGCACAAACCTTTAATCCCAGCATTCACAAGGCAGAACTGGGCAAATCCCTTTGGAGTTTCAGACCTAGAGAATTCTAGTCCAACCAGGGCTAAACAATGAGACCCTGTCTCAAAAGCAAGACCGCAAAAGCCAGCCAGGGCTGGGAATGTAGCTCAGCGATAAAACTCTTGCTTAGAACCTGTGGGGTTCTGAAAGGCTCAACTCCCAACGCCAAACAGCAACCAGGCAAAGGCGGCAGAAACAAAACTCGTCATGAAAGGGTCTGCCTGGTATCAAACAGCAAACAAATGGGCCGGTTTAATGTTACAGTTAAGTCACTTGACCCCTACTCCTTTGTCTTCTATGGCCAGTTTCTTTTTCTGTGGAAAAATAAACACTATGTATAACGCACTGAGGTCACGCATACTGCGAAATAGGAAAACGAAGAACTAGACAGATGGAGTTAAACCAGGTGGGCAGTGCTCACTAAGCCCATACCCTGTGCAAAGTGCTTTTCTCTATGTGGTTACCTTGTTTCATCCCTACACTGCCATTTACGGACCTACCACACTAAGAAAGCAGCTAACACTGATAAGCACCATGCTTTGTGCCCGGGCGTAACAGGATTTCATCTAGTCTTCCTAATGACCCTGTGAGGTTGTATTACTGTTCTCATTCAAAATAGTGATGCATGTCTGTTACCCCAGCACTTTGTAAACAGAAGCAAGAGTATCAAGAATTCACGACCAGGCCGGGGGTGGGGGGGCTGGGGGGGTGGGGGGGGAGTGGCGCACGCCTTTAATCCCAGCACTCGGGAGGCAGAGGCGGGCGGATCTCTGTGAGTTCGAGGCCGGGCTGGACCGACAGCCTCAAAAACAATACAGAGAAACCCTGTCTCGAAAAACCAAAAAAAAAAAAAAAAAAAAAGACTTCAGTGAAGTTGGGTTGATAAACTGGAGAATAAGGCATCAAGAAAAATGAGAAACTTAGAAGAACTGACTTTTAGGGAGGAAAGAATCTTTAGACACTCTTTTGATAAGCGGTTCTCAAGCATTCCTAATGCAGCAATCCTTTAACACAGTTCCTCATAAAATTATTTTCGCTCCTACTTCATAGCTGTACCCTTGCTGCCGTTACGAATCATAACGTAAATGTTTTTGGAGGTAGAGGTTTGCCAAAGGGTTTGTTGTCTCATCATTTGTATATTTCTTGTGCTTTTTCTTTGTCTCTTTTTTCTGTTTGTTTTTATTTTATCTTCTCCCATTACTTTAAATGCCTATTTGTATGATAGTGTGTGTGCTTGTGTGTGTGTGTGTATTTTAAGTAAAAATTAATAGCCACAGATTGAGAACCGCTGATTTGGATGAACAGGCCAAGTGTCATCTGGGGAACACAAAAGTCAAAAAATGGCCTACCCAAGGACACACAAAAGACGCAGTTTTTTAAGCGCACTCTGGGATGCAGGTGCTATGGTGAAGTGTGCTTAATTCAGATGATCCCAAACAACACTTGCAACTGCTTTCTGAATTAGAAACTATGACCCTCATTCTGTGGACGAGGAGCTGAGGCCCCGGGGCTGACGTGATTTTCGTCCTGGGTCGTGCAGCGAGTCCTGCCTGAACCCGGATCCCCAAATCTCAGCTACGCCCTTTACGTGCGGACCAGCGTTGCAGGCAGGTGTCTGACAACCCAAGGTGGGACACACAGAGATGAACCCATTCAAGCATCAGCTTGCGGGGCACTGAGGAGCCTCTGCCTCCCCACTGCCAACACGGAAATGCAGTCTTGGGAAAGGAAACGGCTAAGTCCGTATGGTCTGCAAGGAAAGTCGGCCGTGCAGCCACGACTTCCCAACTCCCGGGCCCGGCGCCCCTCCCGCCGCGGGGGAGCGCGGGGGACCCAGCACAGCCCCCCCGGAGCTGGCGCAGCAGCAGAGTACCTGCAGCAGGAGACCTGAGGAGGCCAGCCGGGCTGCCTGGCCCAGCACCTCCTGGCTACCCATAGCCGCCACGCCACGGCTCGGAGGAGGAAGCGCGCCTGGCGCCCGCTCCGTCGCGGGGAGATGACGTCACTAGCAGCCTCGTTCCTGATTGGGCGCTTTGCCGGCAGTGGGCGGGGCACAAGGAGCTGCGCGTCCGAACGTCTTGTGAGGCTGCGCCTTAGCCGGTTCTTGTTTTTTGATTTTGGTGTGTTTTTTTTTTCCTTCGTTCCGTGTTGGCCTAGAACTTGCTGCGGTAATGTTGGGCTTCCTCGGGTGCACCCCCCCGGGGACCAGATGTTGTCTTTTGGTTTGTGTGTTGGTTTGATATTTGATTTTATTTATTTTTTTGAGATAGGGCCTCATTAGGTCGTTCTAGCTAGCCTGCAACCCGACGTGTAGACCAGGCTGGCCTCGAACTCAGTGATCCGCCTGCTTCTGCCTCCCCAGTACGGGGATTCCAGCTGTTATTTTGAAATAAACTCTCGCTGTGTAGCCGAGGCTGGCCTGGAATTCACTTACAGAGTCTGGGAAGGCCTTGAACTCCTGATCCGGTGACTGAGACTACAGGAGTAGACCGCCAAAACAAGCTGGCATCTTCTTTGTTGTGCTTTGCTTTTCTAATTAAATGTTTATTTTTATGTAGTGTAGGTGTGTGTGTGTCAAAGAACAACTCTTGGGAGTCAGTTATATCTACCTTTGCCTGGGTTCTGAGATCAAGCTCAGAGTGGCAAATTTACAAGGCAGGCACTTAACCTGCTGAGCCAATTTGCCAGCCTGTTCTCTGCCTCACTTCGTAGTACTGGGGATTGGACCTAGGGCTTCATGCGTGCAAGACAGGTGCTCTACCACAGAGATTACAGCCCAGCCCGATTCTTTTTATTTTTTGGATGAAAGCCGTTTCCTTTTATGAATGTTTCTTTCTTGCAAATAAATCAAATTCGATGGGCAGTCTTAGAAGATGGCATCATAGACTGAGAGTGCTTACTTAACATCCAGGGAAACTCTAGGTTCGGTCCCAGCACCGTATATTCTTACCCTGGTGGTGTATACCTGAAATCCAACACACACAGGGTGAAGGCTGGAGGATCAAAAGTTCAAGGTTATCCTTAGCCAGCCTGGGCTATAGAAGACCCTGTCCAAAAACAAATCGAAGAAAAACGAATGGTCTCAGAGGAACAGAGCTCTCAGCAGAGATGCAGAGAATCAGTAGTCAGATTCTGGCCATTGGCTCTCACACAAATCCATTCATAGCACCCTTCTCCCGGTTAGGATGGACAGGACTTCTCCCCATTTTACAGAGGAAGAGCTGAGAACAAAAAGACACAGTATTTTCTCTTTTTTTTCCAGATTTTTAAATTTTTAAATTAGAAACCAGCTTGTTTTACATGTCAATCCCAGTTCCCTCTCCCTCCCCTTCTCCCCTGCCCCCCACTGAACCCGTATCCCATCCCCTTTCTGCTCCCCAGGGAGGGTGAGGCCTTCCATGGGGAATCTTCAAAGTCTGTCATATCATTTGGAGCAGAACCTAGGCGCTTCCCTGTGTGTCTAGGCTGAGAGAGTATCCCTCTATGTGGAGTGGGCTCCCAACATCCACATATGCTAGGGATAAATACTGATCTACTACCAGAGGTCCCATTAAGACACAGCATTTTCATCTACGTAATTTTGTAGAAACCTTCCCAAAGCTCTGATACTTGGGCCCAGTTGTGAGGAAGAAAGCAAGCCTTGTTCAATTCTGCACAGCATAGGCCTGGGCACAATGGATCAAAGAGCAGACTAGAAGTGCTTGTATACATTTTTTTTTCACAAAGTCCCCAACATACACGATCATTTTTTTTCTAACCTCTAAAGCTTTCCTTGATCTCAATCAACTTCTTTTCGCCTTTTGCATCATTCACTGTCTTTATCAGTACATTTTAGACCCCTCCCCCAATTTGGGGCCCTTAACCACAACACTCGGGAGGCAACTCTTGTCTTTGTGGGTTTGAGGCTAGCCGGGTCTACATAGCAAGTTCCAGACCAGACAGGATGACATAATGAGATTCTGTCTCAAAACAAACGAACAAATGAACACCTGGAACCCTTACTGGTCCTCGAAGAGGCCCCGTGAGGTTCATCTTTGTTTCTTTCTCCTTCTCTGCCTAAATCACTTTCCTGACAGTGCTTTTTGCCTTCCTGGGGCCCCAATCCTGACTTCTAACTGCCCGTAGTCAGTGCTTGCTGTGGACTAGATGTCCGTGTCTCCTCAAAACTCATATAATGACAGACCTGAATGTGGTGGCATTAGGAGAGCACTTGGGAAGTAATTAGGTCATCACGATGTAACCTTTATGATGCAATCGGTGGCCATATAAAGAGGGCATTGCCTATCATGTGCAGACATGTGGTTTGACTCTCAGCACCTAAAAAGACATATTTGAAGAGATGGTTTCTCTGTTCATTGTGAGAGAATACAGCAGGAAGGTGGCATCTACGGACCAGGAAGAGTCCCCTCACCAGAACCAAGGCTCCAGGAATGGAGAAATAAATTTCTGCAGCCCAATATGACTGCGCCTTAAAGCACTTTGTACTCTTGCATAGATCTTTGTGTGGCCTGTTTTACAGTGGAGAGATGAAAACGTGTATCTCTATCTAACTAGCCTGTGAGCTTCAATCAGACAGGAGTCAGCCCAGCAGGATTTGCCTCCTACGGTACTGACAGAGAACGTTCCTACACTCTCATAAATGCCTCGTGGAACACAACTGAACTCAGAAGATGAGCTGAGCTCTGTTGAGTGTTGAGAGTCTGAACATGAGGTTTGGACCATCAGACAGACTTCTCCTTGAATCCTCATTCTGCCTCTCACTAATCGGGTGGCCCTCTATGAGACGATTGTTCTTTTTTTTTTTTTTTTTTTTTTTTTTTGGTTTTTCGAGACTGGGTTTCTCTGTGGCTTTGGAGGCTGTCCTGGAACTCGCTTTGTAGACCAGGCTGGCCTCGAACTCACAGAGATCCACCTGCCTCTGCCTCCCGAGTGCTGGGATTAAAGGCGTGTGCCACCAACGCCCGGCTGAGACAATTGTTCTAAATGGAGATATCAGGATTAGGTTTATAGCTCAGTAGTACAGTGACAGCTTGTGTGAAGGCCTGGATCTATGATACTGACCTGGGTATGGATGCAGACTTCAATATAGATATCATATGTCCTGTTAAGGTAGGTGTAAGAGTTTTAGCAGGCAAGGTTGGCCCACAAGGAGCTTAAATTATACTGGGAGACCTCCCCCCAAAAAAATCCGGAGAAAAAAAAGTCATAAAATCCCAAATAGGAGCCGGGCGTTGGTGGCGCACACCTTTAATCCCAGCACTTGGGAGGCAGAGGCAGGCGGATCTCCGTGAGTTCGAGGCCAGCCTGGTCTACAAGAGCTAGTTCCAGGACAGCCTCCAAAGCCACGGAGAAACCCTGTCTCGAAAAAAAAAACAAAAAAAAAACAAACAAACAAAAAAATCCCAAATAGGAATCCATCACAAGAGAGTAAAGCAGACTGCTTGAGAATCCAGACTACAAACAGTGGTCACCACGGGAGCTGTCTTCCTTGGGTTTCCTTCCTACCACTCGCTTCTGTGCCAGGCGACCTCTCTGCCAGGGAAAGCTGATCTGAGCCTCCAATTTCATTACTAAACTGGTGGGAGGTGCCAGGGCTGGTGCTAAGCCAGTTCGACTTCCAGGGCAGTGGGGCAGGATGGGAGGCTGCCGGTGCGCGTAGGGCAGGGTAAAGGCTATGCCAAGCCAAGCCCTGGGCCTCAGCTGAGTGTAGGCACCAGGGTAAGGCATGTTCCCACATAACAGCCACTAGATGGCACGGCTTGCAGGGCAAGGGGCCCTAGCCAAAGGCTTCCCGCAGAAACCCTCAAAAGGGCTCCTCCTTGAAACAGAGCCTCGGCACTCTGTGCGGCGCCTCACTTGAAAGTCCCAGGGCGTGAGAAGGCTGCTGTGATCAACACAGTCCACACTGCCAGGTCTGCAAAGCAGTGTGCGGGGTGCTGTGTTCCCATGACCGCACTGAGCTCTTCTAGCAGCCCAACAAAGACCATCGTCCCCTCCGTTTTACAGACCAGGAAACAGGCAAAGGTAAGGGACGGGTTTGAGGAGTGGTGATTCGAAATGCTTGGAAGTGAAGTGGGCAGCGTGGTTGTCAGTCCCACAATCAAGATCACGCCAGAGGGTTGACGCATTTGTCACTTCTGATCCCTAGGCTCCGTCCACCTCAGCAGCTGTGAAGAGTTCTCGAATCTGCATTGTTTTGTTTGTTCTGTTTTTTGTGATGTTTGTTTGTCTGTTTTGCCTTTGGCACAGAGTCTTACTCTGTAGCTCAGGCTGGCCTGGAAATTACTACATTACCTTGGTTGGTTATGATGCACTGGACAAAACTCTGGAAAGTACTGCCTGAGGGTGGGTCTCTAGGCACCTTGAGGAATCAGTCTGCTCCAGTGGGCTGAAGCAGCTGTCTGTCCAGAGTAAATAAAGCAAATCCTGAGATCTGTCCTGGGCTTGTTAAACCCTCCAATAGGTCATGCTCCCAGGGCTAGTGGTCAGAGCATCAACACCTACAGACAGTGCCTAAATAAGAGTCTTGGAGAACATCTATGCTTGGAATTATGCACACAACAGTCCCTGAACCCCAGGCCTTCTAGGAGTGGTGTGGGAAGCTTGGGAGGCAGCCACAAAACCCTGGTTTTGCCGGGCTCCTCTGAGCATTGATTTGTGCAGAGCAGCCTGCAATACCACGATGTCAAGACGGCACATTCCGGATTCAGTGCTCTGAGGTGGCCACTGGAAAGGCACAAGAGGGAATGAGCCACTGTTAATGCCTTCTCCGAGTTCGGGGCGAAGAACACAGAGCGAGAGCAGGCAGACTGAGGTGCTAAAAAGTTGCAAGGGAAACAAACACAGAGATGGGAGTGGTGGAGAGATGTTTCTGGCTGAAGCACCCAGGAGTATTCCTTTCAGGGGGTGTTTTTGAGGGATTAGAGGGACTGATCAAACAGCAAGCAGTCAGTGAAGCCCAAAGGAGGGCACTTGCTGAGCCTGTGGGTGGACCCAGAAGTTGGCCGTGGCTACCCTTGGTACAGAATTCTTGTACGCCACTAGCTTGTGGCCAAGGTTGAGCTGGCAGCCGTGAGAACATCAAGTCCTTGGGGGTAAACGCAAGCGTGTGAATGAATACAAATTAAGGGCATATTGGTGCACATTAGTAATCTCAGCAGTCAGGAGGATCTGCTGTGTGTTTGAAGCAACCTGAGCTGCATAATCAGACTCTGTCGCAAAAAAACAAAAACAAAATCAGGGCTGAAAAGATGGTCCAGTGGTTAAGAGCACTTGCTGCTATCACAAACAAAGGTCCTGAGTTCAATTCCCAGCACCCACGTGACAGCTCACATGCCTTCTTCTGGTATGCAGATGTACCTGCAGACAAAGTACTCATATACATAAAATACATAAATACGTATTTTAGCCCAGCGTGGTGGCACACACCTTTAATCCCAGCGCTTGGGAGGCAGAAGCAGTGGGTCTCTGTGAGTTTCAGGCCAGCCTGGTCTACAGGAGCCAGTTCCAGGACAGCCAAGGCCACACAGAGAAACCCTGTCTTGGGGGGGAAAAAAAAGTCAGTCACAGGTGTTCATGAATGGGGACAAGGTCAGTGTGAATTTGCGTGGTCTGCTTGCCAGAATCTGCTTTGAGATAGTGTGCGTGGGTACACATGGGCACACATGTGAATGAGCACACTCGTGAATTTGTCTGTGGATGTGAAAGTCTGAATGCAAGGTCACACTCGTACAGTATGAGGAAGTGTGCAGATGAGCGTTGTGTGTGGCGTATGAGGACGTGGTGCTGAACATGCCTGCGCAACTCATGAAACAGTGGTGCACATCTGCAGTTTTAGCAGGAAGGAAGCAGAGGCAGGATCATCATGAGTTCGAGGCCAGCCTGGGCTACATATCAAGACCTAGCCTCATCAACGAAAAAGTACACAAAACGTGTGCTCGTCTGACTGTCAGCTTTTGTTTCTCTGATTCTGGGTCTTTGTCCAGGACCCATTTTCTGCATTTCACCTCAACGAATCCTCCCGTCAATCTTATAAGGTGGGCTAATTACAAAATAAAATTATTCCCGTTTTACAGGTGGAGACACCAGGGCTCCAAGGAGTGGCAGAGCTGCAGGGCCTCAGAGGTTCCCCTTTATCGTTTCCTTCAATCCACTTCTTAGGAATTCAAAAAGTCCCTGGTGAAGAAATGTCCCTGGCCCACTCATGGTTGGTCTGAGCGTGGCACTGAGTTCCTCATGGGGTGGGTGGAAAGGAACCGTCCCTGGGGCTTGGCTCTTGAGGCCCAAGGTTACACACTTAGAAAAGTCACATGAGGCTGGCCTTGTGTATGCAAAACCCCAAAGAATTTGGGTCAGAGCCAGTTGAGGGTTTAGGCCACGCCTCCTCTAAGCACGTGCTGAGCTTCCTGTCCCTTGAAACCACAGTCTGGCTGGAAAGTAGCACCACATGCTCTCAGACCAGTTTCTCCAAAGCTACTCACAGGTGCCATCACTCCTGGTTTGGGCCTTGCCGAGGACTGAACACGGGGCTTTATGCATATATACTGGTTAAGCACTGTACCAACTTAGGTATATCCTTGGAAATAGCCGGAGCCAGGAGCTGGGTGCCTCCTGTCACCATCGATGTGGGCCCCCCACCCCACAGCCTATAGCAGCAACTTGCACCCCTGTCTTTCGTCTCTCATTGTGGATGTGAATGGCCATGTAAAAATAAGGCAGGCAGGCCACATAGAACCATTTTTGTGAGCTTTGGAGACGGACCGATCCAAGCTCAAAGGCTCCTCGGGCATGTCTTTTTGCCTGTGGGTCACTGTTTCACGGTCTATAAAAATGGAAGTGCTAGTAAAACCTGCCATGTGGGTTAGGGTAAGAATTAAATGAGCTAATACAAGTGGAAATGTCTGCATCACTAGGCACATAGAATGAGCATGCTCAACAAATACAAGCGATTACCATAATTTTTTTTGTCATATTTACATCAACAGGGCTAGAATTGTTCCCTCCCATGAATGGTGGAAAACGTTCAGTATTTTTGGACCTCTGTGTTCCGTTCCCATAAAATTGCTTTTTTAGACAGGGTCTCAGTGTGTAGCCCTGGAACTCACTATGCAGATCAGACTGGCCTTGAACTCAGAGATCCCCCACCTCTGCCTTTCAAGTTCAGAGATTAAAGGTGTGCACCATCAAGCTAGGCTCCTGATGATTCTTTTAGCTGGCCTTTCTTTCCTCTTTCGCTGCCTCCCTCCCCCTCCTTCCTTCCGACTTCTTCTGCCTCTTGTTTTTCCTCAGGTTCACTTTGCTGGCATATAGTGTTTGTACGGCTGCTCCACATTCGCGGTTGACTGACATGTGGGTTGTTCCCAATTTCTCTGCTCCCACATTTTAACTGATATGAATAATGTTGTGTTATCATTAATTTCTGTGTACAGGTTTTTATGTGGACATCTGTGTTCAGTTCTCTAGAAGTGGGACAGCTAGGTCTTGTGTTAACTCATGTTACTGCTGAGGGACTGCCAGGCTGTTTTCCACAGTGGCTGTACAATTTTATTTTTTATTTTTTATTTTTATTTTTTTGGTTTTTCGAGACAGGGTTTCTCTGTGGCTTTGGAGGCTGTCCTGGAACTCGCTCGGTAGACCAGGCTGGCCTTGAACTCGCAGAGATCTGCCTGCCTCTGCCTCCCCGAGTGCTGGGATTAAAGGCGTGGGCCACCAACGCCCAGCTGGGAACCTAAATTCTTGAGTCTGACTGGCAAGTGTTTTCCCTGCTGAGTTATCTTTCTCTCCAGTCCCCTATCATAGTGGGTGTGAAATGGTATTTTATTATGGTTTTGATTTGCATTTCTCTGGTGACTTGTGATTTTGGACAACTTTATGTTCCTACGGTCATTTGAATATCTTGTTTGGATACATTTATATTTAAATCTTTAGTCCACATTTAAATTCTTATTTTCGACGACATTTACTAAGTGGCTGGCTTCATTCCATCATGTCAGGGCATGGGAAGGGGCATGCGAAGCCAGGACAGTGCTTGCTGCATGAAGGCTTGCCCTGCTCTGCTCCCCCAGGCTGTAGAATCGGAAAGGACATAACTCCAAATGGGGTTATGTGCACACTGGACAAGGAGCTCAGGTTTCAGAGGCTCTCTCTGCCTGTGCATTCCACCCTCCCTGAGGTGGGCCCCCCCACACCCAGCACTGCTCCCATCAATGCCTGCCAGCTAGAAGCTGATCAGGTATGGCTGCTACCCAAGGAAGCAACAGGGCAGGCATCCTCCGTGCATGCACCCCTGAGAGCCAGTGTGGATCCACCATCACCCAAACAGCCAATCACACAGCCCTCAGCCATCTCCAGGCGGCTATGCAGGGTGAGGACTGGAGTCAGCAGAGTGCTAGAAACTGAGAACGGACAGAGAGAGGGACCCCCATCCTGCCCTGACTGATACATGCCCCTTGATCTCTCCGAGCTTCTGTTTTCTAATCTGTGAAACTGGAGAATGATGATGGAACCAGTCCATTGGCCATAGAGCCAAAAAAAGGGAGGGGGGACTCACACAGGTCCTCGTGTATGTTAGGGCAAAGGAAATGATCATGGAATAGAACTTTTTTTTTTTATTAAGATTTTCTATTTTTGCCAGGCGTTGGTGGCGCACGCCTTTAGTCCTAGCACTCGGGAGGCAGAGGCAGGCGGAGCTTTGTGAGTTCGAGGCTGGGCTGGACCGATAGCCTCCGAAACAATACAGAGAAACCCTGTCTCGTAAAACCAAAAAAATGTTTTAATTTATTTATTATGAATACAACATCCTGCCTCTTTGTATGTCTGCAGGCCAGAAGAGGGCACCAGATCTCATTTCAGATGGTTGTGAGCCACCATGTGGTTGCTGGGAATTGAACTCAGGAGCTCTGGAAGAGCAGTCAGTGCTCCTAACCTCTGAGCCATCTCTCCAGTCCCTAGAACTTTTATTTTTAACCATACAAAAATTTAGAGAGACCAAAGTATCTACAATGCCTTATTAAAAGAAAAGAAAAGAAAAAAGCAACAACAAACAAAAACAAGAAGAGAGCAGGCGGTGGTTGCACACGCCTTTAATCCCAGCACCCGGGAGGCGGAGGCAGGCGGATCTCCAAGTTTGAAGCCAACCTGGTCCACAGAGTGAGTTCCAGGACAGTCAGGGCTACACAGAGAAACCCTGTTTTGAAAAACAACACAAAGACAAGGTAATAAGGAGGCAGGGAAACCCAGGTCCGGGAGGAGGAGCAAGGGGGTGGGGTGCTACCTTCTCATCTACAGCTGCTTCTTCGAGGGTGACCCCAAAGGTTATCAGAGGCAACAGCCCCAGCTGAGGCTGCCAGACCTCCCCAGGGAACCTTCCTGCCTCTGACTTTTTGGTTTCCATCCTAGGGTCGACCTTAGACCTCCCAGCCCAAAACACGGCAACTAGGACTCTTCTCGCCGATCGGCCAAGCTCACAGCCAAGGGGAAATATGTTTCCAGATAGGGTGAAAATAGATCCCTCTCCAAATATGCTCATCATAGCTAAGAAAAATAAATAGAACCAAGAGGGAAAAGAGATCAGGGGCAAGCTGCCCATGGGAGGTGGGGCAGGACTAACGCAGCAGAAAAGGCTGCGTGCTCGAATGCATCTGTGAGTGTCCCAGTGTGTCATCGTGCACAGCAACAGACGTATGCTTGCGTGTATGCATTCGCATGTAAAGGTGCACACATGCTGTGTGAGTAGTATTGCAGGCTGTATGTGAGCATGTGAGTGAACATGTGTGTGTGAAGGGTGAAAGTGTGTAAACATATGCAAGAGTGAGCCTGAGCGTGTGTGAGCACTGTGTGCGTGTGTGCGGGCGTAACTACATGTGCAATGGTCCAACTGGTGTATAATCCCGAGGGCATGAAAATGTGTGTGATGATGTGTAAGGGTTGCTGTGTGTTTGGTGTGTGTGTGTGTGTTTATGTGAGTTGATGTGGCAATGTGGTGTTGTGGTTGCTACAAACATAACGGGACAAAAGTGAATATGTGTGTGATTGCATTTTTGTGCTCTTGAGTGTGTGAGGATGTGTAAATGAGATTTGTGTGTTGGGGGGATGTATGAATGCGTTTGTGTGAGTGTTCACTTGAGTTATGCTGTGTACACACGGGCGTATGCAAGCAGGTGTGATAAGGACTGTATGAGTGGGTGTGAGTTTGTGAGTATAACCATGTATAGTGTATATGTACTGTTCTTTCTCTTTCTGTGTGTGTGTGTGTGCGTGTGTGTGTGTGTGTGTGTGTGTGTGTGTGTGTGTGTGTGTAAGTCATATGCTATCGGAGGCTGCCCCAAGGGAAGGGAGAATTCTCTGGGCTTAGTCACTCATGGCCCAGGCACAGACATTCTGAGAAAAATATTTCAAAATAAATATGCTTGTATTTGTCATGGCAACTTCCTGCTTCACATTGGCCAACAAGGCTTCCTAGAGTTCTAGCCTGTCCCTTAGAGGCACAGAATATTGGGACCCGGAAGGTCTTGAAACCCGAAAGACCTAACGACATCTAAGGAGAGATTGAGGCCCCAGGTCCCAAAGCGATTGATGGCAGAGCTGCGTCTGGAACCCAGGCCGTCTGCATTCCTGTGGGCTGTTCTTGTACCTCCCTCCAATGTGACCCTTTGCCTGCGTGTTTACCGTTTGTTCATTCGGCAAGTATTCGCTAGTGTCCCGTAAGTGCTAAGCAGAAGGTACTAAGACACACTCAAGGACCCTGAGTCAAGGCACTTTCCAGCAGGTGTTAGAAGTTAGACAGTAAACCAGTAACTATCGCCAAGTCAATAAGATAATTACAGGTCCAGAGAAGTGCCTTAAAGTCAAGACGGCCAGTAATGTGTCGGAGCCTCTACATCAGCTGGGGGGGGGGGGTCAGTTAGGATCTCTGCAGGTGGTCGATGGAGCTGGGACAAGTTAGATGGCCGTGCCAAAGCCTCACAGCTGGGTGTCCTGACCCATACCCTGACTGACCTAAGGAAGGAAACGGAGCCCGTTGAAAGGGCCAAAGGTCAGAAGCCCTGGCTACAACCTTAACCCTATGCAGTGATGGGTCAGCTCTCTTCCTTATAGATACCAAAGGGATTCTGCGTCAGAGAAAGCGAAGGCTGGGACACACTGCATGGGCTGGCCGGGAGCCAGGAGCCACTCTAGAGATCAGTCTCTGGACCAGGCCTCACAGATACCTCGGTGACCACAGGTGTAAGTGGTCATGACCTGCGGCATTTGGTAAGCTGGTGTCAGGTGCTCATTTGGTGCTCTGAAAAGTCATTACATTTAATCTCCTCAGCACACCTTATTTTAAAAAAACACAGTCATTTGTGCCTGGCCACGCTCTTGGGAAGACGCAGAGATGCCATTCACACACGGGCCAGTTCCCCAGTCACCGGCCTGACCTTCATGTCTCCCTGACACGGGCACCTGTGGCCACCCTAGCCCCTGGGGGTCAGCCTTCTTGCTCTCCCATCAGCTTGGACTTCGGGACCTTCAATCGTGTCTCAATGTTTACAGGCCATGGTCATTATCGCTGTCCTTCTGTGCCTACTATGCTCCAGGAGTATCCGGACTTTTACCCACCCAAGCGCTGTCCTCACCATGGTCCTTCAAGGCCTGGCCTGTGCCTCTCCTCTTACAGTTTGAGAGCTAAAGCAGTTAAGCGAAGCTTAAGGTTAGGTCCTATAGAAAGGGGTCCAGAGCTTGACGGTCCCCCGTGCCTTCCTGATAGGGGTGCTGACCAAGAGCTCAGCCTGGTTCTCTTCATCCCAGCTTCAAAACGTGTGGCTCTCTCCCAACACCAGCCCTGGCTTGGGCAGGACTCAAGTTCTGCTGCAACTATCGACGCTCAGACAGAAAATGCCTGATCTTTAAGGCCATTCTCAAGCGCTTGAAATCCCTCGGTAAATACCAAGGGCTCTCTATGCCTGTGCCTTGGGGCTGTGAGAGATAACTTATAAAATTCCTTAGCTTCATCTTAGCACAACTCGACTCTGTACGGCCTCAGTTTTCAGATCTGTTGAACGGAGTTATATGATAGTATTCACCTTATAGAGTAGGAGTCAAGTAAAACCAAGGCAGTCACGTGATGCCTGAAACACTGTAAACTCTTAGGAAAGGTCTCTGGGCCCTTCCGATGGCTGGGAGTTGGCCTCAACCTGAGCAGAGTGAGCATGGGCGCGCACGGATATAATCCCAGCATTTGCGAGGCTGAGGCGGAAAAGTGGCGAGGTCCAGACCAGTCTTGGATACACTGTGAGACTCAGTTTCAAAAGAAAACAAAAAGTGGTTGGTGTCAGACTTCAGATGTGCGGTAGAGATTTCAATTTCCTGGGTTTCCAGGGCATTGCTCAGAGGGCCGGGATCCTCAGCCGGATCCTTGAGCTCCTAGTTCTAGGGGTTCGGCAGATCCTGCTCTCTCCGTGGGTATAATAGAGGGGGCAGCGACACAGCAACCCCGCAGAAAAAGAAAGTGATGGGGTTTCCAACCAGCTGCACCTGTGGAGCCACAGCTAAGGGAAGGGAAGCGAGTCCTCCATGCGGGAAGCTCCCTCCAAGGATGCTGTTAGGAAACATGGCAAGAAAACCCCCTAAACTGCCATTGCAGACCTCCGGGGTAACCCTGCGCAGGACTCTCACGTCCTTTGTTCCCTTCAGCCTGGGTGGCTTCCTCTCTGGGCCGCTTCCTTTCGGCTTCCTAGAGTTTCCTCGCTCTTGCACTGCTTTCAGCAAAAGGCCTCCTACATCCAACGCTGTGTCTAAGAACAAAGTGCCGAAGCCCGGCTTCTCTTCCGCGGGCGCCTGGGCGTGCAGGCTGGGCACCTCCGCCTCAGACAACGATCAAAACGGGGGAAGGAGAAGAACCGACTGGAGGCAAACAGGGTTGGAGTGTGTGCGATCTAAGTACCGCGCTGGGGAACCGGGCCAGATGATTGCTGACGAATCTTGCTAACTCAAAGTCCACAGATCAGAAACGTTTAGAACTAGGACGCGGTTTACCTATTTTCTAGTCCCAATTCCAGTTCCATGTGGCCTTTTGATCCCTCTGGTCTCTGGCCTTAGTGTTCTCAGTGGGGATGCTGGTGAGGTGTCCAAGAACGGGCTGATTTCTTGTCTGCATCCAGAATGGGAAGCTGCTTTCAAGCATCTGCGGACCTCATCGTTCCTGGCCCCCCCACCCCCGTTCTGCTGACCCATGCTGGAGCTCACGAGTCTTGGGCTCACTTTTCCACTGGTCTCGGAGCCAAGGGTCTGGGTCCCACTTCCTGGAGTCATTAATTCCAGCTGAGCAGAACTCCACTTTTGGCGTAGACTGAGAAGGCCTCTCGTCTCAGAGAACTAAGAGGCGCCTCCTGGCCTGTGCGTCCCATGCACCCTTAGATTCTCGGCTGTCCCCGGAGTCCCTTGGGTGAGGGTTACAGGTCCGCCAGAAGCGCTCGGGGCTGTGTAAGGGCCGGCGCTCGGGGCTGTGTAAGGGCCGGGCCTGCTGGTTCACTTGATGCCACCCCATCTCCCTCTGAAGAGTGGACTGCAAGTCCAAGGCCTGCCTGACCTATAGAGTGAGTTCAAGGATAACCCAGACGACTTAGCAAAACCTTGTGGGGCTGGGGAGGGTGCTCAGTTGTAAATTGCTTGCTATGCAAGGTAAGAACCTGAGTTTGGATTCACAGCACCCCTAGGAAAGCCGGGTGCAATTGTAACCCCAATGTTGGAGGAAGGGGAGTTTGGTGGATCCCGAGAGCTCACTGGCCAACCAGCAGGGACGATAGGTGGGCGTCAGATTCAGTGAGCTATCCTGTCTCAAAAACTGAGGTAGAGAGCAACTAAGGAAGACACTCGGTGTCAACCTCTGGCCTTCTCTCTCTGGGTGTCTGTCTGTGTGTCTATGTGTCTGTCTGTCTGTCTGTTTGTCTGTCTCTCTCTCTCTCTCTCAAACACACACACCAAAACAAAGAAACTACCATACTATTGTTAGCCCCATTTTACCATGACGAAACCAGGATGAGAGGCGTTCAGCTGTCCAGGGCCACATGACCAGGGGGTACTAGGGCACCCTTCTGTCTTCCCCGAAACAGGCGTCTCCCTACAGCTTGACCTTTGTCTGTGTTTCCCCTTGTATGCTTAGGTTCCTGGCTTCCCCTGGCAAGTTCCTTGGGTGGGGACTTCAGGCCTGCCAGAAGAATGTGGAGTTAAGAGCCCTCTCCCTGCCAGTGTGCCCCGAGTCTCCTCCCATGGGTGAGCTTCAGGACTCACAGTTTACCTACCAGGAACCCAAAGGTAGGAAAACCAACACCATAAGTGATCAGGAAGCCATGTGAATATTTTATAGCCTTGGTAGTAAATAATGCAGCTGTCTGGCTATGCCCGACCCAATTCTTCTGTCCTGCATCCAGGACAATCTGTCTGGGTTCCTGCCTTGGATTAATTAATTAATTAATCTATCTATTTATTTACTTATTTATTCTTTGAGTCAGGGCCTCCCTCTGAAACTGGGGCTGGTCTTGAACTTGCAGCAATCCTCCTGCCTCAGCCTCCTGAGTGCTGAGATTACAGGTTTGGGCTACTGTACCGACCTGACCTGTAGGGTTTTTTTTTTTTGTTTTGTTTTGTTTTTTTGTTTTACGAGACAGGGTTTCTCTGTATTGTTTTTGAGGCTGTCGGTCCAGCCCGGCCTCGAACTCATAGAGATCCGCCTGCCTCAGTCTCCCGAGTGCTGGGATTAAAGGCGTGCGCCACCACCGCCCGGCCTGACCTGTAGTTTTTAAGTAATTGCTGTGTTCTTGGCTGAGCTTGTTCATCTACATCAGCAGTTTTTAGCCTGGGGTTGCATATCAGACACCCTGCATATCAGATTCCTCAGAATTCGTAATGTAGCAAAATTGCAGTTATGAAATAAGGACAAAAATAATTCTACGGTGGGGGGGTTGTCACCGCAACGTGAGGAGCTGTGTGAAAGAGTCACAGCGTTAGGAAGTTTGAGACCCACTGATCGGTCACCTCTGCCTCACTCTTGCTCAGGCCTGGACTACCCTTCTCCTTCACCTTTTAGGAGCCATTCCTTCAGGAAGCTTTCCTTGATTTCCTGGGTGGGAGCGGGGTGTCTCCTGACCCCTGGGACACCCCTCCTGGGCGCTGCTCCCTCTATGTGGTCATCTCCTGCCTCTTATGACGTGATTTCTGCCTTTCTATGTCAACTCCAAAGGAGTAGTCGTCTCCCTGGAGGCTGGATGCAAAGGCTGGTACTGTAGCAGGTGCTCGCTGACAATGTAGAAGCAGAAGACAATGCCATGTGTAGCTTAATTCTTTGGCTTTTGTGGATGAAACCCAGGGCCCAATATGCACCAGCCAGGCACTCCACCACTGGCAGATAAGTAATACTGTATTTATCTTAGTTTACAGGTCAGAAAACTTGGGCCCAAGCGAGAGGGCACGGCTAGGGCTCAGTTCCTCGGATCTAAGTCTAACTCTGTCTCAAGAATCCTCTGAAAGAGCTGCTCGGGGTGGTGACGCAGGCGCCTGTAATCCCGGCACTGAAGAGGCTGGGGCAGGAGGGTTGCTGTGACTATGATGTCTACCTAGACCTCGCGGGCAGTTCAAGGCTAGCCTCAATAAAACAAGCAAAAAGAACCCACTTGAGAACCTTTAGCTTCTTTCCCCGACTGACCTCTAGGGCCTCCAGTCAGTTCCCTTTGCTTCTGCTCAGGAAGACGTTCAGGCCCCCTCCCCCCACCCCGAGGCTTAAGTAGAACTCGAGTTCTGACCCACATGTTGGGATGGCTGGAACAGGTTAAGGGAGCAGAGTGAGATGCTGTGTTTCAGCAGGCTGGTCCACAGCCCCCCGCAGTCCCCAGGCCCCACACCAGCCTTGGGGGAGACTTGCATCAGCCAGGGGCCCAGGATGGAGACGGAGCAAAATCTGTCTAAGTTCCCTGACACAGTTTCTAAAGGTGCCGTGCCACTTAGGGGCTGCGTCCCCAACCAGGCTATCATAGCCGTGCAGGAACCTGAGACAGGAAGACAGATGATCCTGTCTGCCTTTCCCATCCTGGGTCGGGCAGCGAGAACGAGGACAGAAATCAGGGCACAGGCTCTGCGGGGTGGCTCAGGACAAGGACAGCATTACACAAGAAGCCTTGGCCGGAGCCTGGCCTCAATTTTGGGCAGGAGGTAGGGTGTGGAAGGGAGGGTAAATAGGTCTCTGCCTTCAAGAGAACTCTCACTGGTTACCAGTGGCACCTGGAGCCTCAAGAGGGTGGTGAGCTGTGTTACCGAGGGCTGCCAAGAAATGCGTCGGCCAAACAAACAGCACGGCAGCCCACCTAGACATTCACATTCCCTCCTGCCATTCATCGGCCAGCACACAGTAGGTACTCAGGAAGAGTCTGGTGTCCCTCGATGACGAGGTCAGATCAGAGGTCACTTGGAGACACCACTCAATGTGGAGGTAAGAAATACAAACACAGGATCCTTTTGCTCTGACATTACTAAGAGCCAGGAGGGGAGTCAAGAGAATGGAAGTCAATGTCACAGCAGCGAGGAGTCAGTTATTAATAGATGCCTGCAAGAATTTTCTAGTAGTATGGACAGAAATCCTGAGTCCAGGGACAAGGGCGGTCACAGCTTGGCCCTCACTCTCCTCAGTGGGGACCAGGAGCATTTGAAAGCAAATTCCAGAGATTAAATCTTGGCAGAGGCCCAGGCAGTTAAGTCCCTGTGCCAGAAGAGGTGGGGCCTGAGTCTCCATGCCTATCAGACTTAGGCATCCCTGCTAGGTCCAGGACAGTGGGAACACAGAGGAACTCCTGCAGGAGACCAAGCAGTAGGCTCCTGACGGGCTAAGAAACTCCGGGCAGGCTCAAGGGAGGTAGCACGGCAGAGGGGACAGGTGGTAAGGCACCACTCTGTCCCCTCCTCCAGATACTAACCCACGATGCCACTCCAGCCTTGACAGCTGGGGCACACGCCCCCGTCTGTGCCCTCCAGCTGTGGGTACCGTTGGGCCACTCACTTGCCTTCCTCTGTTCAACCCAGTTACCTGCTTGCTTTTGCTCCCTTGGCTTTAGAGAGGAGCAAGCGTCGGGTGCGCATGCGCGGCTGTGAACTCTGGCCGGAAACTCAGCACAGGTTAAGGTGGGAGGCCCACTCTGCCTGCCTACTAGCTGTGTGACGACGGATGTGCCGTGTTTGACTCCCCGAGCCCCAGCGTCTCCCATGTAAGATGACGCTAATGACGGCACCTACAACATAGGGGGTTTTGTGATCGGGTGTCAGCTCGACGGCAGGTGTTAGCTCAGAGCCTGCCGGGTCCTGAGCATCCTGTGTGTGTGGGAGCTGGAATTACCGTTTCCGATAGGGGTTCTAAACTCACATTCTCTATACCCTCTTCAGAGTCTAGAGTTCATCCAGACGCCCAGGGCACCCCTGACAAGATCAGGGGGCCGTGCGAGCTGATAAGAGGCATCAGAGCTGAGGATCCTAAAGGCCTGGGACAGAATAAGACAGGCAGGGAGAGCTCCATACAGTCCCGGGCCCTGGGCCCAGTAAGCACTAAACTGTGGGTAGAGTTGGCCATCCCAGGCCACCTATAATTACCTTTCAGCAGAGTTCTGCAGTACTGGGCGGGGGCAGTATTTTTCAGGTTTTATTTGGATGCACAGACAGTGCCCCGAGGCAGCCTCGTGCCAGCTAGCTGCTCCCAGATGGGAACAAAGGTTAATGCTGTGAGGTTGGCCTCTGAGGGCTGACCTCTGAAGGCAGGGTTCAAGGTTTGCAAAGCATGGTCTGCATATAGACCCTGTTACCCTGTTTTTGTGGGGGTAGGTGGGGGTAGGTGGTGGAGAGGTGGGGTGGGGGTCCTCTGTGGAGAATGTAAGGATTCAGGCATTACGCTGGCTTGTTCCTGTCACCTGGCAGAATGCACTCAGGCAGTACCCTGGTCAGCCCAGGGTTCCGTGATTATGTAGTCTGCACACAGTTGCAAAGGACCCCTTTAAAAGACAGACCCCCGCCCACATGTGCTCTCTCTTCCAGCTCTCTTTAGGCTCTCTTCTCTCTCTCTCTCTCTCACCCCCACCTTCTCTTCCCCGCGGTTCCCCTGGGGCAGACAGACAGGACAGTTTCCTGTCTCCCTCTTCTCCTCTGCCCTCCCCCCCTTTGTGTCTCTTCACCTCTTTTCTCTTCCCTTCCCCTCCCCTCCCCTTTCTAATAAAACTTCCCAGGCACACGCCTTTAATCCCAGCACTCTGGAGGCAGGTGGATCTCTGTGAGTTCAAGACCAACCTGGTCTACAGGAACTAGTTCCAGGACAGCCTCCAAAACAATACAGAGAAACCCTGTCTCGAAAAAACCAAAAACCAAAAACCAAAACAAAACAGCTTCTCACTTAAGCTCTGTCTGCCTGGCATGTGCCTCCCGTCCTCCCTCCCTCTCGGTCATGCTCGCCCGCCATGGAATTCACCAAGGTTCCCCTCGAGCTTTATCATAACACGGAGAGAGCCCAGGGAAGCCTGAAAATCCAGTACGAAGCATACCAGGGCTGTAGGATCCAGCACAAAGCAGGCAGAAGGAGCCAGGGGAGGGACAGTGTGCTCTCCATCCTAGCTGTCCCCAACTCTGTCCTTTTCCTCCTTCCCTCAAATGTGCAGGTATTGGCTCACGCTGGCAAGGTGGGTGTTTTGCTTTGTTTTGTTGTCTTGAGAGAGGTTATCACTAGCCCTGGCTGCCCTAATACTTATTATGTAATTCAGGATGGTCTCAAGTTGAGGACTATCCTCCTGCCTCAGCCTTCTGAGTGCTAGGATTGTAAGCATGCTTAACATCTGGCGTAACATCTGGCTAGCACAAGTCTCACTGTGGAGCCCCTCAAGGGCATTTCTAGAGGTCAGGAGGTGGTATGTTTGTACCTGGTCCTTCTCTTTGCTTTTAACGCTTGTCCCCCCCCACCTTTAATCCCAGAATTTGGGAGGCAGAGGCAGGCAGATCTCTGACTCTGAAGCCAGCCTGGTCCACATAGAGGGTTCCAAGACAGCCAGGGCTGGACAAAGAAACCCTATCTGGAAAAAAAAAATACACAAAACATACGCTCTCTCTTAGTCATCCACTATGCAAAGGAAGAAGAAGATGGAGACCTAAATCCTAAATGCTCCATCCAGAAGCAGCGGGAAAGGCAGGGATCCCAGAAGGCACATTCCGTGACGGGGGAGGGGGCGGGGGGGACGGGGAAGGGGCAGGTCCCCCGTTTGCGCCTGTGTGGTTTTGGACACTCGCAGACATTAGCACAAATAGACTTCCTGTACTCCCAGTCCCTTGAGTACTTAACCCGCTGGCAGCACCTGAACCCTCCCTCGGCAGAGCTCTGATGTCTCCGGGTCTTCCAGAGCAGGGCCTCCCGGCACACCTGGCTGGTACGGAGAGCCACAGAGGTGCAGATTAGCCCCATCCGTTTTGACTCGCACAGATGAGACGACTCCCTGGCCAGTTCTACACAGACACCCAGCACGCTGGAGAAGGCAGCAAGCACGTTGACAAGCGTTGCTGGGAAAGCCACCGCGGGAAGCCGGCCAGTGTGAAGCCCCTGCTTTGCGTCCTCAGCCCACGTAGGGTGGGAGACAAGAGGGTGGCAGGAATGAGGGGTGATCAGGAGGAGAGGGCGCGGCACTCAGGTGTGGGGGCGGGGCTACAGCTAGGGAGTAAACAGAGGCGATTGGCAGGACCGCTGCCCCCCACCCCCACCCCCGGGGACGGGACCCAGAGACGCTTCCTCAGCCCGAAGATCTATATAGCTCAGCGGTAAAGTGAGTGCAACTCCATCCCCTGCAGAGAGAGGAAGGAAGGAAGGAGGGAGGGAGGGAGGGAGGGAGGGAGGGAGGGAGGGAGGAAGGAAGGAAGGAAGGAAGGAAGGAAGGGGAAAAGGGAAGGAAAAGTGCGAGAGAGAAACAAAAAGGGAAAGGAAGGGAAGGACGGAAAACAGAGAAGGGAAAGAATTGCTGGTGAAGGAGAGGGAGGGTCTTCACAGCAGCCCCGCAACGCCCCGCAACTCCACGCACACGCTGACACCCTTATCCGTGAGTCACCCGTGGGTCTCCTTGCCAGACACCAGCAGCCCATCATTACGGGCGGAGCCAGCTAAGCTGTCTGAGCAAAAGTCAGAAGGGCAAAGACTGAAAAGGGCTCCTTGGACTCGCTCATGTGCGCCCTTTCATGTGGGCAGGCCTGCTCCTGGAACCGGCTGTCGCCAGCCCTGTGGATTCCTTTGGAGAGGTGGAGGGGTGGGCTCTCTGTTTCCAGTCTTTTTTTTTTTTCGAGACAGGGGTTCTCTGTATTGTTTTGGAGGCTGTCCTGGAACTCGCTCTTGTAGACCATGCTGGCCTCCAACTCACAAAGACCCTCCTGCCTCTGCCTCCCGAGTGCTGGGATTAGAGGTGTCCGCCACCAAGCCCAGCCCGTTTCCAGTCTTGCGGCGGCACATGGGCACTGCCTATGAGTCACCGCACTCTGGTCCCAGCTCTTGTGGCCCTAAGCCCATAAATTAGAAAGACTTTGCCTTCGCCGTTCCTTCAGCCAAGGGCCCCAGCTTCTGCTGGAAAACCCCTTTTCTGGAGTTTCATTTCTCTCTTCAGTACATGCTCAGGCCTCCGCGTGGCATTCTAGGTCACCGAGGTGTAGCCCATGCTCCAGCCCTGTCTACCCCGGTTCCCCTTGTATCTGGAATGAGTATTCTACTGCTCTCATGCCTCTGCCTGGGCTGGGTTTCTCTACCCGGAGTGTCTCCTCGGACTTCCCACTTTTGCCACTAAGGAATTCCTTCTGGATCATCCTGGCTGGTGCCAGTGACCCTTCCACAGAGCCTGCCCAGCTGGGCGAGCCCTAGCGTGGAGGCTGGCATCCTGTGGGCACTTATTCTTGACTCCAGCAAATGCCGTCTGTTACTATGATGCCGTCTGTTACTAGAAAGTCACTTTATTTCTTGGGACCTTAATCTCCCTGTCCTCTAGGTTTTGATGGGGAGTAGGATTTTTTCAGTAAGCTTCTACAAACCCTAGAAATTAGACACAGGGCTTCACGCCATGCACATTTCTCTGACTCACCTTGAAACTCGCCTTGTTAGTAACAAAACTATACAAAAGCAGCCAGGTAGTAGCGGCGCACGCCTTTAATCCCTACACTGAAGGAACAGAGGCAGATGGATCTCTGTCAGCTCAAGGCCAGTCTGGTCTGCAGAGAGAGTTCCAGGACAACTAGAGCTGTTACACAGAGAAACCCCCATCTTGAAAACAAAACAAAACAAACAAACAAAAACTCAAAACTACACAAAACCACAATGACAGTCAGCAGCAGCCCGTGGACACTCACCCTGATGTAGGCACTGGGTTAAACACTTCTCTTGTCTGAGTTCTGAGGGCTAAGGGGGAGTTACTAATAGACCCATCTACAGGTAAGGAAGTTGAAGCCAGAAAGGTGACTTGTCCAAGGTCACATAACTGAGTGGTTGAGTTCCTCCATAGAAGAGTAGCACCCCACAATCCTGGGGCACTCCACCTTGGCCACTTCCCTTCGAAAACACCTGTAAGGGCGGGGCAGGTCCTCTGCATACTGATGGCATGCTGATGTCCAACTCCTTCGGGGAGTATAGACTCTGGCCCTGGCTAAGATGCATGCTTGCAGAGGAGCAGGCCAAGGACCCTATAGACAAACACAGCACCTGACGTCCAGCCTTAGTCCCCTGTAACCCCCCCCCCGTGTGGACTCAGGCAAGGATTTGCCCAAGCCTTACTTTCTTCCCCTGTAGTGGAATGAGTAGGAATACCTGATGTGCCTCAGGGGGGCAGGCCTTTAAGCCAATCTGCAGCCCTCGTCTGCACGCTGCCTGGGCTGCACCCGCGGGGCCTGGGAGAGGCCCCTTGCCAGGAGCAAAGAGGCCAGAGGAACTGTAGGCAGCTGCCCAGGCTCCCGTCAGATCCCAATGTCAGATCCCCATGCCCGCAGAGGAGGGGGAGAGAGGGAGAAGGGGGAGAAGGGGTTGTAACACTGCCCCTCCACACCCTCACTCCACCATCTGCACATCAGGACCACCGGCAGTTGGGACTCTCCTCCCCTCACCATCTCTTAGAGACACTGAGCCGCCTGTCTGAGGACGCGTACTAAGGGGGCACTAAGCTGGGAGCAGGAGCTGCCTACAATCCAGGCACCTCTGTCTCTGAAGCCAGCGGGGTCTTCGTCCCGGTATCTGGAGAGACTTAGGGGACGTGGCTGAGCCACCTGACTACAGTACGGCCTTGAGCACACCTCTCTGAGCCTCAGCGTCTTCGCTGGCTGCTCTGACTTTGCAGGTGGTCCCGAGAGACTGACCACGCCGAACAACCTGGTCTAATATCCTCTCTCTACTCCCTTGATGTCTGCTCGCTACCATCCTCTAGACTACGGGATTTGATTCCTGTGGGAAGCATCCTCGGGGCCCTCTGCGCGTGCTCTGCCCCTCAGGTCTTCCTGGATGTGCTCACACTTTCCCCGGTAACCTGGGGGTGGGGTGTGGGCGTGGGCATCGGGCTTGGCCCCTGGGCTGGGATAGTGACAGGGGCGGGACAAGCAGCCTTTTTTTTTTAAACCTGGAGGAGGTCTCCCGAAGCCATCAGCCATCAGGCTTGGCTGGTCTTTATACCTCAGGCAAAGTTCGTGCCAGTGCCCACGGTGGGTGCAGGCTGGCCAGGGTGGGGCCCACTGTGGGGGCTGAGGTTCAGAATAGGGGGCTGAGGGGAAAGGCAGAGCAGTGAAGGCCTGCTGCTGTCTGGCTAGGGCCTGGGAGCCCACTCGCCTGGTGCCCCCTGACTTGAAGAAGGCTCAGCCTAGGGGAGAAAGCTCATCCTGTATTCCTCAGGGTTGTAGCTCTGTCTTGAATGTGTGGCACACCCCCCCTCCCACGGGAGCTTGAGACTGAGCTGACATGGGCCTTCCTTAATGCCTGGGGGTGGGGTAAGAGACACAGTCTTGGGGCTCTAGAAGGGCATCTGATATGGATGGTGTGGGAGGGGAGGTTTGGAGACGGCTTTCGCAGTCTCCTCGTTCCCCGCTACCCTGCCCAGTCATAGGAGTGCGCCCGCTGGCACCCTCGAAGCTCATGCATGACCTCACTGTCGATGCAGCCCCCAGAGGCCGTCGTCCTCAGACCCACCGGTCCCTCTGTGTCCCCTCCTCAACTTTCTGGCCTCCACGTAGCACCCCTCCCCCATCCTGGCCAGAAACAACCCATACCCAGAGGGAACTATCCTCCCATTCTACCAAGCCAGCAGGGTCGGTCTGGGAGCATGAGGGAGCTAGGGCAGACCTCAGCATGAACTTCCCAAGCATCTAGGTTATAAAACCACAGGACAGATTAAAACTCTCCTTCGTCTCTTTTGTCCTCAGAGCTTTCACAGTGTGTCCCAGATCTCCTTTGCACCTGGAAACTCCCGTGGTCCTGGGCCTGGAACCTGTGCCTGAGGCCTCATTTCCAAAGCCCACTTTTAGGAAGTCTGGTGTGGCTGGGTGTCAGAAGCCAGCTGAGTCCCTACTCGGCATGTGGCCTGCTTGAGAGCTTAGGTTCTGTACTCCAGCCCTTGACCCAAATTCTGCCCCATGTCGAGAAATCATAGCCTTCTCCTGGCACCCCCATTTGGCTCTGAAGGTCCTGAGTATCGACTGTTTTTTAACCTCGAGGACTGACAGTTCCTCCTGTCCAAGCCCGTTCAACAACCTGGCCGCCTGCCTAGCCACTGCGGCCAAGATGGCCACAGCCTATGCCCACAAAAGGCTGCGGGCAGAGGCTTGGCTCAGCCCCGTGAAGGTGGTGGACTGGGGTTGGGTGGGCAGCAGCTGGAGGACGGGACTCATCTTACACCGAGGAGGCACCGTCCTTGCCAACTGCCGCCTGCCACAAGCTGCCGGAACTGGCAAATGGGGCCAGTCTCTGCCAGGGCAAGTCTGGGGCAGAGGGATGGACAGGCCCGGCTGCCTGTTTCTAGTGCTGGACACAGGGCTGGGTTCTCTGTGGCTAACGCTAATTTAGTCTCAAGGCAGCCCCGGGGACTGTGGACCTTACAGCTGAGAGGAAAAAATAAATGTGGCTGAGAGAGGGTTGGCACTTGCTCCAGGCTGCACAGCCGGCCAACACGGTGACTGCATGCTGGTTCGTCCCAGCCTGGGGCCTCGGCTCAGGGGCTCTGCTTCAGGAGAGGCCCTGGGCAGGGTGTAGAGGAAGTGGGCTTAGGAGAAGCAGAGGCTCTCCGCAGAAAGGGCCGCTTGTGAGGGGCCTTGTTGGATGCTAAGAGAGGAATGGAAAGGCATTGGGGGAGGAGTGTGCAAAACGCCAGCTGGGCAGAGACTGGGCAGGGAAGAGTGGGGGCCTTGGCAGAGTGTCCCAGGCCCTCTCTCATTCCTCGGGAGGACTTGACTGTAGCCTGCTGGGTCGGGCTCTGCTGGTCCAACTGGCCCAACCACTTCTCGAGGGCGCTACCCACTGCCTCTGCACAGAGCCCTGCCAGGGGACGCCAAGGGAAGCCTGCTGGGGGGGGGGGCTCAGCTCCACTCCCCAGTCTCCAGGCCAGGATAAAGAAGTCCTGACGTCCAGGGTTCTCTGCTCAGTCTGGAAGGGAGGAGTAGGCTGCAGGGTCCCTTCCTTCTGAAAAGGGATGTGGGCAGAGTGGGGAGTCCTGTGCAACCCTGCTTTTATCTGTAAACGGGACTGTTTCAGTTTCTTTAAAAGACACACCCCTTTTTCCATCAAAACAGCCACCCGGTCTTTGTGTGTGTGTGTGTGTGTGTTTTTTTTTTTTTAGGTTTCCGGGGCTCTCCATGCCCCTCTGTCATGTCCGGCTTCGGGTCCTCTCACCAGGCTGGGTCCTCGGCAGCAAGGCAGTGCCAGGGCCAGGTGTCAGGGTCATGGCAGCCTCCGGGTGGCTATACGATCCAGGAATAGAGCTGGGTCTTTTACAGTCTGGCCGGAATCACGTGGAGGGCTGGCACCCCACCCTCCTTGCTGGGAAATACTCCCCTAGGGCAGGGAGGGGCAAGGCTGCAGGCCCGTCCATGCCAGTGCTCAGTACCAGCGCCGTAAGGGGACTGTGTCTGCAAGGGTGGTGTGGTAGAGGTTGGGGGTTGGAAGGGTGAAGGGTAGGGGTGTGGTGGGGTGGCGGGGCTGAGGTTGTAGGTGAGGGCTTGTGTGCCCCGAGTCCCTGGAGGGACTGTCTATAGCCCCCCTTGACCCCTCCAAGGGCCTTCTTTCATCCCCTGTCCTCAGTTTCCGGTAGGCCAGGGAATGTTCCACGAGCCATCGTCTGCAGAGGAACTCAGTTAACCACCACGCAAGAACAAGCGAGGGGGCTGGTGAAGCCTTCCTTGCGTCACTCCCCCGGTGTCGTGCCCCCCCCCCCGTGCCCTCACCCTCTGTGGGCAGGCACGCCAGTGTGAGCCCCAGCAGAGGCAAACTGAGTTGGTTCTGGAAAGTCAGTGCAAGATGATCAGGATGTTCCTTGCAGTCTCTAGATGCCACGGGTGACCAGCCCCAGCTCTGCTGCCCACCCAGGCCGCTTCCAGGTCCCTGTGAGGAACTGGGACAGAGGAGCCTGCTCAGGAGACAGCCCGGTCAGAACCGCGTTATAAAGGTCCATGCTGGGCCCGTGAGAACCACGTGAAAGCCCTGTGCTCTGCCCTCCCCCAAAGCACCTTTCCCCACCCCTTCCCAGGGATTCCTCCAGTTTCACTTAAACAGATGTATGGAAGAGGAGTTTCCTTGGGAGGGGATTAAGGATTAGCCCAGCCTTGCTGGTTTTGTGTTGGCAGACTGAGCTTGCTCCTCTGGTCTCAGAGGCTCCATCTCAGAACCCCCAGATGCCATTACTAGCATCTCCATTCCACAGACCAGGAGACCTTCGCACAGTAAAATCACAGGTCTGGGGACAAGAGCAGGGCAGCAACTTTTCGGCACTTCCCTGGCATGCGGCACTAAGACCTCCCTAGCCTGTCTTTGCTTGTCCTTCCCTTAGTGCTGGGGGAGTCTTAAACCTCGGTGGCAGACTTGGTGACCTGAGGCAGAGGCAAGCCCCCAGCCCCCTTCCCGTGTCTCACTACCCCCAGCCAAAACCCCTGCCCGGCTCTGCTATCCTCCAGCAGCTGCCCAGATATATCATTCCTGCTGCCTGTGCTTCCTGTCCCAGAAGCAGGAGCCCACTCCGTCTTGAGCAGGCCAGTGCTCTGGGCGTGGTGGAGATGGGATGCCCCGGCAGCCGAAGCTTCGGGGCTAGAAATAGTGACACAGGCAGAAGCAGGACAAGAACTAGCTGCTGAGTGAGATGAAATGGGAGACCCTGTCCCGTCTTCAGCTGGTGGGCCTCAGGGGCAATGGGTGGTCTTTTCAGGTTGCTTCTTTGGATTCTAGACTTCTCCTTCAGGGGCCTTAGGACCCTGTCTTGCTCATGGTTTTGGACAGTGACAGGGTCTCAGGATAATCTTCGTCCTCTCCTCTGGACAAACCCTCCCGAGAGCCACAGAGGAACGGTCCTGGTGATTTGTGCTCAGTGCTACCCAATACTGGTCCCTTGGCTTCTCCTTAACCTAGAGGAGGAGGGCGCTAGAGAGGGAAGCGGGGAGGAGAGAACCACTTCAGGGGGATGCTTTGAGCACACCCTTGCTGGAGGATTTATACTCATGTCATGAGAGACAATCCAGGACCCTTTCAGGGCCGAGAGCCTGTGACTTAGCACAGTGGCCATTCCTATAACCCCGAACTTACGCATAGAGACAAGTCCTTAGCAGATATCTGCGCCCTGGCTGAGATGGTATTCTCTCTCTCTCTCTCTGACTTTCATAGGTGAGAACTTAGATTGGGAGAGGTGTGGTCATGATGACACAGTCAGGGTCATAGGGTCAGCATGTGATACAGCCAAAGTCTCCTTGGAGACCTCAGCTGGTTAGGGACAGCTCATCTGAACCCTGCCCAGGACTTACCCAGCGATGTACCCAGCTCCACGATGCAGTGATCCTAGCTAACCTGGGTCTGAAGTCCCCGGCTTCTACACAAGCCTAAGGCCCTTGGGCCGGTCTCTGGAGAGAAAGCCACCTGCACCTCTCTTCTGCCCTCGCCAGAACGTGACCAGATGAGTCTTAGCTGCCCTCCACCTCCTTATGTCAGTTCCCCCTGCTAATCACCAAAGCTGCCATCAACAGTGGCCCTCCCTTCTTGGATGCTCGGAGATCACTCAGGACAGAGCCCCACACTGGGTAGCCCCCCCCCCATCTTCATCTCCTTTCCCCAAGGCAGAAAGCAGCAGGTGGGAAGAAAGTCTTGGTGGCTGGCCTTAGGGCTCCCCAGTGGCGGGCTCTCCCACTGTGGTCCTGGCACAGGGTAGGCCCGGTTGTTGATGTTGTTGAGGGGAGAGGCTGGGTTGGCTGCTGTAGATCTGGAGGAGGAGCCAGACGGGGTGAAACCCGATTCCAGGTGGGCAAAGGTCACCTAGAGCTTTCCTTCCTAGCACACCCTTTCCTTCAGCCCAACCCCAAGTTAAATAGGGCCCCTGGACTCAAGGAAAGGCCAGGGATAACTACTGGCCACCAAAGAGGAGCAGCACGGGGAGGGACACAGCCAAGACAAGTAGAGAAATGTTAGTCACCAGTGACCCAGGAGACATCAAAGATAATGTGTAGAGAAAGGTGGCCGGCCGTCTTTCCAGAAGAAATCCGACTCGGCCAGAGTCAGCTTTGTGGGAAGAATCCACTGTCATGGGATGGTGACAGTTATCAGGGCTGGGGACTTAAATACTAAGTTTCAAACTGGGCCCTTTCTTCCAGGGTAGAGGGACCAGGGTATCTGCCTCTGTCTATACAGCAGGACAAGTCATTGTGGCTTTCTCTCCCTAGCCCAATCCCCAATGTCCCCAATGTCCATTTAAAGTAAGGTTTGGAGACCTACATCTCTGTCAGGGTCCCCTATCCCTGGAAGTCTCAGGCTTCCACTGGGGGGGTGGGGGCGGGGTCCACGTCTCTTGAGCCTCAGACAAAGAGCTGTCTAGACTTTTATTCCTTCTTGGTGCTTCCCCGGAAGGAGGTCAAGGACCTCAGGATCCTAGAACCCTCTTTTAGCCTCCTGGGAAGAGCTATCCTTTTTTTTTTTTTTAAACCTTTCTTTTTTAAATTGAGCTATACATTTTCCCCCCCACTCCCCTCCCCTCCTCCCCCCACGCTCCTAATTTACTCGGGAAATCTCTTTTTCCGGGAAGGGTCATCTTATTTTGTTTTTTGTTTTGTTTTGTTTTGCGACATGGTCTTACATGCCCAGGCTGGCTTCACTTGCTATGTAGCTACGGCTGAACTTGAACTCGCTTCCTGAGCTTCCTGCCTTGGCCTCCTGAGTACTGGAGCGTCATTCTGAGCCAACATCTGTGGTTTTCTCTGTGGTGGGGAACCAAACACAGGCTTTCTGCAAGTCAGACAAACACCCTATCATCTGAGTTACAGGCCCAGGCCGGGGAAGTCATTTCTTTGGGTAAGTGTAATGCAACATCTTAGAGCTCTGGGCTTTGGGGACGGAAAAATGGATTCCCTGGCTCCCATTCGGTGCTCAGACTTTGGGCCCAGGGGACCCTTAATGAACGAACGAACGAATGAATGAATGAGTTAAGACGGATGATCAGGTTCCTCTTCTGGAAAGAAAGCTTGTGCGCCTGATGGAGCCGAGGGGCGCTCAGGGCCGCGGGCACAGGAGACAGTGGGAAGACGGGGAGAGAGGCAATTCCCAGAACTGTCTGAGGAACAGCGCCGAGACAGACCGGCTAGATCCTTTCGCCCTTGGAGACCTCCCAGCTCCTTCTCTCCGGCAGGGCTGGGGATCGGCAGGCCCGGCGGCGGGCACGGAGCCCGCCCGGCTCAAGCCAGCAGGAAAAGAGCCGGGAGGCCAGGCGGCGAGACGGGCCAGCTGGCCAGTGGGGAGTCCCGGGCGTGGGCGCGGGCAGTCGGGGAAGCCCCGGCGGTGCCTCCCGGGCTCCACGGAGTGGGCTGTGCCCCCCTCCCCTGGCCTCAGAGAGTCCTCAGCGTCCCCGAGACGCGGTGGCCTGCGTGCCACTGGCAGGCGAGGCACTTGGAGAGCTCGGGAGGCATCCGGGGACTGAGACCTGCCCTGCAGGAGGCTGAGACGCGCCGGACCCCCAGCTCCCGGGGGCGGAGCTTCGAAGGGGCGGGCCCCCGTGGTGGTGGGGGCGGGTCCTGAGCGAGGGCGGGGCCGGGGCCGGCACCTGGGTGAGGTCGCGCAGCCCCACCCCCTCGCACTTCCGTGTGCCGCGGCGCCAGAGCAGGAGGCGGCGGCCGCGGGATCCCGAGAGCGAGCGAGCGAGCGAGAGCGGGCGGGCGGGCGCGCGGCCCCCCTGGACCCCCACCCTCCGTGCCGGGACCCGGGCGGGTCCCCACTGGCCGCCGGGCCCATCCCGATCAGGCCGGCGCTGACCTCCCCGTCCACGCGCCTCCGGGAGAGCCGCGCCGCGAGACGGACCCCGGCCCGCCGGGACCCCTGGCGCCTGGCCCCGCGGCGGGAGGTGAGTGCGAGCTGGGCCGGGGCGCGGGGTCCGAGCTACCTCGAGGGCGCGGCGGCCTTCTTTTCTCTCTCCTCTCTCGGGTGGCCTCCTTCCTCCCCCTCTTCTTCCTTCCCCGGCTCCCGGCTCTGAAACTGAGAAACTGAGCCACGAGAGCAGCCAAAGTCCCCACCGAGCACGGGGGCCCGCGGGTGCTTCGGTCCCCCTGGTCGGTCTGACCGTCTCTCTTCGACGGCGGGAGCCCAGCCCCTAAATGCTCCCTCCTGGGTGTCTTCAGCCCCCACCCGAGGGTCCGTGCGGTCCTCCCGGCCCGGCCCCCACCTCCTCCTGCCGGGTCCTCCGCCCCCCAGGCCGAGCCTGCTTGCCCCTCGCCGTCCAGTAGCGCTCCGTCTTCTCCCCGCCGCCCCCTCGACCCATTCCTCCCGGAGCCGCACCCCACCCCCCCGGCCCACGCTCGCGGGCCCCTGCCAGTCCAACCCCCGGTCCTTTCCACCGCGGGGCGGAGGCCGGGCCGCCCGTCGCCCTAGCCTCCTGCGCCCGTGTCCCAGGCGGGCAGACCGGCGCCGCCGCCGCCTCCTCCTCGCCCTATCTCTTCTTTCGGCGTCTTTCTTGGCTTTTCCATCTGTCTCTGGGCTGGGCGTGGCTTCTTCGGTCTCTACCATTTCCCCTGCCCTCCCTGCCCCTCTGAGCCCCCCTCTCCCGGTAGCCTCTGCCTGGTGCTGTCAGTCAGTCTCCGGTCCCGCTGGAGCGACGCCACTCCCTCTGGGGGGCCCAGTAAGGTGATGAGGGCAGCCGTGATGGGAGTGCCCTGCCCTGCCGGCTGGCGGTGGAGAGGGAGTCCAAAAGCACGGTCACAACTGTCCCCACTTCCCCAGGTCCCTCGGCCTAGAGGGGAGGGGAGGGAAGAGAGCCCCCCCACCCCAGCTAAGCGCGCCCCTACTTTAGACCGAGTAGGGGAGATTCCTTTTTCCTCTGGGCCCTCGGAGGAGCTTGGTTTCTGTTGCTGGAGTATCTAGGTCCGGGCCTGTGGGTGTGTTGTGTATCTTGTCTCCCTGTATACTGTTTGTCACTGTGGGGCTTTCCCGGTGAGTGTGCCCTCTCCCACGTGTGACTTGCTTGTAAGTATATGGTATATGGCCATCTGAGTGCCCTGAGACTCCGTGTGTGTGTACCTTGAAACTTCTTACATGATGTCCTGGTGAATTGCCCTTTGCCTCCCCTCTGTATTTTGTGACATTGCCCCCTCTGTATTTTGTGACATGCGTCTTTTTGCCTGCTCTCATGTCTGTGTATCCCTATGTGCCCCGAAAGTCCTGTGTGCATGCACCATGTCACCTGGCCATGCGTACATTAGATCCTCCAACTGTGGGAGCCCACACTATTGGCGTGCCAACCCGCAAGGCGTGTGTGAGTGTGTGTGAGAGTGTGTGAGTGTGTATGTGTGAGTGTGTATGTGTGAGTGTGTGAGTGTTGTGTGTGAGTGTTGTGTGTGAGTGTGTGTGTGAGTGAGTGTTGTGAGTGTGAGTGTGTGTGAGTGAGTGTGTGTGTGTGAGTGTGTGTGTGTGTAAGAAGAGTGCATGCGATCGAGTTTGGTTCTCCCTCAGCTGCTGATCTGTGACCAGGCTGATCTGCTACAGAGGGAGGGGACTGACTGGTCCTTGGGTTTCCTCGTTCCTGCTGTGGATTAGCCTGGGGCGTGGTGGATAATGCAGAGGGTGGCAGTGGGGTGTGTGTGTGTGTGTGTGTGTGTGTGTGTGTGTGTGTTCCCTCAGTGACAGTACCTCTGTATGATGTTGTGGAGCTGTACTGGGAGAGTGTGACCGGTAGGAGACTCACAATCTGACTGTATGAAACTGCCGGTGTGTGTGACGGTGGTGTTGTGGGTAACAGTGACCGAGTGTGGGTGACAGCAACAGGAGGGGGCTTACAGGGTCTGTGGTGGTAGGACTAGGAGGGAATGAGCTAATGCTCTGCACACCCAACCCCAGACCTGGCTCCTGGAGACATGGAGAAGGCTTGAGGCAAGTCCCGCATTGGCAGACTTCAGATTCTGAACCAAAGCAGCCACGGGTTCAAGGACTTACCATGCCCTTTAAGAGCAGGAGTTCTGAGTCAGGTCTCTGTGTGCTGAGCTTCCTTTGTGGAACAGAGCAGGCAGGGACTTAGGGGATCCAGAGTGAAGGCTGTTCCTGGCTGTGTGTCTTCTGGAGTCTGGGATGAATGAAAACCCACATAGTTCCCAACAGTGTCTTCTACACGATGTGTTGTTTGCCTCTTCCTGTCTCCCTGACTAGACTGCTTGCAGGAAGGAGGATTCTTCACAGAGTGCCAGGACCCAGCCCTACTCAGCTCAGCCCCAACGGGACCCCAGTCTCTGTAGCTATGATGGAGGGAGTGGGGGGTGGTGACTCAGAACTGTGATTATTGCAGGATTCTGACACCGTTTATCTGGCACAGCTAATTGGAGTTTAAATTTAAACTGGAAATAATTTGAAGTACTGATGGAAAGATAAATCCCGAGGCTGCTGCCGCCTCCAGGAAGTACTGATAGGGTCTCTAGCTGGGGGAGTGGGACTTTTGTTGTTTCGAGACAGGATTTCTCTGTGTAACATCCCTGGCTGTCCTGGAACTCACTCTGTAGACCAGGCTGGTCTCGAACTCACAGAGATCCGCCTGTCTCTGCCTCCAGAGTGCTTGGATTAAAGGCTGCCGGCCTCTCTTGCTTTTTTAGTGGTCCTGAGGATTGAACCCAGGGCCTAATTGGAATCATTACTGAACTACATGCTAAACTCCTTTTTTTTTAAATTTTTGAGACAGAGTTCACTATGTTGCCCAGGCTGCCCTTGAGCTTCCCATGTAGCCCACACTAACCTTGAACTTTTGCTTTTTATGCTCCGGCCCCTGAGTAACTAGACTTAATTGGTTGTGTCTCACTGTACTCTGGTCATCTCTTGCTTCCACTGGGAATCTAGCACAGGAGCTGGCAAGACATGTTTTGAAGTCTCAGAGCTGTCTGGGCATTGGAGCAGTAATATTTCCCCCCACTTAAAAAACAGACTTACAATGCCTTTGATCCTAGCATTGGGGAGGTAGAGGCAGGTTGATTTCTGTGAGTTTGAGACCAGCCTGGTCTACAAGAGCTAGTTCCAGGACAGCCTCCAAAGCCACAGAGAAACCCTGTCTCGAAAAACAAAAAACAAACAAAAAGAAAGAAATAGGCTTACAGCCGGGCATAGTGACATGCCTTAAACCCAGCACGCAGGAGGCACCGGCAGGCAGATCTTGCAATCAGGGATACACTGAGAGACCCAGTCTCAAAATAAAAGGTGGGGGTGAGGGGTGGAAAGGCTCACTCAGCTTACGTAGTGAATTTGAAGCCAGCCTGGGCTACATGATAATCTGTCTTTATTTTAAAAAGGCTCAAAGGAATGTCTGAGGTTGGTGCTTGATTGCATCCTGCAATCCCCAAACCTAGGTCCCCCTCCTTGACAGGAACAGGTTTCCTCCCCAGCCCCAGCCGGGTTACGTGGCCTCTTTACCATGCTAGAGATGTTCTAAGGGCAAGGACGGTGTTCTAGACTCTAAGGTGGAAGGGACTCATAGCTGGTTCCCCAGGGAATTTGAGCCTAACAGCCATTGACAGGAGAGAAAGCCAAGCCCAGGGAAGCCTGAACTCCTTGGCCCCGCAAAACTGTGCTGTCTGTGCCGAAGCCGGCTGTGCCGAGGCCGGCTGTGCCGAGGCCGGCCTGTTTGGCTGTGCCTCCCAGCTCAGCTGTTTTCGCCTGTTCCTACAGGTCTGCTGGGATTTGGCCCAGGCAAGGGCGTTGGGCCCACTTACTTCTAGTGGTTAGCGAGTGGCTGCCGCAGAGCAGGAGACAGGACCAGCAGGGGCGGGAGGCCCGGGTAGGATGGGTCCTCTCAGGCAGATGGGCCATGAGCCAGGGTCCCCTTCCTCTCCAGGACTTGTCTTCTTCCTTGGGACTGGCTGCGTCCCAAGGTACCGTGATGCGAAGCAGTGTCCAGTGGAGGTGTGTCTGTTCCTTCGTTCGCAAGGGGCTTCCTGCCTGATACCTGCTGTTGCTTTGGCCTTGGAGCTCAGAGAACTGGAGCCCCCACCACACACACACCTGTGATGTGGGGGAAGGAGCAGTGACACTGTGTCTGGCCAATTGGAGGGAAAGTAGCGTGTAAGTCAGGGGTTGGGGTGGGCGTGCCAGCTTTTCCACGGTTCCTCAAACTGCCCTGTCACAAGGAAGCAGGCTCCCCTGTGCCCCATGGTGGGTTCCGTGCTGGTCTGGGAACAGAATGGAGTCTCCCAGAAGGACTGAGTGATTTCTCCCCAGCCTACTGATTCAGGACTGGTTTCTGCTGGGCATTGTCTTCTAGGGATGCCAGGGAAGGAAGGCTGCAAGTCTCTGAAGTTAGCAGTGCCCCTGTGGGGCGGCCTTGCTCCCTTGAGCCCCTGTGGTAATAAAGTCCTGTGAACCTGCTGCTCCAGCTCTCGGGTAGCGTGCTTGGTGTATGTGAGGCTCCAGTGGAAACCCCAGCATCCGAGACAAGCAGAAAGAGAAGGAAGGGAGAGACGGAGGGAGGGAGGGAGGAGGTAGTTCTCTATGTGACTAGAGAGGAGCCCTAGTGAGCAGAGCTCTGCACCTGCACACACCAGTGTGTGTGTGCATGCACATGTGTGCACGTGTGTGAGTCTCACATGCACACACCCATGCATATGTGTGTGTGTGAGTCTGAGTCTGCATGTGCACACACCCATGCATATGTGTGTGTGTGTGAGTCTGAGTCTGCACGTGCACACACCCATGCATGTGTGTGTGTGTGTGAGAGAGTCTGCACATGCAGTGCACACACCCATGCATGTGTGTGTGTGAGTCTGAGTCTGCACGTGCACACACCCATGCATATATGTGTGTGTGTGTATGAGTCTGAGTGTGTGTGTGCTGGAACCCAAGGAGTGACAGGACAGGCTAGTAAGAGGGGGTCTCCCAGTCGGGCGTTGGTGGCACACGCCTTTAATCCCAGCACTTGGGAGGCAGAGGCAGGTGGATCTCTGTGAGTTCGAGGCCAGCCTGGTCTACAAGAGCTAGTTCCAGGACAGCCTCCAAAGCCACAGAGAAACCCTGTCTGGAAAAACCAAAAAAAAAAAAAAAAGAGGGGGTCTCCCTTCAACCGTTTCCCTTGGTCGGCCCCCTTTCCCACCCTCTGGCTGTTAGCCACTGTGGGTGCGGGGTTTTGGGGTGTGTGAGGCCTCCTCAGGGTGGAGAGGGGTCAGGTTGAGGGTCTCACTCCAGGGGTGGTAGGACAAGGGCAGGACCTTCACTGGGTCTTCTGTCTGTCCATCCTCCCCCAAACCTGATGAGGAAGAGTTGGTCTGCTGGGGGCTGTCAGCTGCCTGGAGTCAGGGACGCCAGCTGGGGTTTATTAGCCGAGGATCCCGCCTACTGCAAACTCTCAAACATCAGCTGTCTGGCTGGCAGACACACGCACGTGCTCACACAGGTAGACAAGGCCAAGTGCGCCGGGGAAACTCGCCCCAGGCAGACGCTGCCCGCACGTAAGCACGGTTGTCCACAGGCATCTCCTCAGGGGACACACTCAGACCCTCATGTACAGGGTCACTTCCCCTGTGACTTTCCACACCCATCACACAATGCTCATCATGCTGGGTCAGGTGGGGGGCCCCACCCCGTCAGGATCATTACCCACTCTAGCAGCCAGAGTCTGTCACCTGACAGTGAAGTCCCTGGTGTAGCTAAGATCACCAGGGCTGCCTGGGGGTGGTGGAACACACCTTTAATGCCAGCACTCAGGAGCAGCGGCTGGTGGATCTCTGTCAGTTCGAGGTCAGCCTGGTCTATATAGCGAGTTCCAGCACAGCCAAATAGCCAAATCTACACAGAGAAACCCTGTCTCAAAAAAAAAAAAAAAAACAAAAGAGGTTCACTAGGGCTGGAGGAAGTTAGGCCACACTGAGAGGGGCTCTACCCACATGACCTAGGCTCCCAGGCTGACCAGGGTTTGGCGTTAGAGATAGGGACACAAGTGTGGAGGAGAGTCCAGTCAGCTGCTGCAAGCTGTGGCTAGTGCCTCAGAAAAGGAAGTGAGTGGGCTGTTTGGTCACGGGGCCAAGGTGATCATGGGCCAATGGGGAGCCTGCAGCGGCTCCGTCCTCACACTGTACCTGGGGAGAGTGGAGTTGCTGAACTCTGGGGCCTGTCCAGCCGGGCATTTTTCTCCTGGGACCCACTTTCCAAGGCTTGGGCCCAGGGAAGAGACCCAGCTGGTCCGAGATGTTTCCGGAGACTGACTTCCTCTGGGCTGCCCAGGAAGTGGTTTCAGAATAGGACTGACCAGCTCTGCTCGAGGCTTGCCTCACCTCAGCTCTGCCTGTGAGGGGAGTAGCGTCTGGCCTGTGGCTTAGGCCAATTGGCCAGGCTTGTCTGGAACTCTGGAAGACAGGGGCCTGAGACATTAAGTTGCCAGCAGCCCCACATCCCAGGTCCTCTCTTGTTCTGAGTCTGGAAGCTGAAGCACAGGGGGGCTTCAGCAGCAGAGGCACAGCTCCTTGGGGGTGGCCGTGCCCTCTCTGTGTTCCACAATTAGGTAGCACCGGGCAGCTGTGTGGATAAGTCTGTGCAAGTGGGTTTCCCACTCAGTACCTTGGTGTTTTGTTTTTTCCTCTGATAAAATCATGTTTATATTCACTTTTATGAGCTATTTGGGAAACAGCAGACAATGTATGCAAAATATCATGAACTGGCTGAATGGTGGTGGCTCTCGCCTTTGATCCCAGCACTCAGGAGGCAGAGGCAGATGGATCTCTGTGAGTTCGAGGACAACCTGGTCTACAAAGTGAGTTCCAGGTCAGCCAGGGCTACAGAGAGAAACCCTGTCTCGAAAAAAAAGCTACAAAACAAACAAACAAAAACAAACCAAAAGATAGCATGAACTGAAGGCATGTTCAGCACTTAGTGCCCGTGCAGAATAACTACTCAAATCTAGCGAGTGATACTAATATCTGGCCATTATTGATTGATGGGCTGGGACTGGCCTGATGTCATAGCCACAGGGCTGTGGAACCCAGCTGAGAAGTCTCTGAACCCCCCCAACCCCCCTGTCAGTTCTGCTGTCACCCGCAATACTAGGCACTGGGGAGGGCTCTGCTGATTCAATGGGTCCCATGTCCTCTTCAGAAGGGGCCCTGGGGTAGAGCAGCTCTGCATAGTCAGCAGCACAGCCTGTTCCCATTTGTGTCCCCTCGCTCGCTCGCTTTCAGAATGAGGAAAGTAGACCGCACAGCAGTGTATGGAGAGAAGGGAAAGGCCGCCCATGGCTAGCTGCTGAGGGCCCCTCTCGGCTCCGCTCTACTTTGGCCCCTGCAGGGCGTCAGGTTTGGAAGGAGGGGGTGGGTGGTCTGTCCTCTTAGCAGTCAGAAGGGTCAGGCGTCTGGGACTGGCCAGGTTGGGAAGTGGGCCGCGTGTATCCATCCGAGTTGCCCTCGCTGATACGCGGCGGCGGTTGATGGGAGGAACCTTCACGTCCCCGGAAGGCAGAGAAGGTCAGCTCGTCTTGGCTGTTTGGGACCAAGAGGCTGGCAGTCTCCGGTGACGGAGAAGGGTAAGGATGGTGATGTCGTGCACAGGCCCAGGAAGTTGGAGCGCTGGAGATCAATGGAAGCCTGGGCTGAACGTGAGGGAAGATGTCCTGAAGGGAAGGGGCAAGACCTCTGCAACATCAGACGTTCTCGGACGTAGTTGTTCCTACCTGTGTACCCAAGCTAGAGACTAGGCTGCCCTCAGCCTCTGTTGCCTCATCCGTGAAATGGGCAGAGCAGGGGCGTCCTGGTGACATATGAGTGATGGAAAGGAGGAGGGGGGAGGAGGGCACAGGAAGGCAGAGCACTGCATGCGGTGTCCCTCAGAGAGGGAACTTGGTTGTTGGGGAAGTGAAAGGGGTCCCTGTAGCCAGGGCACATGGGTGAGGAGAAGGCAGCTGGTTGGATCAGGGAGGTCAAGGCTGTGGGTTGATGGACTTGTTGGAAAACACTAGGAGCTAAGTCAAGGATGACAGGGTTTTCTTTACTGTCTTAAAAGTCTTGAGAACCCTGCTTGGAACTGGGTCCTAGGGTTGTGGGGGCCAGAGTAGAGGAGGGTGAGCAGCAGGCAGGCAGCGTTCGGTCTGGGCTCGGCAGTAGGAACCAGGTTGGTAGGAGGTGGAGGCAGCAGAGGCCCAGAGGCTTCGCGACAAAGGCAGGCAAGCAGAAAACAGGACCCAGGTTTCTGGCCTGATGGCTGCGGGCGTGGGCACTCCTGCAGATGAGGACTCGTGGTAGCGGACGTCAGTAGGCTGCCGTGGGCTGATTTGAGCTGCCTTTTTTTTCCTTTTTTTGACTCATTCATGTGGTGAGGTTGGAGAGGCAGGTGGGCACATACGCCTACCATACAGGGTTCCAGGCCCAAAGCGAGGCCTGAGAATCTAAAGTCAGGTTGGGGAGGAAAGGGCCTCCCTTTGGTGAGAAAGCTTGAAAGACCTCAGATACAAGATAGAGCAGCTGTCCCTCAGAAGTCCCTGCCCGGGGACCAGGAGGGCAGGCCTTGTGGTCGTTGAGCTGCTGTTTTCACAACAGCAGAAGCTTTGGATCACATTTATCACCATGTTGAGTAAACAGGCCAGTCACTAGGCCAAGGTTGGATCAGATGTCTGTGGTAGAGGCTGAGGGGCTGTTGGGGACATGGTAAGAGGATCTCTGGGGGTCACCAGTGGCAGAGCCAGAGAAAGCTCTGGTCTAGGTTACCAAGACACGGAGACTGCTGGCCGGCCCCTGCTGACCATGGGCTCAAGTACACGAGCCTAATGGGACCCTGGAGTAGCAGGAAGCCTAGGGCATCCCACGGCTGGACTAAGAGGACTAAGGACCAGAGCTGGGTAGTGGGGCGAGGGAGGCCAGGCAGGGGGAGAGCATGCTGACAGTTTCTGTATCTCTGCCTCCTTCCAGGCCTGTGTCCAGCGTGGTCTCTGGGTATGGAGACTGTGGAGAGGCTTGGCCACATTCTAAACTCCATTCACCTAGCCCATTTAGGCCTCAGCTCACCGGTGTCTCTGTTTATTACTTGTGAGGGGGTGGCTCACCCGTAGATGCTCCTGTCTTTTCCAGCTCTCAGATTCCTGAGGCTCTGTCCTCTGCACAAGCCCATCTTGGAGACTACAGATAGCAAAAGACCAAATGGCCCTTTTGCGTTCTCCCAGACGCAAAACAGTTATTGTTATAAATCTGAACATTCTGGGGACCTTCTTTGAGAGAGGAGGGGAGGGAGAGAGGGCATAAGACGTGGACTTGGGACCACCAATTGGGGGCCAACAGATCAGTCCCCACCCGCAAACATAGTCCCTCACTCTTTGCAAGTCTGATGGGCAGGTCTAAGAGTGTGAGCTAGAAACTGGTTCCCCTTTCCCCCTCCTGGCCCCCTTTGGCTTTGCGGCTTTAGTTGCTCAACCTCTTGGTCATCTTCTGCAGTGTGAGCTCGGGGCTCGTGGAGGGCATGTGTGGGCCGCCCCGAGCACGGCAGGCACGTAAAGTCCTCCCCTTCCTCCCCAGGCCTGTGACTGCCACCCATGAGCTGCAGCTTCAGTGCTGGCTCACTTCGCCTCCGGGCCCTGCAGGCTGAGGCCTGCCTTGGGATGTGCTTGCTCAGCCTGTACCTTCTCTTCCATATTTTGGAATCCTCTTTGGACCTCCTGAAGAGGCAAGCCCATCCTGGCCTGGTTCCTCGCTATCTTCATTCCCTCTTCTCCCTAGCCGTTGGTGCCAGAACCTAATCAGGTATGCAAGGCCCTTTCAGGTCTCTGAGTTCATCTCTTTGCCTAGAGCATGTCTGTTGCCCGTCTGTGTATTATGGCTTATCACATGGTGTGTGTGTGTGTGTGTGTGTGTGTGAGAGAGAGAGAGAGAGAGAGAGAGAGAGAGAGAGAGAGAGAGAGAGAGAGAGAGAGAGAGAGAGATGCCCGCGTGCCTGGCTCTCTGTTGACGTGACAGCTGGGGGTGAGTGGGGGATTTCCCCTCTGCACGGCACTGTGTCATCCTAGGGCTGTGTGTGTACCTCTGTGTGTGTCTACCTTCAAAGGAGAGTCCTCACGCCGGGCAGTATTTAGGTTAGCTGGTGTGCCCATGTGTGTGCATGTGTGTGGTGTTTCTGGAGAGTCCTGGATGTTCCTCCGACACCTGGCTCCTCACAGAGAATCTCTTGTCCTCAAAGGAGCTGGTTTCTGGCTTGGCCCATGGAGGGCCTTTGTTTTTCCCTCGTGGGCACCTGAAGCTCTCCCGTTGGTTGAGCTCAGAGATCCCTGATCCAGCCTGCTACATGACCGCAGCTCCGTGCCTGGTGCAGGCTGTGCCCGTAAAGCGGTCCTGCCCCAAGTGTGGGCAGAGGGCCTGTGAGCCAGCTGACGGTCAGGAACTTGCCTAGACCCTCTGGCTGGGCAGCTGTGATGTCACTCAGGCTGAAGACCCTCCGGCCACCGCAGCCGATAGACATCTGTAGTCCCATTTCTACGTTAGCGCTCTCACCCCCCCCCCCATCCTCACTGCCTGGGCATAGCCTGGGCCCTCCTCCTCAGTCCTCCACCAAGCTGTGTGTCCATCAGCTTTCCCTGTCCGAGGCCCTCACTGATGAGGCTGACGTGGGGCTGAGGCAGACTTCTGTTTTGTGCGGAATCGTGCCGCTGCGTGTGTATTTTCCTGAGAGGAAACCCAGCTTTCACTCGACTCTCAGGGTAGCCCAACCTTTGAGCCCACTTCCTGTCCCCATGGGCTGTCTTTGGAATTCGTTTTTGGTTTTGAGGCAGGGTCCTTGTGTAGCCCAGGCTGGCCCGGAATTCCCAATCCTGCTGATTGCTGGAATTACAGACGGACAGTGCCCACCACACTGGCATGTAACTAATCCAAGTTTCCATGTTTTGTGTGGTGGGGTTTGTTTTGTTTGTTTTGTGGTGCTAAGGACTGAACCCAGGGCCTTACACCAGGCAAGTATTCTGCTCTGAGCTCCACCAGCTCAGAGGTGGTGGTGGGACTGTCAAGTGGCCAGGACTGAGATGACAGAACGGGAGGCAAAGACACCACCCCACCTACAAGAAACCCAAGTCCTCAGCACCTGAGACCGAGGCACTGGTTACCCACCGGGAAACTTCCTCAGGAGTGGGGAGAGATTACCAGGGCTGGCTTTTGGAGCTGTCTAGATGGATACGTGAGAAGAAGCCCATCCTGGCTAAGGTTCATGGGGGCTGGCAGGTGGGGTGCCAAGCAGCCAGAGGAATTTGAGGTGGAGAACAGGATGGGGCCAGGGTGTGGGAAACCTTAAATGGCAGGTTGAAGTATCTGGCTTCTTCTAAGAATAGTGCTAGCTAGCTGAGAAGGATCCATGCTGTGGGGGGAGTCACAGCCCTCTCTGCTGCTGGGGCAGGGAAAAGAGTATTGAAGAGTCTGGGGACGAGAGTACATGGGCAGTGACTGGTCCCAGGGAGTGAGAGAGTTGTGGAAGGGGGAGCCCTGGAGGGCGGGAGGTCTGTCCCATGGAAGGCGTCCCTGTTCTGGGACCTGCTTTGACCTGAGACTGGGCTGTGGTTGAGGCCTTCTCTCTGCGCTTCCTGCTGGGCCTATTTCCTGGGTTGTGACAACCCGTGGCCTCCTTGACTTGGTTCTGTCTGGGAATTCCACATAGAGGTCAGCGTCTCTGCACAGACTGGTTGTTCTTCATACGTGCCCTGTTCTTTACGACTGCAGGGCCAGCTTCCTCTCCCCTGCAAGTCACGCCACCTTTCACTCCATCATGACCAGTCCTATGTCCGCCTTTCTCTCCTTCATTCATCCCTCCCAGACCTATACTCCAGGTAGGGTGGCAGCCCCAGGGGGTCACCACTTTGCTGCCGTCCAATAGGGCATCTAGTCCTGGCAGCGCATGCTGTGGGCAGGCAGCAGGTGCCAGTCTGAGGTTGGGCAGGTGTAGAGGGCGGGGGTGGGGGGGTGGAGGGGCTGGGGGGAAGGGCTACGTGAAGTAGGATCCGTGCTCTTCACGGGTTTGCCCCCAGGTTTCTGTTGAAGTCAGAGGACCCACCAGGACCTTCAGCTGATGTTTTCGTGAGCATGCTCACACTTCACCATAGCAGTCTGATCGAGGCCCCAGCTTTCCCCACTGTCCAGTGGACAGAACCCTATGGCCAGAGTAGAGGGAGGCTGTGAGAGCTGACTTTACACACAGAACCTCAGTTTCCCCCTGCACCATAAGGAGGTGAACGTGTCAGTCTCTGCTCCCTTCCTCACCCAGCGGGAATGCCGACAGTGCCTCCCTGGCCACTCTGCGGTTAGCCTCTCTCAGCGCCTTGGGCTGGCTGGAAGCAGGGTTCTATTTGCTCTGGAAACGGTGACCTGCCTGCTGTGACTTAGCCACCGCCTTCCTTACCTCCAGGCTTCTGGTAGAATTCTAGCAAGGATGGGGACTCAGGCCAGTTTCCCATGTTTTGGGAAATGGAGGAGAGACAGTAGTTCAGGGGTCTGTACCACCCTGGGCAGGAGGAGAAGAGCTGCCTTGAGGGCAGGCGTAGGACCAGTCCAGGGCTCAGGGTGAGTGTAGGTAAATAGACTGGCCAAGCACGGGCTTCTGCCTCCTTCTCTCACTTTTTCCTAAGTGTTTGTGCTGTTCCTGCTGTAGTTAGGCCTCCATTTCTGCTTTCTTTCCTCTCTGCATCTCTCCCTGACATGGTCTATGAGAAAACTTGAGCTGTGGCATCCAGCAGGCCTACATGCAAGTCTTCCCGCCATCTACTTACCGCTTGCTAGCCGTGTGACCTTGAGTAAGTCACTTACCCTCTTTGAGCCTTGGTTTCTTTACCCAGAAAACACTTCCTGAGGCTACGCAGGGATAAAGCGAGGCAATATTACAAGGCTAATGCAGTGTGTTGTCATGTTGGACAGGACAGTCTTTCCTCAGAAGAGGGTGAGCTGAGATTGACAGCTTGGCTGTCTTCCTCGGAGACAGACTAGAGGAGCTGGAGCGCAGGGACTCCGAGCCCCCAACAATGGAGAAGGTGTTCCTGCTCCCCCCCCCCATGGAGTGCTGTGAGGGTGGCCCCGGCTGTCCCCTGTCCCCACAGCCTGGGGCTGAGGCACTGTCCTTCCTTTGGGGCCTGTGGCCTATTTGCATGGGGTTTATAAATAGTGGGTACACCTCACCTTTGTGTTTCTGTCACCCCAGCCTTCCCGCCGCTGCTCAGACACAGCGAGGCTGGGGGGCACTGACTTCATTGTGCAGATGGATGCTACAGCCCGGAACCTCTCTCAGGGCCACACTGAGACTGAAGCAGATGCTAGCTAGCACGTGTCTTATTTCCCTTCCAGGATCCAAGTACTCCACTTGAGAACCAAATGGATATTAGCACCAGCAGGGGGCTTTGCCTTCGTTTTATGTCCAGGAACTTGGGGCAGGGTGATTTGACCCCTGAACGATTCTTGGGTAGTCCCACGGCCACCCACAAAGACCACGGCTCCCCGGTGCTGGTAGCACTGCGGCCTGGATGCAGGTTTAGGGCTGGGGCTCAGACCTGCTGTGGTTGTGGTTTTCCCTCCAGTGGTTTGTAGCAGTGAGCTGCTGTGAGTGGAAGCCAGAGTGTAGGCCTCAAGGGCAGCCCGAGGCTCAGTCCTGAGCCCTGCATCACACCCTCCTGTGGCCGCTGTGACTCCTTGTCTCTGCCACGCAGCCAGGGGCCTGCAGGCAGAGCTAGACACCAGGGGGAGCCGTGGGGAGAGGCTGGCCCAGCAAGTGTGTGGACCGCCGACCGGTCACATGGCTTTCCTATCTCAGAACTGGTTTCCCAGCTCTCACCGACTTGTGGGCAGGCAGAAGAGACACTGGGGGTTTGAGGAGACTTGAGAGGATGTCCTGTAGGGCATGGGGGAGGGGGACATTAACAAGCGGACATGTCCTAGGTCTGCCAGACTGATGCTAGCCTAGTGGGCCTGTCGACCAGGGACAAGCCCTCATCCAGAATATGAGGTTCTAGAGCCCAAGAGGTCTGCATGGCCACACAGCCCAGACAGCTTTGTTGTCAAGGACCTGTGTCTAACCAGTCTCACCATTTTGCCACTGGAATGGCTCTAATCTCTTGTCCCTAAGGAGCCTAGGCCCCTTCTCCTCCTCATTCTCTCTGCCAGCTCAACTCTACCCTGTAAGGTACTAAGCTAGCTGATCACTACCTGCCTTCTTCCTGGGTTCTCTCATTGAGACAGAGGCTGAGCTGTGCCTGCTGTAATCTGGTCTCTGGCATGTTGCCTATGGCAAGCGTGTCACATAAGCGCCTATGGCCCTGCTTATCACTTTAGGCCCTGAAAGCACTCGCTGGGGCACTTGATGCCTTGGACTCCGAGATCAGAGGAGGTCCAAGATGTCTTTTTTCCCTTGGGGATTTGGGACATCCGTCCAAGATTCCTACGTGTGACCAACGCCAGGTCTCTGTAGCTAGCTTTTCATGCCACCGTTTACCGGCCTCCCCTTATACCATATTCCCTCATGGCCTCACAGGCACACTCACTTCCGTGACCGTGTTCAGTCCTTGTGCTGGTTAGTTGTTTTTTGTTGTTGTTGCTGTTTTTGTTTTTGTTTTTTTTTTTCGAGCTTACCACAAGCTGGCATCATCTGAGAGCGGGAACCTCAGTCAAGGAAACGCCTCCATCAGACTGGCCTGTAGGCAAGTCTGTAGGGCGTTTTCTTGATGGATGTGGGAGGGCTCAGCTCACTGTGGACAGAGTGAGTATCACTCCTGGGCAGGTGGTCCAGGGCGATCTAACACCCTGGAAAACAGATCCGTGAACAGCAGGGCTTCTGATCAGGCCCTGCCTGCAGGTCTGCGCCTTATAATGGGCTGTGAGCTGTGAGGTGAAACTAGCCCTTTCCTCCCCTAACTGCTTTGGTCACGGTGTCTGTCACAGCAAGGGAGAGCACTAGGACAGCCCCCCCCCCCCCCCACTTTTTCTTTTTTGAGACAGATTTTCTCTGGGGCTTTGGAGCCTGTCCTAGGGACAGCCTTATTCTTTCAGACCTGTCACCCCTCAAGCCCATCAGCACGCAGGGTCATGCATGCTCCAGGCCAGGAGCCCACACCAGCTTCTCCCTTCTGCCCTTCGGATGGTCACGGCCACTGACTTAGCACCCAGCATTTGCCACCTGCTGGTTTCGGGCCAGAGACTCGGGGATGTGGGCACAGCCCGAGATTGCGCACCTGCTCTCCCTTTTCCTGGGCAGGGTTTGGTGGGCTTGGCCTCGCTAGTCTGTCTAGTCTGCTCTGGCGTGGGCCCTGAGCTGGCTGGGCAGCCTGGGCTGGGCTGCAGGCTGAAGCCAGAGTTTCCTGTTGAGATCATCTGGACAGGGAGCTTCGGGCAGACCTGACTGCTGTTCTGGTTGCCCTGCTGAGGAGCTGGAGGGAGCTGCTTCGTGCTGGGCAACTGGGCTTTGGTTGCGTCTTTGTTTTGGGAGTGTGTGTGTGTTTAAGGGAGCCCTGAGTCCGTCTTTGTATATTACATTCAACATTAAAATACAGGTTTTTTGTTGTTGTTTTGAGACAGGGTTTCTCTGTATTGTTTTGGAGGCTGTCCTGGAACTCACTCTGTAGACCAGGCTGGTCTCAAACTCACAGAGATCCACCTGCCTCTGCCTCCCGAGTGCTGGGATTAAAGGCGTGCGCCACCAACGCCTGGCTAAGCACTCAGGAGGCACAGGCAGGCGGATCTCTGTGAGTTCGAGGCCAGCCTGGTTTACAGAGCGTGTTCCAGGATAACCTCCAAAACAATACAGAGAAACCCTGTCTCGAAAAACAAAAACAACTACAAGAAACACAGTTTTCTGTTTGGGGAAAAATGTGAAGCTGCTCCCCATCCCCCGCCATGCTCCCTTCACCACCTCCTTACCTGCCAGGAAAGGTTGCGGTTACTGCCTCCCGTCCTCAGTTTGAAAGGACAGGAAATCTAAATAGGTAGGAGGCATGTGACTCTGAGGGGCTTGAGTTCAGAGGGTGGGGTATGCTGAACAAGTCAGGGTTGAGTTAATAGAACTCTGCTTTTCCGGTCTGGCTCAGCCCGAGTCTCAGTTTGCCCATTGGAAGGGACTGATGAAACAGGACTCAGTTTGACCGTGCTTCTCTGCTTGGGTGGTTACGAGCAAAATCAACAGAGGACCAAGAGGGGCCCGGGAGAGAAGAGGGCAGTTGCTGGCACTGAATGTGGAGCCAGCACATCCTAGGTCCTGGGCATGCACAGGTGTTCAGTAATCGGCCTTGAGGGGCACTGAGTGACTCCCAAAGGGTGTCTCAGGGTCAGACTCAAATGCCTCCAGGCTCCAGTTCAGGGCAAGTACAGTGCCCTGGCCTGGAGGCTGACAGAAGAGTAGCCGCCATACTATACTGGCTGTTGCTCAGCAGGTCTGGTTTCCCATCTTTTGGTTTTACCAGAGGTATCTCGGGTTCCCAGGGACTAGGACTAGGGACTAGTGCATTTGGTGCAGCAGAGACAGTTGAGGGTGTGAGCTCTGTGGGAGCGGGTGCGTAAGTGTCCCTGGCAGAGGTTCCCACCCCGCTGCCTCCACTCTGTGGCCTTCATCCCTGCGTGGGCACCGTCTCCCTGCAGGCCTCACCATGGCGCCGTTCCTGCGCATCTCCTTCAACTCCTATGAGCTGGGCTCCCTGCAGACAGAGGACGAGACGAGCCAGCCTTTCTGCGCCGTGAAGATGAAGGAGGCACTGAGCACAGGTAGGCTTGGAAGCCAGTCCCTAGAAGGCCATGAGACCTTCTCCCCGAGATTCTTCTTGTCTTCCTGAGCTACCCAGCTGAGAACGCGGGGAGACAGGGGCCTCCTGATTCTCCCCAGGGTTTGACACTGGTTGAGTTGCGCCTCCCTCATCTTGGGTGTCACCCCGTGGTTTCCATGTCTGCCTGGGCCAGGCCCTGAGCTGGACACTGAGGCTATTGTGATCCAGAACTGACTTGGCCTTGCCCTGTCCCCCAGCAGGGGGAGCTGGGCGGGTCCCAGGAGATGAGCCTTGTGTGATCAGGGCACTCATCGGAGGACGCACCCTTTGCTCTAGTCTCACCTCCAGCTCCCCGCCGGCTACTGCCTGCGCCTTCCAGGTCCCAGCTGAGCTGCTCCTTCCTCCAGGAAGCCTCTGAATGCCAGGGTCAGGCCATTTGATGGCAGGAAGGTTCAGAACCACTGTCTTTGTCCTCAGTCCCATCGCTGCTGTGACTTAGTGGTTACCCAAGGAATACATCCGTTCATGTCTCTGTCTGGAACTTGAGACCAGGCCATGTTCCTTGCCACCAGCCCATGGTAGGCATGTGGCCGGCCACTCTTACGTATGTTCACTGGGTGAATGCAGACAGAAAGGGAGGTTGAGATGGAGCTGGAAGAAACGGTTACAGGGAAGGGAAAGCATGAGCAGAGCACTAGAGTGCCAGAGTGCCCTAAAGGCTCAGGAGGCTGTTGGGTGCCTATGGGGATGCTGGGGAGCCATAGCAGAGCCTCGGGACTGGAGGGAGAGAGAAGGCTGTGTGGCAGTGAGGGATAAGGAGGGGAGGAGGACTTGGGAGTGCTAGGCTGACTCCGTCTGCCTGTCCCCATCGCAGAGCGAGGGAAGACCCTGGTGCAGAAGAAGCCCACCATGTATCCTGAGTGGAAGTCAACGTTCGATGCCCACATCTACGAAGGCCGTGTCATCCAGATTGTGCTGATGCGGGCTGCTGAAGACCCCATGTCGGAGGTGACGGTGGGTGTGTCGGTACTGGCTGAGCGCTGCAAGAAGAACAGCGGCAAGGCTGAGTTCTGGGTGAGAGGCTCGTGAGCCGCGGTCTTGTGTGCGTGCACGTGCGTGTGTGCCTGCGGGGCGGGACTTGGTGAGTGAGCGCAGCATCAGGACCAATTGCTAGTGCGACCCTGTAGCCGCTGTGGCCTGGGCTTGAATCCTGGCCCTGACCTCCAGTACCAGGTCCTCAGACTCTCAGAGCCTCTGTACTTCCCTTCAAAGGCGTGAAAGCGCCCGCTTCAAGGTCCCTTGTCAGAGTGAGCACAGTGTCCGGCGCTTTACTGCGAGCCAACTGTGGTCCCAGGCTTATAGTCCTGTGTACATGGGAGGCTGAGGCAGGATGGTCACAAAGTCGAGATCTGCTGGGTAACTTGGGATCCTGTCTCAAAATTTACAAGAATAAAATTAGCACTGGGGATGGCGCCCAGTGGTAGCGTGTGTGCCTGGCATGCACAAGACCATAGATTCCGTCTCCAGCACCGAAGAATGTGGAGCCACTGCAGGGTCTGGCACCTTGTAGGCGTTGAGGGAAATTATCTTGATTGTTGCGACTGTTTCTCTCCATCTGTCACTTTTGGAAAGGCAGGCTGTGCGCTAGAAAGTGATGTCCTGCACCAGGCTCCCTTCTCAGATGTTCAGCACCTGTTGCTCCAGTCTGGGGGTGTTTTAAGGGTGTCACAGGTCTAGCCAGGCACGGGGCCACCATCGTGGTATTTAGCAGCAAGGTGGAAAGGGAAGAAACTGGCAGTCTGCCCACTCACCTGCTGTCACATGCCTGTGGCCATGTGCATCTGTGGTGCTGCTCTTGGTGGCAATAGAATGCCAGTGTCAATAGGATCCTGTAGGCTTCTGCAGTCAGGATGTCTTCCTGAAAAGGCTGTGACCATTGGAAGCACTGGTCAATGAGGAACGGAGATGCCCAGACGGAGGAGAAGTTGACACAGGGCGGTTAAGACTCTTAGCCAGTTAGGCAGGGTCAGAGGAGGCCCCTGGCCAGGTGTTCTCCCTGAGGAAATGCCACTGGGTCTGGGTCCTGGGATAGAGGCTTGGACCCTTGCCTCTAGATGGTTGTCCCAGAATGTACAGTGGTCATGGTGCTGTGGTGTCTGCATTGCGTAGGGGGGTGGGGTGGGGAGTTTCCCTCCACGCTGCTCCTGGGCCACATGGCCTAGCAGGGTGTGGGCTGACTCCTTTCACTTCCCCAAATGTAATAATACCCTGGGTGCAGAGTGGGCGGGGCTTGGGCGGGGCCCTGCCCACCCTGGGCAGGCAGGTGTCTGGCCACTGCCTGCCCAGGCTGTAGGGCCTCCCCCTTGGCCTTGGGGGAGACCCATGGGGCGGGTTCTGAGTCTCACCTGGCCCAGGCCCGCCCTCACTGATTTAACATCCCCCTCCCACCCCTGCAGCTGGACCTGCAGCCTCAGGCTAAAGTGCTGATGTCTGTTCAGTATTTCCTGGAGGATGGAGGTAAGACTCCCCCCTGGGCAGGGACAAGCTCATTTGCCAGGTCTGGGTCACAGGGTGTACTGGTGTCTAAGGAAGCAACTCCCATGGGGACCTGTCGGGACCATCCTGGGAGGTTTGCAGGAGGGGTGCCCTTCATAGACCCTGGGGCTGACTTCACCCTGTGGCTCACAGATTGCAAACAGTCTATGCGTAGCGAGGAGGACGCCAAGTTCCCAACCATGAACCGCCGTGGAGCCATTAAACAGGCCAAAATCCACTACATCAAGAACCACGAGTTCATCGCCACCTTCTTTGGGCAGCCCACCTTCTGCTCTGTGTGCAAAGAGTTTGTCTGGTGAGGACTGGTGACACCTGTTGGGGGTGGCGCGGAAAGGAAGGGACTGAGCTGCAGTGTCCTCACTCACTCTGCTGGGGCTTTGCCTTCCAGGGGCCTCAACAAGCAAGGCTACAAATGCCGGCGTAAGTGTTTCCTCTATTCAACGTGTGCATGTGTGTGCTCGTGCATGCCAGTGTTTGTGTGTGTGAGTGTGTGCTCACGCCAGTGCCGGGCTGGCTGGTTGCAGCTGTCAGCTCTGTGCAATCCTTCCCACGTCTGTGCAGGTTCTCAGGCTGTCGCCAAAAACAGGCTGTTGTAGAGATTTACACGGAAACCATCCACACACCAGCATGGATGGACACACACACACACACACACACACACACACACACACACACACACACGGTCTCTGCCCCCAGAGGCAGGTGTGAGATCTCCACTCACACTCCCCTGACTGGTGTGTTTGTTGGTGCAAGTGTCTCTGATGCACAGGTGTGAGCGCACGTTTCACCATGACACGCAGTGTGGAGCAGGCTCTGCAGGCCGCAGGTGTGAGCAAACCTAAGCTGCTTTACCGTTTGTTCACTGTAAGGCCTTGGTCAGGTTCCTTAACACTGGCCGGGCGCCTCTGCTTGCTTGTCCACAAATGAGGGGTAATAGACAGAGTCCGGTGTGAAGCCCACTGGGGTAAATGTGTTTTAAGGGCTTAGCAGGTGATGCGCTTTCAGTATGAGAAGCCTGCTGTCATGATTATGCAAGCTTCCCATGTGTGTACAGGTGTCTTCGTACTGGGGCATGTCATGTGTACGCGTGAAAGAGAGCTTTAGCAGCTGTTTGCTGACCTGGAATACAGAAATGGAAAGGAGGGACTCTCTGGCCCTCATATATCCTCTCTTCTGCCCACCCCCACCCCGCCCACCCCGGCCCAAGAGTCATTGAGCCTCCTCTGTTTCCCACACCCTTTAGATTGGCCCATCCCTTGCTCCGTGCTTCCCAGGCCCCTCATGGAGGAGCTGGCAGGAGGAGGGGAAATAAAGCCCTGGCCTGAGGCCTGTGGAGGGTGAGGGTGAGGGTGTGGGTGGCCAGGAGAAGGCTGCCTTTGTGCACAGGGCTGCACTTGGCCACCGTGTCGGCTTAGCCTCTGCCTCTCTCGCTGCCTCCCCCTCCCGGTCCCGGGCCTGCACCCCCTCAAGAATGCAACGCTGCCATCCACAAGAAATGCATTGACAAGATCATCGGCCGCTGCACTGGCACTGCCGCCAACAGCCGCGACACCATTGTGAGCCGGGCCCGTGGGGTCTGGGATTGGTCGGATGGGCGGGCCTCTTTCTTTACCTCCTTCCCCCTTTCCTTGACTCCCACCTGGGCTCCTTGCACTTTTGGGTTTCCCAGACCTTGGGGGAGCCCTGTCATGGATCTGACGGTGCAGGGTGGGGAAGAACTGATGTGTGACTCCTTCCCCCCAGTTCCAGAAAGAACGCTTCAACATTGACATGCCGCACCGGTTCAAGGTTTACAACTACATGAGCCCCACCTTCTGCGACCACTGTGGCAGCTTGCTGTGGGGACTGGTGAAGCAGGGCTTGAAGTGTGAAGGTGGGTGCTACCCAGATCCCGGCTGTCCCCGACCTCCCGAGCCCCAGTCCCCGCCAGGGCGCCTTCGCCCTTTCCCTCACACTTCAAAGGCAGCTCTCATTTGTCTGCACTCGCTGGGGGCCCCCTCCTCACTGGAGACCACAGGTCTCCTCTACTCTGAGCTGTAGCCTCAGGTGTGCTGCTGGGGGTCACTGAGGAGCGCGACTGGAAGTGCTCAGCCGAGGCTTACCACACACTAGGAGGCCCTGCCCCAGGCTCCCCTGCCCCAGGCTCCCTTTAGAACAGTCTCAAGGCCTTGAGGAGAGCTGCCCATGTAGCTTGGCCCAGATGTTGAAGGGGTTATAGCTAGCTACCATTCTCTCTCCGTCTCCCTCCCTGTCCCCCCCCCCCCGTCCCCTCCTCCTCCCTGCTCCTCTCCCTCCCCCCTCCCTTTCTCCTCTCTCTCTCTCTCTCTCTCTCTCTCTCTCTCTCTCTCTCTCTCTCTCTCTCTCTCTCTCTGACCTCAGTCTCACACTGTAGCCCAGACTGACTGTGTAGCTGAGGCTGGCCTCATATGCAGAGCGGTCCTGTTGCCTCAGTTTCCCAATGACTAGGATTATGGGTGTGACTGACTACATCTAGATGTTTTCCTCTTAAGTGTTCAAAATGCTCATGATGGCTTCAGATACCCTCAGCCCTGAAAGCTCAACAGTCTGAAAGGTCCTCCTGCCCCCCCTCCTTCCCTTCCCCCTCCCCCCTGCTCATTTTGAGACTTAACAGAGGTGGCCCTGCTTCTGCCTCTTGCAGACTGTGGCATGAATGTGCACCACAAATGCCGAGAGAAGGTGGCCAACCTGTGTGGCATCAACCAGAAGCTCTTGGCTGAGGCCCTGAACCAAGTGAGCCAGGTAGGCAGGGGCAGTGGGACCCGGACATAGGGCAGTGCAACCAGAGGACGTCGGGGCTCACAGGATGCCTGGGAGCCCCAAGGTGGGTGAGGCTTCTGCAAGATCGTTGGTGAACTCAGGTGGCGGAGAGGCAGCCTTGTTATCTTGGGAAGTTCATCATTCAGGCAGTTCTTTTCCTGAGGAGAGATGACAGCTGCAGAGTTGAGTGCTGGGACATTTGGAACAAGGACAGGATCTGTGTTACATGTGTAGTGTATGATGTATTATGTGCTGTGTGTGGTGCATCTGATATGTGTTGTGTGGGTGTTGTGTATGTGGTATTGATTTGGTATGTAGTGTGTGTGTCCAGGGTGTGTTATCTGTAGGTGGTGGTTTATAGAGTATGTGGTATGTGTATAGTGCGTATGACTTGTTTACATGGTGTGCGTTGTGTGCATTCGGTATGTGGCATGTGGAGTGAATGTTGTGTATACATGTCTTCTGTGCTGTACATGCCTAATACCTATGATATGTGTGCGTGTATATGGTGTGTGAATGCAGTGTGTGGTGTGTGTTGGGTGTATAAGAAAGGGGTTCTTATGGTGTGTGTGAGTGTGTGTTTGCGTGTGCGAGTGTGTGAGTGTGTGTGTGTGTTTGCGTGTGTGAGTGTGTGCGCGAGTGTGTGAGTGTGTGAGTGTGTGCGTGCGTGTGTGTGAGTGCGTGTGGGTGTGGGTGTGTGTGGGTGTGTGTGTGTTTAGATGTGACTGGAGCTTGAGGGATAATACAAAACTTTAGAGTAAAACTCTAGGGCCAGAAATGAAGTTAGTGGCTGGCAAGATGGGTGAAGGCGCTTCCTGCACAGCCCGACAGCCTAAGTTCCTTCCTTGGAGCCTGCAGAATCAGTGAGAAACATCCTACAGGCTGTCCTGTGACATATGCACGTGTACACATGTCTACATACACACACACACACATAAATGTAAAAATTTTTTGACAAAATTGAACTATTAAATTCTTTGGAAGGTATGGTTCAGTTCACTAAATTTCTGTGCCTATAATCTGTGCCTTCCAGATCACAGGGCCATGGGGAGGGAGGAATGTGGCCGGGGATTCCTGGGCCCCACCCCTCTGCCACCAGTGGAATTGAGGGGGGATATTGTGGTTGGGGGGTTCTCTTCCTGGCCTAGGAGTTCTGAACGTGGCCTTACCATTTGGCTTCCTTCTTATGCCCTTTCCCTAGAGATCTTCACGGAAGCTGGACTCGGGATCACCAGAGAGTATTGGAATATACCAGGGATTCGAGAAGATAGGAATTTCTGGGGATGACGCCCCAGGTGAAGCTGGGTCACATATCTCCTTAAAAGCTCCCATTCCCCAACAGGGCAAAAAAAGGGGCAAGTCTTCCTTGCTGAGTGAGTCCTAGGATGAGGTACTGAGTCCCTTTCTCTCCGACCCCTCCCCCAGCCCACCCTTGCGACTCCAGTAAGTCTTTCTGTCTAGTGAGTTCTGGGAAGAGGTCCTACCCGTGGGGAGTGAGCTCCTTCTCTCCTGAGACCCTCACCTAGCCCACTCCTGCACCCCGGGAAGGGAGTCAGGAAGCCCGAGACCTTAGTCTGTCCATCCCTCTGACAGACAACAGGACCTACGGCAAGCTTTGGGAGGGCAGCACCCGGTGCAGCATTGATCGCTTTACCTTCCACAAAGTGCTGGGCAAGGGCAGCTTTGGCAAGGTGAGAGCAGAGGGAGGGAGAGAGGGAGGAGGAGGGAGAGGGAGGGAGGGGGAAGGGGGAGGGCAGGGGGAGGGAGGGGGAGGGCGTTTCCTGTTATACACCACTGGCTGGGGGCTGGTGACCTCCAGAGCCTTTGCTCAGCGTCCCCGCCCGCCCTGCCCCTCGCTAGGTGCTGCTTGCAGAGCTAAAGGGCAAAGACCAGTTCTTTGCGATCAAGTGCCTGAAGAAGGACGTGGTGTTAATTGACGATGATGTGGAGTGCACCATGGTGGAGAAGCGGGTGCTGGCGCTCGCCTGGGAGAGTCCGTTCCTCACGCACCTCATTTGCACCTTCCAGACCAAGGTCTTTGGCCTTTCCCTGCCACCACCTGTGCCCCACCCCGTCTTCCCCCACAGTGGGGCTGTGTCTGTGACAGCCACACCTCCCAAGTTGTCAGCCTCAGCCCAGATCCTGTGTCCTTCACTTCCCGCTGGGGCTCTGTGATCTCTTGCAAGGAAGGGTACCTCTTAGTTTGTCACCTTACCTCTGCTACCCCTTCTCCACCACCCCCAGGACCACCTGTTCTTTGTGATGGAGTTCCTCAACGGAGGTGACCTGATGTACCACATTCAGGACAAAGGCCGCTTCGAACTCTACCGGGCTACGTATGTGAGGGCCTGTGTGGAGGAGAGGGACTTTGACTCAGTGCACTGAGGGCTGCCTTGTGTCCATCCTCCTTCCCCTCCTCTGGAAAAGCTTGGGTCAGGACAGAGCTGGCACTGGGGAGACTTGGGACACTGTGAAGCAAACTCTGGCTTTGGGGCCAGCACAGGTATCCTAGGTCTTGTCCTGTCTTTGGGCCAGAACAGAAGAGTAGACAGTGTCCTGCACTACACGGGCCCTGGTGTGGGGTCCCTAGACACAGCACTGATACCCTCAAGTGTTTGTGCTGTGCCCCTAAAGTCGTGATGTGTGCTTGTACAAGTGTGTCAACAGAGATGCCCTCCTTCAACAGAGCGTTGGCCTATTTAGCTTTCCCTTCAGATTTGCTGCCTGGGCTTCCCGCCCCCACTTACCTGATACAAAAATGTGCGCTTGGCTGGGTCCATAGGTTTGGTAGAGTTATTTACAGCATTTCCTGTTCTGGAGTGGGGTGATGGTTCTGGCGGGCAAAATCCTGGAACATTGTCTCTTGCTCAGGTTTTATGCAGCTGAGATCATTTGCGGGCTACAGTTTCTACACAGCAAAGGCATCATTTACAGGTATGCTTGGTACTGGGGCCCTGGGGACTTCTGGGAATGGTGGTGCCTGGCTAGTTCACAGTTCTGGCACTACTTAGAGTGACTGTTTGGCTGAATATTTGCCTAAACCCCTAACTCAGTGCAAGCATTTTCCTGCTTCTTCAGCTGAGGCTGGTGCAGCTCCAGGAGCTGAGAACTCACTGCTACATAGTGAGACCTTGTCTCAAACAAAAAAAGAATTAAAAAGCAGCCTAGGCTGCATATTGGGACCCTATCTCATGAAAGAAAAGAAAATCAGCCGGGCGGTGGTGCTGCACGCCTTTAATCCCAGCACTCGGGAGGCAGAGGCAGGCGGATCTCTGGGAGTTCGAGGCTGGGCTGGACCGACAGCCTCCAAAACAATACAGAGAAACCCTGTCTCGCAAAAACCAAAAAAAAAAAAAAAGAAAAAGAAAAAAGAAAAGAAAATCAACCAAACCAAGTCATGTGACTGTGTGTATCAAGTGCTGGTTTCCAGTTTCCTGGGTGGGAGAGAGGGGCTGCGGAGAGAGCATTTGGAGCACCTGCTGCTCACGTGGGGTTGGGTTCTTAGCATCCGTGTCCAGTGGCTCACAGCTGCTGGTAACTCTAGTTCTAGGGATCTGGTGCCCTCTTCTGGCCTCTGCGGCCACCTACACTCACATGCACTCACCCATCCACAGATCCGCATACACAATGTGTAAATAAAAAAAAATAGTAATGATAAATAAGAAGTGGGGGTGAGCCTAGAATCACCGGAGGCCGTGCGGTGGTTGAAGTAGACATAAACCTTGTACTGTTTGTACATTCTGCTACTTGTCCCCATTCCAATGACTAATGAGGGAAGTCAGCATGGTCCCTGCCCTTGCTGAGTCAGATAAACCCGAGCTGGGTAGAGGGGGGGTGGGAAATGTCTGCCAGCCAGTTAGGTAACAAGGGGGCAAGGGGTGTCCGCACCGCTGAGCTTCTCTCAGGGCCTCAGGCAGTGGGATATTGGGTGCCCCACCTTTAGCACTGTGAGTGGCCAAAAGAAGGCACCTGTGTTTAGCAGCCTGCGCTCCCCTTTCTCCTCTATGTTCTCCCGTGCTCCGAGGGAAATACAGCGTGGGGGAGCAGGGCCAGGGAGGGTCAGGACTGGCTCCCAGGGACACCCTGCCCTTCCCTCTCCTCAGAGACCTCAAGCTGGACAATGTGATGCTGGACCGCGATGGCCACATCAAGATAGCTGATTTTGGGATGTGCAAAGAGAATATATTTGGGGAGAACCGGGCCAGCACCTTCTGTGGCACCCCTGATTACATCGCCCCTGAGGTGAGCGGATATCTCTCACTCGGCTGTGCTTTGGGGCCATGGAGGCTTCCTGAAGAAGGCTGGTGCCCTACTCTGACCACTGTTGCCCCCAGATCCTGCAGGGCCTGAAGTACACGTTCTCCGTGGACTGGTGGTCCTTTGGGGTCCTCCTCTACGAGATGCTCATTGGCCAGTCTCCCTTCCATGGTGATGACGAGGATGAACTCTTTGAGTCTATCCGAGTGGACACGCCACACTATCCACGCTGGATCACCAAGGAGTCTAAGGACATCATGGAAAAGGTAGGCCTGACTGATCCATGGCTTTGGGGTTTCAGGAGAGCCTGTCTCTGGAATAGGGCCTCCCTGGGGCTCCATGCCTGACTTATCCCAAGCCTTGGTCTGTCCTTGTTCCCAGGCACTCCTTTCTGAGTCCCTTGTCTGGGATCATCAGGGTGTGGTGGCTGAGGGATCAGGAGACAGACAGACCTGAGCCTAAGTCCTGGCTGTGTCTGTGATGAGCTGATGACCTTGGGTGGGTCACTTAGCTCCTCTCTCCTTATTCAGACTGCCTCAAAGTAGATAGAAGCACATAGAAACCCATGACACTCAGCACCTAGACAGACAGTGAGTGTCAGTAAAACATAGAGCTCTGCCCTCAGCCCCAGTTCCTGGGCTGCGCCCGTCCAGCCTTGGGGCCCTTGGGCCATCAGTGTACGAAACCTCCGGTTTCCCATGGCCCTGAGTGCTGACCAAGGCCCCTGTGGATTGCAGCTGTTCGAGAGGGAGCCGGTGAAGAGGCTGGGAATGACGGGAAACATCAGGCTTCACCCCTTTTTCAAGACCATCAACTGGAGCCTGCTGGAGAAGCGGAAGGTGGAGCCACCCTTCAAGCCCAAAGTGGTATGTCACCCGACCCCTGCCCCAAGCCCGGCCCTCCCTCGCCCTGCCCACTTCCTGCACCATTCCCGTCCTGGCCCCCTTCGCCTTTCCCAGCAAGCCTGCTTCCTGCTGTCTCCTGGCATGCTGTACCAAACCTCTGTTCTTACATTCTCATCGTCCGTCCAACTGCAGCGGTTCAGCAGATGTTTGGAACTGTGCCTTCAGGGCCTTGAGCTGGGGAGTGTGGCTCGGTGGTGGAGCACTTGACCTTGTAGGTGCAAGGCTGTGGGCTTGGTCCTCTGCACCACCACATAAACAGCAGAAGCAGAACCAGGCAGGCCTGATGGAGCATAGCTGTAATTCCCTGTACTTGGGAGGCAGAAGAGGAGAGTTTAAGGCCAGCCTCGTCTTCAGAGCTGGCTGGGGCTATGTAGTGGGACCCTGATTCAGAGCAACAACAAGGAAGTGGCGTCGTGGTGGCAGGGGTGGCCCTGGTGGTAAGGCACCTGGTGCTGAGGTAAGAGATCATTGTCAGCCCAAGATCTCACCGTGTGGTTCAGTCTGACCCAGAGTTCCTGGACTTAAGCGCCTCCTACAGGTGCACACCACCACGCCTGCGGTCAGCCATCTTGTGTTCTGTGTTCTGGAAACTGTGTTTTGGCCACCAGAGTTAGGGCTTCATCCCCGCCCTCCATCCATCTTCTCATCAGTCACGATCACTCTCCAATCCGTACTGGGCATGCTGAGTCTTTGTTGGGCACAAAGCTCTATGCTGGCCTTTGGTGCGGTAAGAAATAGCCCTCGGGGTAGAGGAGCGGAGACGGCATTGCACGCTGGCGACGGTCTGTGATAGAAGACGGCAGTAGGGAGATGTCACAGGGCACACACCTGCGGGCTGCTTTGGGGTGGGCATGTCCGTAGGAGCCGGGGATGCAGGGAGCAGAGTGGTCTCAAAGGCTGCTGGGAAGAACTATGTGTGAGCAGGCCCAGGATGTCAGACCAGACAGAGGGCAGCTAGAGGGCGTTCCTGGTAGTGGGTAACAACGGTTGCATCAAGGCCCAGATCCTCAGAGGCCACTGGGACTGGTTGAGATAAGAAGGGGACTGCATCCCTGGGAAGTTGGAACTTGCTGGGTGTGATGATTACACGTGTAATCCTAACACTCGGGACGTACACAGGAGGTTCTCAGCTTCAAGCCGGGGATGTACGGCGTGATCCTGTTTTAAAAGAGGAGTTAGGGCACAGTGTCCCTTTTGCGATCACAGCTCTTCTCTGGGTTGCTTTGTGTCCTCTGCTGGGACGTGGGGTTCCCACTGGGCAGCCTCTGTGACATGCCCCACATTTGTGCTTGGAGTCAGCAGGGCACTTGGCCTTGTGGATCGCTTGTTCAGAGGCTCCCCGAGCAGGGTGACAAGCTGCCCAGCTGTAAGAGTCCGTGGCTCTTGCTGCTGAGAGAAGTTTCTTTCTGCACACGCTAGTCAGGTGTGGTAACTCACTGGGGGCAGGCATGGAGAGCAGAGCAGTGGCTCTCACCCCCACGAGTGGGGCTGCCAGGAAGTGAGTCCAAGGCTCTAGTGCAGCTGGCTCAGGGGCAGAGTGCAGGTCAGCGTCCTCCCCGAATGAAGGTTAAAAACACTAGTCATGGTAGCACATAACTGCAATACCCAGTTCCAATCTCTCACCCCTCAAACTCAGGCCACAGAGCAAGGCCTAATGTCTCTGAGCCCTTTTTTCTGCAAATAGAATGGCAACCTTTCTTTATCTCTGGGACGTGGTGTGGGATAAGATGAAAGGAGTTGAGCCCAGGCCTCCTCTAACCCATCAGTTTTTCAAAGAAATCTGAATTTCCATGTGAAAAGCATTGCTTCAGATTCTATCAAAACGCGGCACTGAGAGCCAGGCATGTAGCTCAATTGTGAAGCACTTGCTTCATGCACGCAAGGCCCTGGATGTGAGTCCCAGCCGTTTACCAAACAAAACCAGTGCTAGCTAATGCTCATGCCTTCTAGTTCAGTTTGGCCCAAGACTTGTTCCTGCCTTATCCAGCCCTTAGGGCAGCGAATTAGGAAACAGCCAGAGAGTGAATGTTTGAGCTTTGCAGGCCAGGCCGTCTCAATGCAGTGTCCACAGTGAATGTGGTTGATTTGTGGGCACAGAAATTTGCATTTGACTTCATTTTCAAACGGCGTTGGACATCCTTTTAATTTTCCCCCAGCCATTTAAAAATCACAGAAGCTAGAGCTGGGGTTGGTGCTTGGTGGTGACACCGGCGCTTGGGAGGCTGAGGCAGGAGGATCATGAGTAGGGAGCCTGGGTTACATAATGAGATTTTGTTTCAAAAAACACCAAAACCAAAACCAACTAAACAAAAGTAGCAAGAGCTGTTCTTAGCTTATAGGCCCCATAGCTTATAAGACACTTGTGGCCAGTGGGCTGTAGTTCCCTGGGCCCTGTTCTGGAGGATGTCCCCTGCCCTTACAAACCCAGCGCTCTCCACCTGCCCTCCTCATTCCCCTAATGTGGGACAGCCCTTAGGTGACATCCTCTTTCCCAATTGAGTAGACTGCCCTGGCCTGCCCCGCCCCCAACCAGGGCTCGGAGGCCTGGGTGCCTGTCATGCCTTTGAGGACAGACCCTGGAGACACCCTGGCGGTCACGCTCACCCGCTGCTGCCTTCTGTTCCCAGAAATCCTCTTCAGACTACAGCAACTTTGACCAAGAGTTCCTGAGTGAGAAACCCCGCCTCTCATACAGTGACAAGAACCTCATCGACTCTATGGACCAGGCAGCCTTCCATGGCTTCTCGTTTGTAAATCCCAAATTTGAGCAGCTCCTGGACAAGTGAGCGCCCAGACCTACTTTCTGTGCCGCAGAGCAGGCCCGTCTGCCCTGGCTCTCATCCGCATGTCCACACCCAGCAGCAGGTGACCGTGATTGCTGCCGCCGCCGCCGCCCCCTTACCCTTAGAGGGCTCGGCTCTCGTTGGCTGGGCTCAAAGTACCTTCCTCTGTGAACTGTTTGTGAATTGGCTTTCCCTTTGCCGTCAGAGGGAAACTGTAAATCCTGTGTTTCATTACTTGAATGTAGTTATTGAAATATATATTATATATATGCACATATATATAATAGGCTGTATATATTGCTCAGTATAGAAAGCATGTAGGGGACTGGTACTGTGTCAACCTTTTTTTTTAAAAACAAAAGCATATATGTATGTATATGCATATATATGTATGTGTGTGTACATATATGTATACGTGTGCATATGCATGTATATGTGTGTGCGTGTGTATGTATATGTATGATCAAAAGGGAGAAGAAGCACAAGCTGGCTGTGTGAACCACAAGGCTCGCCTATGTATGTCTAAATAAACACTGAATGGTACCAACCTGGCTGTGGGGACATTGATGTCCCAGGAAGCTGGTGGCAGGTGTTCTTGCCACTGTTGATGGCAGTCACAGACCCCTGGGTCTTCATGCAAATGTGTTTGTATTTAGGGTTTCCTTTCACTCCGGGGCCCTGGGACTGCAGGAACCCCAGATGTCTCTGTGGGTTGATGGGGGGCAGGTGAGACTGGCGGGCAGTCTTGCCGCTGTGCAGAGAGGGTCAGCCCGGAAGTTCAGAGAAGCCGGAAGCCAGGCCTGAAATGGAGCCGAGGCTTAGAGCTGGGAGTGTGTCTCAGCGCGGGAGTGTGCCTGCTTAGCACACATAAAACTCTGGGGCCCATCTCCCGCTCAGTTGCTGTATACACACAGGCACGCGCACACACACAATAAATACATACGGGGCGCCAGGGATGTGGCTCAGTTGGTGGAGTGCGTGCTAACATTCGTGTGAAGCGCTATCCCCAGCAGTGTGTAAACCTGACATTTGGGATGTGGAAGCAGGAAGATCAGGACTTCAAGATTCGTTCTCAGCCACACGGCGGGTTTCGAGGCTGGCCTGGGCTATAAGAAACCTGTTTTAATAATAATTTTAAAAAGATTTAGAGGGGCCGGGCATTGGTGGCACACGCCTTTAATCCCAGCACTCCGGAGGCAGAGGCAGGCGGACCTCTGTGAGTTTGAGACCAGCCTGGTCTGCAGATCGAGTTCCAGGACAGGCTCCAAAACAATACAGAGAAACCATGTCTCGAGAAAAAAAAAATTTAGAGGCTGGCCCCAGATTAGGCAGGAAGACAAAGAAAGAAAAAAGCTTTTAAGTATATCTGCATTCAAATCTCAAAGAAGTTGTTCAACAAAGGTCATGCCACTTGATTGTTTTAAGCCTCAATGTCCTCCTCTGTGAAATGGGGACAGGGCAAGGAGGTGACAGCTGTAGCTGCATGTCTTTATGTTTTGTCTTTTGAGACAGGGCCTCTCTATGTAGTCTTGACTGCCCTCAAGCTTGCTATATAGACCAGGTTGGCCTCAAACTCACAGAGATCCTCCTGCCCCTGCCTCCCGAGTGCTGGCTGGGATTAAAGGCGTGCACCACGATGCCCAGCTGTACCTGTCCGTCCTATTGTTGCTCATCTTCATTCTTGGGAGAGGACCCAGCATCTAAGTTCTAGAATTATATCCACGAGAGTCCTTGCTCTACCTGGATGGAGCGGCCAGGCACGATCCAGTTAGCTGACCACACTGACTGAGCAGTGGAGGATCCTGGTTCCGGGACACAGCACCTGGTGGCCGCCCATGAGCCAGCGAGGCCTTGGTTGTGCAGGGGTCTCTGACTGGGCTCTCTTCACTGCCTCCAACCTCCCATTCTCCAAGCTTCCGGTCTGTCCCTACCTCCCTCCTGCCTGCTGCCTGGGGCCCAGGTCTCAGACAGAGCCCTCCCTCGGGCCTCTCTGGTCTAGCCCCTGGGGTCCGACCGACTGTCCTGGAGGTGGCTGAGGCAGTCCTAGCGCCTGATTGGCTGGTCCAGTAACCATGCTGCTGACTGCCAGGGGTTCATTCTTCTGGGCTGAGGTATGAATTTCCACAGCCCGGGGAAGGCAGGATGGGCTGGAGCTGACCCAGGCAGAGGGCTGTAGGGATGGAAGTGTGGTTTTTGTCCTCTCTCCACCCTCAGGAAGCACTCCTGACTCCCGCTGTACCTGTGCCCAGCCAGCCTGCACACTGGGGGCAGTGACAGTCACCCCCTTAGGCTCACAGACACGATGTGACATGGGATGCCCTGGAGAACACTGGGATAACAGAAGCTAGCACTTGGGGCCTCGGGTCCCCAGTCTCCTCTTCCTACAACATGCGAAGACCTCCAGAACCTCCCTCAAGGCCACTGAGGCCATGGTGTTTATGTTTAGGGTCACCTGACTTCCTGCAGCTCTCAGTCGGAGCCTTGCACGTGGAGAGATGCAGCTCCCTCCTTTGTGGCACGGAGGGGCTGAATGGGTGATCAGCTTCAGGCAGTGAGGGGCTACTGGGAGCCTAAGGTTTGGGTTTCGCTATGCTGTCCACACACTGGATCACCTGTGGACTAGAACCGCTAATCTGTGCAGCAGGTGGTTCAGGAAGGCTTCATACAGGGCCGGCCCGTGGCTGGTGCCTGGTGGCTCAGTCTAGGTCTGTGTGACCTGCCTCAGAAAGCCTGATTCCCTGTGGGAAGCGGCTCTCAAGGGTAGGGTCACTGCCTGGTTGTCTGGAAGGGCCCACGTCTCTAGACCTGTTCCAGCTTTTGAGTAGGCACCTGGCCTGCGGCGTAAGGAAATGTCTCCCATGCTAGACTCAAAGCCCACTTTTCCTGGCATCTGGGGGCCTGGAAGAAAGCAGGCTGCCCTTTCCCTCGCCCAGTGGGTATGCAAGCATCAGGAAGTTCAGTGGTCAGTGTACAGGACAGAACAAGTGCCCCGCTGCAGGACAGATGGACGCAGGTGCTCTGAAGCCTGGGGACAGGAGCCACGAACTGCCCTGGTTTCAATGCTGCGTGTCCTCGTGACCCCAGCGAGTGACTATAATCTCCCAGAGCCCCACTCTCATTTCCTTCCCTGGACAACGGGGCTGGCCGTGATACTGCCACTGGGTGTGATGACACAATGGTGTTTATAGGTACTGCATAGACTCAGCTTAGTAAACAGCAGCCAGTGTGTCCTGCCCTTTGGGGGAAGAGACATTCTACTCCACACCGGGCTCCGGGGCTTCTGACTGGACTGCAGGTAGGCAACTCATATGTAGCGACCCGATCACTCAGCGCTCCCCCTTCAGACGGGGGGAGGGGAGTACTCAAGGCCCTCATGCCAGACTTGCCAGGGTGCCACTTCCGTGTGTGTTAACTGCAGGGAGCTGGAAGTGAGCCTGGTCACTTGGGGGCCTGTTTAAGTGTTTTCCTGGCAAGTGCAAGGCCGAGAGGGTGCAAAAATGAGCTCAGTAGAGATTCCACCTTGTTGTTCCCACCCATTCACTTTAAAATGTATTTTTATTTTTGGCCAGGCGTGGTAGCCCATGCCTCCTTTAACTCTGTGAGTTCGAAGCCAGTCTGGTCTACAAAGCAAGTTCCAGGGCAGCCAGAGCTGTTGCATAGAGAAACCCTGTCTCGAAACAACAACAAGTAAGTGTGTGTGTGTGTGTGTGTGTGTGTGTGTGTGTGTGTGTGTGTATAAGTGTAGGTACTGTCAGAGACCAGAGAAGTCAGATCCCGTGGGGCTGGACTTACAGGGAGTTGTGAGCCACCGATTGCAGGTGGTGGATACTGGCATCTGGGAGTACAGGACAGAGCTATAGAAATGAAAGACACACATGTGGGTGAATGAGTGTGTGGATGGATGGAAGGATGGATGGATGGATGGATGGATGGATGGATGGATGGATGGATGGATGGATAGATGGAAGGAAGGACCAGCTAGACTCTAAGTATCTGTTGGGCCACTTGGAATTCCAGTGTCTGTCAGGCAGTGGCCCTGGAGTCCAGCAGGTGCACACTGGTAAGAGGCGCGTCTTCCGTGCCAAGTCCCACAGCTGGGGTCTCACTCCTGGCTGAACCCCAGTGCCCAGGTTGGCCAGGTCTGTGTACACTGTGATCTTGGAGGAGGCCCAGACAGCACATTTTGAAAGCTCTCTGATACTCACGTGTGTCAGGATGGAGAGACAGTCAGGCAAGTTGAGAATGCCTATTTCCCAGTGAAGCTATGTAGAGCTGCTCAGAAAAAAACATGCCTTGGAAATCGAAGTCACTTGCCAGCATTGCCAAGCAAGCCTTTGTGTGGGGGAGGCTCAGATCTCTAGCCTCTGGAGCACTGCTCTGTGTCTAGGACCTCAGGAAATTTGGTGGCCACTTGGCAGGCTATCCTGCCTGCTGCCTGGCTGGGATACATCGCCCCCTAGTGGATGCTATCTAGCGGACACTACGGGGACACAGACTCATAAGCTCAGTGCTGAATATGTGCTCATTTTTAGACTGTTAGCCTCTAGCTGCTGTTTTGTCCCAGAGAATGGAATCCATCCCGTAGTGGTAGCCACCACACTCCCCAGCGCGTCCTTACGAATATATGAACAGCTGAGGTCCACATCGTTAATAGATTCTAACAGGAAGAAATGAGGATGCGTTCAGAATTGGCCGGGGTGGGAAGGGCTCAGAGGGCTCCAGGACTTCCCGTGGCTGCCTCGCTTTAGCAGGACTCCCCTCTACAGCTTCCACTCGGGCACCATCAAAGCTGGATGGGACCTCTGGGCCCCCTTCCCCCCATGGCTGTGCCTAGCAGATGACCCTGGATGACCGCTTAGGAGGCTGGATACCTGGGTTTGGTCTTCTGAGTCCTGACCGCCAACCGAGGAGGGGAAATATCACATACAAGATCTGGAAACAAAGGAGACCAAAGGCAGAGAAAGACATGGCCGGAGTCTCTGTGACCCGTGGCCACCGGGCTCCTGAGGTCGTAGGCGTTCTCTGAGTCCCATTATCTGATCGACTTCAATCCTCTGCAGCGATGGTCTCCGTGATTTCAGGCTTTGAAATGTGTGTTCCTAAGCCAGGCTTTTAAAATGGGCCGTAGAAGAGCCACAGCTTCCTCCCTCTGCCTGTGTTAAATACATACTCAGCCCTGACATTTGCTGCACAGCCCACGGTAAGTGCTGCTCAAAGGCCAAGGCCCTGTGGGGAATGAACTTTTCTCTTCTGGAAGGCCTGTTGGAGCCAATCTTCCTCCCATTTCACTTGGGATAGCAGACACAGTGCTGTGTGCCTGAGCTCTTATCTTCCTTGGTAAGAGCGGTGCCTGCTGTGTGCCGGGAGCCACACAGTATCCATCAGAGCCTTGGCTCAGCAGGTATGAAGAGTTGCCCCCCCCACCTCGTCACGCACTGCGTGTGGCCCACCGGCTCCTGACAATGCCGCTGTTTCAAGCACTGTTCTTCCCTGGGCTGTGGCCTGTAATTAGTCTTCATGACAGCCCCTGAGGAAATGGCTGGTAAGCCCCACACTTTGCCGGTGAGTCAGCAAAGGGCCTGGAGAGTGAAGGGTTTGCCCCGTAGCTCTGGGAGGCTCCTTGGAGTCTGTGACTTGGTTCCCTTGTCATGCTTTCTTTGGCAATGACCATAATTGCTCACAGGCTGCTACCGTTTGCTCAACTCTAGTCAGGAGGAGAATGGGAAGATACCCTTTCCTGGTCCACAGAGGCCCCAGGAAGATGAGCAGGTACTGCAGAGGATGGCTAGGAGGGGCCGCAGTGTGGCTTGGGCCTGGAAAGCGCTTGGAGATTATAGATGCCTAGTATCTATAATCTTTGTGGGTTCACAACCCGGAGGGGGAAGGGGTGGTGTTGGACCAGGATTTCATGAGTAGGCAGTCACAGGGACACAGGGGAACCGTCAGATATGTGCCCGGCATACCACCTCCTGTAGGTCAGAAAGCCTGGCGCTCTCTGCCCTCTGCAGGTTCACAGACAGCACAGTGAGCCTAGATCACAGCTAGAGGTCAGAAGATGTGTCGAAATGAGCTTGGGTCAGTGAGTGAGAGCACAGGACATCATAGCAACAGGGAACTTCTTTTTTTTTTTTTTTTTTTTTTTTTTTTTTGAGACAGGGTTTCTCTGTAGCTTTGGAGACTGTCCTGGAACTCACTTTGTAGACCAGGCTGGCCTCGAACTCACAGAGATCTACCTGCCTCTGCCTCCCGAGTGCTGGGATTAAAGGCGTGCGCCACCAACGCCCAGCCAACGGGGAACTTCTTTTGCCTAGGCATGATGCCCTGCCCTCGCTCTGCTCTCCCCACTTAGTGTGCTTGACAGAGGCATCAGGAAGAAACAGCTAATCTTCCTGGGACACTACGGTGGCAGGTGACCCACGTCTACCCTCAGTAAGTGGTGAGCTCCAGCTGGTGCGGTGGCAGAGGCCTAGCGGAGGCTGGGAAACTGGCTGCAGGAGGCCCCAGCACATCAGACACCTGCCAGCAACAGAACAGCCAGGCTTCCCTAAGCCACTTCCCGGCCTTTAAATCCTGGGCTCGGAAGGGAGCCAATCAGACACACTTTGCCTCAATAGTGAGTCAAGAACAACACATTTCACAAAGTAGGTTTTGTTAGCTTAATTGTTCTTGAATGTCCCGTTTGGAAACAAGGTTTTATGTTTCAAATCTTTAAAAGGAGTTTTCAAACTGGCTTGGGTATATCAACAGCTCAGTAGTAAAGGCCCTGTTGACAATGGACCCATACTCAACCTCCACCGGGCATGGAATTAGCATTGCTGATAATCCAACTGCAGAACACAGGCTTAGAGGAGAATCTGTGTCTCCACCCACTTGCTCCGTTCTGAGTGCAAGACCCTAGCAGGCTCCTTGGTGCTGTTGTTTGGGTCTTAAGTAGTCTCCAAAAGCTCATGTGGAGTTCTGTTTCTTTAAAAGTTATGTTGAGCCTGGTGGTGGTGGCGCATGCCTTTAATCCCAGCACTCAGGAGACAGAGGTAGGCGGATCTCTGTGAGTTCGAGACCAGCCTGGTCTACAAGAGCTAGCTCCAGGACAGCCTCCAAAGCCACAGAGAAACCCTGTCTTGAAAAACAAATTGATTTGTTTAATTGTGTGTGCACTGCACACATGCACACTAATGTGTCATGGCATGCCTGTGGGCATGAGAGTACAACTTAAGAGGGTGGGTTCTCTCTTTCTGCCATTTGGATTCCAAGGATAGAACTCAGGTCATTAGTCTTGGTACCAAGTACCCTTATCTGCTGAGCCATCTTGCAGGTCATTTCTTTCTTTTTCTTTTCTTTTTTTGTTTGTTTTTTGAGGCAGGGTTTCTCTGTGGCTTTGGAGGCTGTCCTGGAACTAGCTCTTGTAGATCAGGCTGGCCTTGAACTCACAGAGATCCCCCTGCCTCTGCCTCCCGAGTGCTGGGATTAAAGGCGTGCGCCACCACCTGGCCCTTTCTTTTTAACATCTATCCCACCTCTCTCTCTCTCTCTCTCTCTCTCTCTCTCTCTCTCTCTCTCTCTCTCTCTCTCTCTCTCTCTCTCGTGTGTGTGTGTGTGTGTGTGTGTGTGTGTGTGTGTGTGTGTACACATGTATGTTCAGGTGCCATGGAGGCCAGAAGTGTGGCATTGGATCCCCTTGAGCTGCTTCAGTGACAGGCACTTGTGAGCTGTCTGATGTGGGTCCTGGGAAATGAACTCAGGTCCTCTACAAGAGTCGAAAGCACCTCTAACCTCTGAGGTATCTCTGCAACTCCTCCTCCTCCTCCTCCTCCTCCTCCTCCTCCTCCTCCTCCTCCTCTGAGACAGTCAAAGGCTGTCTAGTACAGCCCAGAGTGGCCCCGAACTCACAATCCTCTTGACCCATCCTCGAAAATGCTGGGATGACAGGCACATGCATCACCAGGCCTAGTTCCCGCTGCTCAAAGTTTGGCTCCAGACGGTGGAGTTATGGGAAGGTAGTGGATCTTTAAGAGATGGTCCTAGAAAAAGAAGAGAGGTCACATGTGCTCTTGAAAGGGCTATCAGGACCCCACCCCTTCCTGTTTCTGCTTACAGCCACTGTGAACAGACCTCCCTTACCAAGCACTTCCGCCATGAGGTACAGTGATGCCACAGACCAGAGCGGGAGGGAAAAAAGCTAGGCAACCACGACCCTCAGTGTCCTCAACCATATCATGTACACAGCAGCGTGGCATTACCAGACACTACAGAAAAGTCTTCGTGCTCCAGAAATATTAAACTGGTCTTCTTCTTCTTTTTTTTCCTTTTGAGACAAAGTATCACTGTGTAGCCCCAGCTGCCCTGGAACTCACTCTGTAGACCAGGCTGGCTCTAAGTCAATATCCACCTGCCTCTGCCTCCCAAAGGCTGGGGTTAAAGGTGTGCGCCATCACCACCACCGGGCTGGCTGGCTAGCTGGTTGGCTGGCTGGCTGGCTTTATTCTTAACTCAGTGAGCATTGTAAATGTTTTCAAATGTGTTTTCAGCTAAATATGCATAAATGTAAGGTATAGCTATGCTTGGTAGTGCCAGAAATCCTGCGTGTTGGGGTGGGGGGGTACTTTCTAGGCACAGCAACAAGGTAAGGCTCCTTGGACTGGCAATCGGGAGTCTATAGCAGGGTCTGTCATCTTGCCACCGCCCCCCCTCACCCCCCCAACCCTGTGGACTTGGGGCCATCAGCCAGCCCTACGGTAGGAAAATAAGTGCCCGAGGCTTGATAGGAATAGCAAACGGATCCCATGTGGCTTTAAATTATGAGAAAGAGAATTTGAATGTCAAATGTCCCAGTTCTTGGCACAATTTAAAATCAAGTGATGTGGAGGGTGGCAATTACCATCGTCACGAAACTCCACCTCAAGTGGCGGCAGCAGTAAGAGCGAACGATGCCCTGTGGTGTGGCTTCTTTTCTGCCCTTGTTTGGTCCCACGACCCACACGAAACTCTCTCGTCCCTTCTTCCACTCTCAGGACTCCTCCTGTTTCCTAGAGCAGCAAGCCGTGGTGGGGCGGCCTGGAGGCACAGGTCGCTACAGTGTTTCTCAAACACTGTCTAAGGGCGCCTGGAGGCTCAGGTCGCTACAGTGTCTCTCCAACTGTGCTAGGAGGATTCCGTGGTGCAGGAGGGGTCGTGACCCTGAAGGGAAGCGCAGACTGACTGATTGCCATCTTGGTCTTGAGCATGTGAGGGCTGTGCAGGAAGGAGGGAAGAAATAAGGACAGATAAGCCGAAGGCCTCCGGGTCTCTGGGAAGGCAGGTGTGCAAGCAGAGGATTGCAGCGTGGCGGATTTGTAAGGAAGGTTCACTGGGAAAGGATATAGCTTACTCCTGATAACCCCAAATATGTAAGTCCCACAGTGGGGTGTTTTAAGTCTGATAGCACCTAGTGCTGGTTGGATGCTAAGCATTGGGTCCCTGCTGGCAACAGTGGGAATAGAAACTGACCTCATTTCCCACCGAAAGCCATTTGTCACCATCTCTGGAGCGTGCCCCCCACCCCCGCCCCAACTCCATTCAGAGACAGCTTGGTGGTTGCCTGCAGCACCTCACAGACTAAAAATGCTTGTGGCCCAGTGTTTGTAAGGGAACAATTAGAAATGACTGCAATGCTCTCGGAAGGAGCCTAGATCAAGAAGCAGGCTGTACAATCCTGGTTCTTTCAATTTTGAGATCCAAGGAAGTCTCCCATTTCAATTCCACTAACACCCCAACCTCTATTAAAGGAATGGTCCATACCTGTAATCCGGGCACTGTGAATCTTAGCCAGCTTGTACTACATAGAAAAACCATGTGGGGCTGGAGAGATGGCTCAGAGGTTAAGAGCACTGACTGCTATTCCAGAGGTCCTGAGTTCAGTTCCCAGCAACCACATGGTGGCTCACAACCATCTGTAACGAGATCCGGTGCCCTCTTCTGGCTTGCAGGCAGAACACTGTATACTCAATAATAAATAAATAAAATAATAATAAAAAAAGAAGAGAAGCCGTGTGACACAAACCTAATCTCCCCCAAAAAACCTTTTTAAAGGGAAAAGGGGAATGAGAAGGAAAGGGGGTGCATTGTGAAGTCCTCCCCCCTCCTCTTCCTCTTGCTCCACCTCCCTTTTCTAGAAGGCTGTCATTCAGTAGCCCAGGCTGACTTCAAGCCCATGGTCCTTCAGCCTCAACATCCTGCACGCTGGGACTGCAGGTGCAAACAACTCCTCGTGGCTTGTGAGACCCCCTGTGAAGCCTGGACCGATGCAGACTCTGGATTAGGGCCCCATGGGAATTCTGGCTCTAGAGGTTAAGGAGGAGACCTGAGAGTCTGAGGGGAACTCAGGCCTTGACTTCCATCAGTAACGTTGTACTTATTAAAGCCTGGGGTCTAGGGCGTGGTTCCATGGGAGGTGACCTAAGTGACTTGAGCAAAGCCAGGCCCTGGGTTCTAGTCTGGAAGAGTGGGATGGGCAAGGAGAGATGTGAGGATTTCACCCCAGAGCACCGTGGTGGGGCTGTATATGCTTTATTTTAGTGTCTGTGCTTGTCTGTGTTCAAAAGGGCTCCAGGTTTAAGAGTACTTTTTAAAGAACAGGCGTTCTAATTCTTGACCCGCCCGCTGGGCTACCCAGGTCCTTTTATGATGGTTCCGCACAGGGCACTCTTGATCTATGTATTTTTCCTTTGTGGATGTGCCATTTCCAAGTTTTGAAGCATTAAAAAGAAGGAGCAGGAGAGAGGCTGAGTTCAGGAAGGCAGCCAGGGGCAGAGAAGTTGTTGCAGCAGCAGAGAGGCCCGGGGGCCTCGGGTGTAGAGTGTGACAATGTGAATGTGTGGTCCCTGAAGCTGCATTGGTCCTGGTGGCTGTACCCTGTCCCCATGGCTGTGTGGGGTGCCAGCACTGAGGGTACAGGCCTGGCAGTCCATTTCAACCCTGGCTGGTGGAGAGCTGACGGGTTTAAACTGCCAGAGTGGTTAAACCAGTGCTTGGGATGGTAAGAGAGGGCGTTGTGACCTACAGGCAGTGGGAATTATGAGCCTGCTACTTCTGACTAGAGGTGGTGACCATGCTCACCTGGGAGCTCAGCTCCTGCAGCAGTGGCCTCGTCACTCACCCAGGGACAGAGGGCAAGCATGCCCCAGCCCCAGCTGCCTGTCCTCTGCCAATTCAAAGGCCTGCTCCAAGCCTTGTGCAAAACTGGATGAGATCAACACCTCGGGGGTTAATGGGTAAGTGAAGATTTCCCCAGGAAAGCAAACAGCAAACTTCAACACAAGAGGCTGTAGCAGAATGCCTTAAGTGTCTGTGACCTTCCTTGAGGTGAAAAGAAAGTGACCCCTGCATGGGCCTTCTACCCTTAGGGGAGATGGTAACTCTTTCTGACAAATAAAATTGTTAAGCAAACTTTCAGATACTGAAAAACTTACAATGATTGTCCCAGATCAAGAAATAAAAGACAGCCAGGCGTTGGTGGCTCATGCCTTTAATCCCAGAACTCAGGAGGCAGAAGCAGGCAAATCTCTGTGAGTTCGAGGCCAGCCTGGTCTACAAAGCGAGTTCCAAGACAGCCTCCAAGAGAAACCCTGTCTCGAAAAACAAAACAAAAACAACAACAAAAAAGAAATAAAAGGCAGGGTTGGAGAGATGGCTCAGGGGTTAAGAGTACTTGGCTGCTCTTCCAGAGGGCCCGAGTTCAATTCCCAGCAACCACATTGGTGGATCACAACCATCTATAGTGGGGTCTGGTGCCCTCTTCTGGCATAAAGGCATACATGCAGATAAAGGGGAAAAAAGGGGAGGGTAAGAAATAAAACACTGCAGATGTAATTGTAACCCTTCTAACCTCCTTCAAAAGTCCCGCCCAGCTCCAGCCCTTAGACACACCTCATTTCCTCCTTTACCAAGAGGCCAGCACCTGCTTTTAGTCTGTGGGGCGTGTCTCTGTCCGAGGCTTTCCCCAGCCTGAGTTTCGTGACTTCCCCAGAGGGACGTGAGCAATCACCTACTCACCTCAGATAGGACACTGACAGACCAAAGAAATGACCCCGCCCAAGTCTACCCTGGGGAACTCATGGGTTTATTGGGGTTACTTGCAGGAGCACGGTGACTCAAAGTCAGCTGATGTCGCCAAGATCCCGTCCCGGTACGGATGGTGATGACTCACCTGAGCCGTATCCCTGAAGGGACTCCACCACGGAAGGGACATGCTTCCTCTGCAGCCCGAGGTGCTTGTGTCACTTGGGGAGGGTCCTTGTGAGTCCTGTGAGTCGCTGAACTTCCAGAGTCATCTAAAGTGTTCTGAGTTTCCCCAGCCTCCTCAGTTCCTACGCCTTTGATGCTTCACTCAGAGGGAATGTTCCGCTTGGGAGGAAATAACGCCGCAGCACGGTCTAGAGTGTCATGTCCCAACCTGTGGGTCACAACCCCTTTCACAGGGGTCGCCTAAGGCCATTGGAAAACAGACATTTGCATTTCGGTTCACAAGAGTAGCAACATAACAGTTACCAAGTAGCAATGCAAATCATTTTATGGTTGGGGGTCACCATGACGTGAGGAACTGTATTAAAGAGTCACAGCATTAGAAAGGTTGAGAACCATAGGATCATTTCACGTTACTGTTTCTTTCTTTCTTTTTTAAATTTGGTTTTTCGAGACAGGGTTTCTCTGTGGCTTTGGAGGCTGTCCTGGAACTAGCTCTTGTAGACCAGGCTGGTCTCGAACTCACAGAGATACGCCTGCCTCTGCCTCCTGAGTGCTGGGATTACAGAAAAGAAAGGAAAGAAAAACATAAATAAACAAATAAATAAATAAAGATGCTTGCACACATTCCACCTCTAGCCTATGGAGTAGAGACATGCCTCACGCTCTAAAGCAGGCATTGTCCTCTGTACACGTTTTTGACGTTGGTCTTTTCACTTTCTTCCCTTGCTTGCTCCTTTCGCAATAGTTTTACTGAGAAATAGCATGCAATCCACCCACTTACGGTGCCCAGTTCTGAGCCGGGTGGTGGTGCACACCTTTGATGCCAGCACTTGCCAGGCAGAGGCAGGTGGAGGTCTGGGAGTTGCAGCCTAGCCCTGGTCTTATGCAGCCAGGACTGCATAAGGAGACCCTGTCTCAAAGAGACAAAAAATGTTTTGAGACTGGAGAGATGGGTCAACCCTCTTCTGACCTCTGCGGGCACCAGACATACATATGTTGCTACACATACATGCATGCAGACAAAACACTCATGCACATAAAATAAAACAAATCTGACCAAGAAATGGGGCTAAAGAGTTGGCTCAATGGCTAAGAGCACTTGTTGCTCTGGTAGAGAGGATGTAGGTTCATTCCCAGAAACCATATGGTGGCTCACGGCATTCCCAGAGTATCCAAAGCCATTTTCTGACCTTTGAGGGCACCAGGCACACACTCGATACACACACATGCACACATACATGCACACATACACACATACACGCACACATATATACATACATGCACACATGTAGGCAAAGCACTCATTCAAATAAAATAAATAAATCTTGAAGGTTTAAGAAGTCTGCAATCTAGTGGCTTTTACTCCAGTCAGAGTTGTATGTGCATCACCATGGTCATAGAATATTTCTATCGCCAAAATGTAAACCCACAAGCTTTCACCATTTTACCCTCCAAGCCCCGTACTCCCAAAACTAGGCAGCCACTGATTTATCTTCTGTCTCTCCAGATACGCCTGTCTGGAACACCTCAGACAACACATCATTGTGTGTGTGTGTGTGTGTGTGTGTGTGTGTGTGTGTGTGTGTGTGACTAGTTAAATACATTCTTTCCCATATTATATGGTCTTCCATCCACAGTTTGTGAAATTCTGCTTTCAGCCAAGGTGGAATTAAAGAGATCATATTTACTTTTCTTCCTGGAAGGAACAAACCAACATAAAAAAAGCATGGAAAAGGGTAAGAAGCAACCCTTCCAAACACACCCAGTATTAGGCAACCAAGGTCAGTGTCATTCGAGAGAGCAGAAACAACCTCATGGTCACCCCAGCTCCACTGTTTGTCAGCGGTCTCGGGGCTGTGAACAGGGAAGGGAAACCACAGACAGCAGTGTAGACGCTCCAAGATAAGGATAAATTTGAACATCCAGGAGGCCAGCTTGGGTGCAAACCCAGGAACATGACCACAGTGATCTCGTAGAGAGAAAGGTAAGCCTAGATAACCTGCAGAGGCCCCACTTCTAAATCCTCAGCTGAGAAAGCTACCCAGTAGCAGGGGAGAGAATTACCTGAACCTCACGAGGGCCTGGGAGTGGAGCCTGATGTAGCTTCCGTACTGGAAAGCCTCACAATTCAAGGGTCACCGTGTGCTAAGCCCAGAGAGGTTTCACTACGATCGCAGAATAAAAAGTAACTCTAGACATTGTTGTGGTCCTGTCTGATAAAACTTAGAGATAACTCAGTGGTTAAGAACCTGTATTGTGGGCTGGAGAGATGGCTCAGAGGTTAAGAGCACTGACTGCTCTTCCAGGGGTCCCGAGTTCAATTCCCAGCAACCACATGGTGACTCACAACCATCTACAATTCAATTTGGTGCCCTCTTCTGGCATGTAGGCAGAACACTGTATATGTAACAAAAAAAAAAAAAAAAAAAAGGAAGGAAGGAGGAAGGGAGAAAGAAGGAAGGAAGGAAAGAAGAAAAAGCATTCAAATAATTGGATGTGATGACTCCCACCTGTGATCCTAGCACTTGGGAGGCAGGGCAGGAATATCACCAAGTGTGAGGTCAATCTGGTCTACATAACAAGTTCCTGGCCAGGAGCTGAGAATGTACTCATTCAACAGATATTCAGCACCCAATAAGATAAAATACGTGGCATCCTTCAAAATTTACCAGGTACCAGGTTCCAGGATTGAGACATGTGCCTGTATCTCAGCATTGTGAGAGACAAGAGGGGTCATTGACTACAAAGGGAGTTGGAGGCCAGTTTGTGCTACATGAGATCCTATCTCAATAAAAATAAAATAAAAAAGTTAAAGCCAAAGAAAAATGGTTCCAGGTGGAAACAGGAATCTACACAAAGGAACAAAGAAGACTGGAAACAGAGTTCAGCGAAGTCTTACCTAGAACTTCACAGACAAGCAAACCGCCCAGAGGTCACACAGAGGAACATGACATTATGATGGGCTGATGGGCACGCCATCACTTTTGGGACAGTCTACACAGGCCACAGAACTGTTTCTGTGCAGATCGTCCTGCAAGTCCTCAGTAACTCATGACTCACGGTCATGAAGTCTCCTCAGGCTGATCCATCCATCAGCTCAGCTACCCACTTTTATTGAGTAGCCGTTTCTGTGGCCTCTGCCCCGGGCAAGACAACATGCCCCACCGGGAGAAGAAAGATCCAAGAACATCCCCGAGCGTTCAGTATTTCACATTTCTCTACAGGTCCTAACGCCAGGACCCACTAACACAGCTCCTCATGTTGTGGTGACCCCCACATACACACCGTAAAATGATTGCGCTGCTACTTCATAACTGTAAATTATCCCGAGTGCTGGGACTTACAGGCATGTGCCACCACCGCCTAGCTAATCTTTTTCAGATGTGGTTGGGATCTAAATTATTTTTTATGTGGTTGTGAGCCACCATGTGGTTGCTGGGAATTGAACTCTGGACCTCTGGAAGAGCAGTCAGTGCTCTTAACCGCTGAGCCATCTCTCCAGCCCCCTGGATCTAAATTATTAAGGTTAGCTGGGTTGCAGCATAAGTTTTGATCACTTATTCAATGATCACTTACACAAGATCATATATGTGTGTAATATATATGCATATATATATGTTTCATTTTTTAAAAGAAATGATTTATTGCCGGGTGGTGGCCCATGCCTTTAATCTCAGCACTTGGGAGGCAGAGGCAGGAGGATTTCTGTGATTCTCCAGAGTTCCAGTACAGCTAGAGCTGTTACACAGAGAAACCCTGCCTTGAAAGACAAAACAAAACAAAAAAAGATTTATTTTAATGACCTTTACTCATGTGTGTGTCTGTGTCTGTGTGTAGGTGTCCACAGAGGCCAAAGGCGTTAAATCTCCCTGAAGCAGGAGTCACAGGTGATTTTTTGAGCCATGTGATGTAGTTGCTGGCAGCTGAACCCACATCCTCAGGAAGAACTCTGAACCATCTCTCCAGCTTCTTCCTTTTTTTAAAACTAAATTTATTGTTATGTGTTAATGTTCAAGATGTGTGTGTGTGTGCGCGCGTGCGTGCACGTGTGACACATGTATAGAGGTCAGAGAACACTTTGTGGAGTGTGTTCTCTCCTACCTTTCCATGGGTTCTAGGTATCAAGTGCCTGTACCCACTGAGTCATCTCACCTACCCTGACCTTCTTCTAAATATCACGTATCGTAAAGCAATTCTCAAAGCCTGGCGTGGATTCTACTACTGTAATTTCAGCACGTGGGAGCTGGAGGTAAGAGGAAGTCCATGAGCACATAGCTCAGGTTACACAGGGGAAACCAAGTCAATCCCCTCAAAATAAACAAAACAAGCAAGCAAAAAATGTTTTCAACGCATTTGAAAGTTTCAGGTCACACAGAGCGTGTTTTCTGACCACACGATATTGAATTGGTGGACAGTATAGAAAGATCTCTGGAAAGCCACCAAATATTTGTAAGCCAAATAATACAACCACAAAATTCCATGAATGAAAGAAGAGATAAAAATAAGAGCTCCGGGCTGGAGAGATGTCTCGGAGTGAGATCTGGTGCCCTCTTCTGGCCTGAAGGCATACATGAAGGCAGAACACCTTATATAAAATAAATAAATACATCTTTAAAAAAAAAGAAAGAGAGAAAAAAAGCACTCCTAGGGTAGATGTAGTTAAAATCACACAGGTTAGATGATACCTTTTTTTTTTTTTTTTTTTTGGTTTTTCGAGACAGGGTTTCTCTGTATTGTTTTGGAGCCTATCCTGGAACTCGCTCTGTAGACCAGGCTGGCCTCGAACTCACAAAGATCTGCCTGCCTCTGCCTCCCGAGTGCTGGGATTAAAAGCGTGTGCCACCAACGCCCGGCTAGATGATATTTTAGTTAGGGTTTCTTCTTTTAAGACTTATTATGTATCCCTGCAAGCCAGAAGAGTAGGTTGCTGGGAATTGAACTCAGGACCTTTGGAAGAACAGCTAGTGCTCTTAACCTCCGAGCCATCTCTCCAGCTCTTTCATTAGGGTTTCTGTCTCTGTGATGAGACATCATGACCACAGCAACGCTTATAAAGGAAAATATTTCGTTGGGGTGGCTCACTTGCGGTTCAGAGGTTCAGTCCAATATCGTGGTAGGGAGCATGGCAGCCTGAGGCCGACGTGGTGCTGGCTACATCTTGATCAGAAGGCGACAGGACGTGGACTCCCAGACCCTGAGCATAGGAAATCTCAAAGCCCACCCCCCACAGTGACAGACTTCCTCCAACAAGACCACACCCACTCCACCAAAGTCACACCTCCTCATAGTGCCACCCCCTGTGAGTCTATGGGGACCAATTACTTTCAAACTACCACAGAGGAAAAGAACAAATCCCTTGAACGATGTGTCGGGGAAACCCACGCTGGAATAGGTACATAGCCCAGATAGTCCCATAGCTGTGAAAGCCACTAGGGAATTATTTTTTATGGTTTTCTTTATCGGTTCTGGGGATTGAACTGAAGCCTCGAGCATTCAAGGCAAGTGTTCCATCACTGAGCTACAACCCCCAGAATTGGAGAAATCTGTCAAGTGTTAAGGTGTGCTCACTTCAAGTGGAACATACATTAAGTACTCCAGAGAAGATCAGAATGGCCTCTGTACAGGATGACATGAACATTTATGAAGCATCTTCATTTCCCTCAGAAAGACAAACAGCACACATTTTCTCTTGCATGTGGACTGTGTGTGTGTGTGTGTGTGTGTGTGTGTGTGTGTGTGTGTGTGTGTGTAATGAAAGCAAAAGCTGGATTGTTTGGTATAAGTTAGTGAACCAGTGTTAGAGGCTGGAAGGGCTAAAGGAGAATGAATATGATCAAACTATAATAATTTACTTGTATGAAAATATAATGTGGCCTGGCGGTGGTGGCGCAGGCCTTTAATCCCAGCACTCGGGAGGCAGAGGCAGGCGGATCTCTGTGAGTTCCAGGCCAGCCTGGTCTACAGAATGAGTGCTAGGACAGCCTCCAAAGCTACAACTTTGTGAGTTTTGTTTAAATGTTTATTTTTGCTTATGAGTATTTTTGCCTGCATGTGTGTCTGTGTACTGTGTGCATGTGTGTCTGTGTACTGTGTGCATGTGTGTCTGTGCACTGTGTGCATGTGTGTCTGTGCACTGTGTGCATGTGTGTCTGTGTACTGTGTGCATGTGTGTCTGTGCACTGTGTGCATGGAGCGTCTGTGGAAGCCAGGTAAAGGCACTGGGGCCTCAGATGGTTGTGAGCTGCCATGTGGTTGCTGGGAATTTAACCTCTAAATTTAACCTCCATTATTTTCTATATAAACTAAGGAATGTAATAATTTTAAAAATTAAGTAAGGGATAATACCAAGATTACAATTAAGTGATGTGAAGGGTTATTTTTTAAACTACATCTTATAGAGTAGAAAGCAATATTTTCCTGTATATACATACAAATTATATGTATACATATATGTAGGTAGAGATCTCATGTACCCGCAGCACTGACCATGCCCGTTTGGGTGTGGTCACAGGGACGTGGGGGAAGGCAGAGATAAAGGTCATGGAAGGAGGGGTCAGGCTCGCTCTTGGGGTTCCTCTCGAGGTCAGAGACCAGCAGAGCGCTGACATCCGTTCTCAGCTTCTCACGTAAGTGGCATCCTTACCCTGTGTATGGTAAGCCTCTGCATCATGTATATATACACACATACATAATTTTTTGAGGGAGAGGTCTCATTAGGTAGATCACACCAACCTTGAATTCAGAATCTTACCTCAACCTCCAGAGTGTCAAGATCACAGGTGTGTCACTGAGGCAGGCTTTTTACATTTTTTTTAATAAAGATTTATTTAGTTATTATGTATACTGTATTCTGCCTGCATGCTTGCCTGTATGCCAGAAGAGGGTGCCAGATCTCATTACAGATGGTTGTGAGCCACCATGTGGTTGCTGGGAATTCAACTCAGGACCTCTGGAAGGGCAGCCAGTGCTCTTAACCTCTGAGCCATCTTTCCAGCCCCCTGAGGCAAGCTTTTTTAAAAATTCTTTTTTCATCTTTCACATTTATTTCTATTATTACTTTTATTATTAGTAGTAGTATTGTCTGTGTTTGGTATGAATGTGTGTATGGGGTACAAGAATGTCTTGGAGTGTGTATATATGGGTTAGAGGACAGCTTTCGGAGTCCGTGAGATCCGGGGATCAAGCTCAGGTTATCAGGTTAGTTCAAGAAAGGCTGTTCTTGTCCAGGTCAAAGGACAACTTTCAAGAATGAGTTCTTTCCTTCTTGTTGATCCCAGGGACAGAATTCAAGTCCTCAAGCACAGTGGCACATATCTCTCCCTGTTGAGCCTGTTGTGCCCGAGTTGCAAAGTCCCCAGAGACCACCAAGAAGACAGACCTACTAAAACTGCAAGAGCAAGGTTTTAATGATTGTTCATCCAACCACGGCAGGGGCCTTGTCTGTCTAGGTGTCGCAGCAGCCCCCAGAGGGAGTGAAGTTTCCTGTCTACTGCTAGGTTTTAAAGACAAAAGTTACAGGATTACATCAGTAGGTACGGGTTGGTTTTCTGAATGATTGACATTTGGGACCAATTATTTTCATTGGTCAGTGCTGAGAGGGAACATTCTGTGGTTTCTATGGCATTGTCTTGTTACCTGCAGGTGGCCTGTTGCACATAGTTTTCAGAACTATATCCTGGAGACTACAGGGGGAGGTTTTGGTCCCCCCTGGAGTTTCTTTTGTGGCCAAACAGTTCCCAGGAACCAAGCATCTAGGAGGCTGGGGGGCGGGGCGGGTGGGGGAGTCTGGAGTTTCTTTGTGTTCAGCTTTGGCTCTAGACTCCAGGGAGACCAGAGGATTTGGAGTTTCCTTGTGTCTTTTCCGTAGCCTGTCATGGCTGCTAAAGCAGGGGCTGAGTGACGGTCTGGTTCCTTCATTTCTAAGTTATTAGAAGTGAAGCCCTTGAGTTTAGTTTTCCCTTTTAGAACCATCATGCATGCCAATGCCCCCCCCCCCACCAGCTCACTGATGGCATCTGTCACCTTCTCATGGTCTCAGAGGCGTTAGAGTCTTCACAGATGGGGTTACATCTATGTAACCACCACACCCATGTTTAACAGAACTAGTTCTACACAGAGGACAGCTATGGCCCCCTGCTCTTATCAAAGGCAGATACTGCTCAACGCATTCTCAGGCTGAGGTTTACTGCTCTGGGGTGAATGCACTGCATTCTCAGGCTGAGGTTATTGCTCTGGTCTCAGCCCTTGGCAGCAGTGGATGTAACAGAGCCAACAGCACCTTCTAGTGTCCCAGCTCGTACACGGCCCTGGTTTCTCTTTTACTTTTGCTTACTACTGGTTTTTCAAGACAGGGTTTCTATTTGCTTATGGATTTATTAGTTGGTTGGTTGACTGGTTCTTTGAGACAGGGTTCTTTTTGTAATAGCCCTGGCTTTGTAGACCAGACTGGCCTGGAACTCACAGAAATCTGCCTGCCTCTGCCTCCTGAGTGCTGGGATTAAGGCGGATTAAGGCGTGGGACACCAGACCAGGCTTCATTTTACTTTTAAAGTAGCCATTGTAACAGGGCCAAAAGTCTCTTGTGGCTTTGATTTGCATTTTCCTAGAAACCAGCAATCGTGAGCATATCCCCCCCCCTGCTTCTTGGCCACCCTGTGAACTTTTAGAACTTTTAGGTATTATTTTTTTTAAATTGAAGCCCACCTACTGCCCTGATTTCCCCAGTTCTAGAATTGCAAATGCATGGCATGACACCACCTGCACGAATGGCAAGGTAAAATGAGATTCGCCCAGAGGCAAACTGGGCCTGGACAAGCGGCTCTCGCCAGAAGCCTGGGGTTCAGTTCCTGCTCGTTCTTGCTTGGGGACCCTAGGAAACAACATCTCAGAGCTGTGGAGCAGGAAGAGAGACAGGCCTGCCCTGCTGGGGAGAGATAGACCTGGAGATTGTAGACCTAAAAACAGTCTAAACCAGACGCTACCTTCAGACTTAGCTTCGGCTCCCTCTCAAGACATTTCTGCTGAAACCCTTCCCCACCCGTCAGTCAAGCTCTCTCCACCTAACTGATTGGTCCACATTTTTTTCTTTTCCCTTGTGGTCAAACTAACTATTGCTTTCCTTAGCCCTAATTCTGGCCTGGATAGGAAGCTGAGAGTTTGGGGTGGGGCGCAGAGCAGAGGCCGCAGAAGCCGGGAAAGCTCACGCACAGCTTTGCTCGGAGGCCACGCTTCATTCCTAGGCGGCCGTGGGGTGGAGGAATCGGTTGTGTCAACTGTTAGAAGTTGCCCTGGACTTGTGCTGTGTGTGGGAAATGCCAAGCGACAGCTGTCGCCTAAGGAGATTGCCCAGTGGATACAGCACTTGCTAGGCAAGCTTGAGAACCTGAGTTCAGAGCCCCAGGACCTGAGTCAGAGCCCCAGGACCTGTATCAAGCAGCAGCATCTGTGATCCCAGTGCTCCTGTGGAGAAATGACAGGTGGAGACAGGAGATTCACCAGAAGTTCTCCAGCCAGATCCGACTTCCACAAGCATGTCTACGTGGGAGTGGTGGCACAAACCTGTAATCATTGGGAGTCAGAGGCAGGCAGATCTTTGTGAGTTCAAGGCCAGTCTGGACTATACCGTAAAAACAGACCCTGTGAAAAGGAAGAGAGACAGGCCTGCCCGGCTGGGAAGAAATAGACCTACCTGGAGATTGTAGATCTAAAACCAGGGACTTTTCTCCAAAGGAAATGAGAAAATGACTTATTCTGAGGCAGATAAGAATTCAAATGATTTTTTTTTTGTTCTGTTTTGCTTTTGTTGGTGTTTGGAGTAAGGATCCCATGACACAGCCCAGGCTAGCCTCAAACTTCAGCTCCTCAGCCACCGGGATGCTTCAGCTGCTTTGGGGAGGGAGGACCATTCAGACACAGAACAAAGAGAAGTCATAAATCGGTCCACGCAGCAAGGCTGTAGGTAGGAGGAGGTCAGCAGGCTGCTGGTGGGTGGAGAAACCTCTCCCACAAATTTCAGATGCAATCCAGTATTCTTAGCTTTTAGGGTGGATGGGGGCCAGAGGCCTGCTCCGGTTAGTGATGCATTCTTCCCAGTTTTCCTACTAGTCAAAAGAATGCTAGGCCAGATGCAGAAGCTAAGGAGCTGTTCAAGGGCCCAAGGCAGAGTGGGAGCTTAGGGGAGCTTTGTTCTCTCTGGTTCCCCCCCCCCCCCCATGCCCCCAGACAGGGCTCTTCTGTATTGTTTTGTTGGAGGCTGTCCTGGAACTCGCTCTATAGACCAGGCTGGCCTCGAACTCACAGGGATCCTCGTATCTCTGCCTCCTGAGTGCTGGGATTCAAGTTGTGCGCCACCAACACTTGGCTTTTTTCTTTTTCTTTTTTGAGACAGGGCTTCTCTGTGTAGCCCAGGCTGTCCTGGAACTTGTTCTGTAGTAGACCAGGCTGTCCTCAAACTCAGAGTTCTAAGAGATCTGCCTGCCTTCGCCTGGGGCGTGCTGGGTTTAAAGTCATGTGCCACAATGCCCGGCTGGTAACTTTGTTCCTTTTTGTGTCTGTTTAACTTTTTTTTTTTTTTTTTTTGAGACAGTGTTTCTCTTGGCTGTCCTGGAACTTGCGCTCTCTAGATCAGGCTGGCCTCGAACTCACCTGCCTCTTACTACTGCCATTGCAAATGACTGCTGTTTGGTAGATAGGGCCTGGATGAAGGATGAGGTCTGGGCTTCTGGGTCTGAGTGTGTCAGGTGCGGTCAGGAGCCTGTGTGTGTCCGGGGGAGAGTATGCATGCGTGCACACGTGTGTACTGATGTACTCACCTGCACAGGTACATGTGGAGGCCGGAGGCTGGTGTCTGCCGTCCTCTTCACCTTACCTTTTGAGACAGCGTCTCTCACCGAAACGGAAGCTGCCATTTAGGCGAGAAGGGTCGGCTAGCAACGCTCTAGGGCCTGCCGTCTCTGCTCCCAGTGTTGGGTTAGACGCATGCTGCCTGGCTTTTGTGTGGGGTCCTCCTCAGGCTTGCCCAGCAAGACTCTTCCCCTCTCCATCTCAACCCCAGGTACTTTCCTTTTGGGGACTGCTATCTGGCCAGATGACATCCTCCAAAACTTTCTATTCAAAAGCCATCATTCTGTTCTCAATCATCACTCCCCCATGCCACTTACACCACGTGACCCTCCCCCCCCCCCCGCCCCCGTTAGTTCTCACTTCTGCTTTTCTATTGCGTTGGTTCCGTTATCTTCTGTTTCCCACCCTCCCTTAAGAACTCGTCAACTCCCAGGATCCCTGTTCTAGCTCATCGACCTATAAGCACACATCTGAGTGCATGTGTGCACACAAGTTTAAATTTAAGTCCCACACACGGGAACACGCAGTGCGCCTTCCTGGACGCTGCGGGGCTCTCAGGCCTCTGAGGGGAATGGTTGCCTCCTTTTGGGAGGCCCTCAGATGTCTGCCTGTTGGGGGGAGGGGGAGGGACGATTACTGGACCCCCACCTGAGAGTCTAGCCATTCCCAGCTGCTCCTTGAGGCCTTCTCTATGCGATTCTGCCCTAACTGCAGACACCTAAAGGGTAGACACTAGAGTTAGATAAGCTGGGGTGTGTGGGGGGGGAGGATGGGGGAAGTAACTCCAGGGGCCCATGGGCAAGCCGTCGTTCGTGCTGGATGAAGGCTATTTTGGGGTCTCAGATGCTCCTCCCTGCATAGTCTAGCCCAAAGGCAGAAAAGCAAGCTCACTTTTTCCTTTCTTTTCCTGGTTTCCCAGTGACAAGGTTTCTCTGTGTAGCCCTGGCTGTCCTGGAACTCAGAGATCCGCCTGCCTCCACCTCCCCAGTGCTGGCATTAAATGCATGTGCCACCAACGCCCGGCCCAATCTGCTTTTTCTTATTCCCCCTTTACGGGCTTTCACAGAAGTGGCTGCTAGTCTCTTTTGTGTTTTATTATGCAGCCAGAGTCTAAGACTGGGATTCCTGTGGCTTTGGACTCCTCCCAACTTCCAGCACATTTTTAGTCCCGGTCTGGGAACTGGATTCTTCCAGTGTCAGGCTCTTGTGGGACAGCCCCTAGGACAGACTGTTCTTGCCTTGCTAGTTGGAACAAAGGGCTCATGCGTCGTCCCAAGGCTGTGGCTGACCTAGCCTACATCAGTTCCCAAGTTAGCAGTGCCAATGAAGAACCTGGGTATCCACGCTGCAGGATCTGCATCAGCATGCATGGGTCAGTTCCAACCCTCCCCCCCTGCAGCATACAGAGGGGCAACAATCCAGGCTTGGGGGTGGGGGTTCTACTGAGCCACCACACGGGCAGAAGTCCTGGGACTGACACTGATTGCACTCCTGCTCAAGTCTTATACTTACCTGTTTCCTGTTCCTACCACTTCAGATCCACACGCCAGTCAACCCTAGGTCCCCTGTGGGGCTGATTTCTCAAACTCACCCCAGACTACCTGCTATGGCTGTTCTCTCACCATTTTTCCAAACTCAAAGAGAGGACACAGGGGACAGGGGTCCAGATTCCCACCACATGCTTGGTGGGAATGATGGGCATCACCCCGGCTTTGCAGCCAGAAGTGGGGATCCACCCCAGCCACGAGGGTGGTGGGTAAAAGGCATGTGTTTCCCATTCAGGGATGATAAAAAAAGTTGTGCAACTTGATGTGTGTACCAAAAAAAAAATTGACTTGTATTTCGAAAGGGTGAATTGTATAGCGTGTCATTAGATCTCAATAACATGCCAGGGCTATGGTAATTACAGTCATCGTGTCTAATAGCCAAGCACACTGGGCCTGAGTCACGGATTGCAGGCAGCCCTGGGTCCGCAGTCACAGGGATTCTGGTGCTAAAGGCTACTTACTGGCCCTTAATGAACCGCTGTGAAAGGTGACATCACGTTTGAGCCCTTATCTGTCTGACATCGTACGAATGACATTATTTCATCTTCCCAGCAGTTGTGATCTGGAAGCTGTGAGGTCTCCTGCCCTGACACCTGGGGCAGCTGGAGGCTGAAAAATGAACAGGGCACCCTCCTCCCTGTTGTCAGGTCCCATGGCCTGGCTGTGTGAATGACAGAACAGCGCCCCCTGCTGCCAGCTGCTGCAGGAGGCTCTCGCTGGCATAGGAAAAGTCAGACCTCTGACCTTCACGCAGCCTGGGCCCTGTGCAGGCCCAAGAGCTACAAGGACGCCTCAGATGCTCTGTCCGGGCTTCTGTCACCTTCCCCAGGGGCTATGGGAGGAGTGAAAGGTTTCCCAGGTTCTCGAATCTCCGCAGCAGAAAAGCAGCAGCAGTTTCACCCAGTCCTCAGAGGCCCTGGCTCCCTGAAGGTCATAGTTTCCCGAGTCTCCGATGTTGTAGGATTGGGTCTGGTGACTGTATCACAGGCCTTGGGAGCTCTGCCTGACTGCTGAGGCGCTCACTGTCTTTGGACAGCGTGGCCCTTGGAGAGGCTGGGCAGCTCAAAGGTGAGTTAGTGTTCCCTCCCATCTCTGCTTTGAGAGCCAAGTAAGTGTTCCCCCAACCCCTTACCATGCTAGGGACCGAATTCAGAGCCTTACACAGCTGGCAAGTGGTCTAGCCACCCTCACCTGCTCCTTAAAGCCATCTATAACCAAGTCTGCCTGCTGTGCTTGGCAGCTGGCCCAGGCACCTACGGAATCCTCAGGGCCCCGCAGCAACTCAAGCCTTCATGCCTCTGCCTTGCGTTAGCTGATCCTGCTCAAATCCTTGGGCTCACAGCTCTAAAATGGTATCCCGGGGTAAGGAGTAAATAAAATGCATGCATACAAACCACTGGAGGTGTTCAGTAATGCCAGTGTCACTTCCTCCACCCGCCGAGAGCAGTTGCTGCCCAGAGCTCAGAACACAGAGCCTTCCCCAGGACTCCTGCCTCAGATGCCTAAGTCTGGGATGTGCTTAGCGTTGTAGTACCAGAGATGACCACCAGGTGGCGAATAAGCACCCCCTTCTGGTTTTATGGTTTACTGTTTTGTTGTTGTTATGAAAAAAAATGAACTGTGTAAGACAAAACAAACAAATGCGCTGGGCGTTGGTGGGGCACGCCTTTAATCCCAGCACTTGGGAGGCAGAGGCAGGCAGATCTCTGGGAGTTCCAGACCAGCCTGGTCTACAAGAGCGAGTTCCAGGACAGCCTCCAAAGCCACAGAGAAACCGTCTCGAAAAAACAAAAAAACAAACCAAAACAACAACAACAACAAAAACCCCAAACAAACGCAGGGAGATGGCTTGCCTGCTTTTCTCACTGAAGAGGATTTCCTGATACGTGGGGGGTTCAAGGCCTCTCAGGGTTTACCCTGAACCTAGTCACCCACTGAGAAGTCCCATTTCCTGGAGACCGACCTTCCCAGCTGTTTCTGGAGTGGCCACACAGCCCATGGCATAGGGAGATCTGGCCAAGCCACTCACAGGCTGAGCACAGTCTGACGGGCTCCCCTGTCCGGACTCGAGGGCAGACATGAGCACTGAACTACAAGTGGGCACTGAAGTGCTTTCCTAGGGAGCCTCCCAGGAGCTCATGTCCCCCCAAAGGACAAAGACAAAGAAAAACCGAATCTTCCCACTCCATGTTCTGACAACAGAGCTGCAGGACGTTGGGGGACTTGAAGCAGCTGTGCAGGACCCAGGAAAGTGTCTAAGCCAGGCTACAACAGTGAGTGTCCCTGGCTGGGGCCAAGAGAGGCTGGACAGGGGAAGGTAACTCATTCCTAGGGACACCCAGACCCTGACCCCAAGCCGAGAGTGCCAGCTGTAAACTCCCATCACTCATCCCATGGCGTGCACTGGTATGTTCACATCAAAGAGAAAAAAAAATGGTCTCAGGGGTTAATTTTTCTCAAAACATATATTTATGCCTCCTCTCAGCACGTCTCTGAGCACCTCGTCAAAACCTCTCAGGAAGTCGCAGCTCCCCCCTAGCCCTTGGTGACAAGGCCCTTCACAGCTTGCACAATGGCATCCTTGTCAATACCAAACATCTTCAGCAGCTCAGCTGGCTTTCCACTCCTTGGTACCTGGCTGACAGCCAGGCGGGAGACAGTGACTCCAGGTTCGCCCACCACTGCGGCAGACACAGCCTCGCCTATGCCACCTGAGAAAGGAAGGTCAGACGGGTCTTAGCTCCGAGCACAAGTTGGCAAAGACACACGCACATGCACCACTCCCCTTGCCAGAGCACACATCACTAATCCACCACGGCATTGTTCTAAGATCAAATGTGCACACTCTCGATCATCTTCGTTTTTCTTTTTTTCTTTTTTTTTTGTTTTATGAGACAGGGTTTCTCTGTATTGTTTTGGAGGCTGTCGGTCCAGCCTGGCCTCGAACTCACAGAGATCCGCCTGCCTCTGCCTCCCGAGTGCTGGAATTAAAGGTGTGCGCCACCACCGCCCAGCCTATCATTATTTTTCTTGAGATAGCCCAGGATGGCCTCAGACTGACTGCAGTCTAGGATGACGACCTTGAGCTTTTGATCCTTTTAAATTCTACCCCCGGAGTATTGGGATTACAAACATTAAGTCACCTGCCCGACTATGCAGTGCTGCGGGTGGAACCCAGGACTCCATGCACCCTAGGCAGGGGCTCCACCAACTGAGCCCTACATTCGTTCTGTCTGCAGCCTTGGCTGGCCTAGAAATTCCTATGTAGGTCAAGGCGACCTTGAACTCAGAGATTCACTTGTCGTTGAGCCCTGAGTGTTGGCATTTAAAGGGAGGTGGCCACTGCACTTAACTTTATATAACTAAAAGATTTTTAATTAGTCCCTGGAATAAGAGTTATAGCTGGTTGTGAACAGCTGTGTGGATGACAGGGATTAAAACCAAGGTCCTCTGGAAGACTGCTGGGCCTTTCTGGCCCCTTTATTTCTTTTTTAAACATGTATTTCTTTACTCAGTATGTGTGTGCGGCACAGGTGGAGGTCAGCTTGACCCCAGGTTGTGCACTTGGCCTTAAGAGTCAAAGCTCATGTCTTCCTCGGAGACTTCGCTAAGAAAAGAAGTGGCAGGTGCTTCTAGAAGACACTTGAAAAAAGTCACTATGGGGGCTAGAGAGATGGCTCAGCGGTTAAGAGCACCGGCTGCTCTTACAGGGGACCCAGGTTCAACGCCCAGCACCTGTGACAACTGTGACTACAACCCAATGCCTTTCCACAGGCGAAACAGAACACCAGTGCATATTAAAAAACAAATAATTAAAAAAAGAAAAGTCATAGTGTATGCATGCAGCCAGAAGACCCACAGCCATGTATGTCAACACAGCTGGGACTTGGCCTCTTACGAGGCTTTAGGCTTTGGCTTAGGGACCCAGCTAACTCACAGCTGCCGGCTGGCTGAGCTCCATGAGCCCCAGCCAGTGCTGAGTGGCTGAGGCAGATTGCCTTCAGAGGAATTTAAAAGCCCTGTCCACCCGTTGGCTCCCCGGCCCTTGCCCCTTCCTCCAGCCTTCCCTACCGGGCCCAGTACAGCCCCAGTACAGCCCCAGCAGTTACCTTCATAGTAGTGATCCTCCACGGTGAGGATCCGGCCTTTGGTTGCACGGGCACACTCAAGAATGAGCTTCCTGTCCAGGGGCTTGATGGTGAAGGGGTCCAGCACACGGATGCTGATCTTGTCTGTGAGGGAAGACCAGGACACAGCTGAGGGACAGGCTGGTGCTGTGCTCTGTCCCCGTGGAACTTCAGTGACCCCCTTTGGGAGATCCTGGTCGGCTGTGTGCCCTGCGGACTGTCCAAGGACGGGACGGAGTGGAATGTGGGGGGCCCTCACCCTCCTCCGCCTTTGACGGGAAGAAGAGCTTCTGGCAGCGACCCTCTCAGGGGAAGAGCTAGATGCTCTCACGGCAGCCAGCTGCCCAGACATCCCGCCCGGGCGGGGCTTTCCTCGCCTCTCAGGCCTGTTTGCTTCTGCACCACCCAGACCACGGAACCCGGCTACTATCCTGGCTTGAGAGGTGACATGTCCTGTGACCCTAACGAGAGGAGGCTAATGCTTGCCCTACCGTATCACTAGCTGACATCAATATCTACCTACAGCAGAGTTAATTAACGCCAAGTCACACACCCCAGTTCTCAGGATAGTCATAAGAACCAGGAACAACCACGGTGAGAAATTTTCTTAACTAGGGCCCGGCTGAGCTGTGATTCTACTGGGACCACAGGTTAAGACTATAGTCACCAGCCCTAGAAACTTGGCACCTTGTTGGACATGGCACAATGACTCAAAGGGTGGCTTCCGTCACTGCGGTCACTTAACTGGATGAGATTCTGCGTCACCCTCACCGCAGAACACGTAGACAGCGCTCAGTCTGTGACCGTCCCTGTCCCTTCCTCCTTACCTTTCTTCAGCAGCTCCGCAGCAGCCAAGGCCTCGTGCAGAGTTACACCAGCCCCGATTACTGTCACCTGGTCGTCTTTGCTCTTCAGAACCACCTGGGGGTGACACGGGAACACTGAAGTCCAGAGACTGGGGGGGTCAGGGTAGGGTCTGTCGGGAGCTAAGCAGCAGGGTCGGCGGCTCTCTGGCCTTCGCTCAGACAGGAAGGGCAACTGACCTTGGCTTGGCCAACCTGGAAGTCCTCATTGTTGCTGTAGATGATGGCATTTTCTGGGCGGCTGGTCCGGATGAAACAGATGCCCTGTGATCAGTACAGACAAACCAATGCTTAAACCTCAGAGTGTTTTTTTTTTTTAAGAGGGCCACTCTTCCTAGGCGCACGCTTCTTTTTTTTTTTTTTTTTTTTTTTTGGTTTTTCGAGACAGGGTTTCTCTGTATTGTTTTGAAGGCTGTCCTGGAACTCACTCTGTAGACCAGGCTGGCCTCGAACTCACAGAGATCTGCCTGCCTCTGCCTCCCGAGTGCTGGGATTAAAGGCGTGCGCCACCAACGCCTGGCGGCGCAAGCTTCTTCTAGCCATCAATCAATCATAAACTACAGTCATTGTGTCCCAACTGCCAGAGCAGGGTGATGGGCTTGTCCTCTGTGGCTCTGAACTCATGTGAGCAGCACCCCCAGTTTGGCTGATCTCACACCAGAAGCAGAAGGAAGGTGGACTGCCCTGGCCTCTCGGAGGGGCTATCCTCCAGAATGCCTCAGCAGGGCCAGCTCCTGCTCTCAGGTGAGAAACAGGAAACTCTACGCTGGCCTGTGCCAGGGCAGCCTTTGGCTGAATGAACCCATGAGGCTGTTCTTCCACTCAAGGAGGGCAGACATCAACCTGTAAACTGGCAGCGTGCCGGTCAGCTGGCCATGATGCAAAGTGTTTTGTTCTTCCTGGTCTCGCTTTTTTAAGCTATACAAACACCAGGGACAGCGTCCAGGAAATGCCTCCCCGGGCTTCCAGTGACCAACTCTGCCTCTGCGCACTGGCCTCCTCCTCTGCCTTTCTGTGGAAGAGCTAGCTTCAAAAAGAACAACCCCACGACTAACCTTCGTGTTGGCTGCTAGTTCCACTGCCTTCTCTGTGGCTACCCCGTCGCTTGGGTAAAAGACAGTCGACATGGGGATTGACCGGAACATGGCCAGGTCTTCCAGGGCCATCTGAGAGGGCCCATCTTCCCCTGGGGTGTGGAAAAGAAGGAGCTGATGACCTGCACCCTGGCCCCAGCCCCTCCCCACACCCAGTGCGCTCCAAGGCAAGGAGGGAAGCGGGTGTGAGCATCACGCCTGGACTCACCAATGGACACGCCGCAGTGGGAGCCACAGAGGTTGATGTTGCTCTCGGAGATGGCCGCCATGCGGATCTGGTCGAAGGCCCGAGTGAAGAAGGCCGCGAAGGTGCTGCAGAACGGCACTGTCCTATCTCGGGTGGCGCAGCCTACGGCAATGCTCACCTGAGGATGGCGAGGGCAGGTCAGCCCCGAAGACGCAGGGAGCCCAGAACCCTCCCGAGGCCGCGTGTGGGACGCAAGGCACACCCGGGATTCTAGCTGGCTAATTCTGTTTACGTGTAATCTGTTTCCCAACCCCAGACTCCTATGACTTGAAATAATCATCTCAAAAACTTCCCTTAAAAACTGTTTTCCTTTTGACACCAGGCATGGTGGCAGTCTGTAATCCCCTCAGCACTCAGGATATAGGAGTATCAGGAGTTCAAGGCTAGTCTTAGCCACATATTGAAATCTAGGGCAGCCAGGGCTACCTGCGAGCCCATCTGATAAAAAAGAAAAAAGGTTCTATAGACGGACCGCCAGCTGGTTCTCTTTATCCCCACACCTGTCCTTCATACAAGCTTCTCCCCATGTGCGACTGTCTCTCAGAAATAACTACCCTCAAAGTGGCTATTCACGGTCAAAGGTCAACGTAGGGGACCTAGCCGGTCTTGTGGTTTCTCTGAGCTGGCCCACGGCTGGCACTTGGCATTGCCAATATGGCTGCCCCCATCATGGGGCTCTGCAGCTGTGTCTGGCTGCGCCCCTCAGCCTACACCAGCACCCACCATGTTTTGCTCGGCAATGTAGCACTCAATGAAACGGTCCGGGTGCTCCTTTTTGAAGATCTCCGAGAAGGTGGAATTCTTGGTGTCCCCGTCCAGGGCAATGATGCGGTCACTGGCGTGGCCCAGCTTGGCGAGGGCCTGTCCATAGGCCTTGCGGGTGGCTATCTGTGGGGAGGGACAAAGGCTCTGAGTGCCACCGAGGCACGCATAAGGCGAGGTCTGGAGTTGTGTCTGAAGCTTCTGAGGGACTACAAAGACGGGAACGGAGGGGGGCATAGTGGCGGAGCATGCTTATTATAACTCCAGCACGGGGGAGGCTCAGAAGGCAAGGGCATGTTGAACTTGGGGCCAAGCTTGGGCTGCACACTGAAATTTGGTGTCAAGAAACCGAAAGCAGGATGCCGGGCAGTCGGTGGTGGCTCACACCTTAAATCCCAGCACTCGGAGGCAGAGGCAGGTGGATCTCTGTGAGTTCAAGGCCAGCCTGGTCTACAAGAGTGAGTTCCAGGACAGCCTCCAAAGCCACAGAGAAACCCTGTCTCGAAAAACCAAAAAGAAAGAAACCCGGAAAGCAGGGGCTGGAGAGACGGCTCAGAGGTTAAGAACACTGACTGCTCTTCCAGGGGTCCTGAGTTCAATTTCCAGCAACCACATGGTGACTCACAACCACCTACAATTCAATCTGGTGCCCTCTACTGGCATGTAGGCAGAACAGTGTATATGCAATAAATAAATAAATCTTAAAAAAAAAAAACAATACAAATAGGGAGTCAGAAAAAAAAAGCTCAGTGAAACCTGGAAATTGCCAAAACACAAGAAAACCAAGGGCCTAGGGGTCAGAGGCTGAAGGCTGCCCCGGGGGCTTCACTTGGGGGAAAGCAGAGACTAAGACAACTCTGCCTGGGCTTTCACATAACCACAAGGAAGTCCTGAACTTTGCAGTCATTTCCACTAGAAGCTGACTATGTGATCAAGGGTAAGTCCCTTGCCCTCCCTGATCGTCTACAGGTTCATAACTCCATCAGGAACAGAGAAGCCCAAGTCTCCCTCTTTGGCACAGACTCATTCATCACAGCCCTCCAGAAGGCACGTCTTGGCCTAGACCTTGGGGAACCAAACAACCAGCCCCATCCCCGATCTAGCCACTTCACCAGAGAGCCAACTGGGTACCTTGTCCCCCACTTTGTAGCTGGGTGGGGTGGGCATGCGGATATTGGCAATGTCCACCGAGGGGGCATCCTCCTGAGGGGGCGTGGCCAGGATCTTCTTTTTGCTCTGGATCTGGCTGTAAATTTCCTGAATAATCTGATCAGCCATGTTTTTGGGGAGGGGCTTCCCGTGCCATGACTCCTTGTCTTCGATCCCTGTAGGTATGACAGGAGAAGACAGAAGGTCAGGCAGGAATGTCCACAGAGGAAAATCGTGGGAATGGTGGTGTCACAGAAAAAAGAACTGGCACTGTTAGGGACAGAAAAGGAGAGTCACACGGGAGGACTTCTGCATGCCCACCCCTCAGGGAAATGGCGCGGATGAACAGGAAGGGGAGGAGCCGACTATGGGCAGATGTGTGTTCCCTTTGCCACTGTCCCCATAGACCCTTGCCCCAGGCCCCGCAGCCTATGCTGGAGAACCCAGACTCAGTCTTGGGGGAGCTTGGAGCTGACGATTGGCAGCGAGAGAGAACTTCTAAGTTTACCTGACACATTTGTGAGCAGAGTGGGGGGGGGGGGACGGGGACGGACGGGACACCAGGGAGGCTTAGCACCCTCTGAGGCCAACTGTGTCACTGTAGCCTAAACAGATCCAAGAACAGACCAACCCTTCCAGGCAGCACCAGGCGGCTCCAAACCTCCATGTTGGCTCCAGGGATTAACTCAAACTGTCCAGCCCGACAGCAGGCACCTTTTATCTGTTCTGCCATCTTGCCAGCCCCCCTTTCCTCTTGAGACACGGTCTTACATGACCCAGGTTGGCAGGAACTGGTTGGTTAAGTAGCTGAGGGTCACCTTGCTCTGCCACCACCACCCAAGAGCTGGATTGCAGGCATGGGCCGCATACTCCTGGTTCTGTCCTCTGTCTTTTTCAATACAACCATTAGAACTGGCTTGTAAAGGAGGCAAGGGTTAAGCGAGGCCTTGGGATCTGGGAGTTCACCTCCTGGGTGCTGGGAAGGGACTATGCCTGCTTCACTCTCAAGCAGGGAACCATTGTCTAAGGCCTGGTGAAGGCCTCTGCACTGCTTCCTTGGAGGATTCAGGTCTTTCCAGGAGCTCCTGGGCTGTACAGCCTCGTGTGGCACACTGCAGCTCTGGGCAGGTGGCTGGAGCTGGCAGGGACACTCCATTAAATGACACAGGGTACAGGGGCTGTTTCACTCAGATATATCTATATCCATATCCATATCTATACCCATATCTCAGCAGAGACCAGTCACGGTAGGAAAATGACCAAGGAGGGCAGGCACCCATCTCTCCAGGCACAAGGGTCTCTATGGGGATGAGGAACACGCAGACCTGTGATCCCACGGCCCTTGAAGGTCTTGGCGATGATGGCTGTTGGTTGGTGCTTGGCCTGGCCAAAGGCCTTGCACAGTTCTTCCACGCTGTGTCCATCCACGATGATGGCGTGCCAGCTGGGGACAGAGGTGGCACAGGGTAAGGGGCAGCCAGGTGCCAGCGTACCCTGAAAAGCCCCCGGGGAAAGATGTGACCCAGCCATCTGGGAGCTCACCTGCGTGCCACCCCAGGGCCAAAAACTCCAGCTGGAAAGTCTACGACACTACTACTGCTCCCAATCTGGACTCTCCTCCCCCTACATTTCTCTGCTGCCTTTGGTTAGTTTTAATTTCCCTCCTTTCAAAATAGTTCCAAGCTTGGGTCATGCACTGTCTTTCTTCCTGATCCGCTCATTTCCTCCTGAGAGGTTGTTTTGGAGACAATGCACTGGGTTTGGAACCCCCCTTTATTAGATTCATAAAACGCTTGGCTGAGTGTACACCTCAGTGTCCTCCGCAGACGCTGAAAACTTTTTCATATACTCAGCCGCGTTATCTAACCTCTGTTCAAGGAGCTGGGGCAGCTCTGTGAACCTGAACACCCCACCCCCATTGGGGGTTGAACCCAGAGCCTTCCTCGTGCATGCTAGGTAAGGGCTTTACCGTTCAGCTGTGCCCTCACCACCACCTTTGTGAGTATATTGATGTAAAGATGGCAGTAGACCAAAGACGGAGCTCGGTGGCATTAGTGCTTGCTAAACATATGAGGCCCTGGTTCTGTCCTCAGTAACACATGTGTGAATGTACACACACCCACACGACACATGTCTAAGGTCATAAAGTATGTTGTATGAGGGCACAAGGAATTACAGACACAGAGCCCAGGGGTATGGCTAGGGCGTGGTCAAATTCCCAGACTGGTGCGAGCTTGCGGAGACCCTGGAGATGCCCTGTGGATGTTTCCTTATCATCTGCCCAACAGAGAGAATATTCCTAACCCCCCTCCTTTCTTCCTTTGTAAGGTCAAGACAACCTTAATGGGCGTTCTCCCCGACGATCACAAAGGGCGGTCACGGCTGCCCCGCTTAAGGCTCTGCTCAAGTCCCGAATTTCTGCAGCCGAGCTTGCTTCCCTGCCTTCAGTTCCCTCCCCTCCAGTTGGCGCCTCAGAGCCCCCCAACTTCAGAGCACCTTGTCTTCGGGGATGAGGGGAACTGCTGGGGTGGGGAGCCCTCAGGCTGGCACCCGCCTTACCTGCGTCACAACACTGTCACTGAAGGCTCAAGTGGGACGCTCGGGAAACCCGGCGCCACATTTCACTAGAGAGGAAGCCTGCTTCTGCTCGGCAGGGTGGCTGGGGTTGGAAGAGCCAACTCATGCAAACCTTTGCCCCATGCCCGTCAGCCTCAGGGACTGGGCCTACACACGCCTGTGCACTGTTCTCCCCCAAAGCTGACTGGTGGCAAGCTACGCAACCGTGTAAGTAAAGCTTCCTTTAAAGGAGCCTCCTCAGGCCGCAGTCTCATACATACCCAAAGGCCTCACAGCGCTTCTGGTAGATGTCCACCTGGTGCTGCAGAGGGGCTGGGTCACTCTGGCCCAGACGGTTGACGTCAAAAATGGCAACGAGGTTGTCTAGCTTGTAAATTCCAGCAAAGGCCATGGCCTCCCAGACAGAGCCCTCAGACACTTCTCCATCTCCCAGCATGCAATAGACACGGTAGCTGCAGACAAAAGGCGGGCGGGAGGGTTGGTCCCCCTCTCCTGGGAGAGTGAGGCCCTCAACACCACCCTCCTGAGAAGCCAACTAGACAGCGGTGCGGCCAAGCCACGTGCGGCTGTGCAGAGCAGGCAGCAGACACACGGCAGGTCAATGGCATCACTAGGATCCCAACGCTCAGCCCACACACCGCAAGAGAGCTGCCGGGAGCTACAGGAAGGACTGGCTAATAAGAATCAGAGCTGGGCCGGGCGGTGGTGGCCCACGCATTTTAATCCCAGCACTCGGGAGGCAGAGGCAGGCAGATCTCTGTGCGTTCGAGGCTAGCCTGGTCTACAGAGCTAGTTCCAGGACAGCCTCCAAAGCTACAGAGAAACCCTGTCTCAAAAAAACAAAACAAAACAAAAAACCAAAAGAATCAGAGTTGGGGCTGTTGGAGCAAGAGTTAAAGAGTGGTAGAACAGGCTTGAGAGAAAAGCCCCGCCCCGCCCCGCCTCCTGACCAGGGACTGGGTAGACGGGATCTTGGGAACCAGGCTCATTCCACCTGGGGGACGAAAATAGGCTCAGCTTGCTCAGCATAGGGGCCAGTTGCCTCACAGGTAGGCTCTCTTGAAGTCCCAAGACCTGCCCTGGGCCTTTCTCCCCTCAACACAGGCAAGTGTGGTCTTCTCATAGCAGGGTATCAAGATGAGAGTGTATAATCAGGGTACATTACTCGAGAGAACAGGGATTTTGTTGACCCCATGGGAGGGTGGGGTAAGGAGGGGTGAGGCCAGGGGAATTTTTCAGAGACCCCCCTAACCCCAAGAGAGGTGAGGATTTGGAGGTGAGGTAGCAGCATCATGGACCCTGAGCTGAATGACCTCCCTGGAGCCTGAGCTGAGTGACATCGAGATAAATCCCCCCAATCATGGAGGACAAGAAGACACCCAGCTCAAAGGACTCGTGTCTAAAGGTTACACATCTGACTGCGTCCTGGACCGTCATCTCCCTGCTGTATAGGAATGAAGACGGAGGGTTGTCAGGGTTGGGGAGGGCGTACCCCTCAACTTGCCCAGTGTTCAGCTGTGTGGTTCTGCCTGGCCAGGCGCACAGGGGGACACAATCCCTTAGCTGCTCCTCACACAGACTGCAGGCCCAGAGCCAGGCAGCCAGAGTTGTCAGCATGACTCAGCACTCTCTGGCACAGGCCAGGGAGCTCCCTGCGTGTTTCACTGCCTGGGGCTTTCCTGGTGAGGTGTCTACCACTAGGTGTGGGCCGCTTGTACCCAGGACAGGAGGGCTCACATTTCATCCACATGCTTTTCTGGAACGTCGTTTTCCTCAAGCCCATCTTCGCTCTTCCTAAGATTACCAGGGACCCAAGCACCCCAAAAGAGCTCTGATCTGACAGAGGCCCCCCCAGAAGGACCTCCATGATAGGAGCCAGAGAGGTGGGCCCGTGGGGGTCCTGACCTCCAGGAAGAGCTTTTAGGGAGGTTGAACGGTGCCCTATGCCCAGCCCGCCGCCACAAAGTCAGACTGAAGCCAAGCAGGGTTACAGCAGACAAGGTTGGCCCCATAGGGTCAAAAGACTAAGGACAGGAGAGTATCCTGAGGTTCTGAGATGCTGGGCAGGAGGCTAAATGGATGAGGGGACACAGAGACGCCTGGGCTAAGCCTAGCTGGAGATACAAGACCTGTCAGATGCTAGGGATTGGTTCTACACTGTGATCCACTTAAGTACCTGTCTTAGTAGGGCTCTCAGAAGGCACCCAGTCAATGATAAAACTGTCAAAACTAGACTTATTCAGTACATCAGGGTTCAAAGAGATTCAAAGATGTTGGGGCTGGAGGAGTAACTCAGTGGAAGAGTACTAACTCAGCCCTGGAAAAAAAAATCGAAGATGTGAGATATGCTTAAAAGCCACAGAGAACAGTCAATAACTTGTTGGTTTCAGGTGCCTGCCTAATGTGTGATTTGTTTTTGTAGTTACGACAGGGTCTCAGCCAGGCGGTGGTGGCGCACGCCTTTAATCCTAGCACTCGGGAGGCAGAGGCAGGAGGATCTCTGTGAGTTCGAGGCTAGCCTGGTCTACAGAGCAAGTTCCAGGACAGCTTCCAAGACAATACAGAGAAACCCTGTCTCAAAAAAAAACAAAGCAAAACAAAACGAAACAAAGATAGGGTCTCACTATGCAGCCTTGACTCACAGAGATCCATATATTTTGCCTCTTGAATGAAGGCACACACTGCTCGGTATGCCAGCTTAATGTTGACAGATTCCATTCACTCTATTCTCTAGATCACATTAATAAAAGCTCTACAAGATTAGAGGGGGAAAAAACTAAACAGCAATAAGGGTCAGGGGCTGCAAAGGTGAGTCCTGAACTAAGATAAGATAAGGTGGAAACCATCTTGCACATCCAACAAAAGATTGCCTAATGGTAGGCCCACAGGACAGGACATTATAGACACTACAGCAGTTCTTGCTCGTTTAACACTGAGATGTCCGTGACAGACCTGTGTAGATGTTCTAGGGCTTGGCAGGCAAAGGCACCTGATGCCAAGCTTGATCACCTAAGTCCAGTTCCCCCAAGTCCCTTCCTGATCTCAAGTTACCCTCCATCTCCACACCTTGCTGTGGCATGCACACTCATCCCCTCGGAGGCCGGGAAATGTTTAGTGTTTTAAAAAACCAGAATGTGAACTTATATTAGGGTTATAAATTTGTAAATCCTTTTATGCAGATTTAATGTAGAGGAAATATATTATTAGATTTAAATTAGGGAAAGGATTAAGAGTAAAGAAAAGGGAGCCAGACTTGGTGATGTGTGCTGTGCCTATAATCCCAGCCACTTATGAAAGAAACAGAGGCAGGATCATCACAAGTTCAAGGTTAACCACAGCAATCAGAAAACAACAAACAAAAAATGAAATGGAGAGCTAAGGCCATGCACAATTTTTAAATTACTGCTTTGTAACTCAATGCCAAACAGTGTCCACATGGAATACACGGTGGCTGTTAGCTTCCAGGAGACCTAAATTTTAAATTATGTTTTCCAATAAATATCTCTCTAGGATGTATTTTTTTGTAATGCTACTTAACCTAGTGTATTTTTATTCTTGTAAACAAGAAATTTAGCTATGCAAACAACAGAGCGTGAAGACTGTCAGGCATATGTTTAAATATCATAATTTTTAAAACCCTGGGACACCGAATCTCAAAGAGCAACATGCCAGGAATTTGAATACACTGAGAAACTTTTTTTTCTTTAAATTGTATCATTGTTGATGAATAAATGTACTTAAAACAAAACAAAAAACTTTTAAAAGAGCTTGCAGGGAGAGGGAGAGTGCCAGCAACTCATTTGACTCTATCAGTAGCTACTTCTGGGTGCCTGGCTAGGCGTGATAATCTCCTGGTGCCCTGACCCTTCACTCCCATGCCCCCACCCCTTACATGGTACTGTCTGAGGGCTCAGGCCTCAGCTAACCCTGGCTCTAAGCCATCACACCCTCAGGGAACCCACTAAAGCCCTTCTCCCTCACTGGTTTGTTCTATTATGTCGTGGTCAGGAAACCATCCTTCACAGGGAATTATTTCGAGCAACTGTAGGGAATAATTAACTCACATCTCTGGGTCTAGGCCAGATAATGTCCTTAAGCACACACCCCATTCTCTGCGACACTTCACCGTGGCGTGAATCATTTCTGGGTGTAGCTATGCTCACCCTAAAGCTCAGTGGGAGGGAGACCGCAGTGTAGGTTGTGCTGTGGGTGACCCTGGAAGAGCTGGGGTACTCCTGGTGAGCTGATCCAGGCGCTCCCTTGCCCCCCAAGAACTTCCTGTGAATAGCAGGTGCTTCCCAGAGTGTGTGCAGGGCAGTCGGGCTGTGGCTCTTCTGCAGGGTTGGCCTGCAGGGACGTGGGACGTCCCTGGCTGTGGGCCAGGCCCCTCCAGCCCTCTTAGGAAGCTCCTTGCCTACAGGGCACCTGGGGACTATGGGTGTGCCCTTTGGACACTTGTAAGACCAGAGGGTCCAGGTAAGTATTCTCCCGAGTGACTCCTCACACCCCTCCCCTCAGCGGGGCTCCTGCTGGTGAAACCTAGCACTCAGCCCCCCCCCCATATGGCTGACTGGAGGGACTGTCTGGACCAGTGGTGACTCCTAACAGCCTGTTCACCCCGCTTCCTAGGTGCGACCTGTCTACAGCAGATCAAGTGGCTGAAATCTGTCCCAAGGGCACCAGAAGAACTAGCCTATCCCCCAGGCTGTGCCCAGGCACCCACTGATGGGAGCTGACGCAAGGACCCCAGAGCCCTCCGGACACAAGTTAATCCTTGCTTGAAGGCAAGCAAGCCCAGGCCAGGCTTCCTGGTGCCCAGTCAGACATGGGGGTGAGGAGGCAGACTCCTCTGACACTTCCGGGATCCAGGTCCTAGACTGAGGACACGTGGGAGCACCATGTACTCAGGGTGCAAACCCGGCCTGACAGCCAGAGTCTGGGAGATGCTGATCACATCACCATCTTCAGGGCTTCGATGACAGAAGAGGGGACGCGTTATTTTCCTTAGCCCCAGTCAGGCAACAAGAGAAGCCAGGGGCAATATAGGAGGGGCTACTGAGGAACCCCCCCCCCAGAATTACCAAGGGCAGGAGTAGGGGAGGCGGGCTACCTGGCTTTGTCGAAGTATTTGCCTGTGTAGGCCATCCCGCAAGCAGCTCCCAGGCCCTGGCCCAGGGAGCCAGTGGCCACGTCGGTGAAGGCTTGTTTCTGTCATCAGAGAGATCCAGTTATTCAAGGGGCCAGGAAAGAGCTGTTTTGTTTCCAACTCCCCCTTCCCCCTCCCAGGGTCCTGGCTTCTCTGGCCGTGGCTGCCAGGGCAGCATCCTAACCCAGAGCCAGTGAGCCCCTCCCCGGCGAAAGGCTCTTTGGGAGACCGAGTTCTTATTCAAGACGGCAAAGTCACTACGGGAGTGGGTTCCATTCCAAACCCTGCCCTCCAGTGAACTGTGTGACCTCAGGCTGGGAACTAAACCCCTCCGAGCCTCAGCTGTAAACACAGCTCATCACATAAAGCAGCTAGAGATGAGCAAGAGATTATAACAGATAATAGAGAGGGTTCGGCCCCAGTGAGCCCCTAGACAGCAGCGTGCCTGTGATACGACGGCGCGTGCTCGGATCAGCCCCCCGGCACCGAGAGGAAAACCCTTTCCCTCCCCACCACGGCTGACGACTCCTCGGCCTCTTTCCTCTCCCATGTGCCTAGGAAAGCAGGGAAACAGAGGTCCAGAGGGCTCTCCGAGGGGTGGCTTACCGGGACAGGGTGCCCATCCAGGTCAGAGCTGATCTTCCTCAGGTTGAGCAGCTCCGCCTCCGGCAGGAAGCCGGCTTCAGCCCAGACTGCGTATAGGATGGGAGCGGCGTGGCCCTGTGGGGAGGTGCGCGGGGGAGGTCAGCGGCAGGGCTCCAAGGGCCGTTCCCACTTCACATGCAGCTCACATGCAGCTCACACGCAGCTCCGGGGCCTGGCTGAGCCGGCAGGCCAGGATATCCATTTCAGATGAGGAAGCCAGCGAAGGCCACTTCTCCCCTTTCGTCCGTCTCCAGACTCTTGGTGTTCAGCCCAAAGTTCCCACAGCCAAAGTGGGCAGGCGCCATGACGGCAGGTGCAGGGGTCACAGCTGTGCAGCCGCACAAGCCCAAAACCCCAGCAGGCGGCTGCCACCCTAATCCTTATTTCTGGCATGGGACATGCTTGGATGGACTTCTAAGCCCCATGGGGAAAACCAGAGGCTGCTGAGCCAGGCCAGAGAACAGGTGGATTTCGGACAATCATGGTGTGGTCAGTGGCTGTGAATTTTTTTTACTAGGAAACACGGGGCATCCATGTACCCTAACTACAGTGGACTGCCAGTCACAAGGAGAGCAAGCTTTGGCCCTCAGAAGGCTGGTACAACACAGAGAGACTTCAGGCAGAAGGCGACAACGGGACCTCCAGACCTGGATTTCTGCCTGCCGGCATCAAAACTGAGCACACTCGCTCACTGTCCCCTACCCCTCTTCGTTAGTCTGATGTAGTACCGAGGTACCCGAAGAGAAACCCATTAATTCTGGGCATTGGTTCCTTAGCTCAAGTTCAATTTATTGGCACAAGGGAGGAAGGGGGAAGTAGGATAGGCAGGGAGGGGAGGGAGGGGAGACTGGGGCTGGGCTACCATTCACCATGCCAGGGTCCCCACAGGGCTCCTACCTTGGAGAGCACAAAGCGATCATTGTGAGGGTTTCGGGGATCCAGGGCCTTGTAGCGCATGGTGTGGAAAAACAGGACAGCCATGATCTCAGCCGCACTGCAGCATGATGTGGGGTGGCTGTGGCCAAGGAGAGAAGACAGACATGAGATCCTGACCCACAAAGCATCCGTGTACCAGGGGCTTGGGGAAGCCTGCTCTGAGGAGTCTCACACAGGCCTGGCTCATCAGAGCCATGGGCTCCTACTCCTTAGAAACATGGTATAGGTTTCAAGAAGGCTACTGTTGGTGGCTTAGGATCTAGAGTGGCTAGTGGGTACCAGGGACTGCTATACCTCCCCAGGAATACCCAGTACAGGGAGGGGGTTAGAGCCTAGTCCCTTACATGGGAGTTCCTAGAAGGAATCTAACGACTTAGCTGAGGAGAGATGGTATCTATGCAATTGATCGAGGAGTCACACCCCAGACACTGCCCAGAATCCATTTGCATATAAGGAGCATCCTGCCCACTCAGGGTATGTTGGGGCCATGGGCAGAGGGGTAAGGGAAGGTTTGCAAACCTCAAACATCAGACTTTACTTTTCTGGTTGTTTTTTTTGAATGGACACTCAGCATTCAGAAACGTGCAACACACAAGCTCATCTTCCACAAGGGCTATCATTATAAAAACAAAAACCCCTCCTGCCTATGGATAGGAGCAGGGCTGGCAAAAGCAAGAACTAACCCTTCCAGTTCTGGAGTGGGAGGGTCTCTGTTTTAGAACCTTGTTTTGATAACTGAATGGTTTCGGAAAGCACAAGGATTGTAGATCCTAGAGGCCAGGTTAGTTCAGGCCTTACCGGGGCCTTTGATCAGCCTGGTCCTCAGCCTGGAATGGGGTCGGAGTCTGCCTCCCGCACATGCAGCTCGGCTCCGCCCTGATGCTGTTGCTTGAGAGGCTTCACACTAGAGCATGCCAATACCAAGCCCTAGGGCACATGCAACCCTGGGTGGGATTCACACCAGCAGCTTCCTCCCCTCTTGGGGTCCCCGTCAGGTTAGGGGTAAAATGGCTCCCAGCACAGACAGGTTAGTAGAGGAATAATCCAGAACTGTCCATGCCGGTTTAGTTGCCACATTCCCAACACACAGTAGCCTCATACTTAGCCATCTGTATGAACTCCTGGTCATGGGGGGAAAGACACTACACCTGGAAAGAGGGAGGTGAGGACATGTGAACCAGAAACTCTTGCCTGTCTCACAGGGACCCTAATCCCTCGCAGGGAGGCAGAGGCAGGGGGATCTCTGTGAGTTCAAGACCAACCTGGTCTTCCAAAGTCACAGAGAAATCCTGCCTCGCAAAACCAACAACAACAAAAAAGTTCAGTCTACTCAGAAAATGCACAGTTTGGACCAGGTCTCAGTAATGTTTCTCCCAGCACCACCCCTATCCCCCCACCCACTGGCCTTCTTCTTCCTTGGTGTCCTATCCAGGAGGGCTCCCATTCCCACAGCATACATTCCTGCTCTTGGGCTACCCTGCAGGAAAAGGCCAGAGAAGATCCCCCAAGGGCTCTCAAGGTTTCTCAATGAATAAAAACCAGAGAGACACTCACTATGGCAGTCTCCAATGCTTTAAATCTACAAAAGAAAAGATCGGGCACCCGAGGGCTTACTGGAAATGACAGCTAAGACCAAGCTGGACTGAGCCTAAAGAGAGCAGAAAAAAGATCTGTGTGTGACACGTTCCGGTGAGGAGACGTGCATGCTTGAAGGAGCCAGGGTATGGTCTTGGTGGACTTTCCTCAGATGCCATCTTTTTTGTTTGTTTCTCTGTGTAACACCTCAGGCTGGCCTCGAACTCACGACGATCCACCTGCCTCTGCCTCCCGACTGCTGGGGCCTTTGGTTAAATTTTGAGATAGTCTCACCAATTAAGCTAGACTGGATGGCCACTGAGACCCACAGACCCAGCAAGCCCATATATAGGAGCACACAGAAGAATGTAAACATATGCTCTATGTGTGCCCTGAGGAACAAGAATGTCCCCACGTTAAACAGCCAGGAACGACCAGGAACCCAACCTTGCATGCCTCAGCAGAATGGATGAGTGAGATACAGCGGAGTATACACAGCAGTGAGGGAACCTTACAGACCCAGTGTCAATGTTCATTTACCTCGTGAACACAGGGTGTGTAAAAAGCACACCAGAGACAGAATAGAGAAAGAAGACCATATCGTCTGTGAATGTATACAAACGGAACTTATACCCACTATAGCACAACCGAATAAAGGGGCATTCAGGGTGTTTTTCTGAGACAATGGGAGATAAGGAAAGGACAAGGAGGTAGCCTCCATCCATTGCTTCCTATCTTTTTAATTTTATTTATTTATTTAGGTGTGGTTTCTCTGTAGATCTGGAGCCTGACCTGCATCTCACTCTGTGGACCAGGCTGGCCTTGAACTCACAGATATCTGCCTGCCTCTGCCTCCTGTGTGCTGGGATTAAACGCGTGTGCCACTCCCGCCCAGCTCCCTCTTATTTATTTATTTTATTTATTTATTTATTTTTGGTTTTTCCGAGACAAGGTTTCTCTGTGGCTTTGGAGGCTGTCCTGGAACTCACTCTGTAGACCAGGCTGTTCTGGAACTCACAGAGATCCGCCTGCCTCAGCCTCCCGAGTGCTGGGATTAAAGGCGTGCACCACCAACGCCCGGCCCCTCTTATTTTTTGATACACGGTTTCTCATTGAACCTGCAACTCACCAACTGGCTAGACAGGCTGGGGAGTGAACCCCTGGGGTCCTCCAAACAGAGCTGGGGTTACAACTGTGGACTGCCACACTCAGCTCATCTGTGCAAACACCCCCTCCCCTTATATTTGGTAAACTGAGTGTGGCAGTGCACACTTGTAATCTCTGCACTCAGGAGGCAGAGGCAAGGCTGTTTCCCACGAATGCAAGACCAGCCAGTGTTATATGGTAAGACCTTGTTTCTAAATAAGTTCAGGGTGTCAGGTGGAAGCCCTTCAAACAGTGAGCTGATTCCCACCCAGAATGAGCCTGACCTGGGCCACAGACCGTTCCCTCAGGCCTTTGATCCGGGCCATCTCTTCTGAAGCAGCTCAGCTCATAGCTGTACAGACAGAGATCAGGTCTAACGCGCTTCTCTTTGGGGGGCTGAGACTGAGGGTCCTCGGAAGCCAAGTGACTGGTCCAGAGGCCCAGTGCCTGTCACCAGCAGGGCTGGGGCAAAAGCAAGAACATGTGTGACATACAAGGGAACAGAAGTGAAGCATGAGAGGCCGGGGTGCCACGTGGGTATAAATCAACATAGTGTGCTGTGGGAAAGAAGCCCGACCCGAAAGACCTCATTCTGTCCAATTTCATTATGTGAAACATCTGGAAGAATTAAATTTACAGAGATGCAAAAGTTGACCCAGTGTGGGAAGGGAAGAAACTGCAGATGGGCAAGAGAGGTCTTTCAGAGGCTGGGGAATGCCCTAAAATTAAAAGTGATAAATTCAACCTGGCGTTGGTTGTGCACGCCTTTAATCCCAGCACTCGGGAGGCACAGGCAGGCGGATTTCTGGGAGTTCGAGGCCAGCCTGGTCTGCAGAGTGAGTTCCAGGAATACCTCCAAAACACAGAGAAACCCTGCCTCAAAAAGCAAAAACAAAGAAAAATAAAAGTGATAAATTCACTAAAATTGCCATAAATGACCATGTAGATACTTAAAAAAAACAACCAACAGCAACAAAATCTCAAAATTAGCCAAGACTACAATTCAATGGTACAGAGTACTTGCCTTTGGGTCCACTCTCTTAATACCCCCAAAACAAAACGAGTCAGCAGTGTACATTTAAAACCTCTAATTCTGCAAAGTGCCCTCCACTGAGCCGTCACTGATCTGTGGGTGAGGGAGGAGAGCAGTGCTGAGAAAGCCCAGAGGAGGAAGTGCCCAGGTATCTGCGCTTCCCAGGTGTCTGCGCTTCCCAGAGACAAGCTGTACTGTCTTTAGCCATCACATTCTTCTCCAACCATGGATGCAACCAACTTCTAAGCAAGAGGCCCCAGAGCGTGAGTTCTGCTCTACCTCACCTCTAGACATGACACACCCTACCTAAAACCCCAGCTCTGTCCAGGTCCCTGGCCTCGGGGTGTCCTGAACACCCAGGGAAGAGACCTGCTCCTGATTCTCTGGAGACAACAGGCCAAGTCTAGGAGCCACGAGATGGTTTCCAGAAGACCCTAATGCAGCCCCCACACCTGGTTCCCAGCTTTACGGAATACTGGCCGTTAGCTCTGCTGACTCAGGGCTCGCCCAGGCAAAGAGCCCAGTAGTTCAAGAGCTGCCAGGTGTCCTCACCCTCAATTGAGAAACGCTGCTGCTGCTGGGGTAATCTCAACCGCTTTGCTCTTGCCTCAGTCAGAGCCAGGCAGGGGTAGGAGTCAGCCATCCGCAGGCAGCCTGAAAGGAGAAGCTGGCCCTTGGGAGCCCCATTCTGCCCAAAGAAGCTGAAGTCACACAGGGGCTAGAGAGTCTTGAGACAGCCCTCTACACATTTGGTCAAAATGCCCCTGGGCAACAGTGAAATAACCCCAACCACTTCAACAGCATGGGTAGGACGCCAGGGCCCGCTCACTCTGAACCCTCAGTCTCACTCCTAAGGGACCTCATTTGGGAAAGCCATGGTTTGGATGCTGTTTATGTGTTACATGTTGGAGGTTTGAATCCGGGTGCAGAGGCAGTGTAGATGTGATAAAGAACACTGGAAGGTCCTTGGGGGATCTAGGAGCATGCTCTCTGTAGACCAAGCTGGTCTCGAACTCAGAGACCCACCTGCCTCTGCCTCTTTCACACATATTCCCACCAGGAGCCTCATCCGCAATATTGTTTGGATTCTCTCCACCTAAAACTACAAGAAACAACAATAAGCCAAAAAACCCATCAACCTTCTCTTTGGACTGGAGAGCAGACTCAGGGGTTGGAAGTGCCTTTTGCTCTTGCCAGGGACCTAGGTTCAATTCCTAGCATCCATAGGATGGCTCACAACCATCCGTAATTCCCGTTCTGGGGGATCCAATGCCCTCTTCTGACTTTCATGGGCATGTACATATATATACACATACATACATGCAGACAAAACACTCACACATAAAATAATCTAAAAAAAAACCCAAAATAAATGAAAAACTTTTTCTTTATAGACTACCTCATGTATCTTGTTATAGTAATGGAAAAAAAGACTAACCACTTTCCTATGATGCCATCATTTAAAGATGGAGAAACCGACGCCCTGAGAACAGTAGGATCCTACTGACAAGGACATTGGTGTTCAGAACAGAGATGGTCTCGTCGTGCTCACAAGCCAGGTCTGGACCTACCCTATCCTCCCAGGTCAGAAACACTAAGGGACTAGTTGAAAGCATAGACTGCTTCCCCTTTAAATCAGGCCTGACTGTGGTGCATCCACAGATGACACTTGGCTCCACAGTCTAGCCCTGTAAGGTGAGGCCTCGGCAGCCTGGCCACCTCTGACAAGGCCATTGGGAGTTTCTAAAGCTTGGATGAAATGGACTCTTGTCACAGCTGCCTCAGTCCGTGGAAGAAGATGACCCCAGAGAGTCCCGCCACGAGGGTGCTGCCTCAACAGAAAGGCCTCTGTCTCCCGGCACCGCACAGAGACCACTTTCTGTGGCCTGGTGAGGTCTATTGCATACACTGTTCACTCAGGACTGCTTGCCATCCTGATACCAGCAGCCTGCATCCAAACTGATAGGGTGTTCAGGGAAAGGCTGGGCCAAAGTGTTCTTTCTCTACCAGATCCCAAATTGTCCCAGAAGATGGGACCTATCACTTGGTCCCTTCACCTGTCTACAACTGACTGGGTCAGAGCATCAGTACTGTGTATCTCTGCCTTCACTTGCTGGAACTCACTCCCTCCAAGTAAACATTCAGGAGCCAGAACACTCCCATCTCAAGCCTTCCTGGAATATTTTCTGTACTCACACACATTTCAAAATCATTCTTGTGACAGGGCTCGAGGGGCAATGCTACTTCCTCCTGAGAAACATTTCTCCACTTACTACTTTCCTGCACCTAAAATACACGCAAACAGGCAAACACACACATCATAGTTTACATACCAACCTTTTCTCTTCATGTAGATACTTTCTAGAGTATCTAATTCCTAAGGCTACAATGTAAATGTAACCATGGGTGCAACTCTGTAGCCACTTACGACCTTTCTCCCCCCTCCCCCTGCTTTGGAAGAAATCCCTTTCCAGCTGAAAATGTTACTTAATTTCTTTCCAAGCTCTCCCTGGCTTTCTTTCTCCTGCCCCTTCATTCATTCTCCAGACTGGTAATAGCCTATGTGCCCCAAAGGATTTTCTGAGAAGCCAGCCCCACACCAGGCAGAACTAAATAGCCACTACCAGTTTGGGCAAATCGCTACTTTTCAATGTCTTCATATGTAAACCGATTAAAAGCAAGGAATCAGGGATGCTGTGTCACTCCAGGAATACCCACCCGCCTAGCTGCTCCCTAATCTTGGCAAGGTCTGCATGTGTATCCAGCTTGTGGCTGCTGCATGGCTAGGTACCAGTTAACTGCTGGGCCTGACTTCAGGGGGTGATAGAGAGCAAGCAAAATAGGACGTGAAGACCTACTCTGTGCTAAGTTTTTTGTTTTGTTTTGTTTTTTTTTTGTGGGGTTTTCAAGACAGGGTTTCTCTGTGGCTTTGGAGGCTGTCCTGGAACTAGCTCTTATAGACCAGGCTGGTCTCGAACTCACAGAGAACCTCCTGCCTCTGCCTCACGAGTGGGCGTGGGCCACCACTGTCGGGCTACTCTGTGCTAAGTTAAGAAGGCAGTGTTGAAAGAAAGTCAGTTCTCTACTTGGGCAGGGAACACCCTACACCACAGGCAACGATCTAAAATCTGAGAGATAACAGGTCCAAAGTGTGTATGGGAAGTCGGGTGGCAAAGGGCTCCCAGTCCAAAGCTCCTGAGAACACCTCGTCTCGAAAGCACGAGGGTACGGTAAGTAGGAACCCACGCTATAAGACCCGAGAGATGAACTCCTTCAATCATCCGTCCTGTATGGAACTGGCCAGAATCCAGTGTTCTGATCTTTGTTCTAAGCTCACATCTTGGGTTGGGTTCCTGCACACTCCAGTCCCCCAATCATTCCACGAAGCCCACATCCCTTGTCTCAGGGGTCTCACACCAGGCCCGATGGAGACCTCAGAACTTCACGAAACGGCCCAGTGTGGAAACACGGTTACCCCAGAACTTCCCTTTCCGTGTGGGCCTGACCCCTTCATTCTACAAGCTTTGCCAACCTCCTTCCTCCGGCCTGGCACTCCAACCTCCCGCGCGCCTCGGGTCTGCTCTTAGCCTCCCTTCCTTTCTCCCATGCCCAGGGTGTTGCGAGCACGAGTCATCCACACCCCCACCACCACCCTGAAGTCCTCTGCAGCGCGGGATCCAAAGCTGGACCCCCAAAAAAAAGCCGCGGGGGAGAGCGTGGTTGGAGATGCGGAGAAGGGTGGGCCGCGGGCCTCCTGCAAAATGGGCTCTACACGCATTCTCCGCTTACACTGCAAGGGCTGGACCGCCAGTTCCTGGCGCGACCTGGAGCATCTGCTACAAACCCGGAACCTCAGTTTCCCCATCTGCAAGCCAGCGGAGCCAACAGGTTGGTGGAGAGGGCCGGGGCCCCCACACGTGCCCCAGGTTCTCCCGCCAGCAGCCATGGTGGCCTCCGGGTGCAGCCGCGGAGCTCGGAGGCGCGCTCGGGTGCAGCGGGAACCGGGAAACCCGGGGCCGGCTGGAGGCGCTCGCGAGGCCGAGGCCCACGCGGCCGATCCCGGCCTCTCCGGGAGAGGCCGCGGAGAGAAGGTTCCGCCATCTGACCGCGCCCCCGCCGCCGCCCTCATGGCGACACCGTGCACCGCGACACTGAGCCGGCGAGGCCGCGGGACCCGGCTCCCCGCCCCGCCAGAACCGCGCGCTCACCCCGAGCCTGCGGCCGTGGTGGCCTGGATGGAGCTGATGCGCAGGCGATTAGCTGCATCCTTCAGGGCCTGCAGCTTCTGCTGATCCGGCTTGTGGTAACCTTCCATGGCGCGGTCGGGCGAAGGCGAGGACGCTGGGGACAGAGACAGACACAGAGCCGGCGGCGGCTCAGGCGGCGACAGGCAGCGGCCGAGGCCGTGCGGAGCGGGCGGGCGCGTTAAGTCTCCGGAGGACCCGCCTATGGGGGCGGGGCGCGGGCGGGGCGGGGCGGGGCGGGGCGCCGGATCACCCCAGGCCGACGAGTGGCCTCCGGCCCCGCCCCGCACTTTCTGGACTCGTAGAAGCCGCCTGGGCGCAGTGCTTTGTTGGAATTAAACACGCACGCTCACAGAATCAGCCAAGTAACTTCACCGCGACTCTGTGTTCCTAGCGGGGCTCGGAGTTCGCCGGCTGACTCGGGTGGGATCGGGAAGACAGAGACTCATCGCTGATTGCCCTTGACTTAAGGAGAAGGTTGAGACTTGGCAAGGTTAACTAAGGCCACAGAGCTGGCCGGTAAAGGGTTTACCGCTCCGACTATCCCAGCCCCCAAAGAGCCCAGGCAGGCCTTTAGGGACTCCACAGGTCCTGAGAGTGAATTACACTGCCAGTAATGATAGTACTGAAATCACTGGAGCAGCCTGGTCTCACTCCCAGAGCCTACCGAGGGATTGCTGGGTTTGCCTCTAGGTCTGTAGGGACAGAAGCGCCGACTGCTCTTTCCAGACCTGGTGGACCCGGGAGGAAGGAGGCCGCCCAGAGTGGAGGAGGTAACAGACAGCCATGACATCCTAGACTAATCGGATCTGTCTCCTTGAACCCATGACACACATTCGGGTCAGTACTGTTTCCGGAGGAGGAAGCTGCCTTTTACAGAGTAGATAAAGGCAAGCCTGTGTACGGGTGCTGGGCAGAGGCAGAGGCACCGACACAGCCTCAGTCCAGATCCTCCGTGTCCTCCACGCGGCTGAGACTACGGCCGGTGCCAGTGAGCTCCCCTCTCCCAAACGCTCCCTGTCAGGCCTGTTTCCCAGGTGTCCCAATCAGAGTGTGATGTGTGTTATAGCCGCTGGCTTCTGCTGGCCCTGCCCAGAGAGGCTGGCCCTCCTGGTGACAGTCTGAGAAGGACTGAACCTGGGACTGGAGCCATGTGGCTTCAGCGTTCCACCATGAGTGCCCTGGCGAGTGCCACCTCTATCCTCAGGCTGCTAACTGGTCAAGGAGGCAAACCTTGGAACCCCTTGGGGCTCCCAACCCTCTGGCCCTGATTCCTAGTCCAGCTCTGCTTTTCACCACCTCTCCAGTGGCACAATGCTGACTTCATCCTCCTCCTCGTCGCAGTGGAAAACATCGCAATCCATTTGAGAGTGGTAAACTAAGCCAGAGAGGTTTTTATTTCTGACTGTTCGTTTCTGTTGTATATCTGCGTGTCTTTTTTTTTAATTATTATTCCTTAAAACGTTCATCATACACGCTGTTTTCCTGGAGAATCCAGGTGCCTGAAGGCATTCAGGTTGGACCAGACAGACACATTCATCACGGAGAGGGTTAAGCCAATGCCTTATTCTCTTGTAGGTGGCCATCATCTTCCTGATTTCAGCAATGGCTTTCCCTGGATTCAGACCCCTGGGGCAGGTCTGCGTACAGTTCATGCGGTGGCCGCCATAGAGGTGAGAAGGGACTCTGCACCTTGGTCAGGTGCGCCTCTGTGACATCTCTGTGGCCGATTGTCCAGCGACAGGCCTGCATGAGAGCTGCAGGCCCCAGGTACTTGACCGCATTTCACCAGTTGCTGGGGCAGCTGGTATTGCAGCAGGTACATAGGATGCTCTCAATGTCTTTTTTTTTTTTTCCGAGGCAGGGTTTCTCTGTGGCTTTGGAGCCTGTCCTGGAACTCGCTCTTGTAGGCCAGGCTGGCCTCTAACTCACAGAGATCCACCTGCCTCTGACTCCTGAGTGCTGGGATTAAAGGTGTGTGCCACTACCACCTGGCTTACCTTGTGTCCTAGTTAGGGCTGGTTTTGTTTTTTGCTTTTGTTTTTGTTTTTTTATTTTAGTTTTTCTTCGAGACAGGGTTTCTCTGTCCTGGAACTCCGCTCTTGTAGACCAGGCTGGTCTCGAACTCACAGAGATCTGCCTGCCTCTACCTCCCAAGTGCTGGGAATAAAGGCGTGCACCACCAATGCCCAGCCTAGTCAGGGTTTCTATTGCAGTGAGAAGACACTATGACAACGACAACTCTTACAAAGGAAAACATTTAATTGGACTAGGTTACAATTCAGAGGTCCAGTCCATTATCATCATAGTGGACCACGGAAGTGTGCAGCCAGACTTGGTGCTGGAGAAGGAGCAGAGAGTCCTACATCTTGATCCACAGGCAACAGCACATGAACCGTCTTCCACACTGAGCATAGTTGAGCATAGGAGACCTCAAAGCCGGCCCACAGTGACACACTTCCTCCAACAAGGCTACACCTCCTAATAGCACCACTCCCTATGGGAACTATTTTCTTTCAAACCACCACATCTTACTTTAAGAGTATTAACTCCGGGGTGGAGAGAGAAATGGCTCAGTTGTTAGGAATACTTGCTGCTTTTTCAGGGGACTCAAGTGTGAGAACCTAGGTTAAGCCTGGTGTGGCGGTATCATGTGACCTTGAAATCTGAGCACTGGGAAGGCAGAGACAGCTGGATCGGAGCAGCTCACTGGCCAGCTAGTCCGGCCAGCCTACTCAGCAAGCTCCAGATTAATGACACTGTCTCAAAAGATTAAATTAAAAGTAGGTGGACATCACAGGAGGAATGAGCCCTGCGGTCATTCCCTGACCACCACACACATGCACAGACGTGCGCATGCGCGCACACACTCACAGAAGCTCATGCACACCAGCAGAAAACCCTGCTGTGCATGGTGGTGTGCACCTGCGTCCCGGCATTGGGAAAGCTGAGCCGGGAGGACTGAGGCCAGCCTGGGCTACATGAGGAGATGTCTCAGAAACAAAAACCCACCAAACTCATTCCCACCTAGAGGTTTGTCCCTGCTGTATCCTGAGCCAGGAAAGCCTTTCTCTTGGTGTTTCTCATTGTCAGGGTCTGAAGGGCTGCTTTCCTTCCTCTCTTCCTTTCTTCCTTCCTTCCTTCTTTCCTTCCTTCTTTCCTTCCTTCCTTCCTTCCTTCCTTCCTTCCTTCCTTCCTTCTTTCTTTCTTTCTTTTTTGCAGGGCTGTCTTTCTGGCTGCATCCCCTGCCCCCCTCTCTCTCCAGGGTCTCACTATGTGTAGCCTCCACTGGTCTGTAACTCACTCTGTAGACCAAGCTGGCCGCAGACTTAAAGACTCAACTTGCCTCTGCCTCCAGAGTGCTGGCATTGAAGGCGTGTGACACCAAATCTGGTCTCTGGCTCTACCCCTATGGACTCGGGGACCTCTTGGACATAGCAGGGGCCCAACGAATGCCAGTGAAATGAAAGAATTGCCGTGCAGTGTCTGGGATAACACAGCCAGCAAGTGTCACAGCTGCGCCCAAAGGGAGGAGTCAGGAAGATGTCACCGGAGGGAATCTAGAAGAGGGAGGAGTCAGGAAGATGTCACCAGAGGGAATCTGGTCTTCCAGCTCACGCCCTTCATTCTAACCTGTCCACACAAAGGTGCTCCGTTGGAAGTGGCACAGATGTCCCGCAGCCAGGGCCAGGTGACGGCAGAGGTCATGGCAACCCAAGAGCCCAGCCTCACAATGAAGTGAGCTGTCCCTCAGGACCCACAGAGGACCTCCAGGAAAGGGTAGGCACCCTTAGGGCGGGTGCACATACACATGACCTAATGCCCCCTCAGCGACATCCACGGCCACCAGAATGTACTGGGGAGGCTCCTGGGGGCACTGAGGGGGCAGCATGCACCCTGGTACGGCTACAGGAGACGTCGCTCGACAGTGGCGGTGGATTGGAAAGAAGAGCAGAGCTCCGAGTTCACCCCAGCAGGAAGTGCCAACACTGCTTGGCTAGGCTGTGCAGGGCAGCTGCCGTGGGAGAATGTTGCACTTGGAGCAGGCTGGAGGAAGCCCAGGTTTGAGATTGACACGTAGCCTCTCACGTCCCCGTACACCTACTCTCACACGTTCTTACACACAGACACACACACACACACACACACACACACACACACACTTCCTGCGTTCTCGGTCTCTTTCTCTTGCATTCTCTGACACTGTCAAATGCTGGCTCATGTGCGCTCACCTGCTCACCCTCCCCTGTCCTAACCCTGTCAGGACGCACAGCCCACTGGCCCGCTGCAGCTATTGCCTCTGGTGCTCTCTGGTACCTCTCCTGTTGGCCCCATGTCTTGCTCTTCCCTGAACAATGCTCATAGCATCGCCACAGCATCTTCTTGGCCCCCTACAGAGCTTCTGTGCCTGGGCTGAGGCCCTGGGTAAAGCCAGAGTCTATCTAGACTTCCTCCTATCAGCCTGAACTGGAACCTCAGACGTGGAGGCTCAGGCCTTCACAGCCAAGACCCGGCAGAGCTCACATCCATTGACCCAGAACTCTATGCCAAGAGGTGGTCCTGAGGGGTGCTCCCCATGTACAGGCATCCGTGGTGGCAGTGGGCGGCGACTGGGGTCAAGGTGAAGGCCAAACCTCTGAAGGCGTTTCTTTTTAAAAACAGAGTCTCGGCCGGGCGTTGGTGGCGCATGCCTTTAAAATCCCAGCACTCGGGAGGCAGTAGCAGGAGGATCTTTGTGAGTTCGAGGCCAGCCTGGTCTACAGATCGAGTTCCAGGACAGCTTCCAAAGCAATACAGAGAAACCCTGTCTCAAAAAACCAACAAGCAAACAAACAAAATTCAGAGTCTCACTATGTAGCCCAGACTGGCCTTTAATCTCCCAACCCTCTGGAGTGCTGGGGTTTATAGGCATGTTCTGCTGTGCCTGCTTTCAAACCTCTTGAGAAAAGGAGTCTTTCTAAAGCACATCGACTGGGGAGTGAAATGTTGCTCCATAGCGGCCCCAGATGTGACAATCCTCTCCTTGGCATCACATTTAACTTTCTGACCTGTCTCAATGGAGCTTGGCCTAGGACTCGGCCTTGGCAACAAGGCCCTCGATCAACTGTGTTGGGGTCCTGGGTACTCTGATGGCAGGACATAGGGTAGTGGAACTGGGTACTCCTGGGCGTAGTGCTTTGCTGGGTTCAAAGGAAAGGCCGGCACATGTGCAATCTCACCACTTAAGAAGTCGGGACAGCCAGGTGGCGATGGTGGTGGTGCACGCCTTTAATCCCAGCACTCGGGAGGCAGAGGCAGGCGGATCTCTGTGAGTTCGAGGCCAGCCTGGTCTACAAAGCTGGTTCCAGGACAGCCTCCAAAGCCACAGAGAAACCCTGTCTCAAATGCCCTACCCCCTGAAAAAAATTAGTTGGGACAGGAGGACTGATTTTCTATGACAGACTGGGTTACTGGGGGAGGTGGAGGGGGAGCTGAGACGTCCATTGCACACTGTTACGGGAGTGAAATCAGAGGGCGGAGAAACAGGTAGATACTGGTCAAACCCAAGGGGCTGGGTGTGCTGTACACGTAGGCCTTCATCCCAGTCCTGAGACAGGCAGGTAGGCCTTTGCGTGCTGGAGGCCAACCTGGTCTACGCAGTGAGTTCCAGGACAGTCAGGCTGCATAGTGAGACCCTGTGTCAAAATCAAATCATATATATATATGTATGTGTGTGTGTGTGTGTGTGTGTGTGTGTGTGTGTGTGTGTGTGTGTGTGATATATAGCATTGAAAGGGGTGGGAAAGGCTGGAGAAATGACTCAGTGTGTAAAGGAGCCAGCTGCCAGACTTGACAGATTTAGTCTGAATCTGAGGCCTAGGACCCACATAGTAGAAGGAGAGAATTGTTTCCCCACAAGCCGTTTTCTGACCTTCACATCACACACACACACACACACACACACACACTAAAAGATAGAAGCATGTGTGTGTGCAATGTGTGTGTGTGCAATGTGTGTGTGTGCAATGTGTGTGTGTGTGCAATGTGTGTGTGTGCAATGTGTGTGTGTGTGTGTGTGTGTGTGTCTGCCACATACATTACTCAGCAGAAATCAGAAAAGCTGCAAGGATGAGCTCAGAGCCTGGAGAGATTCGAAGGATGAGGCTGAGACATAACAGTTTCTTCTTTGCCCATGACTTTTTTTGTCCGCGGGGATCTGGCGACAATGACCACAACTGGCTTTTGTAGTCAGAAGAAGGCAAAAGAAACTTCCATCTAGAAAGCCTAGCGCTGAGGCTGGGGGGCCTTGGTAATCAGGCACTCTCCATTCCCGTGGTTATGTAAAGCCGAGAGTGTGTGTTTCATAAGTCAGGCTGCTGCCTGGGATGTTTGGGGTTGCAAGCGGTGCAGCCTCAGGCTGTGGACATGCCCCTGCCCTTGTCGACTGCCCGGATGCAGCTCAGAGTGAAGCTACCCTGATGTGCCCCGACACATCTGCCGCTCACCATCCACCGAGTGGGCCCCGATGAGGCGTGAACGGCCTCCAGCAGCCGCATTCTTGAGTGACACTGCTGGTATTGCTTTGGCGGCCCTGGCCCGTGTGTGCACTCCCTGGACATGCCTCAGCCGGGTGCTGTGAGCCCCAAGTCAGCACAGGCCTTGTATGGATGCCAATCTCCATGGCTGCGGCCTTGGAGCATTTCCTTTGACTCTGAGCCAGGGCTGCTGGCCAGCATGGGATTGTCTTTACGGGTAAGTCCCAGCACTGACCCCACAGTGCCTCACACAGAGATCCTGACTGAGGCTTGTAGACCGATTAATGAATCTACTGCCCCCCCTCCCCAATATCAGAGTTTCCTTCCAGAGGATTTTTATGATCTCTCTTTTTAAAAAGGTTTTGCTTATTTTTATTTTATGTGTATGGGTGCTTTACCTGTGTATGCGTCTAGTGCCCGAGGAGACCAGAAGATGGAATTGTAAGCCCTGGAACCGGAGTTAACAGATGGTTGGGAGCTACCACGTGAGTGCTGAGAACTGATCCTGGAGCCTCTCTCTTCAGCTCTGGAAATACCTCTTTTGATAAAGTGCCCCAGGAAGGAGACCACCTCTAGTTTGTTTTGGGTGGAATTAAGTAATACAAACAACACCCCTGCAAATACAAAATGACCAACCAACAAACAAAACACTTCAAATTCCTGATTCTAAAGGAAGATATGCTTATTGTAAAATCCCCCACCCTCCAAATGAACCAGGCCTGTAATTCCAGATGTTTAAAGCTTTCTTGGTCCACATATTGAGTTCAAGTTTGGCCTGGGCAACTTAGTAAGACCCTGACTCACAAGAAAAAAATGATTATTATTATCATTATTATTACTATTTTGAGATAGTGTCTCCTGCAACTCAAGCTAGCCTTGAACTCCTCATGTGGTTGAGGGTGACCTTGAACACTTCGTTATCCTGCCCTCATCTCTTAAGTGCTGGATTACAGGTGTGCAACATGAAAAGAAAAAAAATTAAGGGTGAAGAGTCATGAATGCTGGCAGATGCCTGTTGTCCTAGTGCTTGGAGGTGAGGCAAGAGGACCATCGCAAGTTCGAGGCCAGCCGGTGCTGTGTAGTGAGTTCTAAGCCCATCTGTGCTTCATAGTGAGATCCTGTCACAAAGAAATAAAAGAAAGCTCGGAGCTTTCTTTTTAAAGGCTGTGTTTGTGGCTCAAACGGAGTACTTACTTAGTTCCCACAAGGCCCTGGGTTCAATCCCAGCACATTACAGAAACCATGCATATCCAGTATACAGAAAACTCATAAGTAAACTAAAATATTGTATAATTTCACACAAAGAGGATCCCTGTTAGCCTGCTCATTCAACAAATAATGATTTTTTTTTTTTTTTTTTTTTGCTTTTTCGAGACAGGGTTTCTCTGTGTTGCTTTGGAGGTTTTCCTGGAACTCCCTCTGTAGACCAGGCTGGCCTCGAACTCACAGAGATCCGCCTGCCTCTGCCTCCCGAGTGCTGGGATTTTAAAGGCGTGCGCCACCACCGCCCGGTACAAATAATGATTTTTAGGTTGAGCTAAGGAATGACTGCAGAATAGGGTTGGGGTACCCACAGGCACCTCAGATGGCCAATCATAAGGCTGTGTCTATGTCAGGGATGTTTGGGCTGTTTCCCCCTTTTCACCGTGATGAGTTCCTATGTCCTGGTGGCATGCCTTACGAACCAGGGCCCTACACAAGAAACTACCGGGTCAGAGGTTGGCTAGCCTTCTACAGCTCTGGATGTATTTGGCAAAGGGCACTCTGGAAAAGCTGGTCCTGCTGGCTCAGTCACCTTTGCCTTTAACTGGGTGTGAAGAGATCTCAAAGAGAGAGACCAAAAGCTTACTCTGTGTTGGATGGCTCTTTGGCCACTACTGGGCTTCAGATTCTTTGTGTCTGTAAAATGGGTATGTATCAGAACACCCATTGCAACCAAAGTTGGGTTCCCCTTTCGTGTCAGACCCTGTGTGCTGGCTCAGAGCCTTGGGGGACCAGTCTTCATCTGGGAGAAGTACGTACCACCAGGAGTGACATCTGGAATCTGCCAGCATGTTCAGACAATACTCTTTTTGTTTGTTTGTTTTGTTTTTCGAGACAGGGTTTCTCTGTGGCTTTGGAGGCTGTCCTGGAACTCGCTCTTGTAGACCAGGCTGGCCTCGAACTCACAGAGATCCGCCTGCCTCTGCCTCCCGAGTGCTGGGATTAGAGGTATACACCACCATTGCCTAGCCAGACAATACTCTTTTTAAGCAGTGGGATATAGGTGCAGGGAAGTTATTGGAGGCCCACCCTTCTTAGGCTTCAAAAAGCAACCTGGGGAGGAAGGAGTTCATTTGGCTTACACATCCTTATCACGGTCGGTTATGAAGGGAAGCCAAGCAGGATTCAAAACAGGACCTTAGAAGCCGGAAGGAAACAGAGGTCTTGGAGGAACACAGCTTCCTGGCTCGCTCCGCAGGGCTCTGGCTCCCTGGACCTCTCCAGCACCGAGGGGCTTGTCCAGTTTGCTTTCTCATACCATCCGGACCACTTGCTCAGGGATGGAACTGTCCATCATCAATTGTTTTTAAAATTAGCATTAAAAATTACCTACACCAATCATTAATTTAAAAAATATCCACAGACTAGCTGGGCAGTGGTGGCCCATGCCGTTAATCCCAGCACTGGGGAGGCAGAGGCAGACAGGTCTCTGTGAGTTCAAGGCCAGCCTGGTTTACAGCATGAGTTCCAGGACAGGCACCAAAGCCACACAGAGAAACCCTGTCTTGAAAAAAGCAAAGCAAAACAAACAACAGAAAACCCCAGGTATGTGCACAGGCCGTTTTTTTCCAGTGATATTTGTACAGATAAAGCCAGTCTGAAGATCAGAGAATGGAGCTTGCCTGCCACTAGTGGCACTAGACCAGACCTCCGCCATTTATGGAGGTCTTTTCTCAGCTAAAGTTCCTCTTTCCCCAACGACTCTAGTTTGTGTCAAATTGACGAAACTGAGTGGCACATGCCACACGGCCAGTGAGCAAAGGACCAAGGAGAAACCAGGAAAGCCTTATGGGTTTCTTGCTCTAGGACCTTTGCAGGCTCTGGGCTCTGTGCAGCAGCCGGGCCAGCCCCCGAGAGGAAGGCACGGACAGAGAAAGGGAACGTTGGACCCGGGAGAGAGTTGCTGCAGCGCCTCAGCTTGGCTGGGAGCCGGCTGGCGCAGGCGCACACTGCTTTCCCCTTTTCTCCCTGTTCGTATGTTGACTCTGTTGTTTTGTTTGAAAACCACAGTCTTATTGTGACACAGCAAACACACCATGAAAGTCACCCTTTGATTTTTTACTCTATTGTGTTTTTTAAGACAGGTTTTCAGGGGCTGGAGAGATGGCTCAGAGGTTAAGAGCACTGGCTGCTCTTCCAGACGACCTGGGGTTCAATTCCCAGCAACCACAGGGTCGCTCACAATGAGATGTGGTGCCCTCCTCTGGCCTGCGGCATACATGCAGGCAGAACACTGTATACATAATAAATAAATCTTAAAAAAAAAAAAAAGCCGGCCTTGAGTTTACCTTTTAGCCAAGGGCATACAATGCACTGATTTGGGAATCCAAGCACAAGTACACCAGCTGGAACCCTCCAATTCAATCCCATTCTGACTCCATCTGCCTAGAGGGAGTGTCTGACCTCACAGTTTGAGGTTCAGTCCCAGGACACTCCATTCACAGATCTGGATTTCCAGAACTTCTGATTTGAGGTTCGCACAAACCCCTTCAGGGGACAGACTAATTTACTAGGATGGCTCACATACTTAAGGAAACACTTCCCTTACATTTGTCCATTTTTTTGGAGGCTGTCCTGGAGCTCGCTCTTGTAGACCAGGCTGGCCTCGAACTCACAGAGACCCGCCTGCCTCTGCCTCCCGAGTGCTGGGATTAAAGGCATGTGCCACCAACGCCCGGACATTTGCCCTTTTGTCATAAAGGATACGGATGAACACCAGATAGGGAGAAAGGCCAGGTGAGGAATTGATGAGCAAAGGTTCCAGGCCCTTCCTAGGAGGGACCACTTTCAGCATCCATATGCTCAGCAACCCAGCAAGTCATCAAATCTTATTCAGAGGTGGTTTTTTTCTTTTATTTGTAGAGGCAGGGTTTCACCGTGTAGCTCTGGCTGTCTTGGACCTCACTCTGTACTGACCAGGCTGGCCTTGAACTCACAAAGATCCACTTGCATTTGCCTCCCAAATGCTGGGATCAAAGGCGTGTGCCACCACCGCCTGGCTCGTTTCCTTTGTTTTGTGTATTTTATTATGTGAACGTTTCCACACGCTGCGTGTATGTATGCCTGTGTGAGAGCCAATGTGGAGGTCAGAGGTCAACTTTCGTGGAGCTGAGCCCGCCTTCATGTGGGTTCCGGGGTGGGACTCAGATGGCCAGGGTCAGTGGGAAGTGCCTTTCCGTGCTGAACCATCTCACTAGTCCCTATTGAGTTTCGTTTGAGGCAGGGTCTCGGGCAGCCAGACTGGCTTCAGGTTCTCTACGTAGGCCAGGATGACCCTGACTTTCTGCCTTCATGATTGTGTCTCCAGAGCACACAGCGTGCCCGTTTTATGTGGTGCTGGGCTCACAGTCAGCCAGAATAGTGTTCTGCCAACCGAGCTACACGCCCAGCCCTCCAAAGTATGAAAGTGGTGGTGTGGCACTCAGGAGGCAGAGGGCGACCAACGGATCTCTGAGTTTGAGGCCAGCCTGATCTCCGTAGTGAGTTCTAGGACAGCCAGGACCGTTTAGAGAGACCCTATCTCCAAAAAAAATAAAAAAAAAATTAAAAAAAAATAGAAGAACAGCTGAGAGATGGTGGCGCACACCTTTAATCCCAGCACTCGGGAGGCAGAGGCAGGCGGATCTCTGTGAGTCTGAGGCCAGCCTGGTCTACAGAGCAAGTTTCAGAACAGCCAGGGCTGCACAGAGAAACCCCTCCCATAAACGTAACAAAATTGAATCAGTCTAAAAGAGAAACAGAGCTCACACAAAGATGATCTCAGCACTTGGGATCCCATGCCTTTAATTCCAGTACTAGAGAGGAATCTAAGGCGGGAGGAGACAGGAGCTCAGTGCAGCCTGAGGTTTGGTGGAGTCAGACGCAGCCTGGAGATGCAGTCTGAGGACAGGATCGCCCCTTTGGTCTGAGCATTGACAGAGTGAGAACTCTAGTGGATGGCCACGTTGTGTTTCTGGTCTTAAGCACTAATCCCAGTGTGTGACTTTGAGCTTTTATTACGAAGAACAATCAGAGACGCTTGGGTACTGCCTCCCCACAAAGAGCCCTGGCGCCATCGGGAGCCGTTCTCTCTTTCCTACTCTCCACCCCAGGCCTCCGTGGTCATCGTCTTTTTCATCTCTGTGTAGTTTCCTACTCTGAACACGCCACGCTTCTTTCACTAAGAACAATGCTACCGAGGTCCGTCTATCCACACACGGCTGGTGCTGGTTCCCGCCTCCTTTCCACAGACGTGTCGCACTCTACAGTGTGGCGAGGCCACGTTTTGCTTATCCAGCCGCTAGCTGACGGCCCCTCCTGCTCTCGTTTCCACGAATGCCACTCTGGATGGCGATAGGAGAACGTGTGTGTGTGTGTGTGTGTGTGTGTGTGTGTGTGTGTGTGTGAGAGAGAGAGAGAGAGAGAGAGAGAGAGAGAGAGAGAGAGAGACCGTGTTCCCAGTTCTCTTGCGTGGACGCTCGAACTTGAACTGCTTTTTCTTGCCCTCATCCTTCCAGTGCTGAGGTTACAGGGGTGTACCCCCCCAAATCAGGCTGCCATTGTAGGTTTCAATCATTTGAAAGTCTACCCACAACTGTTTTCCAAAATAGCTATTATTTTGTTATTTCACCAATGATAGGAGAAGTTCCCAAGTTTTTTTTTTTTTTTTTTTTTTGTCTGCAGTCCTTTCTTTCCTTGCCCCCTCCCCCGCCATGCTGGAGCTCCAACCCTGAGCTTTGAGCTTTGTGCGTGTTGGGTTTTTTTGTTTTTGTTTTTTCGAGACAGGGTTTCTCTGCGTTGCTTTGGAGGCTGTCCTGGAGCTCGCTCTGTAGACCAGGCTAGCCTCGAACTCACAGAGATCTGCCTGCCTCTGCCTCCCAAGTGCTGGGGTTAAAGGCGTGTGCCACCACCGCCTGGCGCTTTGTGCATGTTGGATAAGCATTCTGCCACTGCGCTACAAGCCCAGGCCCCCCCCCCCCAAGCATCCCAGGTTCTTCAGGACCTTAGCAACCCTTGCTACAGTATCTTCTTTGTTGAGTGTGTGGGGGACCTCAGGGAGGTTTTGACATTTCTTGCTTTTTATATTTTGTGATACCAAGGACCAGACCCGAGGCTTTGGAAATTCTAGGCAAGAGTTCTACTACTGAGTTATAATCGTATCCCTCATTGCTTAAAGTTTTCTTGGAGCAAGGAGATGGAGCAGGAGGTCATGGTGCTTGCTGCCCAAGCCTGACAAGATCCGCTTTCAATCTCCAGGATTCACAAGGAGGGGTGGGGGGTGGGGATGACTTTTTTTTTAGATTTATTTATTTATGAATACAACATCCTGGCTCTATGTATGTCTGCACATCAGGAGAGGGCAACAGATCTCATTATGGATGGTTGTGAGCCACCATGTGGTTGCTGGGAATTGAACTCAGGACCTCTGGAAGAGCAGTCAGTGCTCTTAACCTCCGAACCACCTCTCCAGCCCTGTTCTTGACTTTTATGTGTGTGCATGAATGAGATAAATAAAGGTAATTTTTAAAGTTGAATGTGTGTGTGCGTGCGCATTGTGGGTGTCTGTGAATATTCATATGTGTGTGCGTGCATGCGCATGTGAGTGTGTGTGAGTGTGTGCGTATGTGTGAGTGTGTGTGTGTGTGGTCATGTTTAAAGAGTTTATGTAGCTAGTCCGCACCACAGTTATTCAATGAAACGCTTAGCTGTCGCTGTGCTGTTATGCAGATGTGACTGAGGAAATGAGCTACCCAGATGATCCACGGAGTCTGACCTGCTCGGGTGAGAGGATAGGAAAGAGTTCCTCTGTGGAGAAGAGCTTCAGTGCTGAGAGTCCAGCACCCTGACAAATCTCCAGCTCGCCAGTCAGCCTCCAGGTTGACGGGGACCCCTCTGTGCAACTCATCTCTTAGGGCCCACTTCCTGTAGGGTCTATTTTTGAAGCAGGGTTTGTTACATATCCAGGCTAGCCTTGAAGTCACAATCCTCCTGCCTCTGCCTCCTGAGTGCTGGGCTTAAAAACCTGTATTCCCAAGCTGTCCCTTTCCCTTCTGATCCTGGATTACTCCTGGTACAGAGGAAGATCAACCATGTTTTCTACTGGGTAAACTATTGCAGGGTTTTTATGCTTGCAACACATGAACGCTCCAACACACACACACACACACACACACACACACACACACACACACACGCACGCACACACGCAGGCACGCACATGCTGGCCTCAGGGTGAGGAGCTTGCATGTCATCCCATAAATGCAGCCGGCCCTGCTGGCCTTGCTTTCCCTGAAAGTACAGAAAAGGTGCCAGGCATTCTAACTTGTAATTTCAGAAGCCATGTCCTGCTGACATTGCCCAAGGCATGGATATCTCCCTGGGGAGGGCAGGCATCCTCTGTGGGCTCTGCTCAGGGGGTCATGTTATACAAGGCTGGACTGGGGATGATCTCATCTCTGATAGCTCCCGGATTATCCTGTGCACGAGGAGGTGGTGAAGGGTCTGCAGTGCTCCCATGGATGTAAAACTGAGTTGTGTGGGGCTGGAGAGATTGCTCAGTGGTGAGGGGCACTTGCTGCCCTTGCAGAGGACCTGAGTTCCCAACACCCACATCTCGGCTCACAACCAATCCTAACTCCAGTTCCAGGGAATCTGATAACTGTCTTTTGACCTCTGGGGACATCAGGCACACATGTGATATACATGCAGCCAAAACACTCATACACACAAAATAAAATAAACAAATCTAAACTTGTTTTTTAAAAAGATGAATTTTGTTTTGCTTTGTTTTGTGGGCGGATCTTCTCCGGGCCTGGTCGTTGAACAGCTTGCTGACAGTGGATGACTATTTGGGGTAGTGCCAAGAAGCTTGGGAAAGAGTTAGGAAAGGGGCTCAACTCTGACCCACAAGCACCCCTGGGACACTTGGAAACCACTGACTGCATCTTAGTGACAACGTTGGGGCAGGGACAGTGAGGAGACACGCTAAGTTCCAAGCTCAGGTTCTTTGTCCCACCTCTCAGAATCCTAATCCCCAGCCTCTAGATCCCGCAATGGCGTTCGGCTGGCCCAGATGAAGAGACCCTCGTCACGTGTCTCCTGCTCTCCCACCCGCTCGTCCGCTGATCACCGGCACTTATGTGTGTGTGTGTATGTAACACCCGTGGAGGTCAAGAACAATCTGGAGGACCTGTTTTCTTTCTGCCACGAGGGTACAGGGATTAAATTCAGGTTATCAAGCTTGACAGCAGGTGTTTTACCCACGGAACCTCGAAGACTACTCTAGTTTATAGCCTAGCCTGGCCTTGAGCTACCGAGCTTGTGATGGCAGCAGATGTCGGATCCTTCTGCATGTGTCTCCCAAGGGCTTGTCAATTAAATCTGTGAGTTATGTCATGTGGTGCTGGGGATGGAACCCAGGCCCGCGCGTGTGCGTGTGTGCGCATGTGTGTAAAGTAAGCTGCATCTACAACCGAACTGTTAATGACTAGCAGCAACACGAATGACCCAAGAACATACAACCCAGAACAATTTATCAGGGAGGGAGTGGAGTGAAGAGAAACTTTTTAAGAAAAACAACAGAACAAAGGAGGCTTTTACTATGTAGCTCAGGCTGGCCCCTTTGGATTTGCGAATCTTCCTGAGACAGGTTTCATTCACATAGCCCAGGTCGATCTTGAATTTGCTATGCCGACGAGGATGACCTAGAACTCACGCTCCCCCTGCCAAGTGCCAGGACACAGGTGTGAGCCACCAGGCCTGCAAGGTTCTGGACTTGTGTCAGACACAAACGTTTTCTTCTATTCAGCGGCTGCCTTCACTCTCTTGATGTTGCCCCTCAGCGCACAAAACACATTTAAGGATACAGTGTTCTTTGACAACTTCCAGGCAGGCCCCTTGCAGCTGGCACAATTAGGAAGTGCCATCTGCTCTAACCTCTGTAAAGAGTAACTGTGAATTAATTTGCTTTCATTTTCTGCTATAAGACCAACCTCGTAGGAAGTGGGACTATGGTTCAACCCTAGAGTGTACATTTAGTGCAACACAGCTAGCTCTGGGTTGAATTAAAAACAAAAAGGAAGCATTGAGGGTTCTAGTTACAAGGAAAGCCAATTTAGATCTTAAGCAGAACATGGTGTAGCGTGGTCACGTGACACACCAAACCCTTTCCTGTACAGACGCACATCTTTGCCTGCGTATGTATGCCTGTGGGCACATGTAGAAGCCAGAGGTGATATCACATGTCTTTCTAAATCGCATTTCCACTTTATTCTTTTGAGACAGGGTCTCTTACTGAACCTGGAGCTGTTTAAACCAGTTGGCCAGTGAGCTCCCAGGACCCATCTGTCCCTGCCTAACTAGTACTGGGGTACAGTGGCGTGCATTCATACTGGCAACAAACAAATCCAAACCAGTTGTTAAGGGTGTGAACTCAAGTCTTTATAGCCACGCAGCAAACACTTAACCACAGGTACACACATGTCTGCTGGTTTTCTAGAGAAACATATATGACTTGTTTTAATTTTGGCTGGTTTTGTTCCCTGTCCTTATCTGAGAAGTACAGGGCTCTGGCAAGGTACAACTCATTTGACAGTTCCCATTTATACAAACGAAATAAAAACACAAGTAGAATTTTTAGTAGGTGCTAAAACTTGGTTTTGAAATTTTATTAAAAAAATATATTTGCAAACATATAAAATTTAGGATGAAAAATGCTCATTTTAAAACATGTAATAACTTAATATTTGCAAACATACACAGATGGTATAAAATCCACTAAAAAGGTTAATGAGGTGGCATTGCGTTCATGGAACAAAAGGTCATGGCGGCGCAGGGCTTCTCACCTCCACGAAGGAGCTGAGGGCCCGGTACAGCGAGAGCCACACGGTCAACGCCATCGAGGAAAGACCACTCACAGTACGCACACTAACACGCTTCTTAGGGATTCCAGATAAAAGGGAAACACAAACTTTGCATTTTTCCCACTTCAAAGTGATCGCTATTGCAATGCAGCATTTTAAAGAGTGATGCCAAATCTGAATCATGTGAAACATTGCACATCTCTTCCGCTGAAACTTGAAGAAAAAACACGAAAACAAAGTAGCCCCAAACCTAAAACCCACAGGCTCCTTGAGGCCCTGGCTGCACGTGGAAACCTCTCAAAGGCGTCTACTGGACGGTGTTCCACTTAGACCCGAGGGCTTTGGGTTCTGAAAACAGGGCACTGTTAGTTCTAGAAGGTACTCTGAACACAACGGAAGGAAACCAAAGGCAGGCAAGAAGAACACATGGTCCACAGTAGATGTGCCAAAAGGACTCAGGACTCAGCCATGACCCCTCCTCAGTCCTTGTCCCCACAGGGTTCTGCTGTGTCTGTGCCCTTCTCTTCCCTCCACGCTAAGGTGGGATGGCTAACTCTGCTTTGTAAGCAGCTAGGCACCTTCAGTTTCAGGTTGCATTGTTAGTATTACAATGGCAGTTATGGCCTCTACTGCCCAAATGAGAAAACTTCAAACAACATTCTTTGGGGGAAGGGAGCAATAAAGCTGCATGGTTTCAAAAGACTACTTACTAGCGGACTCGATGGCATTTATAGTTCCCACAAGAAGACTCAGGCCACAAATAGAACCAATGCTTGCACATGCAAAATCTGGTCACTGGTATGTAACCCAAGCCTGGGCCAAGGCCTTGAATGAAACACCACTGTCCAGGGCAAACTGTGGACAATACATATGAGACTACAGGGGATGCCTCTCCTGACACTGAGGGTCACTTGAGATTTACAGCTCAAAGTCAAGTAGATCAAGTGGCAAACCTTATGGGGCCCAGGAGAGGCATACAATTGGGAAAAAGGCAGTCTGAGGGACTGGGGGTCAGCTGGGGTGTGCATCCATCCAAAGATATAACATTAACTACAATGAAAAGAGCAGTGTCACTCACCGGTGACATCCCAGACACAATGCATTCCAAACGCTGGGCTGCTAATCCCAGACCCCTTGACCATAGGAGTCAGGGGATGGGGTGTATACACAGGCAGGCAGAGTGGCCTGAATGCGGTCTCCTGGGCTCTGTCAACCTAGCAAGAAGCATCTCCAATGTCCCTTTCAGTTCAGCTAAGGTTCCAGCAAGGACACTGTAAACACGCACGTTATGCTGGCAGAGGTTCTCGATCGCACGCCTGAATGAGGAATAAGGCAACGGAGCTGACTTCAAGGCCAGGCTCATCCAATTGCAGCTATCCAGGCCTGGCCTGGTGCTCTAGGGGGGGACTTCCTAAGAATCATGATCTGGGACTTCTGGCTGCTGAATTTTATGTAAATGCTTGGAATATATAAATCTGGGAGTTGAAATAGGTTTGCCCTTTTCAAGTCTCCGTCACTTCGGCACTTAGAAGTTTATGTTTACACTGAGGAAGCCTTCTAGGAGACTCTCCTTCACTGTCTGTCAGTCATTCCTAGGAACAGATGTGACTGCAGACGCTCTTTAGAGTAGCAATTCTTCATCCTCTCCTAACATCACACACTCGGAAGCATCAGCCAAATCCAATACCTGCTGGAAGAAGAGTGCTTCGATTCCCGTTTCCTGATGTCCGCTGAGACCCGCGCGGGGATGATCACACCCGCAGGAGCGCTCATGCTAAAACAGCCCCGTGGTTCCTTGCCCCCCACACCTCCTACCGTCAGCAACACATCTTCCCACTACAACTTCATCTTCCTTAGATGACGCGTGAACAATTCATTTTTGGTTGCTAAATTTACACACTATCATGAAAACAAACTACCCCTAACTGAGTATGAAACGTCTAGGCTTCCCTGAATTCTGCACACTCCACACATAACTAGGTAGACAACAAGAGAAGAAAGATACGGAACTGAGAAGCAGAAACATTGTCCAGGAAGCATGTTGAGATCAGCACGAGCCAACCCAAGTATTCTTTAGGCTAAAAAACTAAGACCAAACTAAAATAAGTAATTAATAAGTAGTTATCTAAAATTTCACTAGAAAGAAAGCGATGAGCCTTTGATTGAGTTCCCATTAAAGCTTAAGCGACTATTCCTGTGGGACTGTCACGCCGTCGGTCAGCGCTATTCACAGCGAGTCCTTATGCTAGCTGGTTGAGCCAACTGGGTTCTTACCCATCATTAAATAGTGCTCAGAAAAGTAAGCAGTGCATCTTAATTGGTTAAATACTACAAAATGACCTGTATCATAGAAACAAAGACACTTCTCATTCAAAGAATATCTCAAAATTACTATTGCTGAAATCATCAAATTCTACATTAAAATATTACTAAACACCATTACATGCCATAAAAGAATAAATAGAAACCATGGCAGATCAATAGCAGCATCACAAAGCATCTTTACAGTTTCACACCGAGGCTGGAGGAGCTCAGCCTAGGAATATACTGGTGAGGCTCTGCGTCTCACACGGGCTCTTTGACTCCATATTCTACAACAAAGGAAGGCAGTGTGAGCACAGCTCCCTTTTCTGCATAGCTTTAAAACTGCTCTCAGCACGTTTGAGGAATGGAACCAGAATGGCTTTGTCAGATTGGTCCACTGGTCCTTTTGTCAAAGTGTTAAGGAAAACAATCAACAATAACTTTAACTGTTGAGACAGAAAAGGAAAATAAGGCTGTGCTTCACACACCAACTTGATACTTCCAAACCACTGGAGAGTTCACTAAAAGTGGAGCCTTCTGGGAGGATCTGCATCTGTGCAGCCCCAGCCTCTGCTTCAAAGGTTTCGAGCCTCCTCCACGAGAGCCCAGCCGGGCCCTGCCCAAACAAACAGCCATACTTCACTGGAGTTTGCACACGGCAGGACCAGGGACACTGAACGAAATACAAAGAAATCCCAGAAGTCTTAAGGCCCAAGAGGGATGCTCATAGAAAACATACTTCACTTGAGAACAAACACCTTCTAAAGAATCAACTTAAGCTCCGATCCTTAAAACTTGAAGGTACTCTGTGGAGCTGACATCCGTTCAGAGCTTGTAGGGCCAGAAGTGGAGGGAGGGCGCGGGCTCCACGGCGTGGCTCAAGGCTGGTGGCCCCTCCCAGGCCTGGAGAGCAAGCTGACAATCAGGCTCCTCATCCCACACACACCCACGGGACTCAGCACAATGGTCGTTTTTGTCAAACAAAGGTCTGCTGGTGATGCTTCACAGTGAAACCTCCATCATCACTGAGAACGTCTCTAGAAAACATCCTTAAGGAACAAGGCTCTCTCAAAGGCTCAAAGTCAGGCTTCTCAAAGCTCCAGGTTCTGCTGAGATGTGCAGGAGGAAGCCTGCTTGTTTCTGAGGTGCACCCTCTACCCCACACTGACTCTACTCCAGTCATAGGTTGTGCTTGTCTTTGTTCTTGGTCAAAACCTGCAAGTAGACTTCATGAAGTGTACTTAGGAAACTAGAGTCATTCTGGAAGAGACGGGAAAGGTGGAGATGCAGTGTCAGTTATCTCTTCAGAACTTACTTCATCAGCAACAACTTAGGAAGACACAAAAATGATTGGTGTAACCAATCCCCCCAAACCTCACCCCAGAGACAGTCTTGGAGTTTACAGTCATCATTCCACCAGGAGGGTATACCTGGGAAGAGAGATGTTTCTCCCAGGCAGCAATTTTATCGGGATACGAAGTGAAAAGCTGACGCCCTCCTACCTTTATTAGATGTATGAGGGTGTCCTGCAGCTGAGACTTGCTGAGGATGATGGAAGGCCTCCTCTGATTCTCGGGCGTTCCCACAGTGAGGGGAGAAGGGGAGCTTGCCTTCCTCTCTAGGTCTGTGGACCTGGGGACTGTTTGCTGGAACACACTGGGGGACAGCAGGATGGAAGACACTGCTGCGGTTGCTGCAGTAGCCAATGCAGGGCCTGCGATCTGCGGGAGACAACAGAGCCACAGTGACTTGCACCGCAGTGCAGCAGCAAGCACGCAGGCACAGAAGGGACACACGGCGAGGACCACTAGTGTGAGACTGCAGCACAGGGCGGCTAAACACTGACCCTGCCCTCTCTCCTCTTTCTTTTTAGAGAGGGCCCCACTATGCAGCCCTTGTTGGCTTGGAACTCACTATGTAGACGAGGCTGGACCAGAATTCCACCTCCCAAGCGCAGGGTTAAGGGGCACCACCACTCCTGGTGTCTTTCTTTTTAAAGTGTCTGTACTCCATTATGAGTCCCACGGAGCAGGTATGGGGGCGTCGCCTTCCTTTCCCTGGAGACTTCATGTATATGGCTTTGCCTGCGTGTGCGCCTGTGTACCATGTGCATGGCGTGCCCACACAGGGGCCAGAAGAGGATGCTGGGTCCTCTGGAACTGGAGTGACAGCTGCCAGTGCTGCTCAGTAGCCGCTGAGCCAACTCTCCAGTCCCTCCCTTGCTTTTCAGCATACAGCTGGGCTGGGACCTCCGCAGACAACAAGAGGACAAGCTAACCTAAGCAGGCTAACTTCTGAAAACCCGGGAGGGTACAGGCCCACCAGCAGCAGGTGAGCAGACACGGAAGACCTGCGTCTTTGAAGGACTGGGTGAAGGGTGGTGGACGACGTGTGTAAAAATGAGGCCAGCGCGTCATAAAGGAGGACTGAAGTATGCAGGCCTAGGAGGCTTTGTCATCACAAGTGAGGACTGAGGCGGGCAGTGGTTGTCTCCTGGGACTCTCTGCTTTTCCAGGTCAAGGAATATCTCTTAATTACAGAACATAAGGTCTATAAGCAACTCAGTCCTAGAAGGGACACCTAGACAAGCCACAGCTTGAGTGTCAGAGCTTTCACTAAGGTGGTAAGAAGAGTGTACCTCACACCAGCAGAATCCAAAAATGTTCAATGTGCTCTTCAGGGAAAAGGAAGTCCCAGGGTTGGGAAATGGCTACGTGTTTGCTATGTCTGTTTTAGGTTAGCTTGTGAGGACCTGAGTTTAGATCCCTAGGAACATGCAAAAAAAAAAATCCAGATGCACAGGAGGTGGGGACGACAAGGTGACCAGGCTCAGCCAGAGACCCCGGCTCAGAGCATAGTGAAGAACTAAGGAAGACACTTAAAGTCAGGGATAGCCGCGCGCGCGCACACACACACACACACACACACACACACACACGCACACACACACGCGCACACACTGTGAGGTGGGTAGGTCCTTACCGGGACGGCACCGGGTAACACCTTAGGCTGGGCAAATACTTCAGGATCCTGGTTTTGCTGCATAGACTGAAATGTTTAATGGGAAAAAACGATCAGATACAGGAAGTTTTGTTAGTTATTGGTGACAAATCTAAGTTATCAACAAGGAATATTCAGAGGCTGGGAGAAACTGGTGGGCCAGACAGACAAAGATGCCTTCCCACAACAAGCTTTGGACAGCAGTTCCCGTGGAGTCGCCCTGGGGTGAGGTTTTCCCGTGACTCTAAGATGTGAGCTGGGGACTTGCAGGCTCTACTAGTGAGCCATACCCTCAGTCCTGGGCTTGGTGTCTAAGTTTTTGAGGCTGGCTTCCAATTTACAATCTTCCTGTCTCAGCCTCTTAAGCAGCTGGGATTTTTTTTGTTTTGTTTTGTTTTGAGACACAGTTTCTCTGTATAGCCCTGGCTGTCCTCGAACTCATAGATTTCCTTTCTGTGTGCAGCACCACTGCCTGGTACATGTGTTTTTTTGAGACTGAGTTTCACTGTGTGGCCCTGGCTGGCCTGGAACTCACTTTGTAGACCAGGCTAGCCTTGAACTGGATCTCCCTGTCACTATCTCCCAAGTGTGGGGATTAAAGGTTTGTGCTACCATGCCTGGCTTTGGAACATGCATCTCCTGTAAAAGCTGGGGATAGCCCAGGCTTATGCTTGCTGCTGAGTGTGTATAGACCACATGATTAAAAAATATCTTCCCAAGCTGGGTGTTGGTGGTGCATGCCTTTAATCCCAGCACTTGGAAGGCAGAGGCAAGTGGACCTCTGTGAGTTCGAGGCCAGCCTGGGCTACAGAGCTAGTGTCAGGATAGGCTCCAAAGCCACAGAGAAACCCTGTCTCGAAAAACCAAAAGTTAAAGAAAAAAAAATGTTTTCCTTTGCATACTTTTCCAGGCAAGTGACTCTACTATGTCCCCAGTCCCATTTCTTGAAAGGTTGTTTGAACTTGGATAGATGGCACTCAACAGACTTCATCCTAAGTCACATTTTAAACGCTCAGTTTTCTTGAAGAGAATTTCCCTTTGCTGTTGTTTCTTTTGAGACAGGGTCCTCCAAGCTGGTGTCTAGCTTGAGATTCTTCTGCCTCAGCTTTCTTACTATAGTGTGCATTGTCAGAGCCTTTGGGAAAGAGTCAGTGCTGCACAGGGTAGACCAATGTAGACCAAGGCTGCCTGCCTGCCTGCCTCTTTCTTCCTTTTTTTTGAGACAGGGTTTCTGTGTAGCTTTGGAGGCTGCCCTGGAACTCACTCTGTAGACCAGACTGGCCTGGAATTTAGAGACCCTCCTGCCTCTGCCTCCAGAGTGCTTGGATTAAAGTCATGTGCCACTACTGCCTAGCTAAGGTCTTTTTCTTTTGAGACAGGATAGCCCTGGCTGGCCCAGAGCTTGTTATGTAGACCAGGCTGGATTTGAAATCACAGATTGCCTACTGAGACTAAAGGCATGTGCCAGTACACCAGGCAAATGCAAGATCTTAGTCAGCTGCTTCCATCTAGATGCGTATTCACACGCAGGAGTGTGGTTTCTGCCAGCACCACGCAGGAGTGTTGTGCCGTCTTTCAGGATGAATGTGGAGAAGGCGGGGGCAGGACCACTGCCCAAGTTCCCAGATGAAGGGAGTGGTGGGACAGACTCTTTCCCTCTGCAATCAGAAGCCCTGATAAGTTTTCTTCCACACATTTCTTTAGGTATTTTATCACAGCAAAAGAAAAGTAGCAGGGCCAGGGACAGTGGTGGTGTACACCTTTACTCCCAGCACTTGGGAGGCAGAGGTCTGTGAGCTCAAGACCAGCCTGGTCTACAAGAGTGAGTGCCAGGAGAGGTTCCAAAGCTACACAGAAACTCTGTCTCTATAAACAAACAGACTGAGAAAGAAAGAAACAAACAAAGAAAGAAGGAAAGAGAGAGAGAAGTAGCAGGAACATTTCAGGGTTATGGCACCTATCTCCCCAGCAGAGTCCAGCCCACAGCGCAGCACCCCCCAGTCCTTCTGCTGTGACCACTCATCTGAACTCAACTCAGTTTTTTTTTTTTTTTGGTTGTTCCAGACAGGGTTTCTCTGAGGTTTTGGAGGCTGTCCTGGAACTCGCTTTGTAGACCAAGCTGGCCTCGAACTCACAGAGATCCGCCTGCCTCTGCCTCCCGAGTGCTGGGATTAAAGGCATGCGCTACACCGCCCGGCTCCCCCCTTTTTTTTTTAAAGATTTATTTGTTATGTATACATGTTTTGTCTGCATGTACACCTGCAAGCCTGAAGAGGGCACCAGATCTCATTACAGATAGTCGTGTGGTTGCTGGGAATGGAACTCAGGACCTCTGGAAGAGCAGCCAGTGCGCTTAACCTCTGAGCCATCTCTCCAGCCCAAAATCCACTTTTGTTTTGTTTTTTGAGACAGGATCTCATCCTGGAACTCTCTCTGTAGACCAGGCTGATCTCAAACACACAGAGATCCGCCTGCCTCTGCCTCCCAAGTGCTGGGAGTAAAGGTGTGCGCCACCACCGCCTGGCTCATTTCCTCACTTGTAAACTTGCCATTTATGAACTACTTCGAAGGAGGGCAAATGTCTCCCTTTCCCTCCACAGCACTCTACTATGAAGCCTCACTGACTGGATATTTTAAAAATTCACTTGTCCATGCTACCCAGCCCAGGTCCCTATTGCTCACACACACGTCTCATACTACTCAAAACCACAGCTTCTATAGTACACACACACATACAGTGTCTCATATTACTCAAAACAACAGCTTCTATAGTACACACACACACACACACACACACACACACACACACACACACACACAGTGTCTCATATTACTCAAAACCACAGCTTCTATAGTACACACACACACATACACAGTGTCTCATATTACTCAAAACAACAGCTTCTATAGTACACACACACACAGTGTCTCATATTACTCAAAACAACAGCTTCTATAGTACACACACACACACACACACACACACACACACACACACAGTGTCTCATATTACTCAAAACCACAGCTTCTATAGTTTCCCTGCGTCACTCCCTCCTGCTCCGGTCATTACCTGGAGAGTTGGAGCAAGCACCATGTTGCTCAGGGAGGCGGAGTTCGCTGCTCTCGCTGCTGCTGTCTTAGAGGGAGGCTCTATGAAGCTCTCGGGGGTGGCCAGTTGGCCAGCTGCTGAAGAGAAGTTGGGTGCCATTGCACCTTTTCCAAGAGGCTGTGCCTGTATTTGGTCATGCTGTGAGGTCAACCTGAGTTTCTGGAGCAGATCAGCGCTTGGGAGGGATGTGCCAGTTGTACTTGACAGGCTCACCGGGGCCCTGAAGGGGCTCTGGCTAGCAATCAGACTGCTGTGGCTTAGCTCAGGGACTGGCTGGTTCAGGAGTGGAGACTTCTGTCTGGGTGTGGTCTTTACTGCTTGCATCATGGTGCTATTCCGAGGTAAGTGGGGAACCTGTGTGACAGGAGCTTCGGCTGGCAGTGTAGGACTTAGGACAGGGCTCAGGGGGATTGTGTAGTTTGGGGCATGCTTTTCAGCCGACTGTGCAATGGAGGCAGGAGTGATGAGCACTGGGGTGGCGACTTCAGGCTGGACGACTGTGTGGTGAGCAACAGAGCGGACACCTAGGCTGTCAGACTGAGGCGTGCCCCCTGACTGCTCAAAGGGCAACGGGAGAAATGAGCCGGGCTCTTTCTGAGATGCATCTCCAGGCAGCTTCTCCACATCCTCTGACTCTAGACCCACGGCTGCTGGCTGCTCCTTTGGCAAAGAGGTGCCAAACAGCTCTTCCACTGTCAGATGTTTGTGACCAGACGGGGCAGACTGAAAAACAGAACCAAATGACACAATGAAAGAAATCTCTGCCAATCAATGCAACCAAATTCCTTTTCATTACACAAAGATATATACAAGTAAGGATAAGAGTGTGAAAAGACAAAACCCTGTCTGGGGTAACTTAATATGCAATAGGGTTCAAGTAGCTTCTATCAAAGCAGATAGAAATCTAATTACTAACAAAGCTCTGTACTGTGGAGTTCCATGTAAATAGTTTAGTTTACTTTCTTCCCCCTGGTGAATGTGGCTAAGGTTATATCACAACAAAGCTCCCAGCACCTAAGGGCCCATTGTTACTAACATACTGGGACATGATGCCAGCAAGAAAGGGGACCAAATTCTAAGAAATTCACTTCTATTGTTCATGACAAAAAGCTAGCATTGAACTGCAGGAACCTAAATATCCCAAACAATTGTGACCATGTATTACCAAGCCTTTCCTGTTCCATACCCTCAAATAACAGACCCTGAAGGAGAAGGAAAATATCTGCACTGAAGATTAGAGCTAGGGAAGAAGCTGGGTGGTGAGCCTGATCCAGCACACGTACATTGCAGAGGATATTTTATTCCTCTTACTTTGTGATGTGCTCTTTAGTTAAAGTGAGGTTCTAAATTTGGAGTGGCTTTTTTTTTTTTTTTTTTTGACACAGGGTCTCTCTACATAGCCCTGGCTGTCCTGGAACTCACTGTGCAGACCAGGCTGGCCTTGAACTCAGAAAGATCCCCTTATATAGTGAGGCTACATCAAAACCTGTTTATAAACTGTAGAAGAGGAATAGTAATAATTCACATGGTTCAATTTCCTTATATTTTTACTTCTCCAGAGTCCTGTATCTAAATAAAAAAAAATACCAAGGTTAAATTCTCAATTATTAACTGGAAAATTTTTGTGTAAACATAAAAATTATATAATCATACACATAATTGTGACAATTATTTCACAGCTCTACTACCAAGCTGTGTATACTTCAGATCTTGGGTTGTTTTATTTTTTTTGGAGGGTGTATCCGGGCTGGCCTTGAGTTTCCAACAATCCTGGCTTTAGCTTCCTGACTGCCAAATGCCTAACAATTAAAAAAATTCTTCATGATAAAACAAAATGGCTCAAGACTGTGTGACAAGAAGACCTGTGTGCAGCAGTTCGTGCCTATAATCCCTGCCTATAATCCCAGGGTAGGGAGAGGAGGCAATAGGGTTAGTCTGGATCTAAGGGAAGCCTAGGCTACACAGTGCTCTATGGACAACCAACCACAACCAAGGCCACGGCCAAGCCAACCAAAACCCCAATCAATTCTACTAACCCTCTAACCTGGGAGTAAAGCACAACTGTAACACTACAGTTAGGAGATAGCGGTAGAGGATCATAAGTTCAAAGGTCACCACTGTGTTCTTGAATACATAAGACTATCCCCGACAATCTAATCTAATCCAGTTCAAGTTAACTTAAGCAAAACAAAACCAAAGCAAAGTACTGGAAAACGATATTCATGTTCATTAATAGAAATTAATGTGGATCATAAAATCATGCCATATATATACTACATATATGACCAACATTTAGATACTCTTATTTTGAAAAAAGAAGTACTGGGGCTATTCTGCAGAAATTTCAGATAGGAAGCCATACTTCTTTTTTTTTTTTTTTTTTTTTTGGTTTTTTGAGACAGGGTTTCTTTGTGGCTTTGGAGGCTGTCCTGGAACTAGCTCTTGTAGACCAGGCTGGCCTCGAACTCACAGAGATCCGCCTGCCTCTGCCTCCCAAGTGCTGGGATTAAAGGCGTGTGCCACCAACGCCCGGCTAGGAAGCCATACTTCTATGTTAAATAGGAATAACTAAATCACATGAAAAAACAAAGAAAACACACGGGGAAAATATTCCCAAGAGAATTTAACAGATGAGTGGATTATGGAAATGAAGCTCATTGCTCTGCGGGTTGCACTTGCGGGCACACACATGTGCACATGCAGGTAATGTGCGTGTAAGTGGAGGACAGAGGACATGCTAGACATCCTCTGTGAACAGAGCTGACCTACTCAGCTGACAGTGAGGTCTGTGTCTCCCTCCTCAGTGCTGGGTTAAAGGATGAGTGCCACCGAGCCCAGCTTTTTTGTGTGGCTGCTGGGGATCCAAACTCTGGTGTCATGCTTGCATGGCGGGCACTGTACTGACCTGAATCACCTCAGCGGCCCTCATGAAATGGGATTCAATGCTGAAGTTTGACAGTATCAGTTGCTACTCAGCACTAGATGGCAGTGTTACCAAATAGATACAGTATCTGTGTAGGTCAGAGTAAGGATTTGTAATTGTTTTAGACAATCACACAGCTTTTGACAATGTCCAAATCTCAATACTTTATAATCTGTTGGTTTTAGCAGAAAAAGATGCAATTTTATTTTATTTCATTATTTTGAGGTAAAGTCTTGCTATGCAGCTTACATAGCCTTCAAACGTGGGAGTTCCCCGCTCAGTTTTGCATACTTGTAATTCCAGCCCTAGGCAGGTGGAGACAGGTGGAAACAGGGACTTGCTGGCTAGCCTAGATAGCTATGGCAAGCTATGGGCTAGTGAGAAACTCTGCTTAAAAAAATAAGTTGGGCAGTAGTGGTGCACGCCTTTAAACCTGGTACATGGGAAACAGAGGCAGGTGGATTTCTGTGAGTTTGAGGCCAGTCTGGTCTACAAAGCAAGTTCTAGGATGGGCTCCAAAGATACACAGAGAAATCCTGTTTCTAAAACCCCAACACCACCACCACCACCACCACCACCACCTCCACCACCACCATCACCATCACCATCACCACCACCACCACCACCACCACCACCACCACCATAGATGGAGTATAAAGAGTGGCATTTGAGGTGGCAGGGTCCTTCTCATGCGCATGTGTGAGGGTACCCTCACACACATGTGCACACTTCCCACATGCTCCTAGAGCAAACAAATCTGTGGAGATGTGCATGGTGGTGCTTGCTTGTAATCCCAGACCTTGGGAGAGAGAAGACAGGATAATCAAGGTTGATCCTAGGTTACACAGGAAGTTTCAGGCCAGCCTAGGCTATGAGACCCTCTCTCAAAACAACTGAGAAGACAAGGGTGGAGAGGTAAGGCACTGGCTGGTGTACTTCATATATACAAGACTGTAACATAACAACATGTATAATCCATGCTAATACACACAAACTTAGAAATACTCAAAGATAATTTTTTGTTGTTTGTTTTGTTTTTTTGAAATAGGGTTTCTTTGTATAACAGTCCTGATTATCCTGGAATTTGTAATCCAGGCTGACCTTGAACTTACAGAGATCGACCTGTCTCTGCCTCCCAAGTGCTGGGATTAAAGGCATGTGCCACTAACACCTGGCCATGTAATTCTTAATAGCTAAAAAACTGCATACTACCCAAATGTCCTTTAGTGGGGAAATATTTCAGTCAAAATGGTTAAATTAAGTTACACAGGTTACGTATTCCTAGTCTAAAAGGTTCCCCAAATCCAAATCCTTTAAACCCCGATGTGAGGCCAGAGATGAAAAGTGCACTTCACCTGTGGATAGCGCTTGTGTATCGTACATGGAGGGGAGGAAACCAACCCCACACACTACAATTTCAGTAAGTTTGGGAACTCTGCTAAATGGGAAGGACTCTCAAAAGACTGCATACTATGACTCCATTTGCATAACACTCACATTCTTTATCTGGAAAAACAAGTGGTTGGCAGGGGTAAAAACGGGGGCTGCGTGTCGTGATGCATACCTTTAATCTAAGAACTCAGGAGGCAGAGAGAGGCAGGCAGATCACTGAGTCTGAGGCCAGCCTGGTCTACATAGTTCCAGGACAGCATGCACTACAGTGAAAGACCTTACCTCAAAAAACAAAAAATGAGAAGATGGTGGAAGAAAGGAAGAGCACGACAGGGAAGGTAGTGTGGCTACAAGAGGCAACACAAAGGATCCTCGTGCTGACTGAAACAGTGTCTACTAACACAGGACAAAACTACAGACCGAGTGCACACACACACATTTAAATGAGAAACTATGAGCAAGATGGTGTGTGGCTTGTGTCAACATCCTGGGTGTGTTAGTATACCACACTCTACAAGATGTTATCCATGGGGAACAGGGGATGAGCACACGGATTCTTTCTGTATTATTTTATATGTATATTTAGTATTTGATAGGATCTGCTTTTGTTATCCAAGGTGGCTTGGAAAAAGTTATGCAATACAGCAGACAGGCCTCAAATTCATGACCCTCTGCCTCAGCTGCTGAAGTTCAGGGGTTACAGGTGTGCACTACCAAGTCTGGCTCTTTCTATCCAACTTATCACTTTATTCCTGGGTGCTAAAGCCACAACAACAGTACAAAGTGAATTCCAGGGTGGGCTCACAAAGAGAAACCCTGTCTCAAAAAACCAAAGACACACCATTGAACAGGGAGAGAAAACTGCTGGTCCTGGGTGGGTGTGATGGTGTATCCTTTAATTTCAGCACTTGAGAGGTAGGGGCCAGCCTGGTCTATACAGCTAGTTCCAGGTCAGCAAGGGCTACAGAGTGAGACCCTGCCTCAAAAAATAAACAAGGAAACAAACTGCAGATCTCATTAACATGAGAAGTGAAAAAAGAAACAAAAAAACAAACTATGCTAGCTAATTAAGGTCAGCGAGAAAACAAAGCAAGCAGGACAGAGATGTTTGTTCCAGAGGGTGCTGACTAAATGAAGGATGTTGGAGACCAGCAGAAAGAAGACTGCACATTCATGGAGAGAAGTGCTATAAGCCAAGGGAAACACCAGGTCAGAGGCCTGCAAGGAGGCAGGGGCTAGGTGGGCAAGACAGATGGTAGGAGTGGTTGGCACAGGCAGAGGGAGGGACCAGATGCCAGGTAGTCTCGTGGGCCGTTATTATGAGCGAGACAGGACACCACTGGGGAGTTGTAACAGCAGAGGAATGGACGTTCTATTTACCAGGATAACTCTGCTCATCTGGTTGAGCATAGAGAAAGAAGGCAATATCAATAGGAAAAGCTAGGGGACTAGAAAGGAGGCTGCTGCATAGTCCAGAAGAGGGTTTCGTGGGCCTGGGGAAGGAGTTGGATATATGTCATTATGATGTCACACGTGATCTGACAGACAAGCCACGTACCAAGCTTGCACAGTGGTTCAAGTTCTTAAAAAATGTCACTGTTCTGTTACTTTGACAAAGCCAGGGCTTTAGCTGTACAAACCTTATCTTGTAACCCAGAGGGTGTCTCTTCTAGAGTCTCGGTGCTTCCCAGATTGGAGAGCTGAGTGCTTGGCTGTAACCCAGGGCTGGAGATATTTGAGCCGCCCATCTGATTCTTGGAAAAGAATTAAAAGAAAAAGTCTATCATCTGAAAAAAACGATTGCTGTCTAATCTGGTTCACATTTGAAGTTACCAAAAATTCCTTAACTAAAAAATAAGCAAAAAAATCTGTATGTTTCTATCAATTTTCATAACTTCTCTAGTAAAATTTCTATGAAGTGGAGAATCTATTTCTATACATGGTAGCTCTAACCATCACACATTTTAAGGAAAAGATGCCATGATTCTAACATATTTTTCCATGATTTAATTAGACAGGACACTGTAACTGTTGGGAGACACAGCTCTACCTGTATGCCCACCTCTACAATCAGGATGCAGAGCACGTCCGTCAAAGATGCTCTCCTGCGATGGTCCACTAACATCATGACCCCGATGACTCCAAGAAGCCAGTGGTTTGTCCTCTGCCATGGCTTTGTCTTTTAAACAACGCCACACAAAGTGGAATGGAATATAAGCCTGGTACTGGTTTCTGACACTTGGCATAAAGCCTCTAAGATTCACGTATGCTAATTTATAGTATTCCTTTTTAAATGCTGAGCACATAACATTTGGATTATTTTTAAAGAATTTTCTTTTATGTGTATGAGTGTTCTGCCTGCACGTATATATGGGCCTTATTACGTGTGTCTGGTACTCAGGGAGGTCAGAAGGAGACACTGGATTTCCAGGAGCTGGGGTTACAGATGTGGTGAGCTGTGGGCGCTGGGAACTGAACTAGTGTCCTCTGTGAGAGCAGCGGGAGCTCTTCGCCCTGGAGCCATCTCTCCAGCCCTTTGTCTATGTATAGTAACCACATGCACGGGTGAGCGCCTGTGTGGAAGGAAGCCAGGAGGGTCTCAGAATGAACCTGGGTTCACTCTGGGCTGTTTGCCTACACAGGTTGGTCAGCAAACCCCTAATCTTTAATTAACCCAAAATACTTACTCCTCCTGTTCCTTCCAGCCTTCTGAGCTGGGGGTATAGGCTGACACAGCCATACTTTTTACAAACGGAGTCATCTCCCCAGCCCCCTTTTCAGTTTCACTTATGAACACAGCTTGAATAACTTGTGTAGACAAAAGTCTTATTTCACTAGCGTAGACAACAAGCAAAGACCAATCAGGGTATGATGGTAAGTATCATTTTCTTCTAAAAGATTTTTTTCTGAGACAGTCTTGCTATGTATTTCAGATGAATCCATGATCTTCTTGCCTCAGGCTCCTAAGTCTTGAAATTACAGGTGTAACAACTACACTTGACTCAGTTTTTTTTTTTTTTTTGCGTGTGTGTGCATGTAGTTGTTTTTTATGTGTGCATGTGGAGGCTGGGAGTTGCTGTTAGATATCCTCAATCACTCTTTATTGAGGAAGGGTGTCTCACTGAATGGGAGCTCACAAATTCTGCTATACTGAATGGCCATCAAGCTTCAGAGGTCCTTAGTCTCTGCCTTCCCAGCACTGTCCTGAACCCCAAAACATGGGCATGGGGAGTCCAGCTCAGGTCCTGATGCTTGCATAACAAGTGCTTTTCTGACTGAGCCATCACTCCGGTCCTTAGTTGAGCAGTCTGATGTTTTCTTGCCATTTAATTTATGGGTCAGTTTGAACTGAATTTTGAGTAAGATGCTACAGTTTGGTTAAGACTCATTTTGTGTATATGTATATACACATGAACACCCAATTATTTTAATACCACTTAAATTCAAACTTGTCAAAAGTGATACTATGAAGAAAACAAAAAACAAACAAACAAAAAAACCAACCCCCCAAAACAAAACAAAAAACTGCCGGGTGCTGAGGGGCGCACACCTTTAATCCCAGCACTCGAGAGGCAGAGGCAGGTGGATCTCTGTGAATTCGAGGCCAGACTGGTCTACAGAGCTAGTTCCAGGACAGCCTCCAAAGTCACAGAGAAACCCTGTCTCGAAAAACAAACAAACAAACAAAAAACTGATACTACGATGACAACGGGTGATGGTAGTGCATGCCTTTGATCCCAGCACTCAGGAGGATCTCTGTGAGTTCGAGGTCAGTCTGGTCTACAAAGGGATACCCAAAGCTGCTACACAGAGAAACCCTGTCTCTAAAAAACAAACGAATAAAAATATTTTTATTATAAGGAATCTTTAGTTGGGTACGTGGTTTATAGTGGAGTGCATACCTAGCATGTCCAATGTTCTGGGGCTTAAGTTCCAATATTGCAAAATAAACAACACAATGTAACATACATAAGAATCCTTAAAGATGACCACTGGTGGATATACAATTACAATGTTTTGGAAATGTAAGTTACATTTTAAAGATTTGTTCCAGCTTTTCATTAAGTACTGTCTGTGTCAAGATAACAAAACAAACAAACAACTTCAAAACAAGAAACATCTTCAAACTTCATTGTAAGACAGAACAATTCTAACAAGAAAACACGCTCAAGAGGAACAGGGTTGCAAAGGATGCATTTCTCTTATACAAGTGGTAATTCTCATATTATTTCAGAACATTTTTGTTTTTGTTTTAAAGACAGGGATCCTTCAGACAAGCCTGAAATTTACTATGTAACTAAAGCTGGTCTTGAACACTGACCTTCCTGTTTCTACTTTCCAAGAGTCAGGATCACAGGCATGTGCTACTATGCCTACGTAGCTCTAGAACACATTCAGTCAGGGCCACCCATGTGAATTGGGGTGAAAACAGTCTGCAAAGGCTATGAGATACTTTAATCTTCTAACATGCTGCTTTCTGAACAGGGTCATCATCAATTACTATCAACCCCACTACAGGGAATGACTGGCATTGATTAGAGGACATAATATTGTTCCCGAGAAACACTTAAAGCAGAAGGTATAATGCTCAGAAATATTAAAAATTGGGAGCCTCCCTAAAAATCCAGATCTGTCATTTTTCAGAGTGAGGCTGGATGATCTGAAATTCTTACAGAGTTTTAAGTTTCAAACAGTCTTTATAAATACTATGCAAAATGCTGGATTTGTGCTTCAATAGTCAGGAGGCTGAGGAGAATCACTTGTTTGGGGCTAGCCTGGGTTACAGTGAGACCCAACAAAAGGAGAGAGGGAAGAGAGAGACAGAAAGGGAGAAAGAGAAGCGATAAAAGAGAGAGAATACAAAAGACATGATTATCTTATATAAACTGAGTCGATAGGGAAGTTAGAATTGGAATTAAATCTCATTAAACCTGAGGCCTTGCCTACCCTTCCTGCCCTTGGCTGCCAGTCTCTTAAGCCTAGCAAAAAGAAACAGAGGGGCCATCTGTCTGTGCTGCTGGGGAGAGCCCATCCCAACATGAAGATCTGGGTCCAGAGTCACTTCTAATATCAACTCCATATGGCAAAACAGGCAAACAAGGCAGAAAGCAGAACTTTTGTTAAGGAAGCTCTGCTTATTTAGTTTTTAGAGCCAAAAAGCAAAGACTCTAAGTAAAATGTTAAAGATTTAACAAATCTTGAAACATTTCGTTTGAATCTAACCTTAGATAGCATCTTATATACTCCAGCATGCTTTTTTTTTTTTTAAACAATAGAAGGCTCTCTCTGTATGATTGCTTACCAGGTTTTCAGATTGCCCACCTGACACTAGAATTTCTAGTGTCTAGGGGCCAAGTGCAATGGGGACTGTTCAACACCATGGGAATGTCAAAAGAAAAAAAGAAATCTTCTTTTCTTTCCTTTCTGCCTCTCAGTCAGACAAGGAAGCATCCTTCCTACTTGACGACATCTAGTTTTTCTCTCATGGGTATCTGATCCAATCACCACCAGGCGCAGTGATGACCAGGACTCATGCGAACAGAGGGGTGATGAGAACAGCACAAGGTATTATGAGAAAGGATCTACGGAAAATCAGTTAGCCTTTAGACCAAGTCAAACAACTGTAACAAAAAATCAACAAACCTCAAACACCCTGGTCTACAGAGTGAGTTTCAGGGTAGCCAAGGTTACACAGAGAGATCCTGTCTCAAAACAACAACAACAACAACAAATTCCAGGGGAAGCCAGCGATACACAAAGAAACCCTGTCTGGAAAACCCAAAACCAAGAGAGAGAGAAAAAAAATAAAAATAAAAAAAGCAAAACTGACCAGATAGCCATGTTTTCAATTCAAGGCAGGGGCAGGTAGATATCTGAGTTCAAGGCTAGCCTGATTTACAAAGAAGTTCCAGGACCATACAGTGAAACCTAGTCTCAAAAAAACCACAACATAGCCGGGCGTTGGTGGTGCACGCCTTTAATCCCAGCACTCGGGAGGCAGAGGCAGGCTGATCTCTGTGAGTTCAAGGCCAGCCTGGTCTACAAGAGCAAGTTCCAGGACAGCCTCCAAAGCCACAGAGAAACCCTGTCTCGAAAAACCAAAAAAAAAAAAAAAAAAAACCACAACAACAACGATACAAAACATTCCCTAAGCTACCTTCCCCCCCAAAACAAAACAACAAAAGCCATGCCTCCAAACAAGAGACAGAAAACACTGAATTTCAGAAAAGTGTCACATCTGAGTAAAATTCCAAATGATGGGTTCAATTCTAGAACACAAACGTGCCATTTACTATTATGGGGCACAAATTACCATATTGTTTTCAAACACCACATAGGTCCTTAGGCATCTAGCACTGAACAGAACTGCAGGGGTGAAGAGGCGCTATACTGCCTTCCCTGAGCGATCCACTGAGCGTGAGCTTTGGTCCTCTGTGACCATTTACTCCCACAGTAATTCTATAAAGACTATAGGAGCAGGAGATGAGTTTTAAGATTTCCTCCCTAACCAATTGCTCTGAGGTAAGCAGACTTTGTTGTTTTCTAAATTAATGACTGCTTGGGTGCTTGAGGACTCTGCCGGCCTCTCAACTCCAGCAGGCCCCTCCCTCTCCTTTGGTGTTCCTGGTCAGCACTCAGGGAGCCTTACCTTTTCATACTCATCCTTGGCTCTGCTAAGCATCTCCAGGATGTCGATGGGCCTCTGGTCGCTGCAGCCATTGGCCTGGCTGGGACTCTGTTTCTCTCGAGCAGCCTGCTGGCATCTCCGCGTCTCCTCCTCTACCACACTACAGGAAGAGAAACAGGCTTCAGAAAGGCCACGCCACACAACTGGACTCCAGTGTGCTCTTGTCAGCTTTCTAAGGATAAAGTAAGAGTGTCACATGACACTGTCCTTGTAATAAGATAAAGAGCCTTGGTTACCTCCTTCCGGAAAATACATGACTTAACCATGTCAGCACCTCAATCCTAACAGTGAACAGTCCCTTACCTAAGATAGACAAAAATAGAATCCCTTTCTGGAGGTGGCAGAAGTAGCCACATTAAGAATTCCTTTCAAGCATATGCTTTTCTCCACGAGTAACTTAAAACCAGCACAACTAAGTTGTACATGGATATCACTAAGATGTGGAAAACGGAACCGCTCACTGTGACCTGGCCCTGAAAATGGGTGCTGGTGACGTCTCCATAAGCAGACAAAAGGCTCTGCACTAAGTGGGTGACCAAACTTAGGGTGGTTATGGGTCTGTACTTGTATTTTTACTGGCACTATTTAATTCTTCACTTTAAATTCCACAAGGCAAAAGTCTCAAGAAAGCCATTGTCAGGGTTGGGGTCTTCAACTCTTCTTTTTACAGGCTTCCATTTTATTTTTTTTCAACACACACATATACACACACACACACACACACACTCTTTTTTTTTTTTCGAGATAGGGTCTCTCTGTATAGCCTTGGTTGTCCTGGAACTTGCTCTGCATGTAGACCAGGCTGACCTTGAACTCAAGAAAGATCCACCTACATCTGCCTACCACCCAGCTTGAACAGGCCTTCTTTTTAAAAACAAAACAAACCCATATGGAGTTTATTGGTAGAGGGGGAGAAAGAGGGTTAGGCGTTGGCCAACCGGGAGCAGAGAGCTGAATAGGCCTTCTTGACATGAGATTTTATGGGTGTAAGTCTTGCTTGTTAGTTGTGTTAACTGAGAACTCACAGGCAAAGACAGAGTCAAACACTTCAGAAGCAAATGGCTTATTTCGAAAGGACATAAGTAACAGAAGTAACATGAGCAACAGTAATAAGGATAAGGCTATGTCACTCAGTGTCAGTTAAGACAACCTGACCGAGACTACTGATTAGTGTGTGTGCATATGACAACGGTGTTCATCACTTAACACTAGGTTAAACAATTCTACTTTTTAAAAAGATAGTGGAGCCATACTGGAAGAGACAGCTCAATTGTTATGCAAATACATGCTTTGCAAGCATAAGGATCTGAGTTGGAGTTCCAGAACATACATAAAAAGGATGGGAGCTGGCTTAACCAGTGAAGTGCTTGCTGGAGAAACATTAGGGTCTGGGTCCCCAGCAATCATATAAAAGCCAGGTGCAGCAGTGTGCATTGGCATCTAACTGGAGGGAAGTGGAGACAAGGGACAGCGGACCCTGGGACTCACTGCTCAGCCAGTCTAGCTGAGCCAGTGAACTCCAGGTGGAAGATGACAGAGGAACCCTTGGCTTCTACCTGCATATGTGCACACACACATGCACACTCACATTCATAGACACAAACACACAAAATAAAGTGATGGCGCATGCTTGTAATCCCACACTAGGGACTCACTGGCCAACTAGCCTAGCTTATGTGGCAGGTTCCAGGCTTGCTTAGCCTACTTTCTTATAGAACCCAGGGCCACCTGGGCATGGTGGCCCACACTAATCCCAGCACTTGGGAGGCAGAGGCAGGCGGATTTCTGTGATTTCGAGGCCAGCCTGGTCTGCTGTCCTGGAACTGATCTGATTGCCTCTGCCTCCCGAGTGCAAGAATTAAAGGAATGTGCCACCATGCCTGGCCTCAGCATTCTAAGTTTTAATGTTTAGAATTTTGTCATTGACCAAAGACAGCATTCATATTTTAGATCTAGTATAGGTTTAAGCAGTCACTCAATATCTTACATGGTCTTCCAGTTTTAAGTTGAAGAATTTTTATTATATTGTGGCTATCAAATGGGTCATAAGGACTATATCTAACAGAATGTGGACTGGCAGACATGCTTTATTTATTGTGATGCTGGAGACTAACCCCAGAGTCTGCCTGGAACATGCTAAGTAGTACTTTACCAATGAACTTCATTCCTAGGCCAAATTCACTTGTTTAAATGCATAAGGTGTCAAAGTTTTAGCAGCACTAGTCATTGGGGTGGTATTCTGAATTACACAGACAACAGAGGTATATGCAGGCAGATAGACAACAATGAAAGCTGTTCCCCCCCCTTTTCCTAATCTTTGGTGACCAGATTCATTTATCCCAGAGTTAGTGGTGATATTGTGAGGCATTTTCTTCAGATATAAATAGGCCAAGAATTCAAAAGTCACTATAAACTGGGCACCTTTTAATCACTTTTTGGGACACAAGGTCTCCTTCTTAGGAGGCTGATATGTGCTATGCCATCCAGGTTGACCTTGAACTCACAACCCTGGCATCTCATTACTGGGATTACAAACATCTTTAATCACTTCCAGAGTCCCATTTCTATTTGCATATCTATTTCCAGGATCAATTCAGATGGGCCTTCAGGGTTCAGCTCCAATAACCACTGAAGTTTAGTATCTGGAGTGCTGCCAAGGCCCTCAGAAGAAACTTCAAGATGGTTTTCCTTCGGCAGCTGTTAGGGCTCAGACAGACAGATTCTCTCATTTGGAACTAAATAACTCTAATTTGGCAGGAGAAAGTATCAATGTATTAATAAGTAAGTGCTTTGGTTGAGGTCAGGGCAGGGGCTCCAGGATATCAGAGCCGGCTTATTTGTTCTCTTATGTGATGCTCTCCACGGCTATAATACAGCAAGGGCCTTTGCCCATGTCAGCCCATGCTTCTGACTTCCACCTATACCATACCTACAAGCTTGAGCAGAATAAATATCTGTCTCAGCCGGGCGGTGGTGGCGCATGCCTTTAATCCCAGCACTTGGGAGGCAGAGGCAGGCGGATCTCTGTGAGTTCGAGGCCGGGCTGGACCGATAGCCTCCGAAACAATACAGAGAAACCCTGTCTCGTAAAAACCAAAATAAAAAATAAAAATAAAAAATAAAAAAAATAAATAAATATCTGTCTCTATAAACTAAATGAATGCCTTTGTTGAAAAGTAGTGTAACTTTACAGATAAAATGCCTTAAAGGAAGTGTGCTTCTAGAAAGTCACCACTTTCTCTAGTAAGACTGTCAGTTTATAGGCAGCAAAGATCCCCAAGGTGCAACTAGCAGTAAACACAACAGGTCCACCCTGCAAGCTCACAGACAGAGCGGATGGCAGAACAGTCAGTGGGTAAACATTCAATCAGGACACACCAGTAGTGCTGGGTTATAACCTGACATGTAAGCACACCTAGAATTGAAGCTACTGGGTTAACTATCATACTTTCAGGATGATTAATTAAAACTTACAGTTAAAAAAAGACTATTTTCCCCCAAATACATAGATACAAACCCTGAAGAGAATAACAGAATTTGGATTTGGTAGGAGTGAGAGTTCTCTGTAGATTCAAGCAAAAAACTAAAGAGGAAGCCAACACATGCCAGAAGACACTGCCCACTGCATGTTCTACTCCAGTTCTACAGGGCTCCAGGCCCCATCTAGCACTACAGTGTCTTGGGCTCCCAGAATTCAGTCTTGCATGATGGTCACTCAAGAGGTGGCCCCTACAGGCTAGCACAAAGACAATAAGCCATCCTTTAGATCATCAATTGAATGGAAACTATTTTCCAGATTTCAAAATTATGAGCTTTAAATATCTTTTGTAGACCTGGGCTTTCTAAACCCAGCCGATGCTCAAACCAAGTTCATCTAAAGGCTATATAATCTGTATCAAACTACTGAACACAGGACCACTCATTACAGTAGAACTTGGTACAGTCTCTGTATATGGTGGTCAGGCTATGTCCTGACCACCTCATATTCTCTGTCAGGCAATGTGGACTACATCTGAGTATCTGTTAGACTGAATTGTCTGTAGACTGGATACAATGGATAAATGCTCCAAAGGAAAATTTAATATTCTGAAAAATGCTGTTGATATTAAATCATTAAACAAATGTCCTTACATTTGTAGATAACAATCATACAAACCAATTTATGCATACTCAACACAGATTAAAAGGGAATAGACATTTGTAACTACACTGAGATCAGCAGGATTATAGGTACTTTTTAGAAAAAAAAATCTGCCTGTGTCAAACTTTTGACAATAAAAAGGGAATTAAGAGGGATAAACATTAACTAGAAGATGTTATCACCGAGAAGTTGGGATCAAAGTAAACATCTTATCTCTCATTAATCTATGGAGTATATATACTTACTCAGCCATGAGTTTCGCTATTCGGTGACAGTCATTCTTGTCATAAAACCAGATGCTGTATATTGACACTTGAAAAACAAAGGGGAAAAAAAAGATAAGCATAAATTTTTCAAGTCTGAGTACATGAACAACATAATACTGGATTTACTGTTAGATCTTTAAATTATTAGTAGTCCCTCTAAAGAAATAAGGAATAAAATGTAACACAAGGGCTGGAGAGATGGCTCAGAGGTTAAGAGCACTGACTGCTCTTCCAGAGGTCCTGAGTTCAATTCCCAGCAACCACATGGTGGCTCACAACTATGTAATGAGATCTGGTGCCCTCTTCTGGCCTGTGGACATACATGCAGACAGAACACTATATACAGTATATAAATAAGCCTTTAAGGCAGGTTTTGGATACGGTTTGTGGAAATACTGAAGATGTAAGTAAAAATAAACAAGGCTGGGGAAGGTCTACTGACTGTTATAATGCACCACTGGGGGGTACAGTCTCTCACTGGGGACAGGAACTTGGGGCATTTGCTCTTATTACCCCCACAGCCAGGAAGCAGAGGGATGTATGCTACTGCTTAACTCCATTTGTCTGGAAGTTAGGGAGGACTTCCCTCATCAATCAGCCTAATCTAGCTAATTCCTTATGGGCGTGTCCAGAGCCTTGTCTCCTAGCTGACTTCAGGGCCTGGCAGGTCAACAAGCAATAGTAACCACTGTATCATCTAATATGCCTGCCTTTTTTCTTAAGACACAGCAGCTTTATTCTATCCAAGAACCTCTTCTATCTTTTTAAACACCAGTGGAACTTCTTTTTGTATGCATCTGCTTATGGATTCTTCATTTCCATTCATTTGTCTATCCCTACAATGCCTTGACTAGTATATCTGTAAGGGGGTGGACTCCTTTTTAAAGTTTTATTTATTTATCTTTGAGGTAGGCTTTGTTTTGGTGTTTTTGAGACAGTCTTTCAAAGTAGCTCAGGCTGACTTCAAAACCCTTGACCCTCCTTCCTTTGCAGGCGTGTCACCAAACTCAAGTTAGGGCCCACTTTTCTTTTCTTCTCTAACATGGTGACTTGTTTTCTGTGGTGCCGGAGACTGAATCAGACTCTCTGCACTCTTTGAGCTGTACTACAATCCCTAGCCCTGCAATTGACTTGTGTGCACTGATCTCATATCTTGAAGACTACCAAACTAGGGACAGAGTGAATTCTACAGGTATATTTTTTAACTCATCACAGTGGTTATTCTCAGTGGTGAGCATGAACATCACCAGCTGGCTCTTGATCTCAGAGGAAAAGCATTTAGTCTGCTTACTGCCCCCCCCGCAACTATCAGTTTAAGTAGTGGATTTTGTTGAGTGGTCTTTTTAAAACTTCTCCTCATAAAGTGACCATAAGGCTGGGTATGCTACTGAATTGTGGAGCACTTGCCTAGCTTGTGCAAGAAACCAGCTTCAAAGATAAAAACAACAAAAATCATATGATATTTATTTCTTCCTTAGCTTTTTGACTTGGTAGACTTCGCTTGTTGATTTTTAATACTGAATCAGCTTTCCATATCTGGGCAGAGCCCCCTGTGAGACTGTGAGAGGCATCCTCCTGCTGGGTTGGTCTGTGTGCATGTCAAACCCCCATCCTCCTCCTCTGGTTAGCGTCATAGCTCTCCATTGCTCTGTATCATCTCTGGGTTTTACAGTTGTATTTATCAAGAAGAGACAAATCATCTGCTTGATTGCTCAAGTTGTGTTATGTATTTCTATGGCTGAAAAACAGGAGTCTAAGTAGATAACTAAGGGGTTTACTAATAAAGCCAGAGAAAAAGATTAGTTTTAGGACTATAGCTAGAACATAGGCGGGTACATTCCTAGAGCACCTGACTTGCCACCCTACACCTGGCACCTAGATCTCACAGCATTAAAAGTAAATAAAACAGCCGGGCGTTGGTGGCTAATGCCTTTAATCAGGAGGCAGAGGCAGGCGGGTCTCGGTGAGTTCAAGACCAGCCTGGTCTACAGACAGATCGAGTTCTGGGACAAGCTCCAAAACAATACAAAGAAACCCTGTCTCGAAAAAACCAACCAACCAAACAAACAAAAAAGTTAACAAAAAAAATTTTTACATTTATGTCTATGTCACAGCATGTATATAGAGGTCAGAGGACAACTTGTAGGGAGTTGGTTCTCTCCTCCTACTATGTGAGTTCTGGGGATCCAACTCAGGTCATTAGGCTTGGCAGCAAGTACCTTTATATGTTGAGTCATTTTGTCAGCCCCATAAAGTGCCCTCTTCCTAGTGTTTCTCTATGTAACAGCACTGGCTGTCCTGCCTTGTAGACCGGGCTGCTAGGATTAAAGGCGTGTGTCACTACCACTTGGCTCCATAAAACATTTTCTGTGTGTAGCCCAAGCTCTCCTGGAACTTGCTCTGTAGACCAGGTTGCCTTAAACTCAGAGATTCACCTGCTTTGGCTCCCGAGTGCTTGAGTTACAGTCGTACACCACCACACCCAAATCAAAGTAATTAATTTCAATTACATGTAAAGACTAGAGAAAAACAGAAAAATTAAGTTAAAATTGTACATTTAAAGGATATCATGAAGCTGGGAATGGTAGCATACATATATAATTTTGGCACTTGGGAGGCTATAAGTGAGGGAATCACAAATTTGGGCCAGACTGAACTATACCAGCAAGACCATGCTAAAAGAAACAAGAGCAGAGTGCTTGCCTAGCGTTCGCAAAGTTCTAGGTTTGTTTGATCCCCAACACTGCACAAACTGTGACAATGAGTGTCTGTAATCCCAGCACGGGGAGGCTGAAGCACAAGATTGGGAATTCGAGACCAGTTTCAGCTACACAGAGAGTTTGAGGCACGCGTGAGATACAGGAGGCCTTGTTTCAAAACAAACACACGAGCACTTGAGTGGCTCATGCGCCAACAAATGCATAAGAAACTATATTTTGTTTTTTATTTACTACTTTGTTGTTTTTAGGTATGTATCCCAGGCTGGCCTCACACTCCTGATTCGTCTTACTTTTTGCTTCCCAAGCACTAAGTAGCTATGAGTCATCAGAGCTGACTTCAATAAACTTTGAAATTAAAAATTTATTTTTATTAAACTTTATTCATGCATGTAAAGATGGCAGATAAAGAGTATATTACCAGAAATGAGGTGGGAGGGTTAATTTTTTCTTTTTTTTCCAGACAGGGTTTTACTATATACTGTAGGCTAGTTCAATAAATTTTAAATAAATTAAAAATGTGGGTTTTTTTTGGAGAATAAATTTTTAAAAAGTGGTTGTGCATAATTAAAAAAAAAACTAAAAGCCGGGTGTGATAATGGCACGGGCCTAATAACTCACGAATGAGGCCGAGGCAGGAGGATCCAGTCTGGGGCCAACCTGGGCCATATAAAGAGATCTTGTTTCTAGCAGTTCTAAAACACCCTTTTGGATAATATTAAATAAACTCTGCAAAGACATTAGAATATATCAATCCAAAAGCCAGTTAATAAAGGTTATTTTGATGGCAAACATTTGTTGCATCCTGAATTAAGCCCACTCTTCTGCAAAACTTCATGGCAAATTCTTTGACAATCTGCTGCTTAATTTTCATAAGGGTTAAGCTGAATTTTTCTACTGTTACTATGTGAATTAAGATATTGATAAACAGAATAAGCAAATGGCTTCATTTTAATGAATGAAGAACATGAACAAGAATTTTTTCCCCTACCATGTCTACATGTAAGGTTCAGTGTTGTGGCATGGAAAACCCTCCAACCACATAAAACTGCTCTAAATCTTCAGAGTGAGCCCTGTGTGGCCACAGACCCTTATAGTACTCAGGAATGGGGCTGCCTCCCATGCCGGGGACCCATCTCTTTAAAGTGATCCTTCTATTCACAGAATTTCAAAACATTACACGTACTTCCAGTGAACAAGGGATTAACCAACAAATTAACTCAGCTTTGACATCTCAACGGAAGGACACAAAAATAGGCTTGTTAGAAAACGATTATGCATGATCTACTACTGGGTCTAGAAGCTAAATCTCACCCCAAAACCAATTTAGAGTAAAACACACTAAGGCTTTCAAAAGATTCCATATATGGTAATTACAGGCAATCACCTTTCTTTAAATATCCCTCTTTCCAACCATGGTTCAGAACACCTAAAACACTAAAGCCCAAATACAGAAGAGTCAGGTTTTCACATGCTACATGATCGCCATCTGGACACAGCCACAGGAGCTGCAGCGCTGACAGCGTGCGGATAATATGCGGGCCTCAGGTGTGGAGAGTCGGAGACTTGCACAAAGCTCTTTCTGGGTTAGAGAGCCAGGGGACTCCATATTAAACTATTAGAATTTCAAACTGAAAACCAAAGTAATTTCACCAGAGCGGCCAGCCTAAGACAAATCTTTACCTAAGCTACCTGTTTCTCTTTCAAGAAATTCAATGTAATTTAGAAATAAGACATTTGCTTCTATACTCGTCCATTATCAAACAAACTGCCAAAAAAGAACCAAACACTTTCAAAGGCTTGTCTGCAGAAGAAACACAGATAAGGAGGCCAGCACGATAGCTTAATGGGCAAAGGATAAGAGTCACACTCAATTCTGCCAGAAGCAGACCTGTAGAGGTTCAGAGACGCATCCAAGAATTAGCGCTGTCTGCCAACATATCAAAAGTTCAGTGCACGCCACTGGCAGGAGAGCTCAGGGAGCTGCCACTAAGCCTGTCACTGCCACTAGTGAGGAAAAACAGATAAGTCTGCCAGATAGCCGAGACCACAGAGGACCCTGTTTCCAAACCCAAGTTAAGTATTCTTAAGAGAGCCCACACTCAAAGGTCCTACACATGCTGCCAACAATCCTGCTGAGACGTCCCAAAATAATCTTCCCTCATTAACTGTCCCACAAAAGACTCAGGCTTCTGGTAATAAAGCATTATTCTGCCACAGCAAATAATGATTTGTAGCTGTTTCAGAAATGGTTTTTCTTAGGATCAAAGGAAGCTAGTTGGTGGATACCCACCATACATCCTGTCTGCTGGGCCCAAGACAATCATGCGTAACAGCAGTCACTGAAAAAGTAGGGAGTGAAATGTAATATGGTTGCACTTCCATGAAAAATATCAAGAGGCAAAATATCCCAAAACAAGTGTTTCTCCTACTTTTCAACTGGGGATCCTTTCCTTTGGAAACTGAAAAAACAAACAAACAAAACAACAAAATGCATTTGGATTATCTGAAATTGAGAAAAACTTAACGGACAGGGAAAATGTTCTAGTTCCCAAGAGTCCTGTATGATGACCATGCTACTTATAATTTGATACTATATTTTATTCAGTTTTACTTAAGCTGTATATGGTACACATAAGATCAAGAAAATTAAAAGTAATTTGGAGACTTTGGCAAAGCCTTGAAGAGTTCTAGAGCTACGTAGACCCACTCTCATTTATTGTCTTTTTGATTCATTTATACCTGACCTATTTTCCAAAAGTTTCTGAGGAGGCTGCCACTCTTCTTAATACAGAGCCAAGGAGAAAAAAGAGAGTTCTAAAACTTCTAGGAGGTTGAGAGATGGCTTGGTAAGTAAGGGCGTGGTGGGTGGGAGGGGGGAGGGGGAGAGATGAGAGGGAGATGGATGGGGAAGGGGGGGGGAAGAGAGACCAAACCCTAAAGTGGAAATAGCTGTAACAATACAGAGGGGCTGGAGAGATGACTCAGTGACTTAATGCTCTCACACAGGACCTGAATCCAGTTCCTTTGACCCTTATACCTGCCTGTAACTCTAGTTCCAGGGGCTCTAACAGACTCTGACTTCTGAGGGAATGAGTATACATACATGACACGTATAAACTCACAGTCACACACACACACACACACACACACACACACACACACACACACACACACAAGACTGACAGATACGAAGATTTCCTATAATAGGAAGCAAAACTAAGCAATTGGACTTTCAATACAGTCAAATATAATTTAATAATCAGAAATGGGGCACTGTGCTACATGAATAGCACTCTGCTCCAGCTACTAAGAAAACAAACGTCTGCACACCAACAGATCTTTTCAGAGAAGCATAAGCTGGGCAGCCTCTGGACAGAGCCAAAGACAGACTGGCTTTTGATTCTAACAGGAGATCCGTGGCCGGCTGCAAACACTTAGGTAGACGAGAGGATGCTGTGTACCGCAAGGAAGGCTGCTGAGGTGATGCAGGGGCTTCCCCCTTTCAGTCCGAAGAGCAGTCACCTCAGAACAATGCACACTAAATGGTGGAGGACGAACCCAAATCCTAGATGCTAAGTGGGAATCATTCGACTAACAAACAAACAAACCTGCTACTCTGCGAGCCTCTCAACTTATTGTAAGTGTTGCTTTCCAAAACTGAATGCTACGGAAGCAGTGTGACAGGAGTGGGGCACAGGCCAGTGGGAAGCCACTGAATTTGAGAACCAAGAAAACAAATTCAACAGAACTGTGAATGATGTTCCCATTTATCAAAGCTTTTTCCCCCTTTGAGTCACGGTTTCTATGTGTAACTTCCTGGCTGTCTTGGAACTTGCTCTGTAGAGCAAGTTAGTCTTGAACTCATAGATACAACGCCTACCTCTGCCTCCTGAGTGCTGAAATTAAAGGTGGGCGCCATCGTGGCCCAGGTCCCATTTGCCAAAATTTTATTTTTAAATGAAGGGCAACTCCAAATAAAGGGGAGAGTCCTAAGAGTTTCCCTTGATACAGGACTGTAGCCACCATTATTATCACAGTGCTCACCACCAGAGGCAGGGCTTGGAAAGACATGCTAGGGATGACTTACGGGTGTGACAACACTGGGCATGACCACCACTCGCTAGCCACCTACTTACTCTATGTCCCACCAATCTACCATTGTAACATACTGGATGGGAAAGATAAAGAATGGGAAATGGCATTTGGCATTTATAGGTCTGAATTCTTGTTTTTTAGATTTCTAGGAATCTACAGTTAGAATGTCAGGATATAGGTTTGATTATGGTTCAAGACACAAACCTCCCTTTCCCTTGACTTATGGTTTCCTACACATTTTCTTATTAGTAGGAGACCATCCAACTCAGAGTTGTAAGCACAGGTGCCTATGGGATATAAGACCTCAAAAGTGTTGTGTGATTATCGATGGGCATGTCCTCCTTAGAACTTTGTGACAGTGTGTGCAGTGATGTTCTATGTGGTCACAGAAATGCAGGTGTGGGGATGCGCCTGTAGCTCAGCTGGTAGAATGCTTGCCTCGCACGCACACAGTCCTGGGCTCCATTTTCAGTACTGCACAAATGGCATGGCAATGTAAGCCTGGTATCCTAGCACTTGGGAGGTTTACTAGGAGATCACTAATTTAAAGTCAACCTTGGTTACAGAGATTTCAAGATGACTCTTTTTTTTGGTTTTACGAGACAGGGTTTCTCTGTATTGTTTTGGAGGTTGTCGGTCCAGCCCGGCCCAAGTATACAATTTTTATATGTTGGTAGCAAATGCTTATCCTGTGTTTACATAAAAAGACAAAGCTGGCCATGCCTGGGAATGGCGACTTTTTGTAACTGAGATCTGCTTAGACTCCCCCAGGGCACTGAGCCTGCAGAGCTTAGTCCTGAGGTTATGCTGCTCACTGCACAGGGCTTAGTCCTGAGGGTTATGCTGCTCACTGCACAGGGCTTTACTTCTTGGGCGAGTAGTTAACTTGTGCTTCACAGTTTATAGCAAGCGACGGATTTCATTACGTAAACACAACATTAAATCTATATACTGCATGTTATATTTTTCTATCACCTAGATATGTGACTATACTTAGTGACTTCTCAAAAGAAAAAATTCAAAGTATTTGCTAAGCAACATAATTATCTAACTTACAACCAAGATAACACTGGAACACAAAGATAAAAATTGCTTTTACTGATAAAACTACCTTAGGGGAGAAAAAGCCAATAATTAGTGAGCCATGATAAAATTATTCCTTTTTGGAATTTCTAAAATGCTGGAGGACTCAAACATTACCAAGAGGGTGTTTGGTAGCAGAAACAATGAGCAGAGCAATAAATACAGTGTTTATTTATTTATTTTTTTACAAAGTCTGACCTCATAGCCTCAGAGTCGGCTCCCAGCCTGAGTTCTGTGTGTCCTCATGGTGTTTTACCTCTTCAATCTGTAACTGTGGCAAGAGTGAGGAGGCTCTTTCCTTATCTTGGTCCTGGAGGCCAGGCTAATGCAGTTGCCACAGGTCCTCTCTCCTCCCTTCAGATTGCAGAGTCAAAGCAGCCTCAGGGCTGAGCTGCTGGAGACCACCGCCTTTCCTCAGCTGCCAGCAGCAGTGTGCTGAGATCACAAAGAATCAACTGCTGCACTTTTTTTTATTGTTTATAAATTCCTTTTTCTGTCTGGAGGTAGAACTCACATTTTTTGACTTGATAAATTATAAACGCATCCTGTGAGGAAACTTCTTGCACTGAGCTTTAAGTCTTGAAGATCCATTCCAAGTGCCAAGAGCACTCGCCATCTCTACTGCTGTGCCTTGCCCTTGAACTGAGAAAGGACACGGAGAAAGAAAGAACGGCAGGCTGCAGCATTTTCCCACTAAAACTTTCCACTTGGCAGCTCCATTTTCAACACTATGGAAATGAACCTTCCGACATTTTCTAGTGATCTAACTTTAATTAAAAATGCTCTTTCACAAAAGACCGACATCCGGTATAAAGGCAAAGTTGTGAGTGAAGTGGAAACCGAGGAGGAGGAGGAGGACGTCTCCCGGGCCTTTCCAGGTGAGTTCCACAGCGGCATTCTCACTACCAGCCATACTTGTCGGTAGCTGACTGTTGTTGGGAAGCCTGAGGAGTAGCATACGAGACTAGCAGCTGTACGCCACTAACACTCTGGATAAATTACAGATTGGGTTTTATCTGAATGGGATTATTTTTATACTGCTTTATTATACAAGCCAGATTTGTTACTGCTTAGAAGGGTCAGGTAAGATGAAAATCAGGACACATCCAGGTGTTCTTAGGAAACCAGAAAAGGACTTTGCTCAATTGGGATTACAGAAAATATCGTAAAATGAGGGAATCGGTTCAGCAGGAGGCCACCTTTAGATAATTCCTTCCAGTAAAAACTGTAAGTCTAATACAGATAATAAAATAATCATTCCTTTTTTGGTTAAAAATACTACCTGACTTTCCCCAAGACAGAGTAAGGTTAGGACTGAGAATTGAAAATCTGAAATATTTTTTTCTAATTAGTGGATAAATAATTAAAACTTACTAAGAAAAACATGCAAACTGTCATCGCATCTGACAGATCAGATTTTCAGCACCAAAAGCCTGATCTTTCAAATTTACAGACCTTAAATCATCAGATTTTGCCACTCTTCTACAGCTATTTAAGATTGAACATGTATAGCTCTAGCCTTAATGAAGTAGCATTCCTTTATTAAGAAAATCTCTCCGTGTGTGTGTGTGTGTGCGTGTGTGTGTGTGTGTGTTGTGTGTGTGTGTGTGTGGTGTGTGTGTGTGTGTGTTGTATGTGTGTGAGCACACACACGTGCGTGAGTTGTGGGCAGTGGTCTGGTCCATGATCCTTACTGGCCAGGTCTGATACCTGCTTTGTTGTTCAAGCTGGTTTCAGCGCTGGTCAATCCTTCTGTCTCAGCCTCGGTGTTGGGAATTACAAGCATGAGCTGCCATTGCTGGCTTCACTAAGAATCTTAGCCCTTCCGAGCAAGACAAACAAATTACTAATTACTGAAAGCTTGAGTACATTTCAGTAAATTTTACTTATAGTTTCCCCCCAAAAAAGGTTCTTTGAAAGAACGGAAAAGCCTTAAAATTAACAAGGCATGGCATCTGATAAGGTGCTAGGAAGATAAATCATCTTTGTTTAGTTAAAAACAAAGTAAAAAGAAATTTGAGGTTTTTATGTTTTTGTTTGTTTGCTTTTCAAGACAGGGTTTCTCTGTGTAGCCCTGGCTGTCCTGGAACTTGCTTTGTAGGCCAGGATGTCCTCGAACTCACTGAGATCCACTGCTTCTGCCTCCTGAGTGCTGGGTCAAAGGCGTGCACCACCACCGCCCAGCTGAGGTAGTTTTTATCAAAGGAAATCAATACAAGATAGCTTGTATAAAAGAAAATGACTGAATGCCAGAACTGATTCTACAAAGCTCGAAGGTATCATAAACTCAGCATTTCCAATTTACTGGGTTATTACAGTCTAGCTGTTAAAAAAATTGCCCGTTTTTTCTATTTTTGTGCTGCTGCTCACAACATACTCTTACAGTATACTTTTGGTGGTGTTTCATCATTAATAAGGAAGCATACGTATCACTGTAAGTCTGTGGTGTCCACAGAAGCAGCTAGCAATCAATGGACCCTCAACCCTGGGGACAACTCACCTAGAAGTAGTGAGGCGTCTTGCTGAGGAACAGTGGGTAATGGAGCATGGCTTCCTCAGCCCAGAGGCACAGCCTAACAGACAAGTGTCCTGTGGTGACAGACCAGAAACACATGCGACCTCAACCTGCCCTTTAGAGTCTGGTCTACACAGAGAACTGTCCTAATATCATGACCAAACACAACATGCCTCTGGGAGTATCTTTAGATGCCATGGGGGAGATTTCTACATTGTTAGACCATTTGTTGTGCTGTCTGAATCCATTTCCATTTGTTAAGTGGGGCATTTCTAGGAAATGGCCTCTCATCTAAGTTTGAAACTCAGGCAAAAAGTTCACTGCTTGTTTCTAAAACTGGGTGTTAAAAACCCTCACCCCCCTCCTCTCTCATCCTTCCCTCTATTTTCATTTGGTTTATTTATTTTTTTGTGGTTTTCTGACACAGGGTTTCTTTTTGTGGCTCTGGCTGTCCTAGAACTTGCTCTGTAGACCAGGCTTGACTTTGTGCTCATGTAGATCCACGTTGAGTACTGGGATTAAAGGTGGGTGTCACCACACTCAACTTCCTTCTTCCCTTTAGAAACAAGGTTTCATTTCGCAGCTCGGGCAATCATAGCAATGACAGCTTGAACTCATTGAAATCATTGAGTGAGTCTCCCAGAGTGCTGGGATTATATGTGTGAGCTATTCTCATTTCAATCTTGGAATGTTTTCAGTGTGAAAAACTCTTGTTGTATGTGACTGCTCTCAAAACCTTTGCTGCAGACCTTGAGCACATTAAGCAAACAGCAGCTGCTCCACCACGGGGCAGCTTTGCTTTGTCTAATACCTCTATTAGAACGAGGCGTTTCATTGTTTTATACAGCCACTGCCTATCTTGACTGGAGTCTTTTTCTCTGCTCATTCTTTCTTAAAGAAAGATTTCTATTATTTTTAGTTAAATGTGTTGTGTGTCTGGTTGGGTATGCAAGTTTGGCCTTGGAGGACAGAGGTATGGGATCCATCTGGTGTTAAGGCAGCTGCAAGCTGCTTGATGTAGGTGCTGAGAATGAACACCAGCCCTCTGCAGAGCAGCAAGCGTTCTTCCTGGCTGAGCCATCTCTCTAGACTAACCAGTTTCCCTTCTCTTCTGCTTTCTTTTCTCTAAACTCTACCTTTGGAACTATGCTTTTTAAATTAATTGAAATTAAGGATTGGTGATTAAAATGAAACATTTAAGAACTCAGCAGCACCGGCACCATTTCAGGGCTCGACAGCCACACACGGCTGGTGGCTTGCGCATGGCACAGGCTGCTCTGGAAGTTCCTCCAGTCGGGGTCTCCCAGAGCCACATGCTGTGCCTTTGTTGGAAAGGCCTATGTTCTCCTGAACTACTCACTGGTTGGTTGTTTCCTCAGCCCTCAGAGCCACAAGTGGTCAGCAACCTCAATCCACCTCAAGCAACCTCGGGTTCCCACTGTCTCTGCCATAAAGCAGCAGGGTGAGCATTTATTCCCGTCACGCCTGGGCCTATTCCAATGCCCAAACCTAAGACTTACATCCTTTATAGATTCTGGAAAGTTCTCCATATAGTGCCTCTTTTGAATCAACTTTAACATCCTGAAAAACTTGTCTATCATGTTAGACTTTATAATTGTCCTACTTTCCTTCCTTTTTCCCTTCTGAGGGATTCATCCTCAATTCCCTCAGATAGCTTTCTAATTTAGCAATGTGTGTATGTGTATTCAAAGCTGTTGTTAATTATAGTTATTGAATCCAGGTAGAGAGTTTATTTCAGGATTTATTTTTATTTTATGTGCACATATGTCTGTGTGAGCATGCCAGATGCCCTGGAACTGGAGTTACAGACAGTTGTGAGCTGCCATGTGGGAGCTGGGAATTAAACCCAGGACCTCTGGAAGAATAGCCAGTGCTCTTAACCACCCAGCTATCTCTCCAGCCCCTGAGAATTTATTTTAGTAATTAAAATTTTAATTTCTGTAAGTTCTACTTGGTTACTTTTCTAGTCTACTTGTTATTTTTAATAGCATTTGATTCTGTAGTTAATTCTTCTTTTTAACTTGTAATCCACATTTGATAGTGGATTAAGTTCTCCAAGTGGTTATTCCATTAACTGAAGTTCTGGGGAAGGGCTGTCTAATGCTGCTCTTTGTTGTACAGGACCTCTCTGTGCTCATTGTGAATTACCTCCTGTGTATCAGTAACTTTGAACCACAAAGCTTATGTGACATTTGTGGGCTACCTGGGTTGTTACAGATATATCAAAGAGTCTTGCAATTGCTTCTGCCCAGTATTTTCGAATACTTACTGGATGGTGATTAGTTTTATGTTAATTTTTGCCTTAGTAAGACTGCATACCTAGCAGTTTAACTCAAACTCAGAATTTGTATGATGAAAGGCCTATGGTTACAACTTTTGGGAATACATTTTGTAGTGAACCTATAACTCAGACTTCAATATACTTAGCTGTCATCTCACGAGGCTGACAAAACATTCTTTTCAATAACTGACATGTAGAGAGCATTGGATCTGGCTAGATACTGTGTCTGTGTCTCAGCTCAAGCTTTCCACATTTGTAAAATCTTGCCTCCTCATGCTATCACACAAAATAACAGCATCCTTAATTTAGAAGACTTTCCATCCCCGAGGACCCCATAACAGCTGGTAGCAATTGTTAAGCTCACAGGCCTCTCATTAAAGCTTTCAGCCTTCACTTCATGAAAGGTCCTCCATTCCCTCTTTGGTTTCTGCTATGTATTTAATGTTTCACATTGCAAAATAACTTTGTACACCATGGCCTACTTGTCAGAAATGTTTCTACTGAGTTAAAAAAAAGATTTGGGAATCTGGGCATACCTATAATTCCAGTAGAGGATCAAGAGTTTAAGGCCATACAGTGAGTTGGAGAGCATCCTGGGTTATGAAAGGCACCGTTTCAAACAACAGTAACAGCCAATCAAAAGTTGGGCAGGAGGGGATGTAGCTCAGGGGTTACCCACTGCCCTAGAATGTACAAAGTCCTGGGATCAATTTTCAGTTAAACATGGACTACTTGAATAAAAAGTAGCCTTAAAGACTTAATTTTAGCATATGTATTTTTCCCAATCTCTCTCAATCTGTCTGTATCTAAAGTGTCTGAAAACATTTGTAGAGAGGAACAAAGAGCTGCAGGTGTAGCTTAGGGGAAGAGGAGTGGCCTCGCATGTGTAGGGCGCTGGGCTGTGAGCACTACCACTGTAAGAGAGGGGAAGAGGAGTGGCGTGAGCTTCCTAAGTAGCAGCTTCCTTGTGGTTCCCGTGAGAAGTGATAGAGGAACACTACAGGCCTCGGTTATAAGGGAACCCTGGTATACTTCAGTATTTACAGTTGTTTCACTAGTAAGATCATCAAGGCTAGAGTCCAAGATGCAGATACAAGCCAGCACTTGGCAACAGGTTTAAGGGATTCATCCATGGTTAGAGAGAGAGTAAGATGGCAAAGCCTGTTTGTAACCAAACTCCACTCTAAGACAGCACTACCACGATAGAGCCTTCTTCAGGGATTTATTCTGCAGCTTTTAAATGCAGAAATCATTTATAAATTTCAAAAAGGAATGACTAAATGAGAGGCATAAAAGCCTCCTAAGTGTGTGTCTTATTTAAATAGAACACAATAAATGGTATGCTGGGGTGCAGGTTCAAGCTTTAGACTTCATTATTCAATGTCAAACTCAAATGGGCCAATCAAATTAAAAACATCATTCCTTACATAGATTAGCCACGTCCTGGTGCTCAGTGTCAGTCACTGTAAACAGCTGGGGAAAGAGGAGTGGCGTGGACTCCCTGGCAGGGGTCAGTGTTGGATAGTGCTAGTCTAGAAGCTATCCATCACTGCAGAATCCCAGCAGACAGCACCATTCTAGACCAAACTGTAATTTCATTGTTGCAGTAGTGAAGGAACACTGGCTTTGAGGAGCATCAGTGTTAGACTCCACATCTCCTACTAGCTTCGTAACTCCCAAGCACGTTTCTAAACACTTGAGTATCTTGTCTGTTCATCTTTTAAGATGGGAATCAGAGACGTGGAGACAGGAACATCACCACTGTTGAGTAACTACAGAATCTGCAACCCCTCGATTCTTCACTGAAGTCCAATTAAAGCCTTGTGTAGCTACCAAAAGGCTCTTGAACAGAACGAAAATACAGTTGTTTCTCAAAGATTCATGAGAATCACCAAATCCAATGAAAGTATCTTCTCTAAGATTTTAATATTATGCCCAGATTACAGAGTCCCCCAAAGACCACCAAGGAGACTGAGTCCTGTACTTTTATAAAAGCAAAGAGCCTTTATTTAAGCTTAAGCTCGGACTCCCTGTCTGTCCAGTGCCTTTTTCTTGGGAGAGAAGTAGGTAAACAAGTATAAAGAAAAGCTAAAAAACAAACTAAATAAACAGTTTACAAATGGAAAAAGTTACAGTTCAATGTTTGTTCCCTGCCCTCATTTACTCTAAAACTGAACCCGAGTGAGAAAAAGCTGGACATGAAAGTATAATTTGAGTTAAATGGGTCAGGTATCTTGGTGGCATCTCCCATGGGAGAATGACAAAAGAAGAGCTACAGGATCAGGTATAATTACCCACATGCAGAATCAGATCCTAGCGTTTATTTAATGGACAAGTCCCCAAACAACTCATCAGCTTCCTGACTGACAGTTATGTTCTATGTTTGCGACTCTTTAGACAACTGTACACTCAAGAGTCTCAAGACCCTACATTACCTATGCCAGTACTTCTCAGCCTGTGGGGCGTGACCCCTTTGGGAGGTCAAATGACTTATTCACAGGGGTTGCCTAAGGCCATTGGATATATCAGAAATTTACACTACAATTCCTAACAGTGGCAAAATTACAGTTATGAAGTAGCAACAAAAATAATTCTGTGGCTGGGGGTCACCACAACATGAGCAACTGTATCAAAGGTTGTAGCATTAGGAAGATTGAGAACCACTGTCCCATGCTGCCCTGTCACCTCTAATACAGCTCTTCCTTTAAATGGAATAACAGGGATAAGTGAGTTCTCGGTTCAAGTAAGGAAATGTTTGTTTCTGTACTTTTTAAAAGCTTTAAAAAACAAAGACAGACAAAACAAAACCACTAACAGAAAGCATTAGTTCACTTTTCTCCACGAGAATATTTCAATCAACGTTATGGATACTGCTAATGGTTAAGATCTACTAATCTACGATACTGTAATGGATTAAGCTTACAGAACACTGACAACTTCATGTTGATCCTAGTTACAGTCTTGATAGCAGCCAAACTTTCACATAGCAGAAGCAGACAAGTTCGTTTGCTTATAAACCTGCCTTTATTTGTCGTGCACAAGGACTAGAGAATCACTTCCAAATGACCCAAACTCTGGCTTTTCTGTTTGTTTGTTTGTCTTTAAAGACAGGGTTTCACTATGTAGCTTTAGCTGGCCTGTCTGGACCAGGCGGGCCTTGAACAAGCAGAGATGCTCCTGCTAGGAATAAGGGTGTGTCCATCTCCAGCATTCCCAGTGTAAGTCAGTCTCACAGGATTGTAACTGTGACGGAGCCAGACTTATGCTACAGATAACCAGGTGCATCAGTCTCTTGACGATTTCCCCCAATGGCTAGGAGGAGCAATACAGAATCGTCAAAACAGTAAAAAGCAGGATTTATCCAATGTAACACTAAAAGTTTGTGTTTTTTTCTTTGAAGAATTTTCTCACAATGGAAATTTAACATAAAATGGCTATTTATAACATTTCACTCTTCCTTAGTAGTTCACATAAATCCTGAACTTAGAGGTGTTAAATAAATGGCTTTTTTTGTTTGACTCTTTGAGATCTTACAGCACAAGCTGCCCAGCCTCCTGAGTGCTGGGATTGTGAGTGTATACTACCATTCCTGGCTCAAAATGTGTCTCTAATATGTCTGTAGGATTAAAATCTGAGAGGATTTAAAATCCTGAGAAATAGTTTATTGAAAAACCAAAAGACAGATCTTATTTTGCTTACTTAAAATAAGCAGAAAGAATTTGGGACTTCCAACTTTCTAAATCACTGTTTTGATATCCTATGTGGTTCCTGTCTGTCTGTACAGACCTCATGACCTCTGTGGTTAGCTAGTGGCAAGCTCCATCCTCTGATCTTCAGACAGGCTTTATCTGTACAAGCAAGATGTCACCATGCCTATGGGTCAAAGACAAGCAAACTGCCCCTCTGTCCTCAATTGCACTTCTCATACTCACACTGAACATTGTGTAGGTGCTGCTGGAGCCTATGAATGCTAAGGACTCAGCCACCTCTGAGCAATATCTTTGTCCTTTAAGTACACCGTTTTTGTACAGATGGTCCCATCCTTACGACAATCTGACTTAAGATTCTTTGCTTACGCAGTGTTATGAAGTAGCATGGACTGAGTAAAGGAACTTACTTTGGAGTGTATGTTACCTTTGGAACAGTAATAACGGGAGACTCTACTGCAGTGCTAGACATCCAATAACCAGCCACAGCTCCTACGCCGTGTGCTCACAGGGGCAACCAACAGGCCACAGAACCCTGGGCTGCTGAGCTATGATAACTGGTAGCTTAAGCATATTCACAAATTTTCAATTTGCCAGGCAGAAACTCCACGGTGAGGTGAGGAACATCTACACTTTTTTAAGGGCTATTCTGAGCTCTGTTGGCTGCATTTCAATCACAGCTAGAACCTGTAAAAATGCTTGAAGAGGCCCTGGACTGGGACCTCTTCAACTACCTGTGCCCGCGCCCTTGTGTCCCACCCAGGTGCTCTCTAGCTGAGAGCGCAGCAGCTCTGACACAGGGCTGGCATCTGCTGGACGCTCTATTGAACACCCACAGGAAAGAACTTTCTCTGTGGAAAGCATGGGTATCTGCTCTCATGTTGTGTCTCCCAGACTATGTTCTGTTGCTCAGGGATATGAATTGACAAGAATTCAGCACTACAACAAAAACAAAGGACTAAATACTTTATAACAGAAACAAATATAACGTTAACAACCGGGCTAGGTAGTATAGTTAACTAAAATAACCTAGACTAGTTACCTGCAAAAGTTTTTCGATCTTAGAGCTAGCTTGAAATGTTTGCTTTTTGGGCTGGAGAGACGGCAGTTAGTGAAGGGACTGCATGGAGCCTGACACCCCGAGTCCACACCTGGGCCCCACACGGTAGGAGGGGAGAGCTGAAAGCTGTCCTCTGACCTCTACACATGAGTTGTGGTATGTGCACTCATGAGTACACACAGTCACATGCACAGAGAAGTTCAAAAGACTTTGATCTGTTACCAAGACATACATCTATAATCATCAAGTAGAGTGTAGGCCATGTTTTGCATAATTTGAAAGCCCAAAATCCAATGTCCTGAAACAAAAGTCCCTCTGGTAAATGTAAACAGATATACTCACAGCTTGCATTTCTATACAGGAGGAATGGTTCATGGAGCTGAAATTCCAAATCTTTATTCACTGGTTCAACCAGATTGTGCATGTTCAGTCGGTTGACAATGGTAAAACCATGGTAAGGCGAAGCTGACCTTAGAGTTAAAGAAACAGAACACGTGTTACCTTTTAATCTGCAGAAATTTTATCTACTACTTCATTTTCACTAAAAAAAAAAAGCCTACATTGACACATCACATGACACAATTAGCATTTGAAATTATCAACAAAAATAACAAGGCTGTGGATATAGCTCAGTGGCAGAGTGTTTGCCCAGCATAAACAAAGCCCTGGGTTTAGGTCTCAACTCCTAAAAAAGGTCAGAGTATTTATAAGGATCCAACTCCTCAGCATAAAAGTAGAAATTCCCAAGGTCCCCCCCCCACTTGACCCCAGTCACTCTCTGCAGGTGCGCTGCCACCTGCAGGCCTCTGGCTGAACTACTGCCCCCATCGCATCTGCAGCAAGCATCTGCTTCCAAGACACCTTCTCACTTCAGCCTCCACCACTGCTTCTCTAGTTAGCCTCTTTCCCCACTACCAGAAGGGAAGCTCCCTGTAAGAGAGGACCTTTGACCCCCCATACAAGTGCACCGAGATCGACACAGCACGTAACACATATGTGCAGGAAGAAATACCATTTTGTTTTAAAAATACAGTACAAGTATGTCTATGACTGGCACCCATTACAGCAATGATGCTTCTCCTGAGTTTTTTCCTGAGTTAGATGGACTTGACTTCTATAGTAAGAATAGTTTCCTAACCAAGGGGATTCAATACACAAAGCACTCTTCAACCTAACTCAGTACAAAAAGAAGCAGACATCAATAATCTTGCTGCCACCACTCTAAGTTCTAGAAAACAAGGGAAGGGACCTGCCTCCTCTAGGAACAAGACCTATAGGCATCTAGGAAGACAAATGTCCCATGACTGCCACATACTGTGGTCTGTCCTTTAGGCCCCTATGTGGCTAAACATGGTAATGCTATAAACTATTGAAAATCAACAATTTAAAGAATTTTCAGAAACTTAAAGTAAAATATATGCAATTATGAATAACCTAGGCACCCTAAACAACTCTCAAAGTAAAACAGATATGATAAAGACTATAAAACCCAGAACTTTGGGAAAGAAATGGGAAAGGGGCAGAACCAGTCATAGAAGACAAACTCTCATTAGAAACCACAGGTCAGCAAGACTGATGTCTCAACTGCTATAGTTAAAGTATTGTATTCACAGACACTCATATGTGCATATTCTTAATACGGGGTAGTTCGGCAGGCATCTTTTTGGCATGCATTATTAGAAAAGGCTTTCTACCCTGAGATAATTTTGTCAGGCTTCGAGAAGAGAAGTAGCCAGGGTAGCATTGGGAGAAAGTTGGGTGGTGGTGGCCCATGCCTTTAATCCCAGCACTGGGAGGCAGAGGCAGGAGGATCTCTGTGAGTTTGAGGCCAGCCTGGTCTACAGAGCAAGTTCCAGGACAGCCTCCAAAACAGAGAAATTCTGTCTTAAAGAAAAAAAGAAAACAAACAGGAAGGTTCCAAAGACAAGTACACAATAGAAATGGATCACGCTACATGAGACTGATCACCATTCAAGTGAAATAGAAACATACTTTAAAAATTTACCTTCGATATACAAATAGGGTCCCTTCTATATCAGTCTTCTCCTGTAACAGATAATAATTCTGTTAGTTTCCACTAATAATCCAATGTCAAATGGTTCCAGTGGAGAAGAAATGCTTTGAGGCCCATTTGTGTTACTTATTGTGAAACCCGTCGTGTTGGTGTGTAACTGTGTAGAGGTCGGCAGTCACCCTCGTGTCACTCCTCAGCTGTCCTTGTTCTTTTCAGTCAGTCTCTCACTGGCCAGGAGCTGGGCAACTAAGCCAGGTCTGCCCCAGGGAGCCCCAGGAACCATCTGCCTCCACTTCCCCAGTGTCGGATTGACGCACAAGCCACAACACCCGGCTTTTTACGTGGGCACCTCGGGTTCTTTACAGATTGTGTATCCCTTCAACTCTACAGGTGTTTACATAAGTGTGTATGCAATGTCCAATTCAACATGTCTACATCTATTTTAAACCTTAAGGACCATAAAAAAAAACCACAAAATGAGAATTAAATTTTATGTTTTATTTTTATGCATTAACTTTTTTAAAATTAAAAAACCAAACATGCATGTTTTGCCAGCACGCATGTGTGCGCTGGGAGCTCACAGAGGACAGAGGAGGGCACTGGAGTGACAGCTGGGTGTGAGCCGCCACGTGGGTGCTGAGAACTGAGCCCAGGTCCTCTGAAGAGCAGCCAGTGCTCTTAGCTACTGATGAACCATCTTTCCAGCCCCAGCTTTAACTTTGCCAAAGCTAAAACCTTTCAACAACGTATCCTAATGTTGAGTTGAAGTATTTTGTGTTGCAACTTCAAAAACAAACAAACTTTTAAAACCCCACCAAACTTTAACAGTCTATCAAAGTTAATAGAAAAAGAAAGCAAACTTATAAGAGGGCCGTAGTCAGGGCCTGGGGCTGATGACACACAGCTGTACACCCCTGAGCCAAACCCCCAACCCTCAGGAAATGTTCTTATATACTTTGTTTCACCTCTGGAGAATTTAGGAATATTTTCATTAGTAACAAACTTTGTGGTTAGTTAAGGACTACTACCAAACACTTTGTTAGGAATTCACGGATAGAAACCATTCTCTGACTTAGGCAATTCTGGTAGGTTTTTAAAATAAACACTTGAAAATATGATTAAGAAATTGAAACTTGGGCTGGATATATATAACTCAGTGATAGAGGTACAGTGCTCGCACAGCATTATGAAGCCCTAGGTTTGATCTTCTGCACTGCAAGAAATGAAACAAGAAAATACAGCCCATTAGTATTCTTTCATTTGTTTCGACAAGGGTATAGTCAGGTTTTAAGCACAGGCAGAGTGTTTTATTTTTTTTTTTCTAAAACCAAATAATCCTGCCAGTCTGTAGTTCACGGCCTACACTGAATCTTGATATTTTAAATGTAACAAGATTATTAAAATGTAATGTTATATCAAGCAAATCTGTTGTGATAAAAAAAATTAAAAATAGCCGGGCATTGGTGGCACGTGCCTTTAATCCCAGCACTGGGGAGGCAGAGGCAGGCGGATCTCTGTGAGTTCGAGACCAGCCTGGTCTACATGAGCCAGTTCCAGGACAGCCTCCAAAACAATACAGACAAACCCTGCCCAGAAAAAAAAAAAGATCCAAATAAACAGCAGTTTAGGTTTCAATTTTAGTTTTAAACAACTCCACGGTTAAAAAAATCCTCAAGTGTCAGCAAGCCTGGGTGAAAAACTACAAACAGGTAACAGTGATAAACGCTCCTAGTACGTTCTCACCAACTGTCTGCGGCCCTTACGTTACAAGTTTACAGAGACCAAGCAGAGAAGGAAAGAAAAAAAAGATACAAAACGCTTCAAGCCGAGGCACTGCTCAAGACAGGCACGCCAGTGACAGTTTGTGGTCTCCTTCTCCGTGCGGCTCCCTGCATCCCTTTCCCCTCTAGAGGGAGGAGGGGAAGGCGCGTGGAAAACTTCCTCCAAGTTAACTTTCTCACACCCGACGACGCACTCCCGCCGAAACTACATCTGCCGGCGCCGCACCGGACGGGGAAAAGCTACAAAAAACACCCCCGTCTCGGCGTTCCCCGAGTCTGCGCGCGGTGAGGGGCGAAGCCCTGCGCCACCCACGGCTTAAACGGGGTGAAAAAGCGTTGGAGGGGTCGGTGGTGAGGAGGCGGCGGCGGCGCCGGGGGTTGGGGGCGCCCCGGAGAGCAACCGAAAAGCGGTGCAACTTTCTGGAGCTGCACGGGACCCCCCCACCCCCCAAAAAAACCCGGAAGGCCCTCAGGATGCGAGCCGTCAAAGAGGAGGCAGGTGTGTCCCCGCGGCCCACCCTCCCCCACGCCCCGGACGCCTTTGAAACCCTCCCCCGAACTCCAGGAGTCGCTCGACGGAGCTCCAAACCCTTCAGGCGGGGTTGGGGTGGGCGGGCTTGGACCCCGCGATTAGACGCGCGCGGCGCGAGCTGACAGCCCTCGATGTCTGTCTCTCTGTCTCTCTCTGTCTCTCTCTCACACACGGGGGGGGCGGCTTCCGTCGCTTCAGGAAGAGAAACTTGTCTCACACGCCGCTTCCGAGGCGACCCGAGTCCCCGGGACCCACGCCGCCGCCCCCCCCCCCACACACAAGGGCTGGGCCGGCCTCGTCGTCGCCCGCCCGTTCGCCCCGCTCGCCCGCCTCCCCTCCACGTCTTCCGCCGCTTTCCTCCCGCGCCGTCACTCACACACACACACACACACACACACACACACACACACACACACACACACACACGCCCGCCCCCCGCGACCCCGGCCGGGCCTCCGCGGTCCCGCACCCTCCTCCTCCTCGTCCCCCGCCGCCTGCGCGGCCCCTTTAAGAGGCGGCGGCGGCGGCGGCGGCGGCCGGGCCCTGGGCGGCCTCACTCACCCACTGGTTGGCCTTCGGGCAGAAAGTGTACAGAGCGACCTGGCCTGTGAGGTCGGCGATGCTGGTGATGTAGGGGTCGTGCTGCTTCAAGGCCGCCAGGCTCATCTCCTGCCCAGCTCGACTCAGCGACTCCATCTTGAAATCCCGGAGCCCCGAGCCCCCCTCCGGCAGGGGCGGACTTCCAGAACCGGAAGGTGCCGTCCCGGGCCAGGTTCCCCCAGCTCCGTCAGCCTCCTTTTTTTACACTTCCGCCTATCGGCCCGGCCTGGCGGAGGGTGGTACTTAAGCGCTTCTGTTCCGCCGCTCCCACATCCTGAGAGCCTGGTTCCGGTCTTCCCAAGGTCCGCCTCGGCCGGAAGGTGCTGGCGGCCGCGGTCTCCGCCGCGGGGTGGCGCTGTGACCAGAAAGGCGTCCCCGGGGCCCTGGGCTCACGCCGGCGGGAATCCCGAGCGCGCGCCCACCCCGCCGGCGCTCGCTCCCGGCTGCGCCCGGCTTCTGTCGGCCCGCGGCGGCGGAATGCTGCAGTGGAGATGAGGTCTCCACGGATCGTTTAGAAAACTCCGCGCAAAGAAACCCTGTCTCGGAAAAAAAAAAAAAGAAAAAGAAAACTGCGGGCAAACGAGAAAGTGTGCGTGCGTGCATGTGCGTGAGCGTGTGCGTGTGTGTGCTGTATGTTACCTCCGACCTCGGGTTGCACCTTCACAGCTTCAGTTAACAACTGGGTAGTTTTTGAAACAAATGTTTCAAAGCAGCCAAACCAGCCTTCCTGGGACGATGACGACACAGGACTCCTTTTCTTTTGCCCTTTGCTCAGATTTTTTCTTAGTTTCTTTCTCATCTGAATCCCAGGTAAATATTTCTATTGCTCTAGATTAAAGAACGCCGTTATCTAATACGGAGATCACTTTGCAAACAAGCAAACAAACAAAAAAAAAAGCAAGCGGGAGGTGGTGGCACAGGTCTTTGATTCCAGCAGAGACCCGTGGGTCTCTGTGAGTTCGAGGCCAGCCTGATCCACAGAGCGAGTTCCAGGACAGCCAGAGCAGAGTTACACAGAGGGAACAAAACAAAACAAACGCACTAACATTTATCGGGCACCTTAAGGAGTTAGGTAGTATTAAAAAGTAAACCAAAGTGCCCACCCCTATTTTCACAGAATTGCTTTTAAAAGCCGTTTTCCTTTATTAAAGACACCTTGGCGCCAATTGAACATTTTTGAAAGAACAAACTCTTATGTGTTCATCAAAAACTCCACCACCCATATTTGTGTTGCCGATAGTTTTGCATCCCAAGATCATTTACTAAAGGAAGGACCAACTTTACACTCGCTACAGAACCGTGGGAAGTGAGTACAGAAGCAGGGAAAGTAACCTATTTATTCACTCTTCTCTCGTGGGTGCTTTAATTGGGTTTGTAGACGAGTGGCCAGTTCTGAGCTTCCAACTCTGTGTTGGCTCTGGGAGAAGCTGAAAGCAAGCAAATTTCACCCTTGCTAGACATTTCTCTGACTTCCAGAGGGTAGAGCCTTCAATCCCATCTGAGTCAGAAAAAGCTTGGAGGAGGAGGTAATGTCTGAACTGGTGCTTTGCGAGTCTGTTCCCTGGGAAGGCAAAACAAGGTGCCGAGGTTCGCTCCACAGCCCAGTGGTGAGAGGGAAGCTACCTTTAACTGATGACTTAACTCAGACTCCAGAGGAAGAAGTCAGTGACTCAGGAGTTCCATACCAGTCAGGAGGATTCTGGAATTAGAAGCTCTGGGATCCTTTCCTTCACATCTAGACTGGCTTTCTTTCACCCAGAGGTGGGGAGGCAGGAGCCCCGTTACTCTCTGTACCCTCAGTTCCCCCTCTGTACCCTGACTTTAATGTTGTTTACATTTTTTAATCTATATATGTGTATATGTGTCTTCGTAAGCTTATGCCAGCACACGTGTGCAGGGCTGCTTGTGGAGGCCAGAAGAGGGTGTGTTGGAGCCCTTGGAGCTTAAGTTATCAGCATTTTGAGCCTCTGGACCTGGGTGCTGGGATCTGAACTTAATCCCTCATGGTTGAGCAGCAAGTGCTCTTAAGAGTGGAGCTATCTCGATAGCCCTTAATACATTATTTTAAACTACTTTTTTTTTTTTTGGTTTTTCAAGACAAGGTTTCTCTGTATTATTTTGGAGGCTGGCCTGGAACTCGCTCTGTAGCCCAGGCTGGCCTGGAACTCACAGAGATCCACCTGCCTCTGAGTGCTGGGATTAAAGGCGTGTGCCACCAACGCCAGGCCTCTTTTTTCTTATGTAGATACTCTTAAAACAATCCAAAATGTTTCCATTTGTTGCTAAATGTTGTTCCCCGTGCAGGATTGAGTTTTTGCTCCCTTAAACTCAGGGCAGCTGATTACCTAGGAGCCCCTCACAAGGTGGTGCCCATTAACACATGCCCTTGGAGAAAAGGGCAGGCTCACAAGTGGTCAGGAGACCGCCAGCGGGGCCTGAGAAGCCCAAGGGAGGAACTGCTGTGGCTAATCCTTCACCCCCACACCTGTGAGTAAGCAAGTTAGACCTGGGGAGAAACCTTTCCTTTAGTCTGTCATTTGTGCCCTATCTGGAGTAAAAGATCCTTTGTTCAAGTCTCCCCCAGGAAAAGCTAATGCAACACCTTTTAATCCACTATTTTAGATTTAAGCAAGGCTAGACTTGTGAAGTAGACCAAGCTTTTATATTTTGGAATAGAAAATTCTCTCCAAAATGCTTTGTTTTCGAGACAAGGTCTTGCTAGCCTGAGACTCACTAATTAGGCTAGGCTGGCTGCTGGGTGAGCTCCAGGGAGTCTCCTGTCTCCCCAGAGCTAGGATTGCAAATGTGCTACCACACCTGACATTTTTATATACGTTCTGGGGCTAGAACGCAGGTCATTATGAATGCAGGTTTTTATTGAGCTCTCTCCCCAGCCTTGTTATTTTTATTTATTTGTTTTGGTTTTCCGAGACAGGGTTTCTCTGTGGCTTTGGAGGCTGTCCTGGAACTAGCTCTTGTAGACCAGGCTGGTCTCGAACTCACAGAGATCCACCTGCCTCTGCCTCCCGAGTGCTGGGGTTAAAGGTGTGCGTCACCAACACCCAGCCCCAGCCTTGCTATTATTGTTATTATTTCACAGCTAGTATGGTCTTAAACACACACACACACCAGATTGATATCTAACGAGATCCTCCTACTGAATGGTGAGCTTGCTGGTTTGTGCCCCCATACATGGCTTCAATGATTAAAAAATAAATAAATATAAAAATAATTTAAAAAAGGAAACCCAAGAGGCAGTCAGTCCACCCCTCCTCTACTCTGATCTGCTTTGTGGTGAAATGTGAAACTTTCCTGTGGTGTTCAGTTTTCATTGTTAGGGTGTTTTGTCACAGCAACCGGAAATGAAATTGGGACATTATCATCTAAAATTTTAGGGCTAAGCTGGATGTAGTGGTACGCAGCTGTAGTTCTAACTACTCAAAATTCTGAGACAGAACCACGTATTGTGGCTCATGACTTTAGTCCCAGCATTTGGGAGACCGAGGCAGGCAGATCTCTCTGACTCTGAGGGCCAGCCTGGTCTACACAAGGTAAATGCTTGGGTCTACTGTAAAGGACGCTGGAAAGCCCATCTTATAAGCTGAGCATTGCCTTTTAGTTTGTATACCGTTATTAATGAGTTATCGTTTTCTCCGTTCCCCAGTGTAGAGTCCAAAGGCCTTGCCAAGGCCTGGGCAATTGATACTGTGCCATGCAGTGGACTTCCCTGTCCCCCCTCCCCTGCCCCTCACTTGCCCTCTCGCTACCTGTGACTTCTCTCTTACTGCCTTTCTTTTTCTGTTTCTCCTCTGCCTGTCCTCCCCATATGTGTTCATGTATGCAGTGAGTGGATGGATATGTGTACTGTGCATGTGTCCTCATGTGTGTTCATGTATGTGGTGAGTGGATGGATATGTGTACTGTGCATGTGTCCTCACATGTGTTCATGTATGTGGTGAGTGGATGGATATGCATACTGTGCATGTGTCCTCATATGTGTTCATGTATGCAATGAGTGGATGGATATGTGTTCTGTGCATGTGTCCCCATATGTGTTCATGTATGCGGTGAGTGGATGGATATGTGTACTGTGCATGTGTTCTCATGTGTGTTCATGTATGTGGTGAGTGGATGGATATGCGTACTGTGCATGTGTCCTCATGTGTGTTCATGTATGTGGTGAGTGGATGGATATGCGTACTGTGCATGTGTCTCCATATGTGTTCATGTATGTGGTGAGTGGATGGATATGTGTACTGTGCATGTGTTCCCATATGTGTTCATGTATGTGGTGAGTGGATGGATATGTGTACTGTGTCCTCCCCATATGTGCTCATGTATGCGGTGAGTGGATGGATATGTATACTGTGCATGTGTCCTCCTCTTATGTGTTCATGTATGCGGTGAGTGGATGGATATGTGTACTGTGCATGTGTGTCCTCATGTGTGTTCATGTATGTGGTGAGTGGATGGATATGCATACTGTGCATGTGTCCCCATGTGTGTTCGTGTATGTGGTGAGTGGATGGCCATGTGTACTGTGCATGTGGGGTCCAGAGGTGGAAGTCAGATGTCTTCAGTTGCTCACTAACTTAGTTTTTTGAGACAGGGTCTCTCCATGAACCATGAGCTCCCCAATGTGGCTAGACGGTATGGCCACTGAACTCCAGGGATCCTCCTCTCTCCCTACCCCCAGTGCTGGGGTTATAGGTGTGTTGCCTTACTTGCCTTTTTATGTGGATTCTGGGGGTTGAGCTGGGATCTTTCTGCTTGTATGACAAGCCCTGAGCCGTGTGTCTAGGCATCTCCACCCTCGTTTTTCAGGCAGGTCTCCATAGCTCAAGTTGGCCCCGGGTAGCTGTAAAGTCTCATTTCTCCTGCTTCTGGCTTCTCAGTACTGGGAGCAAAGTTAAATGTCACCACACCCAGATAATGTTCATCATCTGTCTGTGACAAAAATCTGAGAGAAGACCTAGTAATGTTGACAGAGCATTTGCCTGATTTACTTGTATTAACATAGTTATTCTTAGCTTGCATGCTTCCTAAAAGCAAACATACTGTTTTTAATATAGGCGAGAATAACCACTTAGCCCCTTTTCAATAAACTTCCCCACATGTGTTTTTTTTCTTTCTTTTCCCCTTATCTTTCTCATCCCAGTCACCCTGCTTAGATTTTTTTAAGGTTTATTCTAGAAGTATCTGTTTATTTCTGTTTTCACTTTTGAGAATTGAAAGCTAACTTTCCCAAGGTCATATCGTGATTCGTTTGCTGAGTTGGGATTAGAGTCTTTTAGTTGTGGCGTCCAGATAGGTCTGTGTCATTCTGCATGGCTCACTCTGAATTACACTGCCTACGTGTGAGGCTTGTTACCCCCACGCCGCTGCTCATCACTGACACCCGTTCTAATTCCTTTTGTGTGATTGCTGGCCAAGTGGTTTTGAGCTAATTGTGAGGGTCACAATTCAATCCTTACTGGATACTTAGGAGTAATTATTTCTTTTCCTTGAAAGGTCTCGGGCTTTTGTATTTTAAAATATTTTATAAAAGTGCTTTTTTTCTTAATATTAGGTCTCCCATTGTTGCTTAGACTGATTATGATCTCACCTCATTTTCTCATCATGCCTCGTTTATACAAGGTTCTCTCTCTAAGGCATGAAGTGTTTTCTAGAATTAGAGTTCTGATATGTGAACTTCTTTAGACTGTTGGTTCTGGAACAAATATACAAGTTTTGGGACTGGGGTGACAGCTCAGTCAGTAAAGTCTTGAATGCATGAGGATCTGAGTTCCATCTCAGAACTCAAGTTAAAAACAAAAACAGCTGGGCTTTGGTGGCGCACACCTTTAATCCCAGCACTCGGGAGGCAGAGGCAGGCAAATCTCTGTGAGTTCGAGGCTAGCCTGGGCTACAGAGTGAGTGCCAGGACAGCCTCCAAAGCTACACAGAGAAACCATGTCTCGAAAAACAAAACAAAACAAAACAAACAAACAAAAAAAAACCAAACCAAACCAAACCAAAAAACTGAAACAAACCTGAGTCTAGTGACTTATACTTATAATCCCAGTTGTAGGGAGGCAGAGACAAGAAGATTCTTGGGGCTAACTGACCTGACCTATCTAGGTGAGCTCCAGGCCAGCAAGAGACCCCGTTTCAAAAACCAAAGTGAGGGTGAGTGTCCTTTGAGAAACCCACATTCACATTCTTGGGCGTGTCTCACTTTCTCCCTGCGTCTTTTCTTCTCTTAACCCTAGTGCTGAGAATCTGTACTGAAATCTCCAACCTTGTTTCAAAACACCAACAAACACAAGACCTATGCTTGAAGATGCACACCCCTAGTGGATCACTGACTTTCACACTCATGCCTGTACAGGCCTTAAAACACACACACACACACACACACACACACACACACACACACACACACACACGCACGGAAGGGTTGGGGGCATGGGAAAAAATACAGATGCTTCTGTCGGGAAGAAAGAAGACAGGTCAACAATAGAACCTCATTTACTGGATCCATCGACTTCCAGGCAGAAACCACATTTAACATAGTGTTTTTGGTAATATTCTCGGTCAGAAAGTTCTGTGCTTTTTACTGTCACTTAATCCGATATAATGTCTCTGCCAGCAGTATTACAGCAATGTCCTAAACAGTAGCCACACAGTCGACTGACAGGCTGTCACCAAGGTGGTTCGTACGTTCATATATTAATAAGCTCTCAATATGGGTACTGTGTGCATTCTGTCACCTGTTTATAAAGAAAAGAGCCCAGAGGCCTGAGGAGATTGGCTGACTTGCCTGTGGCAGAGGTGGTTTTCAGTTCAAGCACAATCCCTCTTATCCTTTCCCATTGTGATGGGCCGTTTCTTTGGTTTAGGTGTGTGTGGCCCTGAGACCCAATTCTGCCAGTGGACTGTCTGGGAAAGTGACGTGGCTTTCAAGAGCCCATGGCCTTCTGCATCTCCTATGTCACCTTCCTTTAGTGCAGAACTATAAAGAATGTCTTAAGTTAGGAAGTAAAGATGGTGGACCCAAATCACCACAGGGAGTGTCCTGCTTGGGGTGGGGAAATGTCCTTCCCTGACAATTCTAATGAAAGGTAGGCCTGTTGGGGTCTCCTTTTTACCCAAATGTTCATCTGAAGAAGTTATACTGTTTAGAAACTCAGCAACAAAAATCCATTCTTACTGGTCGATGGTGGCGCACCCCTTTAATCCCAGCACTTGGAGGATAGAGGCAGGCGGATCTCTGAGTGAGGCCAGCCTGATTTACAGAGCTAGTTCCAGAACAGCCAGGGCTATACAGAAAGACCCTGTCTTAAACAACTAAAAAAAAATGCACTCTGAAAGCAGAGTAGAAATTAAACATATGATTTACTAGAACATACTGCTTTGTGCTTTGACAATAAGTCAAGATTTGAAAAGAACTCCAGTCATAGCTATGCATTTACAATTAGTTGCAGCCACAAATCTGCAGAGTCACAAAGTGGCTAAAAAGCAAAAAAAAAATTTTTCCGTCTACACCATTAAGCAATTGATTTTGCGTTTGCATCATGAAGCAATCTGCTAAGGGAAGCGGGAGGTTGTCATTTGAAATTTGCATCATGAAGCAATCTGCTAAGGGAAGCAGGAGGTTGTCTTTTGAAATTTGCTCTTCTGTGTCAACTCCGCAGATCTTCTTAGAGCACCTTCAACCCTGGTTTCTCCCTCGGCAAACTAAGATGTGTTTGTAAGACAACACAGCAGGGAGAATCTGATTACAGGTGTCTTTTTGCTGTGTCAGTTCTGGAAACAAGGCGGTGTCAACTATACTCTCCCTTAGTCTTCTCTTGTGTCCCAGCTTCTAGTTTTATATTAACCATTTTTCACTTTACAAATACTTGCTTTTCTGACAAAATTAACATGGTTTGCCTTACCTTGGATTTTAATTCCCTTAATGAGTTTTAACTGAAGACCGAGTGTCCGATCCAAGGCATACTGACAAGCTGTTGAATGCCTATGGATTGAATTCGCCCAGGAACTCAGATGAGGATGAATTATTTATCTTCAACATACTCTGCTACAGAGATAAAGCCACAGTGTCACATTCTTTTTTTTTTTTTTTTTTTTATTTTCCAGTTCAGTGTCACATTCTTTACCTACTCAGTTGTCTTTTGTTTTCTGCCTCTTTTTTTTCTCTCTCTCTCTTGAGACAGGGTTTCTCTGTGTAACCTTGACTGCCTGGCCTTGTTTTTTTTTTAATCTTAATTTGGATTTTCCAACATAGGTCTACTTGGAACCAAGCTGACATAAGATGTGCTGGATGGAGTCTTGCTTAGATAAACCACTCACATGGTTTCTGGAATAACCATATTTTGTTTAGCTTGAATTTACTTATCTAGGGAGGCTCAAGATTTAGAAAACGTTCTTACCCACTTTCACTTACATAAATGAATGTGAAATAGGATATATTAAAACTTACTTTGAACCCGGCGTTGGTGGCGCAGCCTTTAATCCCAGCACTTGGGAGGCAGAAACAGGTGGATCTCTGTGAGTTTGAGGCCAGCCTGGGCTGCAGATTGAGTTCCAGGACAGCCTCCAAAACAATACAGAGAAACCCTGTCTGGAAAAACAAACAAAAAAACAAAAACAAAAACAAAACTTACTTTGAGTTACTGAAATTGTGGCCTTTTATCACGGTAGAATTATCACAATATGAAACATTTGGTCATCTGTATGCTGCTTGTAGTTTAAGGAAAACATACCTGTTCTAAACCTTGAAGAAGATGTCAATATTTATTTAAAGAGAATAACTCAAATTATGCTTTGTCATTCAATAAGCACTGACTTATAATGGGGTAACCAGTTTCTCTTGTGCAATAAAACCCTCAGTGCTACTGTGATAAGAGATTGAAGTAGGTCAGATCCTTTTTACATTTACATTGCTCAAGATCAGAAGGATGATTAAAAATGCATGCATCACCCTCTAGAAACAATGATCTGGGGCAGAAACGTAATAAAATACCTTCTCTCTCGTGTCGCGCTGCACGGCTCCGTGTATCTCACTTTGTGACCGCGTTAGCCCGGCGACTTTGGGAGCTCTCTAGAAACCGCTAGCAAAGATGAAGATTTACAAAACCCAGGAAAACTTTCGCTGAAAAATCCAGAAGTGGATGGTGTAGAAAGGTAATGTCAAAATAAGAATAAAATAGAATTGTGTTTTCTATGGTTCCGCATGTTAAACGATATCATATAAATGACTCTGCGGTACAGTTGTTTGAAGAAACGCAGAATAGTTACTGTGTAAAATATTCCAACAGTTGAAACTACCAAAATGTCTTCATAAAAGAGCTTTATTGAGTTTGGAAAAGTTACTTGTTAATGCTTCATTAACTTTTCAGACAGTTATCAGTCTTTATATATTATAATAGTATTGAATGCCGAAAATAACTTGAGAGCTTTTTAGCAGCACAGGCAGCTGTCTTAAGGAATGTTGGGAAAGTGGAATTCCTTATTTGTAAACACATGGACATTGTGTCCTAGGAATTATTGATGTAAACGGGTGTTTTCCTACAGTGAAGTTGTTGCTTTTGTTTTCAGTGGCTCTGTTTCCTATCTTTTTCCATTATGGTGTTTAATGATGAAACACAGTTTCAAACCTTCCACTTGTCTGGTTGGGCTAAATTTCCTCGGTAGTAAAGGTGATTAAAATGACTTCTTAGGAAGAAATCTTCAAGGGTCTTTTTTTCTCTAGATTCCAACAGCTCAGTAATCTGATACTTGAGTGGAAACACACAGAATTCTGTATTTTAATATTCTTGGTATGTATGTGTTATAGACACGAGTGTGTGTCTTGTGTGTGTCGTGTGTGTGTGTGTGTGTGTGTGTGAGTGAGTGGTGTGTGTCGTGTGTGTGCTTGTGTGTGATGTGTGTGTGATGTGTGTGAGTGGTGTGTGTGTGTGTGTGTGTGTGTGTGCGATGTGTGTGCCTGTGGAGGCCAGAGGTCATTTCCCAGTATCTGCTATCCCCTCACTCTATTCCCTGAGACAGAGTCGTTCCCTGAACCTCACTACTGACTGAATAGAGCGGCTGGCCGCTGAGCACGCTTCACCCCGGTGTTCTCCATTCTCTGCCTCTCAGAGCTGGGATTGCGGGCATGCACCACGAGTCTGGCTTTTTTGCAATGGGAGCTGGCACTGTCTTGCTTGTACCCCCTGAACTGTTTCGTTTTTTTCTTTCTATCCCTTTTCTCTTTTGGCCCAGGGCCTCACGTGCTAGGTAGACTCTCTTTCCACCGAACTACATCTTAGTTCTACGTAGATAGAATTCTGAAACTCGTGAGTTACAGCTCTGGGTGGAAAGCCATGGAGACATCCGTCATACCGTGGAAACAGAGCTTGAAGCTTCTTACTGCTGAGAACAGATCAGCAGGACTGAACTGACAAGTAGTCTTTTGTTGTTGTTTTGAGACAGCCCTACTCCATACTTTAGGTTGGCCCGGCACTCTGTATTGTAGGTTTCCTTTGAACTTTGCTCTTACTGCCTCAGTTTCCTGAGTGTCACAAGCCCCCCTCCCATGCCCTCCACCCCCCCAGCTTCAGACAGGTAATTTTTTTTTTTTTTTGGCCTGGCTGTCCTGGCACTTGCACTATAGACCAGGCCGGCCTCGAACTCTTAGTTCCTGAGTGCTGGGATTAAAGGCATATGCCACCACTGCCTACCTAGCTCAGACAGGTAATTTCACTGTTGTACCTTGCCTCCTCTAAAGGAGAAGGAGCCTTTCTTCTCCCCAGTGGTACTGGTGGCTTTTTAGCGTTTGAATAGTGTATTTTCTGATGCGAGCAGGAAAGGTTTTAAAAAATACATCATTGACTATAAAAAGATCCACTCTTTGAATTTTGCCCTTCCAAACTGCTAACTGTATTGCCAAACAGTTTTCAGAGGCAACGCGGATTAGCTTACGTCTTTCTTTTTAAAATGAGTGGAGAGTCAACCGAGGTTTCCCTCAAGCCTCTTGTATTAGAGTTCTAATAAATCCCAATTTTTTAATTAGGGTTCTAATCCCACCGTGAGGATCCGTACCATGACCTTATCATCTCCCAGATCCCTCGTCTCTATGCACCCCTGCTTTAGGGGTTAAGTTTTGTTGAGACAGAATCTTACTATGGAATACCAACTCACAGTCTCTGCCTCTGGGACCAAAGGCATGCACCCTCATGCCTGGAAAGATTAAGTTTTCACCTGGGATTTTGGGACAAAGCTTTTCAGACCCCAGAAAGTCCACATGCTGAGTTTACAGGACCGAGTGGACAAACCAACACCTGAGTGATCAGCTGTGGCCACAGAGGCAGCCTCTTCCTCAGCTTCTGCTTTGGGGTTACCTGGCTCTTAGCACAATGATGAAGAGAAAACAGCATTTTGAAAGGGGAGGGAAAAAAACCGCAGACCTGGTGTTCCTTTCAATGTCTACACAGGCTTTGAATCCAGTTTTATTTAAAATGGTTACCGCCATATACACGTAAGGTATACTAAATTGCTAATTTTAAAGCAAAATCCCCAAACATCTTAACAGAATGTGGGAGACTGGGTAATCTAATAGGTCGAGAAGGTTATCCTGGTGTGTGTTTCTGGAGGCTGGGTAGGTAGGGTAGGCGCCCGCGAGGGCCTCACATTGTTTCAGTTCACGATGAAGAAATGGCAGGACCAGAGAGCACACTGAAGAGCACACAGAGGGTTAGAGTGCTCAAGACTGCTCACCAATGTCCACAAAAGACTCAGAGCCTCCGTATCCACGACCTAAATGCTTGCAATTAGGCCCTGCTTCTGAGATTGCCAGGTCGAGCATTAGGTATCCGACACATGAAAACACATACAAAGCAAAGGAACATACAACAAGCGTTGAATGACACAGTAGCTTCTCTCCCAGGAGGTATTCGACACCCCCATACTTTCCCAAGTTTATTAGGAAGCAATGTGGTTTTCTGACAGTATCTAGAAGAGTAAGAACGATAATAAAAAAAGCACAGTTTTGTCACGTACTAGCTAGGTGGTTCAGTCTTGTATGGATAAAAGAATCTACATTTCCAGCATATAATCATTGATAAATGGTGTCAGGCCTCTGTCACAAAGATCAATGCACCATGCTTTCGGTATTGCGATTTTTCAATATACTCCCTATCATAGGCGTATATTATTATTCACTTATTTAGGGTATCCAGACACATTATTTCTTGAATGCTCATTCTGAGCAGGGCCAGGATGTCATGGGGGAAAGCGGGTGCTCTGATACTCGAAGTGACAACCCTGTCTTTACAGAAGTGGGGGCCAGTCCTAATGCCGCCACAGTGCTCACCCCACAAGACTGCTCACTACCCATGGACTCATCTGGGGTCTCAGCTCTTTGGCTTCCTAGGTGTCACTTAGCTTCATAAACCAACGCAAATGTAGTCACGGTAATCTAAAGGTCCGTTCCGTGGTAATATGTCCACTACCCCAGCTACCCCGCCATTCACGGTGGACAGCCTGCCAAAGTGTGAGAGATGCTTGTACACCTGCATGCCAGAAGAGGGCACCAGAGTTCATTACGGATGGCCGCGAGCCACCATGTGGTTGCTGGGAATTGAACTCGGAGCCTCTGGAAGAGCAGCCAGCGCTCTTAAGCCCTGAGCCATCTTTCCAACCCCCCCTTTTTTTTCTGTTTTAGTTTTTTTTTTAAAGACAAGGTCTCATATAACACAGGATGCCTTTGATTCTCTTGTGTCATGGAGGATGACCTTGAACCTCCGACCCTCCTGCCTTTATATCCCAAATGCCGAGGCTACAGGTGTAGGCTGGCTCTCGAGTACTGTGTCTCGGAACCTTCTTGGAAAGGGTGTTGGCTGCTTCCGCCGACTTTTCAGACCAAGGCAGCATCTGTCTCATCACTGGTAGCCTTGAGACACCCAGCAGAACTGGCCCCACCTCCACTCCATGGCTGCCAGCTTAGGAAAAGTCACACACTTCTCTAGATCCTGTCTGCTCATCTGGAAGCTACAGAATTAAAAGTAACCATACCCCTGGTCTCCTAGGCACTGAAGAATCTGCCCATGTTAGGGAACTGTGAGCAAGTTAACACCAGAGTTCATTCAGCAATGCGGTCCTCTCTCCCACTGCTGACTTGAATTATGAGTAAGGGACGATCTGTGCAGCTCCCGGCACCATGTGGAAATCGTGGTAACTGCTGAGACGCCCGTATCTGGGTTATGGTTCAATCTTCTTGCAAACCCATGCCTCACCTCTCTCGGGTGGTGTCCGAACACCCTTGTCTAGGAAGTGAATGGTGGCACTGTAGCCCACACGTGCCATATCCATCAACCCACAGGCCTCAACACTGCTTAGTGCATGCCAGCTGCCAAGAGAAGGGACATCAGAGGTCACAGCTACAAAAGGCTGAGCCGAGGCACATGAGTTAGAAAGTGGGGATTCCGTTAGCCAAGGACAAATGCGTATTGCTAAGCTATGAGACGCTGCCCGTTGAGCTGGTCTATTACGGAGTGACAGCAGTTTTTCTTAGGCATATTTTTTTATTCTGGATGGCTTTCTTAAAAGCCAGGGAACAGTGCAATCAGATGGGGGCAGGCAGGCCAGAGAAGCCTGCCCTCCGTAGCAGACAGACTTGGAGAAATAGCTTTCCATTTCTCATTAATCAGGGCTACTTACTAAGGAAGAAGTCATTGTAAGAAAGAGAATCCAATATGACATGCTTCGTTGACTCCCATGGGAGGTGGCCTGCCCCCTTCTGAATGGAGGAGGAGTGGATAGGAGGTGGGGGGGAGGGGATGGGAAGAGAGGAGGGAGGGCAAACGGTGGTTGGTATGTAAAGTAAGTGAAAAAATTTAATTAAGAAAAAGAAAAAACAGCCAGGCATTGGTGATGCGCGCCTTTAATCCCAGCACTCGGGAGGCAGAGGCAGGCGGATCTCTGCGGGTTCGAGGCCAGCCTGGTCTACAAAGCGAGTTCCAGGACAACCTCGAAAACAATACAGAGAACCCTGTCTCGAAAAACCAAAAGAAAAAGAAAAACCAATCCAAATCTGAGTTTTGGGTTTGTGTTCAGACTAGAAACTGAAGAAATCTGGGGTTGTATTATCATAGCCCCCCTTCCTCCATAAGCTAAATAACAACCCTTTGTCAGGGTGGAGACGCTGAAACAGGATCTGTCTGTGTAGCTGTGGCTCTCTTGGCACTCACAGAGCTCTACCTGCCTCTGCCTCTTGAGTACTGGGGTGAAAGACATGCGCCACAACACCCAGCTCCCTAAATAGCTTCCTTTTAAAAGATAAATGTAGGGCTGGGGAGACGGCTCTGTTGACGGAAGTTTCTCTTCCACCAGGTCCCGCAGCCCTTTAGTCCCAAATACACACACAGGGCTTACATTAGTTATAAACTGTTTGGCCAAAGGCTCAGGCATCTTATTGGCTAGCTCACTCTTAATTATTATCCCATTTCTATTAATCTGTGTGTCTCCATGAGCTCTTGGCTTACCTGGTGATGCCGGAACCTCTTGCTTCCTCAGAAGCTAATGGAGTCTCTCTCTAGACTCGCTCTCTTTCTCCTAGAATTCTTCTAGTCTGGTAGCCCCGCCTATACTTCCTGCCTGTCCATTGGCTGAGACAGCTTTATTCATCACCCAATAAGAGAAATAATACATATTCACAGCATACAGAAGGACATCCCCCATCATGGCTCAGTGCTTAAGAGCACTTGCGGCTCTCACAGATGACCCAAGTTTGGTTCCCAGCACCTATATGGCAGCTCACAACCATCTTTAACTCTATTCCCAGGGGGATCTGACACTCTTTGCAAGCACTAGGCATATGTGTGGCCACATACATGCATGCATGGAAAATACTAATTCACATAAAATAATAGTCTTCAAAACAAAGCCAAACACATTTCCGTGGGAATCAGGCAAAAAAACCCGGCAGTCTTACGGTCCAGGGCTTTGCTGAGCATGTACCCATAACAGGAACAACAGACAACAAATGACAAAGTGTTTTTGATCAGAGAAGCAGATCCAACATCCAACATCCCCTCTATTCTGTTCACTAACATCTGTGTGTGTGTGTGTGTGTGTGTGTGTGTGTACAGCTTCTGTGGTTTGGTGGGTAGTCTCCGTAGTGCAGCACCATTTTCCAAGCTCCTGGGTTTCTGTCTCCTTTTAGACTCAGCAAAGAGGGGAATTTATGTCAGAGACATCCTTGCCTTGGAGAGGAAAATAGGATTGGTGCTGGGGGCAGGAAGGGGGAGGGCTCAGAGGTGAGAAAAACGACATCCATATCCTGTGTGTCTCTGTGCCATGCATGTGGATACCAGTGGAAGCCACATGATGGTGTTAGACCCGCTGGACCTGCCTGATGGGAGCCCTGGGAACTGAACTTGGGTCCTCTGGAAGAGCAGCAAGCACTCCACTCCTGGATCATCTGTCTCTTCAGCCCCTAACAGTACCTTACCTATGTGAGGAAGAAAGCTGCTATAGTATTCTGCAACTATTTAATGATGGTTCCAAATGTCTGCTTCCCTCGATGGGCATCTGCACCTGTGTAAGAAGGCTCAGGACTCCAGAAAAGGACACCCCAACTAGAGTAGGGGGACTGAAAATAGGAGAGAAGAGAGGCTTTTCTTTAGGGAGTAGTTTGTCTGCCTCAAAACCACATGGCAAAGTTTTTCTGCCCCTAAAGGTTATTTTATGTCCAAAGGCAAACGACTAATTGGAGTAACGAATCCTGTATACATTTGATCTTTCCTCATCATAAACAAAACTGGCTCTTAGTGTGGTTTGATTTCTAGTGCAGGTAAAAGTTGACACTATGAAATTATTGTATAGTCTCAATCTAAGTATGTTTTTAAATTGAATTAGTATTATTATATTTTTAAAAACAAAGTCTTACTATGTAACCCTAACTAGTCTGGAACTCCCTACGTAGGCTGGCCTTGAACTTTAGGTAATCCTCCTGCCTCTACTTTTCAACTGCTAGGATTGCAAGCATGTGCTATCACACCCGACTCTCAATAATCGTACTTTTCAACGGGAAATGTAATGAATTCATTTGTGTTTTTGAGACAGTATCCTGCAGCCCAGGCTGGTCCAGAGCTCTCTATACGGCTGAGGGTGACCTTGAACTTCTGATCCTTCTGCCTCTATCTCCTCACCTCACAAGAGCTGGGATTATGTATAGGAGCATACCACCGTGCAAGTCAACCTTTTTCTTTTTGTCCTGGGGATTCGACACAGAGCTTCACACATGTTAGACAAACTCGCGACTGCATCTCGGCGGAGGCCTTCTTGAACTGCGCATTTTGGCAGCGTCTTAGGTAGCTCAGAACGGCCTCAAATTCCCTTTGCAGCTGAGTCTGTCCTTTCTGGCCTCATATCCCTGCCTCCCCCGCCCTGGGGTTACTGGTGTGTGCCAACCCCGACCCCTGATTTTCCTCCTCCTCCTCCCTTTTCTCCTCCTCTCCTTTTTCTTCTTCCTGTTTTCTGGTTGTGATAACCAAGATTATAATGAGACGCCCCTAGACTGATAAAGACACAGCTTACCTTAGAGTGTGGGATGGTCTTAATTCAGACGAAATGTTTCCTAAAAAAGGGGTGGACTATGAGGCTCCTACGGCGCTGCGGGCAGAAGCGTTCTCCTAGTGCCACTGGGGGGCGCAGTGGTACAGTGAGTGAGAGGAGACCAGCGTCCATCGCGCCCCTGAAACCTCCGACAAGCCACTCGGTTGCATTTTTCTTATCTGTAAAATAGAGGTATTCTTTTTTCACTGTGTTTTTGGTGAGACTTAGCTGTGACAAAGTTCCAAAGCACTCTTAAAAAGTGCGCCGTGGCCGCAGAAATCCATGTGCTTGCTGAAAGACGGCCAGGACTGGAAGAGCTAAGAAGTGGAGAACGGAGGGATCCTGGGGCTCGCGTGCAAATTTTAATCCGAAGGTTTACGAGAGGCATCTGCGTTCTTGCTTGAAAGATAACGGGGCACGGCTGTCTTCAGAGAACAGAACTAGGACTGTTCGGGGGAGGGGGTTTCTGCTTCTCATTCTGTTATGTGTATTAAAAAGAGAAATGGAATCTGGGCAACAGGGTTATAGACTTTGTTTTCTCTATTGTTTCCTCTTTAAAAAGCTAAATGTAATTTTAGAGAATTACAGAAAGGCCCTTGTGGTAGATTTTTGTGTGTGTGTGTGAAGTAGAGATGTTATTAGTAAAGAGTAATCATGGCCCCCAGAGAAACCAATGTTTTCAAGAAAGAGCTCCCTAAGGGCGGGAAGGGCTTCAGGCTCGTGTCTTGGCATCCCTTGAATGTAACCAAGTAGGTGACAGGTTTTCTCTGCTAAGAAATCCCCTTCTTTGCCATAATATTTCTGGAAGAACATGCAGTTGGATGTGCTTGGGGGAAATGCCTGATGCTTGCACTAGAGTATTCCAGAACGTTGCCCCTTTCCAGGGGTCTCTTCTTGTCTCCCATTTCTTGGCTTCCCTGTACCTCCCCCTTTGCTGACCTTATTCAGGACCTCTCCTCTAATTCTCTCTGTCAGTGTGTGTGTGTGTGTGTGTGTGTGTGTGTGTGTGTGTGTGTAAGCCAGAGGACAACTTTGGGTAATATACTTTAGGTGTCACTCCAGTATATTTGGCTTCTGTTTTATTTGTTTTGTTTTTAGACAGGGTGTCTTTTTCCTGTCTCCTTTTTGTTCTTTTTCCTTTCTTTCTTTCTTTCTTTCTTTCTTTCTTTCTTTCTTTCTTTCTTTCTTTCTTTTTTGACAGGGTTTCTCTGTGTAGTCTCGGCTGTCCTGGACCTCACTCAGTAGACCAGGGTGGCCTCAAATTCACAGAGATCTACTTGCTTCCACTTGCTGAGTGCTGGGATTAAGGCCTATACCCCCGCTGCTGCCTGGCTTGAGACAGGGTCTCTTAATGGTGGGGAAACTCTCCAAGTAGACTGACTAGTTTGGCTGCCTAGTGAGTCCAGGGATTGGTGCACCGGTCTCTGCTTCCCGAGTACTAGAGTTACAAATGCAATTTCTCCTCTGCTGGGGAATCAAACTCAGGTGTCTCTCTGTTCTTGAAAAGCACACGTTTTTGCTTACCAAGCAGTCATCTCAGCCCCTGTGGTAATTTCTTAAAAATCGACTTGAGCTAGGACTCAGCTCATGATCTGGGAGGCTGATAAACAGCCAAAGGTACAGGCCAGTCGGTGTGACCCTGGGGAGGCGTGGGGCCAGGATGACTTCGGAAGTGGAGGTGGTGTCTTTGTCCATCAGGAAGCCTGTACAGCCTGTGAGAGTCAGTGGGTGCTGGTGCCCAGCAGTATTAATGAATTAATGCGTTGATGAATTAATTAATCCTCAAATGCTGGTGTGCACGGATTAGCTAGAATGCCCTCTTAAGGGAGACAATCACCCTCATTTACTAGTGGGGACTCCATGGAGCACTTTGGACAGAAGAGGCAAGGTAACTTCTCCCCTTTTATTTACATCTTAAATTAGTGAGGCTTTGTCCTTTCATCTCCCAGTTTTGAGTTCTTTAATTGTGCTTTCTTCGTGAGTCTCATTATAAACACGGTCTAGGATATCAGGCCAGTTCAGTGGACCCCAGCTGCTAACACCTATGCTCTGTTGTTCCCATTCCCCCCTTCTCTTCAAACCGATGACCACCCCCCCAATTTCTCAGACTTTTCACTGGCATTTCCAGAACCAAGTCCAATAAGTCAGAGGTTTCACTTTTTTGCATATTAAAAAAATCAAGCCGCCGGGCGGTGGTGGCGCACGCCTTTAATCCCAGGACTCAGGAGGCAGAGGCAGGAGGATCTCTGTGAGTTCAAGGCTGGGCTGGACCGATAGCCTCCAAAACAATACAGAGAAACCCTGTCTCATAAAAACAAAAAAACAAAAACAAACAAAAAAATCAAGCTAATTTATATACCATACTACTCACTTGTCTAAAATGTGCAGTTTAGTAGTTTCTCTTCTCTTCTCTTCTCTTCTCTTCTCTTCTCTTCTCTTCTCTTCTCTTCTCTCATGGGGCTCGCTTTGTAGTCCAGGCTAGCCTTCAGTGTGTGGCTCTCCTGGGTGTTGGCCCACAGCCAAGCGCCACAACACCTCACAAAATCAGATTTCCAGTTTGTTCTCAACACGTCAGCTGCACCAGCACTTTCTGATCCCAGAGCGTTTTCCTAGTTTCTAAAAGAAGCTTCATCTCCATTGTGTATGACTCTAGTTCTTAGCCCCAGCTCCGGGAACAACTTCCCGGCTGCCACCTGCCTGCACCTGCCCACTCCCAACATCTTGGGTAACGGGATCGTGCAATCTTGAGTTCTCGTCTTGACCTGTGATCGCTCTTTCACGGTTGCGGCCCATGTCTTATCCCAAGTTTCCTCTTTACCGTCCTATTCTCTTAATGTCGGGGAGCCTTTACCCCTCCGCCGAGAGATCTCTTTCTCATAGGCACTCCCCAGGGACCCCCAGGCTCATAGATTTAAATGCTGTGCATTTGCCGTCAACCCTCTCCTACGCTCAATCTTAGCCAAGAGATGAAGTCACCAGTCCCCAGATTTATACCCCTAGTAAGGACTTTCCCTCAACTTCCAGAACTATTTGTTCGTCTTCTCTCTGTTTCCAAGACGCATTGCCCAATCAGCGTGCCCAGAAGTGACCTCGGGGGTCATCCTCCTGCCCTCCCAAGTCTTCCTCCCACAGTTTCCTCTCCAGTTGTTCAGCTCAGAAACCTTCACACCCACCCCACATTGCATCTACGTCAAATGCTGCCTCTCTTCTTCCAAAATCCACCCAGAATTCAGCTCCTTGTTACTTTCCTAGCTGCTCTGCTTAGGGAAGCCTATCTATTTTCATGCATGGTGTGTGTGTGTGTGTGTGTGTGTGTGTGTGTGTGTGTGTGTGTGTGTGAATATGAATTTAGGGAGGCCTGAGAAGGATTCAGATGTTTTACTCTATGGCTACCCAGGTTATTTTTATTTTTTATTTTTTTTTACCCAGGTTATTTTTGAGACCCGTTCTCTCACTGAACTTGCCATTTGCAGCTGCTTTGGCCGGCCGGATCTTCCAGGATCTGCCCCTGCCTGTCCGTGTCTGCCTCCCCTTCCTGTCCCCCCTCCCTCCATCCTGGAGCTACAGGCACAACCATGACAGCTTTCATGGGGGTGCTGGGGATCCCAAATCCAGATGTTTATGTCTGCATAGCCAGCCCTCTTACCCACAGAGCCATCTCCCTAGCCCGCCGGGTAACTTAGAAACTGCCACCACCTCCTTGGATGCTTAGCGGCTCTAGGGATTGGGTAAAGACAAGTCGTGCCGCGGCTCTCTCTGCTAGGAATCACTCACTAGGTCACCACAACGCTCAGAGTAAAACCCAAAGTCTGTACGTTGTCCCTCGAGCCCTACAAGCAATGCCTTCCTCTCACCATATCACACTGCTCCTGCCGCCCTCTCTCTACTTTGACATCTCCCAGTCAGCCATAGGGGCTGCCTGGCAACCCCTCAGCCCAGACACACTCCCCACGGTTTGCACTCACTGACTGTTCTTTCTGCCTAGAATGCTCTTCCTCCAGATGCCTCCAGGTCCCTGCTGTTCAATTCTTCGTTAATACGTCACTTAATGAATGCAACCTCACTGCAACCGCTTTGAGTAATTGGTTAATTAGACACAGGCTCTCATGTATCCCAGCCTGGTCTACGCAGGCAAAAATGACCTTCAAGTTCTGATGCTTCTGTCTCCACCTCCCAAGTGCTAGGTATCACATGTCTAGTTTATGAGCAAATGGAAAACTGAACCTAGAGCTGTGTGTATGCTAGGCAATGCTTTACCAAATGAGCTGTATCTGCACCCAACATGCCCTGTTCATAACAGCAGCTTGCTCCCAGTGGACACACTACACACACCCCCCCTTAAGTAGATACAAATATAGGTGAGTACACACATGTACATAATGCATCTACAGGTATGCTCGTGTACGACTATTTGCTTTATTGAGTTCCTTCCCTACTTGCCTGTAGACTTTATGAGTACGGGGGCTTCATTTTTGTGCCCTGCTGTACTCCCAGTGACTGGAATAGTTTTGCATTGTGGGTTGTCAGCATATATAGATACCCCCTTCTTAGGCAAAAGGCAAGAAGAGAAACAGTTTAAAAATTGGTTGTTTTCTGCTCGACACACGCTGGCTGGACTCTACACCATGTGAAATAGCTGCGGCCTTCTGGTTTCTTCTTCTGGTGACATAGCTCCTACAGCCTGTGGGCTCACATAGCGACTTCCAAGGGATATTTGCTGGGCACATCTTTTCTGCAGCCCTTGGGGAGTCAACACTCATGCCCACCTGTGAGCTTGGCGTAGCAACTGCCTCTCCTTCAGAAGTGTGGATGCCTGCTTCTTGGGTAGAGATTCCACAAGGGAGGGAGGTTGTTTGGGGCGTCCTACTTTGCTCACTGAAGCCCATGTGACAGGAATGCTATCAGCAAGGTTTGCAAGCACACATGCAAACGCTGGTTGGAACAATGCTGCTTGCCATCGAGTTGCAAAGAGATTTCAGAATGCAATGCCTGGCCACCAGACAGGCAGACTGGTGACCACGTGGACACGTGTCCTCTTCCCCTGCCCCATTTTCCTCCCTCCCTGGCTGCCCCCTCCTCCTCCACTTCCTTCTCCCTGCATTTCCCTTCCTCTCCTGCTGCACCCTTCCCTCAATTAGGACACAAAGAGTCGGAGAAATGAGGCAAATCTCCAGGGTCACAGACTTCATGCTTCTTGACTATTTCTTTTGGAGTGTGTTGTGTTACCTTCCCAGAAAACAGGGGCGTGGTCAGGAAGATACTGAATTAAACATTCCTGGAGAAGTTAACTGCCTCTCTCTCAGAAACTTAGGTCTAGTAGACAAATAGTCAGAATTTACCCAAAGACTGAAAAACATGTCTTTGTCTTTAACTTCTCTAACCTTTCTAGTTTTTCTCTCTAATCCTCCAGACTTCATTTATGGCCATTTACCTTATCTTAAGCGATCATCCACTCATTTGCATGCATAGAGCCTAATCTATGGGCAAGAAAGGATGGAGAGGATCGTGACAAAATATATTTTAAAAATTGCTAAAAACCCATTTATATTATATAAGTATATTTTATATAATTAAAATCTTACATTTTTATGATGTAATATAAGGTATATATAAATTATAGCAGCTAATTTTGTTGATCATGCTTTGTGTGACAAGTGTTATTTTCATTAGGAAAACAAATCACAACGAGATACCATTCTCACACCCACTAGGATGATGATAGTAATAGTAAAATAATAATAACAATAACACAATAACAACAACAATAATAGCGTTAGACTACAAGCACTGGCAAGGATGTGGAGAAATTGGAAACTCACATGCTGATGGCAGTGACACAACATGTTGGAGCCATTTTGGAAAACCGTCTGCAGTTTCTAAGGATATTAAAATGACCACGTAACATAGAAATTCCACTTCCCGGTATGTTCAAGAGAGTTGAAAACATGCCTCCTCATGCACACGTGTAAACAGATGTTTGTAGAAGCACTGTCTCCAATAGCCCAAGGGAGGACCCAGCCCGTGTCTGCCCTTGATGCATGGATAAAGGAAGTGTGGTATGGCTACCTAATTTGATTATGCAGCCACTAAGAGAAATGAAGCTCGGATACATGACATTTCAGTGGGCACTGGATGAACCCTGATAGCATAATGCTAAGGTACTAATCAGAAAAGGCTTTATAGTATGTATGAGGTATCCAGAATAGGCATATTTATGGAGACTTAATGCCAGGGATGGGGAAGGAGGCATTGGGAATAACTGGTATAGGTGCAGGGCTGCTTTTTATTTTTTATTTTTATTTTTTCGAGACAGGGTTTCTCTGTATTGTTTTGGAGTCTGTCCTGGAACTCACTCTGTAGACCAGGCTGGCCTCGAACTCACAGAGATTCGCCTGCCTCTGGCTCCTGTGTGCTGGGATTAAAGGCATGCACCACCAACGCCCAGCTAGGGCTGCTTGTTAATGAGATAAAAAAATTCTTTTGAGGCAAAGTTCCAAATATCCTAGATTGGCTTCCAACTTGCTGTGTAGTCAGAGCTGGCCTTGAACTCCCAATTTTCCTGCCCCCAGCTCCCAAGTGCTGGGGTTTCAGGTGCGCGACACCACATCTGGTGGGAAAGAAGTATTCTTCAGCAGGGAGGTGGTGACTGCTGAGAGCCCTGTGAACGCACCGAAGTGCACACTTTAAATGGTTAAAACGGCGAGTTTTGTGTTACGTGAAGTGAATTTATCTTAATTAAAAGCGGCATTTTACAAGTTTTAAACGATATATAGTTGAATCAATTTGTTTAAATTCAGTTTCTGTGATATTTATTGTAAGCAAGCTTTGATTTTTTTTAATTATGTAAAGAACTATCCTTTGGGGCTAGGGAGATGACTCAATGACTAAGAGTGTTTGCTGTTCTCCCAGAGGACTGGGGTTTGTTTCCCAGTATCCACACATCAGCTCACAAACAGACTGTAACTTCAGTTCCAGGGGACACGGTATCTTCTGAACTCCACAGGCACCAGCATCGCATTACATGAGGTGCACAGACATACATTCAGGAAACACACACACACACACATCACACAGACAGACACACAGACACACAGACAGACAGACACACACACACCACACAGACAGACAGACACACAGACAGACAGACACACACACCACACAGACAGACACACATACCACACAGACAGATAGACACACATACACACCACATACACAGATAGACAGACACACAGACAGGCACACACACCACACAGACAGACACACAGACAGACAGACACACACACTACACAGACAGACACACACACACACCACATAGACAGACAGACACACACACACACCACACAGATAGACAGACACACAGACAGACACACACACCACACAGACAGACAGACAGACACACACACCACATAGACAGACACCCAGAACACAGACAGACAGACACACAGACAAACAGACAGACAGACGTGCGTGGCACACACACACACATACACACACACACAGGCACGCACACATGCACACACAGAGCGGGTCTCTTGCATCTCAGGCTGGTCTAGAATATGCTATGCATTTGAGGCTGGCCTTGAACTCCTGGTCCCCCTGCTTCTATTGTTTCACGCTTGCTTGTCTGTGTGTGTGGTTCTTGAACTGTACATGTTGGTTGTATTTCAACTCCATCACACATTCAGGAGGTAGGAGGGAAACCTGGCCATCACTTAACAGTCAGCTTAACAGCGAAACATTTGGTGAACTTAAATTTAGAAATCAAGTTGGCTTTGGGATGAGAGATTAATGGTAGTGTTTGGCCAGCTTGCATGAGTCTCTAGGTTTGCTTCTCATCACTAGAAACACTGTCAAGCTGGGTCTGAGAATACAGCATAATGGTAGAGGCCTAGGTTTGATTTGCAGTATGTGGAAGGAAGAAAGGAAGGATGGAAGGCTGGAAGGACGGCCAGGCAAATTGGAAAAAAAAAACCCAGGGTTTTGTGAGTCAGGATTATGGTTATCTTTGGTTGGTGGAGGGGATGATAATAATTTGGAAGGGAATAGAATGGGAGGCTCCTGAGTACTAGGGATACTAGATTTTTGGCTCTAGACACTGGTTGCAGGGGCTTGTTTGATTTTCTAAAAGTCATTCAGTTTACACTGATGCCGTGTACCTTGTTCTGAAGAGCTCAATACCAAGTTTGCAATCCAGTTAAATTTCCCAATGTTTGCATATTATGCCAACAAGCTTTGGTGATTAGCGTGGGGGGGTTGGGGGCGGTGAGAGTCTATGGCCCTGAGCTGATGCACTGGGCCATAGCTATGCTGTCCCTCTTGTGGGCTGATACCTCCCTTAGAAGGGGAGGCAGGAACAGTGCTATTAGACACCTGGGTATCACTCCTTGCTGTCATGGTACTTTTTCTGCCCAGGTAGACAGAGAAAGTGCCCACAGCAAATAAATTCAGTTGTCATTCAAGGAGGCTCATAATCATATAGTTAAAACATTTGATGCCAGAAATGTTTTGGCATTCAGACTTTTTTTTTTTTTTTTTTGGAAAGGTGATATGCCGCATACAGTATCTGTTATGTAATGCAACATGGCCCAGGGACAGAGCTCTGTAATTGGACAGCGGTGAATATTTATGCCAAATGGTCTATTTACACTAAACTTACACAAATAATCTCACGCTAACTCAGGCCAGCATGCACCGCCAAATGAGTTTACGTCAAATTACCTTTTTGGTTTACAGCTTTTGGATCTTTAGAGGTGCTGGTGAGAACAGTGAATCTGTCTCAGTCAGCTCTGCCTCTGAAGATGTGCGTCTCGGGTCCTTCTTGGCAGGTTTTTCAGGGGGCAGATGTTGCTCACTGGGGCGGGCAGAGGGAAGATGTCAGTGCTCTTAACCTCTGAGCCATCTCTCCAGCCCCATGGGCAGAGGGAAGATGTACAATACCAGGAGGAATTAGATGTCAACCTCGGCTAAAGCATCTAGATCAATAAATAGGTGACCCAATGGCAAGATGGTGACCTTGAAGGGACAGTACACCGTTGTACCACAATTCTTTTAGGACTCCAGTCTCCTTGGAGCATCTGCGAAGCTGTCAACGTTTGTTAACATTTCATTGATTCCCATAGTACATTAGTGCCTTCTTGGAGCATTCAACCATAGCTAAGTTTATAAAGTAAAATTTCTGGTGACTAATATTTATCTAAATTAAGTTAATTATAGGGATGATAAAGCTCCCTTAGACATGTGTTTTGAAGAGATTAGGGTGAGTTGTCTAAATAAGAAGCAAGAGAAATTTTTCCCCCTGGAAAATCTATTGGCTGTCATTCTTGCTGGCCATTCATGGGGCACAGCTACACTTCGAGGTGCCCCTGTTCAGAACTTTTATTGGCACTAAAGGGGGAACAAACGGGCAGGCTCAACCTCATCCATCCCCTCCCCTCCGCTCCTCTTCTAGTTACATTAAAATCTCAGAACTCTCCCCTATCTTGCTAACCACCTACACCATCCTCTGCGTGTCCTGACTTTCCTTTTGATGTATCTAATATTTACCAAGTTTTTTTATGATGCTGGAGTTATTTTAAAGGTGTAGTTGTTGTTAGGGATGCACAACCATTAGGACTTGTTTTTTATCCTAGGGTTATAGTTTGGTGAGATAGGCCAGTATGTTTAGTAGCTGTGTACTACTTACTGTAGGACACTGTGCACTATATATCCTGTGTATTGTATAGCTGTATACTGTAGTAGGACAAGTTGACTCTGATAAAAGTGTTCATTGGGTGCCATGGGGCCACTAACAAAGGCTGTCTAAATTAGTCTGTGATAGGTGTGGGCCCAGAGGGAAGCTTGTTGTAGGAGATGATGCTTTTTAGCTGTCTTTGTTTGTTTGTTTGTTTCTTAACATTTAAAAAATTAAACAAAGTGCAAACTGTAAGTAGTTTAATGAAGGCTGGCAGATATACTCGTCTGTTGAAAGCAACACTTCAGTCAAGATGTAAACTGTTTCCATCCGCTGAAAAAAGTTTCTTTGTATTTCTTTCTAGCCAGTTCCTCGCCACAGCTACCACCCAGGCCTCTGATCTCATGTTGCTAGGGATAAAGGCAGGGTATCACTGGTGGGTAGATGTTTGATGGAGATGAGATTGGGAGCCAGGTTACCAGGGAATCGAAAGTGAAGTGACTAACCTTCATCATCCTTTGAGGAACGTGGGAGTGAACTGTATCAGCGCATTTCTGTTGCGCTAACCAAATTTCCAAGGCCAGGCACTTTGGAAAGAAGAGACTCACTTGGCTCATAGTGCTAAGAGACTGAAGGCTATGCAGCAAGCATCATCTTGGCAAAGATGTATGTGGGCATCATAGTGGAGGGGATGTGTGTGAGAGGTCACATGGTGGGGCACGAAGCTGGAAAGATACGGTTACAGGGCAGGCTCGCCGTTTCCTAACCACCGTCTTGTGAAAAAGTAACTCACGGGGCCAAAGTCAGTGTCCTAGGCGACATGATCATTCTCCACTTAGAACACGCTGGGATGAAATTTCTAGCACACAGGAGGAGGGACGGAAGGGCTGGCAGGTGGGGACTGGCCCAGCCTTCTTTCACGGAGATTATTTTGATGATTGTGTGGTTGTGGGGCTGGAGGGGCCACAGAATAGAGTCAGCGAGATGTAGCAGAAGCAGTTCCAGTCGTCCAGACGTAACAAAGACTGTGTGTGGTGGAGGTGTGGACACGCAGAAAAGAACGTGGGCGGGAGGAAAGTGAAGGAGTTAGGCTCCCTAGTGATGGGTTAGGGGAGCTCGAAGCAATGAGAGGAATGCTCACATGGACACCCACACAGCAGCATGTCCGTGGCACTTTCGTAACGAGAGATTTTGTGCCCCTCATATTTCAAGATTTCTTTATTCAAAGTTATATCCGACTAATGGAGATTACTAGCATTCAGATCTCTGATGCCCAGTCCCAGCACAGAGAAACAAACGCTTACCATGTTTAGCGATCTTTACGTGCCTCAAGAATAAGTCAGTTCTGAAACCTGAACAAGTCAATCTTAAGCGTCTCTCCTCAAGGGTGATGGCTTTATTCAACCCATGATTTGAAGAAATACAATTTTTATGACATAAGATTCATGTGCCTTGTAATATTCCCAGTTAAGTGTATTACTGAATGCTTTTAAATGTGTTCACAGATTAGGGAGGCATCCCTACAATTGGTATCAGAACGGTTTCATCACCTCCAAAGAAATCCCAGACTTATTAACAATCACTTCCCAGCTTCCCTCCTTGCTCCCAGACTTAGGCAACCCCTAATCTGCTTTCTATCTCTATGGATGTGCCGACTCTAAAATGCTCACATAAACCACCTCGTGGTATTGGTAATCCTTCTTCAACACTTTCTTTCACACAGGACAGTTTTTTTGGAATTTAACCACGTTTTATCACGTTCCAATGCTTGTCTCTTTAGTGTTGGATAATAGTCTTTTGTATAAATATCCTAAATTTTGTTTATATCTCATCAATTGATGGGTTTTAGGACTGTCGCTACTTTTTGGACCTTGTGGACAACACTGCTTTGGAATTTATATGTAGCTAAGTCTGTGATGTTTAAGTGGAATGGCTTCCTGGTAGCCACGTTGTAGCCGTCATGTTGTTGCATTTTTGGTACTTCCTCTACTGCTGCTTAGTGACTTGTAGCCCAAGGACCGCACCAGAGCCTTTGTTAACTCCTTGGGAATGAACTTGGGCACAAGTAGGAATGCATAGGAAATAATTGTAAAAAAAAATCATGAGGAATTTCCTGGTCTTTCAAAGGTTCTATTTAGGTGGCAAGACCAAAAGTAGCATTGTCTCTACGTATGATATACTATAATTGCTACTATTACTCCTAGTATATAATTCTACTGTAATAGTATAATTTTGTTTATACAAATGTTCAACAAATTTGTGTCCTTCAATCAAAATTATTGGACTTTTTCCTGTATCTTGTGCAAGATGATTATTTTCATGGGCACTTGTCTTAATATTTATACTAACATAAATTGTTATATTGATCACAATTGAGTACATTATTAATCTGAAGGAAGTGGAAAATAATTGTGCATGGGGAAATTATTAGTGTGTGGGGAGCTGGTGTGTGTGTGTGAGTGTTGGTGTTCACATGCCGCAGTGTGTGTGTGTGAGTTTGTGTGTGTGTGAGTGTTGGTGTTCACATGTCACAGTGTGTGTGTGTGTGTGTGTATGTGTGATGTGAGGGGGAAGAGGACAATTTTTAGAGTCTGTGCTTCCTTCCACTGTGGGGTCTTGATATTTAACTCAGGTGGTCAGAGTTAGAGGCAGCTGCTCTCATTTGCTGAGCCATCACCTCAGCGCTAGCTTGCATTTTATTTCATTTTATATTTGTTTTGACACAGGGTCTCTCTTTGTGGCTCTGGCTGTTCTGGAATTTGCTGTTGTAGACCAGGCTGCCCTTGATCTCAGAGAGATCTGCTTGCCTCCCAAGTGGAGTGCTGGGATTAAAGTCTAGTTTGCATTTTAAAAGTCAGATGATTAAAACAACTTGAGGACAAAGTTCGTTTTTTTTTATTGATGGGAAATTGTTAAATTAATTTTTCTGTAATTTCCTTTTATGTCAAGAGGGACGTATCTAATTAAATATTATTGTTTGACATCAAACAGTTGATCAAACATTTCAATAAAAGCAGAGCTGTGTGCTCAGTGTTGACGCTGAATGGTGTCCGCCTCCGCGATGCCCTTTCATACTAACTCATCACGTCAGTGATTTCTCTCTTTGATTCGCACAAAGGAGTCAGAGTGAGTCCTCCAAGCGGAGGCTGAGCTGACACTGCAGAAGAAATGAAGCGGGACTCAGGCGGTTGGAGAGCGTGCCTTTGGAGGTCTCTTTTGACACTGATAGCTCATTTGCTTTTGCAGTGTGAGAGGGGGAAGTTTCTCGGAACAAGCTCCCAGGCTCCAGCAAGGATGGCCTACTTTGGAATTCTTTGCCTAAAGTCGACTGGATGGTTCTTCAAACTTCTTTTCCTACTTTTCTCCGAAGGAAACAATAGTCTGCAAATTTGTTTTCAAAATTACGTTGTTTTTCACACTTTCAAAAGTGGACTTGAATGATAAGCCACTCTTTGTTAATTAACTCTGCTTTCAAACAGTTGCATGCATGGACTCAATACATACCAACTGTGCTCCCTACCACCTCCCTATGCCCCCCCACCTTCCTACTATCCCACTAATTCCCCTCTCCCCCTAAAAATCTCCTCACTTTCAGAATATCCATTTTGCTCCGTGACCCAGTGAGTTTAACCAGGGCCTTCTTTGTGACCATGGATTTGGAGCTAGTTTTTTGGAACCTGGTAGGATCAACTCCCCCTGTCCCAGAGTCTCTCAGAAGGGAAGAGTTCAAAGGTAAAGGGTGGGGAGGACCTCATGAGCCTCTCCTCATTCCTGATTTGTTGCTGACACAGCCAGTCCTGTATGGGTCCAGCTCAGGAAAGTTAGTGAACAATTGCAGCAGTTATGGTGAGTCTAGACAGTGTTGCCAGTGGACAATTGTGGCAGTTATGGTGAGTCTAGACAGTGTTGCAAGTGGACAATTGTGGCAGTTACGGTGAGTCTAGACAGTGTTGCCAGTGGACAATTGTGGCAGTTATGGTGAGTCTAGACAGTGTTGCCAGTGGACAATTGTGGCAGTTACGATGAGTCTAGACAGCGGCACTTCAGGGTTCTTTACCCTGTCTTCCAGGTCTTACACACTCCTTGCCCCTTCTGCAGTGCTCCCTGAGCCTTAAAGGGGCTGCTATTAATGCCTTGTTTAGCCTGGGCTAACAACCATTGCTTATTCTCTGCATCAGGGTAGTCACGACTCCCCTCACTGCTGGTCACTGTAAGGAGAAACCTTCTTGATTAAGGCTGAAGTAGCTTTTGTCCCTGGCTGTAAGTTTAGATATTGAAAAGTCAGTATACCGATTTGCCAGCTTAGTTAAAAATCAGTAGCTCTGCAGGACGCCTTTAATCCCAGCACTGAGGAGGCAGAGGCAGACGGATCTCTGTGAGTTCGAGGCCAGCCTGGTCTACAGAGCAAGTTCCAGGACAGGCTCCAAAGCAATACAGAGAAACCCTGTCTCAAAACCAAAACCAAAACCAAAACCCAAACCAAACAAACAAAAAGGTACCAGGAAGATGTAGCCACCAGAGTCTACAGTGTGGAAAGCATCACAGGTAAAAGTAGCCTAGGTCTTTAAACAGATACACTGCAAGAAAAAGAAAGGTTGGGTGAAGACGCGTTAAGTTTAAAAGGGATCGAGTCAAGCTACCACTGCAGGCATGCATGTGTGGACGGTAAGCCACAGAATGGCGCACAAAAAGTCATTTCTTAAAAGACGGAGTGCATGGTTATGATTAACACGGGGCACACGGTAGAGTTCCTTATATCGCTGGAAAAACAATTTCTTGACTCAGGTGGTGGTTTTAATTCTGTTCTCCCAAATTCTGCTCAGAAGCTGTCGCTATACTTCTTCGTCACGTCGGTGGGCACCCATCCTTCTCTTTATCTGCGGTGGTCTTGGATGTGTTTCAAAGTAAATTACAGGGTATATTCTTTTCCCTCAATACTGTATCACCCTAACACCACCAACTACTTTAATACTTGTTTTTTCCTTGTGATGTAAAATTTATATAAAACTAAATAAGCACGTCTGAAGCATATATCCACTGACTAACTCACAATCTTATGAAGACAACCAGCACCCCAAAACTTCCTCCCAAGCCTCTAAGGTCTGAATGTATGCTTTTGTCCTTTCAAACTCAAAGATGTACCATGCCTGTAGTCCCAGATCTTGGAAAATTAAATCAGGAGAATCACTTGAATTAGTTCAAGGACAGCCTGGGTAAGCCCCATCTCAAGAGAGAAAAAGAAAGAGGAGGAAGAGGAGGAAGAGGAGGAAGAGGAAAGAAATTGATTGTATTTTGAGCAAAATGGGGAAAAGTATTCTTTAATTCCTTCCTTACTCCCCTGGAAAATCCTAATTTTAAAAACATACTCTAACATCACTGGGGTATAGTTATTAGATTATTATCAGTAATAGTCTTGGGAGGTGGCATAGAACAGGGGTTTAGATTCTGGGGCTACACTGCCCAGCTTTTCTTCTTGGGTCTTTCCCTTATCTTGGTCTCTTCTTTGTCTCAGTTTTGTTCTGCGAACGATGGCGATAATGATAGTGGTACTTGTGAAGCTTAATGAGGAATTCCATGTAAAGCATTTAGAGTAGTGTGCCTGGTATACAATGAGAAAGTGCTTGCTTTTATCATTATTAAATCACTGCCCTACATTGTGTATTGTTTCTTTCAAGAACCGTCTGACAATTGTGCCCACATTTTTAAATTATATTAGCAACACTTATTTAGACTTAATTGGATTGGAGGGTGGATTGGAAGCAGCTAATGCCTTAACCATGGCCCATCATGTAATCTGAAGCCGTTTGTTCTAGCATCCTCGAGAGGCCAGCCACTTAGAACGTTTCCATGTGGTCTTGATGAAGCCTGCACCTTCTCTCTCCAGTTTCCATTTCCATGGGATGTGCAGAATAGCACAGACCTATGTAGGAGATGCCTACCAGGCTCATCTTGGGAGTGGCTTGATTGTAAATTAGATAATCAGCAGGAAAACCTTGGAGGTCCCAAGGAAATCAATACTTTGCAAATGCCCGTGATTGTTCTATTTATCATTCTCCAAAATGAGTCAGTCCTTTTCATTATCCAGGCATACTAATGGAACAGACCAGGTCGGCCTGTATACAGTCAGTTATTGGTGCTTCCTTACTTGCTCCTTCTTGAGTCATTTTCTCTGCTATTGTCCCCATCTCCATACCACCTCCGAGATAGTTTGGCTGTATAACATGGTCTGCAGTACTTAGGATGGCTTCAGCCCACCCCGGACTTTTATAGGGGTTGGATCTACCTTTTCTCTGGGGGTGAGCAGGAGGACACCTTTCATTTCTTTTCTTTTAAAGAGTTTTACTTTGCTAGCTCAGTAATTTGGAATTCTGTTTGATTTTTTCCCCAGTGTATCAAATAGCTTGCTGACAGTGTAGCAGATACTTTATGTAGCAGATACTTTATTCTCTGAAGATAATTTTTAAATTAAAACTTACTTCTCTGTCTGTCTGTCTGTCTGTCTGTCTCGTGTATGTGTGTGTGTGCGTGCGCGCGCACATGTTTTCTTTCTATGTAGATTTCAAGTTGTCAGGCTTACTAATAATGCTTTTACCCACTGAACCATCTTGAAAGTCCCCTAGTTTTAAAATAATGCATTAAAATAACTTATTTTCTGTCTTTTGAGTTCTTTTATGTCTCTTTCCTTCTGGTGAGAGAACCTGCCTTTAAAGTCGACAATCCTTTCAGTATCAATTAATAATTCAGGTTGAATTTTGATTTTTTTTTGCCATGCTGAGAATTGAACCAAGGGTTTTACATAAGTTCAGCAAACATTCTACCACTGAGCCACAGCTCCAGCCCAACCAGATTACATCATAAGTTTTATTTTACATTTCAAATGCTCTTTGAATATATAATAAAGACCTATCAAAATCATGTTAAATTTTCAAAGATTCAATAAAATTGCATAATAAATTTTAAAAAATCCAAGTTTATAGTAAACTAGAATGAAAACCACAAGGAGTGCTCTCCAGTCCTAAAGGCATCACTGTATCTGGCTTCAAAACATACTACAGAGCCATAGTAACAAAAGCAGCATGGTACTGGCATAAAAACAGACACACAGACCAATAGAACAGGATAGAGGGCCCAGGAAGAAATTTGCACATCCTTAGCTAACTAATTCTTGGCACAAGAGCTGTGTGTGTGTGTGTGTGTGTGTGTGTGTGTGTGTAAGAGAGTGTAGCTTCTTCAACATATGGTATTGGGGAATTTGGATATCCACATATAGAAGATCAAATTAGACCTCTATCTTTCATTCTACAAAAAAGCCAACTCAAAATGGGACCGAAGACCTTCATGTAAAACTCTGTATTAATTCACTTCTCGGGACTGGCAAACAGCATCTTGGGGAAGCGTTTATATTCCTCCATCAAGGGAATCCAAGGCAGTAACTGAAGCAGAGACGATGAGGAAGGCTGCTCACTGGGTGCTCAACTGTCTATTTTTCTCCTTTGGAGGTGGACTTGCACCTGCCCCCCCACCTTTCTTATATAGCCCAGACTCACCTGCCCAGATTTGGCACTGCCCACAGCTTTCTAATAGGCCTATATTAATTGGCAATCAAGAAATGCCCTCTAGATAAGACTAATTAGATGGAGGCAACTCTTCAACTGAGACTTCCTCTTCCCAAGTGTGTCAAGTTGACAACTGAAGCTATCTACGACAGACCCCAAACTACTGGAGGAAAACCAGGAGAAGCCCTTGAGGATTTTGGCACAGACATGGATTTCCAAGGACTTTAAGAGTATCAGAAACTAGCAAGCAAAGAATGGATAAATGTGATTTCATCTAATTAAAAACCTTTTGCACAGTAAGGGGAATGACAAAAGGAATAGATAATCTACAAAAATGGGAGAATTTGCCAATTATCTAATTCATAGAAGATTAATATTCAAAACATGCAAAAATTAAATCTATTTCTCTGCAACTGAGAAAATGATCCAAACAGTCATTTCTCAAAAGAATAAATAGAAAAGACCAGTTCGTATATGAAAAAAAATGCTCAATGGGTCCGTGGGTGTGGTGGTATACATCCATAGTCTCAGTTCCATGGAGGCAGGGGCAGGAGGAGTGCCATAAGTTTGAGGCCAGTCTGGTCTACATAGCAGATTTCAGAGCTACATGGTGAGACCTGTCTCAGAGAAGGACCAGAACAAAAGAAACTGCTCAGTACCTTTATCTGTCAGGGAAATGCAAGTCAAAGCTACAAAGCAAGCTAGATGTGGTGGTGCATGCCCGTGGCCCAGCTCCTGGGAGGGTGGGGCAGGACACTTGTGAGCTTAAGGGTGGCCCTAACTACATAGTAACACTTCACTTACAAACAAACTAACAAAGCAAAATCCGGTAGACACCCCAAGGAAAGGCTCAGATCTTGGCTGTGGATCTCTGCTTCTGCTTCCATCAGCTACTGGATGAAGGCTCTAGGATGGCATTTAAGGTAGTCATCATTCTCATTATAGGGGAGGAACATTCAAGGTAGCCTCTCCACTATTGCGTAGGGTCCTAGTTGGGGTCATCCTTTTGGGTTTCTGTATAATTTCCTAGTGCCAGATTTCTCTTTAAACCTATAGTGGCTCCCTATATTGATGTCTCTCTTTTCTTGCTCTCCTCTATTCCTCTCCTCACTCAATCTTCCTGATCCCTCATGTTCTCCTCTCCCCTCCTCTTTCTCCTACTTCCTGCATCCCCCCATACTCCCCATTTGTTCAGGGGCTCTTGTCTCTTTCTGCTTCACTAGGGGACCATGCATGTCTCTCTTATGGTCCTCCTTGTTTCCTAGCTTCTCTGGAGGTGTGGATTGTAGGCTGATAATCCTTTTCACTATGTCTAGAATCCATATATGAGTGAGTACACACCATGCTTGCTTTTCTGTGACTGGGTTACCTCAGTTAGGATGGCTTCTTCTAGTTCCATCTATTTACCTACAAATTTCAAGATTCCATTGGGTTTTTTTTCTGCTGAGTATTACTCCATTGTGTAAATGTACCACATTTTCTGTATCCATTCTTGGGTTAAGGGACATCTAGATTGCTTCCAGGTTCTGGCTATTACAAATAATGCTGCTATGAACATAGCTGAACAGATGTCCTTGTTGTATGAGTGTGCATCCTTTGGGTATATGCCTAAGAATAGAGTTGCTGGATCTTGAGGTAGACTGGTTCCCATTTTCTGGAGAAACTGCCATATTGATTTCCAAAGTGGCTGTACAAGTTTGCACTCCTACCAGCAATGCCTTTCTCCACATCCTCTCCAGTATAAACTGTCGTTTGTGTTTTTGATTTTAGCCATTCTGACTGGTGTAAGATGGTATCTCAGAGTTGTTTTGATTTGCATTTCCCTGATGGCTAAGGAATCTGAGCACTTAAGTGTTTTTCAGTCATTTTAGAATTCTCTGTTTAGTTCTGTACCCCACTTTTTAGTTGAATTATTTGGTGTTTTTGTGACTAGCTTTTTGAGTTCTTTGTATATTTTGGAAATCAGCCCTCTTTCTGATGTGGGGTTGGGTAAAGATCTTTTCCCATTCTGTGGGCTGCTGTTTAGTCTTGTTGATTATGTCTTTTGCCTTACAGAAGCTTCTTAGTTTCAATAGGTCCCATTTATTAATTGTCAGTCTCAGTGTCTGTGCTACTGGCATTATGTTCAGGAAGAGGTCTCCTGTGCCAATTTGTTCAAGGGTACCTTCTGCTTTCTCTTCTAAGAGGTTCAGTGTGGCTGAATTTATGTTGAGGTCTTTGATCCATTTGGACTTAAGTTTTGTGCAAGGGATAGGTGTGGATCTATCTGCAATGTTCTACATGTCCGCCTCCAGTTGTGCCAGCACCATTTGTTGAAGATGCTTTCTTTTTACCATTGTATAGTGTTAGCTTCTTTGTCGAAGATCAGGTGTTCATAGGTGTGTGGGTTAATATCAGGGTTTTCAATTTGATTCCATTGGTCTGCCTGTCTATTTTGTGTCAATACCAAGCTGTTTTCAGGACTATGGCTCTATAGTAGAACTTGAAGTCAGGGATGGTGATGCCTCCTGAAGTTCTTTTATTGTGCAGGGTTGTTTTGGCTATCCTGGGTCTTTTGTTTTATCATATAAAGTTGAGAATTATCCTTTCAAGGTCTGTGAAGAATTGTGCTGGGATTTTGATAGGGATTGCATTGAATCTGTAGATTGTTTTCTGCAAGATTGCCATTTTTACTATGTTGATCCTACCTATCCAAGAGCATGGGAGATCTTTCCATTTTCTGGTATCTTCTTTAATTTCTTTCTTTAATGACTCAAAATTCTTGTCATACAGGTCTTTCATCTGTTTGGTTGGAGTTACCCCAAGATATTTTATGTTGTTTGTAGCTATAGTAAAGGGTGATGTTTCTCTGATTTCTTTCTCAGCCTCTTTATTGTCTATATATAGTAGGGCTACTGATTTTTTTTTAGTTAATATCCTGCCAGTTTGCTGAAGGTGTTTATTAGCTGTAGGAGTTACCTAGTAGAGTTCTTCAGGCTGCTTATGTAGACTATCATATCATATGTAAATAGTAAAAGTTTTACTTCTTCCTTTCCAATTTGTATCCCCTTGATCTCCTTTTGTTGTCGGATTGCTCTAGCAAGAACTTCAAATACAATATTGAAGAGACATGGAGAGAGTGGACAGCCTTGTCTTGTTCCTGATTTTAGAGGGATCACTTGAATTTCTCTCCATTTGGTTTGATGTTGGCTGTCGGTTTGCTGCATATTGCTTTTTTTATGTCTAGGTTATCCCTGAACTTTGCAAGACCTTTATCATGAAGGGGTGTTGAATTTTGTCAAAGGCTTTTTCAGCATCTAGTGAAATGATAATGTGGCTTTTCTTTTTCAGATTGTTTGTATGTTGGTTTACACTGATGGATTTTTGTATGTTGAACCATCCCTGCATCTCTGGGATGAATTCCCTGGGATGAAGCCTACTTGATCATGGTGGATGTTTTTTCTGATGTGTTCTTGTATTTGATTTACCAGTATTTTATTGAGTATTTTTGCATCAATGTTCATGAAGGAGATTGGTCTGTAGTTCTCTATCTTAGTGGTGTCTTTGCGTGGTTTGGGTACCAAGGTAATTGTAGCCCGGTAAAAAGAGCAATGATCCTTCTACTCTATAGTGTAGAACAATTTGAAGAGTATTGGTATTAGCTGCTCTTTGAATTTCTGGTAGAATTCTGAGCTGAAACCATCTGGCCCTGGACTTATTTTGGTTGGGAGATTTTTGCTGACTGCTTCTCTTTCCATAGGGGTTATAAGTCTATTTAAATTGCTTATTTGTTCTTGATTTAATTTTGGTAAGTGATAGCTATCCAGAAAATTGTCCATTTCCTTTAAATTTTCCAATTTTGTGGAGTACAGGTTTTCAAAGTATGACCTGATGATTATCTGGATTTCCCCAGTGTCTGTTGTTATATCCCCTTTTTATTTCTGATTTTGTTCATTTTCATGTTCTCTCTCTGTTTTTTGGTTAGGTTGGGTAAAGGTTTGTCTATCTTGTTGATTTTCTCAAAGAACCAACTCTTTGTTTCTTTGATTCTTTGTATTGTTTTCTCTGTTTTTACCTGAAACCTGATCTTAACCGAGGTTCCCTTTTCTCAGGTGACTTTAGATTGTGCCAAGTTGATATAAAGAGCCAGGCGGTGGTGGCGCACACCTTTAATCCCAGCACTTGGGAGGCAGAGGCAGGTGGATCTCTGTGAGTTTGAGGCCAGCCTGGTCTACAAAAGCTAGTTCCAGGACAGCCTCCAAAGCCACAGAGAAACCCTGTCTTGAAAAACAAAACAAAAAAAAGTGGGGAAGCAAAGGAGGAGAGGAAGGAGTAGAAGAGGGGTGGTGAATATGATTGACACATGGTACATACATGTATGAAAATGTCACGGTAAATCAATAATTTATCAATTAACATGTGTTAATAATTATAATGAAGGAGGTACACTCAAAACACATTGCTGCTTTTCAGTCTGCATTGTTGCAGAGGGTTATGCTTTTCTCTCCCTCTGTGCTGTTTCTCTCCAAATAGCTGATATTGTATCTCTAATGTTTCTTATTATCATTTGCACCCATGAAAAATTTCACATAATAGTCTTGTAGTCAACCATGTTATGCAAGAGAATGACATTTCTAGATGGTCAGTTGTCTCTTACTATCTAAGCTCACATGAAGTTGTACAATTCTTTTTTTTAAATACATCTTTTTTAAAGGTTTATTTATTTACTTATTATGTATACAACACTTTGCCTCCATGCCAGAAGACGGCACCAGATCTCATTATAGATGGTTATGAGACACCATGTGGTTGCTGGGAATCGAACTCAGGACCTCTGGAAGAGTAGTCAGTGTGAGCCATCTCTGCAGTCTGAAGTTGTACAGTTCTTAGAAACTCTTAGTAAAGCTGGCTTGACCCATCTCCTCCTTTTGGTTGTGAATTTTTGGGTGCTTATGCTCTCCTGATCAACACTAGCTCGATCTTACTATTGTTCTGAACCCTAGGTCTTACACAGGTCTTATTATTGTTCTGAACCCTGGGTCTTGCACAGGTCTTACTATTGTTCTGAACCCTAGGTCTTACACAGGTCTTATTATTGTTCTGAACCCTGGGTCTTGCACAGGTCTTACTATTGTTCTGAACCCTAGATCTTGCACATGTCTTACTATTGTTCTGAACCCTAGGCCTTGCACAGGTCTTACTATTGTTCTGAACCCTGGGTCTTGCAGAGGTCTTACTATTGTTCTGAACCCTAGATCTTGCACAGGTCTTACTATTGTTCTGAACCCTAGATCTTGCACAGGTCTTACTATTGTTCTGAACCCTAGATCTTGCACAGGTCTTACTATTGTTCTGAACCCTGGGTCTTGCACAGGTCTTACTATTGTTCTGAACCCTAGGTCTTGCACAGGTCTTACTACTGTTCTGAACCCTGGATCTTGCACAGGTCTTACCTACTTTAGCATATTCTCTATGCCTCACCCTTGCCAAGACATGAAATACAATGTCTTTTCTTTGAGTTTACCAAGACGCCATAGGCTGAAGGCATTACGCACAGCAGATTTGTAACTGCATGGGAAACCTTTAAAACGTGATTACTGGAGACTCCTGTCCTCCAACATCGTTTCTCCACGGTTTCCCCGTCTTCCACCCATTGGCATGAGGAGTCCTAACGCCAGAAGCTTCTGCACCACCTCTTGGCTCCAGAAGACGATTCTCAATGGCAGGTGGCTGGGGGACTTGCACTCTGCTTTTCCAGATGGAGACTCTGTCAGCATCAGAAGAACGAAGCAGACCAGAGCCACGCTGCAAGGGCTTCTCAAAGCTAAACTCTTCATTGAAACTAAAACCGCCAGGATTTAGGTAGAATCAAGACTCATCTAATAGACAATATAAGCAAAAAATTTAGTGTCAAAAATTGTTCATTACACCAAGAATTAGGAAAACCACAGTTCAAATCAACTGATGCATTGATACCAGCGCTAATATGAGTCAGCTGTTGAAATTATTTGGCAAGGATTTTAGTCACCAAAATAAAAAATGCTTTGACAATCAATTGCAAATGCTCTTTAAACAAGCAAAAAATATTAATGCCAGCAAAGGAGGCTGCAAAAAAGATTCAAATAGAAACCATAAAATTTAAAAATCCAGCCATTAAAATATTTTTTTCTGGACAGATTGAGTACTGGGGTGGATATGGCAGAGACTGGAACTAATGAATTTGAAGATGGACCAACATAATTTAGTTATCTGAACAACCATAAGAAAATAGGCTGAGAAAATTCATCAGAGCCTTAGAGACCTATGGAACGCCGACAAGATAATGAGCATTTGTACCGTGGGAGTCCTATAAGGAGAAAAGGAAGGGAGTATTGCTGACAGTGCAATCATAAGAAGTAATAGCAGTTTCTAAGAAGTTACCAGGTTTGGTGAAAGAGAAAATCTACATATTCAAGAACCGAGTTAACCCTAATAGAACAAACACAAAGAAAGATTTATTAAGACATATCATTAAGCTTTTGAAAAATAACAAGAAAGAAAAAAATCTTAAAAGTAGACTAAAAGAAGCTGGGTGTGGTGGTGCAAGCCTTTAGTCCCAGCACTTGGGAGTCAGAGGCAGGCGAATCTCTATGAGTTCGAGGCCAGCCTGGTCTACAGAGGGCGTTTAAGAAGAGCTAGGGCTGTTACACAGAGAAATCCTGCCTTGAAAAACCAAAAAGAAAAAAAAAATCCCAAAGGGCAACAGATTTCACAATCTGAAGCTTTGGAGGTCATGCGTTTTTCAAAATTTCACGTGTTAGAAACAAAAGAACCTCTGATCTCAAATGCAGTATCCAGAGAGATAATTCTTTAGGGATTAAAAAAAAAACTCAGTAAAGCTATTTTGATGTTGTTACTAGTTGTTTATTGAGTTTCCAGACATCAGCTTGCCAAGCGAGACACGCTCATGTGTGTTACAGTGGCGCTACAGGTTGGGAGTAACCAACAGTTCTCTGGTTGCATCGAGGCCAGCTCCATTGGAAGGGAGCAGATGCCCGGGACTGGAATCCTGGTTAAAACGAAAACAAAACTCATGGAGGGGAAGATCAGGTCCTAGGTGGAAACTGAATAAAGCTGTTTGGCTGCACTGATACAGTGTGCCAAGCAGCCCTCTAGAGACTCATGTTTATACCCATGGGTAAACGTCAACTCAGCCTTCGTGAGAAAAGAAAGCCCTTCTTTCTAGCAAAAGGTGTTGAGTGTAGAGATTAATGGCGCATGAGCTGCTGAGTCCTATACAAGTCATTCGTGCCACCCCAAGGCTAAAGAAATATTGAAGAAGAGAGGATGAAAGAATAGAAAAAGCAGAAACTAAGAAGAGCTGCGGAACAACAGTTTCTGAACAAAACACAGCCGTCCCAACCACAAAGTCGCGGTAGCTTTGGATGCCTGCACCAGGTCTGCCCGGGAATGGGCCCCATCCACAGCCAGGCATGAATGGAGGAGGACCCCCTACTGTTGAACTGTTTGCTATTGCCAGGCTCAGAGAGAGGGAAAGTCATCCCTTGAAAGTAAGACTCTGTCTTGTTCCAGAGAGTAGAACCCCAGATAGGATTTGAACTGATCTGTTCAAGATCATATAATGAGTCACAGACAGAACGGCCGTGACAAGCATCAGAAACTAAAGGAACCTTGGGGTCAGGGAGATGAGCTAAGAGGGCATTCTGCTCTTCCAGAGGACCCAAGTTCAGTTCCCAGTACCCACGCTGGGTGACTCACAATTCACAATGGGCAGCTCCAGCTTTAGGGGATCAATTTTCTTCTTCTGGCTTCTGCACACACACACACACACACACACACACACACACACACACGCACACATGCACAATTGGCATGTTATATCTATCTGAAGTTCATGTATTCTCACCGTTGTGTAGTACTGTGGGGGGGGGGGTTCTCACAGTGTTGCTGGAGGCTTTGGTAGTTTCCAGTGTAATTTCCACCCACACTCACCGGGCTGCGAGAACATGCTTGTCCTGTTTCCTAGTGCAGAGGTGGAAATGTTTCTCCGGGGCCTTTGTAGTTTTTGGTTTGACTTGTTCTCGGATCTATTGTTTGTGTCTCTGAAGCTCTGCTTTGTATTGCAAGTTGCCTGTCACTCCCAGGCCGGCCGAGTGTGTTTCTGGCTGTTGTCTCTGCTGGGTTGGTAAGTGGGAGGTGCTGTTTGTGGGAACTATTGCGGGGCACCGCCAGGCGGCCCTCACCCCTGTCTGGAGTAGCGCGTCTGGCAGGCGACTACTGTCCACGCGGCTTCATAGTGTAGCTTTCTTCCTTTGCCTCTTTATCCCAAGGGTCAGTATTATGAAGGGCCGAGGAATCAGTGTTTCAGGCTTTGTGAGTTGCACCTTCTCTGTTATGCCTTATTCAACTCTTCCAATAGATGTGTCTGTGTTTCAGTAAAGCTGTCATTCTAGTAACTGGCGCTAGGCTGGGTTTGGCCATGATGTCACTGGTTGTTACTGACACCCACCAAGCTCAAGGATGATAAGAGCGGCCTGCTGCTGATGTTTCCACCACACTATCGTCCCGCGTGATTCCCCTGTATTAATTTCCATATACTAGAAACACAAGGGTGTTCTGTTGGGCTCTGGCTGCGGCTGTGGCGTTGCTCGGATGCTTTGGCAGTCCACATTTTTTGTGTAAGGCTTCTGTCTTCAGCAAGCCAACATCTCGTCAAGGCTGTCTAATGACCTTTTGTTTGTTGCTGTTTATATATTTTGGATGCAAAATCTTTGTTTTCAAAGTGTTGCAAAGGCATTCTCTCTGCTTATTCTTTATGAACTTGTTTGTTTTCCGAGACAGGGTTTCTTTGTATCTTTGGAGCCTGTCCTGAAGCTCCCTCTGTAAACCAGGCTGTCCTCAAACTCACAGAGATCCACCTGCCTCTGCCTCCCGAGTGCTGGGATTAAAGGCATGCGCCACCAACGCCCACCCAGTGCCACTCTTAATATATGCCAAATGTCTACCTGTGCTTGTTGCTGACCCACAGGTTGTTTGCTCTGCCTGTGTGTGCCGACAAACATTGCCTTAACCGCAACGACTTTCTAGGTCTTCTTCTCTGGTGAGCAGGTCCTCCCCCCTCACTGCGTACTGCTCTCTTTCAGGGGTGCCGAGGCTAGCCTATGGCTTTTGCTTTCATACACACTTTAGGATCAGCTAGTTGGGCTTAACAGGGACTTACCTGGATTTCAGCTACATAAGAGAGGTTTCAGAGTGTGACATGATTTCATTCCCGACAAAACCTGCCTCCCACTCGCAGAGGAGACTCCCTATGTGTGAAACGGCGGCCAGCAAAGGGTAGGTAGTACATATAGAACACTGTGTGAGCAATATATGAGACATATTGAGGCCACCCAGAGCACAGCTGGAGACAGACGGCCGAAGACATCGGCAGCATTTCAAATCTTTCAGGGTGCGGTGGTTTGAATAGGAACGCGCCCCCCCCATAGACTCATGTGTCTGAATGCTTGGTCATAGGGGGCAGTGCTGTCAGGAGGTGTGGCCTTATTGGAGTAGGTGTGGCCTAGTTGGGTTGGGGGGGTGTATGTCACTGTGGAGGTGGGTCTGAGGTCTCTCAAAGACGTAGGACTCTCAGCTACCTCTCAGCACCACGTCGGCCTGCGTGGTGCCTTGCTTCCCACTGTGATAATTCACATGTGTACGTGACATGTAATGATTTCATTAGGATGACTGGCACTTACGTTTTTTTTTTCAAACATTTGTCATTTCTGGCAAAATTCTTTGCTTTGCACCCCCTTATCTCTTCGTCTATGGCATTAGCTCTAAAGAAGGCTTGGAGCAAGCCAGGAGCAGTGGCTTGATCTGGGGTTCTGCGGGATCTGTGCAATCGTGTGTTTAGCATTCAGGCCCCATTCAGTCAGGGGGCCTAAAAAGGAAATCAAGGGGAGGAGACAATGGCAGTGGTGGATAAGAATCACATGGCCTTGGGCCGGGGAGATGGCCCAGAGGGTCAGATTGTCACTAACCCTGGGATCAATCCCTAGAGCCCCACATTGTGGAAGGAGAGAACAGACTTTTGCCACTGTCCTCTGGTCTCCACAAAGGCACCGTGGCACACACATGTCCTCCCTCGCGTGTGCACAAAAACGAATACGTAAGAGTCAAAGAAAATAAAGGAATCACGTGGCCTTAGGAAGATTCTGTGTGCTTCTCAGCAGGTTAAATTTAATGCAGACTCAGTCGTGTTGAATCTGTGGCTGTGTTTCAGCAGGCTTTTTCCTCCTTAAAAATATCACAATGTAATTATTTTATTAATCAGGCAAAATTTCAGGTCTTTCTCACCGACTCTGGGCTGACATTTTGCACAGGTTGGGTGGGTGTGGGGTTTACCTCTCGGCACATCACAGCTGAAGATGACGAAGTCTACACATTTTCACCAGCTTCCCCCGTCTCTGAGGGTTAGACTTTGTGTCTTCATCTCCCCCTCTCGGGGGAGGTATCTGACGGAGTCTAGCCTTGGACCAAGGCATCCATCTCAGTCTAACTTTGGAACATTAGCCCTTTTATGTCACGATCTTCCCACTGTGAGTGAGATGAGCATATATAGCCTTTTTCCTTGTTTGCTTTTTTTGTTTTTTCGAGACAGGGTTTCTCTGTGTCTTTGGAGGCTGTCCTGGAACTCGCTCTGTAGACCAGGCTGGCCTCGAACTCACAGAGATCCGCCTGCCTCTGCCTCTCGAGTACTGGGATTAAAGGCGTGCGCCACCAATGCCCAGCTGAGCATATAGCCTTTTTAAAACTCCCGGTCACCCGTTTCTCTCTTTCCTTTTGAGAGAGGGCTTTGCCGGCTTGAGACTGGAGATCCTCCCATCTCTGCCGTTCACACGCGGCAACCCAGACTCTAAATTTCAGTCACGAGCTGAGCAAGAACCAGAGATGGATTTTCCCTCATGGTGAAAGAAAAGCCCTGCAGAAGACAGTTGCAGATCAGGAGGGACAGGTCACCGGTGCAGAAGACAGTTGTGGATCAGAGGGACAGGTCACCGGTGCAGCAAGGACAGCCTGAGCAGGGTCTGCTGCCCCTGCCGATGCGGCTTCCTGTAACTCCCAGCCCCTTCGAATTCATTCCCAGACGCACTACTGTCTTTCAGTGGATCCCCCACTGGACCTGTAACCTTATAACTTTGCAGGCCTCACAGAACTCAGCTCACACTGGACTCCAGATTCGATTCCATTTAGAGCAGCACTCTTGGATGCCTCATCTCTACCGTTCTAGGAATGGGTTTTGAAAAGGGGGCGCAGCTCTGCTGCGGAGGGCGTCACCTTGTTCTAGACCTTGAAGCTCTCGATTTCCTAAAAATCCTTATGATGGCTTCTCAATCCGCTGTGTTGTAGAGCAGAGAGGAAGGGCTTCTTCTGCTGCAGCCTGGACATGCCACAGAACCGTTTTCCTGTGCTGGATTCTTCTCAAGACTGGTAATCACATCACCCGGCACAGGGGTTATAGTAGCATCAACGGCATGAAGTGTGGTTTTTCAAACCCAAAGAAGCCTGCTGAGCATGGTTTCTTTCTTTTAAATTTAAACTTCCTTTTTCAGTTTTTAGTGGGAATGCGAGGCACAGTCATCTGCCCTTAACATACATGTTGGTAAACCAGAAGCAACTGATTTTACTGGGGGCTTGTCTCCCACCCCTCTGGAGGGCATACTTGTTTAAGATCTTAACGGTTGTCCAACCAGACTGGCAGGGCAGTTAAACACACAGCATGGTGCTTTGTGGGGTTTTGTCGGTTGGTGTGGCTGAGAGTCTGATAAGCCGGCCGGGGAGTTGTGTATGGCTGAGGGTCAAGACTGCAGACATACGCCATCTACAAAGCAAGGTTATGAAGAAACACTGCTCTTTGTTGTGAGTGGACTTGAGCTGTTTCCGATCATCATTTCTGTAAGGGAAAAGCCATTGGCATGGCTGGATCACACCGCATGTCTGAGGCCAGCTCAGCCTGCCCCCTCTGTGAAGTCACTCCAGGCACATCAGTTGCAACCGGGGTGACTACCCGACTGACTCTGTAGCAGCCTGAGTTGCAGCTTAGGATCCACCTCATTTTTCATTTTTGCAGAGGCCAGGCCGGCGGGATGAGTGAGGTCAAGGGTAGACTGGGATCTCTGCGCGCCTCCGACCTGGGATCACTCGTTCTCACCGTCCCTCCGGAAGGCCATGTTGGTTTGCACTCCCCATCCTGTCCTGCGTGTATGACAAGGGGATTAGGGGCGGGAAGAGCCCAGGGGCTTCCATCCTCTGCACCACAGGCCAAATGAATCATATGGCTGTCCTAAGCGTTAACTATGTCTGTCTGGTAGCACGTTTGAGGATCAGCGAGATGGTTATTGCGTGGGGTGCAAACCTGCTTGACTTCCTGGGACCTGGGCGTGGGATAGGACGGCAATATATCTACGTCTTCCGTCACCCACTATGTGTATGTCTGTGTGTGTGTGTGGGGGGGACTTGGTGTTATTTTAGGACTCTGGAAACGAGTGTCGTCTTGGACCCTGCGTCTGGTTGTCCTTTTATGACATTTTCTTTCTCGAGCGTGAGGTTACCTGAGTAAGTGGCCACAGGATCATTTGAAAACACTGTTCTGTGCAAGTGTCAAGATGCTACAGGATCCTCTTGATTATCTAGTCTCGATTTCTTTGGGTTTTACGGCTTAAGAAAAGTCCTTGTTGGCTCCAGGGATCACGTGTTCTGGGAATAGCTCCCATAGCGTTGTGTCTCGGAACCCTCCACGCCCACCCCTCACCACCATGTCTCTCTAAGCTCGGCACTCATGTGTATAACCCTCGCGGGGGCTCTGACAATTAAGCATTGTCCAACACCTTCCCCCCACCCTTTTTTTGGTGACAGGGTAGGATTCTAGGAGGAAGGTCCCTGCCGTCATTTCTATCTTCATTTCTACCAAAGAGCTCCACCCTGCCATGGGATCTCTACCGTCAGCCCTGGCCCATGGGGGACAGCCACCACGGGCTTCTCAGTTATTCACGGGAAGCGGTGTGTCCGAGTCCTCCCGAGAAGCACGGTCTTGGGGTGGTTTTCCTAGTCGTTCGTAGTAGATGCTCGACCTCCCAGGCGTTCAGTCCCCCTCTCCATCATCTGCTGTGGCAATGTTTGTACGGCTGCTTCACTTAGTGCGGCCCATTGCCTGGGATGCCTGCCAGGGACTCGTACCGTGGATCCCCAGAGAGCACTCCTGAAGCAATAAGCCCGCCATCCTTCATCCTCCTGCTTCCCTTTCTTGATCCTGCACCCTTGCATCCTCTCTGCACGCTTGCCAGGAGGTGCTGGCTCGGTCCCGCAGCTCCTGTGTGGTGTGGCCGTCCTCACCTCCCCCAACCTGCCTCTGCTCCTGTCATGCCACCTCCCTTCAATATGAGGCGCCTTTAGTTTCTGCATTTACTTATCGCTGTCTCATAGCTAGGTTACTATGCTGTGACTTAAACCGCATCCACATGGTGGCCAGAAGGGAGGGTGCGCGTGCAGGCTGAGGGGTGTGTGTGTGTGAGAGAGAGAGAGTGTGTGTGCGTGCGTGTGCATGTATGTGTGTGAGACAGGGTGTGTGCGCGTGTGCATGTGCATGTATGTGTGTATGCATGTGTGCATGTATGTTTGTGTGTGTGCGCGTGTGTGTGAGAGAGTGTGTGCGTGTGTGTGAGAGAGTGTGTGCGTGTGTGTGCATGTATGTATGTGATAGTGTGTGCGTGTGTGAGAGTGTGTGTGCGTGTATGTGTGAGTGTGTGACAGAGTGTGTGCACGTGCGTGTGTGCATGTATGTATGTATGTGAGAGTGTGCGTGCGTGTGTGTGGTTTCCCTGGGAGAAGCATGCGCGCATTGTCCTGTGGGGAGCAGGGGGCGGCTTTAACATTTTTAAACTCCTGTTTCCTGCATGCAGCAGCCCCATTCTTCCCCACCTGAATTTGACCTTGGCAAAGCAAACCTACTGCGTTGGCTAGTTTTATGTCAACTTGACTTAAGCTAGGTTCATCTCAGCTGAGAAATGGCCTCCGCCAGATCTGACTGTAAGCGAAATCGCAGGGCACTTTCTTAGTGACGGATGTGGAGGCCCGGGCTGTTGTGGGTGGAGCCGTCCCTGGGCTGATGTCCCGGCTTCTGTGAGAAAGCTGAGCAAACCATTAGAGCAATGCGGCAGCAGCGCCCACCCGTCTCTGCGTCAGCCCCTCCCTCAGGTTCCTGCTCTGCTCAAGTGACAACCTTGACTGAAAGTGGAGCAAGCGCTCTCCTACCCGCGCTGCTTTTGTCATGCGTGTTTCCTCACAGCTACAGAGAGACTTCTAACACACTGACCACGGTTCACATGGTGCACGCATAGGTCTATCTAGTGTGTATGCACACGCATGTGTCTATCTAGTGTGTTATGTGCACGCATGTGTCTATCTAGTGTGTGTATGTGCACGCATGTGTCTATCTAGTGTGTGTATGCGTACGCATGTGTCTATCTAGTGTGTATGTGCACGCATGTGTCTATCTAGTGTGTATGTGCACGCATGTGTGTATGTAGTGTGTTATGTGCACGCATGTGTCTATCTAGTGTGTTATGCGCACGCATGTGTCTATCTAGTGTGTGTATGCGCACGCATGTGTCTATCTAGTGTGTATGTGCACGCATGTGTCTATCTAGTGTGTTATGTGCACGCATGTGTCTATCTAGTGTGTGTATGTGCACGCATGTGTCTATCTAGTGTGTGTATGCGTACGCATGTGTCTATCTAGTGTGTATGTGCACGCATGTGTCTATCTAGTGTGTATGTGCACACATGTGTCTATGTAGTGTGTGTATGTGCACGCATGTGTCTATGTAGTGTGTGTATGTGCACGCATGTGTCTATGTAGTGTGTATATGCGCACGCATGTGTCTATCTAGTGTGGATGTGCACACATGTGTCTATCTAGTGTGTATGCCACGCATGTGTCTATCTAGTGTGTTATGTGCATGCATGTATCTATCTAGTGTGTGTATGCCATGCATGTGTCTATCTAGTGTGTGTATGTGTACGCATGTGTCTATCTAGTGTGTATGTGCACGCATGTGTCTATGTAGTGTGTGTATGTGCACGCATGTGTCTATGTAGTGTGTGTATGTGCACGCATGTGTCTATCTAGTGTGTGTATGTGCACGCATGTGTCTATCTAGTGTGTGTATGCGCACGCATGTGTCTATCTAGTGTGTATGTGCATGCATGTATCTATCTAGTGTGTGTATGTGCACACATGTGTCTATCTAGTGTGTATGCCACGCATGTGTCTATCTAGTGTGTGTATGCACACGCATGTGTCTATCTAGTGTGTGTATGCGTACGCATGTGTCTATCTAGTGTGTGTATGCACACGCATGTGTCTATCTAGTGTGTGTATGCGTACGCATGTGTCTATCTAGTGTGTGTATGTGCATGCATGTGTCTATCTAGTGTGTATGCCACGCATGTGTCTATCTAGTGTGTATGCCACGCATGTGTCTATCTAGTGTGTGTATGTGCACGCATGTGTCTATCTAGTGTGTATGCACACGCATGTGTCTATCTACTGTGTATGTGCACGCATGTGTCTATCTAGTGTGTGTATGCGCTTAGCTTTCCCTCGTTGCTAACCGCTCTCGCTTTCCATCGCCTCTTCCGCGGGAGGGGGTGACGACGACGCGGCTGGGTTTAGCGACTGTCAGTGGTGACTGTGCTGCCCACGCTTCTCTCCATGCTTGTCCTGTCATGGCGGGCGGCGCCTCGCTTTCTCATGCTGTGAGTCACCCAGGGTGCCTTGTGCCACCTACACGCCTGTGGGCTCTTGGTGGCGGTTGGGTATAAAATCCTGTGGGCTCTTGGTGGCGGTTGGGTATAGAATCCTGTGGGCTCTTGGTGGCGGTTGGGTATAGAATCCTGTGGGCTCCTGGTCACGGTTGGGTATAGAATCCTGTGGGCTCTTGGTGGCGGTTGGGTATAGAATCCTAACCTCAGGCTGCTGTTCCAAGCCGCCGGCTCTGGGTGAAGGTTAGCAGTAGGCGTTACTAGACGTTGCTTTGGGGGATAAAAAAACCTGCAGAAGAGGAGGAACAAACAGAGCGCGCTTCAATGCAATGCCAGTGGAGGCCTCGGTCGGCCCAGCGGGAGTTCAGGATCGGTGGAGGGGTAACCCGCCCCCCTCCCCCCCCCGCAAATGTGTGAAACTGGAGAAAGAGAGTGCAGCTCACACTCCCGTGTCTTTGGTAACGTGCCGTAACCTTGCCAATGTTACCTGTCTTCAACCTGGGTGACTCCTGAAGGGAGAGAAAGCCAGAAGTGATTGGTATTTTTTTTGAAGGGAGATGTGTAGAGAGAAGACTTTTCCTTGCCAGAGGCTTGGTTTTTCCCCGCCAGTCGCCTGGGCTCTGCCATGTTATAGTCCCCAAATAGCACACAAGACACTGTATTAATTATGAAGCTGTTGGCTTTGCTTGTTTCTTACTGGCTAGCTCTGACTTAAGTAATTACCCCATAATTGTTAATCTAAGTATGTCTCTTACCGGACAAAAGTTTCCAAGCTTCTTATCCCGATGGCAGTTACATAGTGACTCCCTGTGTTTCTCCTACCCAGAATCCTCCTCGACTCCTAGTCCCACCTATCTTGCTTCCCTATTGGCCAACAGTGCTTTATTGACATATACACAGGACTTCCCCAACAGAGATGAGGCGGAGCGTCCAAATAGCCAACACCAGTGGATGTCTCTGCTTTGGTTGATGGGACAGATGCGATCAGGGACTGGCGAGATGGACTCTAACGCTTGCCACGCAAGAGTGAGAAGTGGAGTTCGGATACTAGCACCCATGCAAGTCAGGGTGGGCTGTGGTGGCTTGCCTGTGACTCTCAGAGGGCAGCGATGGGATCCCCGGTACAGGCTGGCTAGTTAGACTAGCACCCAGTGAGCTTTGGGTTTGAGGGAGAGACCCTGCCTCGGGGAACAAAATGGGAAGCAGTCAAGGGAGACTGCGCATCAGCCCAGGGCTCCACGCACGTATATCCTACGCGTATGTGACCGTACACATAGAAACATAGATGTTGCCTTCTTTTTTTTTTTTTTCTTTTGTAGTGCTGGGGAATCAAACCCAGGGCCTTGCGCGCACTAGCACTGAGCTACATTCCCAGCCAGATGTGCTCATCATAACACTACAGAGTAAATAAACAAATAAAAACAAAGACTAAATGCGTTTGAGGTTTAGGCTGACCAACAAGGAGACGAGAAAAATGGGACCTGACTGCACATGCTCCGTTGGTCCTCTTACCCTAGACAATGGAGTGACAATCCAGGTCCTGCTTGCTGTCTGTCACTCTGAGGCTCTCTCTAGCCATTTGACGTTTGAAAATGAGCCCTGACTGAAAAGCTTCAGCCACGCAGCCCTGCTTCAAGTATCCTGGAGGTGTCAGCCGGCAGGGGCCGTGTGATGGAGTTCCCACTTACACGCTTTGGAGTGTTCAGTCCCAGAGAGAGAGAGAGAGAGAGAGAGAGAGAGAGAGAGAGAGAGAGAGAGAGAGAGAGAGAGAGAGAGAGAGAGAGGAGGCTTATTCAGTTGCCATCACTCATTCACACTCAAGGGTACATCAGGGAAGCCTCCAGGTGTGACCAGAGGGTCTCAGGAAGGCTATGTATGAGGCTATTAAAAATAAGCTGTCTAGCCTGGCTCTGCCGGCGTCACTTGCTTCACGGGTAGGGAGTTAAAATGAGTGGTGTGCCACTTATCAGACTGCTCTGATTTGCAGCGTGGAGCTTCCTTACTGTAACAGGAGGGCTTGCGTAGTTTCCCTGGTTAGGTCCGAAATCTCCAGTGTCTTACTCAAGCCTACTAATTCCATAGGAACCCAGAAGAGGTTTCCAAGTCCCAGCCCTCCTGGGCGCGTGTGCTTTGGACTGTCCAGGTATGCAGGCTGTCTACCCAGCAGCAATTGAGTGGATAAAGGGAACCGATAACGCAGCTTTCAGACTTAGCCCATTCATCATTTCCAGTGCTTCAGATGGGAGCTAGTGCACTCCACTCAATCGCGCAACTCCTGGCAGGAGGTAATAATGACACCTATTTTGGACAAGAGTGGGTAATGATAAAAATTCTCTCGAGCCACCAAAAGTGCCTTCTTCACGTAACAATTCTTCCCTCGGGTTTAGCCCGGACTACAAAGCAGCCTGTGTCATTCGGAGTGAATCCCAAGATGGGACTAGACATGCAAGAGATTCCTTCCTGTGCCTCGTTCCTGCTCAGGCTGGGTCACAGATAGACGTCTCATGTCTGTCTTGCGGTGGCATGTTGCTGGGGCTGTCACGCACATATTTTTAGCCGTCATGTTCAACAGAACCGAGCTTTGGATGGCCACTCGTTTGCCTCAGAGTCAAGGACTCCGACTCTAAGGCACTGCTTTCCAAAGGGCACGCAATTCTCTGCAGGGGGCATTGCCTCACTCCAGGATCCCAAGGGCTGGCATTGAGACTCTTCTCCCAGGGCCTGACAACACAGGCTCCACAATTCATCTTTCGTCCATCCCCAGCCCTCCTCTCTCGCAGAGTCACCTGGGTTGTTTGGCAGTGTCTGGTCAGGTCCTTTCCTGTTCTGGGCAGTGATCACAGTTGGCAGCCTTCACGTCGCCTGCCCGGCACGGGCTAGAGCAGTCTTCTCAGGCGTGGAGCTGGTTAACCGCAGGGTCCAAACAGGCTCACCAGGACTGCATTTGATTCGCCAGAGGGATGAATGGAGTAGCAGCTGGCTTCCCACAGTCATCCCCGCGTGCCCTGACAAAGCCTCCCGCATACCTTCCGTGTAGATGAACACTGCGTTGGTCTCACGTGACCTCGGAGTGGGACAGGAGGCATCTTCCAGATTCTCGGCCATACATCCCGTCTCCAAGGCGTGACTAGGCGGTGTGGCATTCATACTGTGCACAGCCCAGCAGCAGCAGCAATGAGGACCTCTGCCTGGCAAGCTTGTGGTCATCTGCAGGCCTCCTCTGGGATCTATCCAGTTTCTGCAGGGCCAGGCTAGACAAGTGGTGGAAATATGATAGGTCTTGTATCTTTTAGGTCGCTAGGTGGGATTAATCTCACACACCCACGTTTAAGGATATGATGCTTTTATTTAATATCTTGGCTCAGAGTTCCTGTGTGGCCTTCTTTACCATGATAGCTGTTGTCTTGGTCTTCACATTACATAGCAACACAGGGGCTGTTTTAGGTCTGTAGATGCCAATTTAGCTTAGACTCTGTGTTCAATAGTTCTCAAAAGGTCTAGGAGTTCTTTATCCCCGTGAAATGTTAACGGCAGCAGTAAAAGGCCCCCCCATCCTTTGAAGGACTGGCAGGGGAGGGGGGGGTGAGTCTCGGTTGCCCTTGATGTGCTGTCAAGGCCTTGGGTTCTGGGCACTTCTTTTTTGGGGGGGGGCAGTAGGTTCTAGATCTAACAATTGTCTTGAGCTGGTCCCAGGAGGAAACTCAAAGTTGGGCAGGAAGGTATGGGAGGGCAGGGAGGATGATCACCGGGGGTAGTTGGGGAAAAAGAATGAATTATTCAAAATGCACTGTGTGAAGTTAAAACGAATAAAAATAGCGTTAAAACAACAACAACAAAGAAATCCACGAGGCAAAAAAAAAATCGCCTTGGGCCTAAGCACCGAGCAAGGGAGGCAGGCAGCTCTTCTCTGGGAGTCAGGACACCTCAGGCCACAGCCTTCTTGTCCTCCGTTTCCTGGCACTTTGGGGTGACTGTCCACCTACTCTGCCCCTGGAACACCACAGTGTAGTAGCTGTCCTTTGCAGGACGTCAGCCTCCCTCGACTGCCCCACTTGCCCCGCCCTTTAATGGTTCATGACTCCTCATCTCTGTAAATATTAACAAGCTCAGCTCCGGCTGCCTCTCCCACCATGAGCTCTGGCAACAGAGAAGAGCTAGGACTTAGGTGCCGGAACAATGGGAAATCCTGGATCCAAAGCTGCCTGTTTGGAGGACTCAAGGTTCCTGCTGCAATAAGTCTGAGTGAGTGCCCCCCCGCTGTGCTCGGTCACTGGAAGGAGCCAGCAGAAAGCCTGGCACCAGCGTGCAGCCGATCCAGAGAAGCCGCAGCTGGGCCATCAGTCCCCATTCTCCTTGCAGCAGGGGACCTGAGCAGCGGGCCTGCTCCACAGCTTCTCTCGGGCCTTCGGCTCATCACGCAGGTCTGGTTTCTGGACCGCTCCCTAACTCACCCTAAATTATGTCTGGGAACTTCATTCACAAACAGTATTCATCTGTCTCCCCGACATTTCATACAGCTGAGACATAATCCACAAGTCGTAACATTCACCTGCTCGAAGTGTAAAACCTGGTGGCTTTCACTACCTTCACAGCGCTGGGCAAGCACTCATCCGCATACAATCCCAGAACTGTTTCCTGTCTCCCAGAAACGTCTTGCTCCATCCCAGCGGCGTCTGCCCACTCCCTTGGCCGCATCCCTGGGAACCGGTAATGCACTTTCATTAGCAGTGGGTTTGACTGGTTTGGACATTTTAAAGTCAAGGAAGCCACACAATTTACTCTCAAATCTGAATTTCATTGAGCACGTTGGGGCACGTATCGGTACTTAATTCTTTCTTGCTGGGAAGGAAACAAGAGGAAGGAATGATACACATGTGCATTACAAAGTCCAGGCCGCCTTGCTCCAAACCTTCCCATGCTCTTCTCCAGCGACAGCCGCGGCGAGACCACCGCCACCAGAGTCAGAAATAGCAGCACCTCAAGATCCTTTGTACGGCAGGGATCCCTTCCGCAGCCTGGCTGACGCATTTTACGTTAAGAATCTGATATGGAGACTGAGGAGATTCTGGCTCAGTACTGCTGTACGTGTACAAAAGGCCTGGGTTCAAATCCCTCTCATCCATGCAAAAAGCTGCTCAAGGCTGCAGGTAGTGCCTGCGTCCCCAGAACTGGGGAGGATTTCTGAGGCTTGCTGGCTGCTAGTCTGGTCCCAGGCTCTGGGGGAGACACTTTTGAGATGAAATAAGGCAAGAGTCATAGAGCAGGATGTTTTCTGTTTTCCTCTGGCTGCACACACGAGCACAGGCAGACTGTACACACACACACACACACACACACACACACACACACACACACACACCCACTATCACAACTACTACCACTACAATCAAAACAAGAAGCTGAAAGAAAAGAAAAAGGATCTGATGTGGTAGGCTGACCCACCTGGAGAACCTTTCTAGGGATCGCTATTCTTTGGAGACACCACACGCTTGGGTGGGGCTACTTCTTTTCTCCAGCCTGGCCTCCCTGGTGATAGATGCTGTAAATTTGCTGACTAATCTGCTGGACTTGATGGTTGGAATCTGCGACCAGGAGCATGGCCAGGAGCAGGGAGAAAGCAATTACTCCACAGAGGAAAGGATCGCTCGCTGCCCTGTGCATTCTGGGCCACGGGAAGAAACATTGTGGGGTGTTTTCTGCCCCATGCCGAGCTGATACTAAAGCATGGCCAGTATCTGCCTTCCTTCCTCCTTCAGTGGTCAAACGGTTTCTATTCCCTATCCCATTTGTCTTCAAGAGACCACGTACATAACAGGAGGGAACTTTTTCTCATGGAATTATTCTGAGATACTACTTAAAAAATATCCGGCTCATGTCTGGTTTGCTTGACTTTGATATTTGCGGGTGATCTCTCCCTTGGGCTACTGTAGCTTCTCCTCCCTCAGCCTTGGGTCCTCAGTGTCCTTCAGGAACAACTCAGCAGTCACTCGCAACCCTGACAGACCGCTCACCCTCACTGAAAATGCTCACCCAGTTTGTCTCTCACGAGGAGATCTGTTTTGAGCATTGTATGCCCTCCGTTCTGGAATTCCCCGCCTCCCTGCAAGGCCAACATTTGTTCTGAATTTTAAGAAAACGGGGGGGGTTAGGGTGAGGAATGGAGGAAGAAACCTCCCTGCTTGGTGCATTAAGGTGTGCGCTTGTATGAAATGTCGGGGAGACAGATGATAATAGACTATCTCCCTTCACTTGTTAAATTCTCATCTTTTAGCATATATATATAAACACAAATTGCATGGTGAATCTGTCTTTATTTTCTCCATGACTAAACACTGCATTTTTCACCACTTAACAAGTCATTGTTCTGAAAAATTGCTTTCAGATCCTACTTTCTAATGAGGCAGTGACTTAGTTGGTGATATTCTTTTTTCCTCCTGGACTCCAGACAGCAGCAGGCATGAAAAAGGCACAAAAGATGGATGGGAAATAAAACTGTGCGAATTTTACTTTCCAATGGGGTTTGCCCGTGAGCAATACAAAGTTGATATAAATACGGGTCTTTTATTTGGAATTCTATCAATCAGCAAACTCTAATTAAATAGCTACTATAGGAATGGTCCCAATTATTTTTGGGGAATGCAAGAAAAGGAGGCTGTTCATGTCTCTTCTGAGGGGCAAAATGTTAATCTTTTAAGAAATTTCATTTTTGCATGGCATTTTATTTATTCTCTGAAAACGCTTATGTGTTTACACAACATATTCTGATCATATCCTTCCACTGCCTTCTGCTCCATTTAGTGCCCCCCACCCATCTCCTTCCCAACTCCGTGTCCTCTTTTTATTACATTATTAATAATTTTGGGAGACTTAACCAGTGCCGCCCTATGTGCCTGGGTGTGGAGCCGCCATCCCCTGGGAGCGTGGGCACCCTACAGCAGCCGTGTCCCCGCGGGAGAGTAACTCTCCCTTCAGGGTCCATCAGCTGCAAAAAACAACTCTACCAGGTCCGGGGCTCTGGGTCCCTCCATCCATGCTGGGCGTTTTGACTCACTCGACCTCGTACATGTCCTGTGCAAGCAAGCACAGCCGCTGTAAGCGAATGTGTGCTAAAGCCGTGTCATGAGCAGAAACTGACATCAGCTCCCCTCTTCCACAGTATTCCCTAGGCCTCCGATGGAGGTAGCGGCGGGGGGTTGGGGGTGGGATGATGTGCTCAACACAGAGCATTCTCCATCCCTTATGCTCACCACATGGGCCATTTAGTAAAACATTAACAACAACAGGAGTGTCTTTTCTGTGACAGATAAGCTCTCAAGTCATGGGCTTTTGACTTGGTCCGCAGTACCAGGCCTGGGCTCCCTTCTGTGGAGCAGGCCTCAGAACCTATCAGAAAGTGGCTGGTCACTACGGTAACTGTCAGGCCAGCGTTTCATCGGTGGACGCGTCTTGTCAGGCAGGTTGGCATTGTGGCATGCAGGACCAAGCCCGGGGTGAGACCACAGAAGGCTCTGCTCCTCTTGGAGCTTGCACGGCGCCTTCCGGTGCTGTGTAAGTCGACCGTCAGGGAGAGAGTTTCCCTGCCAGCTGAGGTTGCTAATTTAAAAATGAACTAAGTGGGGCTGGAGAGACGGCTCGGCGGTTAAGAGCACTGGCTACTTTTGCAGGGGCTCAGGGCTTGGTTTCCAGCACCTGCATGGTGGTTCACGACAATATGGAACCCCAAGTCCCAGGGGGTCCCATACCCTCTATGACCTCCTAGGGCACCGGGCACATACGTGCTGTACAAACGCACATTCAGGAAAGACATTCATACACATAAAATAGGACAGGCAAATCTAATTAAAAAATAATCAAGCAATGTGCGTGTGCATGAGTGTGTACCTGCATGAGTGTGCGTGTGTGCGCACGTGTGTGCGCGCATGTGTGTGCGCGTGTGCATGTGCATGAGTGTGCGTGTGCATGAGTGTGCGTGTGCGTGTGCATGAGTGTGTGCCTGCATGAGTGTGCGTGTGTGCACACGTGTGTGCACGCATGTGTGTGCGCGTGTGCATGTGCATGAGTGTGCATGTGCATGAGTGTGCATGTGCATGAGTGTGCATGTGCATGAGTGTGCGTGTGCGTGTGCATGAGTGTGCGTGTGCGTGTGCATGAGTGTGTGTGTGCGTGTGCGTGTGCATGAGTGTGCATGTGCGTGTGCATGAGTGTGTGTGCGTGTGCATGAGTGTGCGTGTGCGTGTGCATGAGTGTGCGTGTGCGTGTGCATGAGTGTGCGTGTGCGTGTGCATGAGTGTGCGTGTGCGTGTGCGTGAGTGTGCGTGTGCGTGTGCATGAGTGTGCGTGTGCGTGTGCATGAGTGTGCGTGTGCGTGTGCATGCGTGTGCGTGTGCGTGTGCGTGTGCATGAGTGTGCGTGTGCGTGTGCATGTGCATGTGCACATTTGTGCTATGGCACAAATATGGACGTCACAGGACTTTTCATGAGTTGTCTCCTTCCTTTCGTCTTGTTTGGGGCACTGTGTTCTTAAACTCCACGGCTCCTTTCCCTCATTGTAAACACCAGGCTTCCTTCTTGTGAAGTCTGGTAAAGCTTCACTTTTTTTTTTAACTTTTGGAAGCTTCTCTAACTACAGTAGTGTTTACTAATCATTTTATTCTATTCTTATAGCTTGAATGTACATGAAACAAATGTGAGCAGCTTTGGGGATGGCTTAGTCAGTCAAGTGCTTGCCGTTGAGCGTGAGGCCCTGAATTCACCTCCCCAGCCCTCACATGTATTGTGCATGCCTGTAATTCTAGTCCTGGAAGGCTGGGATAGAGACAGGCATGTCGATGGCAGCTCACGAGCAACCCCTGAGCTTAGACAACCAGTGAAAGGCTTGGCTTCAGAAATTAAGATAGATGGAAAGAGACAAGGAAGAGAGCCAGCAGTGACCCCTGGTTTCCACACATGCTCATGTACATATATATCACTCACAGGCACCCACACACATACACACACGCACACACTCACACTCGCACACACACACTGATTCTCTAACATACGTAATGGTGCTTGTATGTAATCCCAGCATGCAGGAAGCTAAGGCAGGAGAATTACAAGTTTGAGGCTAGCCTGAGCTCCAGAGCGATCGCTTATCAATCTGTCATTGAATTCTGTATTGTTTGACAGTTTCAAGAGTTCCATGAAAAAATCTCTTCAAGGGTCTGAAAAACAGTTTGTGTCAGTTCAGAGCAGTGAACATCCGTCTGTCAAATCAACGGTTTTTGTCAAATGTTTACCTAGTGTCAACACAGTTCGCAGCTCTGAACATAACATCAGGGTGAGACCAAGTCCCCGTCCGCATGGATCTTACATTCCAGTGGGGGAGGCAGGCAGTAAGTAGGTCAAACACAAATCCTTTATGTTAGAGCAGCGGCTCTCAGCCTGTGGGTCGTGACCCCTTTGGGGGCTGAACTATCCTTTCACAGAAGTTGTATGTCAGGTATTTATACGACAAATTCATAACAGTAACAGTTGCAGTTGTGAAGTACCCGTGGGATGGCTTTACGGCTGGGGAGTCACCATACCTGAGGGACTATGTCAAAGGATCACAGGGCAGGAAGGGTGAGGACCACTGCCCTGGGGAGCATTAAGGGATGAGCACGGTCCTGTGCCATCTGAACTCACACAGGCTTTCAGGAAATCGTTGTTTTGGGGGACAAGTAGAGGCAAATTAGATAGCAAGAACTCTTAGGCAAATTAGCAGTGCATTTTACAATCGACCTGCAACATGGTCTTGGGTATTTAATTGTAGTGTTTCAGTTTCCTCGACTCTGAGCCGCCACTGTTGCCCCGCTGTTGGAATGTGCTTGGGTCATGGTGGCGGTCAGTGCGGACACCTGACTGTAACAGTCATGCATTGCGGTCCACGATACGTTAATATAGGGTCACGTGAAGACAACACCATCCACTTCCACACGCCAGTAGGCACACCTGCTCACTTGCATAATTTGTCAGCGTACTAGCTGTGCAAAACCAATCTGATGATTAGTCTTCATTCTGAGTTAAAAGGACTTTAGAATTACTTGGCTCACTACTTCATGTTACTTCAAGTGGAGAAATCAAGGACCAAAATGTACGTGTGTCGCGCCAGACGATGATGGTATGAATCATTGGCAGAATCAGGACCAGAAACCTTAACTTCTGGTACCTCTTCACCCTGCTATAATTTGATTAATCCATCACCACATCTACTCTAAAATGGCTTTCTGTGACCCTTACACACTGGTAAGGCTGGTGTTAGCATTTTTTTTCAGTCCCCAGGGTGGGACAGTTTGCCCGTTCAAGAGTAGTCTCTGCAAGGGTGGCATTCTTGGAGGGCCAGCCTCACTGTGTTCTGTACTGCCGGGCTCGGGGACAGACTTGGTGTCTTTTGGAGGAAAGCACTGATGAACGATTTAAGCACATCTTGCCTTTGCAGGGAATATGTCTCTAAAAACCGACGTGTCGAGTGAGTATTAGTAAACGGAATGTGATTTCCTCCTCCATTCCCACCCAGGGGAAAAAGATGGCTCCACTCCTGACTGCCTTTGGTTGGCAGGGGTTCCTTACATTTTAAGCGGCACCTAGGTTACAGGCCAACACTGTGGCGTACAAGAACCATGCTTAAACTCTGTGGTTACTTCTATTTCAAGCCGTTTCTTTCTCCAACCTACTAACACACCTCTCCGTCACTCCTGGATCTTACTCGTTGAATTTTTTTAAAGGCAAAGTCTGGCTTTGGTGTGCAGACAATCAGTAAAGTCTGGAGCGGCCCGGGAGTGAGGAGAAGAGTAGGGGATATCAGCGCATTTCCAGCAGCAGTGTAAAAAAGCCAGTAGGGAGCAGCCTAGCTGGTAGACCGAGGCACAGTGAGGTGTGGCACGGCCTGAGTGCCAGGACGCGGCAATTGTGTTCATTACTTTAGCGCGCCTCTGCAGTGCGCTTCTTGATTTACTCTCCATTTGTATGTCTCATTCTTCCCATGGCCCCGCTCCTAGGCACACGCTCCCTGAAATGAGCTGCCTACAGTTCCTGGGTCTCCACTTGCTCTCACGCCCTTGCATTTCCTTGTATTTGCGATGGAATCTGGTTTACTTGTTTTACATTTATTTATGTAGTGGTGTGTGCGTGTGTGTGCGTGTGTGTGCGTGTGTGTGTGTGTGTGTGTTGCCCTCCTGCATGTGCATGTTATGACACGTGCGGAGGTCAGAGAGCAGCTTGCGGGACTCGGTTCTCTCCTACTGTGTGGGTCCACGTATTGAACTAGATCATTAGGCTTGGTAGCAAGTGCCTCCACCCTCTCAGCTACCTCGCTGGGCCTTGTTTGCTTGTTTGTGTTCCAATGTCGTTTTTATTCATCCAACAACCATGTGAATACTTGTGACAGACAGGGTGTGGTCGTGCACAAACGAAAGGATTCCCAGTAAACGAGATCTTTCCAAAAGGAACTTCTCCCACAGCTCAGGTAAACGGGCCAATCTGCTATGGTTTAAATACGAAGTGTCAGCCAGGGTCTCATGCATTGAAGACTTAGTTGTTAGCTGAGGGTACTCCCTCGGAAGGTTGTTGAAGCCTTACGGAGTGGAGCTCAGCTATTGGAGGTTGGTCCCCGGAGGTGAGCTTTTAAACATTATCCGTGCCTCCCTCTCTGCCTCTTGGCTGGAATGAAGGGAGCAAATGTCCTGCCCCAAGCTCCTGTTGCCACGACGCCGTGTCTCACCATAGGCTCTCAGCAAGGGAGTAAACAAGTCATGGCCCAGACACCAAAGTCCTGAAATCACGAGACAAACTGTCTTAGTCAGTGTTCCATTGCCGTGAAGAGACACCATGACCATGCCGACTCTTAGGAAAGCGAGCGTTTAGTTGTTTACAGCTTTAGAGGTTTGGTTCATTATTGTCATGGCGGGGAGCATGGCAGCCCCACAGGCAGACACGGTGCTGGAGAGTAGCTGAGAGTTCTACATCTGGATCATGAGGCAGCAGGCAGAGAGAGAGTCACTCGACCTGGCTTGGGCATTGGAAACCTCAAAGTCCACCCCCCCAGTGACACACTTCCTCCAACAAGGCCACGCCTCCTCTAATAACGTCACATCTCCTAAGCCCTGTCAAATAGCTCCACTCCCTAATGATCCACGCGCCTATGGGGGCCGTTCTTCCTCAAACCACCACACAGACTTTCCCTGCTTTTGCTGAACTCTCAGGCAGCTGGCATTGCAACCAAAAGCTGACTAACCAGCCATTGCTACTCCTCACTGCGGACTTGGAACTGAAACCGAATATCCAATAGGCTGAGTAAGAGATTTGGCTTAAGTGAGCTCCCAAGTGTCACGTGACAACAACACGACGCATGAACCTCATGACAATAATCCCACAACACCTTTTGCGTACCAAACACTGAGCTGGGGAGCCTATTCTTGAGGGTGCGCCTATTTCTCTGCCCGAAGTCTTCTCAGTACCCATCAACTGAATCGGACTCTGCTTCCAAATCCCCCTACAGCCTTCCCGTCACACCATAGACGCCATGGATTTTAACTGTGTCATTCTGTCCTCCAAGCTTAACGGCCATTGCCATTTTCATCAGAGCAGGTGTGACTTCTTTAATGCAACCCTCCAGATCCAGGCTGACGTCCCCCCATGGAAGGAGAGGGCAAGGGCAGTCCTTAGACCCTTACCAGAGAGTCCAGCCATGCCTGCCAACACCTCACGTCCAGGCACGTACGACTCTGCCCAAGACGCACATGATCTTGTAGTCTTTGGAGGTGCTGGAGTGAATATAACGTAGAAGGCTAACTAAAGGGCAAACTCCACCCGTGTCTTCACTACGGGAAGTTTTCATGAATGCTGAGGTGAAGCTTTCTGGGACCATAGCTACTTTGGGGATCACCCACACAACTGTAGGTCCCTTCATCTGAGCTCTGTAGTTTCTGCCCAATAGGCTCATCAGCGCACCGAGTTTGACTTTCGTAGAATAGTTGCTTTGGTCTGTTCTTGGTGCTGGGTCTTGAGAGAGCTAATGTTTGTTCTGGTTTTCCCAGGAAAGGCTCATGCGATGCCAGTCGTTGGCTGAGTTATCTGTATCCATCTCTAGAGAGTAACAATGTGGCTGCCGGGCAGCGTCTGGAGAGAGACCAGGAAAGGAAGGGAGCTTCTTCCCATGGATTGAGGCCATGCATGTCAGTGGGAATCTGTAGCTGGATATTCAGGGTGAGAAGAGAGAGGAGTAGTCTCAGACCATGGTTTAGAGGCTAAAGATGGTAGCAGGGAGTGCAGAGAAATGACTCAGCAGTTAAGAGCACCCTGTTTATTTTATTTTTAATAGATCCAAGGTGCAGTCCCCAGCACCCACACGGCAACTCACAAGTTTAACTTCAGTCTCAGAGGATCCAAGGCCTTCATATGGCCTCTGTGGACACGTCACACGTGTGATGCACAGATATCCATGCAGGCAAAACACCCATGTACCCATACACATGAAATAAAGATAAAAAAAAAATGAATGGCAGCTGCAGGGACATTGCTACAAAGTATGGTGGTGGTGGCAGGTGACAAGTTTTTTATTTTTTTACTTATGTATCTTTTTGTTGGAGCACAAAACAAGCTGGGTTTTTAAACCATTTTTAAAAAGACTTTAAAGGACATAATAGCTGCATATCTTAGTTACTTCCCTACTGAAGAAAGAGTTTATTGGGCTTGCAGCTTCAGAGGGTGAGCCTATGATCACCATGGCGGAGCACACGGTGGCAGACAGGCAGGCATAGCAGCACTGGAGCTGAGAGTTTACATCTGATCCACAAGCAGGAGCTTAAGAGAGAGCTTACTGGGAACGGCCTGGGTTTTTTGAAACTTCAAAGCCCCCCTCCAACACACCACTTCCAACAAGGCCGTGACCCCTAATCTTTTCGAAACATTTCCACCAACTGGGGACTAAGTATTCGAATATCAGTCTATGGGGTCATAGACTATGGAGTCTATGCGTTTTTAAAATTCTACTTACACATTTACTTGTCTGTTTGTTTTCCGCATGTAGAGGGCATGCATGCCATGGGCATGTGTGTGGACAGTTTGAGGAAGTTGTTTCTTTCCTCCTCCTGGGGATTGAACTCAGGTGGGCAGTGCCCTTACAGGCTGAGTCATTTCACTATCCCTATGCACTGAACAAAGTTTTATGATTTGTTTTCTTTCTTTTTTTACATTTTTATTAGTTTATTTTTTAATAATTTGTTTTCTGAGTCACAGAAATGGAACAGAATTAAACTTTTTCATGTTTTAATGGCTTATCTGGCTTCCTCTTCACTCTCATTGTCAATCCATGAGTGGTTGGAAAGACCCACACTTCTTAGTGTAGATTTCTGGGCTGCTTCGTAAAGCCTCCTAGGTTTTTTTTGTTTGCTTTGTTCTGTGTTTTTGTACTTCAAACCAGGTACAGTCTTGTAGCCCAGGAAATTAATATTTTGAGCCTGAGATGAGTATTGTAACCATGCCCATCTTCATGAGTGTGTCCTCTTAGATGTCAACTCACTGACAAGTCTTCTACGGTGGCCTATGTGACCATGAGTGTGTCCTCTTAGATGTCAACTCACTGGCAAGTTTTCTACGGTGGCCTATGTGACCATCAGTGTCTCCTTCCTCCTGTGCTCCCTGGGCCGGGTGTGGTGCTGGGACTTGGTGTAGGTGGGACACATTGGTCACAGAGATGTCACCACTGGTGGGTCAGGTAGGGGATGATTGTTTTCCACTTTGATACTCTTGGCAGGGCCTGAGCCAGGCAGAGCCTTCCCTTGACATCTGGTCCTTTGAAAAGAATAAGGCAATCCACACAAATTTAGGCTTCAATGTTGGGCCATAACTTATTCCACTTTCCTTTTCTCTCCTCTTTTTGATTGTTTTGTGCTTTTCAGACAGGGCCTTGCTACGTAGGCCAATCTGGTCTGGAATTCACTATGTAACCCAGGGTGAACTAGAACTCATGACCCTCCCCTACATGTCTGAGTGCTGGGGTTATATGCGTGCACCACTATACCTGGCAGTAATATAATTTAATGGAAGTAAATTTCTTTGCCATTCAGAGCGTTCTAGAAGATCATTTGGTTGAGTGGTGTAGTCCCTGAATATAGAGAGCGGCTTTCAACAATGTCAGGTCTGATGTCATCCATTTTACTTGAAAATTCTCCTTTACTACCCTGAAGTGAAATTCAATAACAATGTAAGTCACTTACACATATAATTAGGAGTCAATGAAGCATATCAACCATAATATAAAAAGAAATGAAAGGATCTTACATTAAGTAACATGTCTTTTAAATCCACCTGCACCTGAAGACATATTAAAGCAGCCAGATGCTTGCAGCTCTATGTAGACTCCCCATACAAGTGACATCTTCAAATACTATGGCTCTGAGGGTACAGCAAGGGTCATTTATCATTTCTATTGGTCTTCAAATACAGCCAATTCTTGTTGCTTTTTTTTTTTGTTGTTGTTGTTGTTTTTCAAGACAGGGTTTCTCTGTGGCTTTGGAGGCTGGAACTAGCTCTTGTAGACCAGGCTGGTCTCGAACTCACAGAGATCCACCTGCCTCTGCCTCCCGAGTGCTGGGATTAAAGGCGTGCGCCACCACTGCCTGGCTACAGCCAGTTCTTGTCAGTGACGTGCTTTTCTGAAATGAACAGTTGGTAAAGTTCCAAACAAAATAATGATCTTCCTTCCTTATTTGTGCTCCTAAAAAAAAAACCCCAGTCTATATTTAAACGGCACAAAAGCGTGTGTTTATGTGTAAAAAGGAGTTTTGTTATAGATTTGGTTCCTAGGGAACACGTTTTTCACCTGGATGTTTAGCAGGCTGGGTACTGGTCAGTCTAAGGGCGGGTGCGATGGTTCTGGGTGTGTGGACCTCTAAGACAGTGTGCTGAGCCCTTCACACCTCCCGCCAGGCCCCAGGAGGCCCTCCTCAAATTGCTGGGAGGACAGAAAGGCTCCACACAGGGGAGAGTAGTGCTGCGTTCTTTGGCAATCACGGAAGTAAGTCCCTTTAAACTCCGCTAAGGGCAGCAGATTCAGGGCTGAGATCTTGCTCATTTTTTTTTTTTTTGGAGGGGGGGTCCTCGCCCTAACGAAGGATCGAAATTTAAAACCCAAACTGAAGCACACATGCGAGTTTATTTGCAACGGGAAAAGCAATGACAATGGAATTCCAACAGCTTATGAGCTGGTGAACACCACACTATCACAAACAGCAGGGTTTAAACAAACAAACAAACAAACAAAAACGAGCTAGCAACCTGAACATCTATGGTGTTTTCCAGCGCATCCGGATCATCTCACACATCAGCTAAGTATCGTCTTACACAGAGACTAGGACAGAAAGATCAGCACGACAGGTCAAAGTTTCTTCCTAGTATGATAATCTAGATTTATTAGTAATTGATTATAATAAATTAATAATCGATCATGGTTCATCACAGATTATCATGTAGATGATTATAATTACTGTCAAGTTGGTAATTTTTAGTATTTTTTAAATTAAGAGGCAATATCCTGTCATATTTAAGCATTTTTATATTTATTTGTGTAAGTGTGTGTATGTGTGAGCATGTGTGTATGTGTGAGCGTGTGTGTATGTGTGAGCGTGTGTGTATGTGTGAGCGTGTGTGTATGTGTGAGCATGTGTGTATGTGGGAAATCCTTGATGGGTGTGATCTACTGGGAAACTTGTAGGCCACTGTGGATGAGCCATGGAAAGAGATTTGGGGGGCCTAGCCCCCTCCTTGCCTTCCTTTGTGCTCTCTGGCTATGGGGTGAGTAGTTTGGCTATGGGGTGAGCAGCTTGCTATGGGGTGAGTAGCTTTGCTATGGGGTGAGTATTTTTGCTTTGCTCCGCTCTCTGATGACTTTGTCCCCTCATCACAAGTTCAACAACAAGGTTCATCCTCCAGGGCCTGGAAACTTCAAAATTATGAGCCTAAAGTAAATGTTTTCTCCTTATGAGTTGGAGTTTGTTTTGGTGAAATAAAATCGGCTAACATAACCTTTATTTACAATTTTAATTGTTTAACAATAAAAAAATAGTCTATATTGACAGCTTCTAATTATGCCCACTTCAAGCCTTGGGAGACACTAGGGGTAGTGAGACTAGTCCTGGAATCTCCTCTTGGGTCAGTCTGAAAGAAAAAGCAGAGGTGACCATGAACCCTGTAGGTGTCTACGGCAAAGCCAGTGCAACCCCTGCTTCAGTCCCCCGTATCCAGATTTTTCTAAGTAGCTGCGCTTCTAATGGTCCTCAACTTTAGAAGATGTGTGATGAAAGAGAAGTCAGCCTGGGAAGAGAAAGTTATCCCCCTTGTAGAAAACACTTGATTTCTGTAAACAGTCTGCAAAATGGGGGTATGTGTTACGTATGTGGGAATTTAAATATATTATAGACGCGTCCATACATGAAAACACAGTGCTTAGAGTTCCTTATGGGGCTTTGCTCACAGCCTACGTGTGCGGGTTTGAATGGGAATGGCCCCCATAGGCTCACATGTTTGAATACTTGGTGTCCTGTTTGTGGAACTGTTTGGGGAGGATTAGGAGGTGTGGCCTGGTTGGAGGAGGTGTGTTGCTGGGGTGGGCTTTGTGTGCCCTCTGCTTCCCATTTGTGGTTCAGATGTGGGCTCTAACTGTTTTTGCCACCACGTTTTTTGCATCCCAGACTCATTTTATGAAAGTATGACCTCAGTTAAACTCTTTGATAGGCTGCATGGTGGTCACAGTGTTTGATCACCGTAAGAATAAAGTAACTGAGACACTATGCAAACTGACACATCGTCACCTTTATGACAACATCATCTCAACACCTTCTGATTCCGTGAATTTATCCTTCATTTTGAGGCGTTAGGATAGGAGCCCTCCTCAGGGCATTAGATAGTGTGTAGAGCTTCCTGTGTTTATGTGAGGACAGTTTTCCCCTCTTATTACATGACCTGTTAAGTTTTCCCCTGTGATATCACAAAACCACCTTTAGCATTTCTTATATTTTTGGTTGTGAGCCTGGCCCTTAATGGCTGAGCCATTTCTCCAGCCCCACCTTTAACATTTCTAAGAGAAATTTTTTTTTGTTTTTTTTTCGAGACAGGGTTTCTCTGTGTCTTTGGAGGCTGTCCTGGAACTCGCTTGGTAGTCCAGGCTGGTCTCGAACTTACAGAGATCCGCCTGCCTCTGCCTCCCGAGTGCTGGGATTAAAGGCGTGCACCACCAATGCCCGGCTCTAAGAGAAATTTTTACTCTTGGCAAAGTAACCCATCTGTACATTTGAAAACCCAGAAGTCTCCCACAGTTTCCCTATCCAAGAAATAACCACCTTCAATTCTGAAGACATTGTTCTAGATATTCATTGTATTAGTGGATGTAATATGTAATACTTGGTTCATCACCTTGCTGGTCATCATTGGGTCATCATTTATTGGCTCACATTCAAGATTTAGCTTTTGGTTTCATTTTGTTCTCTTTTGGGGATGACTCCCAAGAGGCCTCTGTCATTCTTTTCCAGTCTGGACCCAGGATTCTCCAAGGCCATCCACTATGTTCCTAGGACTCCCTGCTATCACCCAGAGAAGTCTGTCTCTCCTTGTACGGTTTCTTCTAGTGCCTACTAATTCTTATGTTTTCTTGTTGATATATTCCTCAGTAATTTTCTGAAAAAAATGCATATTAGAGACAAAACTTTAGATTCCGTAGTTTTATCATTTTTAGAAACTACAAGTTAAAAACACCCTTTAATCCTTTTTAATCTGGTGTATAATTACACACATGCACACACACATACAAAGAACATCACGATGAACTGGGTGGTGGTGGCACCTTTAATCCCAGCACTTGGGAGGCAGAGAGGCAGGCGGATCTCTGTGTGTTTGAGACCAGCCTGGTCTACAAGAGCTAGCTCCAGGACAGGCTCCAAAGCCACAGAGAAACCCTGTCTCAAAAAACAAACAAACAAACAAAAAAGAGCATCACAATGAAACCCAGCATTCTACACACCCACTAAAAAATTAAGTAAGAATTTAAACCAACCTTGCATATCAAAATGGTATTTTTAGTGTGCAACAGGGGAGCAGTGTTTGAATACATCTGATATTATTTGTAAAGGGCCTTCCAAGCCGTGGAGGGTACACTGTAGTCGTAACTCCTGTCCTGAAGCTTCATTGTCTCTGATCTTCCCCGAGAGTCACTGAGGGCATTGTGTTAGCACCACAGGAATGGTGGTGAGGAGCCTCCCTGTCTCCAGATGGACCTCTTCATCTTGACTCATCTTTGCATGGAGAGCCAGATGGGTTGGTGAGGATACTGTGAGGCTCTTCCAGGTTGCACGTCCATCCCTGTTGGAGCAGGCTTGGTGACGGTATGCAAGGGTTACTGACGACCCCTCTCAGGAAGGACAGAGGAACTCTCCCCACTGGCCAGAAATTAAATTCCCGTGTGGGATAGCCACATTGTTCTTTCCTGCCATTTGGAGCTAACCAGACACGGAAATATGGTTCAAAGTCATCCCAGGTCCTTCCTTTCATGGGAGGCCACTAGGCCAGTCTCCCTAAGTGTCATTCCCATAGCAACTTAATGATGCCCACTGGGGCTCTCCACTGGGTGCTTTCGGACAGTTTGGGTCCGTCGTGGTGGGCAGGGTGGAGCGGAGCATCTCAGTCCATGACAACGAGGTTGTGCACATCCCAGCAGGCCAGAGAGTTGCATGGAGTTTCATGTATCTTCAAACCCGACTGGTTTGTGTGGTTCCTGGGTTAACTACTTTAAAACTTTGCATAGTTGCCATTTGAAGGGCGAAAATGTCCTTTACTATTTCTTTGAGATTCTTTAAGACTTTTTTTCAAATCGTGCGTACCAAATAATGGTGTGTTCTCTGTGGTGTGCTCTCGAATTGACATGTACTTTGTCCCTCACCCCCAGGACCCCGCCTAACCGCCGCTTCTCCCTCCCCTCTCCCCTGCCCCCTCCCAAACAGTTGCCCTTCTATTTTCAGGGTTAGGGTCACACATGGTCTTATACATACGTGCATATGTGACCCTTTATTCGGAACTTCTGGCATCCCCAGAAGTTCATTATATAATAAATAATATAATAAAACCCAGAGGTTTTATTTTCCGCATATACTATATAGTTTATTGTTTGCTGTATTTATTGTCTGTTTTCTGCTACTAGGAAGGAAGCTCTCTGAAGAGAGGGATCTCTGTTTTGTTTATTTCTCAGTCCCACGTACCCAGAACAACATCATCCTGTAAGTGTGTGTTGAGTGAATTAACACATGTGTGTGTGTGTGTGTGTGCGCCTGTGTGCGTGCATGTGTGTGTTTGCAAGACTTGTTTGTTGTTGGAGGTCCCCGTATGTTGGTATCTGTGGGTGTTGCTCATCTGCCTTTCACTGTCTTCGGAGAGGAATCATCTAGTCTCCTGCACAGGGTTTCAGGGAGCCCGGCCGCTACTGTATTTTAGTGGACGGGACTAAGGTTCACTTCATCTGCACTTCGCTCTATCCCTTGCACAACCCTCCATGCCTCAGGCTACTGCTTTCCAGACTTGAGCAGTTCTGGTTGGGCTTTAGTCTGTCCTGTGGGGAGGGGGAGCAGCTTAATCTGGCAGGTGGCAGTTGGGATCTCGGGGGTTTACCTGGGTCTCTGGCCTATCCCTCTCTCATTTCCTCACTCTTCCAGAGTCCTTGGGGACAACTTCATTCTGCAGGTGTCTCCCTTTGTGTGTCTTAGGTTTGACCTCCCTCTCTCCTGTTCAGCCATTCATCTTCTTTCCAGCTGCTTACTGACTTTATGTGAAGTTTCTGTTTCTTTTCTCCTTGTTTTGGAGAGTTTTAAGAGGGAAAGAAAATCATCTGGTACTGAAATCCCACACCCTCCCCCCTCCGCAAGCCGTTTTCACCCACATGTTTAATATCTCCTTTGGGATGGGCTGAACGTCTAAAAATATTGATGGCGAATGGAAAACCTTATCTGAGGAAGTGGGTATTAGGAAAAGGATCCCAGGGCACCGAGTGTTAAGTGGGACCAGAGGAGGAGCTGAGAAGCCCCCCCCCCAGGCCAATGCTTCACATTGCTCAAACCTGTTTTAGGCTCTGTAATTGCCATTTACGGACTTTGTCTTAAAGGACTAACCAAAAACTTGGCAAAAAGTACAGATGCAATCGTTGTTAAAATGAGGGAAACCAGGGATGGAGGGTTGGATGGCTTAATGATTAGCAGCGTTTGCTGGTCTTTCAGAGGATGGGAGTTCAGTTCCCAGTTCCCATCTCAGGAAGGTTACAGTCAGCTTCAGAGGGTTTGGTACACTGGTTTTCTCTGGCACCAGTACAGGCATGTGTGTTTATGCACATGCACAGACACACACACAAATAAAAGTAAAAATAAACATTCAAAAATAACTTAGAAACCTTAGCAAAAGAAAACACACATTCCACTGGAATATTATATGGACATTAAAAGAAATTTTTTGCAGATACTTTTGAAAAGTGAAAGACAAGATCGTGCTTTTCCCAAAGTAGTCTTTAATGGAAACATTACTGTGAACGTACACTTAGATATAACTTTAATGCTCAAAGTGAAAATGAACTAAACGAAAAATATAATTGTTGCATTTAGGGGTTGGTTTGGCTACCTCTGAGAAATGTAGGGCTATGCTCACCACATGCATGGATACTTGAAGTGTCTTACCCAGTTTTAAACTAGCAAATCCAAACTTTAAGCCAGAGTATGAATTCTTGTTTCCATAAACTGTATCCACTCGATGAGGTTAAGTATATCCCACTAAAAATATTATTCATGAGAAAGATCTGATCTCTTCACGGGCAGTATTTTAATAGTTTTTTTTTGATACTCGTTATAGTATGTACTTATTTGAATGAATGAAGCCTGTGAACTCATGAGAAGTCTCAAGGATTGGAAACATTTCCACAGACTTTGTAACCATGGCTTAATAGGGTCTAATGACATTAGAAATGCTCACGATACATTAAGTAATGACAACAACTTGAGTGCACAGGTCTATAAGTTTTCTAAAGGCACAACTACGCTAGGGATTAACTTAAACCATTTGAAACAAATTTTAAGGCCCACTTGAATGAAGTGCTATATCCATCAGAAAGTGCCGTCTCTTGGTTTATAAATGAATTCAAACGGCAGTGCCTGTTTTCTCCCCCAGGCAGCCATTTCTTCTATAGATGGAGGCGGAAGAGAATCGAGCTGTCACTCCTTTTCAAGGAGACCAATTCCCTTTCCTTCTGTCTCTTTGGTAAAGTTACGGGGCCTCCTTTCTCCAGCTTTCCAAAATAATCTTTGTGCGTACTGTAAAAAGACAACCTTTTCTAATAGTTTGCCAAGCTCCTTTATTTTTATTTATTTATTTTTTTAAAGGAGCTACTCTTGACCAAGTTTGGAAAAGCGCATAGTGTTCACGCCACATGAAATCAGTGTGCTCATTTCATAGGAAAGTCCTCAGGGTGTGGGGTACTTTCAAAGCACAAAGGGCCCGGGGCCCCAGTGTTGGTTATTAATGTGAAGAGGAGTTTAGTGAAAATTATCTGCTCTGTGAAGGGGCTGGGATTCACTACATAAAGGAGGCATTGGGGAATGTCTGAGCTCAAAGGAGCAGCCATCACGGGGTTCTTTGCCAGGTGTACACATTCAGTGCTTTGAAAAAACTAAACCATTGGGCAAAGCAGTAGTGGGTTGGTGAGCAGACATTAAAAGTGGGGTTTATGTGTCCCTTTCTCTTAACTCCTTTGTTTTTTGTCCCCTCCCAGCAAACCCCACTCCAATGGAAGTTGGGACGCTGAATATTTGCTGTCCAAACTCCAGAGACTTCTCAAATACCCATGTGTGTCCGTGCTGTTCCTCTCTGATAACATTTTTGGTTCATACTGGGGACAGAACCTAGGAACTTGTACATGCTAACCACCAGCGCTATTGCTGAGCACTGCCCACAGCCCGCTCATCCCTAGCTACCGAGCATCTGACTGTGTAAGGCGAGTGTGGGACACAGTCTAAGGAGCTTGTGACTGAACGAGCAGTTGAAGGTACTTCAGTACCTACTGCGTGGTGGGGGTAGGCAAGGGATCTCTGTGACTGACATTGTAACTACTAACGTCTGTTCTGACCATCTAACTTTTCTGGTTGTTTTCCCTTTTGGTGAGCCTTTATAGCTAACAGGAATTGTTTCTTATATACTCCAGGAAGTGTGGATATCAGACAGAAGTTTAGCAAACACACTTCCTTGTCTGAGTTAATTGGGGATCCACTACTGAAAACTTGAAATAGAGCTTTCCCTGGGTTTCTGCAGCATGGGAGGGTTTGCTCAGTAAAGTATCAGATGCAGACACACAATGAATAAAGATGGGTTAATTAAAAATAGACCAAGACTTTCAGTTTTTTAAAATCTATTTTAAACATTCAAGGCAGTTTTTTTTCTCTCTCTCTCTCCAGGTAAGTTTTATTGGCCTAAGTCAAATATCTGAATCTGGTAACTACAGCCTCTGCCACACGGACACTAACGCTAAAGAGGGTCTGGTAAGAGCCCTGTGACCGAGCCTGAGCCTCCAGAACCCACAGGTGCAAAGAGAACTGACTCCCACAGAGTGTCCCCTGACCACCCATACCTCTGCCTTGGCATGTACACATGCTAAACTAATGTCAAAAAGTTAAAGATTACTAATGAGAGGCCAAGCCCACCAAAGACAAGGCAGAGAATTGAAATCTGGGAACAAAAGGCTCGGTCACAGGGCTCTTTCATGTGGAGCCATCTTACCAGACCCTCTTTCACGTTAGTGTCCGTGTAGCAGAGGCTGTAGTTACTCGAAGGGGGAGGTTTTGGGTGACAGTAGTCTTTCTACAAGTCTTAATTCACTGTTAGCAACTCACTACCGTGTGCTATTGCAGTGGTTATTTATTTTTTCCTGTACATATTGTTGTGCCCAAATTCTGAACCCCCAAACCACCAAGAGACCCCAATCCGATGCAAAAGCAAAGAATCTTCAATTAATTAACGAGTTAACTGTTATTAACTTGGGTCCTCTGTCCGTTCAACGTGGTGGGTGATTGGTGAGGGAGAAGGACCCCGAGGGACTGTGGCACAGGGAATTTATTGGGGTAGAGCAAGGAGGGTATCTGGGGTTCCACAACAGTCTCAGGATTGGTGCATTTCCGGGCTTGGGAGACCTGTCCTGAGTTGGTTGGTCAGGAATGGTTGCTATGCTCAGAGGCCCTCCCAGGGTGGTTGCTATGCTCTGCATGCCACTGTCACCATAAAGCACACCCAGAGCCCGCCAGCTAACTTCTGATTGGTTCCTTGCCTCTAGCTTGGAGGCTTCCTAGTGACTGGAAGGTCGGGCAAGGTCGGGCAGCTCAGCACGTTTTGCTGAGTCATAGGCCTACATCTTGCTGGATGTTTTCTGCAGCCTGTCATGGCTGCCAAAGCAGGGGGCTGGGTGAGGGTCTGGTCCCTTCCATATAAAGTTCGCGGCTTTTGTGGGAGCATGACTTAATTATGGAAAACAAAGACTTTGAACATTTTCTTGCCATCATTCTTCAGTACACACACACACACACACACACACACACACTCACACACGTGCACTCACACACACTCAGACATACACACACTCAGACACGCGCGCCCGTGCGTACACACACATATATAAAATCTTTGGACTGGATTGGGTTAGGTGGTTTGATTTTAAAAGTGGCTGTTGTAGTTGCTGAATTGGCTTTCATTTTGTAAAAACAGAATTCAGTGAAGTTTGTCTTGGGATTGGGGCAGAATTTCCCAGTAAATCATTCCAGACCTCCACTGGGAAGAGACAGGAAGTGGGCTCAGCGTGAGCTCAACCCCGGGCTCTTCACGGAAGGGCTCTTCAGCCAGTGAGTCGTTTGCAACACTGTCATATATGATGTTTAAAGGTTCATTCTCATAAGCATCATGTGAGGCAATGATATATGCATGTTAATTTTTATTTAAGCATCTCTCATGCACTCCATTTCCATCATATTCATTTCCCCTCACCAACTCAAGCAATGGCATTTTTTTAGTACACCTGGAGACTAAGAGGAGGCTGTGCTGGGTCACATTTCCGGATCCGTTGGAGTGCCTCTTGCGCCACCCCCCCCCCACAAGCCTTCAGATCTCACAGTGTCCCCCCACCCCCGGCACACGTTATCACTTCCCTCATTCCAACAACAGCTGCAGTCAGGTTTTGTCACAGCCTCTGCCAAGTGCCGTACGCGGAGGTTTTCCATTCTGTCCACTAGCAGTCCTCTCTCACCAGACTGTCCGTGACCCCGAGGATCTAGGTATGTAAAATAGCAACACAAACCAGCCATTCACGGATAATAACCCGTAAAGAAGTCTGTTTTTTAGATGATTACTTGGCATCTGTGTCGTTTAAAAGTTACTGATTTCAGTTTGTTTTTTAAAGACTTGTTAACCGCAGGTGTATGTGTGGCTTTGATACCACGGAGGCACACCCCGTAGTACAACGCCAGCAGGGCCAGAAGAGGGAGTCAGGGCCCCTGGAGCTGAAGTAACAGCTATGGGCTGTTGTGTTGGTGCTGGGGACCAAACCCTGGGCCTCTGCAAGAGCAGCAAGTGCTCTCTGTCCCTGAGCCATCTCTCCAGCCCTGTATGCATCTAATTTTACCACTTATTAAAGACGAAAGCAAATTCACATACTAGTGAAATGGATGTTTGTGCCTGTTTTTTTTTTTTCCTTTTTAACATAAGGAATTAAATCTTGGCTGAACATTTGGTACTGCAGGACTTAGAGCCTCTTCAGTGTTTTACAGTGTTGGTTAATATTTTGATTTTATAATAATAAGTGCTGAACCAATCACTTTATATTAATGTATAGCATAAAATGGCAGAAACATGTTAGGGGTCATTTCAGACGATGTTGGAAATTCTGTCCCAACCCTAAGCCAAAATTCACTGAATGATCTTTTATTTGTTTTTTTTTTTTTTTTTTTTTTAGATAGGGTCTCTCTGTGTAACCTTGGCTATTCTGGAATTAACTCTGTAGACCTGGCTGGCTTCCAACGCAGAGATCTACCTGCCTCTGCCTTACAAAAACAATTTTTTAAAATCAAAACCTCTAACACAGTCCTGCCCAAAGATATATATATATATAATGTATATATTATAGATTGTGTATGTGTGTAATGATGGTAGAAAAATACTCAAAGTCTTCATTTTTTCATAATTAAACCATCATGTTTTTAGAGCAGGGAACTCTATATGTGAAGGAAAAACACTGCAATTTATAACGCACAGCCGTCTCTACTCTGAGGCCAAGCATCTCAGGCGGTGTTCCCTGGCGTTCACTGGCGCTGTGTGCACACTGCACGGTGTGCAAGCTCTGTGGTCAGAGCCAAGGCCGCAGAGAAGCCCCATGATGCGACACGGGCGAGCACTGCCAGAAATACCTAAAATCTCTGTTTCTCATGCCACCCACATTCAGTTGCGTGAACCCATGTGGGGTGGTGACCTGCAGTTTAAGAAGCAGCGTTGAAGCCGGGCGTTGGTGGTGCACGCTTTTAATCCCAGCACTTGGGAAGCAGAGGCAGGCGGATCTCTGTGAGTTCGAGGCCAGCCTGGTCTACAAAGTGAGTTCCGGGACAGCCTCCAAAACACAGAGAAACCCTGTCTCGAAAAACAAAAAAACAAAAAACAAACAAAAAAAAGAAGCAGCGTTGAATGAGGCTAGCAACACTGACAGTCACTTGAGTCCCCCTTGAGTCTTAACAGAGAATAAACGATTCATCGAGGGTCCCTGGTTCGTTTGAATGTATCACGGAAGAGTCTTAGCTTTTTCCCGTGACTCCTTTCACCCTCGCTCACTCCATTTCCCGCTCTTGTGAATGTTTGTCCCGCCAGTGCGCGGATGACAAGGGCGCACACGTTACAAACCTGACTGCTGAAGGAAGCTCTGGGGATCGAACGCCTCTTCTCACAGGCCACACCCCTCCCACCCAGCCCCGTACCCCAGACTCTCCTGAGTGCTTGTTTACTCATTGTATTACATCTAGACTCGAAGCAAAGTTCTTTAAAAAATTATCACTTTTTGGATTGGTGCAGAGGAAGGCGTTTCATCGTGGCGTCTTCCTGTATGTATGCCATGGCTCTCATCTGTCCCTTTCCTTCATTGCTGTCCCCAGGTCCTCATGCTCAGCTGGTCTTTTCCTTTCCCCAGAGTCCCCATTTCTTCTGTCTAAAGACCTGTATTCTATTACCCCGTTTCCCAGCCATGAAGATCTCCCTTAAGATCTATTCCTCCTTTCTCAATATCCCCTTGCCAGTTTCGTGAACTTGAAACACACGTACGTATCGGAGATACATATACGCACGCTTCTAAAGCAAGGCTCTCTATAGAAGAGAAGTTGTTGGTTTTTTACTCTTTACTCTTGGAGGGGGGCCTGCCACCCAGCTCCCAGATAAATCACACATGGAGAGACTTATTCTTACTCACAAATGCCCGGCCTTAGCTTGGCTTATTTCTAGCCAGCTTTTCTTATCTTAAATGATCCCATCTGTCTTTTGTTTGCCTCTGGGCTTTTATCTTTCCCTTACTTCTGTAAATCATACTTTTACTCTTACCCCATGGCTTGCTGTGTAGCTGGGTGGCTGGCCCCTGATGCTCTCCTCTCCTTGCTCTCTGTTTTTTAAATTTTTTTTTACGAGACAGGGTTTCTTTGTATTGTTTTGGAGACTGTCGGTCCAGCCTGGCCTCGAACTCACAGAGATCCGCCTGCCTCTGCCTCCCGAGTGCTGGGATTAAAGCTCCTTGCTCTCTCTTACTCCTTCTCTCTTTCTCCTACTTACTCTCTCAGCCTGCAGCCCCGCCCATCCTCTCTCCTGACTCGCTATTGGTCCTTCAGCTCTCTATTAGACCATCAGGTGCTTCAGGCAGGCAAAGAATCACAGCTTCGCAGAGTTAAACAAAGGCAACATAAGAGAATGCGGAGCATCTTTGCATCGTTAAAGCGAATGTTCCACAGCATAAACAAACGTAACACATCTCAAAATAATGCTCTGCAACACATGCTATTTGCCTTTCTGAGTCCGGCTTGTTTCAATTAGCACAGCGCTTTCTGGCTGCATATGTTTTCCTGCAAACTTCATGATTCCACTTTTCGTTATGGCCGCATAGAATTCCATAGTGTATGTGTCCCAAATGCTTTCTTTATCCGTGCATTTGTTCGCCTAGGTTGTTCCGTTCCCAGGTGTTTTGAGTAGTGTGGTAGTAAGCATGGATGGGCAAGCGTCCCTTAGGATCCCAAGTAAATACACAAGGGTGGTAGAGCTGATTGCTGTGATAGTTCTGGCTTCGGATCTTCTCTTTTGAGAAAACTTCATACCTGTTTCCATGGTGGCTGGGCGGGTTTACATCCTCACCTGCAGTGAGTTAGAGTCCCACCTTCCCACAGCTTCAGCAGCACTTCTTGTCATCTGTTTTCTTGACGATGGCCATTCTGATTTGGGTGAGAGACAAGTCATAGCAGTTTTGACTTGTATTTCTCTGACGGCTAAGGGCACCTGACATTTAATTATACTGCCTATGTCACTTACATGTAAAATCGAAATAGTAGTAATGATTGAACTCATGGTTACTTTGGGTAGGGATAAGTGAAAGGGGAGATATTGGTCAGACAATACAAACTTTCAAGTTGGGGGCCAGAGATACGGCTCAGCAAGGAAGGAGGCTTGCAGCCAACTCTGGTGACCTGAGTTCTAATCTGGGGGCCCATGGGATAGAAGAAGAGAACTGACTCTCTTAAGTTGTCCTTTAGCTTCTACATGTGTGTTATCACACACACACACACAAAAGATGTACAAGTTCTGAAAACATAATATACAAGTTGGTGACTGAGTTAGTAATACTGTATTGTATACTTTTTTTTGCTGAATGGATGGGTCTCCTGTGTTTCCATCACAAAGTAAAGGATAACTTAGGTGAGATGATAGATATGTTAGCTTGGTTATGGAAATCATTTTACAGTGTGTGTGTGTGTGTGTGTGTGTGTGTGTGTGTGTATACACATATATTGAAAACAACACATTAAATATTCGGTTTTTGTCTGCTAGACCCCAATAAGCCTGGAAATAAAAGATATGTTTTTGATCCTTTAAAATAAAGCCACTCAAAATGAGAACAAGAATACTGTCACAGTGTCATTGAAACAGTCTTCTATAATGAATATTTTATTAGGAGCCATATGAAAGAAAAAGTAACGGCACCAATTAAAAGCAAATACCAGTTCATTGGTTGACTAAAGCAACTACAGGTTGTATAATTACTGTATAAGCAACAGGGTCTCAAGAATAATGGAGCTGAGAAATTCCGAACACAGAAGCCACGCCCTAAACTATTGGCAGAATGAATTCTCACAATATCATTGTGCTACAGTTATCACATATAGAACAATGCATTATTCATGTGTTTGCAATGATGTTGGTGTAAAAAAAAACTACTCCACTGCCAGTCAAGTGAAAGTGTGCAATGTGTATAGTGCATGATATTCCACAGTTCAACTAGAGAATTAGGCTTTCTATTTATATCTTGACTATATTATAACTTTTGTCATTGTTTCTAAACCATTCTCTCTTATAATAAAAAGTTTATCACAAAGAAAAAAATTAAAGTGGGGCCTGTTAAAATACTTAAAAACAGAATATCTAGCTTAAAACAATATTACTCCTATCTATCTATCTATCTATCTATCTATCTATCTATCTATCTATCTATCTATCCATCCATCCATCCATCCATCCATCCATCCATCCATCCATATATCTCAGGCATAGTCTTCTGCATTGCTCAGGTGACCTTGAACTTCAAGATCCTCTTGAGTAGTTTGAACTATTGGGAATTCAGTCAGATGCTACCATGCCTAGTCCCAAACAAAATACTTTCAAGATTTTTCATTTTAAAGTTGATGTGAGCTCTGATTCTAAAGACCTGCAATTTATTCCTAGTGCTACTACTAAACAGAGGCACGACGCTGGGTGAGTTATTCAGCTTTTGGAGAGCCTGGGCTTGTCACTGAGTGAGAGGAATGTGTCACCGATGCGCTGAGGGTGAGGGAGTGTGCTTGGTGACCTCTGAGTAGCTCTGACTGCTCACCCATTATTGGTGCTATGCTTTTCAGTCTTGCTACATCTGGGAATTTGCCTGTGCTTTCTTTGGCTAGTTTGTCTACGTGTTTTTGGAGGACCCTGTCAGAGCTGTGGGTAAACTCTCTTTTGATCGCTCTGTCCTCCTGAGGGTTGTTTCCCAGGCTTTGAGTCCTCTCCCAGCGTTTCCTTTCACAGAAGTGGTACTGCCGTGGCTGTCTTTCCCTCTCTCTCCCCTGAGGCCTCTTAAGCTGGAGGGCTCACTTCATCCCCTGTCTCCAGTTGGGAGTGCTCTTGCGCGCTGGCTTTCCCCTGAGTCTGCAAGGCAGCAGCTTGATCATTTGTAGACGTGGACCCTTGTGTGTGACGTGAACCGTGCACACTGCTCGGCTTCCCCTCCCTCGCGTTTTCTTTTCTTTTCCCTGTTAGTCTGCTTTTTAACCATTGCTGCTCTGCCCTAAGCTCTGTCTGCTGTTAGAGCCAGCAAGCACTGGATACGGTAGTTCTTCCAGAGTGTGCCACTGACACGTGAACCCCTCTGCTTCACTGCACACACTGCCAAGAAGCAAGAACCTCCCGATTGTCTTTTCTCTTTCAATTTATAAAAATGAAATTTATTCCTTTGGTGAGTGTGTGTGTGTGTGTGGGCGTGGGTGTGTGTGAGTGGCGTGCCTTCATGGGCACTCAGAGGTCAGAGGGCTTTGAAGGAGGCAGCATTTTCCTTCCACTGTGTAGATGCCAGAGACTGAATTCAGGGCATCAGGTTCTGCACGTGCGAGCCATCTCACTAACCTTTTCTTTCTACTCTTAATCTACATGCGTCTAGCTTGAACGAAAGGTCTGGCAGTACTCATGGAATTATACCAAAATAAGCTGGCTATCCTCCAATGTTGGGGTCCTAAGATAACAAACTTTCATCTCAGTTTTCCATTTACTTTGTGTGTTGCATTAGGGAACCATCTAACTGACTTCATCTCCCGATTCTTTACCTGCACAGTGGGGTAGAAAGACCTGCAGCGGGCTCGGGACATGGCTCAGTTGGTAGAGTTCTTGCCTAGGACACCTGAGGTGCTGGGTTTGATCCCCAGTATCACGAGGTCTGGGTGTGGTGGCTCACCCCTGTAGTCTCAACATTCGGGAGACGGTGGCAGAGGATCCGAAGTTCAAAGCAAGCTCCTGCAGAGCAAACTCAAGGCAGGCCAAGGATACACGAGACTCTGCCTCCGAAAGCAAAAGAGGTTGGGTTGGGGAGAGGGCTCCGTGGGTAAAGTGCTTTCTTTGCAAGGATGGTGTCCTGAGTTTAGATCCTCAGAACACACACACACACACACACACACACACACACACACACACACACACACGCACGCACGCACGCACGCACGCACGCACGCACGCACATAAAAAGCTGGGCATGGCAACACTCCCCTGTAGCCCCAGTTCTGCAGGGCCTGTCTGGCTAGCCAGCCTAGTTGAAAGAGTGAACTCGAAGTTCATCACGAGAGCCTATATGAGAAAGTAAAATGGAGAAGGGATTGAAAAGGACATCCCTGTGCAATGGCACAGAGGAGTGCAATCTGTTCAACACACACACACACACACACACACACACACACACACACACACACACACACGCTCCCCTAAAATTACCCGTTTTTAACCTGCCTCACTATGTGAAGATAAAATGGAGTGAGTTTTGTGACCTGCAAAGGCCCATGCACACGTCAGTTATCACTGTCATGGCTACAGCAGATTTTCTGGGAATTTATCATCAGTGCTATCAAGTGATGGGGCTTTGAGACCAGCTGAAACACGGAAAGCTTGGGCTCACATTGTAGAGGTATGATCGAGCGAGAGTGGAGCTAAGGTAGCCAAGACCTCATAGACAAAGAAAAAAAAAAAAGCCTGGATGTTACGTCCCATCTCAGCTCCCCCAGGAGACTCTGTCCTCACAATAGTCTCTTCAGATGCTCATCTTTTGAGACGACATTCCCCATCCCAGGCCTGGAACACCCACTCTCCACACGCCTCACCTGACTGCTCAGGAAAACCTTGTCCCATGTATCTTCTGAATGTATTCTTTCCCCTTTAGCAATTCACACGTGTTTTGAGGTGTAGGGCCATGTGTGCCAATGCCTCTTATCCCACACTGATGGCGTGTGGCAGTGATTTATAGCAGGTGGCCCTGGAAATGAGTGGAGAATGTGTGAAGCTGAGCTGAGGTTTTTCTTCCTTTGTTGAAAATCAGGGGAAAGAAAAGAGTATTCTGTGTTCTTGTGTTCTTTGAAAAATACTTACTTTAAGCAGAATCATAAGTGAACACATTTTAAAAAGTTAAAGAGCTATCAAAGGCTCATGGAATTGTAGTTGTCAACCACACATTGTAGTTTACTCATGAGTAATGACTTGTACTCTTAACTTCCCCAGCCTCCTATCCTTTGACGCTGTCACTTGTGAGTGTGTGCATACATAGTCGCAGTCACACATCTACACAAACTACCCTTTATTCGACATAGACACACTGGGTTCAGACAGTAACTCTATAGATTTTTTTTTGTCTGTTGTATGCATCTAATACAGTATCTTAAACTGAAGACTAAACACAAAGCTCATTTGTCATTCATATGCACCTTATACACGTGGCCTGAGGGTTACATTGTACAATATTTTAGTTCACTACTGTTTTGATTATGATTCATCATGTGAAGTCAGGTGCGGAGTTCTCTGCTGGTGGAATCAGACCAGCTTGTAAGACATTTCCAACCTTAAAGCACTTCATGTATATGGACACGCGCGCACGCGCGCGCGCGCACACACACACACACACACATACACACACACACGGTGCTGGGGATTGAACTCAAGGCATTGCAAATGCTAAGCAAATGTCCTACAAGTGTGGTACGTCTCTAGCCCTACACTTCACATCTAGTATTTTAAATTACAGATGTGTAACTGTCTTTTTAGGCTCACCAGTTTTACATATTGTTTACTAACTTGACCACTGATAGGTTAAGTTTTAACTCTCTTTTATTTCTTTCTTCTCTTCCCATAATCCCAATGCACTTCTAATTTGGTTACTTTATCAATGCTACATTTACCTTTTGGGGCTTAACCAGACATTGAATTCTTAGTACCATAAAACAGCTACAGCCTCAGTGGATCAGAATTGGGGAAGGGTTGACCAGATGGCTCTGGGAATCTTGCATGACTGTAGTAGACAGTGGATAAGGGGGAATAGAAGAAGATGGTCTGCCGGGCGTTGGTGGCGCACGCCTTTAATCCCAGCACTCGGGAGGCAGAGGCAGGCAGATCTCTGTGAGTTCGAGGCCAGGCTGGACTGACAGCCTCCAAAACAGAGAAACCCTGTCTTGTAAAACCAAAAAAAAAAAAAAAAAAAAAAAAAAGAAGAAGAAGAAGATGGTCTGCTCCCTCCTTCCAGGTAACCTTGGGACTTTTCCTATGGTCTTTTCCCATGGGCTGACTTGGGGTTCTTCATAGTAAAAGTGCTCTAATGACTAAGAAAGAAGAGAAATTTCTCAGCACGTGAAACCCCAGAAGTCTGGCACAATTAGTTTGTCATAGACATGCTCAGATTCAAGGGGATGGAACATAGTTATTGCCTTTACATGGGGGGGGGTAACAAATAATTTGGGATCATACACACACACACACACACACACACACACACACACACACAATTATTGAGAAAGGGTCTCTCAGTGTAGCCTAAGCTGGCCCTGAACTCAACTCATTATGTCACCCAGGCTAGCTTTGAACTCTTAGAGTCCTGCGGTCTCAGCTTCCTGAGTTGCTCAGATTACAGACCTGCACCGTCTTACCCAGCTTGGGTGATATTTTTAAAATGCCAGAATCAATGCCTTCGTTGTTGACTACTGAGGTGAGGGAGATGCTGGAAAAGGCCTCACAGTCACGGCAAAGCTTTTCCGATGTGTGTCTTTGTCCATCCTCTGCTGCGTTAGAGGCTCCAGCTGGGTCTTCCTCCGGCTCTGCAGCTTTCCACGCAGTCAGACATGTCAGGCAGTAACATTTCTTCCCCTGTCGCTGCTCTTCCCGGGTTCCTCTGCTCTCTAGGCCCATCACTCAGCTGCTGTTTTGTTTTGTTTTGTTTTATCCCGTGAGGGTGAGAACTTCCTTCATCTCTCTCTGGTTTTGTCCATCCTATGCCTTAATAACTCATTTATTGAGGAAGGCTGCCTGGAGGTAAGATTTTAAAGACTGGAATCCAAGGGTTCCCCCCACCTCTATTGTTTCTCTGTGTGCAGAATTCCTCCTTCGCGTTCTGAAGGCTCGATTTCTTTGCTGTCTGTTTACCAACACGCTCGTGGGAAATAAGCTGTCAGTTGATTCTTGAGTCTCTGCGTTAACTACCCAGAGCTGTTTGGAAGTTTGAGGTTTTTTTCTTCACTCCTGGCGTTTGTGCTTTAGATCTATTTTTTTTTTCTGGTTAGTAATTGCTCACAGAAAGTGTCTTTATGTAGAACAACAAAAACAAAACAAGCCCTTTCTTGACTTGAGGGTAGACGGATCAAAGACGGGTGCTCTAGGTAAACTACTGAGAGGAATTACTCTTCCGTGGGAGGGATCGGTGCGCCAGAGTACAGGGCGTGTTGAGCTGAGCCTGGGTGTTGACCTCCATGGCTTCTTTCTTGGCGAGGCGCGGAGCATACTACTCTCACAGTACATGGCATCTACACACGAGACCCTCCGTACACACTGACTGCACAATTTATGACCACAGTGCACGCTGACACACACCACGTGTCCATAGCATACGCTGACCACACAATACATGACTTCACATATCTGTTTCTTTTGTATCCCCTTTTACGTCACTGGTGATTTACACATGCAAACTTTTGAACGCTTCACCTGGCATTGTATCCATTTTTGTATCCTTAAGTTTTGTAGTTGAGGAGGTATCGCCTTTCGTTGTCATCACGTTTCTTGGCTTTTCATGATCTTTGTGCTCCGTGTTGCCATTTGAGCATCTCTGGCTTAGATACCTCTTCCAGCTGCTGGGACAAGTGAGCAGGACGCCAGCTCATGAGGGCTCAAGCCCTGGTAGCACCCAGAGAAGGGAACTCAAACTTCCGTAGCTGTCAGCAGAGCACACTGTACAAGGTATGGAAGTGCGCTTAGAACTGGCACACACCCACGAACACGTGCCGAGATGGCAGAATAGAAACGGCCCCACATACTGCGGACCCCTGCAAGGTTTATGAGTGCTTTAGGGTAAAGGTAGAAATAGTAAGTGTATGAGAAAGAAGAAAATGGTAGGGAAAGAAGAAAAATAGAGCAGAAGTGAGGCCAAAGGACAGGAGAAGGAAAAGGAATGAATGAAGTGAAAGGGGAGGGGCTAGGGAGGGGCTGGGGAGAGGCTGGGGAGGGACTGGGGAGGGGTTGGGGAGGGGTTGGGGAGGAGCTGGGAAGGGACTGGGGAGGGCTGGGGAGAGGCTGGGGAGGGACTGGGGAGGGGTTAGGGAGGGCTGGCTCAGCAGTTAATAGCTCTCAGAAGTTTTGAACAAGACCTGGGCCCAAGACCAGCACCTTTGCTCCAGGAGATCCAATGTCCTCTCTTGGCCTCTGTTGGCAATGGACACACACACGGAACACATTCCATACATGCAGACAAAAAATACTCATATACTTAAAATAAAATTTAAAAAAATCTTTTAAATAAGTTTCAAAAAAATGAATCAGAGGAAGAAAGTACAAAAGATTTGAAAAAGAAAATAAAAACCCCCAGATGATTTCCCAACAACAAAAAATAATACACAAATGAGATACATAGTCGAAGAAGGGGAAGCCAGGCACGATGGCACACACCGTTAATCCCAGCACTCGGGAGGCAGAGGCAGGCGGATCTCTGTGAGTCTGTGGCCAGCCTGGTCTACAGAGTGAGTTCCAGTACAGCCACAGCTAACATAGTGAGGCCCTGACTCAAAGCAAACAAACAAACAAAAAAATATGCATGATAAAATTATACATAATAAATTACAGGAAAGCGGTGGGGGGAGAAAAATCATGAGGCAGGGGGCTGGGGAATGAGGGTCTGATTGCCCCCTCGACTGGGTTCTTTCAATTTGGAGTCTACTGTATGTGTGTGTGTGTGTGTCTGATGGAAAGGGCCAGCTGAACCCTTTTGTCTTTCTTGTGGTTTTATGGGGTGCTGTCCTGGTTGGGACGAGTGTCATATGTCTACCAGAGTGGCTTTCACTTGGCGTATGGGTGGGCCTCTACCACTCCAAGCTTTGTTTTCTGTGGGCGGGTCAGGTTCTGTCACCTCCCAAGATGCTCTACTGTGTACACCCTAGCAGACTTAAGTTTGGGCCAGGAAATTTTCTCCTAAGTGCGAAGGGAATCTGGGAAGCAGGCACGGCACTGAGGGCCATACAGACTGGCCTGTCTCTGCAATTCTAAAACCGTGTTGGGCATTTATCAGCTGCTGAGGGACGAGGCTAGGGGTATCGGTTAGGTCAGTGGGAGTTGATCCTCACAGATCTCAGAGCGAGGAGATTCGTGCACAGCCATCCGTGGCGGGCTGCCCCGCCCTGTGCCCAAAGCTGCTGGAGGCAAGGCTCCTGCGCCTGAGCTTTCCTGGTCCTCAGCATCCGGTCCTTTCCCCATCCATGGCTTGTTCCCACCATCGGCTCTTCTTCATCCGGGGTCTGTGACAGGCCATCTTCCTGCCCTTTGATGCGGAAAAGCCTCACAGGTAGCTATGTCAGTTTTTAAATAATAGGTTTCTGCTCAGACGGGAGCCAACAGAAACTGTCTGACACGCCAGCAGGGACCATATGGACCTACCCTCCGCTGCTGACTTATTCCTCAGAAAGCTCGGGATTCCAGGCTTTGGAGAACTGGAGGCTTGTGCTATGCAGGGACTGTCTCTGTCTTCTCCAGGGCCCCTCCTCACCCATAGGCTTCTGTTCCTCTGCCCCACTAGAGAGCCATGTGGCTGGGCTCTGTGGCCCTCGTCTGCCCCCTGCTCGCCCCCTGCTCGCCCCCAGCCCCAGCCCTCAGCTGCCCAGGTCTTTGCTCTGTCCGGCTGTCCTTTTGCGAGCTTTGGATGCCTGCCCTCTCTTTCAGCCTTTAGAAGCCTGTTTGTTACTTTAACTCTTTATAGTCACTGTGTCATGTGAAGGCAGCTTCTAATCTACCACCTTACCCACAAGTGCCCTGCTGATCCATTTGTGTGTGTGCTTAGCACGTGGTGTGGATCATCTCAGCCGCATGCTAGGTCTTGATGTTGCCAGGCAGCGCAGGGGCTACAAATCTTCGTTATTTTAAAGTTATGCTTATCTACCCGTGTATTACATTCATGTTCATTTAGTGTGTTGGTGCAGGTATGTGCACAGCGAGCGTGCGTGGAGAACTCAGAGCATCCTTTGCTGGAGTCCGGTTCTCTGCTGTGGCTTTAATTCTTTAGCCGTGTGGGTTCCAGGATCGAATCCAGGCTGTCAGGCTTGGTGGCGAGTGCTGCGGACCTCTAAATTTGAGCTCTTAAAACTACAGATGCGCCGGGCGGTGGTGACGCACGCCTTTAATCCCAGCACTCAGGAGGCAGAGGCAGGCGGATCTCTCTGAGTTCGAGGCCAGGTTGGACTGACAGCCTCCAAAACAATACAGAGAAACCCTGTCTCATAAAAACAAAAACAAAAAACAAACAAACAAAAAACTACAGACACATCTCCACTTACTATGGGTTTCCTATCTTATCACCTAGCTGACGAGGAGTCGTGACTTGCAGGAGAGAGTACATCCCTCCCCCAGGACAAGGTCAAAATTCAAAACCTGAGGCCTGGCGTGCATCGAAAGTTGTATTGTTTTCACAGCATTGTGAAATCCGGAAACTCACAAAACAACTGTTGGTGCTCTTTGCCCCTTTTACCTCGAGAACGAAGACCTTTCTCAGCACTCAGGCTGTGGGCATCCCAGGAAGTAACTCACATCACTCGGAAGGGGGTCGCGCGGTCACTGTGAAGGGCCCCAGAGGAGCCCTCGGGAGGGACATCAGTCTCATCGAGGTAGAGCTCAGAGCGCAGTCTCCTTGGCAAGAAAAGAGGAGGCTCAAACGGCGGGGGTGACAGACAGGAACTGTCCGAACCATCTGCAGTCGTGTTCAGAACCCGATCAAGGGTGAAATGAGCTTCCATTGCATGACGGGGTCTGGGTATGTTCACTTCCTTCATCAAGGTCGCTATCCATGAGCATGCGTCTTCAGCTGAAATCTGAAATTTGGGGGGGGGGGGGCGTGTGTGAAAAATACACCCGCAGGGTTCGGATGAGGACAGGTGTTGCTTGTTCTGTTTCTCAAGCCCAGAAGGATGAATTAATCCTTGAAGGAAACAGTATTGAATTCGTTTCAAATTCAGTAGCTCTGATTCAGCAAGCCACAACAGTTAGAAACAAGGGTACCGGAAAGTTTTTTTGGGTGGCATCTGCGTGTCTGAAAAGGGTACAGTGTGGCAGGCTGATGAGTAAGCCCTAAGTTACCCAGCTCCAGAAACAGGATCCTAGATTAAAAGACTTGTATTGAAAAAAATAAAAAAGAAACAAAACAGCCAACTGTTGGTGATCAGACAGCAGGCATTTAAAATAGTGAGTCTCCTTTCCTTTCACTTAGAGGTTTTAAATTTTCTCCCAGCCACACTTTGTGCTTCTCTGTGTATGGATCTCACACGTATCTTTGAGAAATTATCACTGCATATTTCATGAATTTTAATGTGACTGTTAAGGGAAATTATTTTAAGAACTTTTTGTGGTTGTTACTTTCTAGGACTATAATTAACTTTCCGGCATCGACTGTATACTGCTAACTTGATAGACTGGCTTATTAATTCTAGCAATATCTCATAGATTCTTTTGGGAATTCTGCGTGTTTGCGAACAGAACACTTTAATTTCTTTTCAGTCCCTCTATTACTTTTAGTTTATTTTTCTTGTCTAATTCTTCTGGCTAGTCCCTCTAATAGAGTGGGGAATAAAAAAACGAGGAAAGTGTTCCATGCTGGACTAGCTATGTGTTTTTTGAAGAATTTCCTTTCTTTGTTAAAAATAAGTTGTTCCTGTTTGTGATATGGATGGGTGTGCATACACTCACATGTGTGAACGTGGACACACGCGTGCCGTGTATACGTGTGTATGGAGGTCTGAGCACTGCCTTGTCAGCCATTGGTCACCTTCTACCGCTGGAGTCTTGCTGTTAAACATGCCAGGCTAAGCAGTCCCCGTCTCTCATCTCCTTTAGGAGTGTTGCCATTGTGGAAGGTTGTGTCACATATCTGTCCTTCCGGCTTTTTACACATGGCCTGAGGATTTGAACTTAGATCCTCATGCTTCATGGTAAATGCTTTTATTCTGAGCTGTCTCTTCTCCTCTGTCCCAACCTTGGAAATGTAATTTTTATTTTTATTTTTGGTTTTTATGAGACAGGGTTTCTCTGTATTGTTTTGGAGGCTATCGGTCCAGCCCAGCCTCAAACTCACAGAGATCCGCCTGCCTCTGCCTCCTGAGTGCTGGGATTAAAGGCGTGCGCCACCACCGCCCGGCGGAAATGTAATTTTTAATAAAAGTTTGAGTTTTATTTATTATTATTACTATCTGTGTGTGTGTGTGTGTGTGCACATATACCACAGCTGTGTGTGGAGACAGAGGATGACTTTCTGGAATCAGGTCTTCCTTCCACTGTAGGCTTCGGGGGGGACTAAACTCATGTCAAGCAAGCGCTTTTACCCACCAAGCCGTCTTGGTAGCTCAGGAATTTCCTTTCTGTTGCCAGATCCATGAGTTTCAATTTTGAATTCATGGTGAATATTTGTCAAGCACTCTTCAGCCTCATATTATGTCTGCTGATTTAGTGAATTACATTCTTTGATTTTCTTTTTATTGTTAAACTTCTGTTGTAGTCAGGGTTTGCTTTACCCTTCTCTATATTGCTGAATTTAATTTTCTAATGCTGTGCATGAGGCATGATGATATATAATTTTGTCTCCCATAATGTGGCTGTCAGTCTTTAACAGCAGTCTTATGCTGACTGTATAATTGGCCGGGAAGTTCTGAAAGGGTTTCATTTTCCTTAAACATCTGATAGAATTTACCAGTGAAACAATACGGACTTGATGATTTCTTCATATATAGGCTTTTGATACTACATGCAATTTTAAACATTTGAAATATTAAAAAATTCTACTTGGTTTTGTGTTAATTTCAGAAAGTCTTAGTTTTTGTAGGGGATTATTTCATTTAATTTGTTATTTTGTTAATACTATGTATTTTCTTCTTTGTTAAATTACTTATTTTTCCTGATGTTAATTTTCTTCATTATCCTGTTGTTATGCAGTATCCTTGGAGAAGTGGTTTTAGGCTGCTCACTGATAGCAAAATCTGCAGGTGCTCATGCTATGTAAGGCATCATAGTTATTTGCACGGAAGCTGTACCTACCCCTCCATATATTTTAGATTGGTGCCAGATCACGTGTCATCGTGAAGACAATGGATTTTTTTAAACCTGTGAGGGATTTTTATTTAGTTAGAATATTTGAAATGGGGAAAATCCACTCCTGATGCAAATCTTTGAGGTAGGAAGACACACCTTTTCCTTTTAAGACTATATTTATTATGTATACAGTGTTGTGCCTGCATGTATGCCTGCATGGCAGAAAAGGGCACTAGGTCTTATTACAGATGGTTGTGAGCCACCATGTGGGTGCTGGGAATTGAACTCAGACCCTCAGGAAGAGCAGCCAGTGCTCTTAACCTCTGAGCCATCTCTCCAGCCCTTCAATGGATCCTCTATGTCAACGGTTGTCCTGTATGACCTAGGGGGAAAACACCAAGCAAAAGCTACATGTGTTCATTACGGACACACATTTCCCCCAAATACTTTTGCTTCCTAGTTGGCTGAATCTGCTGAGACAGAAACCTTAGACAGGAAGACCCGTAGAGTGGACCCTTCTTTTACAATATTGACAGTTTATGCTTTCTGTCTTGTTCATCCCTACCAGGAGTTTACCAATTTTTTTTCTCACTGAAAACAAAAATCAGTTAAGTGGTACAATCCTATTTCAATTTAAAAGGTAAAAGGTTAAAGGTAGTTCTTTGAGAATTTCATACAATGCCTTTTGATCACAGCCGCCCACTCACTCCCCTAACCTCCCTTAGACCTGCCTTCACCTCCCTGATTCATACTCTCTGGGGTTGCAACTTTGTGTCTTCCTTTCTAGAACCCCGTCAAGTGCAGTATGCGGGGCCCATATAGTTTTGGATATGTGGCCGTTTCCTGGAACATGACTGACCGAGTCACGGGTTCTTGGCCCCCTTAAAGAAAACAGACTCTCCTCCCAGTAGCTACCGATTGGCAACCTCAGCCAGGGGTGGCACTTGGTGCCCACCACCCTCCCTCTCCACGCTGGGATCGTGTCTGACTTGAGCTTGCACAGATCCCGTGCAAGTTGTCGCAGCCGCTGTAAGGGCACATGTACAACTGCTCTGTCGTCTCCAGAAGACACCGTCTCCTCAAAGTCATTCACTACCTCTGGCTCTTATAAATTTTTTTTGTCCCCTCTTTCACAACGATCCCAAAGCCTTGGGAGGAGGGGTATGATAAATATGTCCTATTAAGGCTTAGCATTCTATAGTGTGTAGTGGCCTCTTGCCTTGCCAGTGAACTTGTGGTGGTGGCCACACCCTTTGGGCGTGGTTTCAGGTGCAGACATGACCCATTGTAAGGTAGAGGAGGGGCTGACTCATGCTCTCTTGGGTTGCAGAGAGCATCGGAAGGGCAGAGACTGCGTCTTCTGGAGCAGGAAGACCGCGGTGGTTATTTACTCTTACCTGTGTAAGCGCTTCCCTAATAAATACCTATTTATCATTTATCTTGGGGCTGGTGGACTCATGTAAACCCCGCCTTCAAAAGTGTCGAAGTCTGTGCGCTCCGAGCAGTTGTGGGTCTCTGTGTAAATCGCTATCTCCAGCAAAAAGGAACTTCTCTGTTGAGGGTTGGGAGATTGCACTAATCTGTGACTATTGCAGTCAGTCTTCAGGAGTTGATTTAAAACTATGTCCATTTAGCAAAATAATAGGAGTATGTACTACTCTAGGGTTCATGACCTGTCTAGCCTTGGGTTCTTGGCTCGCAATAACAGGTGTGGATTTCATCTTACAGAGTAGGCCTTAAAGCCAACTATTGACTGGTTGGTTGTTCTCATAGCATTGGTACCACTATAGCCCCAGTGGGCATATCAAGCCAGACGGGTCGTTATTGTAACTCTCAGGGCTCGTAGCTGGATAAGAGTAACGGCCCCTTTTCTCATGTGGGAGTGGCATCCTGAAAGTCAGCCAGCGGGGATGAGGTTTCCAGTTGGCACCAGCTGGATCCCTCCATTACCGAGACTCACAGATGTAGAGTCTTCACCAACACCAACTTTTTTTTTTGAGACAAGTGCTGGGATTGTAGGCATGTGCTTCATGTGACTCTGGGTAGTAAACCAGTGTTTTGTGCGTGCTAGTTGAGTACTCAGTGATTGAACTCTTCCCAGCCCACAGCCAACTTTCACATTTGTTATTTTTTTATGCTGTTTCTCTGTTTTCTTTGTCACTGGTTTTTCCTTCTCTGTGTTTATTGTTTCCTACCTTGCACACGCTTTTGGCTTTAATTAGTTTCTTAAGGTGGACACCAAGGTCACTGAATTAAAATCTTTTCTTCTGTGTCAATATGAGCAGTGGACACTAAAAATTTCCCTCCAGACACGGCTACGTCATATACAAACCAACGTGCTTCTATTCATTCGGTTCAAAATATTCTCCGGACTTTCTGTGACTCTTTTTTTTTGATACATTGTTTTTTGTTGTTTTGTTTTGTTTTTGTCGGGTTATACTCAATTTTCAAGTATTTGAGTGTTTCCAATGCTTTAATTGATTTGAAATTTAAGTGTATTATGATGTATCCCACAATTTGGGTCTGGTTTGCCTCCCTGGAGTTCATGTCCCATATAGCCTGGCGTACAGTACGACAATCATGAAAGTTGCTAAAACCTTTCAGATACAGGGCCTAGAACAATGGGACTGGACCATCTGGGAAATGTTTCCTTCATAAGGGTTCCTGTAATTCCTGCATGACCCTGGTGCATCCTTCCAAGAGTGAGCTGTTTCAAACTGAGAACACTCTATTCTCATGGCTCCTCTGCAAGCAGCTGTTCCCCTGCCTGTGTCTCTGCTCTGTGTTCATGCAGCCACCGCCATCAGAGGCTAAACAATTTGGAGAATCTATCCCGACCTTTCAGATTCAACTGTAAAGCTAAATAAACCTAGCCTCTTCATTAAAAAAAAAGACAAGATCCAGGTATTTTGTTATAGTAAGAGAAAAGAGACCAATAGGAACAGGGAACTCACTTTAAAAATAGGATTTTAAGTTTTTAAAAGTTTGTCATGCCTTGTTTCATGGAGCCATTTATGAACATTTGACGTGCATTTGAAAATAATCATTTGCTGCTTGGTAAAGATTAGCTAGGTTGAAGTGGTTGATGGTGCTTCAGCTATTCAACATCTATCATCTATCTATCTATCTATTTATCTATCTCTCTGTCTGTCTATCTATGTAAATATCTATCCATCATCTATCTAAAGATCTATCATCTATCTATCATCTATCTATCTATCTATCTATCTATCTATCTATCTATCTATCTATCTGAGATAGGGTTTCACCGTGTATCTCTGGCTAGCCTGAACTCTCTGTGGAGACTTGACTGGTCTTGAACTCACAGAGACCTTCTGCCTCTTGACTGGGATGAAAACATGCACCATACTGTCTGGCATCTTTTCTGATGTTTTCATAGTGCATCTGTCTTGTCAGCTGCTGAGGAAGAGGACTCAACGTCTCTAGCTATGATTGAGCATTCCTTTTTCTCCTTAGCTGCTTTTTTACTGCTTCTTCTTTTGAGCTTGGCTGTTTGGTACCTTCACGTTTTGTAGTTGCTATGCCTCTTGGGGAAATGACTATTTCATCATTCGGAAATCCCAGTTCTGTTTGTGGTTGATATCATTTTAGCCATTCTAGGTTTCTTGTGATCAGTGTTCATATGTATTCCTTCCTTTGTCTTTTAATTTTTATCTCACACATGTCTTTATATTTAGCATGTCTCTGATAGGTAACACATAGTTGGATAATGACTTTTATTGTGTAGTCCAAAAATATTTACTTTAATTGTAGTATTTAGTTAGTCTACATTTAAAGTAATTATTGATGTTTTATTTTAATATTCATTTCTGTTTCTTAATGTGTTTTTCCCCTTACTTTCTTATTTTTTGGGGGGTCAATGTAATATGTTTTAGCAATTGATCTTAAGTCTTTTTTAGTTGTGTTACTGCACAGTTGCTCCAGGTATTAAATTTTTATACTTATTTCAGTGAGTTTACAATAAATACTGTGTTACTTCAGATACGGTGAGAGTCATGTAAGGGTATTATTTCAGTTAGGTCCATTTTCTTAAAAAATATTTTTTATCTATGAAAATTATAAATACTATAACATGGTTTATTATATACATGTATTTTTAATGTATACTATTTTCTATATTGAAGTATATGCATACACACAATCACAGGTATATAATTTTAATAATACAATTTAGCATAAATATAATAAGATATATGAATTTAATAATAAAATATACATAATAAGAGTAAGATAAAATTTTTTGTAAAAAAGAAAACTCCTGGCACAATGTTACGAAACAAGGAACTTCCAAAGATGCCACTGAGTTAATTTTCTGTTGTTCATCTACTGCTGGGAACACAGTCAACCCTTAAGAGTAGTTTGTTTCCCCAGTAAGACTCCTTTGGAGAAGACTAAATGTTCAATTGCAAGTGGTTATCAAATTAAGAGATTACTTCTGGGTTAGGGGTGGGGGCGTTGCGTCCACTTCTCCTTTAAGCTCTAGGACCCCCCATCTCAAAAAAATCTAGAGGCCCATCTGGTGCAGACCCATGCAGGCCCTGTGCATGGGGCCTCAGTTTTTTTAAGTTCATGTGTGCGTTGATTTAGAGGGCCTTGTTCTCCTGGTGTCCTCCATCCCCTCTGGCTCTTACGCTCTTTCTGCCTCCTCTTCCGTAGGGTTCTTGGAGGCCTGAGGGAAGAGAATTGATGGAGACACCCCATTTATGGCTGGGTGTTCCCAGGTCTCTCATTTTCTGCATAGTGTCTGGCTGCGGGTCCCTGTATTTGTTCCCGTCTGCCGCAGGAGGAGACTTCTCTGATGACGGCTGAGCAAGGCACTGACCTATGAGTGGAGCAGAGTGTCATCAGGAGTCATTTTATTGCTATGATTTCTTTTTTTTAGGAACGGTATTAGTTGGTTTTTACACAGATTCCTGGAATAGCTAGTCTCAAGTTCTTGGTCATCCAAGCGGTGTCAGGTGTGGGTTTCTCCTCATCAAGCAGGCCTTAAGACAAAGCACATATATTAGTTGGCTACTCTCGGAAGGCTTGTGGCGTCACTGCAGAAGCACACCTTGCAGGTAGGACACCCTTGGAGATCAGCGGGCTTGTGGCTGGGTTTGGGTTTATGGTTCTCCTTAGGCAGCGCTCACCGCGCCTTCCCATACCATCCATTCTGGCACATGGAGGTGAAGGCCCAAGGTAGGCACCGGCTCTGCTTCTCCATGCCCAGGGAGTTGCGTAGGTGTCGTCTTCAGCAGCGGAGGCCTTGCCTTCTGTTTGTAGAGAGAAACCTACAGTCTTGGCAATAGTTTGGGGATTCACATAGGACCCCCTTGGCCAACAACTCAATTATATGTAATGCAATCCCAGTACTGAAAGATTTACGTGGTGACAAGAGATGGCTACTTAGGGCTCTGCCTCCCCTGCTACCTGGCAATTTATTTAGATCACTTTCATATCTGTATATGTATATATTATGAAGCTTCTGCTGTATTAGGTTTCCATACTACCCCTCAACGGTCCTTAATTTTTATCTGGCTTTCCCTGTAGTCCCTCTCACATCCTCCTCTTTCCTCCCCTCCCCACTTGATCTTCCTATCTTCCTCTTCCATTCTGTCCCCAATCTATTCATAATTATCTCCTTCCTTCCTTCCTTCCTTCTTTCTTTCTCCTTTTATTTTTTTTTGAGACAGGGTTTCTCTGTGTAATAGCTCTGACTGTCCTGGAACTCGCTCTGTAGACCAGGCTGGCCTCAAACTCACAGAGATCCGCCTCTGCCTCTGGCTCCCGAGTGCTGTGACTAAAGGTGTGCACCACCACCAACCGGTCATAATTATCTATTCCATTTCTCCTTCCTAGGGAGATCTAAGTGTCCTCCCACTCCCTTATTTTAGACCTAACCTCTGTGGTTCTACAGACTGTATCTTGATTATTGTTGACTCACAGCTAACATCCATATATAAGCAAATGCATACCATGTTACTCTTTCTGTGCCTGGGTTACCTCACTTAGGATGATTTTTTTTCTTCTAGGTCTATCCATTTACCTGCATATCTCATTTTTTAACCAGCTAAGTAATATTTCGTTGTGTAAACGTACCACATTTTCTTTGTGCATTCGTCTGTTGAAGGACATCTAGAGTGGTTTCTGGCTATTATGAGTAGAGCAGCAATGAGCACGGTTGAGCAAGAGTCTCTGTGGTGGGGTGAAGCATCCTTTGGGTGAAGAGATACCTTTCTGTGAAGAGATGCCATGATCAAGACGACTCTTACAAAAGAAAGCATTTAATTGGGGCCTTACAGTTTATAGACATTCAGTCCATTATCCTCATGGTGGGGAGCATAGTGACTTAAGTAGGCATGGGACTGGAGAAATAGCCGAGAGTTAAATCCTAATCCACAAGCTGAGATAGTGGGGGAGAGGGGGCTGGACTTGGCATGGGCTTTTGAAACCTCAAACCCCACCCCCAGTGGCACACTTTCTCCAACAAGGCCACACCTCCCAATCCTTCTAATCCTTTCAAATAGTGCCACATCCTGGTGACCAAGCATTCAAATATATGAGCCTATAGGGGCCATTCTTGTTCAAACCATCACGAGTGGTAAAGCTGGATCCCCATCTTCCTAAGAAACTGCCACACCGATTTTCATAATGGCAGTACAGTCTTCAGTCCTGCCAGCCACGGATGAGCATTCCCTTTAGTCCGCATCCTGCCAGCATGAGATGTCACTTGTTTTATTGATCCTGACCATTCTGATGGGTGTAAGATGGAATCTCAGAGTCATTTTGATTTGCATTTCCCTGATGGCCTAGGATGTTGAATGTTTCTTTAAGTGTTTCTCAGCCGTTTGAGTTTCTTCTGTTGGGAATTCTGTTTTGATCTGTACTCTATTTTTTACTGGATTGTTTGGTTTTTTGTTTAACATCTAACTTCTTGGGTTCTTTATATATTTTGAATATTAGCTCTCTGCCTGATATGGAGTTGGCAGAAATCTCCCATTCTGTAGGCTGCCGCTTTGTCTGAATGGTGGTGTCCTTTACCATGTGGAAACTTCTCTTTGTCATGAGGTCCCATTTATCCATTGTTGATGTTAGTGTCTGTGCTAACTGTGTTCTGTCCAGAAAGTCTTGAGTTCAAGACTAATCCCCATTTTCTCTTCTATAAGGTTCAGTGTATTTGGTTTTTCTATTGAGGTCTTTGATGCATTTCGAGTTATGAACCTATTTGGATTCTTTTACATGCAGACATCCAGTTTGACCAGCACCATTTGTTGAAGAGTCTATCTTTTCTCTATTGTATATTTCTGGATTATTTATTAAAAAATCACTTGTACATTTTTATGTTTGTGTCTTCAGTTTGAGTCCAGTCATCAATGTGTCTGTTTTTGTGCCAATACCATTTTTTTCTATAACTCTAGATCAATTCGAGGTCACGAATGGAGATATCTCTAGAAGCTCTTCTCTTATTTGGAATTGCTTTTTCTATTCTCTCTCTCTCTCTCTCTCTCTCTCTCTCTCTCTCTCTCTCTCTGTGTTTCCATCTGAAGCTGAAAATTGTCCTTTCAAGGTCTGTTATGAACTTTGTTGGAATTTTGATGGGGATTTCTTTGAATTTGTACATTGCTTTTGGTAGGATGACCGTTTTTTTTTGCTATATTAATCCTATCCTATCTATCCATGAGCATGGGAGATATCTCCATATTCTGATTTCTTCCTCAGTGTTTTTAAAGTATTTATCATTCAAGTCTGTCACTTACTTGGTTAGAGTTACCCCAAGATATTCTATATTAATTGCGAAAGGTGCTGTTTCCCTGATTTCTTGGTAGGGCCGGTATACTTTTAATGCATGTGTCTTTTCACTTGTGGTTATAGGCCTGTTTAAATTGCTTATCTGGTCTTGATTTAACTTGGTAAGTGATGTGTACTGAGAAAACGATCCATTTCTTTGAGATTTTTCACTTTGGCAGAGTACAGGTTTTCTGAAGTATGTCCTTATGATTCTCTGGATTTCCTTCGTATCTGTTGTATCTCCCTGTTCATCTCTAATTTTGCTAATTTGGATCTTCTCTCTCTTTGCCTTTTAGTTAATTTGGATAAGAGTTCGTCAGTCTTATTGATTTTCTCAAAGAACCAACTTTGTCTGATTGAGTCTGTATTGCTTTTGTTTGTTTGTTTCTGTTTTATTGATTTCAGCCCCACGTTTGATTATTTCTTGTGAACCATTTGTTTTGGGTGTGATCTCTTTTTTGTTGTTGTTGTTCTAGGACTTTCAGGTATGCTGTTATGTTACTATTATGAGATCTCCCCAAGTGCCAAGAACTTGCCTCTTAGAACTGCCTTTATTGTATCCTAAAAGCTTGGGTACCTGATGTATACTCGTTTTAATTCAGTTCTAGAAAGTATGAAAAGTGGGTTGTCAACCCACTTTTCATTCAGTAGTGAGTCGTTAGGTTTCCATGAGTTTATAAGCTTTCTGTTATGTCTGTTAATGTTTACTTCCAGCCTTAATCCATGGTGGTCAGTTAGGATGTAGGGTTTGACTTAGATTTTTTTGTGTGTCTGTTGAGACTTACTTTGGGACTGAGTATGTGGTCAGTTTTGGAGAAAGTTCCATACGGTGCTGAGAAGGATGTATATTCTTATGTGTTTGGGTGGAATGTTCTGTAAATATATGTTAGGTCCATTTGGTTTATAATGTGTGTTAGGTCTAGTATTCCTGTGTTTAGTTTTTGTATGAATGATCTGTCTGTTGTTGAGAGGGGGTATTGAGGTCTCCCACTTTCAGGAATGAGCACCACCATGTGATTAAAGCTGCAGAGGTGACTCTTTTATGGACTTGGGTGCCCCTGTGTTTGGTGCACAGATGTTAAGAATTGCAATGTCCTCTTGGTGGAGTTTTTTCCTTTGATGAGTATGTAGTGTTCTTCTCTATCTTTTCTGATTGGCTTTGGTTTGAAGTCTATTTTGCCAGCTACTAAATGACTACACCAGTTTGCTTGGAGTATCTTTTTTTATTTTATTCTTTTATCCCGAGATGTTGTCTATCCTTGATGTGAAGATGTGTCTGTTGGTTGCAGCAGAAGGATGGATCATGCTTTTGCATCTATTCTGTTAGTCTGTGTCAATTCATTGGGGGAATTGAGACTATGTTGAGAAATCTCAATGATACCAGTTATTTTGTGTGTGTGTGTGTGTGTGTGTGTGTGTGTGTGTGTGTGTGTGTGTGTGTGTGCTGGTCTGGGATTATTCCTTGTGTTTTCTTGGGTGTAGTTAACATCTTTAGGTTGGAGTTTTCCTTCTAGCACCTTCTGTAAATAGATATTGCTTAAATTTGGTTTTATCAGATGTTTTGTCTTCTCCATCTATTGTGATTGAAAGTTTTGCTGGGTATAGTAGTCTGGGCCGGCATCCGTGGTCTCTTAGAGTCTGCAGCACACTCCAGGCTGTGCTGGCTCTTAGGGCCTCTGTTATTCTAACAGGTCTGCTTTTACATGTTACTTGGTCTTTTTCCCTTCCAGCTTTTTAATATTCTTTCTTTGTTCTGTACATTCAGTGTTTTGATTATTATGTGCCAAGGAGACTTTTTTCCTAGCCCAGTCTATTTGGTGTTCTGTATGCCCCTTGTACTTTGATAGACTTCTCCTTCTTTAGGTTAGGGAAATTTTTCTTTTATGATTTTGCTGAAAATGTTTTCTGTGCCTTTGGCCTGTGTTTCTTCTTCTCCCTACTCTATTCTTATAATTCGCAGGTTTGGTCTTTTTATAATGTCCCATATTTCCTGGATGCTTTGTGCCAGGAGTTTTTTTTTATTTAATTTTTTCTTTGACCGAGGTATCTATTTCTTCTATTCTGTCTTTAATACCTGAGACTCTCCATCTCTTGTATCTTGTTGGTGAGGCTTGCCTGTGAGGTTCCTGTTTGAGTTCTTAAATTTTCTAATTCCAGATTTTCCTCAATCTGGGTTTTCTTTATTGATTTTATTTCCACTTTGGGGTCTTGGACTGTTTTATTAATGTCCTTCCACTGTTTTTGTTCTCACAGGTTTATTTAAGGGATATGATCCATTTCCTCCTTCAGGACCTCTCACGTTCATAAAGGCTGTTTCGATGTCTTTGTCTGGTGCTCTGGCTATGTTGCATTCTCAGGCCCACGGTGGTAGGTTGCTGGGCTCTAGTGGAGAAATGTTTCCTGACCCTTTTGATGGTGTTTTTATGTTGTGTCTGGGCATCTGGCTTTGCAAAGTTTGTAATTCTAGGTGCTGCTGTCTGGTTTTTGTCTTTGTTGAGTGGTTATTTTTGTTTCTTGGTTTCTGTTGCCCTCTCTGGTTTTTAGGAGGGTATTGTGTCTGTGTGTTGCCTGGGATCCTGTGTGTTGTAGGGAATTATTCTGGGATCCTGCTAAGGGTTCAGGATGAAATGTGTTCTAAGCTATTAGGAGCTGACACTTAGGAATGAGGAAGGGTGCTGTCACGGTTCATAAAAGGGAGGGAATCAGGGTGTCCCAGCCGGATCTGCTAAGCCACTTGGGAATGGGGGCAAGGGAGTGAGGAGAGGCCACAACAGAGAGTCTGTTGAGGTGCCTGCTGTCAGTTCTCATCTCCCCCTCCCCGCCCCAGAGCCAGGAGTGAGACTGGAGGTGTTGGACATGGAGGGGAGGAGGGAGAGGGAAGGTCTGAAGTTCTCCTGCCTGCCTGCCTTGATGGCTTACCTGCTTCCCAGTCAGGCTTGTTTGCCTGGTGGAGTCAGGGCGGGGATAACACGGTGGGTGGGGAGGAGAACTGGAGAGGAAGATCTGAGTACTATGCTGGAGATGGGGGCAGGAAGGAAGGGAGTCCCAGCAGGTGGTCTGCTTCAGAGTTTGGGGTGAGGTGGTGGGCATAGGAGTAGAGGAGAGGAGAACACCTTCAGTTAGTCTACCGGCTTCCCTGGCTGCAGCACGATGTTCTTCCAGCTCCGAACTGTTGCTTCTGCTGGCTGTTCTGGAATTTTCTTCATGAAGTCATGCTATAGTATCAACCAGGAATTTGGGTATATTCAGATTATTTTAGGATAATACCTTTTGTGAGAGCCTGTCTTTTTAGTACCTTTCTTATAATTTCCCAGCCTTTCCATTAGCCCACACTCTGTTCTGGGGGTTTAAAAACATATTAATTTTTATTTTACATTTGTGAATGTTCCGTCCACACGTGTGTTTGTCGACCATGTCTGTGTACCCTGCGTATTCAGTGTCTGCAGAGGTCAGAAGAGGGTGTCAGATTCCCTGGAACTGAGTTATAGAGTTATAGAGGGTTCGAGCCACAGTGTGGATGCTGGGAGTTGAACCACCCATCCATTGAGCCGTTTCTTCAGCCCCCGTTCCCAATTTTCAAAAGCTTGTGTCTTTCCATTTTATGTCTGGTTTTGATCAATTTCCAGTTGTTTTATACAGCTTACACCTTTTTAATGATTTTGTAGTTTTTCTCTGGAGGAGAAATACATTTTCCAAGCTACTCCAGTGTTATGAGCCCGGAGCCTCCGTTACAGATCTAGCAGGACCGAGTGCCCCAACTCCCGTCCCTGTGGCTCTTTCCATTGAGCTTCAGGATGAGTTGATTTGCTCCCTGCAAGAATCTCTTGCAGGCTCCCCCTGCTTTCTCGTCATTTACTTTTCTTCCTTTTCTAAGTTAAAAATGTATATCACCTCTCTCCTCACTTTCCCTAAGTCTTCCCACATCTTTCCCCTCCCCGAGTCCCTCTCAAATTGATGGTTTCTTTAAAAAAAATGATTATTGTTACACACACAGGCACAGACACAGATACACACACACAGACACAGACACACACAGACACAGACACAGATACACACACACACAGATACAGAGACAGACACACACACACACACACACACACACACACACACACCCTTCTGAGTCTGTTTAGTGTGGCTTGTGTGTGTACATGATTTCAGGCTGACCACTTTGTTTTGGATAACCAATAAGACTTCCTTTATGCCTGGGGGAGGTTAAGATCTTCCTCCCTCAGCAGTCATTAGCTGCTTACAGTTCCTTGTCTAGGGTGGGAACCTTACAAGATTTCTTCTTCTGCGTTAACACGCCTGTTGATGTCGTTACTGCTCAGGACTTGTTGAGGCATCCACATCCTGTCATGGGTGCAGCTTTCCTGTGGTGTTTCTAGGAGACCCAATCCCACAGAGCGCTCCCTGGTCCACTGGCTCTCACAGTCTTTCTGCCCCCTCCTCTGGGATGCTCCTGGAGCCTTAGGCGCAGGTGCTGTGTTGTAGATGTAACCGCCGGGGTTGTCTTCTTCCGTTCAAGACTGGCTTGTGCTTGCACTATCTGCACTTAGTATTTTTAGAATGGTTCTCGCCAAGAGGACTCTTGAAGTCTGAGCACTGCTCAGGGTCTCCCCTGTATACTCCTCTCCTGCGGCTTAGCTCCGCCAGCAAAGTACCGTGGGGCCTGGGTGCTTGGGGTGCACAGAGGTCACTTCCTGATGGTTTGACTGCATGGCTACGACTTCTGATAGCCCTGCCTTCTTTCTGGCCTCTACGTAGCCGGCTTTCTTAAAGGACCTCAGCAGCCTTCATTTGGGTTTCCTCAATAGTAGTTAGCTCCTACTGGGAAAATGGTCCACACTCACTCGTGGACTTGGAAGAGCAAGCGTCGGACTTGGCTTTTAGGAAAAAAGCGACGTCTTTGACACGGCACACTGTTATTCACTAGCTTACAAAGAATTAAGTTTCATTAAACACAATTAGATTTCTTCAAACAAAACGTGTTTTTCCCCTCCCCCACCCCAGCTTACAACCTCCCACCCTGAGCGGCCCCCTTTCTGCTTTCCTGTTGGGTTTGGCTTCTGCAGTGCCCCCCCCCCCCCCCGCCTTCTCAGCATCGCTTGTCCCCCTCCCGTGGACTGTTTTCTAGTTTCACAGTTCGTGCCCATTCCCATACCCCTTTATTTATACACATATAAACATTCAATGTCAGGATCTGCAAATCAGAGAGAGTATGTGATTTTCGCCTTTCTGAAACCGAATCGCTCTGTTTTCAATACCTTTCAGCGCCGCTCCTGACAGACTTCATTATTTCATTGTTCTCTTTACATCTGAGTAAAGTTCCATTGTGTATAAATGTCATTATCCATCTGCTGGTGAACGTCTAGGCTGGCTCCCTTTCCTTGCTGTTGTGAGTAACAAACACGCGTCACGAGTCCATCCCCGCCTCGGGGTGTCTATTGCTTCGAGGAGACACCGTGACCGCCACGGCAACCCTCAAGAGGAGGTATTTAGTTGAGGGGGCTCACTTACAGTTTCAGATGCCCCGTCCATTGCCATCATGGCCCGGGAGCATGGCAGCGTGCAGACAGACGCGGCGCGGGAGGAACAGCAGAGACTTCTACCTCTTGCAGGCAACAGGAAGCTGCCCAAGACACTGGAATGAAGACATTGGAGTTAGAATCGTCTCTTGTTGGTGATGTTCCTGCTGAAGGCGTCACACTCACTGCCACGCCTGCCTGCCTTACTCATTCACCTCTGTCCTATCAGTGCCAATGAGCCCTGGTTCTGGCTTAACCATTTGCTCGTTGTATAACCTTGGCCAACCCATGCCCTGGCATTACAAATCCAGCACACTCCTTATAAAGCAGGGGTCATAATGTCTCTATCTACCTCAGCCTTACAGAGCATAGAAATGAGGAAGCATTATGGAAGTAAATTATTACTGTTGAGGCTCAGAGAAATTTGCTTTGAGGAGGGTGGGCTAAAAGGAGAGGTTTTGTGTGTGTGTGTGTGTGTGTGTGTGTGTGTGTGTGTGTGTTGTTTTCTGATAGAACATACAATTCTTTGCAGTCACGGAATCTACACCAAGGTGGCAGTGACTCTGTCTGAAGTGTCACCATGTCCCCTTCATTTCTTCAACCCGACAATCCCCACAGGTGGAGATAGCAATCTACACGGCAGTAGTCTCCCACTGGCCACGCTGTGGCAGGTGACCACAGTGCTTGTGCTGTCTTGTCCAAGGGTTGACAAAATCAGCTCCCTGCTGCTTCTCATTGTTCAGAATCCAATTAAACATCCCTGGCCACAGCGTGACAATCGTCTGGGCTCCATACCTGGAGAGGCAGAAAGGAAGCTCCTTTGTCTTGGGAAGGTTAAGCTTTCTACGACGACCCCTGTCTGACCCCTGTCTGACCCCTGTCTGACCGTGCAGACAGACAGCTTGCAGCATGCTACCATCCCAGACTTACCAGTTCCATCTCCATGACACAGAGCCATTTAGGGGGATGCTGGATGTGAAATCATCCAAAATTCAGAAAGCTGCGTTCTGGTCCCGCATCTGCTCCTAAGTGACTGTCTCATGAGGCTTCTGTCTGCTGATCGGTACAGTGAGCATGGAGGGGTGGAGTGAGGCCTTTTCGATAGCTCCTCTTGAACGTCCACGGGAGCCGCCTCAGCCCCTGACAGGTATGTAGCTTACTCCCTAATACCTTACATGCCCATGGGCCCACTGTGCCGCAGTTTCTACAGATTTGTTTGAAGACTAAATAGATGACTTGGAAAAGAAAAATCCCAAGAGCATTGATCTAATTTAGCTATTACCAAGTAGGCTTTTGCCATTTGTGACAGTTTTTAGAAAGGAAAGTGACTTGCCAGCATGGTACTCAGTCTCTACTGTTTCCATCACCAGCTGAAAGGTTTCGTTTGGTGAGAGACTCGCCTGTTACTCTATCACTCATGGAGACTAGAGGGAGAAAGGGTTGGCAAACTTGAGTAGGTAGACAGAGGCAGAGAGTCCCGGCAGACAGGAGAGATTTAATTAGAGATAAGGGAGTCAGACACTCCAGGTAAAACCAGAGGGTGTGGCGAGGTCTACAGGTCCAGAGAGCCAAGCTGACTTGATGAGAGCAGGAAGCGGTGGGAGAGGAGGCCTGGGTCTCACACAGCTGGGCAGAGTGGGACACTGTCACACTGGAGCTCTAGGCTGTTGCTGCTCTGAGCCTGCCTGGAAACGAGGGACATCTAGACGACCTCACATGTGAGAGACACGCAGAAACACAACATGTTGCTGGGTGTGGTGCCTCATGTCTGTCATCCCAGGACTTTGGAGGCTGAGGCAGGAGGACTGTCACAAGTTCAAGGCCAGCTTGTGATTCATTGAGCTTTGGGTGAGCCTGGCGTACAAAGTGAGGCTTAGTTTCAAAACAAACAAAACAAAACGAAAAGGCAAAATAAGCATAGACTATAGCCATTCCAGGCTTCCTGAATTTGAATGTGGATTTTAACAAGATCACAAAGTGTACGTACTATGTGCCTTTCTATGTACTGTAAGTCTGAAGGTCCAGGACAACTGGTCTCTGCGATTCTGATAAACAACACTCCCCCCCCCAACCAAATCAGAGGTCATTAGGGATGAGCTCAGACACTTTAAGGAGTTCTAAGCTGTAGCAAGGGTTGAGGACTGTGGAATAAGGATGAAAACGCTAATCCACAGAATGGAGTGGAAAGGAGATTCATTAAAACCATGTAGCAGAGTGCAGCGTGCACTCAGGGACCAAAAGTGAATGGTGACAACCCAGATGTCCAACCCGGAGGAGACGGCATCTCCATCGCAGTCTCTTGGTGGTTGAGAAAACGGCCGACTAGGAGTTGATGCTGGGAGCTGGTTTGTAGAGGACAATGAGAAATCATTTGGTATTGGACATTTCCACGCAGATTTGACTGTGGGCAATGCCTGGCAGGTTATTATGTGATGTCACCCTGGAGGACAGGTCCTGAAGGATGAATTTGTAACTCGTTGTTACAGAGCGGGGGAGTGGGAGGCTTCGAGGAGTGACAAGGTTAGCTCATAGAACAAAGGGCTTTGTTGTGCTTACAGCAGAATTGGAAGGAGCTTTGGAGTAACTTAGTCCCAACTTCTGTGCACGGGCCACCGCGCTGACCTCGGCGACAGGGCAAACATTGTCTTTTCTTCTTGGCTTCAACAGCCCTCAGCCTAGAGTCAGGGAAGGACATGGCCACCTTCAAGAGAGCCCTGTCGCTCATTACCAGAAGGGCCTGGCCTATAAGAAGTCCCCCTGCCAACTCTGTGAGTCATCCACACACTTCCCCGGTGATAGTTCCAGAGTACAATTATGTGGAGCAGACTCTTTCCCATGGCTGACAATGTTGCCCATCTGTGAAGTCATTAAGCTCTTGTGCTCTAAAAGCATGGAGGAGGTAAACGGTGGGAGTCGACTGGGAACCTACTCGAATGATGGGAGCCTGGGATTCGCACTTCTGCCCCAGGGGCGCTGAAGCCCTGCTACCCTTCTTTCTGGGGGAGCATGGGAGTTGCGCATTAATGCATGTCATCTCTGCACTAGGGCGCAACCAAATTTGAAAGCCGCACACTGTGATGACGAAGTAGGCTTAGAGTTGGGAAACTCAGATTCATGTACACCCTCTGCCATATATTAGCAGTAGCCGTGCCCAAGTTTCTTCCTTGGCAATTGAGACTCTTTTAATACGTCTACTTTGTCTTTTCAAGACAGGGTCTCTCTGCGTAGCCCTGGCTGTCCTGGAACTCACTCTGTAGACCAGGCTGGCCTTAAACTCACAGAGATCCACCTGCCTCTGCCTCCTGAGTGCTGGGATTAAAGGCGTGCGCCGCCACTGACTGGCTAAAATAATTTTTAAAAGGGGTCACTAGGATGTCCAAGCCAAAGAAGCAGAGGGCTAAGCCTCGACAACACAAGGCCCATTTCCCCGATGGCTATGCAGTGCCGCTTCTGTCTTTCATAGGACGCAGGTAAACGCAGATCTACACGTTTGTCCCTGACTCTTCTGGGGTTTATTTATTACTCCCTCTCAGCCTGACATTCCAGCACCAATCGCTAAGGATTCTATACCTCTAATTACATATCTGTGGGCACACTTCACATTTAGGAAAACTTGTGAGGGAAGTAAAAGTTGTCAACAGTGACTGCAGATACTCTCTTTGGGGGATTCTTCCCAAAGCAGGGCACAGGCATTCTGATTAAGAAGCTTAAGAAGCCATCATGATGTAATTTCTGGCAACAGTGTGCCAGGTAGGGACATACAGGATTTATCTCTGGTCTAGTTGAAGTTAAAGGCTTCCATCAGGGTTTTGGGCTTTCTTTGTTCAGACTGTTTCCTAGGCCTCAAAGATGTTAGCAACTGTATGACCTGAATTGTAAGCATTGTGAGAGTCTGCTGTGAGCGGGGTCGGATGGCATTGTTTTGAAGGATGGTTTAAGATGGAAGAACAAAGGAGGGCAAACTGTCATGCTTGTCACATGGTAGCATTATTGCAACACTAACAATTCCTTCTGTGGGCTCAGTCTCTTCTCCAGAACCACAGGGAAAGGCTCACTTGTAAAGCGCTATGTCTCCAAACCAGAACGTATCAGTCACGGTAGAGAATGTTGACGTGCAGACTATGGTGTCCCGCCTCTAAAACTTGCCAGCCTGTAGGTCTGTGGCTAGTTGGGTAATTTGCATTTCTCCTAAGTTCTCAGGTGCTGCTGTTGCTGTGGCATCAGTAACCGCGTTTGAAAACCCCTGGGCCTTGTGCTTTACGCTACATAAAATGCTTTCTCGTTCCAATCCCCCCTGGTCGTCATATACACCCACGCACGGTCTTGCGTGGTTGGCGGTTTATGCATGAGGAAACCGGCGTAGGAAGACTGACGGCTAAAGTTCTCCCAGCGCTGAGAAGGGCTGAACGCCACTCGCTCATGCTGGCCTCCTTAGATCTCTAGGGCCATGGCAGAGTTCTAGAATGTCAGCCAGTGTGGCCAAAGAGAGAACCTTGGTCTGATTCTGGGTTTTAGGTGAAGCGGTCGTTGCCTTGTCCTCAGGCTGCAGCGAGTGGTAGTAGTAGCTGCAACATTTTGAAGATTTATGAAGAAAATTTGAGAAAGAAGTAAAGGGGTGGAGAGAAAACTTCCGAGAAGGAACCCAGCGAGGCAGAAGGAGCCAGGAGGCGGAGCCCGCTGCGGAGAGGGGTGTGGGGTGAGCTGTGGGTCTTAGAATCCCAACTTAGTTACTGTATTACGTGGTCAGAAGTCTAGGCCATCGGCAAACCCCTCTTACCCGCCCTGGCTTCTTAGCTACTTGCTGGGAAAGTAGCCCCAGACTTTGGGAAAACACAACAAACCAGGCAGTTCTTTTGATAGGGTCCTCTTTTAGCTCTGTGCTCCTTGAGTTCATCAAAACGGAACACTAACAAATGTTTACCCGGTTCCACAGACGTGTTGACAATGAAGACTACCACGTGTGTCTCCCTGCCACGGTGGCTCTTTTGCTTAATACTTGATTGACTGAGATGTCTTCAGTGTACTATAAACACATATTAAAAATAGCAACCCGAAAAAACGGATAGAGCTGAATAGAAAGCTCCACATTTCTGGACGTGATGGGGAGCCGACCTGGCCATTAGAGCATGGAACAGACAGTCTTTACCGAATTATCTAATTTTTTTGTAACACTTATTCTAAATAAGTGTTTTTTGATCTTACAATGTGTTTTTTTAAACATATATAAAATTTTCTCAAACTAGAAATTAAAAAAAAGTGTCAGTATGTTTTAATAATGTAGGAAATACAGATCTGGCTATTTCATCGAAATTTCAAGCCCACAGTCCAATTCCAATTTCTAGCATCCACTTTTCCCCTCCCAGTCATGAAACTAAGAGAGGTCACTGCATTTTCAGAATGCATTTTTGTCAAACACCACACACACACACTCACACACACACACACACACACACACACACACACACACACTCACTCACTCACAGGTTCCAATATTGGTTGAGTACTTTCTGCTTTGTTAATCAAAGAGAGTAAAGGAGTTTGAAACACTTAAGATTTATGATTCTCCCTTCCTTCCTTCCTTCCTTTCCCCTTCATTTCCCCTTACATATGTTTATTTGTGTGTGTGTGTGTGTGTGTGTGTGTGTGTGTGTATCAGAGGACAACTAGGAGAAATTAACTCTGTCCTTTTGTTGTGTGAGTTCTGGAAGCGTAACTGGGGTTGTCAGCATTGCTGGCAAGTACATTCACCTCCTGCTGAGCTGTCTCCTCCACCACAGGACAGCTGCAGGTGTCACCTCAGAAACACCATCAACCTCTCTGGAGACAGGGTCTTTTCCTTGGCTTAGAACCCCCAAGCAGACCAGGCTAGCTGGCCAGTTAGCCTCAGAAATCTGCCTGTTCTTTCTGCCCCACGCCCCCCAAGACTGCAAGCATGTGCCACCAAACCCAGGGCTCTGAGGCTCAAACTCAGGGCCTTGTGCTTGTAAGGGACATGCTTTTCCAACTAAGCCATTCTCCAGGCCCCAAGTTCCTTATTTTATAGATTTTCTGTGAATATATGTTACTCTTTGCAGGTATCTTGCTCTTTTTCCTTTAGATTGCATGTGATAGGTGAGCAATTTGCTACTGAGCTACAGTCCCTGGCTTATTAAATTTCCGAGGCTGGTCTTGAACTCAAGGATCCCTTGGTCTCAGATTCCTGAGTAGCCAGGATTGCTGGTGTGTATCACACGTCAAGCTTGTACTGCTGCTCCTTTCTAAGGGTTTTGTCTGTAAGAAAAAAAAGTGAAGGACATGAAAACTTTTTACTTTTCTGAGATGGGACCTCAGGCTGCCGGACAGGCCTTAGACATCTAAATCCCCTGCCTCCGGCTTCAGCCTCTGGAGTGGCTGGGATTAAAGGCATGTGCTACTGTGCCCAGCTGTGGAGCATTAATTGTCCAGCGATTTCCTATTTAATGCTTCTTTTCAAATATTTTACTTTAAAAGTTAAAAAAAACCCTTCTGCTACTATCAAGGATTTGTGATTCGGATGCTTTAAAATAAAGCAGCAAGAAATCTCTGCCTTCATGTGCAGCATCACCGGGTCTGAGAGATACTGGTGACATTTAAACTTTGGTTTTATGTTGTAAATCGAATATTTAAACAACTGCTCCGAAGGAGCAAAAAGGAAACTATAATGTTTGAACTATAAAATTTCTGACGTGTGTTTACTCTCTGGACCTCTGTAACAACTTCCTGTCCTTATAAACTTGCTCTTATGGTTGATTGGATGCAGGTTGGTGACAGTTTCCCTTCGCAGCGAGTGACGACGACGGTTCCAGTCTGATTTGTACTGGCCGGCTTGTCTGTTAACCCCGGGGGTGGCTGTGCTTCGGTGGTGGTGTTGGCTGGCCGCTAGGGTCACACATAGCCTGTGCTACGAGGCTGCACAGTGTAGGTGGGCAGACACTCACCTTACTGTTATCTCCCATCCACTATCTGCTTTGGGGTTATCTACATTAACTGTTGGGTTGTGAGACAGCGCTGGGTATTAAAATAGAGCAAGAGACAAAGACTCCTAGAAGCCTATTGTGTGCCACTGGTTTTGGACTGTACTGAAGAAAAGAATGCTGTTAAAGGGAGACCTGTTACACAGTTGATCATATCTTAATTGGGGAGTGATGTTCTAAAGCAGGGCAGGGGATAAAGATAAGATGCCTGTGCCAGAGGCTGCTCTCTCTCTCTCTCTCTCTCTCTCTCTCTCTCTCTCTCTCTCTCTCTCTCTCTCTCTCTCTCCCTCCCTCCCTCCCTCTCTCTCTCTCCCCCTCCCTCCCTCCCTCCCTCCCTCCCTCTCTCTCTCTCTCTCTCTCTCTCTCTCCCCCTCCCTCCCTCCCTCCCTCCCTCTCTCTCTCTCTCTCTCTCTCTCTCTCTCTCTCTCTCTCTCTCCCACACACACATCCCCTCTAGTTTTTTGGAGGAAGCCAGGGCTCACTATGTAGTCTAGGCTAGTTGGGAATGTGTCTGGATCCTTCCCTCCCAGCCTCCTCAGTACTGAGATTCTAGACATGGAATCTCATTGTACCTGGCCTCACCCAGCTTTTAAACTGAGGGATCCAAGGCCCTAAGAGGACGGAGTGACTTCCCCAAACAATAAAGCTTGGTGGGTCCAGTTTTGGAGCCTCAATCTACCTGAGTGTAAAAACCAGCCTCTCTGGCACGCCTTATTAGAACCCTTAGCGGTCATTTGTTACAACCGACTGGGTTTATTTCACAGATGGGAGACTTAAGGATCACGGTTAACGGGACATGGCCTGTATATATTAGACGCTGCCAGGATTTCCCAACTAGGGAAGTGGGGATTTGACGCACTAGAGAGTGATGGTTTC